>NC_045767.1:113255954-114479534 GCF_008692025.1 Phocoena sinus
GTACAGTAGGACCTTGTTGTTTATCTATCCTTTGTATAATAGTCTGCATCTGCTAATCCCAAACTCCCACTCCCTCCCTCCCCCACCCCCTCCCCCTCGGCAACCACAAGTCTGTTCTCTATGTCTGTGAGTCTGTTTGTGTTTCATAGACAGGTTCATTTGTGTCGCATTTTAGATTCTACATATAAGTGATATCATATGGTATTTGTGTTTCTCTTTCTGACTTACCTCACTTAGTATGATCATCTCTAGATCCATCTATGTTGCTATAATTGGCATTATCTCATTCTTTTTTGTGGCTGAGTAGTATTGCATTGTATATATGTACCACATCTTCTTTATCCATTCATCTGTCGATGGACATTTAGGTTGTTTCTTTGTCTTGGCTATTGTGTACTGTATAGTGCTGCTATGAACATAGGGGTGCATGTATCTTTTTAAATTATAGTTTTGTCTGGATGTATGCCCAGGAATGGGCTTGCTGGATCATATAAGCCCTTTTTACTCTTCATCACTCTGACTTCCTCTTTTGCCTCCCTCTGTCACTTCAAAGGACCCTTATGAGTACAAGAGGGCCACCTGGGCAATCTCACTAAAGATCAGCTGGTTGGCAACCTTAATTCCCCCTGCAAATTTACTTCCCATTTTCATGTAATGTAACACATCTACAGGTTCCAGGGATTAGGATGTGACATCTTTGGGGGGACCATTACTCTGCCTACCACAGCCTCTTCTTCCACTGTGTTCTTTGTACATGATCTCAAGTAACACTTCCTTAACATTTCTGGCATGATCTTGATAGTCTTCTCTACTTTCTATCACTTAAGCCACTTTTCGCTCAATTCTATGTTTAATGGGAGAGTTACCTACAGGTACTCAGGTCACGATTTTTTCTTGAAGTGCAGGCAGTGTTTCTAATAGAAGGAGTCATGTGACTTCCTCAGAGATTTTCCCATGATCACGTTTACATAATGATGATTAAATTTGTTGTTACTCAAGGTATGTTTTCTCTCTTTCCCTTGTTTCATGCCTTTCTCTTGCTCTTTCAGGAATTTCTCCTAAAGTTTCATTTTCCAGGAATTCCCTTTCTCATTGGTATTTCCAATAATAAGTAAAGAAACTAAATTTAGTCAGCTTTGATTCTCATATTAAAAAAAACATGGATTGCGGAACAGGTCCAAAGCTTCTTTTCTCATGATCAAGTGTACTCAAGGCAAATTTCTTATATTTCTCCTTTATTGAGCACTCAGATCTATTTATCAAATGCTTTTCACACATGTTTTCCATTAGCCTTGGACTTTGGTAAATATTCGGAAGATATCATAGCTTTTGATGATCCCTGAAGGAAAGTACTGAATTTTTTTCCAGTTCATTTTACGTCTATTTTATGTGTGAAAACTGTGTTATATTTTACTTTGCATTGTATTTTATAAATGTCAAGTGTTTAAATTACTATGAACAGCTTCTTTGAATTTTGTCTCATGAATTAGGATTCCCACAGGCATCTTATTTTCTTTCAGAGTTTTACATTTTTAAGATTATATGGCATTATGATGTTTAGTTAGTCTCCAGGGATGAGCTCTCCAGAGAAATTGGAGAGGCTTTTTTGTTTTTTTTCATATTAAAAAATCCCTACTTGGCTCATGGAAATACCCTAGATCCCTCCCAGAAGGCTTTAGCTCAAATAGCCTAAAGAATAAGCTGCCTAAATGATACTAAAGTAATGTATGTAAAACAATATACGAGTCACTGTTTATTACCAGACTGCAAGATTAATTTCTCTGGTTCCAACAAAACAGCATTTTATTTAGATTGGAGTCATTGTAACTTTTTCTTCTAAGCACTTAGTGACCTAGATTTTTGTTTGGCTCCACAATCTAAACTCTATTTAGATCTACTAATGGTATAAGCCTTCTGTGCTGACAGAACACCCCATGTGCTAACTTTCAGCTTGGGTCTCCTGATATAACGTCTGCTGATAAAAGTTGCCCAGCACTGTCAGGCTTATCAACGTACTTCAGTGAGGAGTGTGGCATTTCAGTGACACCAAGGCAGGGACCAAGCTGTTCAGACATACCATTCATCACCTCCCTTCACAGGGCCTAAACAAGCATTCCTGCTTTTAATCAGTACATATATGGTCTTGAGAGCAAAATGGAAGGTGTCTGCTGCCCCAGAGTAGGGCAGTCATTATATCTAGTGGTTGTTGGATGGGTCGTGTAATAATTGCTTTCACTGAGATATCATTGCTCAGGAAATATCAGGAATGGATAGTCGCCAAGACAGTCATGTGTGGGTAAGGCCTTCACAAAACCTTAGGTTTGAGGTTTCAGAGGAACAAACTGTTTCAGACAAACTAACTACTGAAAAACAGACTCTGCAAGTGTCTACCTTAATATGCCAGATACGCATGTAAGCTATGGCATTCTGTACAGAATATCAGATGGCTGAACTAGTAGGGCTGCCTCCATCAAAATCTGACTTGGGGTGATCAGACAGACCTCATCATATTTCTAAACCTGCTAGGTGTGAGTGGGGATGCAGATGTGACTCTGTCCCTGAGTGGCAGAAGGTGGGCTGGTGGTGTCATATGTGGCAGTGTCTTTATTCCTCCTACTGGTTGTTCTAGCTCTCTGAAGGAGAGGGTCCCTTAAATACCCAGCATTAGGAATTGATGAAATAAAATATGGTTTGTAGTTAAATAGATTATGAGGCAGTGATTCAGCACCACGTTCTCTAGGAATACCTAACAACGTGGTAAAATACTCACTGATACCAAAGGAGGGCAGACAATAGGATATAAAAGTTGTCAAAATGTAGTACCAAAATGTTTTCACTTTTTACCTCTAGGTCTTAGTATTACAGTAAATTTAAAATGTTCCTTTTAATGCTTTTTTCTATTTCCTGAATATTTTACAAAACTATATACTCTTACTGGAATGGGGAAATGTTATCTTTAACAAAGAAAGAAAACAATGCTTAAAGTAAATATTTCAGGTCTGAGTCTACCAGTTCTAAATTCTGTTGAATAAGATTTAGAGGTATATAGAGAATGTTTAATTCTGAGACTTGGATTATAATGGACGGGTAAAATGCTGGTTGAATATGTTTTTAGTAGAAATTAATTCTCATTATGTCATTTCAAAGGGCCATCTTAAAGATGAACATGAAAATAACATAATGATTTCCAATATGTGAAACTATATAAAAAGTTTTACATTTGATATTTTTTCAGTAAGAAGATTGAAAAGTTAAACTAGTGCAATGATATTGTAGAATTGCCACTTTTTATTTACATAAGGAATCAAATTTGAGCTAGAATTGTAGAGATCTTGTGAATCACAGTAAAATTTTATTTAGAATAAATGACTATGAAAATTTGGTTATTTCATGGACATATCACCTCTTAACTATATTTCAATGAATGGATAACTGTCTGTTTTCAGTCAATTCTCTGTAGCACCTCTATGGCCAGTGACTAAACTCATTGTTCATTTGCCCTAAAAGTAACAAAAAAATTACTAAAAGTAATAAATGGACAGAAAGCTGAACTCATCAGTGTATGACTGAGCTGTATGTCCATGAAATCGTTCTATGCTTTATGATAGCCATGAAATTATCTTTTAGTGTCTGTTTCCAGGACATACAAAAATTCAGGAGGTAAGCTTTTTGAAATTCAACTCTTAATTTTTTATAATCCAGAAGAAGGGGACAGGAGAAGCTGGGGAGCATATATCATAACTGAATAAAAATAATCTCTTAACTTAGTGAAGGCAAGATGGGACGATGCTATAAAACACTGAATTAGAAATCAGATTTTCTTCTACCTCTGCTTTGTAATTGAGTCTATTGGTCACTCTGTGGGCCTCCGTTTTTTCATGTGTAAACTCAAAGGATTGGTCTAAAATTCGTGGTTGTCGAGTTGCAGACCCAAGAGAGCTCTGGAAGCTGACAATAGCAATGGAAGATATGGTGAGGGGAGAAGCAGGGATACCTCTGAGTCATTCTTACCTTTCTGATCAGATTTCTCACCTTGTTTATCTGTTTTTGAAAACTGTTTAATTTTTTGATAGCTTCCAAAGCAAAGTAAACATTGATGTAGACTCATTTAGGAAAAACAGGCATGGAACCACTTGTTAAAATGGGTAGGGCTAATCCAAACTTTATTTTTTATATTTTTGCGGTACGTGGGCCTCTCACTGTTGTGGCCTCTCCCATTGCGGGGCACAGGCTCTGGACGCGCAGTCTCAGCAGCCATGGCTCACGGGCCCAGCCGCTCCATGGCATGCGGGATATTCCCAGACCGGGGCACGAACCCGTGTCCCCTGCATAGGCAGGCAGACTCTCAACCACTGCGCCACCAGGGAAGCCCTTCATGAACATTTTTGACAGGGAGTGTGGTTAACCTCAAGCTGTGATTCTGAGGGATGGCAATTAGTTTCTTGATTTAAGCATTTAAGGAGACAGATAAGGAGGAAAAGAGAAAAGATGAAAGTTCAGAAAAAGTCAAAGGGACTAAATGGTTCCACATTTTTTTTCAAATGAAGTAAGTCTCATAAATGCTAAACAAACAATTTGAATTGTTAAAAATGCCTTCATCTACTTAAAAACACACCATACAATTATGTAAAAGCAAGAGCCAGAGAAGAAAGAAGGGGATAATTATGGTGACCTGAGATGGCTAAGATTTAGAATTTTTCCTTTTTAAAATTTAAGTTAGTATCTTCATACCCAAGGGACTTAGATCAATTGGCTGTTGCAATCCCAGTTTATTTATCAAGTTTGCACACTGGGTTGGAGGGGTGTTGTGGGAAGTTAGACTCTCCAAAGAAACCTGGGGGCTGTAGGGGAAACCATAGATATTGAGATTTAAAGCTGTAAGAAAGGGAAGCTGGGGTAGATTTGGGAAGGATTTTTTACTCAGTGATATAGCCACCACCAGCATGTAACCATGCCTTTAATGGGTTGTTTACCTACAGTTGGCAAACTCTGCTCATTAAGAATTAGGTAAGGGCAGTTTCAGTTTTGAATTTGAAAGGTTTGAGGAGGGTTGAAATGGAAAATATTTTAAAATTTCTTCTCAAAATGTTAAGATGACACTGATGGAAGAATTATACTAGCATCTCACATTTTCCTGTTTTCTAACAGAAATTGTCTGTGGAGCTGAAACTTTGAAGTTTGTTCTTTATCTAGCTATATGAATTTTTTGTGGCTTTTCACAGACATATTCTTAGTCTTTTAGAGAAATATTTGACTTTGGAAAACAGCATTTAAAGACATTTACTTTCTCCAAAAGAAGAACAAGCTGGAGGTATCACACTCCCTGATTTCAAACTACACTACAAAGCCACAGTAATCAAAAGAGTATGGCACTGGCCTAAAAACAGAACAGAGATCAATGGAACAGAGTAGAAAGCCCAGAAATAAACACGTGCTTATATGGTCAATTAATCTATGACAGAGGAGGCCAGAATATACAATGGGGAAAAGACAGCCTTGTCAATAAATGGTCCTGGGAAAACTGGACAGCTACATGCAAAAGAATGAAACTGGACCATTTTCTTACATCCTATAAAAAAATAAATTCAAAATAGATTAAAGACTTAAATATAAAACCTGACAACATAAAACTTCTAGAAGAAAATATAGGCAGTACACTTTTTGATATTGGTCTTAGCAATATATTTTTTTGGATATATCTCCTCAGGCAAGGGAAACAAAAGGAAAAATAGACAAATGGGACTACATTAAACTAAAATGCTTTTGCACAGTGAAAGAAATCATCAATAAAACAAAAAGGCAGAATGGGAGAAGATATTTGTAAGCAGTATATCCAATAAGGGGTTAATGTACAAAATGTATAAAGAACTCATACAACTCAATATCAAAAATGCAAACAATCTGATTAAAAATTGGGCAGAGGATCTGCATGGACAGTTTTCCAAAGAAGGGCGTACAGATGGCCGACAGATGAAAAGATATTTAACATCACTAATCATCAGGGAAATGCAAATCAAAACCACAATGAGATATCACCTCACATCTGTCAGAATGGCTATCATCAAAAGACAAACATAACAAAATATTGGCAAGGATGTGGAGAGAGGAGAACCCTTGTGCACTGTTGGTGGGAATGTAAATTGGTGCAACCACTACAGAAAACAGTATGGAGGTTCCTCAAAAATTTAAAAATAGAACTACCATATGATCCAGCAATTCCACTCTTGGATATATAACTGAAAAAAACGAAAACACTAATTAGAAAAGATACATGCACTGCAATGTTCATAGCAGCATTGTTTATAATAGCCAAGATGTGGAAGCAACCCATTGTCCATCAACAGATGAATGGATAAAGATGTGGTATGTATGTGTGTGTATATATATCTACATATATACAATGTATATATGTATATGTATGTATATATATAATATATACAATGGCATATTACTCAGCCATAAAAAAGAATGAAATATTGCCATTTGAGACAACATGGATAGACCTAGAGGGTATTATGCTAAGTGAAATAGTCAGACAGAGAAAGACAAATACTGTATGATCTCACTTATATGTAGAATCTAAAAAACAAAATGGAAACAGACTAATAGATACACAGAGCAAACTGGTGGTTACCAGAGAAGAAGGGGGTGAGGGGATGGACAAAATAGGTGAAGGGGATTAAGAGGTACAAATTTTCAGTTATAAAATAAATCAGTCATGAAGATAACAGCATAAAAATACAGTCAATAATACTGTAATAATATTGTATGGGGACAGATGGTTGCTAGACCTATTGTAGTGATCATTTTGTAATGTATTTAAATGTCAAATCACTATGTTGTACATCTGAAACTAACATAATATTGTACATTAACTATATTGCAATTTTATTAAAAGCAAATCTGTTAAAAATTTTAAATAGATAACTGAATAAAATATAAAGACATTTACTTTCTCCAGATTCTTTAGGATATTATACACTACAGTGACAATAACCAATATTTTCAAATGCTTATCGAGTTATTAGGTGCTTTATATATAGTCTCCCATTTGGTCTTTGCACTGACTCTGTAGGAAGTGCACTATTACTGCCCCTATTTAACTAAGGTGCTTAAAATAGGTAAGTGTTCACAGCGTATGTGGTGGGCCCATGAACTTGAACACTGGTCTGCCTGATTTCAAAGCTCTTAAACACTACTAACTGTCACTTTTTTTTTTTTTTGCACTATGTGGGCCTCTCACTGTTGCGGTCTCTCCCGTTGCGGAGCACAGGCTCCGGACGCGCAGGCTCAGCGGCCATGGCTCACGGGCCCAGCCGCTCCGCGGCATGTGGGATCCTCCCAGACCGGGGCACGAACCCATGTCCCCCTGCGTCGGCAGGCGGGACTCTCAACCACTGCGCCACCAGGGAAGCCCTAACTGTCACTTCTTAAATGAAGTTATCACACCTCCAGCAAAGTATTTGAAAATTTAGGCCCCACATTAACAACACACAGTATGTTAGAGAAATTACACACAGCAGTACGTTAAGAGAAAGCTCCAAGGAGATGATTAGAAACTTTTTGTGTGTGTTTTCAAGGTGCAACACCCAAATCATCGGTTCACAGGTGTAAGTACTATGCAAACCAACGGTGTTGGAAGGCAGAGGGTATGCTTTGGAATTAGGATTTGAGTAATTTTGTGTCTCTTTTCCTTTGTTCTTATCTCAACATCAAGCATACCAACACATATGACAATGCAACCTTGATTTGGCCCCTTAATTCCCATCATATCAGTATCATCTTAAATGACACCTGAAGGTGTGCTCAGTATTAAAAGTTTGTGGAACTCTTCCTTTTGAAATATGAAAGAACATCTTTGCTTCAAAGTACAGTCAAGGGCTTCCCTGGTGGCGCAGTGGTTGAGAGTCCGCCTGCCGATGCAGGGGACACGGGTTCGTGCCCTGGTCCAGGAAGATCCCACATGCCACAGAGCAGCTGGGTCCGTGAGCCATGGCCGCTGAGCCTGCACATCCGGAGCCTGTGCTCTGCAATGGGAGAGGCCACAACAGTGAGAGGCCCGCGTACCGCAAAAAAAAAAAAAAAGAAAAGAAAACAAAGTACAGTCAATCCTCATTATTTGCTAATTCCATATTTGCAAATTAGCCTACTCACTAAAATGTATTTGTGAACCCAAAATCAATACTTGTGTTGCTTCTGCTGTCATTTGCGGATGTGGGAAGAGTGGTGAAAATTTCAAGTCACTTGATGCACACATAATCAGCTGAGGGCCAATAAGGGGACACTCTGCCTTCTTGATTCAGCTCTCTTGCTATTTATAAACAAGTGTCCTTCCTCCTTCCTCCTATTTAGTGTCACTTTTAATTTTTTTTTCATCTTTGTGCTTTTTTTTTTTTTTGGTGATTTTGCTGTTTAAAATGGCTCTGAAGCCTAGTACTGAAATGCTGCCTGGTGTTTCTAAGCACAGGAAGGTGTGATGTGACTTGCAGAGGAAATATGTGTGTTAGAATAAGCTTCATTTAGGCATGAGTTTTAGTGTCGTTGACCACAAGTTCAATGTAAATGAGTCAACAATATGGTACATCCAGAGAAAGGAAGAGGAAATTCGCTCCTCTTCACATGAGGCGGCTCCACAAAGTGCTAAACTAACATCCGTAGTGTGTGATGAAGCTATGAGACAGATGTAAAGGTGGCTAAATTTGTGAATTCATGAGATGATGATTCATAAAAAGGTGTAGTAGACAGCACTGCTGGGAGGGTAAAAGCCAGAGAACTTTACAGTCACATCCCTCAGGGCAAAGAAAATGTTAAACTCCTGGCTAGTACTGGCTGTTAGGCACATTTCAAGAAGTGATACAGCATGAAACATGTTAGACTTGCAAGCAAGCAGTTTCTGCAGATCAAGAGGCTTTGGAAGAATTTAAAAAACACTTGCTAGGTGTTATACAGGAAAAAGGTCATGTGGAAGAGCAGGTTTTCAATGCTGCTGAGATGGCTTGTTTAAGGAACTTGTGTAATGCAAATGCTGTCTTGGTTGAGAAAAATGTGGTCAGAGACTCATAGGAACCTAACCCTGTTTTTCCCCTAGGAACATTGGGTCAGCATTCACTAATTCAGTGATTGTGGTGACTTTATAGAACTTAAGTGCCACAGATAACCAGAATGGACTGTATATTCACCAGAGAAAATGAAGAGGGTTCTAACCCTCTAATCACCTGCTATTCATCTGGGACTGAGGACATTTTGCCTCTCTCTGCCTCTCTCTGATTGTGGCTGTATTTCTGGATTTGTACTCTGAATAATGTGGAAAAGAAAGAGACATTTTAGACTTTCTTTAACTTGTGTGTGTTCCATATGGACAGTGTGTGGGAAGATACAAAGAAGAGCAGCTGTGGGTTTCGACCAACAGCTGGAGGTTATGCTGGATTAAGCAGGTTTCTTATTTCCTAATTGGTAGGTATTTCTTAAAGGAATGCTTATGTCTAAGGAAGGACTTATCTAGTCATGGGCTAAAGAGTAAAACGTTAAAGGGTTGGGGTGCAGTTTTTAAAACTTTGTTGTCTCGAAAACATATTGCTTTGACTTTTAAAAGCTGGAGAGCTTTTAGAAAATACAGTTTTTTCAAACACTGCACTCATTCAGTTGGTCTGGGTGATTGCAATGATAGGTTTAAAAACCACAAACAGAACTTATTATGATAGAGAGGGAGTGAGGCAGGGAATGAATTCAGAGTGGAAAGGGATATCCATTATATATTGTGAAAGCCTGCTGTCCTTGTAAGAATGGCTCCTAGGAGATGGTTCATATGCCCTGTGTGTGTGTATCTTTGTGACTTAGGGTCCATTGTGGGTTTGTTGAAGGCTAGGTGAGGCTGTGCCCTGTCTGCTGTAGAAGTTGCTTCTGTGGTGTCCAGAGTGCATCCCTGCCCATTCTGAATTCTCTCTTTGCTCTCTTCTGGGCTGTCAATTCTGCTGGGAGCACCATGGGATTCTAATTGGCAATGTTTGTTCATAAGGAATTAGACTTGAAATAAGCTAAGCAAAACATTTTTAAAAAACTGTACAGCTCTGTGCACATTTGGTGTATTATTATTACAACTAACAAAAACAGTAACTATTATTGCTGAATCTTGTGGGTGCTTTGAGGGATGTAGTTGGCAACCTGGACATGGGAAGTAGAAAGGCCTGGATGTGGCTGGTGGATGAACCTTGGGTAAATGCCAACTATGTAAGATAAATTGACTTTGCTTATGTTCTAAAGACCCATGAGGAAAAATTTTCACATTGTTTCCTTTGGCAATATTTAAAAAAAATTTTTTTCCAGACTTTTACTTGTAAAATTTGTATATAATCCCTATAAAGCTACTCCTTATCAAATACATTGTTTTTCTATCAGATTTCTTTATCTTTTTTCATATACACACATATTTTACATAATTTTATGCATGGTACGGACATAATTTCCTCAGCTGCTTCTAATCTTGCTAATTTTGATCCTAATGACTACATAATATTTACTATTTTATTTGGTTGTTCTATTATTAGATAGTTAGGGTGTTTCCAAATTCTGCTGTTATAAATAACACTGAGATTAATAAGATATCTTCATGTCAACAGTGCAAAGCTGTTGACTTCCACCCTATTTGAATGCTTTCCTTTGTCCACACTTTCACATGTGAGATTGTAGTTGCAAAAGATAGAAATATTTTTCCAGGCTCCAGATAACTACTAGAAAAATTATCTGTGCTTGGTTCACTCATCCCTAATAATATGTGAGGTTATAATAATATGTCAAGTGTTTAGCACAGGGCATTTGTTAGATGTTGACTACCTCTGTGGCCTCCTCCATCAACCCCACCCCTATCACTACCATTATTACTACTACTATGTACTATTATTTTTATTATTATTTTGGTGAAGATGGGCTTTATTTTAATGAATGAAAACATATATCTTAATACAAATTTAATCATCAGATTGCTCACATAGATTTTTTGCTTTCTACTTGTCTTTTCAAGATGATTTGTAGGCGATTTGGTTTTTGTCCTTCTGCCTCAGTACCAGAGCTCTCCCCTTAAAAGAATTCTTCTTAATTTGCACCTTTTCCTTTTCTTTTTCTCATGAAAATACTTCCACCTGGGAAAGTAAAATATATATATTTCTTATGTTTATATATAACTTTCTTATATTTGGTGGTGATAAAGCTAATTTGAAGATGATAACGGGGCGCTGAGAAAAGAGACACCGTGGTCTCAGACCCAAGTTCAACATCTCTTGGGGACAGATGTAAAAGTCTGACCTCTGGTGGCTGTGAGCTGCAGCTGTAGGTCAGATGTACCAAGTCTGAAATGCCATCCTCCAGCAGTAGCTAAGCTGGTATAAGGCTGATTGGTGTTTAAAGCTCTTTTGTATTCATTGTGATGGTTCCTTATGTCAATTAAAACACCTTGCTCTCTTCCTTACAAAAGAATTATCTTAAAACAGTGTTCCTCAGAATGTAGGGCTTTAAGTACGTGTTGCAAGAATTGTAGTCTCCAAAAAATATTTTCTGAAAACCACAAACCACCATCACCATTACCACCACTTGATGATATATATGTAGAAAGTTCAGAGGGAAAAATGAATTGCTAAATATTATAAAAACGGAACACTGGAGGGTTAAAATTCTATTTTTCTTAATTTCAAAACATCTTTAAATGAAAATTTATCTTATCTCCTAATCAAATATCATCAATTTTTTTTTACCTTCCAGGATTCAGTTTTTTTAAAAGTAAGCTAAAAGTCTGAAAAATTATTTTCTGATATCATTATTTATCATACAGTTAAAATAGAATAATATGAATGAAGAAAATAAAAATTAGATCTAAGATGTCACATAGAGTTTGTGAGAATACACATAGGATATTCTCATGGTTTAAATTGTTGTTAAAAATTATACGGGAATAGTGTCTCTTTGCTTATGCTTGAGAATAAATGTTTATGTTAAATTTTAATTATTTTGCTTTTATAAAAATCTCAGTTTTTGAGGTGATTGAATTGACAGGGCACAATTAATAGTTAATAAAACTAGTTGGAAAATGAAGAATTTACTTAACCCTAGCTACTGGTTTAAATCACACAAAATTATAGAATTTGATGCAGTTGACATTGAAAATGATAGATTCTTCCGTACTTTCTAGATGGATGACATATTCTTCTTTGGTCCCAACCCTAAGCAGATGCCAGTGTCTATGTTATTGTCTGCAGTCAGGAAGGAACTATTATTAATGACATGTTCTTAGCAAATTGGTTAATCAGCCCTCCCCAGCATTCGTACTAGTGACCTTGACTAGTGACTTGAACAAACAGGATTAATGCCTTCCTGCTAAAATAGGTTCTAAATCTGAGTGTATCTCTCAATTTCTTCAATACCAAATTTTAAAAGCAGAATTTATTTTCTAAAAGTTTACTAACGTTTTCTGTTATTTGAATATGTTTATTCGAATTCTATATTTTAGTTATAGATCATTTTTATATTTGTATGCTCATGGCAAAAAAGTTCAGAAAATATCAAAATATACAAAGAAGACAATAATATCTCATTTTAAAAGTATTTTGAGGGGGGAATTCCCTGGTGGTCTAGTGGTTAGGATTCAGCACTTTCACTGCTGTGACCCAGGTTCAATCCCTGGTGGGGAAACTGAGATCCCACAAGCCGCAGGGCAAAGCCAAAAAAAAAAAAAAAAAGTATTTTGACATTACTACAGTATAGTTGATTTGAAAAGGTCCTTGGTTTTCTTATCACTTGAGTAGAATTAATCAGCAAAAATAAATAACTAACTTTTACTGCAAGTGACTCTGTTCCAGGCACTTTTTCAGTCTTTACACACACATATTACCTCATGTAATGCTTACACCAATCCAGTGAAGTAGGTACAGTGTTCCCCCTTATATGCAGTTTTGCTTTCCGCAGTTTCAGTTACCTGTGGTCAACCCAGGCCCAAAAATATTAAACAGAAAATTCCAGAAATAAACAATTCATAAGTTTTAAACTGCATGTCATTCTGAGTAGCATGATGGAATCTCATGCTGTCACTCTTCATTCTGCCCCAGGTGGAAATCATCCCGTTGTCCAGTGTATCCATGCTGATTATACTACCCACCCATCAATTTAGGAAAAAACATAGTATATAGAGGGTACTATACGATCCACGATTTCAGGGATCCTCTGGGGGTCTTGAACGTCCCCTGTGGATAAGAAAGGGCCATTGTATTATTATGATGATCCACAATTTTATAGATGAAAAAAAATGCAGGAAAGTTGCCCAAGATGACATAGTAAATGGCTGAGTGAGACCCTGAATCCAGGTCACCTGGCTGTAAAGCCCGTCTCTTACAGCACAATGCAATTTAAAGTTATAAGATCTGCATGTAGAATAGTAATCTGCCCATGGCCATGCCTTAAAACACCCACAACCAGACAGGTAGAACAGCTTAGTTTAAATCAGTTGAGATAATTGGAAGATATTCTATGCTATTAGTGAATTTTACTAGTATATAATTTATTTAAAACAAATCAGAAATATATGCATATATATGCATATTTTGACAATATACGGTCAACATCATTTCTTTCATACTGTAATCTATCCTGGGTATTTTGAGCGGCCAGGAATTGATTTACAGAAGGAATTTCTTCTTTACTCAAACCTTCTTCTAGTTCCAATGTTTTCAATTGACTGAACTTAAAAAATAAATCACTATCAGTAATTTTTTATATTTTTGCTGGAAATTAATTGCACTTCTGGAAAATGGTTTCCTTGTCTTCTCCTTCCTGCTTGGCATTTCCTTAGCTGAATCCACATCCAAACTCCCATCCCCACCCAATCAGTCCTGTGTGAATAAGCAAGAGGAAACAACAGCCACGGCAGGAACATGTGGGCAAAGGAGATTTAGGGATGGCAGGAGGGGCTCCCTCTGATCTGGTGTAGGATCAGAGGTGAGGACAGGTTTATCCCCTTGGGTCCGGAGGCTGTCAGTGAGGCTGGATCACTCTTCCTGAGTGACAGGCCCAGGGAGCCCCGACTCCCCGCTGACCGGGCTGCGTACCTGCCTCGGGAGCAGCCAGGAGCAGCCTCCTGCCTGCTAGCCACTGTGCAGAGCTCTGGGGCCCCGAGGCTGCAGCTCGCAGTGGCCCTCGGAGAAGCAGAGGGACACGGGGATTAGGAAGAGAGGGGACTCGATTTATAGGCTTCAGTTTATGGAGTTTCACGTGATGGATGAGACAAAGGCGATGCTAGCAATGCAGCTTCTCCTCTTTGATGTAAATCTTGCCCCTGATCCACAATAGAGCCGAGCAGAGCCCTGGGTCTGTTTGCTAACTAACGCCTGCATCTCCTGGTCTCAAGCTGCTCCAAGTGAGCGGCCTTGAGCAGTAACTATGGTTATTTCATTGATTCAGCAAATACTTATTTGATGCCTACTGTATGCCTTATACGATTCCAGATACTGGGGATTTGATACTGTTCAGGAACTGCTCTAGGTGCTGGGGTTGTAATGCTGTTCAGGAACTGCTCCAGTTACCAGGGAGGTAAAGCTTTCATTGAGCTGCCAGTTTACAGAGCTCCGTCTTTTTCATCTTGTCCCCCTCCCTGCGACACACAGGTAGCATGGGGTCTGGTACCTACAATAGGTACCCTTGGTTCCTTGAAATAAATGGAAGCAGTGAAAAGTGCCAGGGCAGAGAAGAGCCACAAAGGATCAGAGGTCAAGGGTTCAACCTGATGAATCATGTCACCTCGCTGGTTCCAGTTTCCGAGCTGTGCTGAAATGGGCTTTCCCTCCACCTGGTTGCTCCCTCAACCTGCGGTGACTTCTTCTCCTCCATTAGTGTTTTAGGTGAGCCTCTCCTTCTGGCTGCTTGGAGCTGTCTTCAGAACCTGATGGATGCTCCAGTGGCTTCCAGCCAGCTCTGAAAAGCTGGAGAGTCTGTGGTCTAGTGGAGAAGGATTGTATTTAGAGCGCCCGGGAAGGAGAGAGTCAGGGTAAATAGATAGAGGCAAGTGCCCCAATTGTCAAAAGTGACAGGAAACCCCAATAGATGAGGCGAGTTCTCTTTGCTGTAGTCAGATGCTGCGCTGTGTTCTGTTCCAGGGAATGTGGATAGAAACAGGATTCCAGAATCTATCAGTGGAGGTGTGTGAGTGATTTCCACAGAGACTGCTTCATTTTGCCTATTCAAATGTAAACACTCTGTCCCTTAAACTACAGCACACAGGTGTTTCTGTTCCAGAGTCAGTTTTAAAAACAATTTTATTGGAGTATAGTTGATTTACAGTGTTGTGTACAGCAAAGGGAATCAATTATACATATACATATACATATATCCACTCGTTTTAAATTCCTTTCCCATATAGGTCATTAAAGAGTATTGAGAAGAGTTCCCTGTGCTAGACAGTAGGTCCTTATTAGTTATCTATTTTTTATATAATAGTGTGTATATGTCAATCTCAATCTCCCAATTTATCGCACCCCTCCCCAATTTCCCCCCTGGTAACATGCAGTCATTTTTTAAGGTAGATCATTGTAGCCCAGGGGATATCTCTGGCTGCCCACAGCTACTGGCCCTTTCCCTACCGGGAGGGGATGGTGACTGCTTCCTGGACGTCTTGCTTTTTCAAGAGCAAACCATTTGAACGGGCTGGAATCACTACTCCTGTCGGCATGGTTGGGCAGGTTAAGGGTGCCTAGACAGTGCATCCATCACATTTCATGGTATGGAGAGGTCGTAGGAAACTGCCTTGACCGAAACCACAAAAATGAGAACTGTGGATGTTTCCTTGTTTTGTTTTTGCCAAGGGCAGTGTCAGCACTAGACTCCCCCAGACCAAGAGGCTATTTCTGGTAGTTTGAAAGTGGAGTCAGGGCTAAGGAGGACCATGTCTGCTGCAGCAAAAGACAAAGCTCCTGGTCTCAAGGGCCTTTCCCCTCTCAGCACCCAATGTACTGCTACGGCCTCTGTTCTTCTGTCTGAATGGCCAAGTTCTAGAATGACTGGAGAATCCAGGGCCACAAAGAGCACATCCAAGACCTGGGCCTGTGGCCTGGATGAGTCTTCTATCAGATGCCAAAGACAGTTCTCGCTTTGAATCTATGGGTCACAGTAAACTCTCCAGTGAGTGAGTTTTCACCTGTTTTGGTTTTAGTGTTTACTCTGCAGTTGTTATTTCAGAAACGTGGGCTCGGTGAGCACATTAAGAACGACACAAATTTAGGGCCCATTTTTCTTGTTAAGTGACAAAACTACATGAGGATATTTACATGTTGGTTGCTACTCTCTCCTCTGAGTGCTAAGAGGCTCCTCATTCAGGGTCCTGCATGGCCCAGCTGATTAGGTCTAATGAGGTCTAAAGAGTCTGTGCTTCTGGAAAGCCACTGGAACACATTGAGCAGATGATGGTTCCTAGTTGGTGACACACAATGGCATGTGAGCAGATTAAGTAAGCTGCATTCATGACTCAGCATTTAGGTGGATCTTGTATGGTATGGGTCTGGGAAAAAATTAGAAAGAAGTAAATTTTTTTAAATTAATAGACAGGTTTTATTTTAAAAAATATTTGGCCGCGTCGGGTCTTAGTTGCGGCATGCAGAATCTTTCATTGCAGCACGCGGGCTTAGTTGCCCCACGGCATGTGAGATCTTAGTTCCCCAACCAGGGATTGAACCCCCATCCCCTGCATTGGAAGGCCAATTCTTAACCACTAGACTGCCAAGGAAGTCCCAATAGACAATTTTTAGAGCAGTTTTAGGTGTACAGAAAAATCAGGCAGGAAGTACAGAGAGTTTCCTTATACTCTGTCTTCCCCTGCATATAGTTTCTTCTATTACTTACATCTTGCTTTAGTGTGCTATATTTGTCATACCTGATAAGCCAATATTGATACATTATTATTAACTAAAGTCCATAGTTGGCATTAGGGTTCACTGTTTGTGTGTGTGTGTGTTTATGAGTTTCAGGTGTACAGCATTGTAATTTGACATCCGTATACACTACAGAGTGATCACCACCTAAAGTCTAGTTATCATCTGTCACCATAGAGTTGACCCCCTTCACCCCTTTCACCCACCCCATATCCCCTTCCTCTCTGGTAACCACTAATCTGTTCTCTGTATCTATGAGCTTGTTTTTGTTTTATTTTGTTTGTTCAATTTGGTTTTTTGGGTTTTGCACATAGGAGCGAAATCTTACCGTATTTGTCTTTCTCCTTCTGACTTATCTCACTCCGAATAATACCTTCAAGATCCTTCCATATTGCAAATGGCAGGATTTCATGGAAAGAGGTGAAGTTTATCTTTTCCCCTCTTATGTGTCTTTCACTTGCTTTGCCTACATAAAGTTCAGGGATGTATATGAGTATCTGTGTGAATGCATGTGTGAGTCTGTGCTGTGTCTGCTGGTGGGTCCAGTCCCAGTCTTCCAAAAATGATAATCAGCTGTTACCTTCAGTGTATCACTGGCTAAGCATTCTAAAGCCCTTAGCTAACAATGGTTCTGTACACCATGGATAGTGTTGTTTTGTATAAGAAATGTTTGTCTACATTTTCCCTCATTTAGGTCATTTTTTTTTTTTTTTTAAGAATCCTCAACTCTGATATGCTATGGTTTAATTTAGTCTTTAGTCAGCGTTTCTCTCCTGAATGGCAGTCAACAGCACTTCTAACCCTTTCTAAAAAGAAAACATCCAAGTAATACCTAAGGGAAAATATAGACCAGGGTACAAGGTCAAAGGGGAAATAACTCTGATTATATTGAACCCTCAAGAAAATCTGTTGACTGACCAGAGGTGACCATCACATAACTCACAACCACGGAGGACAGGGAAAGTCAGTCAGGGAAGTATCATGCTTTCTTAAACTATAAAACATGTCTAAATGCAGACAAATTATGGTTAATTTAAAAATATGGATAAAACTCATAGGCAAATTACAGCAGTATTTTAAAAATTGCTCTATAATTTCCTGTATGTATGTATGTATGTACCTATCTGCCTATCTATTTGTTTCTCTGTGATGGCTATGATGTAAGTTGGCATTCCTCAAAGTGTATTCCATCTGGAAGACACTCGGGGAAAAATGGTTCCATAGTGAATACGTTTGGGAATAACTGTCTGCTTTCTGTATGCTTCTCTCATTGAGAGATTCAAAGGACTCTTAGATAGAGAATTCTGAGTTCTGCAATAAGCAAACCTATTAAACTTCATTCAGTCTAATGTTTCCCAAATATACTTTAATCCAACTCCTCTTTTTTCAACAATACCTGCTTTGCTTTCTTCTTTTTGATAAATGCAAGAAAATAGACAGATCTGTTTTAATGGGGAGCTAAATTTTACTAAAATTGATACACAGAAAGAAATTTTAAACAACAATTTTTAAAAGAAATCTTAACAGATCAATAATTAGGAAATGAAATTTTCCACTTAAAAATTTTCTTATAGGTTTCTAGGTTACATGTTTTTGTAGTAACTTGTAGCAATCTTTAAGGACCTCATATTTCTTATACCGTATATTAAAATAATAAATTGTTCTGGAGCATAAAAAATGATAGACAATATCCTTGCTACAAACACCTGGAAAAGATTCTCCTCTTCTCCCCCTCCCTCCCAGCCAAAAAAAAAAAAAAAACTCAGAACAATTGCTAGGAATGTATATACAAAGAATCTTTAATAATAGTAAATCATATTCCTTGGTATATTTAAGAAGAAATCCAACATAATTAACTCACGTTAGCCAGGAATGTAAGGGTAGTTTATTTATTAGGAGATGTATTAACATAATATAATTATTTCAAAAGTTTAGTAATGATAAACCATATGATTTTGAGAAATATTTTGAAAGCCCATGATAAAATGAAACCTCTAATTCTGTATAAAATTGTCTGTGATCTCCTACTTGAAGAATAATTCCTTAACAAGATAATTAGGCCTCACCTCAAAGCAATTGCCAACAATTTATTTATTTATTTATTTAATGAGAAACTACAGGCATATCATTTAACATCAAAAATGGGATAAGGGTGTCATTACCCTTAACATTTACATTTCAAACCAATACAAGATACAAAGCAGAAACAGGTTTATCCATAAAAATAAAAGTACAAAATTATTATTATTTTAAGATAATATAAATTACTCCAGAAAACCAAGGGAGGTCATCTAAAAAAGAATTCCAATAGTTCAAGATATCTGTCTGGTATACAGTAAATGCAGAGGAAAAACTAGAGTATTCGCTAAATACCTAAATACTCTATTAGCTGAAAGTAAAGGTCTCACTAACAGTATCAGCAATAGCAACAAAATATGATAAATCCCATATAAAGAAAACTTTAAACATTTACTGAGTAATTTTCCTTTCCATAAATAGTGACTCCAACAAATGAAGACGTGATCTGTTCTTAAACAGTAGATTTATTGAAATAAACATACTGGTTCTTCCCAATTAATTTAAAGTGTTAATGAATTCTAATTAAAAATTCAGAGTTGCTTTAATTTGAAAAAATTCTAATATTAATTTGCAAAACTAAACGGATGAGGAAGAGCTAAACTATTTTGAAGAAGAAAAGTGGAAAAATCTATCCATTTAAAATAAATTGCATATTGCCTAACAGTTGGGCTGTTACAGGAAGCCCAAATGAGGCTATTTTAAATGGGTTTTCAAAAACTGTATAACATTACATAACCTTGATTTTGTTCACATATATTATGAATCTCCAAGATTGGAGTTTAATATGTCACACTCTCACACTCATTTAAACATGAAACTTTTTTTTTTTTTTTTGGTAACCAGAGCATCATTGGAACCGTTGTTTCTTGAAACATCCTTTGCAAAAGGCTGGCAGAAACCATCTAGAGACAGAAAATATTTGCTAACTAAGAAAGCCTCTCTTCCTCACTGCACAGTCTATAAATGTATCTCCTTACTGAGTGCTTCCTGCCAACCTCTGTATATGTTCCTCTCAGTCTGGAACAACAACCTTCTCTGTATCTCACAATTTTTGCTATTATTCGAATGCCCAGCTTCCTCTTTGTGCTACTATTTGGTCGCACCGGGAGAGTGTATGGCAGCATTTACTACTTAGATCTTGTTGTTGATTATTAGCTGTACACATATAACATATATAAACAGCATACAGATGTAATTAGCATTAGAATGTAAATAGCATTAGAATGTAATTGCACAAGAGATATTCTTAACCTACATATATACATACATACATATAACATATATATTTACGTGTGTGTGTGTGTGTGTGTGTGTGTGTATGTATGGAGTTCACAAGCGGGGCCTGAGGAGAAGGTTAATTCATTCTAAATGGCATAGTTTACTAGGAGGGTCCTGAGAACAGCCGATAAGACAGTGAGTTTTGGGATCCTCTAGCTGTGGGTCCATGACTATAGGCCCATGGAAATTATAAAATTAATATGAAGCTTTGGCCAGAACTGTTAGTTTACTTATTTGTTGTAGGTTTTTTTCTTTTTTTAAGACAGACCCTTGTGTTGAGGTCTGACTTTCAAAAGATCGCAGCGAGGGAGCTACTTTTTCAATTTTAATTTGTACCCTAAGATAATACCAAAGACCAATGAAGTTAATTTTCTCATTTAGTAGTGTCACTGTGGCTATTCTCAGTATAAGTAAAAATATGCTCCTTGACCCCATTTCCCACCCACCTCACCTTGTCCCCACAGGTGGAACTTTTGACACCTGGTAAATACCATTTTTCTCCTCTGTCATATTATCTGTGTTCACTATTGAAATTTAATCCCTTCCTGACTTTTTATAACTCCTTTCCTCTCCCCACTTTCATCTTTTCATCTCAATCTTATGACTAAATCTTCACAGGTTAGCTGCTTTCTTATACACACTGTTTCACTGTCCCATAAGCAGGGTCACCGCTGAGGACCAGAGCTTTCCCTTTCCCTTTGTCCTTCCCAGGGCTGCCTCGGAGTCACACATCTTTGGTTTAACATATCTCAGAGCTGAAAACAGCTTGAAGGTACAGTGAGCTGAGAAAGTTTCTTGCATACCTATGGGTTTAAAAGCCATACCATTCAGTGGAGTTGACTGCCTATACGGCAATGTGATTATCATGTCCAGTAAGTATCAAGCAGCTGACCAAATGGTTCTCATTAGCATAACCCGACCTTTCCGCATTTGTACCGAGCCTTACTCTATCTTTGAAAGATGGGAGTTAAGTCAGCAGTTCAACTGACTGGACACATGTATTATGGAAATTTAAATAATTAGTTCCAGCTTCCTCTGAAAGCTTCAAGCAACTTAAAGTAACATTGGGGGGAAAAAGTCTAATCCATCACACCAAACTCCACGTGTCAATCTAATCAAGAATTTGATTGTAGATGAGGGACATTTTTCCCCAGGGGAAATTTATTCATTTGAGTTTAGGGAGCAAAATTTCAGAAGAAGTAAGAGGATATATAATAGATATTATTTTGGTCAAATATTATGTTTCTTCTGCTTTATACCAAATATTACAAAACATTTTCCAGACTTAAAAATTGGATAGCATTTGTTTTAAATTATTCCTTTTCATAGACTATCACTGGCTCCATAAGCCTTTTATAATAAAAGCTATATGCATAATCTAATTACATTATACTTTAGAATGTGAAAATGTACATTTTGTCTTTTAAATGAAAGGCAGAATCTCAAGGTAATTCACTGAAAACAAATATATATTCAGTGATTAGATTGGTAAAAGTATTAAAGCACTCTAAGTGAAAAATATAAATTTTTATGAGTTAGCCAAAGGAAAACCTTCAGTGGAATGAAAAACTATATGGTAAAAATTTACATTTCTCTTGATGTGGTGCTAAAAAGCAGACCGCTTATGAGATTTGCTGTTTATTCCTGATCTCCACATGACATGAGGTGTGCCTGAGATTGTGGCCTGGAAATATGCTTACAGAGGGAAGAATACTGACAGGACCAGGAGCTGTGGCATTATTAAATCATAAACCACACTCTAGGAGGGACACGCATTCATTGTCATTTTGTAATGCAAGCAGAAAAGAAAAAATTACCCCTGAATCTCATATATTAATAGAAAAAATGTGTGTTCTTTCAAGATAAAAAGAAAATAAAGGTAAAATAGAAAAAAGGATCGGGAGAATTGCCAACAAGGTTGGAAATTGATCAGCACTCCTTGTCAGCATCTCTCACACAATCAAATCCATTGTTTAAAGGTGAAGTTGTGATTAGTAAAACTAACAAATTATATAACACAGTATTGTAGCCTTTATTGAAATCTGTATTGTACATTATATTGCAAAATCTTTAAGATTGGTGTATTGTCATATTTTTTTTTAAATAATGGACTTCTGAAAAATAAATACAAGTAAAATATACTGCTAAAATTACTGCAGTTTTAGAGGTCTCAGAAAAAGGAAAAGCCTATAAAATGTATGTAAGTTAATATCAGAGAAAAATAATGAATTTCTTTCCATTTATATCGGGGAAGAGAAATTACTCTCTCCCTTCCAGGAGGAAAATGACATTCTGGTTTGGCCACTGTTGAATTTCAAACTAGCTTATTTTAAATCGAACTTCATGCAGAAATAGGGTGAAATGTGCTAGTTTTAAGAAACGACTACACATATATTTTACAAAAAATAAAAACCTTCAAGGGGAAAAAATAAAATCAATAATATCTGGCTCATTCTTTTTTTGAGCTACACAAAAGTGAATAATCATATCAACAGTTTCACTTTTTAACTGGTTATTATTGAAACACATTCATGCTATTGAAATGCGAAGGTAAAACAGAGAATTGGTAGTACATCTGCGGCTAAATAGTGAATGTTGTTAAATGTAAAGAATAAATATATTTCCACAAATGTGAAACATTAATAAGGGGTTTAACTTATTAAATCTATTTAAATAAAATCTAACAAAATAAAACGATATAGAGAAAACTTGAATACAGACACACGCACATCAAATTTCTAACACTATCTGACAGTGAATACAATGAAAAGAATGAGTTCTTTACAAAGTTAACATTTTGTAAATTGACTTTCTGATCTCATTAAAAATGATAAAAATGCCATCAATATTCTTAGTTTACATCAACACCCAATAATGTGTATAAAAAATTAAGAGAATTGAAGAAAATGGCATTTGCCAGGCAGTAACTGTAGTCCAAAGAGCTCGTTCTATCATGACTAAAGCCAGACTTTCCTTAAAACTATAGTGATTATGAAGAATTATTAGAATTTTTCATGCTTTTTTCTATTAATTATGAAGCAATTGCTATTGACCTGCAATCCTCAAAAGCTTTTCAATGACAAAGATGCTATGGGTGGACCACTCCATCTGCTCGTGGGAGATGGATAATCAGATAAATCTTTCCTCAAAATTGAAAGGCTATTTTTGAAATTGAAAAGGCTGGTTTTATATTTTATGAAATACCAATAACTCACTAAATTTTCTTCATCTCAGATAAATTGGTAACATAACAATGGTAACTAATTATCATTAGTATGATAACAGTGATAATAATTAGTTATAATGATTAAGATTAAAAAATGATAAATCACAATTCTGAAGACATCTTGAAGGCCTTCAGTGTCCATGTTCAAAGCATTTCAGAGCCGTTCTCTTCCTCCCCTGAAAAATTCTGTCCTAAGTCCATGGAGCAAAGATGGAGCAAAGCAGACATCCTAGGTATGTGTGTGTCAGGGAGGGGTGGCAGGGGCTGAGAGTGCAAGCAGGGTGAAGGTGGTCCACACTAGGACACTGGTGTCAGAGCCCTAGCAGGGCAAGAAGGGTATCCCCGCAAAGAAGAGGGGAAGCTTGGGTGGGGAACCAGAGCCCCATCTGAGTAGGGAGGGCATCTATGCAGAGGAAATGGGAAGCTGGCATTGGGTGTCAGCACTTGAGCAGGGTAAGGGGTGTCCTAGGGCAGGGAGTTTGAGCGTAAGCAGGATAAGAAGAGCATCTTCAAGGAGTGCTCGCCTGGTGCTGGTGACAGAGCTCAAGCAGGGACAGGAGAGCGTCCATGTTGAGAATGACCTCGGGTGGGGTGTTGGAGAACAAGTAGAGGGGAGATGGGGTACATAGTGAGGGGTATTAGAGCTCCAGTAAGATGAGGAGATCTTCCCTGCAAAGGGGAGATAGGAAGTGTCAGAGCCCAGGTAAGGTGAGAAGCTGTCCACGTGGAGGACGGAATATGGAATCAGAGCTGTGACAGAGAGAGCAGATAGCCACACAGGGGAAGACCTGTCAGTGGGATTGACCAATTAAGTAAGCATATTAACGATAAGTGGAGACAGCTTTCTTACTTTAGGAGAAGGGAGTTGGAAATCCAAAAAGGGAGGAAACGAAAATAAACCCTGTAATGTTGGACTGGACTTGCAAGTATTCAAGTGAACGCAGGGTCTGTGATAGATAGATAGATAGTAGATGGATAGGTAGAAGATAGGTAGATAGACGATGGGTAGATATATAGATAGGTGGATGATAGGTAGATAAACAGACAGATGATCAATGGTTAGGTAGGTAAATAGATATAGAAATAATTAAAGGTGTAAATGGTTGGATATGGAAGGAAGTGATTTGGATATGCATCAACTGACATATATTTCCTGGCTCTTTCCAACCAAAGAGCCTTGGGGCAGTGACACCGCAACAGCAATGAGCACATCTAGCACTCAGATCTTAGTTTTTAAATACTATTTTCCAAGCAAAGGCACCAGGGCTCTTTGAAAAGTGGATAATTCCAGCGGTGAGGCAGGGAAAATACGAGATAGGACATATTGTGCCAGAAAGCAAGGAAGTACTAGAAGGATGTTGGGGACATGTCGAAAGGAAACAGAAGCCACCATGAATGGCCTCCTTCTGTCCAAATTTGGGACAACTTGAGCATAAAAATAATGACAGTAGTCGATTAAAACCCATTGAATAAAATGGGAAATCCACTTAGATATAAATAAATTCATGACTGAATTGAAAATTTGAAGAGCCTCAGGACATTCGTATAGTCTTAAAGTAGCTCCCTACAAAAGAAGTACTAATTTCTAAAGGGAAAGGAGGAACTTTACAGTAGAGAAGCTTTGCAGACACCACTTCACCCATAAGATAAAAGTAAACATAGTCAGTAATGCACAACTAGAAATCACTTGCCATCTGATGGAATTAAGTGAGAAGAACATGTTTTCACTTCTGAAATATTCTTGCCAGAATTCACAATCTGAATCTAATCAAGAGGAAATATCCAGTGAAGTCCAAGTGAGGGACAGATTACAAAGTAGCTGGTTTGTAATTTTCTCAAGTGTCAGGGAGGTCAGGGAAGACTGAGAATCTGTTCCAGACTGAAGGAGGCTGGGGACAGCACAACCAAACCTGTGATTCTGGACTGAATTTTTTTGTTATAAAGGATGTTGTGGGGAAAATGTGTAAAATGTAAAAGGAGCCTGAGAATTAAAATGGTAGTATCACGGTTAATTATCACTGTTAATTTCTTGATGTGATAGATGTATTGTGGTTACACAGGAAAATTTTCTTGTTTATAGGTAACACACAATAAAGAATCCATGGGTAATAGGGCATCTGTTCAGCCACTTACTCTCAAATGGGTAAGAAAAATAAAATGTTCTGTACTGAACATCCAACTTTTCTGTAAGTTTGTGATCATTTAAAAAATATATAGATTGTTTTTTAAATCTAAGAGTGGTCAGAGTCCCCCAGCTAGCAGAGGCTGCAGCTATCTGGGGGTACTTCTAGGACCTACCACTTGCCTTGGCAGCCTCCCCACAAGGAGCTGAGGAACCAGCCTCTCTGCAGTCTTGGCTCTTGGAGACACTTAGAGAAGAATGTCCTAAGAAGAGAGAGTTCCTCTATCCTTTGGAGACTAGCACTTGGTCAAAAGTCCAGGCTTTGACTGACAGCTGTAGCCCCAGTGACTCCTGCCCTTCCTAACAGGTGAGGCTTGGAGATCAAATAATCCTTTGTCTAAATAGTGAATGTTGTTAAATGAAAAGAATAAATATATTTCCACAAATGTGAAACATTAATAAGGGGTTTAACTTATTAAATCTATTTAAATAAAATCTAATAAAATAAAACTATATAGAGAAAACTTGAATACAGACACACGCACATCAAATTTCCAACACTGTCTATCTGACAGTGAATACGATGAAAAGAATGAGTTCTTCAGCTGGGCTCCCTAGTGAGCAAAACTGAATCCAGTCTGTAACTAAATCCTTCTAAGCAGCCTAAAGTGCCTACAACTCCAAGGCGAAAAGTGGGATTCATTCTTTGGAAACCCTGAGGGCAGCTGAATGCACCATGCCTCACATCTCTAACGTCCTTGATCAGCACGTAAGACCTATGACCCTCCAGTTATTTCTTTTCTCAGGTATTCTTCTTCCATGAGCCAACCTTGAATGATTCCCCACCATCTCAGATTTTCACCTGTGACTCGTGGAAGCCTCCTCGGTAGTTAACCAGCATCATTCCATCCTCCACCCGTCTCTGTTGGTTCTGTCCATCTCCTGGCTCAGATACCTGGCTGCTCCTAAGGAAATTGCTATCCCCAAAGCTCTCTCAAGTAGAGTCAGGTGATTTGTCCACACCTCGTTTATCCACTCCTCAGGCTGAGCATCACTTTCTTTTGCTTCTTTCAAACTACTACAGTAAGTCCCCTACATACGAATGAGTTCCATTCCGAGAAAGTGTTTGTAACTCCAGTTTGTTTGTAAGTCCAACAAAGTTAGCCTAGGTACCCAGCTAACACAATCAGCTCTATATACTGTACTGTAATTGGTTTATAATACTTTTCACACAAACAACACGTAAAAAAACAAACACAAAAAGTAAAGAAAACATTTTTAATTTACACTACAATACCTTGAAAAGTACAGTAGTCCAGTACCACAGCTGGCATCCCGGGGCTGGCATGGAGTGAACAGGCAAGAGGAGTTACTGACTGGAGGAGGGAGAGGAGGTGGGAGAGGGTAGAGCTGAAGCATCGTCAGCAATAGGAGACGAAGGCCAAGCTGCATAACCACTTGTAGGGGATGCACGCGTGTGACGGTGTATGCCAGACACATGAACTAACTTACGTGATTGGACATGCGAACGCACGTTTGCATCTCTGAAAGTTTGCAACTTGAAGGTTCGTATGTAGGAGACTTACTGTACTCATCCACCCTCACATAAGAACCACTGCCCCGCTGGGGCTCAGGCTATCTGACTGTATCATCTTTATCTCTGTTCATTGAACTTACTTGCCAACGTGACCATACCCTTGTTTACTCAAGACGTTAGCAGCTGCTTGTCTTCCCTGGGTCCAGCCACTCCTGCGTGTCTCAGTAGATGACCACCAGCACCTTGCCTCTCAATTCCTTAACAATCTCACTTCCAATGACCTTCTCTTCCAGGTCTCTTCAGCTGTTCACTCCCCTGTATACAACTGGATCTTGTCATCTCCTGGAACTCGTCTCCACCTCTGAATATTTAAATTCATATGCGACTGTTCCACATCAACCTCCCCTCCTTCAGGATCTCATACATAATGACCCCCTTTGCACTTGACCTCCTACTTCATAGAGGTCGTTTCTTGCCCCTTTTATTATCTCCATCCGTCTTCCCCATCCTGATTTCATTTCTTTCCAGCTTTCACTCCATGCTTTACCCTTTGGGTCAATGTCCTCAGATTCATTTGCCCTTTTGTTCTTCCTCCATACCCACCTTAAAGCTAAGTCATTCCAAATGTCTGCTCTCTAGAGAATTCACACAACTGGCCAGATTCGTGCCACTAGAAAGGTATGGCTTTGATCTCTACCAAACATTCAGCATTACCCAGAGACTCTTCTGTGTGTACTCGGCATCACTCTGCCATTTTCCAGCGTGGCAATTTCCGATCCCTTACTTTTCTCAGACTTCTTACCCTAATTCCTCCCCCGTCACTCTTAGCAGCAAATCTTGCTAGAAGATCTCAGAGAAAAGAAAAGCAAGAGAATTCCCTCAATTCCTGCCACTGAATTTAAAACTTGATCTTCATCCGCGTCCACCATTTCCTCTTTCCTCCTCCTGTTCCAATGTGAGAGGTGTCTCCTCCAAGGCTGCTTCCTCAGTCTGCACTCTGGATCACAATACATCTTATGTCCTCAAGGACTACTTTACTGATTGTCCCCTCTCTTTATATCTTCAATCTTTCATGTGGATTTGTTAACATCAATATTTAACATGCTCAATTTCCTCCCTTCCTGATAAACAGTCCCTCCTTTGGCCTATGACACCATCGCTCTGACCACCTTCAAATTCTAGATGAGCTACCATCATCCATGTTTTCCTCAGATCTGTTGTTCAGTCTGTAGTCAGTGTTACTGTTTAAAATAGAAATCTGTTTTCATGGCTCCCCTGCTTAAAAACTTCCAAAGGCTCCCATTGCCTCCAGGCAATGAAATTCAAAATCTTTAATATGGCTTATGAGGCCCTTTACAACTTCTCTCATGCTTACCTCCTTGAAAACTTGAGTGCAGTCTGCACCTCCCACCCCTCCATGCCACTTCCACTCCCATTGCCCACCCCCCAATATACATAGCTACATACTTGTAATTTCTGGAACGTATCTCTCATCTCTGGAATTTTGAAAATATGTCTAGTTCTGATTAGGACATTCTTCCCTCTGTTCTCTACTTGGATAAATTCTTGTCATCCTTTATGTTTCAGTTTGATGTTGTTTCCCCTCTAAAATTTTCCTGACACCCCAAGACTGTCTGATAATGTGCACTTATGGTTCCTGGTACTTATCTTCTGTCTTGGTCCTTGGCACACTCTTGGAATTCGCTGTTTACTCGTGTTCACTAGGCTGTCAGTGCCTCAGGGCAGGATCGGTTGTGCTTGCTTGCCTCTCTCTTCCTATTGCCTAGTTCAGTAGGTGGCACAAAGTGGATGCACAAAGTGGTAAACATTTGTTGAATGAATGAATGGATCCAATCAAATATAATTTAAAAAATTATATTATGCTGGCAAAGAAATTTTAAAGTTAAAAAAATTCGGGAAACTGAATGATTCAAATGCAGCTAAAATGCATCAAAGTTGGTGAGCGGGATCTTCTTATTTAATGCAATAATTATAATTAAGGGAAACCATCTCACTTTGGCGGGGTGGGGGGATGTTGTAGAGATGATGAGGATGGAGAATTTTAGGAGAAGACGTTGATACTATTTTAAAGACCTGTCTAGAAGTTTCTTTCCTTATCTTTAGGGATTAGAATACCTGTTCAAAAAAGAGATAAAATAAGTTTTACTTTAGAAGCATTCACTGAACTGTGATGGAGGGGTAAGTGGAAAGAAAAAGAAGTATGTAATCAATCATTCCAGAAAGAACTCAAGGCCTTAACTGCTCCTATTTCTCCTGTTTTATCAACCAATCCTTCCCTTGACCTGACACCGCTGCTACGATCACTGCCTGCTTTCTACGGGTTACTATAGTCCACATTTTCCTGAAATGTATTTTCAGATTTGCAACTTATTTATCTTTTTGTCCACAGTGCCTGACGTAGTACTTGGCACAAAGTATCCCCCAATAAATACTTGTCAAATAAACAGATGAAAGAGAGCAATGGCTTCTTTGATCCAAGTCTATAATTCTCCTTTTCAGGTTGTTCTTCAAAAGGAATTGCAACGCTTTTCCTTATCATATACTTTCTCCTGTGAGATTTTGGGAATATCTAGATGCTTATCATGATTAACACCTCATATTTTCACACAATTCTATTGCATGGTCAACGGTTATACAACATTTTTATGAGAAGCTCTCTGCTGTGATGATAACTACTATTATCACATTCAGGTTTCACTTTGCCCATGTGAAAGCATGAATCTCAAGAAAACGGTGCCTCCTGTAAACTTCATTATTTATGAAATTGGGAACAGTCGACTTCCCCGCCTTTCCCCTTATCAGTAAATTGGCCATTATCTTCATTCTCCCAGAATGACCGTACCATGATCTTTACCTTTTCCCTTATCTTCAGAAACATATTTCGGTGTGTTTGCTCACCCAGTCTCTTTTCCCATTTTCTTCCTATCCCGTTGACTGGTCATGAGAGCAAAATTATATAAGATTGAAACACACCCAGCTCCCAGGGCTGCTGACCAAAAACAGGTCACAGCCCCGGGGACATCTTCTCTGCAGCACTCAACCTCACATTCCATTCTGGTCATGCTTTTTCCTTGTTAATCCTGGCTCCACATGAAACCCACTTTAGAAGCCAAAGTTTGGTTAAGCACTTTTCCAGTGACCAACTTTGGCTCTGATCTTTGTTGGCAGATATAATTTTCAACCTATGTATATGAGTCATCTAAGTTGGCTGTTTGCTGAAATACTGCTACTTTACTTAACAGTATTTGTGAACTTCTTATAAAGTCATCACTATCCGGGAGAAAATCCGCAGTACTTTACCTTAATACATTAAGGAAAAATTATTTATTCTCTGCTCAAGGACAATTTTCTCAGGAAATTGCCTTGCAAAGGAGTAGCTTAAACTATACCAAACATGTCAAAGACACAAATAGCCTCCTGGAAAAGTTCATTTCCCCACAAGTGAAGCCAAATATAGCTCTCTCTGTTTATGTCAGTAACTCTGTTTTCTCTGGTTTAGTTTGTAAAGGCTAATGGCCTACCTCAAGACATTCATCAGGATGTCCAGCCCCTGACACACTCTTATCCCAAAGTACCTGCTATCTGGGTCTTGTTACATTTTCCCATGGCTGGGCCACAAGAGTTGGAATTAGCCCCCAGTTTTCTGTTCTTGTCCTGCTCATGTATTCATTCCATACCTATTTATTTTGTCCTTCCTATGTCCCAAGCATTATTATAGGGGCTGAAGATACAGCTGTACACTAGTAATTTCCTCTTTATATCCAGTGGGAGGGAATCAGAAGACAGGTGATGAATGGGGAGCTGGAGAAAAGATCAGATAGGGAAAGTGCTGTGTAGAGTCTTAAAAAGGGACTCTGAGTGAGAATAAGTGAGGGTTTGGGGAGAAGGGTTTTTAGACTGTGTGATTAGGGAAGGCTGTTCTAGAGAGACACTTAAGCAGAGAGCTAATGACAGGGATGAGCCAGCCATACAAAGATGAGGCGATGGCCTGCCCCACACAGGCCCTAAGACAGGTATAAACTTGGGGTGTTTGCAGGAGAGAAAGAAGGCACCCGAGTATGATAGGAAAGGAGGAGGTAGTTTAAGATGAAGAAGGGTTTTCAGAAGAGCTTTACAAAGTAGAATAAGAAGATTGTGTTTTTATTCTAAGGCTCTGGAGATCGGATGGCCTGGCAGCTCTGGGGAAAATGGAGGCAGGGAGGAAAAAGGGAGGCCAGTTTTGTGGGAGTCCAGGTGAGAGGGTAGCAGCTGAGACTGGGATGGTGGTGTGGGGGACAGAGTAAGCAAATTTGGGAAACCTTTTAGGGGAGATACAGACAGCTTATGCTCAATGGGGTGTGGGGAACTGAGTGAATCAAGGATGATTCCTAGGTTTTTTTTACTTCCTTTCCCTTCAATATCTGTGTTGTGTGAGCTTGAGAACCTTAGAAGTATCGTCCTCGAGAGTAAACAGGCATCCAGTGTTCCCAGAAATAACCACAAGGAAGCTTCCAGAACGAGGGAGCTAGGAAACAATATTTTATATTTTCTTCCAGACTGGGGAGGTTGTGATTGATTTTAACTCGTTGGGGAAAATTTGGGGAGAGCTTTTTTGTTAACAAAGAAATTATTACAAGCAGGGAATAAGAGCTTCATTTAAAAGAGATATATTTTATGGAAAGCTTCTGGCATTTCATCTTAAAACAGACTACATTGACTCTTTGTCCTCAGCTCTTTTTGATTATGGAGAGACATGTGATTAACGTTTGTTTGGGGTTTTTAGCACTACTATGGTTACAGCGTGATGGTTGAAAATGTTATATCCAGCACATTATTAGTTATTCCATCTCTTGATAAAATGGACATTTAAGAACAGGGCAGAGTCTGGGAGGGCAGTAGGGGGGTGGGGAAACCCAAACTCTGTGAAATGTTTAACCTTTTCACATAGTTCAACAAAGTTTAGATTTCTGGCAAAACGCCTAGACTTTGCGAGGCTGTTCATGGTTGCAAAACCCGACAAGACCCTAGTGCTTAAATTATTCTGGCTCAAAATTTGAGACAATGTGAAGAGAGCAAAAGGAAAGAAAAACATACACACACCCTGATAGCTACAGCTGGGCTCATGACACAGAGTAAGTCATTTGGAAAAGGATGCGGGGGGTGGTGAGTATTACACCCTATGATGCCTCAGAGGTACATCAAATGCCTCTGCTGAGAGAATAAACTATCCCCAAAGGGAAAGCAAGTTCTGCATTAAAGGTAAGGAAAGATCTTAAGAACACATGACCATCCAAGTATGTCATAGATTAGCAAGAATTGTTTGTTTTACAGAATCACATTAATGTCCTTACAGAGAGCAGCAGCAGAGACTAACCAAGGTGTCATGTCTCAAGCATTTAGTCTGGAAAGAGTTGTCCCCATCCAGAAATGCACATGTGGGTTACCATGGCTGCCAGTATCAGGGGTTGAATCTTCTAGCCAAAGAAAATGGGGGATTTGTAACCAGCTGGAAGTAATCACAAATTTTGCTACTACTTGCCTTGTTGCCTTTCTTTGGTGTGTGTCGACATATCTATTGATTTGAATTCCCTGGGAGTTTCTCTAAAACTTGTCAGAATGTATCTGTCTTTTGCAAATAAGAAAATATAAAACAATAATTATTAAAATATTAAAAATATTAATATTAAAATTATTAAATATTATGGGTGAATGTAGTACGTGTTTCCCACATATGGTCCTCAGAACTCTAATTCTGACAGGTGGTCAGTAAATAAAGGGATTGCTTGAAAAATCAATTCAGTGGTCAGTATGACTGGGAAATATCTGAATGTCATCCCAATTTCGCTATTACATTTATTCTTCTTTTCAAAGTCTGCAGTAGTTTTACGTGTATTGCAAAGCTCTAGACAAATAGACTATCTAAGGTTTTCCAAATATATTTGGTCACAAAATTTCCCTATTCTCTTCCTCCATTTTCTTTTTTTTCTTTTTTTTTTTTTGGTGGAGTATATCCTCAAACATATGTTCTGAGGCACATACACTAGTAAACACTAATTTATATTTATATTTTATTAGTAGAATATATATCATAGATATGTCTGCAAAATGGACATACTTTCACATGTGAGTCTAAGAATAAGAGAGAGACTCTGACAGAGAGAAAAACAAATGAAGAAATAAACCACAGTAATGCAAGTTGGCCACCAATGGGTTATAAGAGATAAGAATGCTGTTACCTACAGAAAAATCCAACCACATTGACTTAAATAAACAATAAGAAACTGAAGGTAGGTTGTTTCTTGTTTTATTTCAGCACCTTAACAATGTTAGAACCAAGATTTCTGCACTTCTCTTGGCTATTCCCTCATAGTTGCAATATGGCTGCTGTGACTCTGACTCTCACATCTGCATCCTAGGCAGGAGAAAGTAGGAGAAAGGGGAAGGGTTTGGGAAAGGCTGTTCTTTAAATAAGGGAGTTTAAAATGTTTTCAGGAACCCCACAGCAGAGTTGTGAATATATCTAATTGCATGGGACTGTGTCACAGAGCAAAGAGCTGTGGGAAAGATTACATTGGAATTTTATATTGATTATTGGGCATTTTTTTTTTTTTGCGGTACGCGGGCCTCCCACTGTTGTGGCCTCTCCCGTTGCGGAGCACAGGCTCCAGACACGCAAGCTCAGCAGCCATGGCTCACGGGCCTAGCCGCTCTGTGGCATGCGGGATCCTCCCGGGCCGGGGCACGAACCCACATCCCCTGCATCGGCAGGTGGGCTCTCAACCACTACGCCACCAGGGAAGCCCCTATTGGGCATTTTTTGGTGTGACTTATGCAGTAACAGAAATGAGGCAAGTACAGGAGTTTGGAATGATTTGTATGTTCCTGTATTTTGATCTATAGAAATATGGAAGTAGAATGTGTTATTTTAGATACATTCCTTTAGGCGAGTTTTTTGAAGTATCTAGGTCCTTCTGAAACAAAGTGATAAAATATCCCACCTTCTTTTGCTGTCTGGGGAATAGTATACTCTCTTAAAAACACTCATGAATGCAAACACACATACAGTTTTAAGCTGGGTTGGGAGCAGACATGCCCTCCATCCCTGGAAACACTGTCTAGTGTCTTGTCATCCAGATCTAGGTCAGTCACTTGCTGGAGGACAAAATGTTCTGGGGCTTTTCCTCAGGTTACTAGTAGACATTGTTGCTTTTACTAGATTGGATCTTTCAGGACCTAATTCAGTCCATGGCTTAAAACATGAAAGCATTTAGAGACCTCTAAGATAATTACCATTTGTTTTTTCACTTTTGGAGCTCTTAATGGGGATAAAACATACACTAGGAAACAAATTGGTTCAGTTTGCTTATGAAATTTTCTTTGATAGTGAGACACAAACATGTGCTACAGCACTGTTCTCCCTGAAATGGAATTTATTAAAGGAAATCCCATGATGAAACTCATAGAAGGGGCTATCCACTATTAGTCTGTGATCTACCAAAAAGCAACATTTGCTATAAAATGATTTCTTCTACAAAAATGGCAATTATGTGGACCTCAGATTCATAGTTACATACAAAATTCCACTAATATTCCTCTGGCATAGAAACTCAAAGCATGTTTCTTCTTATTTTTTCATTATAAAAAGTAATATAAGCTCATTATCCACATTTTGAAACAGAGAGAAAAATACTACTCTGATCCAATAATCTTAAACAGATTGTGAAATCTTCTCTTCTTTATGTTTTTTTACACCTTTTTTTCTTCACTCACTGCTGTGTTGTAAGCATTGTTTTCATGATAACAATCTAATCTCATACTATTATATGAACAATTAGTCTGTTTCTATTTTTTTCTCAAAGTGTTTTGAACCCATATTATCATTCCTCTTATAGTAGTAGTGTTCTTGCCCATAGATGCAGAAGGTATCATTAATACAATTTTAATCCTTCAATGTACGTATTGATACCTACTCACCATGTGCCCAGAAACCATGGTGAGTATACAGAAGAGCAATAGTGGTCCCTTGAGTCAGGAGTATGTGGGTAAGTGATGCATAGGTGTATCTAACAGGGGTTCACAAAACTACCCATTTATAGAAGGTAATTATAAAAGACAGTAGGTGCTATGAGGGGTTGGACAGGAGTGAGAAAACACTGAGATTGGAAGTGAAATAACCATGTAGTCTGGGTATGGTGTGGATTAGAGAAGTGGAGACAATCCAGCTAGAGGACCTTCCAGGCACAGGCAGAAAGGGTGGGAAATCAGGGACTGTGTTTTAAGGAGTAGTTAAATTTATGCCTGGTCTGCATAATGGAGTTTATTTTAACCTCAGTTTCCCTGCATTTCCTAAGGAAAATGATCTGGAGCCTTTCTATGCTGAAAATGACCTCAGTTCTCTTCTTTACTTGCATGTACAGATTCCATCAGCGAGGTGCGTGTTCGACAGTGACTAGACCACAAGGTCTCCTTTGTTCTAGTGTGAGCTGCTCTTCCCAGATTCATGCTCTTTGCTGTCATCTTTTGCAAAATCTAAAAAAGGAAAGCCTCATTTCAAAGAAAAATATCAGAGCCATTTGTACCTTTGCATACTCAGCCTTACGAGAACGTTCATATTGACTCATGTATTTTAGGTAAAAGCTGGAGCTATTATTTAATCTGAAAATGCCTCTGTGTTTTACTTTGTTAGAACCAATATTGAAATGTACATGCAAGTTGGGGAAGTTTTAGAATCAAAGTGTCAGAGCTGGAGAGGCCTCCTCACAGATTACTTATATCACCCAGCCAATGTTTCTCCAACACTGCATTTCTTTAGGTGTTATGTTTTCCTATTAAATGGAAACATTACGTTTAGGACCAAATGCAAATTATATAAAACCAGATCCCTTAAGCACAGTATCTGAGTCCCTAAAGCTTCTCAGAACACAGATTAAAAAGTACTTGTTTCATCTTTCTGCTCATCTTTACAGATAGGGAAATTGAGTCCTAGAAAATGAAGAAGCCATGAAAGATCTACTGCCTTGAATTCCGTTATGAAAGCAGGTATATTCAGGGTCCAACTTCTTGGCTGACTTCAAGCCTTTAAATCAGAGATGAATGCATTGGGCTGGGCCATAGTAAGTAGCTCTACTTCTTAATTCTTCTATCTTCCTTCTTTGAGAGAAAAGGAAAAAACAATCACCTCTTTTCTAGGGCCAGGATGCAGGGGTGATGAGAAGGTATTCCCTGGTAGTCTGCCACACCCTCTACTTCTGGTTCCTCTGGGTCGCCCACATGTGGGCTTCCTCCTCCCAATGGAGCTGGGAGGCTCCTAACAGCACATCAGCTGGTTCAACAAGGTACCAAGCAAGACTGGGTCCCAGAGCAGTAATTCTCATTCTTAAAGAAAGACGTGGGACCGAAAAAAAATAATTTTTATTTTTCCTGCTTGTTCCCAGTTGTGAACCTTGAAATTCTTCTAGTGAGTTGATTCTATTATACTAGATAATTATAAGAAAATATTTAAAATGTAAAGACTTTCTGGTTCAGTACTTCTACTGGTACCTAATATGCCCTGATGCTTCACTGGCAAAGATGTTAACTAAGGTAAGATTACCTTTTTCATTCACACTGATAGTTTTTTGATTAAATCAACTCACAGGACAAATGGCCATGTTTACAACATGGCTGACCTATGTTAGGTGTATCTTGCAGGGACCACAAATTACTGAACTGTGAACCAAATATAGCACACAGATTTGCTCTTAAAACTTAAAATTCAGAGATTTCATATGAATATCCAGTTTCCCAGTGTCTCTTGAAAAAAATCAGAAGATTGGGCAATACTGTGTCCAAAGTCTTAAGGATTGCTGACAGGGTAACATTTGACTGAAGCTGTGCAGCATCTCGCCCCTGTAGATGGGACATGCATTCTTCAGTTTGCTACCATTCCTGGTGGGTAGGCTGGTGCTTTCCTTCTGGTGGACAATATCATTTGTATCCACATCTTTATTAAAACTGAGACAGGAAATAATTGACATGGGGGGGCGTGTTCTTTTTATATAGAATTGGACTAATGTACATAATTTATATAATGTACATGATTTTACGGGCATTTGAGTCTGCTACCCCTGTACAGTGTGAGAACAGATAATACTGTGTTCTGCTAATTCTAAGATGCACATTTTCCCTCATATGTGAGCATCTCTGAAATCGAGAGCCATTGTAGCATTGCGGTCAGCCAGGCAGTAGTCATGATGAAGTGGCCACTGCCTGCAGACTTTGTCATAACTTTTTGTTGTTGTCACGTCGACTGATATTATGTGCAATGTTGGGGAGGTGCATGGTGAGTGTAATTGTTATGTCAAATGTCTTCAACAAGAAGCCCGTTATTCAGCCTTGACATGAAAAGTGACTGCCTATGCAGAAAGACAGCAGCTGGCCATGAATTTGATTCTAGTTGAAGCCAACGTTCTTTGTGGGAGGGATGACTGCAATTCCTTCTTTTCTTGGAAAGAACAACCAAATGCTTTGGGGGACTAAGAAGGGAAACAATCCTACAGGTCTAGGAGGCTTTGTTACTGAGATAAGTGTAGAAGAATTTCCATTACAGGCCAGGCAGTGCAATAGGAGGCAAGAGCAAATGCCAAATAACTTGGAAGAGATAAAAGAAATTTCCAGGCAAAGAAGGCTGTGTGGCCCACCCAGGCTTCAAGTAGAACTGTCATTAAGGTGGTATAGCATAGATTGATTGGAAGTGTATATTCTTTTTCATATTGCTGCATAAAATGGTGAATCTCTCAATCAATGATGTCTTAAATTCAAGAAAATATGGTAAAATAAAGCTAGAAAACAGTGTTGAGTGAAGAAAAAAAAAAAACACGATGTGAGAGTTGTGAGTTAAGTTTTATTTGGGACCAATGAAGACTGTAGCCTGGGAGACAGCATCTCAGATAGCTCTGAGGAACTGCTCTGAAGAGGTAGAGGGGAAGGTCAGAATACATGTGATTTTGGTGAAGGGGGACGTGCAGTCAGGCACACGTTTTGGCCGAGGTTTGCTGCTGGTCATGAGGAGCAGATGTCACCGTAAATGATTATAGTGCTTTTCTAGATAAGAGAAGATGCAAGAAATTGAGCTCGTAAATCTTCTCCTGAAATTATTTAACTCTCTGAAGGCCTGTTCTGCCATTTTTTCCCAGAGGACTGAGTGCCTCATTCCTGATCTGCACCCTGAGCTCCTTTCAGGGCGTTGAAGGCCAGCGACGGCAGTGGCTAGTGACTTCACTCTTGTAGACAAGCGACAATTTTTAATTGGCAACAAGAAGGACTTGTCGTCCGTGCTAGCCATGGACACCGTCTCTTCGCCTACCAACTACCCACCTTTTTCATAATTGCTTCCTATCTCTTCCTGACCACTGAGTCAAATGAAATGAAGGCAAAATGAATAAATGGCATAACTCTTAGGAAACAGTAAATGCTGATGAAGCAGAAAATAGAACCGGAAATGAGTGCTTGGTCATAATAAGTAACATAACCACCCAAGCTGCCTGTAAAGCTTTAAAGGAAGAATAACTAAGATGAAAACTCCAGAGAATGTCTTCCCAAGTATTTCGTAGTTTAAAAAGGGCATTTTTTCAACCCTAAGATTTTTGTAGGGAGCCATAACTGAAGGGTGAGGTGAACTTGGCCTACTGCCTCTACAGGCATGAAAACCCGCTATTCAAGACAGTGATATATCCATCCCCTGTCACGTGTTATTACTTATAGTACGTACCACGGGACAAATGTTTGTTGTTAGCAGAAGTTCCATGAACAAGTTTTATCGCCCATTTTCTGGTCCACACCAATTTAACAACAATTTTCTATTTTGCCTGCAGGCTAGAAAGCTAAGTTTATGCCAAAGGCATTTCTATTTTCGCTGTCATGGCCCTAAATGAACATTTTGTTTTGAAAAGAAACTGGAAAAATACATGCAAGAAGGGGAATGTAATTTATTTTTTGACGTTTTCTAAAATAATTTAAAGCAACTCCAACAACAAATAGCTGCTTGCTTCAGTTGTCTTTCCAGAAAGTGAGATACTGGCTTTGGTTTGATTGGAAAAGATTTGTTTTTTTGGGGTTTTTTTTTTTTTTGTGTGTGGTACGCGGGACTCTCACTGTTGTGGCCTCTCCCGTTGTGGAGCACAGGCTCCGGACGCGCAGGCCCAGCGGCCATGGCTCACGGGCCTAGCCGCTCCACGGCATGTGGGATCCTCCCGGACCGGGGCACGAACCCGTGTCCCGTGCATCGGCAGGCGGACTCTCAACCACTGTGCCACCAGGGAAGCCCAAAAGATTGGTTTTTACTCTGCAGAGGTCCACGTTGTTAATGCACATATTTGACATATTTGGGGTGTTGTCTAGTTTTATCTCTGTTCAAAAATCCCCCTGAAATGGCCTTGGAAGGTATGAATTCACTTGGGTATTTTTAAGCTGTGACATCAACCAAATAAAATTCTAATTGGGAATGGCCTCAACCTATCCCTTTTGGTAAACTCCTTGACTTCTAGTCCTAATTACATCTTTTATTTGTAAAACAGAATGGAAATGACCTTTTATAAAAGTTAACCACACAGACTCCCCTCTTCAGAAGGAAAACCAGAGCTCAAGGTAAAAGTTGACTTTCTGTAGCAAATTTCTGCTTTTACTTTTAAATTGCTGAATGATTTTGCCTTTGGGCTGACATTTTGTCATACCTTTTACAATTTTCTAAAAGTGAGATTTTGATGATTGAGCTTTGAGAGTGTCATAGAAAGCCAATTGAAAATAGCTGCTGTTCATTGCTGGAAATTTTGCCCTTGAATAGAATTAAAGCTGGGAGGTGTCAGAAGCTTAGTTGGGCTGGAACATATCAACATAATGTTACTTTATATGGTGTGTGATACAGAGTAGGCATGTAATAAGTACTTGTTGAATAAACTCTACAGCATATGCATGCACAAATGCCTCTATATGAGCTATACACACTATCTTTCAATAAAATTTGAAATTAAGACATGTCCTACAAGTAAAATATTTATGATTACTCAACAAGTGAACTCAATAATGATAGCCAGGGCTTCCCTGGTGACACAGTGGTTGAGAGTCCGCCTGCCGATGCAGGGGACGCAGGTTTGTGCCCCGGTCCAGGAAGATCCCACATGCCGCGGAGCGGCTGGGCCCGTGAGCCATGGCCGCTGAGCCTGCGCGTCCGGAGCCTGTGCTCCACAACGGGAGAGGCCACAACAGTGAGAGGCCCGCATACTGCAAAAAAAAAAAAAAAAAAAGATAGCCATAATAATGACAATTTTTATTATGTTATAAATGATAATAATGATTAGCTAAGTTCATTTTCCTCGCCAGCTGTTAACTCCAACTCAGATAGTGCCTCCAAGACCTCAGTAAATTGGAGGGAGATGAAAAGTCTCCAGAGTAATCACCAGGTCCAAACTATGCTAGGCCACAGAGAGCTGCATCTTTATCATCTGATAGAACAAGACCAAGAAGGATCTTTTCACTGGTTATACTTGGTTGGGATGAGAAGAGCAAAAAGACAGACCATTTATTTATTCATTGATACATTCCATATATTTATGCAAAAGGGGCAAGTTATATAAAATTTCAGGTGATGGAAGAAAGCCATTTCTACACATACCAGAGCACCCCATTTCAACTATACCTAGAAATTCTCAAGAACTTCTCAGTGAATTAAAATTAATTTGATTTGGGAGGGATTTGGAAAAGTTTAAGAGTACAAATCATATTGATAGGGAGAGTCAGTATGTGGCAAACCAGGTACCGTACAAGGGTGGTCAGCCAGGAGAGACTAACACCAAGATTGTAAAGCTTATTTAATTAGATGCAAATATTCTCATAGCTTTTTTATAGACTATAATTATTTTTCTTTTCTTTTTGAATTTTATTTTTTTATACAGCAGGTTCTTATTAGTTATCTATTTTATACATATTAGTGTATACATGTCAATCCCAATCTCCCAATTCATCCCACCACCACCACCCCCGCCCCCGTTTCCCCCCTTTGGTGTCCATAGGTTTGTTCTCTACATCTGTGTCTCTATTTCTGCCTTGCAAACCAGTTCATCTGTACCATTTTTCTAGATTCCACATATATGCATTAATATGTGATATTTTTCTCTTTCCGATTTACTTCATTCTGTATGACAGTCTCTAGGTCCATGCATGTCTCTACAAATGACCCAATTTTGTTCCTTTTTATGGCTGAGTAATATTACATTGTATATATGTACCACATCTTTATCCATTCATCTGCTGATGGGGGTCATATAATGGCTGTATCAATTTACATTCCCACCAACAGTGCAGGAGGGTTCCCTTTTCTCCACACCCTCTCCAGCATTTGTTGTTTGTAGATTTTCTGATGATGTGCATTCTAACCAGTGTGAGGTGATACCTCATTGTAGTTTTGATTTGCATTTTCTCTAATAATTAGTGATGTTAAGCAGCTTTTCATGTGCTTCTTGGCCATCTGTATGTCTTCTTTGGAGAAATGTCTATTTAGGTCTTCTGCCCATTTTTTGATTGGGTTGTTTTTTTTTTTGATATTGAGCTGCATGAACTGTTTATATATTTTGGAGATTAACCCTTTGTCTATTGATTCATTTGCAAATATATTCTCCCATTCTGAGGGTCGTCTTTTTCATCTTCTTTATAGTTTCCTTTTCTGTGCAAAATCTTTTAAGTTTCATTAGGCCCCATTTGTTTATTTTTGTTTTTATTTCCATTACTCTATGAGGTGGGTCAAAAAAGATCTTGCTGTGATTTATGTCAAAGAGTGTTTTTCCTATGTTTTCCTCTAAGAGTTTTATAGTGTCCTGTCTTATATTTAGGTCTTTAATCCATTTTGAGTTTATTTTCACATATGGTGTTAAGGAGTATTCTAATTTCATTCTTTTACATGTAGCTGTCCAGTTTTCCCAGCACCACTTACTGAAGAGACTGTCTTTTCTGCATTGTATATCCTTGCCTCCTTTGTCATAGATTAGTTGACCATAGGTGTGTGGGTTTATCTCTGGGCTTTCTATCCAGTTCCATTGAACTATATTTCTGTTTTTGTGCCAGTACCATATTGTCTTGATTACGTAGCTTTGTAGTGTAGTCTGAAGTCAGGGAGTCTGATTCCTCCAGTTCCATTTGTTTCCCTCAAGATTGCTTTGGCTATTCAGAGTCTTTTGTGTCTTCAGACAAATTTTAAGATTTTTTTTTCCAGTTCTGTAAAAAATGTCATTGGTAATTTGATAGGGATTGCATTGAATCTATAGATTGTTTTGGGTAGTATAGTCCTTTTCCCAGTATTGATTCTTCCAATCCAAGAACATGGTATATCTCTCCATCTGTTTGTGTCATCTTTGATTTCTTTCTTCAGTGTCTTATGGTTTTCTGAGTACAGGTCTTTTACCTCCTTAGGTAGGTTTATTCCTAGGTATTTTATTCTTTTTGTTGCAGTGGTGAATAGGATTGTTTCCTTAATTTCTCTTTCTGATTTTTCGTTGTTAGAGTATAGGAATGCAAAGGATTTCTGTGCATTAATTTTGTATCCTGCAACTTTACCAAATTCATCAATTAGCTCTAGTAGTTTTTTCTGGTGGCATCTTTAGGATTATCTATGTATAGTATCATGTCATCTGCAAACAGTGATGGTTTTACTTCTTCTTTTTCCAATTTGTATTCCTTTTCTTTTCTTCTCTGATTGCTGTGGCTAGGACTTCCAAAATTATGTTGAACAAACTCAAAGTAAGTAAACTGTAATTTACATTGCTAAATTATTAATTTAATATTTGAATTCAAGTCAATGTAAGTATGTTAGATTACAGTTTAATACTATGAATAGTTAAGACCTCTATCACAGATTTAAATTTTAGGGAATAGACAGTTCTGTATTGGCCCACAGAATGTCAAAAATAATAATAATTGATTTACATTGTAATTTTATGTTTTTTATTTTATGCATTTATCCATTGGCTTCACCAAAGTGTTGAAGAGGTCCATGGCATAAAGATGATTTTTTAAAAAGGAAACCCTGAAATAACTTTTAAAAATAAAATATATGAGGGAGAATGTGTTTTACATGCCTTAGCTTGGTAGAACTTTGAACTGATCAGATCAATGACTGTCCCTTTCAAGACAGCATTGGAAAGGACACATTGATGACCCAAGAGCAACATGAAACAAGTTGGTGTGATTTAAATCTGGATGGGGAGTTATGGGCTTGCTGTCCTGGATGGTACCAAGTGCAGTTCTACAGTAAACTGTAACTGAATTAATTTCCAGGGAAGCTCAAATTTGGACATTAAAGGGAAATGGCAAAAATTACAAAATTTGGCTCCTGGGAAATAAATGTCCTTTGTAGTACAATGACATGGGCCCAGTTAATTAATTGGGAGAAAATGGTTTGTTTGTTTATTTGGAGGACTAAATATCTAACTATGACACATATCTACAGTTAGGGATATAAGGAGAGAAAGGAAACAATGTGAATTTTGTATTCTTACTTTGTTGGCTGATCAGATGTTGGATTGTTCACATGTATTGAGCATCCATATTGCTCAATAAATGGGCCAGGCATTGTCCTAGCTTTTGGGGAGTCTATAAAAATAAATGAGACAATTTTTAAAAATGAGTGTATTGTTTGGGCACAGAGAAGGATCATTATTTCTTTAGAACATTAATATTTTGTAAAATGACATTGTTATGACTTTAAACAGTTAATTCTCCTTCTACTAAGATTTTTTATCATCAGGAAACAATTGAATTAACTAGTTTTCCTTTAGTCTAGAAATTCCCAGACTGTTAATATTCTCTGTCATACCAAGCATCAGATGTAAACTCCCTGAAGAGGATAACACATAGGAAAGGGGCCTGGTTGAGTTGGTGAAGTCATTAGATATCTATGAGGCTTGGCCTAGGGGACTAGGAAGGTGGTCTTGACCCAATAGATCTCTCCTAGATTGTCTGAGATAATTCACTTTATTGAATAGCTCTTCATAAGAGAATCATGGATTGAGTGAAACCTCCTTGTTGAGACTGGCCTCAAATGAGGACACACAACTTCTGATACATCTTCAGAGTACAGCTAAATGCAAGCAGGAATTTTGAAGAAAATTTTATTAACAACTTATGGCTATCTGAAAGAAAATAGAAACAGGAACACAAAACCAAGTGATTTGCCTTATAAGGAATAATTCCTGGAGATATCACTGAGATGGCAACATAGACTCTCCCGAATTCAGGCAAAGGACCGAGTAGCCATTTTCCCAAAGAAGACATACAAATGTCCAACAGGTACATGAAAAAGTGCTCAACATCACTAATCATCAGAGAAAAACAAGTCAAAACCACAGTGAGAGAAGACCTCACAACTGTTAGAATAGCTAGTATCAAAAAGACAAGAAATAAAAGTGTTGGTGTGGACATGGAGAAAAGGGAACCCTTGTGCACTGTTAGAATATAAACTGGTACAGCCACTATAGAAAAAACAGTATAGCAGTTCCTCAAAAAGCTAAAAATACAACTACCATGTGATCCAGCATTCCACTTGTGGTTATATATCCAAAGGAAATGAAATCATTACCTCAAAGAGATATCTGCACTCCCATGTTAATTGCAGCATTATTCATAATAATCGAGATATGGAAACAACCTAAGTGTCCATCAACAGATGAAAATGTGAGATATATATGTATAACATTCCATTATATATAATATTTCTATATATATAGTAATATTATTCATGAGAAAATGAATATTAAGAAATATTACTCATGAGAAAGAAGTAACATTAGCCATGAGAAAAAAGGAAATCTTGCCATTTGTGACGACATGGATGGACCTTGAGAGTATTATGCTAAGTGAAATAAACCAGACAGAGAAAGATAAATTCTGCATCGTATCACTTATATATGGAATCTGGAAAAAAAAAAAGTTGAACTCATAGAAATCAAGAATAGAATGGTGATTGCCAGCAGCTGGTGGGGTCAGGGGAATAGGGAGAGGTTGATAAAAGGGTACAAAATTTCAGTTATAAGTTACGTAAGATCTGAGGATCTAATGTGTACCATAGTGACTGTAGTTGATAATACTTTATCGTATAGTTAAAATTTGCTGAGCCAAGAGAGTAGAACTTAAATGTCCTCACCCGGAAAAAAAAAAAAAAAAAGACAAATGGGTGAAGTGTAAGAGGTGTGTTAATTAACTCGATGAAGGGGACTTTCACAATGTATACATATATCAGGTAACTTCGTACACGTTTAAATATATTACAATTTATTTGTCAAATATATGTCAATAAACTGGGCGGGGTGGGGCGAGGAATAACTCCTTTCTCTTCAGGTTGTGGGTCTGGCTCCGGATGGCAGAGACCATGCTTCTTCCTCCAACTGGGGGCGCCCCTCCAGCACTTTCAGGCCCACTAGGCTCATCGAGGTCCCGACCACAAAGGAAGCCCAGGGAGAAGAGATATCACTCCATGGACTGTAACCGTTCCTGACGCCAGAGATCACACGTGTTTTGCTCACATTCCTTCATTGAACAGCTATTCATTGAGTGCCCACCCTCTGCCAGATGCTTGGGAGACATCGGGAAACCGAAGAGACAAAAGCCAAACAAAACTGTCATCGAACAAACAATAACAGACAATCAACGAAACATCGTAAGTTTGCTTAGAATGAATTAAGTGCCATGGAAAAAAAAATAGAACAGGTTGAGGGAGATGGGAAATGCCAGCAGGGAGTTTGTGTGTTTTGGGGGTGGGCTGTCATTACATACAAGATAGAGCAGTCGGGGGAGGCCTCCTAGAGAATGTAAATCTGAGAAAGATTTGAAAGAGGTATGAGAAATTAACCATGCAAATATATGCTGGCAGGAAAGGGATGTATACCAGGCAGAGGAAAGAACCAGCACCTAGAGCTTAAGTTCGTAGCTAATTAGAGGAGGGTGCAGAGGCCAGTGTGGCTCGGGGAGGGGACATGGGATGGTGTCAGAGAGGTGACAGGGAGCAAGTGGTCATGGGAGACTTCGAGGCCATAGTTAAGGACTTTGGAATTTTCTTGAGTGAAATGTAGAGTCACTGGAAGGTTTTGGGCAGAGGTGTGGCATGATTTGAACCATAAATTTTATCAGAATCATTGGACCATTGTGCTCAGAATAGACTATAGGGAAGAAAGGGGAAGGCTGAGAAACTGGTGTGCATGAGTGTTATAACACTCCAGTTGGGACACGTCCACAATTGTCCATCCTACCAGAGTTTTCATGGGGGAGGTGGTAGAAAGGGGCCATGCTCTGGGTATGTTCTGAAGGTAGAGCCAACAGGATTTCTTGCTGGATTGAATGTGGAGTTTGAGAAAAGGGGAGGAATCAGGTCTTTTGAGCAACTGGAAACAGAGTTGCTACCAGCTGACCTTGGGAGCACATGGGGGAAGGTCAGAATGTGAGACCTTTACTTATGGACACATTGGATTGGAGATGCCTTTTAGATATCCAAAAGGAAATGCTGAGTGGGTGTTGGATATATGATCTCAAAGAAGCCAGAACATGCTACTCCAAAATATGCCTCTCTGGCATATTGACTATTTTGAGTTAAAGGCACTTGAAAAAGAGCAAATACAAGGAAAACACTATGATCTTCCTTCTTTTTCTTAAAAGCAGAACATGAAATTCCTATATGAAAGATGTCCTCCTTATACCAAAAGGAAAGTAACACTCTCAACCTCAAGGATGAGAAGCTGAGATGGAGAGAATCCTATACAGACATACTTTGTTAAAATAATTCTTATCTTCCTTCAGCCTCCCCACATAGTTTAGTCATTTTTCCACAATTGCCCCTCTTTGTTCAACCTAATGTAAAAAAGCAAATAGGTTTTGCCATTTCTTTGGGTCTTCATTCCTTATGAAGAACCCCGTGTCACATAAAATTTCTACTAAATAAATTGGTGTGCTTTTCTCCTGTTGATCTATCTTATGTCAATTTAATTCTCAGGCCCAGTCAAAAGAGGGTAAAGGTACAAGTTTGTCACTCCTACAGCCTCTAGTTTGGGCAGCCGTTCAGGCTGGAGAACACTGCCAGGTGTATAGTCAGCACTCAATAAATATTCATTGAATGAAAGAATAAATGAATTTAAGGTTTGTCTTCCAAGGTCCAGTTTTCTGACTGAGGACTTTCCTCTTCCCCAGATAATTACCACAGAAATATTAATTCTCTTCAGTGGAGACATCAGTCTGTTTGATATCACAAGACAACATTGTCAAAATATAGCAGAGTGAGTCTAGCATACGTACAAAAGTACAAATTTATATATATGTAAATTGGTTGGGTGTAGGTGGGTGTGTTGGTTGGACAGGTGGCTATTATAATTTTTGCAAGGTCATTGAACAAATGGAGATTAGGGTGGAGCTAAGGAAAGTGACATAGGTAGTCTCAAATACATACGGCATTCTTCTAAATTTTGCCTGGAGTTTCCTTAAAGGGGATTGAGAGACTTACATATCAGTATCATGAAATCAAAGACCTCTTGGAGGCCCTGTAAATTACTGTTTGACCTGAAAATGTTCTCAGTTATTCAGAGAGGGCAGAGGTGGACATCTAGGTTTTAGATTCTATGATCTAAACTCCCTTCTTTCCCCATTTGCTCCATTTGTTTTTATAGAAAATTTGTCCTTGTAGGATGTAGCTTAGCTGTTGGAGGATTGGTCTCAATTGTAGTAATACTGTAGCACAACTTTACTCTTTAAAAATGAAACTTCCCCATCCAGTCAAAAATCATGTAGGTCTTTCACACACAATGCATTTCTATATAAGCAATTAAAACAACATAAAAGAACCACCAACTTGGTGCAGAGTCTTTTTAAACAGACCAACTAGTTTGTTTATAAATGTGGTTTTCTAAAGACATGCTTAGAATTCTTTGCAAATAAATATTTGCGTGATATTTTTGTACAAAGATTAATTTCTCCTGGGATAACATGAGTTTTTAGAAATATTCTGTGCATAGCTTCACACTGCCTTTCAGTGATATTAGGAATTTATAGAAATATTTCTATTAAGTGAAAATTGGTATACTGAATATACTATTTTGATGAAATTAATTTAAAGTGTGGGCCATATTTAAACTGTGGAGTATGCTATTTTAAATAATTCACCATTCAGATAAAGGAAAACAAAAATACATCTGTATGACAGTAGTTTAGCCATTTTAAGAAATCAGTCTCACTAGTGGCTAGGTTACCCTCTTTATGAGATCATAATTTCTAAAGCACAAATATTGAGTTCTACTACCTATCCCTGAGAGTGACTGTACATCCGTGGAATATTTTTTAAAAGATAATTCATCTTTTTCTAAAAAGAAGCACAAAATTGGTTGTTGGACAAGGCTATTTTGTACACAAAATATAATTTTTTTACCTAACCAGAAAAGGAGATTGGAAAATTTTGCATCCGAATCTCCTTGTTTTTCTTCTGCCCTAACCTATTCTTTTGTTCATATCATAATGATCATCACTGAATGGTTTTTACTTGGTCTGATGCATATTTATTTTAATTCCCAGACATTCTATTTGTTCTTACATCAGTTATCTTACGAAAAGTGTAGAATATGTTGGTTGATTTTGGCAACAAGAACTCTTACAGCTTTACTACATGTTGAGTTGAATGTTGTCGTGAGGGAAATAAAACTGGAACATGGGAGTAGGTAGCAGATCTATATTTATCAAAGTACAGCAACTGAAACAATGAATTCAGGTAGTCGGTGGCTAGATTTGAGCATTGGCATCATTTTAAATGATTATGATGGTGGATTTAACCTCCAAGAGTTTTAATTCCTGAAATATACGAATTTGTAAATAAGATCTGGCCTCCTAAGCAGGAAGATGGTATTGCCACACACAGACACAAATAGATCCTAAAGTAAGGTCTGTACTCTGGCAGAATTTAGTTGAACCCAAACAATATCCTGGCTTGAAGGACGAGCTGGAGAAAGTATGTTTTTAAAAGAAAACCAGGTCCAAGGAATGATTTCTCACCACGAATTAAGCTTCATTAGCCTTAGCTTTCTTCCTAGAACTCGATGAGTGGGTTCCGTATAAACATCCTGATCCCTCCGGGGGCCAGACTTCTTCAGCCTTATCCTTCATTCACTTCAGCCCAATTGGCACGGAGCATCCTTGCCCGCATAGCTCTGGGTTCATGGTAACAAAGTCGGAGTTCTCTGATAACTCCAACTGCTCAAAGAGCAGTTTCTCTATCATAATGCATCTTTCCAGATGATTCTTCCCTCAACTAGAATAGAGGAAAACTGCCACGAGGAAGGACAAGTTATACTCCTCTCCACCCCCTCCTTCTTTGCTTCTCCTTTCCTTTTTTTGTTCTACTGCAGGTAAGGGTCGAAAGGGACCTGCACTAGGGTGCTCGAGGAGGGGGGAAAAAACGCCTAACATAAATCCAGAGACACTTCTGTCCCGTAAACAACGTGCTATCTGTGTTACTGAGTCCAAGCTTGTACTGCTCACTGCACAACAGGCCAAGAAATCGAGAGATGAGTTTTTGGGACAAGAAATAGTGACTTTATTTGGAAAGCCAGCAGATAGAGAAGATGGTGGACTCTTGTTGCAAAGAACCATCCTGACTGAGTTAGAATCCAGGCTTCTTTTATACTAAAAGTGGGGGGAATAAAGTCAAACACTTCCTGGTTCCGGTCAGCCTCCGGAAGGGATGTGTTAATTTCTTCCTTCCTGCAGCCATTCACAGGTGGCCCTGGTCAGGATGTTTCCTGTGAGCTAAACAAAGGTATTTTAGCTCAATGCTCATTACCTGGGAGGCAGGGTTTCCAGAGATGGGCCATTATGTGTAATTAAACTTATAGGCAACATCCCTTTAGTGGTTAACTTGTAATAGAATGCAAACGTTTTTCCCTATTACACCTGGAGCTTCATTTCCCTGAAGTGTGTTACTCCAGATGGCAGGTCTCAGCTTCCTACTCCCTGTTTCTAACTTATATCACAGCACATAATGTTTTGAATAGAGTGATTAATCAGAAAATCTAATGTTTGAAGACATTTGACAAAGGGGCTTTTGCTTGTTTGTTTGAGAGCAGTTTTTTAAAGACATCAATCATCCCACACACTTCTTTGGTGTTCTGGGCATAGGTACCCAAGGATATTTTAGCAGCCAACTGAGCTGGCAGCGTCAAGGTAGACCTACCATTGTGTTAGGGCTTGTGAGATTTCCTAGTTGACAATACCTCTATATTCTTCCTTTAGTTAGTGAAATTATAATCAATTTATTTAAGCTTCCTGCTTTATGGAAAGCAAAAGGCCTGGATGAGTGAGCAGAGGTGGAGGCTTTTCTGGCTAGCTAGGTGAGTTTGAGTCACCAAGAATGGGACAAGCCAGCCAGAGACACTAGGCATGGCTCTGCTCTTACCTGAACAGGGTATTTTCAAGATCAACAGTCCTCAACCAGGACCAACAACCTCTGAGACTTCTGTGCTCCCCGAGCAGAAGTGATGCTGGAAGGGAAGGTTTCCTGGGCTGGGGGCGAATTAGCTGAACTGCTCAAACTCTAGAGCAGTGATGGGGGTGCAGGGAGAGGAGACTGTCGGGGAGAGGTGGGGATTCCCCACTGGTGGTCTTCACCAGCCTCACTTGTTCTGGCCTCATGCTCGACAGCTGGATGAGACAGCGAGACGTGGGTGCTGGAGAAACTGGGCAGGGTTATGTTTTGGTATGAACCTCCCCTGGACTGGACATCCTGATCCCACCATCACATTCTCAGCAATCTGAGGTCACAAGTTCCTCTCCGAGAGCAGAGTGTACTTGTCAGGGGTAAATGTTCCCTTACAAACGATCAGAGAGTGGCAATAACATTGTAATCGGGGTACAGAGAAGATTTTTCACCTCTGCCAAGGTGGTGTACTTCGACGCTCTTCGAAGTACATGTTCTCATTTTCATGAATTCTCTTGTCTTAGGAGAGTTTAGAATTCTTCCTCTGCAAACAACGCCTTATTGTGTCTGCAGCTTCGAACAACTTTCACCTTTCCAATTGCCAACGTGGATTGTGAAAGTGAGAGAATTTTGATGGTTATCCTGCTGTTCTAATCCTGACCTGATCCTGGGTGCGAGTGAGGCCTGCTCTGTGCTTTCGGGAGGTGTGTTTTCCAAATTGACATTTCCCTAAAATGGGTTTCCCTGGATAAGATAATTACTCTGATCTCTGTAATGATCACTGTCTCAAATACATTGGCAAAGGAAGGAAAATTGTGTAGCTATTAATAGAGATAACTGCGTGTCAGATTTTATCTTTTAGAATATCCACTAGCTTAAGGTACTTTATTTTATTTTCTATTTACCTTGTCATTCAGGAAGCTTATTAGATGAAGAAATGAAAGACCCTGAATGGGAGAGGAAATTCCTCCTAACATAGATGCAGTAAACCTCAGAGCTGGGATCACATGGTGGCTCGCAGCTCCAGTTTTGCTGTGCATCCTTCTTCTGGCCGTTCTTGGTTATGTGTCGTTGGACCAGTTCCTTAACTAGTCTTGCTATTAGAAGCAGTGACTGAAGGAGGTGGGCATTATAGAGAAGTAAAAATGCGAAATCAGTACCTGGAGCAGAGTGGTTGCTCAGTACACGTGTGCTGGTTGAATGAAATGACAGACAGGCTAGAGCATCTAAGTCTGGAGGAAGGGCAGTGCTCTGCAGAGGGTAACTAAGTGAAGCTATGCCACGGTGGCAGAGCAGGTTCTGAAGCAAGGCCAGGTGACCTGAAAGCAGAGCAAGCTGGGAGATGCTCCTATTAACAGTTGGGGGCAAAAAGAGGCCAAATTCTTCTCTGCATTTATATAGATGATGTCGATTGTGATATGTCACAAGTATGTAAACATTCCTTTCCCACACTTCCTAATCATCCATACCTGTACTCTCCAACCAACAATAGGGTTTGTGTGGGCAGCAGAGGCCCATATTTAAAAATACATATTATTTGTGGGTTTCTTTTTTACTATAAATAATCTAGGTTTTAAGATAAAATTTGGAATATTATTTTTCATAAAGTAAAGAGACTAGAGTTTCAACTAGATTGCATCTAGTGTACATTTATTTCATCTCTGTTTTGGATGGTCATCGAGAGAGGAAGCTTGAGTTTCGTGTGAGTTTTCCAGGTGCATTTGAGGCTGTTATCCAGAAAATGATGTTGAGAGGAGCAGAAGAAGAAACAATGTCAGGGGGCATGGAGTTGGGGGGCGGCGGGAAGAGGATGGAGAGAGTCCTTTTATCCTCCAGACATCTGAGGTTTGCTGACAAGGAAAAGATTACATTTGCCTTAAAATGAAGAATGGAAAGGGAAACAGAGTTGTATTTTAGAACCTGATTCTTTTTAAAAAATCTGGAATAGGTGAATTGCCTGGCAGTCAGGGACTTGGCGCTTTCACTGCTGGGCCCCAGGTTTGACCCCTCGTTGGGCAACTAAGATCCCACAAGCCGTGTAGCACAGCCTAAAAAAAAAAAAAATTAATTAATAATAAAAAAAAATTAATTAATTAAAAAAAATGAAATAATTAATTTTTAAAAATCTGAAATAATGAGATTTGCCAGACTACACAGGATCAGTAGAAAAGTTACCACCATAACCATGTCTGACAAGAAATCGAAGGATCTACAGGAAGAGAGTAGAAAGCGTATGAGTCATGATGTTTTGACTTTGGGTTAGAGGAAGGAAAAATCCATAATCCAAGTGTGATTCAGGGAGGTGAAAAGCCAGAAGGCATCAGCTAGAACGCTGGCTTCTTTGTAGAGCAGGAGCTTGGCAGGACAAGCTCGTGGTGATGGAGACACACTACCTTGTCTCACCCAGAGAAAGCCTCCAGCTCTGAGCTTAATCGTGTTGGCAAGGAAGAATCAGGGAGCTTAAGAGCTTGTAGCTTTGCTGGGCTGTGACTGCACCTACTGGAAGATAAATAACCCCAAAGCTCCCCACCACTCTTTAGCCTCAATAAGGATTATATTTCTCCAGATGGATGGGTATTTTTAAGCCAAAAAATGAGAGTGGGAACCCATCCACTATGGAAAGAGATAAGCTTTGGCCTGCTTAGACAGCTGAAGATCCGGAGAAACTAAATCCCAGGCCAAAATGTCACCCTGAGGAGTTTGAGGGGAAATTCCTAATTACAGTCTGGATGACAGACTGTAATTGATTCCCTCGGCAAATGGAATTACCTGGGACATGGGCTCAAAAAACAAAAGACACACTTGTCTTAGGCTTAATATTTTTATCACCTATTACTTGGTCAGCCGAAGGTTTGGCACAATATTAAATGGTTTCGAAAGGGATGTGGCCAAAATAAAGGCAGCGTTTCTATAGAGATGCAGCCTGGTGTAGCAGGATGAGCATGGCTTTGGGGGCCAAAAATGTGGGATTAAATCTAAAATCGTCATCCTCCTTTGTGATCTTACATAAGTTACTTACTGTCTCTGATCCTCCGTTTTTTTTTAATCTGGGGATGTGAAAACCTACATAATGTTTTGTGGTGAGGATTAAATGAGATACTGCTATGAATATCCTGGGCTCAGAGTAGACATGATAAATGACAGCTCCTAATATGATGTTGTAGGGGTTTGGGACATAATCTGAATCCTGAAATTCTCAGATGTCCTGAAATGACTTATTTTTTCTCTTCTTAGATATAGAATTGGGAATGGGGACGAGGATGAACTAATGGGATAATTATTTTAAAATAAAAATAAAACATCAAAGTTTAAAAATAAAACTTAGAATGTGTTCTTGGTCATCTTCCATTGTTAGCTTGATCTGCTTTAGTGTATCCAACTCTAAAATAGGAATATCATTCCTTACAGTTGTGAATAATTTATAACAGAAGACAGAAGAGCAGCTGGCATTGTGCTTCTCCATGTCACAAGATCCACATTTTCAATGTTCTATGCTCTTCTATCTTTACCTGTGGCAATCAAAAACGTGAGGGGTTTTGAAATAGCCCACTAAAGTGGACAGATTTTCTCCTGCTCTAGAAATGTGAGATGAGGTATATTCAAGTGGTAAGTCAGTGACACCCAGTGGCTGCTGCTTCTATATTTACCTTTTTCATTTTCAATGTAACTTGGGAAGGTTCTGCCCCAGAACAAATTAAAAAGGTGACGAGAATATGGAAGTCATAGAGGTCTTCAAAGAAACAGTTTCTCAGCAGTGATACAGCTTCCCTAGGACATGGGAACAACCTAAAAGCAACACCAAAAATAGAGAGTGCTGGAAGGTGGGGAAGACAGTTCTGGGAATTTACTGCCCCGTCATTTTGCATTTTATTAAAGCATGTACTCAAGCTTTCCTGTCAATGTTGGATTTCCCGAGAAGCATTCCCATCACTGAAGTGGCAGGTCAACTGCCCAAACTCCCCCCAAATCCTAATCTGTTAGAGACAGTTTAGAACATTCCCTAGAAATTAGACTTCCTAGGTGTAAATAAAACTTAGCTGGAGGTTTAATCCAAAGCCCCCCAAAGCGCCTCTCTGACATAATAATGGTGGTGGGTTAAAAGTCTGTAAATTCCTGCAAATGCTCAGTGCTCCATGGATGAAATTGAGTAGATGCTAGCGTAATGAAACATCAGATCCCAGCTTGTACTCTCTGTTGTTGGATGCTCTTGGGCCACTCATAACCGCTTGGAGCCCTTATTTTTTCATCTGTACAATGAGGGTAATTTTTTCATCTGTACAATGAGGGTAATGATACCTAACTCATAGGATGTTATAAGGTTTTAATGAAATAATGTACAGAAAATGATGGGGCATACAGCAGGCACTCCATAAACAGCAATTGTCCTTGCCCTTATTTTTATCAGCTGAGGTTCTCTGTCGACCCTGGTGTAAGATGACATCTGAGAAAAACCCTTCTCTGAAAGTGGATGAGTCCTTTTCAGGTGTTCTACAATCTGACTCCTCTCTCAGGTGACAGCATGGGTGGAAACGTACTCATTGTCATTTTTATAATTGGAGGCAGGACTATTTTCCATATAGGACTGATTAGGCTAAAGTACTTTGGGTTTCTTGGATGAAACACTAGAGAAATAGTGCATTAGAAAATTGTTACCTAATAACGTACATTGTAAGGATTAGTATTTTCCCCACATAAAACACAGAAATATGTTAAGTCAGGCAATTAGGTAACACAGTTCATAAAGGATTCCACAGAGGGTTTGTTAAAACAGAAGACTCTTCTAGCTCTTGGTTTGCTGCTCCTTTTAGTTGCTTGATAAATATTTTCCGTGAATGGTTTATTAAACTATGTAAATAGGAATATGGTAGTAAAATTCACAAAACATGGTCTTTTTCTCCTTCCTTCCTCTCTTCCTCCCCCTTTCTTCTTTTTCTTTCTTTCTTTCTTTCTTTCTTTCTTTCTTTCTTTCTTTCTTTCTTTCTTTCTTTCTTTCTTCCTTCCTTCCTTCTTTCTTTCTTTCTCTCTCTCTTTCTTTCTTCTTTCTCTTTCTTTCTTTCTCTTTCCCCTCCCCCTTCCTTCCTTCCTTCCTTCCTCCCTCCCTCCCTCCCTCCCTCTCTCTCTTTATTTTTTCTTTCTTTCTTCCTTCCTTCCTTCCTTTATTTCTCTCTTTCTTTCTTTCCTCTTTCTCTATCTCTTTCTCTTTCTTTCTTTCTTTCTTTCTTTCTTTCTTTCTTTCTTTCTTTCTTTCTTCTTTCTTTCTATTAGTTGAATATGTGGGATGGTTAAGATGCCACACCTTGCACCCATGTGAACTTGAATTTGAAAACTCGTTTTTCCACGTACTGGTTTACTTAGATTCTCTAAGCTGCAGTTTCATCCTCTATAGAATAGGGATGATAATGCCCACCTTACAGAATGGTTGAGATGAGTAAAGGGCAGCAAGTCTGGAAAACATTGAGTGCCTGGCATGTGGTAACTGCTCGATGTGGAGAGGGGAAAAGTGGGGACTGTCCAGAGCAGTAGCTCTTATCCTTACCTGATTTCAACTCTCTTTGTATAACAATCATTTTTTATTCTCCCTTTACTATCTTAAAATGAAATTGTAGAGCTAATACTAGCCACCTACTACATTCTTTAAATATCAATGCAATGCTCTAATTGAAATATAAAGGAGAGATAAAGGAGACTGACTTATGCTGATATAATATGCATTTACATATAATGCTTGGGTACACTTGTGCCAGAAGGCATAAGACTGGTGCCTCCATGATTGCCCTGAATGACAGCTAATCATGCAGACAGATTCAGCAGTGTGACACAGCTGTAAAACGTAGTGCCGCTCTTGGTGACTTTTTGGAACTAGGGGAAAAACTCTTGGTGATATTGTAAACAAGGCAAAGAATCATCTTCTCTCATTTATACATTAGTTGCATTGCTGGAAATTTTATACTGGTTTATATCAACTAAATACATGGTTTATATTTAAACCATGCTGAAACAGTTTGTGAGAGTTAGGTTTTAAGCTCATAAAGTTGTAGATTTTTCATCTACACAAACTTTGGAAAGAATGATTTTTCATTATGGAACAGCCTCTTTCATGACAGGATGTTGAGCATCCTTGGTCCTCATCTCCTAACCTTGAGCTGCCCAATTTTTGTGACAGCCAAAAGTAACAGTACAATTTTCCAAAATGCCCCCTGGAACCATTGGCCTAGAGAAGCTTAAATCTCAAAGCTGATTTTCTTAACTTCTTTGGAAAGCCAAAGGTTTTGCAAAACAGGCTGTGGAGAGCTAGCCCGACAAATTTCTAATAACTAAGCTTCTTTAAAATTTCAGGAGTCAGGGGCTTCCTTGGTGGTTCAGTGGTTAAGAATCTGCCTGCCAGTGCAGGGGACACGAGTTCGAGCCCTGGTCCAGGAAGATCCCACATGCCGCAGAGCAACTAAGCCCGTGCGTCACAACTACGGAGCCTGCGCTCTAGAGCCCGTGTGCCACAACTACTGAGCCCGCGTGCCACAACTACTGAAGCCTGCGTACCTAGAGCTCGTGCTCCGCAACAAGAGAAGCCACCGCAATGAGATGCCTGTGCACTGTAGTGAAGGGTTATCCCTGCTTGCCGCAACTAGAGAAAGCCTGGGCACAGCAACGAAGACCCAACACAGCCAAAAATAAATAAATTAAATAAATTTTAAAAAAAATTTCAGGAGTCAGGACTGGCTGGCCAGTTTGCAGCGTTTTCATAAGGGAATCCTGGCCCAACCTCCCACCAGGAGATTGTTAGAAGGAGGGGAAAATGAGAGAGGCTGGGTGAAACACTTATAGCCCCATCTTTCCTCTTTCAGATTAGGTGCTGTGGGGAGGAGAGGTGTTAGGTTTAAGGCTGAGGCTGTTAGGTTTTGCCCACTTGGAACTCTGCTTCCCTATGGACCAACAATGTCAACACTGGATGTGGGTTGGCTACATCTGAGTAGATTCAGTGGCAGAGCAAGGTTGAACAGGGGGCACGGGCTTATATTTCCCAGGCCCATTACTTAGTCTGTTCAGGCTGCTGTAACAAAACTACCATAAACTGACCATAAGCTGGATATTTTCATTACAGCATCATCATTCATGGTCAGGTTGGAGTCTCTTTTATGAGGGCACTAAACTCATTCATGAGGGCTCCACCCTCATAACCTAATCACCTCCCAAAGGCCTCCCCTCCTAATAGCATCACCTTGGGAGTTAGGATTTCAACAAATGAATGTGTGTGTAGCTGAAGGCTGGGGGCACAAATATTCAATCTGTAGCAGTTCCCTTGGCTCTTCCAGGTGTGAAGGGAATTCAGAAAGCTCCACAGGCCTCCAAGGGGAGCCAGTGAGTGGGCCATGGAGCTACACAGGGACAAGGGTGAGGAGGTAACCCCACAAAAGAGTGGACAGCCTGGCCAAGGGCAGATGGAAGATGAGGCAGACACTCCGATGGGCCAGCAGCACTTGTGCAACATGAACTGAAGCCTGGAACACGAGGGGATGCCACAGAATCCCACACGTGAAGCCTGGAAAAACTGCATCCTTTCAACAGCAGATGACGCCAGGAAGCCCAGAGGCGAACTCGTCATAACCCAGTGTTTAAATCCAGCCTGAACAAGTCAGTGTCTCCAAGGGGTCCATGAGGATCCAGAGGACACCCCCTGGTTCCATGGACTACCTGTCCCCTCTGCCATCATATGATCATACAAGCCACACTCCCTGATAATAGAACCAGAGATGATCTAGGGTGACATTTGAGAGACTGACCTTGACCAAAAGAGATAGAGCATTTACTTAAGGGGTATTTTTTAAAAATTTATTTTATTGAAGTACACTTGATTTACAATGTTTGTTTCTGGTGTACTAACCAGAAATTAACAGTTTTGGGTAAACTAATTCAGTTATACATATGTATAATAGTTGACATCTGCTAATCCCAAACTCCCAAATCCATCCCTTCCCCCCAACCCTTGGCAACCACAGGTCTGTTCTCTATGTCTGTTGAGTCTGTTCCTGTTTCATAGATAGGTTCATTTGTGTCATATTTTAGATTCCATATATAAGTGATATCATATGGTATTTGTCTTTCTCTTTCTGACTTACTTCACTTAGTATGATAATCTCTAAGTCCATCCATGTTGCTGCAAATGGCATTATTTCATTTATGGCTAAGTAGTATTCCATTGTATGTATACAACACAACTTCTTTATCCATTCATCTGTTGATGGACACTTAGGTTGCTTCTGTGTCCTGGCTATTGTAAATAGTGCTGCAATGAACATTGTGGTACAGGACTCTTTTTGAATTATGGTTTTCTCAGGGTATATGCCCAGTAGTGGGATTGCTGGGTCATATGGTAGTTCTAGTTTTAGTTTTTTGAGGAACCTCCATACTGTTCTCCACAGTGGCTGTATCAATTTACATTCTCACCAGCAGTACGAGAGGGTTCCCTTTTCTCCACACCAGCATTTACTGTTTGTAGATATTTTGATGATGGCCATTCTGACTGGTGTGAGATGATACCTCATTGTAATTTTGATTTGCATTTCTCTAATGATTGGTGATGTTGAGCATTCTTTCATGTGTTTGTTGGCAATCTGTATATCTTCTTTGGAGAAATGTCTATTTAGGTCTTCTGCCCATTTTTGGATTGGGTTGTTTGTTGTTTTGATATTGAGCTGCATGAGCTGCTTATATATTTTGGAGATTAATCCTTTGTCAGTTGCTTTGTTTGCAAATATTTTCTCCCATTCTGAGGGTTGTCTTTTCGTCTTGTTTATGGTTTCTTTTGCTGTGCAAAAGCTTTTAAGTTTCATTAGGTCCCATTTGTTTATTTTTCTTTTTAATTCCATTTCTCTAGGAGGTGGGTCAAAAAGGATCTTGCTGTGATTTATGTCATAGAGTGTTCTGCCTATGTTTTCCTCTAAGAGTTTTATAGTGTCTGGCCTTACATTTAGGTCTCTAATCCATTTTGAGTTTATTTTTGTGTATGGTGTTATGGAGTGTTCTAATTTCATTCTTTTACATGTAGCTGTCCAGTTTTCCCAGCACCACTTACTGAAGAGACTGTCTTTTCTCCACTGTATATTCTTGCCTCCTTTATCAAAGGTAAAGTGACCATATGTGCGTGGGTTTATCTCTGGGCTTTCTATCCTGTTCCATTGATCTATATTTCTGTTTTTGTGCCAGTACCATACAGTTTTGTTTGGATATTTGCTCAGGAGTGAGACTGCTGGATCATATGGCAGCTATATTTTTTGTTTCTGAGGAACCTTCATACTGTTTTCCATAGTGGCTGCACCAATTTACATTCAAGAGGTATTTTTAATTATTGTGCCAGAATAAGTTGATTAAGAGATTTTTCTCCCATCCTCCAGCAGGTGGAGGAGTATAAGAAAGAAAGACCCAATTATAGGGGGACGTTGAATATATGTTTTCTTTATGTATGATTACAGTGTGAATAAATTTGTGATCCTTCTATGCTATTATTAACCACGAGTTTACCCCCAGGATCTAGACATTACACTGTTAGAGCTGTTTTGGTGGGAGATGGCTTGAACTCACATATCCTACTTGCTTGATTTACAATATCAAGTCTGATTCATGTTTGGGGCCAGAATTTACCTTATTGACAGACAAAAGCAGCTCAGTAACTTCCACTGGAAAATTAAGAGACAATGGAATTTTTGTAGGAAAACCGGGTGTCATTTCTTAAATATAACTCATAGGCAAGTTAAGCTTGAATCTTATAAAAACTTAAACTTTCTTTTCCTTTGGTATGATCAAATAATGCTTCATAATTTGATATTACTTTTATAGGACAATTTTTAAAAAGTCACTCCCTAGACAAAGATCATAATTTCATCACATTAAGCTTTTTAAGAAAACCTCCTGTGATTTATCCATTTCTAATCAGGGTCAGGGGTCAGATAGCACTAAAAATTAAGGGAGGTAGAAAATTACAGAAAGTAAAAACGATTCCCATTATTATCATTTCACTGTAGAAAAGAAAAAAAAAAGTGCCTGCGTTTTGCAGTTTTCATGAATCTTCTCTTGTCACAGCCAGGAACAGGGACCTACAAGGAGAGGCAGTACTTCTTCTAAGGCAATCACAACCTCGCATCTCCCTCACCCGTTCCCTCCTCAGGGGACACCTCCTCGAGTCTGCCGGTCACAGTGGCCATGGCTGAGCTCCCACAATTATAAATAGACTCTTAGTGGTTCTGGGAAGAGTACCAGAAAATAGAGCAGTTCTGGGTGGGGTGGGAGACTGAGGCCGGGTGGTGGAGAAGGACCACGATACAAGTTAAATTGATGCCAGAACCCAGGGCTCTGTTATTAATAGTGTTTTCTTTCTCAGAAGGGACTGGTTGGGCAATTCTTTGACTCCGGGGGATTTTTTTCCCCTCTTGCCAAATCATTTGATTTCTGCTGGTGCATGCCCTCTTTGCCTCTTCCTGGTAAGCTCCAGGGCTGATTTCCAATCACTTTTCCCAATGGGCACCCTCTTCCAGGGTTGTGTGAGCTCGTGGAGTTGATTTTTCTCTGCACAGTTTTTGGGCTACATTTATTCTACTTGGCTCTTTAAATACCACCAAAAATGCACATTTCTTAAAAATATGTGTACATTGGGAAAAGTATAAGTTTGAATAAAATGTAATGACTCGAAAAAGTTCACTGTAAAAGTTTAAAGACAAGACAAAACTCTGCGCCCCCCAACCTTGAATCGACTACGTGGTCCAAATTATGTAGTAATATAGGCATAGACTAAAGTTTATTTACTGTACAAATGCGTAGACAAATGCAATGGCAACATAAAACTTGGCAGGAAATATAACGAAATGTTTATAGGAATCGACCACTATGATGTGAATTACAAACGATTCTGTTTTCTTTATAATTTTCTTCACTTTCAAAATTTTTCTGTAATAAGCATCTATACTTTTTATAATAAGGAAAACTGTTTTTAAACCACCAGCTATTTTTTGTTTCCTTTTTCATATCAGCTAGGATTTACATTTTCCTAAAATGACAATAGAAATGTGTATGCAGCTGCTGGTGGGTGGAGAGCATAATATAGGAAGAGGGAAGGAGGAGAGAGCAGTATTTTCAGAAGGAATGAATTTATGCTATTGTCTTAGATATAAAGGATTTTACTTGAATTGCTCCAAACTTCTCATTTACAAACATGGGTTATAAACTGTAATGACCATTGGCTGGATTTTGACAATGCAAAAGGCATTTTGCCCTTCTTTTTCTTAAATTTTTATTTTATATTGGAATATTGTTGATTTACAATGTGTTAGTTTCAGGTATACAGCAAAGTGATTCAGTTATACATATATATATATATTCTTTTTCAGATTCTTTTCCCATATAGGTTATTACAGAGTATTGAGTAGAGTTCCCTGTGCTATACAGTAGGTCCTTATTAGTTATCTGTGTATTTTATATATAGCAGTGAGTATATGTCGATCCCAACCGCCTGTTGCCTTTCTAATAAGTTATCTTTTTCCAGAAATGACCTTTTACCCAGTCTAGTTCCACTGTTACCAGGGGTCCCACGCTTCCCTGGACGGGGGGCAGGTACATGGACACAAGTTTAGCCCATTCCCTGTAAATTTGAATTTTGAACAGAGGAAAAAGGGACCGAGGACTTGGTGGAACTCCATTAGCTGCTTGCAGCGCCTTGTCGTGCTTGCATCCTTGTCTGGGACCTGAGTTGTTATTTAACAAGTTCTGTAACTGTTCTCAACTGTAATCCTCTTGCCTTCCTTGTGAGATCCCTCCAAGTAAATTTCCTTTTGCTTAAGTTGATCAGGAGCAGTTTCCTTTGCTCGCAGTCAAAGCACCTGTGTTGTAGGGTGATTTTACAGCTGGACTGGAGCAGCTCTTTGCTTATTTCCACAGACCCCTGGAAGTCTGGCTTTGGCTCTTGGCCAGCTGAAGGTCAGTGGGCTAACTAACCAAGCAGCTCATGATTTATGAGGCACTGCTAACAGTCTGAAACTCCCCTGGTGAAACCCAGGGCCAGATTGTTGATAGCTCCCCGCTGGTGTAACCAGTTAGCCTGGCTTGGTTAAGGTGACCAAGAGGCATACAAGACTACTGGGAACTTATGCCTGGAGGTCTTGGGAAACCAAGGTTCACAGCACAAATCCTAGTGGTTTAATCTGGAGACCAAGCAACTCCTTCTAAAAATAAGAAGAACCCTGGAGCCCTTTGCCTGGAAGTTCCTCAGTGCTTGCATGTGCTTTCTCTTGGTAAACCAGGGCTTTTGCCTTATGAGAGTGTGCTCTGTGAAGTCTTCTGAGTCGTTTAGCCTAACTGAACCTGAGAATCTTTATGGGACCCTAACCGGCATGGAAGTGAATAGCAGTTACAAGCTGGCGGAAGACCCTAGATGGTGGGCAGAGCCTGGGATAAAGAGTAGGTGGAGGTACCATTTCAGATGTAGAGAGGGACTGGGGGAGGCCAGCAGTCTTTTTTTTTTTTTTTTAATTGAAGTACACTTGATTTATAATGTTGTGTTAATTTCTGCTGTACAGCAAAGTGATTCATTTATACATATATATACATTCCTTTTCAAATATTCTTCTCCATTATGGTTTATTACAGGATATTGAATATAGTTCTCTGTGCTAAACAGTAGGACCTTGTTTTGTATCCATTGTTTTTAACCTCAACCTCCTACTCCATCCGTCTCCCAAGCCTCTCCCCTTTGTCAACCGCAAGTCTGTTCTCCATGTCCGTGAGTCTGTTTCTGTTTCATAGATAGGTTCATTTGTGTCATATTTTAGATTCCACATATAAGCAATATCATATGATATTTGTCTTTCTCTTTCTGACTTACCTCACTTAGTATGATATTCTCTAGTTGCATCCATGTTGCTGCAAATGGCTTTATTTCATTTTTTGTAATAGCTGAGTAGTATTCCATCGTATATATGTACAACATTCTCTTTATCCATTCATCTGCAGATGGACATTTAGGTTGTTTCCATGTCTTGGCTATTGTGACTAGTGCTGAGGCTAGCAGTCTTTAATAACAGCTCCAGAGAGGGGAAATGTGCAGTAATTTCTTCATGAGTGGGTGAAAAACTAAGGGGCACCCTAGACAATTTTCCTAAGATACTGTAAAAAATAATGACGTTAGGAAAGATCTGGAACATCTTCTGCATATGATGTAAACCCCTTCTGTCACTGGAATGATGTCACAGCCATGGCTTAATGGCAGAGCTAATGAGCGTGTGTTAATTGTTCTTCCTGGCTGCTTCGTCTTGGTCTTGCCTCCTCCACATAATTCCATTCTCTGGTTGCATCCTTTGTGCCTCTCTACTATTCTGCAGTTGCTTGGTGAATCTTAATCTAAGATCTAGTGGGCTTTTTGAGAATAAGTAAACTGTATGTTCCAAAAATGCTGTTTATGCCTTGTGGTCAAGCTGTAGACTAATTCTGGTCCGCAGAGAATTACAGGATACACAATCCCCATGACTCTGTGCCTCTCATTTAGAAGCAATCTCTTGCCTCATTGTACTATCACAGTTATTTTTGCATCTTTTTTTTATCTCCCCTACTGGCTGTGGGCATCTTAATTGCAGTGACTTATCATTTATCTTTCCATTCTCAACACCATCAAGCAAATGCCTTGCACATAGTAGGTGCTCAATAAGCATTTATAGACTAAATATACATGTGTTTGTATCTATACATTTGATGGACAAATTACCAAAAGCCCCCAAAGCCTATGTTTTGCCTTCTGCTCTATTGTCATAATTTTGAGAGTGACGAAAAAGAAGTATAATAAATTGATACAAGGCAGGAATTTTAAAATGCAGCATCTAATATTTGGAATAGAATAAGTTTTGATCATGTACATCATTTGTTGGCTTTGAGTCCCGGTCCAGACACAGCCTAATCTCTTTCCTGATCCAGCCAGTATAGTGCTGTGGGGTGAAGACCTATGTTCCTCATGAGGAGCCAGAGGACTCTAGATCCCCCAAAGCCTTTAAATTAATCCAGGAAAATGCATTGCGTTCAATAGCATGTTACTTGTGCTTTATTGAATTTTAATTCTTGAAAAGGGCTGAAGTTCCACAGAGTAAGGCAGTTTTGTACAGCAGCTAGATGTATAGATTCTGGAGACAGACTGCTTGGAATCAAATTACATTCCTACGATTGCTGGTCATGGCCTTGGGCAAGTCACTTAAAACTGCTCTGCCTTAACTTCCACATCTGTAAAATAGGGGTAATAAAAGTACCTACCTTTTAGGGACTTATGAGGATTAAATGAGTTAATTTATCTAAAGAGTGAAGAATAGTATCAGACGCGTAGTAAGCCTCTCCCTCCTCCTTTCATGTACTTATTCAAAAAACTCCATATCTAAGGCCTCCCCGGCCAGGAGTTTTGGATACAATCTAGAAGACTGCTGGTAACCTGGTGTTCTCTACACCTTTCTCTAGGTTATCCTTATATATGTTCTCTCTGGCAGGTCTTCCAGTGCAAATACATGTTGGAACAGGCTGGGCATAATCCTATTCCTACTGGCAGGGCACCTTTTCATTTTCATAGGACTGGATAACAAATACAGAGGCCTAAATCAATTAAGGAGGAGGAAATCTTGAGTAAGAAGGCCTTTTATTCAGATAAAGCTGGAAGTGTGTCCCATTAAATGAAAAGAATAAGGAACAGTTAAGTCCCAGACATGATCCAGGTCTCCCTCTAAGAAGTTTATTTGTGAGTTTTGCTATAGAACAGTCCTTTCCTGGGGGACCCTGCTTCAGTGCATAAGACAGGCTATTTCACAGCTCTTTGAAAGACAGCATTACACCCTTCACCTTCACCTTTGAAAGCCAGCATATATGATGGCTGCCCCAAACCAGTGTTGAAACCCTCAGAAAACAAAAACAAAAGAGTAACATTCAGTTTAAGAGATATCATGACCTAATTGAGATCACTTAGACCAAACCATATATTTAAAATTAAAATAACTAAAATTGTCGAATAGCATGCCTTTTCTTTGACAGATGCCTTTCGCTTCCTCTCTGATTCTATGCGTGCTAACTTCTAGGGACGAGTGTACGTGCACGTGTTGACATGAAATCCTCCCTCACCCAAATGACTTGGGAGGCCAGCTCCATCACACGTTGGAGTGCTGGGAACAGGGGAGGCTTCTAGACGAAATACCTCAAGGAGCAGTGTACCTCCCCTGAGATGTCAGCGGTGGGGAACCCCTGTAGAATCTCCCCTTTAAAGGGTTTAAGGGTTCAGGCTGCCTGAGCAATCAGCGAAACCAATGGGGCTGCTACCATTGTGAAGGATGGTGTCACTGATGGTTTGAGAGGCCTCCCGGTGTTAAAATTCACCTCTGAACCTACACAAATTACACAAATGTCAGAAAGTTTACCATGTTGTTTTTTAAAAAGCCAAACGAAACACAGCTCTGCTGTCAACTGACCACTACTCGTGATGCTCGGACTAGAAGCTGACACGAGGTTCAGAAAGCCTGGGGGTAGTAATCTGTAGTTTAGAAAAATTATTTCAATAATAGAAGTCTTTATTGAAATTTGTCTACCTTCTTTCCTTAGGGTTCATTTCCTCCAACTTGGCATTTCACGAGACATTCTGATTCTTTAATGTCTCCACTTGACCACTAGATGGCAACATTGTTCTTTCATGTCACAACTCTGACTCCAATAAACACGACGGATTTATTTTTCTAACAACCAAATTTAAAAAATTAAAAAGCAAAGACTGGTAATTCAAACGCATCCCTCTGTGTCCTAGGAAAGGTGGAGCATATTAAATTATGAATTTGCAATTTACATACCTAGAAAGTGTACTAAACAACGTTCTGTTTTTATGCCTCTTTTGAAAACAGGTGATTTGTGCCTGGTGCTTATAGAACATACAGTGGTCTCAGTTCCTCTGGGTTTTGTGGCTGCAAGGAACTACCCAGATATTGGATGATTTTTTAAAAAATCATTTAACAGCTCTCTTGATTTTGCAACATTCTGGAGCAGTGGTTTCCAAAACCCAGAGGCATACTATTAAATAAATAAATAAAAGATTCCGGGGACGTTCCCTCAGAGACTCTCATTCAGTACGTCTGAAGTGGGGCATGGGTGTCTGGATTCTTAAAAGCACCTTCACATGCTTCCAGTTATCAGTAAGCAGGGATGTGGACCTAGCGTCCTTAATTTCTCTGGCACCAGAATCCTCAAAACAAAATGTTTTAACTCAATTTAATTTAAAATTGCCATATACACTTTTTTAAGAGAAAATGTCTTAACTAAAAATACTCAAGCATCTCAATTACAAAAAAGTCAAAACTGTAGAAATAGTAGAGCTCTAGTAATTGAAATGTTTATTCATCTGATGTATCTAAAACAATGGTTATCAAACCTGTGTGTGGGTCGGCATTGACGTGATGAGAAAGTAGCTAGGGAACAATGCCCTCTCTCCTGTGTGTTTTTTATGAATGAAGATTCTCAAACTGGGGAGTGGTGGATTTCTACAGAAATGATTTCAGATATTCCAGAATGATGCCCCTCTATTGTTATTATATTAAATATTAGGATGTATATCTTTAAAAATCATTAATTGTAACTTGAAAAATTTGAGGGGCCCATCAGCTATATGAAGTACTGGTTTTTTTGGTCATTATTCGTTTTCCCTCTTCTCTCCTCTCCTCCTCTGTCTGTCTGTCCTTCTCTGCGTTTCCCTCTCTTTCTCTCTGTTATATTTTGCTCTGGGTCCTTATTTAGTTTTTGTTTTAATGTGATAGGTTTAGACCAACTCATCACTATTCAAGTATTATTTGCCTTGACTCATCTGAATCCATGGACCTCATGATTTTTTTTCCCTCTATCTAATATGATCTTTTCTGTTCTGTAATTAAAAGTATCATGGTGATTAGCATTAGAAAATAAACACCACCGTTTCTCGTGTTAACTCATGGTTTTAAATAAAGGCCCTCATAATGACAATTTAAAGATAACGGTGCTTTCTTGAATGTATTTAAAATGAAACTGCAGATTCTTTTTAAACATTATAGAACTATTTTATTTTCATTGAAGAACTCCAGAATGCCATACCACGATTCTCCAGTTTAAAAGAATCAAATCTGCTGCTCACAAGACTATACTTATAGGACTTCTGTTGCTAGCAGGCAAGGTTCTGGGAAACTTACTGCTTTGTTAAATTCATGTGTCTTCGTTTGTTTCTTTGGTTCTTTAAAAAATCCTTGAACTTAAGGACAAGAAGATTCCTACAAGCTTTCTAGTTCATAAAAGGCACTTCTAATTTTTAAAAGACAATTGCAAAAAAAAAAAAAGCCTATGAGAAGATAGAGCATGAACTGAAATGTGCATTGGCTTCAGACTCAGGCACAAGTCAGAGGAACCCTCACTCAGGCAGCTGCTCGTTCTTCGTGTCCTAAATGGTGTCCACACGTTCCCCTCTCTGCATCCCAGTGGTGGTCCTGGGTGGTAGGAGCAGAGTAAACAGAACATTCTGTTTGGGAAGTTTTAATTTAGAGGCAGAATCTCTGAAGGCACACCGATGGGAGACGCTCCTGCAGAGCTGGGCCAGCAGAGGGACCTGGCGTTCCGCACATTTGTCCAGGGTGGCATGGGAACCTGTGTGTCCAAATAAACATTTATTGTCTGCGAATTGTATTACCCGTTCCTCTCCTTTAAAAAATGCAAGAGAATTATCTGCAGGAAAACATTCAGATTTAGATCAAAACAGAAAAATGAAGCTGTGCTCTGTAGTGAGAAAGCTGTACCTCTTCCCTCCTGAAAAATTGGCAGTGATTTTGATTAGCGGGAACCACTGACACTACAAATCAACCCTGTTTTAATTTTTAAAAGACACTTGAGGTGTGTTTCACAGTACCTTGTGCCTGTGAAAAGTAAAAAATTAAAATAAATTTTAAAAGTATTTGAAGCTAGAAAAAGAAGTGTGTGTTTGTGTATGGGGGCGGGGGGATTGAGGCCTCTAAATTTAGAAGATGCCAGGTCTTAAACACCAGAAAACCCTGTCCTGGTTTCCAAATGTTTACCTTTCTGCAAAGCTGGGCCCCTGATTACCTTCTCTCTTCAAAAGGAAATCCTGGCACCTAGAAGATGGGGCTGACAGTATTACAACGACTTGTTTAATGAGCAGCATGATTGAACCACGTAGGGGGGACGCTGAGGACTTTTCTCGAAAGGACTAGGTTTGGTGTTTGCATCTTGTTATGTTGCATGCTTCCACTGCACCTTATTTTGACAAGCTATCGAAAAGTTTGGGATGAGCGTGGGCAATTTTTTCTGTTTGTTTTTAAACCCGGTTGCTAAAAAAGAAACAGTACCTTCCCTCACCTGCCTCTAATGGAATCTGGAATCCAGGCTGTGCCCTTTAAGAGGGCACGTGGCATTAATACAGCACCAAAGATTCTCCAGGTCTGTATATACTGGTGGGCAGGGACCTCAGGAGATGCGCTTATTCTTTTAAAACACTAAGCCACCCTCCAAGAAGTAAAGGCTATTTACTGAATGGTAGGCAAATTGCAGTTGCTGAGGGCTGGCAGGAGCTCATCTTTAGAAATCATTAACTGCATTCCAGGCTGCTTCTTGGAGCTGCAGCTCCATTTCCAGTGTCTGCAACCTCCCTCCTCTGAGATGAGTACTACTCATCTCCAGGCTTTAATTCCTCCATGGACTGTACACGTTCTGTCTCTCACATGTAAGATCACTTGCTTTAGAAGTCTACCTAAATTTTCCTTCACAAATTTACAGTGATTGCCTTTTTTCTTTTTAGAAAAATATAGAACATCCCTTTCTTTGTCAAGACAGATCTCCAAATTCCTTTCGTTTTATGCATTTGTCATTTTGCTTCTGAAGTTTGGATGTCTTTCTCAGCTAGTTCAGTTTATCTTCTGAATTATTTGGAACTTTCTCCCATTTCCCTTATTTATGGAGCAATGAACTGAAAATAAGAAGATATGAAGTGACTAGGAAATGCTGAATCAAAAGAAACTTAGGATAATATACTGAAAACCATACATAGAAATATAGAATAAACCTACAATTATAGAATTCTAAATCCCACGGTTGACTAGTAGAAAGAATAAAATTCCATGTTCTATTAGTAAGCAGCTTTATTCCCTCCCAATTGATAGAATCAGACTTATTTACTTAACAGAATCCCTTAAAAGCAAACAAGTGGGTTATAAATAGACTATAGACCGCAGACTCTTCTTTTTTTAAATTAATTTTTATTGGAGTATAGTTGCTTTACAATGTTGTGTTAGTTTCTGCTGTGTAGCAAAGTGAACCAGCTATATGTATACACATATCCCCTCTTTTTTGGATTTCCTTCTCATTTAGGTCACCACAGAGCACCGAGTAGACAGCCTCTTCTTCTTTTATCCTAGAATTTTCAGATTTTTGTGTATAATATTTTCTTCTTCATGTCTTCATGGCAAAAGGGAGTCTATATTGTTCAACAACTACATTATTTACCTAGTTCAGAGTCATTTTGCAAGAATGGTTTAAAGATTGGGACATAACTGCAAACATCTGCAAGACAAGACGTGTATATTTGTAAAAAACATGCATAGTTGCAAGGCCTTCAAAGGAAAAGACTATAGAACTGATTTTGTGAAGATTCAGCAATGATGTGATTAAATTGAACATCTACTCTCCTTTGGATAGACTTCCATATTCACAAGGTGGAAGATTTCCCTCCACAGAGCTGTAGACGAGATGGCATAAAATAACCGTAGTCGGGTTTTAAGGGGAAACGCTTCCAAGATCGGGAAGCACATATTGCGACCAGCCGTAACTAGTAAAAGGTACAGTTGATTCAGAGAAAACTCTTCAAACTGACTCAGAAAGCAAACATGCAAACTAGGTTGCAGAATGGACGGTAGCACCCATCACAAAAGAATGGACGGTAGCGCGTGCACGCACGTCTGTGTGTGTGTGTGTGTGTGTGTGTGTGTGTGTGTGTGTGTGGTTTTCTGTGGCTGAGGGCTTTTCTCCTCTGAGGCAACAGACAGTAAGAGGGGGTAGTGGTAGCCAGAATTGCTTGGGTAATTCTTTCTCAGTTTTAATGATCAAGACCCAAACAAATCCAAACTTTTAGAAGGAGAGCGGGGTGTTAACTTCTTTTAAATTGAAGTATAGTTAATTTACAACGTTGTGTTAGTTTCAAGTGTACAGCAAAATGATTCAGTTGTGCATATATGTATACATACATATATGTATATATATATATATATTCTTTTTCAGATTCTTTTCCGTTGTAGGTTATTACAAGATACTGAATATAGTTCCCTGTGCTACACAGTAAGACCTTGTTGTATGTAGTAGTGTGTATCTGTGAATCCCAAACTCCTCATTTATCTCTCCCTCCCAGGCAACCCCATCCCCTTTGTTAGCCATAAAGTTTTTTCTATGTCTGTGAGTCTATTTCTGTTTTGTAAGTAAGTTCATTTGTATCATTTTTTTAGGGGGAGGGTGTTAACTTCGAAACAAAACCACAGGAAATGGAACCCCGAGGAGAGCAGCCATTGACAACCAGGGAACAGTAGAGCAGAAAGGATCCTTGGGACTCTGGGATGTCCAGGTTATGGAGGAGGAAGCTGGGCCCAGGTAATGTTGTCTGGTCAGGGATCCCTCATCAAGACCGTGCTGGCCAAGTCAGTTCCCTGCACACCCTGCTAGGTCACTGCCCTTCTAGGTCAGATGGGTCATGAGTCCTTGCCTTTCTTTCCCCACCAGCTCTCCTCTTCCTTACGCTTCTCGAGGGGAAAATGCTCTTGAAGTGACAATATGAATACTTGCTGGATTTGATTTTGGTGAATTAAATAAACAGTTTAAGCCAGATCACCGGAGAACTGTGTATTTCACCTGGTTGAGAATGGACTTCGGTGAAGTCTGCTTTTTTGTGATGCTACTAACTTGGGTTGTATTGTATCTAAGAGGAGGCTCTATGAAATCTGCTATCCTGCTCCCTGCAGGGATTCCCAGGCTGCCCTCCACAAAATCAGGCCCCTGGGAATGGTTTGACATGGCCCAGGGGAAGATATTTTTAAAGTTTCAGAGTCCAGGAAAAGCCCTGTTTCTCCCAACAGTTGGTATGTGTTTTTTTTTTCAGAGTCTGTGAGTCTTGTGACTGTTTCTTTTTCGATCAGGCGGTTAGGAAGTACGATTTGTTACTAGAAAAGCAGTATAGGGTGGTGATTAGAGCTCAAACCTGAGAACCAGAAGGATCCAGGTTGGTGGCTTGGCACCCACACTTGGCCACTGGAAGCCTTGGTTTTCTCATCTGTAAAATGAAGATAATCGTAATCCTATGGCTCCACTGTGAAGAATAGACTTTTTCACAATGATTAACAGAGGTAAAACCTTGGGCATCTTTTGTGGCCCATGCTAAATGCTTAATAGATGTCAGTGATTATTATTATTTATTCATGTGTTAGACCCAAACGGTCTACGAGGGATTCCAACTCGCCCAAGAACCGCCAAGAGTCGAGAGCCGCTGCAACACGCAAGAGGTTTATTAGGAGCCGATGCACCGGGGTTCCCTGAACCTCACGCAGGAGGCCGATGGGGAACCCCTAAAAGCGGAATCACATACTTTTTATAGGTTTATTTACTCATAGGGCGGGTATATTCTCACAATGATTGGGTAAATGTGGTGACTTTTGAATTCATTGGCTTAGGAACTTTTGTCCCACCTTCTGGCCGTTATAGTTGTTTGTTCATTGTGGCGGTTAGGGCGTATACCTGTTACGGGCAACTGGAAAATTACCCGCTGTCTGGCAAGTCCCCGTCAACTGAAAAACTCCAAGAATTGGTTTCGATAGGGAGAAGGAGTGGCGCACGATAGGGAGAAGAATTGGTTTACGGGAACAAGTGAGGGGGTGGAAAGTCCCTAAAGGCCCCACACATGCAACAAACAGTAACGTACAGTTAAGCCATAATACGCCAGGCGCTGTGCTAAATGCTGGGAATAAAGTACAGAGCGACTTATTTCCAGTTCCTGTTCTCACAGAGTGTGTTATCAGACAGCATAAGCAGGCTATTAAGTAAATGGTCAAGTGTGACAGATGCCATGAGGAGGGTGGTCAGGTGAGAGCAGGCACACCTGAATTGTTGACCAAGGTTCCATGTGGCCGGAGGGATGAGGTTGAGGGCAGTAATGAGCCAGGTCTGGAGAGCCTCGTAAGCTACAGGGAAGAATCCTGACATTATCCTAAATACAGCGGGAAGCCATCCATGTGCTGCAAGCAGGAATAAGACCTGATCTGATTTGATTTTTAAAGGTACTACTCAGGCATGGAGAATGAGATTAGAGGGGGCAGGGCTGGAGGCATAGAGGTGAATTGGGCCTCGATGGGTCCTGGACCTGGATCGGGCATCCACAGAGCCAGATGTACACTTTCCGCCTGCCAGCAGCCATACAGGAGTGAATGGTTTACATTTATACATGTTGGAATATTTCCTTTGACTTTCCTTGGCTTTAATTTCAACTATTTATCGTATACTTTTGCACTGTGTGACTTTTGGTTAGTCTCCTCAAAGGTATTTTGTGGAATGAAGATGGAGAGGAAGAAAGGAAAGAAAGATGGAAGAAAGAGGAGAGAGCACTCGCGGACTGGTGCCCCCTTTAAAAAATACATATATTTCAGTCCCAATCTCCCAATTTATCCCTCCCCCCCTTACCCTCCTACTATATATAAAATAGATAACTAATGAGAACCTGCTGTGTAGCACAGGGAACTCCACTCAATACTCTGTAATGACCTATATGGGAAAAGAATCTAAAAAAAAAAAGAAAAGAGTGGAGATATGTATAACAGATTCACTTTGCTGTACACCTGAAATTAACACAACATTGTAAATCAACTAGACTCCAATAAAAATTTTTTAAAAACACATATATTTCTAAAGAGCTATAAGGTTTCTGATTCGGGAGAAAGGCCACAGAGCAGACTCTGTGGTATGTTTCCACCATCAAGTGCATTATATCCTTGTTGAGGATGTAACCCAGATGGCCTTACCATTTTGGGACAAACCCCAGCTTTCGTCCTCTGCTAAACATCTGACTATAATTCAGATATCTGTGTATTTAAGCCTGTGCAGCCGGAACAGTTTATAGAGTTCATCCCCTGTTTACCCAGCAAGGTGTGTCAGGGAGAAAGACCTGTGGAGCCAGGTGATACTCAGTTGCATAATAGGCTAACCTGAGCCCTTTGAATTCAAACAAAAGTTCTCAACCTGATTGAATTTAACCTATGCTGACTTCTGCCTCATCTACCCTAAAGCAGGGATGAAACAGTCAGGCAAGCAGGGAACCTTTTGGATGTTAATGGGGAGTTTTCAAGTTTGTCTTGCTTTTCTTAAACTATTAAGAGAGAACAAAAAACATTATTTCGAATGGAATCCGTTTCCAGGAAGGAGGAAAAAAAAAACCTTGAGAATGTATTATTAAAGAAAGAAATAGAGCCAAGGTGAAAAACATGCCTCCTCACATCTCCTGGCCAGGTGCTCCGTGCATATAAATGTTTCAAGTTAAGCTTTAAGATCAAGGGAAAGTCTGTAGGGAGCCTTGTTTCCTGGAGATCTGCTTGCAGGAACTGCTCCCGAATATAGGCTGCCCATTTTTATTTGGTTATTAAGGATTAAAGGGGGTGATGATTCTGGAATGGTAGTTCCTTGGTTTCCATTAACTTTGTACAAGAGAGTGAAATACAAGCTTCCAAGGCAGGGTTTGCATATGTATTTTGGGCTATCAGTTCCCATCCCTCCCTGTCATCTTGTGTGTATGTTTAACATAAAATTGCCCTTCCTCTCATGAGCTCAAATCAGAAAGCAGCTTCGCTGCAATGATTGAGAATCTCGGTGCCTCTCAGAAATCCTCCTGGTTTGCACAGGATTGTGGAGGGAAGATGGAAAGAATTTCACATGAGATGGCTGGTTGCTCCAGATATCTCCGCTGAGCAATCGCCCTGGAAAGCAACTCGCCCTTCCCAAGTTTGCTGGGCTTTCAGCGTCTCTGAATACACAAGCAGGGAGGTGACCCATCACGCCATGTCCGGATGTAAAATTTTGCTTTTTTATTGCTGGTGTCACAGCGTGTCCTCAAAACTAAACCGTGTCTGAAGTTACTTTTGTAAAGTGCCTATGAAAGTTTAGTGATAAAATAACATAGACTTGAAGAGAACGCCTTGCCATTGTCGTGGGTCATTTTATTACAAAGATCTCAGAGTTTGGGGTCATGAATGCTTATTGCAATAATAGTCATTAAAATAAAAGTACCAATAAAGAGCTCAGCCATCAAAAAGAATAAAATAACCCAAATAAAAACCAATTCCTGATTTCATCCACTCCTAGCAGAATGAGGACTCAGAGTTTATAAAGATTTACAGTCTCTGTCATCGACAGTTTTCAACCTCACAAGAACTCAGGAAGTTAAACCTATAGACCAACGTGTTGAGTCTAAGGGACCAAAGTGACTTGTCCCATGTCACGTGACTAGCAAATCAGTCTGGAATGGAACCTATATGTTTTCACTCGGATTCTTGTGATTTCAGTACTGCACATTTTTCTTCAAGTATTTCTATTTTGTAGCACAGAAGTAGGCTGCAAAGTGTGAAAAGTGAAAGACTGGCTACAGAAATATAGTTCTGGAACGGTATCTCTTACTGACTGTATGTTTTTCATTGAAATTTGCGTATGCTCAGGGCCTAATTTATTTTATATTCTACCTTCATAGTTTCACGTTCGTGGCTACTCGATATCATGGCTATTTTAAGAGTTGTAATCAATGACTATACGTTCATAGTCATTACTTCTTAATAATGGACACGGTTAAAGATGATAAACGTGTAGTTTCACTTCATACTTATAGCAATCTTCTAGTAAAACATGAACTGCTTCTGTTTGAGATGGAATAATGGCCTAGAAATTAAGACTTAAAAATATCTTAGTCATGCTAATCCTTAGACCTCTGCAAGGTATTTGCTTGTTCACTGCTTTTAGAATGCTCTGGTCTCTCATACAGAGTGAAGTAAGTCAGAAAGAGAAAAACAAATACTGTGTGCTAACACATACATATGGAATCTAAAAAGAAAAATAGTTCTGAAGAACCTAGGGGCAGGACAGGAATAAAGACACAGACATAGAGAATGGACTTGAGGACACGGGCAGGGGGATGGGTAAGCTGGGACGAAGTGAGAGAGTGGCATGGACATATATACACTACCAAATGTAAAATAGATAGCTAGTGGGAAGCAGCCGCATAGCACAGGGAGGTCAGCTCCGTGCTTTGTGACCACCTAGAGGGGTGGGATGGGGAGGGTGGGAGGGAGACGCAAGAGGGAGGAGATATGGGAACATATGTATATGTATAGCTGATTCACTTGGTTATAAAGCAGAAACTAACACACCATTGTAAAGCAATTATACTCCAATAAAGATGTTTTAAAAAAAATTGCTTCTGAACGCTGCTGTTCCAGTCTGGGATATAGAGGCATTACAGAAACCTCACCTTGAGAACAGCATTGTTCAGAGTAGATGACAGTCCATTTTATTTACTGTTTAACTAAATCTTAGGAAAAATTCATACACAGGCATTTGGGGTGCTGAGTTTAGCCATGATCAGATGTGGGATTTGACTCCCTCTCTCAGTCCCACCAGCAGTGCCTTAACATGTGGGTCTTTAAGGAGAAGAGGCGAGTCAGCCTCACTCACCCACATGACAAGTCTCCATCCCATTTCCACTGTGCTTCGGGCACTGAGCTGATCACCCAGAAGTCAGCTAGAGAGAAGACATCACTGACCTCAAAGAGCTTTGAGTCAGCAGATCCAGCAGTCAATAGGAGGCTGGTGGGAAGCGGGCATCCTCAGTAGGCCGACCCTCGTGGAAGCGCTGAAGAATCAGTATTGTCTCAGCATAACCATCACTGTTACGGAAATGAATGTGATGGCAATAAACTAATTATTTTCTACTGTAATTCTTGTTGCCAATGCACATGGTGAAAATTTGTAAAATACTTTACCATTGTGTTGCACCAAAGTTTTTCCTAAATAGTATTCATTATTGTAAGACAACTCTGCTTCGGGTTGAATTGTTTGGGGATAAGAATGAGAAAACATAACGAGAATTAAGCTAACAGACAAACCAATACAATGAAAATTGCAACTTGGGTGATCTAAGAAAACCCAGACTGCAAATTCCACCAGGGCCAGTAATAGTTTCCCTTTAAGTTTTGTTTTTTCCAAAACTTCTGTTTTAGTATTACAGCAACAGCTGAGATTCCATACAACTGCATGGTTTAGAGTTCATTCCCATGCATTTTTATTCCTAGATCTTTAAACAACCCTATGACTATGACCTAGGCAGAGCAGATTTTAGTATCTTCATTATATAGAGGAGTAAACTACATTTACTACATTTATCCCTGTAGTAAACTACAGGGATACATTAAGATACCAATTAGTAGTAGAGACTGGAACTTAACTTCAAATCCAATCATCTTTCTACTACTTTCTACCTTTCTACTCTGAATTCTAACTCAGGTCTTCAAAAAATTTGAATATGATCAGCAGTTGTATCCAGAATTTAAAATACCCAGTATGTCTAGGTAAGTAGCTATTTGGGAGCTAAGTGATATTCAAATTACCCACCATTCCAAGCAACTCCATATCAGAACCGAGAGTGAATTCAGGAGTTTTTCCCAGCTTCAGAATAGAGGCTCTTTGGGGAAAATAATTTTAAAGGTTGTGGATCACCAGTCAATTTTGACTGGTGATTTATTTTACATTATTTATTTATTTATTTATTTATTTATTGACCGTGTTGGGTCGCTGGGTCTTTGTGCCATGCGCGGGCTTCTCACTGTGGTGGCTTCTCTTGTTGTGGAGCACGCGCTCTAGAGCGCAGGCTCAGTAGCTGTGGCGCATGGGCTTGGTTGCTCCGCGGCATGTGGGATCTTCCCGGACCAGGGATTGAACCTGTGTCCCCTGCGTTGGCAGGTGGATTCTTAATCACTGCGCCACCAGAGAAGTCCTAGTAATTTTTTTTCTTTTAAACCAAACCATCTGGCAGTCATGTCTTACTTCTTTCTGCTGCCAATAGCTGGACCCACACACATTCAGACCTCACACAAAAATGCCAATGCTTGCACATTTTTTCACTACGAAGAAGCATTTTCAGTCAAAGCAGAGAGAAATGAGGCTCTGCCTGTCTGTTGCAATAACATTAATATTATCTGTGTAAAGATGCTTTTAGAAGTACGAAGTTAAATGCAGAGCCCTGGAGATGCCTAGGAGCACACATGAGATAAGCACAGCCATTCACAGAAGACCTAAGAAACTGAAAATTTGCAGGATAAACTTTTCACCATGACAAAGTAGAACAATGTTGTCTATTCCAATATGAGATTGACAGCAGGGAATAATGACAGTAAGGTTAATGTAGGATGTATTTGTGATACAGAGAGGTGGAAGAGATATATATGTGTGCATTCTTGGTCAGAATAAGTCACAGTATTATTAACTACCCATGTAAATTTAGGCTTCGGGAATAAAAAGGCTGAAATTTGAGGGAGGCAAAGTCAGTGTGGCTGTAGATAAACTAAGGAAGAGTAGATATGAAATAAACATTCACTGCAGGTGCTTTGACAAGGAAGACTGTTATATTAATGGATAGCATTTCAGAATTCAGAGGAGCAGAGGGTCAGCTTTGCAACCAGAGTTTCAACTGCTGAATGGAATGTGCTGAGTTAAACTGGCCTGAGATGGCCCTCACAAAGACAGTGATGGGCCAGGCTGGCCCCTGGGAATGGGGAAGAAAATGCTGGTGTCCAGTGGCCTATTGACCACTTCACCCAACTTTTCAACTGCTGTTAAGTGAGAAAAGGATTTTACACACACATACACATGCACATCTATATACATGCTTGCTTATTTATGTAAGCAAAATGTAAGACAATTTTTTTAGAGCAGTTTTAAGTTCACAGCAAAGTTGAGAAGAAAGTACAGAGATTCTCCATGTACCCCCTGCCCACCAGAGTGGTACATTGGTTATAATCAATGAACTTACATGACTCATCATAATCACCCAAAGTCTATAGTTTACATAATGTTTTACTCTTGGTCTTGTACATTCTCCGGGTTTGGAGGAATGTGTAATGACATGTATACATCATTATAGTATCATACAGGGAGGTTTCACTGCCCTAAAAATCCTCTGTGCCCTGCCTATTCAACTCTCCCTACTCCCCCACCCCCAGTTCCTGGCACCATTGATCCTTTTACTGTCTCCATACTTTTGCCTATTTTCAGAATGTTGGAATTTTACAGAATGTAGCCTTTTCAGATTGGCTTTTTTCACTTAGTAATATGTGTTTAAGTTTCCTCCGTGTCTTTCATGGCTTGATAGCTCATTGCTTTCTAGTGCTGAGGAATATTGCATTGTCTAGATGCACTACAGTTTATGTATCCATTTACCTACTGAAGGACATTTTGGTTGCTTCCAAATTTTAGCAATTATGAAGAAAGTTGCCATAAATATCTGTGTGCAGGTTTCTGTGTGGACATAAATTTTCAACCCCTTTGGGTAAATACTAAAGAATGTGATTACTGGATTGTATGATAAGGGTATGTTTCGTTTTGTAAGAAACTGCCAAACTGTCTTCCAGAGTTGCTGTGCCATTTTGCATTTCTACCAGCAATGAATGAGCGTTCCTGTTGCTCCACATCTCATCAGCATTTGGTGTTGTCAGTGTTCTGGATTTTTGGCCATTTTAACAGGTATACACCTGTATATTATTGTTGTCTTAATTTGCATTTCTTCCATGACCACTGATGTGGAGCATCTTTTCATATGCTTATTTGCCATCTGTATGTCTTCTTTGGTGAGGTGTCTGTTCAGATCTTTGGCCCAGTTTTTAAATTGGGTTGTTTGTTTTCTTATTGTTGAGTTTTAAGGGTTCTTTGTATATTTTGAATAACAGTCCTTTATCAGATGTGCCTTTTGTAAATATTTTCTCCTAGTCTATGGTTTGTCTTGTCATTCTCATGATGTTTTCTTTCACAGAGCAGAAGTTTTTAATTTTAACAAAGTCCAGCTTATTAATTATTTCTTTCATAGACTGTACCTTTAGGGTTTTATCTAAAAAGTTATCATCATACCCAAGGTCATCTAGAATTTCTCCTATGTTATCTTCTAGAAGTTTTATAGTTTTACATTTAGGTCTATGATCCATTTTGAGTTAATTTTTGTGAAGGGTGTAAGGTCTGTGTCTAGATCCATCTTTTTGTATATGGGTGTACAGTTGTTCCAGCACATTTGGTTGAAAATACTATCTTTACTCCTTTGTCAGATCAGTTGACTATATTTATGGAGTTCTAGTTCTAGGTTCTTCCATTGACTTATTTGTTCTTTCACCAATAGCACACTTGATTACTGTAGCTTTATATAGTAAGTCTTGAAGTCAGGTAGTGTCAGTTCTCCAACTTTGTTCTTCTTCAATATTGTGTTGGCTCTGTTGGGTCTTTTACATCTAATATAAATTTTAGAATCAGTTTGTTGATATCCACAAAATAACTTGCTGGGATTTTGATTGAGGTTGTATTAAAACTATAGATAAAGTTCGGAAGAACTGACATCTTGAGTCTCCCTACCCATGAACATAGAATATCTCTTCATTTATTTAGCTCTTCTTTGATTTCATTCATCAGAGTTTTATAGTTTTCCTCATATAGATCTTGTTCATATTTTCTTAGCTTTATACCTCAGTACCTCCTTTTTTGGGGTGGTAATGTAAATGATATTTTGTTTTGAATTTCAAATTCTACTTTTTCATTGCTGACATACAGGAAAGTGATTGGCTTTTTTTGTATTAACCTTGTATCCTATCCTGAAACTGTGCTATAATCCCTTGTTAGTTCCAGGAATTTTTTTGTTGTTGATTCTTTCAGATTTTCTACATAGATGATCATGTCATCTGTGAACAAAGATGATTTTATTTCTTCCTTTCTAATCTTGGAAAAGATACCTTTTCTTATCTTGTCTTATTGCATTAGCTAGGACTTTTAGTACAATGCTAAAAAGGACTGGTGAGAGGGGACGTCCTTGCCTTGTTCCTGATCTTAGTGAGAAAGTTTCAAATTTCTCCTCATTATGTGTAATGTTAGCTGCAGGTATTTTTTAGATGTTCTTGATCAAGTTGAGGAAGTTCTCCTTTATCCCTAATTTGCTGAGAGTTTTTATCATGATGGGTGTTGTGTTTTACCAAATGCGTTTCCTGCCTTTATTGATATGATCACGTGATTTTTCATTTTTAGCATGCTGATGTGATATATTACATTAACTGATTTTTTAATGTTGAATCAGCTTTGCGTACCTGGGATATATCCCATTTGGTCATAGTATATAATTCTTTTTACATATTGTAGGCATGCATATTTATTTAATTTCCTATTTACCCTTCTAAATTTATGAGTGAGAGGAGAACATTTCCTAGACATTAAAAAGATCTAAATGTCTACATTTAGACATTTGGTTTGGTTTATGTTGGTTTATGGTTGGTTATGTTGGTTTATGTCATGAACTGAATATGAGGTCTGCATTTTCACGTTGATTTTGATCTCTGTATTGAATTCTGCAGATTAACGAGGCTGGAAGTTTTCTCTTTGAAGGTGATGGTAGTGATCAGACTCTCCGCAGTCTTGTACTTACCTAAAATTTGATGCTATGGCCAAATATTATAGTATATTCATCTTACTTTAAAAAAGTACAAACTGTGTTTTTAGGAATATAATTTTAGAATTTCAAGTATGTGCACTTAGCAAAGATTTCACTACCCCACGATTTATGTCTGCTTTTTATTTTCCATGTAAATAGAACCAACATGTCATTATTTTCCAAATTAAGGGAGTTAGAAACTGGCATCTAGAAATTAGGAAAGCTGAAGATCAGTCTTGATTTTGTACTTTAACCACTATGTGTTTATTGCATTTTATAGTTGGATCATTTATTTCCCCACTATTGTGAAGAGGAGATAACAAGATCAGTCACACATTAAGGATTTTATTCAACATCTATTGATAGCCAACTATATACCAGGAACTATGATAAATACTAGGGATCCAGAGATGAATAAAACAAGGCCTCTGTCGTAGGGGAGCTCACAGGTAAATGAAGCAAGTGAGTAAGCAGATAAATAATACGAGTGCTCTCATTGAGATATGACTAGAGTTTTCTGAAAATTTAGAGGATAAAGAAACTCTGCCTTGGGGAGTGGTGTTTGACTTGTGTCTTGAGTACTTTTTACACATGCTCATCAATTCTCTCCAGAACAACGAAGCAAGGATTACTCTGTCTTCACGTATCTCACAAACCCTCCCCCCAAATGACTGAGATGTGCTTAAAACTGACTATCGCTACTGTAATAATATAATTTTTTCTTCAGTTTACAGAGCGTTTTCTCATATAAGTTTCAGTGAACTGCCTGTAGCAGGGATATGGTTCTCCTCATTTTACATGTGAGAAAGCTGAGCACAGAAATGTTAGTAACGTGCGTGAGGGCCTGTTCAGTACAGCCCGGCTTTGAACCTTGGCTTCCTTCTGATTCCCCAAAACTGAAATCTTTCCTCTTGTTTAACTCTGGTTACATAAGTAATAACGTCCGACAGCGCCTTTCATTAAGCTTCCTGTTTAAAATGGAACATTTTTCATTTATGCTTCTATTGAAGAGATGGGCGTTCATGTAGCCCAGGTACCCATTTATTACAAATGAATTTAGGAACCACTCTGCTGGGCAAGCCTGCCGTTCCATCCAACCCAGTATTTTGTTGACAACAGAGGCCTCGAGGGATTTGCCAGGAAAGGACAGAGTTTTCCTCCCTGACATTAACCTTAAAGGTTAGGTGTACTCTCAGTAGCCATTTATGGCTCTGACATTCATAAATTTGGTCAAAACCTTTATGAATCCATTTATATTCCTTGCCTGTACCTCTTTTGTGGTAATGAGCTCCATGCGTTTATTATTTTCTGATAAAGTAATACTTCCTTTTATTTGTCCTTAACTCACCTTACTCAACGTGAAGGAACCTTCCTCTTCCAGTGAGGAATGGAGAATTATGAGAATAATCGCACTTGCATTTGTTTTGCACGTGATCTCCAAAATTCTCTAGGTTGATTTTATTTTTTTTCTTAAGCAAGAATAAATAAAATTGTACATTCTATTTCTGTTGCAGAGGGACCAATATTTTACTTAAAGATGAGGATTCTGTCCTCCGGCATGTTTTCCATACACTTTTTGATGATACTAAAATGTGCTCTAGAGTTCCCTTAGAATAACCTCATTTTGGTATTCGTAATACATATTTGCATGTAGAAGGCAGCTCCGATCTGGCCCTAGGGAAGCTTGAGGTAATTTTTGTTCTAATCTACAACCACTTTTGGAGAGTAAGTATATAGTGTTTTATGTTACATGTATTTCATAACTGATTATAACTGACATATTATAGAACATCATAACATAGGAGAAGAATACAGGCCGGGGGTGAAGAATCTGGTGTTCTAGAACCATCTCTGGACTGTGGTTTCCAAATTTATAAAATTAGGGGTTGAATTAAGTAAATTTCAACATTTATTCATACTTTAAAATTCAGAGTCCCTGATTTCCTTAGCCACTGACTTGCTGATTTAACTGAACCCACTGAAATCTTTTCTCTCTAAGCCCCTACAGCTCTCCCCAAATTTCATCACAATTCATTTGTTCTCAATATTGTCGAAGGCAACATTGGATGCCTTCCAAGATGTATCACACACACTGTTTACTTTTATCCATGTTGCCTATTTCTTACTTCAGAGATCTCTAGTAAATGAAAAAATTATAATTTTCCCACCCCACCCCCTTACAGAAATGATGACCTTTCCTATAGGTTATTCTTAAGTGATGGGTTTCTTTTAGTTTCCCCAAGCTTGTCTAGTTTGGAGGTAAGTCTTGAAGGCCTCCTCTGGATCCCTTCTGTTTTAGGTGATCACCCTTGTAATTGATCAGTATCATCCTTTAGGAGTCGTTATTGACAAGGGTAAATATTGACCCAAGGTTCTCCATTTGCATCTTTGAGTTTGCTCCAAATCTTAAGGCCAATGGTATCTATCCCAACTGTATTTTTTTGTTGACTTGGGTTAAAAGTTTTTTAGCATTGGCCACTTAGTGGTTTTCCCATGAAGAGTACACATTTGGTAAGATTTATTTTCTTCACTCTTTTTCAAATAGCAAATGCAGGGCTGTAAAGTTCTGAGTCATTTGAATACAACATTACTCTGCTCAGCAAATGGACACTCATCATCCATGCATTTGTGACCAGGTGTCTGCCTCTTCTACCCGGAGGCCCTAGTACTTCCAGTACACATTCGTGCCGTGGTGAAAGCCCATGAACTCACAGGCCCAACAATCTCATCTGTAAAATGGAGCCAGTGACACTCATGTCCTGGGATTGTGCTTGAGGAACGCACAGTGCATCTCTGACACACAGAGGGTATTTCAGTTTATGGATGTTGTTTTTCTCCCTGGTGCTTTCTAGGTCTTTAATTCAGCCCTCCAACAATGCCAACAGGAATGGGCCACAGTGGCAGGGGGGTATGAAAGCAGTAGGACACTGAGCTCAGAAGAAATGTTGTTCACAAATAGAGAAATACTGTGGTCTCTGAAAATATAAGTGGATTTAATGTGACTTATAAAATTAACCAGACTGATTATCATTGTTTTTAGAAAAGTTGCTTTTTATGGTCAGATTGGCTCTGGTTGTCACCAGTTGCTAGACGCTTCTGACTCTGCTGTGTGGCTCCTATTAACTGCGATGATCTGGGTCTTTCTCCTAGATAGCCTACTTTATTAGGCTATAAAGCTTTATCTGTCCAGGTTTGAAATCAGAGCTCCATCTCCTTAAATGATTTCTTTTGACAGTTGAACACTTCTCCCAGCCTCTTTGTGCTGTCAGAGCATTACTGTCAGGAGAGAGTTGATTTCTGCCACCTGCCCTAGTACAGCCCTTAAAGGACTATTTTCCCCCTCTATTCACTACCCAGTACCTGTATCCTCTCTCTGAATCCCTGAATGGAGAGATGAGGGGCCTGGGAAGAGGGGAAAAAAATGAAGCATATATCCTGGTAAAATCTTTTGAAAATCCTCATTTCATACAGCATAATATTTTGGAAAATTACTCTTTTTTGGTATCTCTAAAGTTAAAACAAAAATGTAACAATTTAAAAATATCAATAGAAAATAATGAATGACTTCATTATAGAAAGGATAGGCTGTGTATGTATTCATAAAGATACTCCACTAATGCTAGAGGATTCATGAGGTTGATTTTTGATATTTTAAGAAGCTCAGGGCTTTCCTGGTGGTGCATGGTTAAGAATCCACCTGCCAATGCAGGGGACACGGTTCGAGCCCTGGTCCAGGAAGATCCCACATGCCACGAGCAACAACGCCCGTGCACCACAACTACTGAGCCTGCGCTCTAGAGCCCGCGAGCCACAACTACTGAACCCACGTGCCACAACTACTGAAGCCCGTGCGTCTAGAACCCATGCTCCGCGACAAGAGAAGCCACCACAATGAGAAGCTTGCGCACCTCCACGAAGGGTAGCCTCCACTTTGCCGTAACTAGAGAAAGCCCGCGCCCAGCAACGAAGACCCAACACAGCCAAAAATAAATGAATAAAACAAATTTTTTTAAAAAAAGCTCAAATCTCTCTTTGAGGTTCCTAGTGGAAAGAACTTGGTAGACATTGTTGATTATAATGATGAATAAAACACAGGTGTTGCCTTAATTCCATTTATAGTCTGAGCAAGGAAGCTGGGCATAGACTTATATATCCAAATAAATAATATCACGCAGGGCAACAGGATAAAAGTCTACATGTGATACAGATGAAATGCTACTGGAATGCAATGGAGAGAGAAACCAGCTGTGAGGTGGGGGGATCTGGGAGCTGGGGGTTCTAAACTGGGCTGCAGAAAGGACGAGATTTAGGCTGGCAAGCTGTGGGGAGAGTGGCACTACCAGAAGGACTATTTGAGCAAAGGGATGTGATGAAATTTTCCCGTGTTCGGAGAAAGGCAAGTAGCCTTGCTTAGAAGGATCTGGGGAGTGTGAGAGAAGGATGTGGCAGAAGGCGGCCGTGGAAAAGCTGTCCAATTCTCCTTTTCACCTTTCTCCTAGCTACTTCTTCTGACAGCCGTTGTCTCATCTAATACGCAACCCATCAAGACTTTAGATCTCACACTCTACTTTGAAGAAGGCAAAGTGTTTTCTAATGCCACTTTGTGGTCTGCTAATCTGAATATACCTTGGCGGATAACAGGATGATAGCTCAAAAATTCAGTTCGGAACATTTCTTACTGTGGTGTTAAAAAAATGTGGGTGCCTTTGTGGCTAGCAAGAGGAAGTTGGCAGGTTTAGGACGTGATGGTATTTTATTTATTTTCTTTTTAAGAAAATACCTGATGCTCTGCAAACAGACTGCCTAGGTTTTGAATCCTGGTTTCCTGATTCCATGCCTCAGTTTCTTCAGCTCTGAAGTGGGGATAATAAGACCTATCTAGCATACCGTAAAAAGCGAAGGATCTGTGATTTAATAGAACAGGAAATCCAGAGGGAGAGCAGTTTTAGGGCTTACTCAGCAGAGGGCACTGTCCCGGAGGACCTAGCTCCTTTCTCTCTTTTTCTCTGCCATGCTTAGCAAGTGGCTTGGTATTTAGGCTTCTCAACTAATGGTCCCAATTTGACCGCTGCAATTTCCGGTATGACATGGCTATTTCCTGCTAGTTAGTGCCTCTTCCGACCAGTGAGGGAAATCTTTCCCAGAAATGCCCAGAAGCCTACCTCTTATTTCTCTTGGTTTATAGCTTCACAAGGTAGAATATGCCTACCTTGAATCAATAGCTGGCAAATGGGGATTATTGACAGAGACCAAGCATGACTGCTCCCGCAGGACTGGGGGTAGAATAGACTTCTCTGAGCTCTTGGCAAAGGGGTGGTAAACACAGGAAAAAATACTGGGACTGAGACAGCAAGGAGGAAGGGAAAGCAATGGCTTTGGGGCTGGTAGCAGAGTATCTGCCTCTCTACCTCTGTATCGTTTGGAGGCTTAAGTGAAAAGATGCGTAAAAATAATTAGCGAAGTGCCTGATAAGCCCATGATGAAATGATAAAATTTAGCGGTTATCCTTATTCTTATTGATATCAGTATTTAATATTATTCACTTAAATGGACATTTTCTCTGAGTGATATGGGCAGAATCACCTTTCCCCTTATAGCTGGTTTTATCTTAAAGTGTGGTAACTCTGATATTCTCTGAAAGATGCAAATTGGGAATTCATCTGTTTCCCAACCTATCTAGAATAGCGATCTTTTTTTCTTCAAGGTACCTACTCTTCAGGGTATATACGCTGTAGGTTCAGTCTGAGCCATATAGATAATAGTATTCTGCCGCTTCTTAGCTGGGTAACCTTGAATCAGTTACTCTGTCTTCACTGCCTCATCTTTAAGTGAGTGTAAACTTGATACCTACCTCATTGTGTTCTTATGAACACTAAGTGAGTTAATTCATTTACAGCAGCACTTAACAAGTGCCTAGTATATAGTAAGCACTCAGTAAATGTGAGCTATAAGAAAGGCAGGCATTCAAGGACCTATGACTTCGCTTTTCAACCTGTTTTCTGGAACATCATTGTTGGCTTACATTAATGTTTACTTCAGGTAGATTTTGGACTAACCCCACTGTATCCTGATGGGTTTCTGGTGACAGTACATAGGGGAAAGAGAATGGGTATAACAAACATGTGTTTGCATGGTGACTTGATCAGAGTATAAACAGCTATTTTCATTATAAATGCTTTGGGCAGCAAACGACAGAACAGTTGTCTACGAGGTTTAGAGAAACAGATTTATTTTTCTGCCACAGCAGAATGATGGAGCTACCTACTGATAAAAGAGATGCTTAACAGTCTCAAAATGATGAGTGCAGTTCTAGGAACATGTCCACATTCAAGCAGGAACAAGGGGAAAAGGGCAGTACAAGGCACATCTTTTATATCAGGAAAGCAGAAACTTCCCCAGACTCCCCCAGCAAAATTCTTCTGTCTTATTGGGCAAAACCAGGTGACAAGCCCATGCGAGCTTCAAGGGAAGCTGGGGAAATGAATATTCTCTTTTGCCAGCCTCTAAGTTAGAGGCGGGGCAAGGGAGAAGGGAGTTGGGAATGGAGAGTGGGACAGCCAACCTATGATGTATGCCATAATAGTTTTAAATGTAAGAGCCCCAAATCGATGCTTCATATTTTCACAAAACCCAAGGCAGAGAAAGCAAAAAGCAGACACAATTGAGTGAAGATACCACTGCTCTGTCAAAATGGTCCATCAGGCATCTTCTAATTTGTACAGTTGCTTTAAGGAAAAAAATTCTCCATTTGGTTTTACCATGCTGAGTTTTCCTTAGTCTCTTTCCTTTTCCATAATTTATTGTGCAAACAGAAGAACACAAGGCCTGCCCTTTGGCAGGTGGGAGAAAAGCCTTGAGTTACCTTCTTTTTTAAATATAAAATATCCTCTTGGAGTCCTACCCTGTGATGCTGGGAAGTCTGAGCCTTTCCTCCACACACCAAGCTGGGCTCTCATGTCTTTCCTAGAAATGGTCCATTTTCCATCTCACAGTATTTATAACCCTCTCTTAGAGAAGAAAATGGGCTATACTAGGAAGTCATATGAAGATAGAAAGGGGATTTAGGCCGCCTCAGTAGTAAAAGATAAAGACATAATTTAAATTCATTTGGTTGCAAAGATAAATGCAGATAAAAGCCCAGTAAACAGGAACCAGATGCCCTGGCCCAGGAAGTAGACAGACAATGGACTTGGCGGTCAGCCACTGAGCCCTTCACCTTTGCTGGGCTTTGGTTCTGAGCAGCTGCAGCCAGGTACCTACCACTGGGCTCTATACTAGCGCTGTGTGAGGATGCTGAATGAAACCGCTGGGGAGGGGGGGGACGGGCAGAAAGGGATTCAAGAGGGTAAGGAAGCAGATGGGCGGAGAGGGAGCCCCACGAGGCTTCAAGAGCTGCACAGTCAAAAATAGCCTTGGGCTACAGGGCTCGGAAAAACTTTTTCAAATATGCCCTTTGCTTTTAGAAAGAAAACGCAGAATGCCTTTGTCTTCTTAGTAGTGAAACATCATGTTTAACTGGAAAATATCTTTATTTAGAAATAACTGAAAGAATGCTATTGACACCGCCTGGGCAGTCTGTGGCATTTTGCTGGAGCAGTGTCATACTTTCTGTGGTTCAGATCAATTCATTAAACACTGGCTTGAGTGTAGGTTATGAGCCAGGAACTCTGCTAGTTTCTGAGCTTAACAAGGTGAAAAAGACAAGGCACAACCTGGAGTGGTTTATACTATAACTGGGGGTGATTTTGTGCTCCTGGGGGACATCTGGCAACATCTGGGAGATGTTTTTGGTTGTCACAACTTGGAGAGATGGTCCTGGAATTTAGAATTCTTCAACTGTGCTGAGGTTGAAAAACTCTGCACTGTCTTGAAGATTCATGGGGGAAAGTGAAAATAAAAAATAGTGCAATTGTAGAAGTGTGCACACAGTAAAAAAGTGCCTTAGAGACAGGATTCAGAAATTCCATCCACAGGAAGCTATGAAGTATATAAAAGTGATAGAAGGTTTTTAGTGAGTTTTGGAGGATGCTTAGGAGTTCACCAGAAGATGGGGGTGAGAGGGATCTCCTTAAGGGATTACATAAGGAAGAGAAAATAAGACTGTAGGCAGAAGCATATGCAAAAGGAGAATGCCTCCAAATTGCATGATGTGAGAGGTAGGAAGTACTGGGAAATGATTCTAGAAGGTAGACAAAATCAAATTATTACCAGCCCAGGAAGCCAGTCTAAGGAGCTTGAACTCAGTTCTATAACTGATGGGGGACAATTGAAGAACTACAAGCAAATGAGTGATATAACCAAAATTTTAGGTGAGATAAGTAACTATGACATTCTGAAATAAATTGAAAAGGATTAGAGTGGCCCAATTATCCTAGCCATTAGCATTCTACCAGGTTTCTCTCTCCTTCTCTCTGTCTCTTTCTCTTTCTGTCTCTGTCTCTCTTTTTGCCTTTGCCTCTGTCTCTTCCTCGTTCTCTTTCTCTGACACACACACACACACACACACACACACAAACACACCTTTGATGATAATATCTCCAAAACCATCTATACTTTTATACTTTACTGAAATTGTTAGTGATCAACAAAGAGGTCTGGTCTAGAAAGAAAGTAAAGCCAGGAAGTGTCTAATCATTTGGGAGAATGTTGAGACACTGAGAGCTTAGAGATCTCTATGGAGCCAAAAGAACAAAATTTAGCAGGAAAGAGACCATGAGAAAAATGATGAAGGACAGGAGGCTGTGGCTAGAGAGTAGAATATTGGAATCTAAGGGTTTTTTATGTAGAGCAGATCCAGGTGAGACAAGGTGCCTAAGATGTCAGTGAATGAAGCAGAGGACAGTAAGCACTGGGTCTGAAGAGAGCAATGTCATTGGACTGAGGAGTTTGGTGGCTTATTCACGTGACCATCAAAGATGACTGAGATGATGACAAGACTTGAGGTAAAGATGAAGAGTTTGAAGCAGGTATCAAATGTATCCATGAACATGATGGAATGGTTGGAAGATCACAGCGATGAGAGGGAGTAGAAGATATCCAATGGCTTCAACTGCAGAGCAAGAAGGAATTTTACAACCTACTGGGGGAGTAACTCCCTGGAAATAGCAACAGGGAGCCAAGAATACCAGCTTAGTACTTGATGACTAGTATTCAGAAAAGCCACATGGATAACACTATCCTCAAGGGAGTGCCAGAAGTTGAGAAATTATTTGCTGAAGAAAACAAAGATGTTGGGAAGTTTATGTAGCATGGAATGGAGGTTCCAGAGGTCACAGCTAATGGTTTTTACAAGAATAAGAGCAACAGATGGGCTGTATTAGTTTTCTAGGGCTGCATAACTCAATACTATAAACTCAATGGCTTGAACAACAGACATTTATTGTCTCCCAGTTCTAGAGACTGGAAGTCCAAGATCAAGGTGTCGGCAGGGCTGGTTCCTTCTGAAGGCTATGAGGGAGAATCTGTCTCAGGCCTCTCTCCTAGCTTCTGGTGGCTTGCTGGCCATTGTTGGCGTTCTTTGGTTTGTAGATGCATCTCCCTAATCTCCTCCTTCACCTTCACATGGAGGTCTCCCTGTGTCTCTGTCTCTTGTGATCTTTTTATAAAAACACTATACTGAATGAGGGGCCCACTCTATTCCAGGATGACCTTATCTTACGAGTACATCAACAATGACCCTGTTTCCAAATAAGGTCACATTCTGAGATGCTGGGAGTTAGGCTGTCTATGTATCTTTTATTTTGAGGGGGGAGGGTTGTCACAATTCAACCCATAACATGAGCAGTACTGGAAAAGACTAAGGGAGAGGAAAGAGGGCTAGAGAGACTTTCATTTTAGCCTCTGATCGGGAATGACAATCAAGTGAGAGTCAATGGAATAAGCTGGCCATACGTCTCTAAATGTATCTCCAGTGGCGAGGTTAAGGACAGTCGAGAATGGCCTGGGGCCTATCCCAGGACGTGCAGGCTGGGCACTGCCTGACGTCAGGTGGCACCATTTACATAAACAGTCCTAGGTTACCGTGTGACTGGTGCTCTCTTTTGGCAGATTCTGGGACTGCAGTTCACCAGCCAAAGCTCGAGTGTAGATGAGGAAGTTTGCAATTGACTGCAGAGGCCTCTGAGCTGGGAAAAATATCTCAGTGCCTCTTGTGATACACACTAGTGTAAAGGCTTTCAAGAGGCCTTTCTCTCTAAGCTAAACCCCTTGAGAATAGGAGCTATATCTTATTCACATGCACCTCCCTAGTGCCTGTAAGTCTGACGCAAAGTAAGCGCTCGATACATAAATGAACTAATTCCAATTGGTAATAATATAGTCACACTTATTAACGATGAATTCGTAGGGAAATATTGGGAATTGAAAGATTTCCTTCTTGAAGATTAACTCAATATCTTTGAGAACATGGTAGATATTTCTGAAGGATGCAGTATGTCTATGGTGTAGACTTTAGCAGACTCTGTAATACATTCTTTTCTCTTACATAGTCAACCTCCAGAAGCATTTTCTACTTGAACGTTTCTAAGAAGTTGCAAACACTTTTATCTGAAAGATGTTTGAAAACAAGCATTCTGAAAGGCAAGGTTTGGGGTGTTTTTTGTTTTGGTGTTGTTGATTTCTTCCTTTCCATTACTGTACATTTTATAATTCAGTTTTGCCTGGTTGCATAAGAAAATTGTTTTGGCATCATTATCTCAATGGGAGAATTCAAATACCTATAATAATGGGTTATGGTAGGTAAGTGATCTGATTAGTACCGTCAAGTTAATCCTAAAAGTTATAAACCATTTAGCTGAATTTATCCAGATTATATGAGAAATGGAAAGAAAAAAAATGTTCTTGAATGATATATTCCAGGATTTTAAATGTCAGACTTTTCTAGAAGGTTAGAATTATGCATCAGTTAGGACACTTTTTGCTGTGCGTAAGCGGCAAATTCAAATTAAAGTGACTTAAACATCTTACTGTCTCACATGACAAGAAGGAGGTAGGCTGTGCTTGATTGATGGATTCCACAGCTCAGGGATGTCACGGCGAATCTGAGTTCTTTCTGTACCACCTTCCATCACAAGTCAAGAAATTCCTTTAGCATCACAGCATGGTTGTAGCAGCTCTAGGCATAATGTACATTCATTTATTCCACAGTTAGCTGTCAGGTGAATATTGGTGCGAAGGTTCTAGGTACTGGGGATATGATAGGACTATGTGGACCCAGTGGAATAAGTTGCCCATAAGTTTCCAGATAGATGTTCTACTATATTATCAGATAAGTTTCTGTGCTTTTATCAAGTTTACATTCTAGTGGGAACTGAGGCCAAAAAGAAGTGGGGGTGAGGGAATAAATATATATTTCAAGTAGTTGAATAGTGAAGAGCAATGAAGCTGGGCTTGGTATTACAGGATATTGGAGGGGCTACTTTGTAAATCATTGTCCAGGGAGTTTTCCTTGGCTACAAGGAAAGACTTGAATGAAGGAAGGGAGTGTATATGGGAACTTTTCAGGAAAGTGTTTCCAAGTAAGTGCCTCTAGGGTAGGAGCATGGTTAACATGTTTGAGAGACAGCAATGTCTCTCATTTCTCAGTGATAACAGGAATTTCTCAGTGATAACAGGAGGCCAATGTGGCTGGAAAGTCGTGAGTAGGGAGAGGATTTATAGGACCTGAGATCACCAAGGTAGGCAAATGTCAGATCATGAGAGCTTGACAGGCCGTGGTTAGAATATTGAATTTTATCAGAAAGTGGGAAGTTTGGGGAGAGTTTTGAGCAGGTAGGTGACATGATGTATGTTTGTAAAGATAGATTCTTCCTGCTTCATGGAGAATTAACTGTGAAGGGGTGAGAGGGGCAATACAGAGGGTGCTTATAGGCTGTTGAAGCAGCCCAGGTGAGAGGTGACTGGGTTATAATAGAGGGGGGAAGGAGAAGTGGTCAGATTCAGGATATACTCTGGTAGACTCACTCATCGATATCCTGAGATCAGAACAAAAGGAACGTTCCTCCACTGTCCCTTTTTGAGTTTGAGGAAAGGTTTTCCAGGAACTTCCCAGCTTACCTCTTCTTGGTTCTCATCTGTTTGAATGGCATCTTCTACCTAGATCTAAACCAACTTCCTGGCAATTGGAGTGAGACTAAAGTGTACGGCTCAGATGGATAAAAATGTCCTCTATGCTACAGAGGGGTCCAGATTCTCCCGGAGGACTGGGCCACCTGGAGGGCGGAGAATGTTTGGGGGAATCTGTGGAGCTCAGTGTGAAATAAAAATGTGGAGCCCTTTGTTGAAAACTATGGAGAATTTCAAGGTGCACCACTTGACAACAGAGTGTTAAACCAAGTGCAGGGCCCTTCTAAACGCGGGGCCTGTGATGCTGCCAATGAAGCCAGCCCTGGCTGTTAGCAAAGCAGTGGCTTTGGGTGACAATAAACATTTTTGTGTCACATCAAAATTATTTTCTAGGAGTAATTTACACAATCTTGGAGGCAACATCAAGGCTTTCAGGTCATTGAATTCTTGGTTATTCTCCTCCTAGCCAGAAGTAGAACTTAATGCCTACTTGATGTATCGGCTAACATTAAATACCGTCTAATTTTTATTCTCCTTTCACTGTTACATTGAGGTGAATCCCTTGTCCATAATCTCAGAAACAGTGAACTCGTCTTCTACTCCATTTCCTGACTTAATTCTAATTTCTTTAACTCCGACCACTGGACTCCTTTGAGGTCTTGCTCCTCTCCTTAGACCTATATGTACTATAGTTTCTCTTTCCCTCATCCTTTGGGATTTTTTTTTTTTCTTTTTTTTTGCGGTACATGGGCCTCTCACTGTTGTGGCCTCTCCTGTTGCAGAGCACAGACTCCGGACACGCAGGCCCAGCGGCCATGGCTCATGAGCCCAGCTGCTCTGCGGCATGTGGGATCTTCCCGGACCAGGGCACGAACCCGTGTCCCCTGCATCGGCAGGCGAACTCTCAACCACTGCGCCACCAGGGAAGCCCCATCCTTTGGGATTTTTAGCCATGTTTTGACTATGCTTTTTGGGCTCTTACAGGATATTTACCTCTAAGGACGTACCCGGGCCGCTGGCATCATGATCAGTGTTCCTGCAGGGTTTCCCTTAAGCACCCACACATCCTCTTTTCAGGCAATTTTAGTTTGTGTTTTTTTTTCTTGGCCACCCCATTAGCAAGATGTCACTGAAGTACACACTACCTACCTCCTCAGAGGAATTCTTGACAGTTGTCACTGAATGTATTACTTACCAATGTACCTTTATAGCTTCCCAGGATTTGAACTATATTGTCAATGCTTGTGGGATTTCACCATCAGTGGGGACAAGGAACGGAGGGGGAAAATATCTCAAAAAAGTAAATATTGCTACTTTAGAATGAGCAATTGTTTTCTGGGGAAAAAAGTATATAACTGCTGGCCAGTATGTGGAACAAAAGAAAGTTCCCTCTAAATAGGCAAAATTTGGTTTTGTGGGGGGGGGGAAGAAACTACTTGCCTTTTAGGGCATGATTTTTTGTATCTTCAACTACCCTGATGATTTAGATATTCACCAGTCAGAATAATTTGGATGTCACTCCGTGAAATCAATGCTCTTCAGTTTTTCCTCTACCTTAGGTTAGAGTTCCAAGCGAAGGCTGTGGGTTCCCAGAACATTATTCTTTCAGAATAAGGACAAGCCCAGCAGATTTCAAGTCAGGGAAGCCTAATTCTTGAGGTTTCCGATGGCTAGTGGAACTCAGTGTTCTACGTGATAATTCCTGTTATCACTGAGAAACGAAAATTATCTCAGTATGTTCAAAGATACCTGGCAAATTGTTTTTGTCTACTGAATTATTATCATCAACTAATCATAACAAAATATTTATAGGATCATATCTATATTTTAATTTTTTTGATGAATTCTTTAAATTTTCTTCGGAAAATCAATGATGCCCATCCAACCACTTTTGCTTGGGTAAATCCTTTCCTTGGGGCTGAGTGTAACCCTCTAATCCCAGCTGTCACTTATGACAAATTAGGGCTTCCAGGCCCACAAACACAGATCCTGCAGGTCACATGTCCCACAGATGGAGAATGTGCTTCCTCCCAGGGGCCAGCTCTGCAGACCATTATATCGTCTCACACTCTGAGACAGTCTCCCCTTCCCAGACTTACTGAGCACCCTTTGATTGTACAGCATCTCTGTCTCTGACCTCTAAGCAGGGTCACTGTTGTAACAGCCAAGAGAAAGCTTTCAGGAACGAATGAGTGCTCGGAGAAATCAGGGAGCAGGCTATGTCCAGCACGGTGATCATTTCCGACAATGCTGATAGAGGGACTTCTTCTGCAGTCCATTGATTTCAGTGTCAGACAGATGGAAAGGAGCATATTGATGGGCCTTTGTCATTACTTTGCCAAAGGTGTCTTGTCAGATAAAAGACTGATAGAGAAAACCAACTTAAGACAGCCCATCGCATCAATTTTCTTGGTGCTGAAGGGAAGGGAATGAGCGGTGATATTTAAACTAATCAATGCCTGTAAAGACACTGTTAAACTCTTACAATAAATTGTTTTGACTTGCAGAAAAAAAAAAAGAAGAGTGGCCTACCAAAAGGATAAAGGAAAATGGGCCACAGGTGTTGAAGTAAGAGAGTTCCATTCACAATGACAATGAAATTGCAACTGGGACTCTTTTTTTAACGTTTACCTATAATTACAGGCTTATCAGTATAGCATGATAGTGTAAAACACCTTGTGGGATCTTTTTTAACTTCCTAGTATTGGCTCCTAGAACTCACAGCTGAGAGCAAAAGCCATTGTGTGTTCTGCATTCTAAATTCAGAAAGGTACCATTTCAGCAGAATCAGAGATGAACACTTTTTCCAACCTTTCTCATCCCACTGTCCACTTAGCCTCTCTTTATATAAAGGAAACTGGAAAAGGGCCAGGAGATAACTTTTAGAGGCCTTGACCTCCTGTGACTTTCCTAAAGGAAAGACAAGCAGGCACTTACTGGTTTCTCCTCTGAAGCCAAAGGGATTGGGAGATAAAAGACTTCCTCATAATGTTTGTAGGTGTTAGCAAGAAATAGACACTCTTCCCCACGTGATGTCGCCTAAGTAACAGGGCTTGCTGGCTTACTCTGGTGTTCGGGGGCTGGTGCACTGAGGAAAGATGGTGGGATAATAAAGCTGGATGGAGGAGGCATGAATTGGATCTCTTATTTCAGGGTTCCCATGAATGGGCTGGGAAAGGATGCAGAGTAGAGAGGAGGTGGGGAGGGGCGGCTCTGAGCTCGCTGGGGACCACAACAGGCTGGGATGTGATAGGGTGGCCAGGTGATGCTTGACTTTTGAAGATGCATTCGGATTTCTAAAGGAAATCCCTTGGAGTTGAGTCCAGTGCCAGCAGGGTCTTGGGACGTCTTCCTACCCACTTCTACTTCAGAGATCACAGCTTGACGAAGGAAGCTGGCCACAGAAAAGCAACAGGAGATTTTGCACTGTTGAAGTGTGGTCGCTCACATCAAGGAAGAGTAGTTTGGGCCAACAAAGAAGAGGACAGCTTATTTGCCATGCATTTTGGGAGACAGATCTCCCTCCCTCTTCCCCGCACTGACACAACCAAAGGCTGAGCAAACTTCATGCATCTCAGGGGAAAAGCCTTGACTCTAACGGGAGGTTGGTCTGGACCACGTGTGAATAACTGAAGATGACAGCAAAGCCATGAGATTGGATTGAGGGATTGTTAACGGGAGGAGAGCTGGCAGCACAACTGATAGAAATGACTAGAAAATAAAATATTTCCATTCCTAGAACTCAAAGATTGGAGACCTCAAATAAACCAATACATTATTTTCTTTAGTGAATTTTTTAAGCTGAATAATTACAAGTGTATTTTTAACAAGACAAGGAGAGGATTCATGGTTCATCCTCAACAACGAACACATCCTAAAATCATGATAGCAACAGTGTAAATTCACCCCTTGATATAGGGAGGACACTGAGGTGTCCCTGTTCAAGGCCAGCCTGCCTCTGCTGATCTCACATCTGACTGCAGACACAGAGAGAACTCAGGTCAAATCAGTCAAAGTGGCCCAAACTGCTAACTGCATATCTGTGAATGAAATAGTTTATTTGTGTTTATGCCAATAAGTTTTAGGGTAGTTTGTTATGCAGCCAGAGCTATCTGATACAACATTATTATTTGATGTCTGGAAATCATAAAGAACCTTTAAAATAAAATCATCCCATGGTCCTATCATCCTAAATAGCTCAGCACTTAAGAATTAGTCTACGACTTACCCTTGGCCTAAAATTCCAGTTGGAGATGTTATTCTTACAATTTCTGAGATGACATAGATATTCTGACCAAACTATACTGACTTTCTAGCATGTATGCCCAGACGTGCAGAATTCCCTTTTACGACACTGGCGTCATTGAGCAATTGCTTGTGTTGGGTCACCTTCCACACCAGTGCCTCAGCTCAATGAGGATTCCATCAAATTTTTACAGCTTAGCTATATCCTTGGTCAGATCAGAGGCCCAAATTGCTCAAGGTGCGTGGTGATGGTGGCAGCAGAACTGGCAGAAGCAGAAGAGAACACCTTGGCTAACCTGGGTGGCCACTGACATTAACGTTCACCCTGAAAAATGTCGTTTTCCGTGATTCTTTCAGTCCAATATCACTTTATGGGAAAAAATATACATTTTTTTCCTTTTTTTGGCAGCATCGCATTGTGTGGCTTATGGGATCTCAGTTCCCCCACCAGGGATTGAACCCAGGCCACGGCAATGAAAGCGTCGATTCCTAACCACTAGACCACCAGGGAACTCCCCATTTTTTCTTGTTTTAAAGAATAGTCAATTTTGCCCCCCACTCCAGTGAGATGCTTTTACACTTTAACACTCTTTTCTCCAGTTGGTCAGTCATTTAATGGCAGTTAATCAACTCAGGCCAAGACAAAAGATCTGCTTGGCATGATGCAGGAAATAGCTTTAGACCCAGGCAGGAGTCTGGAGATTCCTTTTGATCTTGGCTGCATCACTGCTTAGTGGAATGCGAGAACAAATCACTTTACTCCACGGTGCTTCAGTTTCCCCCAAATTTAGAGCGAGAAGAATGTGCCTTAACTGGCTCAGAGTGCGGTAATGAGGATAATATGGAGAGAAACCACCTGCCCCCAGACAGGACAGAGGGTGTGGGTGCGTGAACTTGGGAGGTAGGCGGTACTCCAGGTGTCTTGTGGATCCAGGAGGAACAGGTGTGAATTCACACCCAGAAAATCAGCTGTTGTCACATGGTGTCTCCTTCCTCTCTCCTCCCTCCCCATTCAAAACAAGACTGTAGTCGACTGCTCTATATAGAAATCGCATTCATAGATGAGCCAGCGTGGAAACTTGAATCAAAAGCTACCAATTTCGACAAGCAACGAGAGTGTTTAACAGCTGAGAAAATCAAATCAACAAAACAAACATAAGTACACTGCATAAGTAGTATTAATATCTTTATCAGGACAAGATAATCTCATTAGAGCATTTACAAAACAAAAGTATTTCTGTTAAGTAATTAACAATATAGGAAATGAAATTATGATTGTAAAAATTAACAAATCCTCAAGAATGAATATTTATATGTACAGTCCCACTCAGAGTCAAACAAAATGAATAAAATATACAACCTAGGGATGTCAAAGTTCAGGAAGAAAATGATTTTGAACTCCAAATTCCAAACATGGCCAAACTACAATGAATAGATTTGGTAGAAAAGAAATGAAAATGCTATAAGAACACACAAATAAAGAGAATAGGAGTGAGGTCATTAAGGGACCATAGACTTTCTAACATGTATTAGAAAGCCTATGGTCCCCTATGGTATAGACCATAGACTTTCTAACACGTATTAGAAAGCTTGAGAGCAGGTGAAAGGGTGGTTATCAGTGCAGCGGGGCAGAGAAACTAGAGCCTAGAACATAGACAGCAGATCTGTCCTCCAAGAGAGACAATTTGCTCCAAATCTATGGTACCTGTATGCCAGCGGGCATCAGAATCGCCTGTCATACTTGCTAAAATGCAGATTGCTAGTCCCTCATCCCACCGTTTCTGATTCAGTGGGTCAGAGAACTCAGAGCCAGAGAATTTGCATTGCTGATAAGTTCTCAAGTGGTACTGATGTTGCTAGTTTGGGAACCACATTCGAGAACCTTGGGTAATCTTGGGTAGGCTCAGGACTTCAATCACCAGTTGTTATAGAGGGCAACCACGAGACATAGGCCGGAAAACAGGGAGCTTACCAAGAGTCTGTGTACAGAAGAGTTAATTGTCCAATCTGCTCTTCAAACCTATTCAGCATGCTCTATAACCCGGAAGATTTCCTCAAACAAGAAATCCAAAGTTTTTTTGGCTGAAGCTCCAGTGAAAAAGCCTGGTGGGAATTAATCTGTATTGTTTAATTTTCCTACAAAAATAATATATTCACATAGGATTTGTGCAATTAGAAACCAGAAACAGATGCTATACAGGAGTGGGATTCACTCCTGTCTCCATCTTTACCCTGAAAGATCAGGGAATATGCTAAAAGGGTATTGGTCCGCGAGAAAGAGGCTTTCACAAAATGAGCTTTTTGTATCTCTAGAAAAATTGAAAAGAAAGAAAAGAAAACACCTTCACCCACATATGGAAGAGTTCATTTCTATGTTTGTCAAGAATCAGATTAGAGCATGGGCATATACGAATGATGAACCTTTTAAAATCTGTATTTATAATGAAAACATCTGCCGCTAAGGACTAGAGTAACTTAACCGCTCTATTTGTAACTGTTTGTGATGTGTCTTAGAGCCCAGATTTTCCTCACTAAAGTTGCATTATTTAGGGCCAGACAAGAAAGCTACAATTCATGAGACAATAATCATTTTCTCACTAAAAAATGAATGAGCACTAGTATATATGAATACTGGCTTGTTGTTTTAAATAGTTCCAGTCAAATCTTTATACCTTCAAATGCTACTTTTGTTTCTAAAAATCCTACGACTTAACAAATGGTTCTTTAAAAATGTAATTGTCTAAATTCAGATCCACTCTAAACTGTATCCATCTTTGTGTGAACTTCAGTTTCTATTATGAGTTTCAACAGAAACCAAATGTATAATTCCAAGTAGGTTCAAGGAAAGAATTTTGCTTTGGTCCTCAGTAGTATGGAACACTACCAGACCATGTTCCCTGGTACCCAAATTGAAATCCAGCAGAACTATTTTCCTTCCGTGGGAGACATCGTGCAAAGCAACTCTTTCCATCCCAAGAACTCGAGACTAAACCAATTTGCATTCCAGGCTTTTATGCTTTTCCCGTATAACTTCATTTTGTCAGCCCATCGCCAGCAGTGTAATGAAAAAGGGATGCCAAGATATCATGTTGCCAAAATATCATAATTGACGTAGCAAAAGTCTAGTCTTTGCTGCCTCGCTTGGCTGTATGATTTCTATAAGAGTTCAAAGGCTATTGGGGATCTGACTTGGTATGTGCTCTGAGGAGGGGAAAAGGGTCCTTAGCAGGTAAATGCTCTGACAGAGTAAAAAAGGGAGAGAATGAAATAGCCTCTTTAAAAAAAAAGGAGGAGAGAGGGAAAAAGAGAGGGATTTTGTACCGTCTTCCACCCCCAAACACTCAGGGACAAGGTAATTCTAATTATCATAATCATTTTTGTCTTTAATTTTTTCAAGTTGTGTGTGTGAACTTTGTACATTTGAATCAGGTTACTAACACTCAAACTGAAAATATAGAGAGAATATCTGTTACTCTCCAGACACCGTTCAAAGCCTTTCATGTATTGCCTCCTTTCATTCTCATAATAACTCTTGAGGTGGGAATTATTATAAATCCTCGTTTTACAGATACTGAGGGTCAGAGAGGTGAACTAACTTGCCAAAGTGAGGTAGCTCTTAATAGGGGGACTGGGCTTCAATCCCAGGTCTGTCTGACTCTGTCTCCCATTATCTGAATGCAGAGCTGTATGGCAAGCAGACAGTAAGATGCCAAAGTTATGAAAAGTGAAAAACACTTTTAATCCATCACCTTGATATTTGGTGCGACACAAACTAACCTCTTACTGATAAATTGAATTTACCAGGTGCAGTATGATGGATCATTCCTTATTGGAACAAGATGCTCCCATTTTGTCTCTTCTAAGGTCTGGTTTTTGATATGAGATAATTTGTGGGGGACATGACGTCCAATGTTATCTAATAGCATCAGTAGCTCCAGCTTGTAGCAATGCATCAGCTAGCTAAGCCTCTAAAGCAAATACACATCTTTCTCCTGCCTAGTGTTACTTCTTTTTTTGTTTGGTTTTTTATTTTGGTAGTTTTTATTGGACTATAGTTGATTTACAGTGTTGTGTTAGTTTCAGGTGTACAGTGTTACTTCATTTTTATAAAAGGAGAAACTAAGGCATTTATTTAAATGAAAAATAAATTACTGGCTACAGTACATACCAGAACCAGATTCATTCAGATGTCTCTGAAGGATTTTGCTTGATATCAGCTCTGTTTTTTTCCCTTAAGAAAAGTGTTTTACAGCCTAATGGGCATTTTGTGTAGGGCTTCTGCCTTAGGAAAATGATATCAGTAATTCTGCGTGAAAAAAACTTAAATAATAAAAGGGTGAATGAATGAATGGGACACCAAAAAGTTGATATAGGCTGACAATTAACATTGCAGGATAGTAGCAAATCCTGTCTGAGTTGTTTGGACTTCAGCACAATTCCCAACGTTAGAAATGACTTCTGACTAAATTTCAGAGGGGAGATATTTTTAAGGATTAAAAATATGATACATTTTAAGTGGGTTAGTAATCAATTCTGACTTTGCTGCCTTTTTTTTTTTTTTTTTTTTTGTGGTACGCGGGCCTCTCACTGTCGTGGCCTCTCCTGTTGCGGAGCACAGGCTCTGGATGCGCAGGCTCAGCGGCCATGGCTCACAGGCCCAGCCGCTCCGCGGCATGTGGGATCTTCCTGGACCGGGGCACGAACCCACATCCCCTGTATCGGCAGGCGGACTCTCAACCACTGCACCACCAGGGAAGCCCTGCTGCCGTTTTTTTTTTGTTAGCAGTTTTTTTTACTCTTTATGTAAAAATTCTCTGATATTTACCAACTCTTTAGAAAATTCTCCCTTACCAGTTCTATAGCCCAGCTCCCCACTCTGCCCTCTCCTCCTTCCCAGGCACTACCGTGTTATTGGACCCAACATCATTCCTCATGGTCCTGGGTAGGTAGCCTCAAAGAGTTAATGTAGTTCCCTGAGACCTTCACTTAGCTGGTTGGCAGTGGGGAGAACTGAACATATTCACTGTGAAATGCTTCAAGTGGAAGTGTATTTACTACCATGTGATCCAGCAATTCAACTTCTGGGAACATATCCAAGGGAAACAAAAGCACTATCTCAAAAAGATATCTGCAATCCCCACATTCATAGCAGCATTATTTGCAGTTGCCAAGACATAGAAACAATCTAAATAAAGAAATAAGTTGTGATATATATATATATATATATATATATATATATATATATATAAAATTCAGTCATAAAAAAGAGGAAATCCTACCACAGTGACAACATGGATGGACCTTGAAGCCATTATACTAAGTGAAATAAGTCAGACAAAGAAAGACAAATACTGTATGATCTCACTTATCCATGGAGTCAAAAACAAAACAAACAATCCACACCAAACTCACAGAAAAAGAAATCAGATCTGTGGTTACCAGAGGTGGGGGAAGAGGAAGGGGAAATTAGAGGCAGGTGGTCAAAAGGTGCAAACTTCCAGTTATAAGGTAAATACGTGCTAGGGATGTAATGTACACCATGACAACCATAGCTAACACTGCTGTGTGATACCTAGGGAAGTCGTTAAGAGAGTAGATCCTAAGAGCTCTCATCACACGGAGATTTCTGTCTTTCCTTTTTCTTTCATCTATATGAGATGATGGATGTTAACTAAGCCTATTATGGTCATCATTTGACAATATATGTGAAATCAAACAATCATGCTGTATACCGTCAACTTAGAAGATTTTAAATATGTGTTAAAATTAAATTAAATTAATAATTTTCCACTGGAAATGTATTATATCATGTGACATGTAAGACTACCACCCCAATGTACCCAATTTCACCTGTTTCCTGGCCAAATTCCCAGCTGCCTGACAAACATCCTCCTTCCTTTGCAGACATTTCGAATTTGACGTTTCCAACATTTAAATAGTCATTACTCCTCTTTACATAAACCTTGCTCTTTTCTAAAGAAAGCATCCAAATGTTGTATCACAATCACACGTTTTGTGTGCTTCATATACAATTTTTCCCTTAGTAGGTAATTTGTTGGTAATTTGTTGAATTAAAGTAAATGCTGAAGGTAAAAGGTTTTCTACCTAAAACTTGTAAATAATGGCACCTGCCCATAGCTACATGGGGGTGGGGGACAATGCTTAGAGATTGTCAGAGATGTAAATAACATACTTTCCAGCTCAGGGACATGAGAGCTCTGTCTTTTCATTTTTTTCCTTCAATTTGTTCAAACATTTTTTTTTTGTCACTCATAACTCCAAAACGGTTTAATGGAAAAACTTCAAGTGTTATATATGTATTAGTCCTTGATGAGAACTCAAATGTAAGACTAATTTTACCAACATGAAATTTAAAATGTTTTTATTTATTGAAGGTTAATTTTTCTTTCCACGAGAGAGCCCCATGAAGTTCGTATGGATAAAATCATTTCCACCAGCCATCTGGCAATAGTTTCACTAATCTAAGGTTTCATTTTGAAAAATAAAATGCCCAGTCCTTTCTTTGAAAGGCCAAACTCTCTGCCATAAAATGGTTTTCCGTGGGTCGAAGTTTGTCATATTTACTTCTGCAAAGTGGCAGGTTATCCCACGGGTTCTATTTTCATTTGCTCCATATTTCTGCTTCACCTTTGCTTGTAGATCTTTCCAGTGGAAGTCAACATAATGCTTCTGTCTGGAGAAATGTGTGTTTACCAAAGGGAAAGACTGGGTCAACTAAGAACAAAAATTGCAATGAGCATCACCTCCCCAGATACCCTCAAAGCAAGGCTAGCCCCGATTCAGGAAGCAGAAGTGGTTTTCCTAACCTCTTCTATTCAGGTTAGATCTCTCCACCTCAGTGATTTAGTGAGCAGGGAAGTTCAGGCTTTCCCCCAAGAACGCCTGAGTTGTATGTCCCATGAATGAATGTGGTCTACTGCTTTTCCAGTGCTTTCTCCAAAGAGGTATTGGGTCTAATGGAGACTCCTGGGCAGCAAATAGGAAGGAAAATTGAAGTCACAGCTTTCAGGGCAAGTGCTTTCTCTTCCCACACATGCTACAGATTGCTTAATGCTCACACAAAGCCTGTGTGAGCCATAAAATTCCTTCCAGAAAGTCCCTTCAAAGAAACAGAATAAACCACAACCTGCCCATTATGGAAGGCTAGTACGCTGCATTATCCTGCAGGGATGAAGGGCCTTTGGCTCCTAACAGTCTCAGGTTTTTTTTTCAGCTTGATTTGTAGAACTGCTGACCCATCATCTCTAGGAAGCAGGAGATAATAATAAACAGGTAAAGGAATCGTTAAGGCCAACCTTGCTCACTGATGATGTTTCCTCTGTGTTCCTTTTATTAAATGCTTTTAAAGCTGGCTGCCAAATAGGTTTACAATGCATTAAAACTCCTGCTGAAAGGATCAGCCTAATATAATATGGAAAAAGATGAAGAGCCATGAAGTACTGCATTGAGCTTATTGGCTTAGACGTGGAATAAACATATTTGTGGTTCATGCTGCTGTTATAAACTCTTCTTGCGGTATGTAATTCTTACCACAGTCAATGCAACTAGCAGACAAGATGTGGACTATTAAGCTCCATTACAAACAAAAGGGTTTTTTTCCTTCCCAGGAAAGCATACCTCCCCATACCATTGTAATGATTGATATGCAGGCCTTCATCAGTTGGGATGCCCTGTTCTGTCTGGACTGTCACTGTGAACACTTCTATTAGCATCAGTTAATCCTTGACCCCATCTTGTGTTGCTATTTCGGTTTCTTCCAGAGGGTGAATGGATGCTACAGAGTTTAGCTGCATTAGCTAGTACATCATGGAAAAGGATTCCAAATAGGTTCTGTCATGTGTGCTGCTTGTAGGGGTTGTGGATTGGTTGACTGTTCACTTCTAGCATTTTTGCCCCCTGAATGTGATCAAGGAGTCACCAAAAGTTGGTGAAAGAAAAACAAAAGTTGTTCACAGCATAGCATAAGCCCCAATTGGGGAATTAGATTGGACTGGAAGAGCTGCGAGGCCAAATAGGTTAAGGAGCAATGAACCTTAAAACAGCTTTAAAAGGAAACAGATGGGGCTTCCCTGGTGGCGCGGTGGTTGAGAGTCTGCCTGCCGATGCAGGGGACACGGGTTCGTGCCCCGGTCTGGGAAGATTCCAAAAGCCGCGGAGCCGCTGGCCCCGTGAGCCATGGCCGCTGAGCCTGCGCGTCCAGAGCCTGTGCTCCGCAACGGGAGAGGCCACAACAGTGAGAGGCCCGCGTACCGCAAAAAAAAAAAAAGAAAAGAAACAGATGAAAAGAATGAAGAATTCACTGGAACACACACAAGCCTAAAGGCAGACACAGAGGAATCATAGCAATACCAACAGAAAGTATGAACTACTGCCAGAGGAATTCAAGCTGGCTATGGGCATTTCAGAAGGAACACATTTTTGCAGGCAGTCAGGAGAATATACAACATTCTACAATGTATATTTCAGCTAATGAAGCCTGAAATTGGGCAAACAGATTAACAAGGACTTAACATTATTCAGTTTTGTAAAAATAATAAGAAAAATTAGAGATTTCCATAAGAACTCAGATTTCCAACCCACTTCTTACCACATGCCCCTCTTTGTTGCTCTTTGAGCCCCTTATGAACATAGACTATTTATTTCTTCTGTTTTTAATTTTTTAAAATACATTGCAGATTTTAATTTGCAGATACACATTTTTAGAAGTTTTGTGTATATTTGTAATAGGCTATGGTTAAGACTGTTGTTGTCCTAGTGATGCAATAAAAACACCAATATATTGACACAAATTGTGTCACTGTAGTATAGAAGGGAATTGTTTTATATAGTAGTAGAGAAACACTTGAATGATGATAGGACCCCTGTCCATTTCTTTTTTTTTTTTTTTTTTTTTTTTTTTTTGCGGTACGCGGGCCTCTCACTGTTGTGGCCTCTCCCATTGCGGAGCACGGGCTCCGGATGCACAGGCTCAGCGGCCATGGCTCACGGGCCCAGCCGCTCCGCGGCATGTGGGATCTTCCCAGACCGGGGCACGAACCCGTGTCCCCTGCATCGGCAGGCGGACTCTCAACCACTGCACCACCAGGGAAGCCCCCCCCTCTCCATTTCTAATGTACAAATGGAAACAAGCTGGTGACTTAAGCGTTTTTGATGTGGTGTGTTTCTCATCCTGCCCTCTCTTCTTTCAAAACAAAACTTAGGAAGCACTTCTCTGGGAAACTGGGCAAGAACTGGGAAACTGTATCTACTTTCTCACTTCTGTCTTTATCTCATATATTTTGTGTTTTATCTTCTTACTGGTTCAACAGGAAACTGAAATGAAGCTCACCATCAATTAGATTTGTCATGATTCCTAATAGTCTTTGAACTTAATCAAACCTTTCTGGTCCAGCCTCATTCTATATTAAAAGTAAAATTGGCTTATAATTGTTTTTTGTACTATTCTGATTTTGACTTAAACTTATATTAATCTTATAAAATTACTTGAGATGTTCTTTATTTTTTTTAAGTTTGGCATAAATTGCTAATAGAATTACTTGGCCTTGACCTTTTGATATTATTCTTTGTGTTTGTGTGGGTTGGAAGGTATATTTTTATCTACTGATTCAATTTCTTTAGTGATCATTGGTATTTTTAGGTTGTTTCTCTTTCTTCTTAAGTTAATTTTGGTAAGTTATACCTTCCTAGAAGACAATTTCTTTGTCTAAGTTTTCCATTTTTTTTAGCTTAAATTTATTTACAGACTATTTATTTCTTCTTTCTGCCCTCTTGAATAGGGAAAGACGCTATATTATTTGGGATTCTTTTGTTAATAAGTAATCAAAATCTGACTCCAACTCTTTCATGTTGTTTTATGGAAGATGGAAAGGTACTGGTTCCCAAAACTGATGTTCAGATATGACTGGACCCAGCTGCTCATAAAATATCATCAGGTATCAGACTTAATTTTTTAAAATTTCTTGATTCTGCTTTTCTATATAGGCTTCATTCTACTGATTTTCCCTTAATGGGAAAGAAATGCCCAACCCTAGCTCCAGGCTTATATTCTAAGCACTTAGCTACTCCAGAAATAAAAGAGAGATGCTCCTTTTCCCAACCTTTTCAGTTAAACCCCTCCCATGTGAATCACTTTATTACTGATAAAGTCATCTATCTATCCCAAACCAGTTACTATGACCAGCATGCAGCATAGGTGGAGACATGCACATCTTTGATTGGCGAGTCCTAGGAAAGTGTGGTGTGCTGCTCTCAGGGAGAGGAAGAATGGATACTGATCAGGCTAAAGAAACAGATGACCACTGCACATGCTCAGCAGCCAGCACTCTTCTCCATCACCAACTTTCATTGCGTTAGTGCTTCACTAAAGTGATGCTTACAAAAATGTAAGGCCTCCTGGCAACCGCTTGTTTGCTCTAGGAGAGTATATGGGTAATTGATGCTAGACTTTACTCCACTGAATTAACTTCTTTATTAAAGAAGCTAACAGTGAATTTGTACAATGAAGATTGTGTGAGGTGCAGTGGAAGTTGGAGTTGCTGCTTTGAGAAGTGGGAGAAGAGGTTGATGGAAGACGTGAACAATTTATAAGCGGTATTAAGGGTCGAGGTAAGATTGGGAACCTTAAATTTAGAGTCCTTTCAACTTAATGTGGTTTGAGATTTTTCTCTAGTTCTGAGTGAAGAAAAGCAATGTTAGAATTGGATCATGTTGGGAATCTTATCATGGTTACCTTGGAATGGGGAAGAAAGCCAGAAAGTGATGGACTATTACAGTGAAGACAGCAGGAAGATACTCGCTGAAGGCAGAGCAGTCTCTTTTCCACATTACACGACCACTGAACACTACCGTCCCTAATACTTACCAAATGCACCTAAGAGGAGTTGACACATTCCTTTAACGCCATCTGCCTTCACACAGTGACATCATCACTCAACTACCAGGCTTTTTAAGGAACACAGAAGCATCTTCTTAGATGAGGCTGAGTGTACAATGTTGGATTAAAAAAAAGTCCCAATTTATCTAATATAACAAGCTGTTGAAAGGGTGGAAGGTAGTTTGCAGTCTTTTCTGAGATCCTTGTTGGAGCTCTGCAGTTAGAAACAAGATGGGGAAAGAAAGTGTGGCCGGGGGTTGTGGGGCAGTGATGGACTGAGAGAAAAGGGAAGGGGTCAAAGCTGGAATTTCAGCAAAGTCAGGGTGTTACAGCAGGACAGCATTGATAGTCTGGGATGTTAGGAACCTGTGGTCAGGGTGAGGAATTCAGATTTAGTATTTTAAAGGTGGCTCAGTGCTGGGGATGCGAAGTGATGTGTCGCAAGAGGTGCTGACAAAGAACTAGTAACATGAGTAGAGGTGACAGAATGGCCATCTTCTAGCTGCATGTATCAAGGGGAACTTCATGGAGACGGTGACATCTGAAAGAGCATGGAAGAAAATGGGGAATGATTATTATTATTATTTACTGAAGCATAGTTGATTTATAATATGTGTCAGTTTCTGGGGTACAGTATAGTGATTCAGGATTTTTACAGATTTTACTACATTAAAAGTTATTGTAAGATAATGGCTATAATTCGTTGTGCTATACAATATGTCCTCGTAGCTTATATATTTTATACCTAGTAGTTTGTTAATCCTGTACCCCTATTTTCCTCCTCCCCTATATTCTCTCCCTACTGGTAACTATTAGTTTGTTTTCTGTATCCATGAGTCTATTTCTGTTTGGCTATGTACATTCATTTCTTTTATTTTTTAGATTCCACCTATATAAGTGATATCACATAGTATTTGTCTTTTTCTATCTGACTTATTGTACTAAAGAAAATATTTTCTAAATCCTTCCACATTGCCAAAAATGGCAGGATTCCATTCTTTCTTATGGCTGAGTAATGTTCCGCTGTAAATGCACACCACATCTTCTTTATCCACTTGTCTGTTGATGGACACTTGGTTTGCTTGCGTATCTTGGCTGTTGTAAGTAGTGCTGCTATGAACATTGGGGTGCATATATCCTTTTGAATGAGTGTTTTCTTTTTTCCATATATATACCCAAGAGTGGATCATATGCTAGTTCTATTTTAAAAAAATTTTTTAACATCTTTATTGGAGTATAATTGCTTTGCAACGGTGTGTTAGTTTCTGCTGTATAACAAAGTGAATCAGCTATATGTATACATATATCCCCAGATCCCCTCCCTCTTGAGCCTCCCTCCCACCCTCCCTATCCCATCCCTCTAGGTGGTCACAAAGCACTGAGCTGATCTCCCTGTTCGATGCACTGCTTCCCACTATCTAGCTATTTTACATTTGGTAGTGTATATATGTCCATGCCACTCTCTCACTTCATCCCAGCTTTTCCTTCCCCCTCCCCGTGTCCTCAAGTACATTCTCTACGTCTGCATCTTTATTCCTGTCCAGCCCCTAGGTTCTTCAGAACCATTTTTTCTTTTTTTGTAGATACCATATATATGTGTTAGCATAAGGTATTTGTTTTTCTCTTTCTGACTTACTTCACTCTGTATGACAGACTCTACGTCCATCTACCTCACTGCAAATCACTCAATTTCATTTCTTTGTATGCCTGAGTAATATTTCATTGGATATATGTGCCACATCTTCTTAATCCATTCGTCTGTTGATGGACACTAAGGTTGCTTCCATGTCCTGGCTATTGTAACTAGAGCTGCAGTGAACATTGTGGTACATGACTCTTTTTGAATTATGGTTTTCTCAGGGTATATGCCCAGTACTGGGATTGCTGGGTCATATGGTAGTTCTATTTTTAGTTTTTGAAGGAACCTCCATACTGTTCTCCATAGTGGCTGTATCAATTTATATTCCCACCAACAGTGCAAGAGGGTTCCCTTTTCTCCACACCCTCTCCAGCATTTATTGTTTATAGATTTTTTTTGATTATGGTCATTCTGACTGGTGTGAGGTGATGTCTCATTGTGGTTTTGATTTGCATATCTCTAATGATTAGTGATGTTGAGCATTCTTTCATGTGTTTGTTGGCAATCTGTATATCTTCTTGGAGAAATGTCTGTTTAGATCTTCTGCCCATTTTTGGATTGGGTTGTTTGTTTTTTTGATATTGAGTTGCATGAGTTGCTTGTATGTTTTGGAGATTAATCCTTTGTCAGTTGCTTCATTTGCAAAAATATTCTCCCATTCTGAGGGCTGTCTTTTTGTCTTGTTTATGGTTTCCTTTGCTGTGCAAAAGCTTTTAAGTTTCATTAGGTCCCATTTGTTTATTTTTGTTTTTATTTCCATTTCTCTAGGAGGTGGGTCAAAAAGGATCTTGCTGTGATTTATGTTATAGAGTGTAAATATATAAATAAATAATAAATAAATAAATAAAAGTATTAAAATAAAAAATAATTATTAGAAATAAAAATTTAAAAAAAGAAAAAAAAGAAAGACGAGAGCAACCAATCCAAAAAAACAAATCCACCAACGATAATAAGCAGTTAAAACTATGCTAAAACAAAAACAAAAACAGACAAACAAACAAACAAAGAAAAAAACGACAGACAGAACCCTAGGACAAATGGTAAAAGCAAAGCTATACAGACAAAATCACACAAAGAAGCATACCCATACATACTCATAAAAAGAGAAAAAGGAAAAAAATATATATATATAAAAAAATGAGGAAGAGAGCAACCAAATCAATAAATAAATCTACTAATGATAATATACTCTAAATACTAAACTAAGATAAACATAAAACCAGAAACAAATTAGAGGCAGAAAGCAAACCCCAAGTCTACAGTTGCTCCCAAAGTGCACCGCCCCGATTTTGGTATTATTCGTTGTCTATTCAGCTATTCCACAGATGCAGGTACATCAAGTTGATTGTGGAGATTTAATCTGCTGCTCCTGACGCTGCTGGGAGAAATTTTCCTTTCTCTTCTTTGTTCGCACAGCTCCTGGGGTTCAGCTTTGGATTTGGCCCTGCCTCAATGTGCAGATCACTTGAGGGCGTCTGTTCCCACTCAGACAGGATGTGGTTAAAGTAGCAGCTGATTAGGGGGCTCTGGCTCACTCAGGCTGGGGGGAGGAAGTGGTACAGAATGCGGGGTGAACCTGCAGTGGCAGAGGCCAGTGTGATGTTGCACCAGCCTGAGGTGCGCCATGTGTTCTCCTGGGGAAGTTGTCCTTGGATCACAGGACCCTGGCAGTGGCGGTCTGCACAGGTTCCCAGGAGGAGAGGTGTGGATAGTGTCCTGAGCTTGCAGACAGGCTTCTTCGTGGCTGCAGGAGCAGCCTTAGCATCTCATGCCGGTCTCTGGAGCTCGTTTCGGCAGTGCTCTGAATCCCCTCTCCTCGTGCATCCCGAAACAATGGTCTCTTGCCTCTTAGGCACTTCCAGACTTTTTCCCGACTCCCTCCTGGCTAGCTGTGGCTCACTAGCCGCCTTCAGGCCGTGTTCACGCAGCCAACCCCAGTCCTGTCCCTGGGATCTGCCCTCCGAAGCCAGAGCCTCAGCTCCCAGCCCCCACCCGTCCTGGCGGATGAGCAGACAAGACTCTCAGGCTGGTGAGTGCTGGTCAGCACTTATCCTCTGTGCGGGAATCTCTCTGCTTTGCCCTCTGCACCCCTGTTGCTGCGCTCTCCTCCATTTCTCTGAAGCTTCCCCCTCCGTGACCTCCCGTCTCTGCCAGTGAAGGGGCTTCCTAGTGTGTGGAAACTTTTCCTCCTTCACAGCTCCCTCCCAGACGTGCGGGTCCCATCCCTATTCTTTTGTCTCTGTGTTTTTTCTTTTTTCTTTTGCCCTACCCAGGTATGTGGGGAGTTTCTTGCCTTTTGGGAAGTCTGAGATCTTCTGCCAGCATTCAGTAGGTGTTCTGTAGGAGTTGTTCCACATGTAGATGTATTTCTGATGTATTTGTATGGAGGAAGGTGATCTCCATGTCTTACTCCTCTGCCGTTTTGAAGGTCTCCCCCCTGGTAGTTCTATTTTTAGTTTTTTGAGGAACCTCCATACTGTTCTCCATAGTGGCGGTACCAATTTACATTTCCACCTGCAGTGTAAAAAGATTCCATTTTCTCCACATCCTCGTCAACATTTGTTATTTTGTGTACTTTTTGATGATAGTCATTCTGACTGATGTAAGGTGATACCTTGCTGTTTTGATTTTCATTTCTCTAATAATTAGCAATGTTGAGCATATTTTCTTGTGCCTATTAGCCATCTGTATGTCTTCTTTGGAGAACTGTCTACTTAGGTCTTCTGCACATTGTTTGATTGGGATGTTTGTTTTTTCAATGTTCAGCAGTATTAACTGATTGTTTAATTTGGATATTAACCCCTTGTTTGTCATATCATTTGCAACTACTTTCTCCTATTCAGTAGATTGTATTTTCATTTTGTTGATGGTTTCATTTGCTGTGAAAAAACTTTAAGTTTAATTAGGTCCCATTCATTTATTTTTGTTTTTATTTCTTTTGCCTTAGGAACAGATCCAAAAAATATATTGTTGCAATTTATGTCAAAGTGTGTTCCACCTATGTTCTCTTCTAGGAGTTTTATGGTTTCAGGTCTTACATTTAGGCCTTTAATCCATTTTGATTTTATTTTTGTATATGTTGTGAGGAAATGTTCGAAACTCACTGTTTCACATGCAGCTGTCCTGTTTTCCCAGTACTGCTTATTGAAGAGACTCTCTTTTCTCCATTGTATATTCTCACTTCCTTTGTCATAGATTAATTGGCCATAGGTACATGAAGTTATTTCTGGGATTTCTATTCTGATCTGTTGATCTATGTGTCTGTTTTTGCACCAGTACCATACTGTTTTGATTATTGTAGCTTTGTAGTATAGAAGGAAGTCAGGGAGGGTGATACCTCCATCTTCGTTTTTTCTCAAGATTGTTTTGGCAATTTGGGTTTTTTGTGCATGTTGCCATATACATTTTAGGGGTATTTGTTTCAGTTCTCTGAAAAATGGGTATTTTGATAGAGATTGAATTAAATCTGTAGTTTTTTGGGGGTAGTATGGCCTTTTAAGCAATATTCTTCCAATTCAAGAGCACAAGATATCTTTTCAATTTCTTTGAATCATCTTCAGTTTCCTTCATTAATGTTTTATAGTTTTTAGGGTATAAGTCTTTCACCTCCTTGGTTGAGTTTATTCCTGGGTATTTTATTTTTGATGAGATTTTAAACAGGATTGTTTTTTTACTTTCTATTTCTGATTGTTCATTATTAGTGTATAGAAAAGCAACAAATTTCTCTATATTAATCTTGAATTCTGCAACTTTTCTGAATTTATTTACTAGTTCTAATAATTTTGGGGTGGAGATGTAGTGTTTTCTATATAAAGTATCATGTCATCTGCAAATATTAACAGTGTTAGTTCTTCCCTTCCAATTTGGATGCCTTTTATTTCTTTTTCTTGTCTGACTGCTGTGGCTGGGACTTCCAATAGAATAGAAGTGGTGAGAGTGGGCATCCTTGTCTTACTCCTGAATTTAGGGAAAGGGTTATCAGCTTTTCACTGTTGAGTATGATGTTACCGGTGTGTTTGTCATAAATGGCTTTTATTATGTTGAGATTTGTTCCCTCTGTACTCACATTTTTGAGATTTTTTTTATCATGAATGGATGTTGAATTTTATCAAATGCATTTTCTGCATTTATTGGGATGATCATGTGATTTTTATACTTCCTTTTGTTTATGTGATGTTTCATGTAGATTGATTTGCAAATATTGAACCATCCTTGTGTCCCTGGAATAAATTCAACTTGATCATTATGTATAATCCCCTTTATTACATATTGTTGGATTTGGTTTGCTAATATCTGGTGGGGACTTTTACATCAATATTTATTGAAGACATTGGCCTGTAATTTTCCCTTTTTTGTAATATCTTTGTCTGGTTTTGGTATCAGGGTAATAGTGGCCTCATAGAATGCATTAGGAGTGTTCTGCCCTCTTTAATTTTTTGGAATAGTTTGAGAAGGATAGGTAGTAGTTCTTCTTCATAATTTTGTAGAATTCCCATGTGAAGTCATCCAGTCCTAGATTTTTGTTTGCTGGGAGTTTTTTATTATTATTATTATTACAAATTCAGTTTCACTACTAGTGATCAGTCTGTTCAAATTGCCTGTTTCTTCTTGATTCAGTCTTGGAAGTTTGCATGTTTCTAGAAATTTGTCCATGTCTTCTAGTTTGTCCAATTTGTTGGCATAAAACTTTACATAGTATTCTCTTATGATATTTTATATCTCTGTGGTATTGGTTGCTATTTCTACTCTTCAATTTCTTATTGTTTATTTGGGTCCTCTTTCTTCTAGGTGAGCCTAGCTAAAGGTTAATCAGTTTTGTTTATGTTTTCAAAAAACCTGCTCTTGGTTTCATTGATCTTTTCTATTGTTTTTTTTTAATCTCTATTTGATTTATTTCCTCTCTGATCTGTATTGTTTCCTTCCTCTGCTGACTTTGGTTCTGTTTGTTTTTCTTTTTCTTATTCCTTTAGGTTTGTAGGTTGGCTTGTCTATTTGAGATTTTTCTCGTTTCTTGAGGAAGACTTGTAACTGTAAATTTCACTTTTAGAATTTTGTTGTATCCCATAGATTTTGGACTGTTGTGTTTCCATTTTCACTTGTCTCAAGGTATTTTCTGATATCCTCTTTGATTTTTTCATTGACTATTTTTTAGTTTTTTAGTAGCATGTTGTTTATTCTCCATGTGTTTGTTCTTTTCCCATGTTTCCTTCTGTAATTGATTTCTAGCTTTATACCACTGTGGTTAGAAAAAATGCTTGATATGATTTCTATCCTCTTAAGTTTATTGAGACTTGTTTTGTGGCTTAGTGTGTGATCTATCCTGGAGAATGCTCCATGTGTACTTGAAAAGAATGTGTATTCTACTGTTTGGGGATATAAAATATTGTAGATATATTTAGGTCCAACTGGTCTATTGTGTCACTTAAGACCACTGTTGCCTTATTGATTTTCTATCTGGATGATCTACCCAGTCATATAAGTATGGTGTTAAAGTCCCCTACTATCATTGTATTATTGTCAATTTCTCCCTGGTAGTATTTACTTTATGTATTTAGGTGATCCTGTGTTGGGTGCATATATGTTAACAAGTGTAATATCCTCTTCTTATGTTGATCACTATAACATTATATAATGCCCTTCTTTGTCTTTTGTTATAGCCTTTGGTTTAAAGTTTACTTTGTCTGATATGAGTATTGCAAAACCTGCCACAAAGGAATATTTACTTTTTTTTTGGAGAATCATAAAGACAAAAGTTCCACTGTTTCTATTTATCTAAAGATCCCAAGACACTATTTTCATTAAATTTAAGTTTATTGTTATCCTGTTTTATTCAGATTATATTGTTTACAAATTTCCTTTCCATGACAGATGCATATCTGTTGTTATCATTATTTTTAATGTCTACTTGGATCAGGCCCTGCAGAAGGCCTGGTGTACCAAGATAGAGGGGCTCAGACCCTGCCCTCAAACTGTCTATCCACTGCTGTTGGAAACCAACATACACACAGACCATAATATGATTAGAGATGTACAGAAGGTCCAGAAGAGAAGAAGAAAGTAGTACTTAGCTCTTTCTAAGAGAGGCATTCACAGAAGTGGTACTAATTAAGTTGGGTCTTAAAGAATAATAAAATGATAATAATCATAATAACATATATTTATGCCAGTCACAGTTATAAGTGCGTTACGTATATTGACTTTCCTTTAGTCTTCAAGGCAACTGTATGAGGTAGGTTCTGTTATTATCCTCAATTTACAGGGGGAGGAAACTAAGTCACAGGAAGTTTAAGTAACTTGACCAAGTTCATATAGCTAGTAAGCACTGCTGCCTGGGTTCAAACCAAGGCAGTCTGCTCATAACCACTACCTCACATTGGGTAAGTAGTTGTTTCCCTAGGAGACAAATATGGGAAGGCACGAGAGTATGGAATGTTCTGTAAATCACAGGCAGTTCAGTATTCTGGATGTAAATTACATAATTGAAGGTTGGAGGTAATTAGGGAGAAGGACATCATCTAAGGGAGTTTAGATATTAGTCTGTTGACCATGGGGACCGTTGAACAAGGTAGAGACAGAGAGTGCCCTGTATCAGGTTTCCCTCTTAGAAAAACTATTCTGGGCAAAGTATGGAGAGATTGGAAGGAGGCAAAAACTAAAGACGAAAAGAGCTCTACAGAGTTTTTTTGACAGATACCAGGTGAACGTGATGAAGTGAACCAGGACATTGCAATAGGCAGTTAGTTACCAGGCTGGTTTGGAAGCATTCTTGCCATTTGTGCTCTCAGATCTGTTCCCTGCCCTGATCATCCTTATTCTCTGTTCTTGTGGGCAAGAATTGCATTTCTCAAATTTCCTCCCTTCTGGCTTCCAAGTAGCCATGGGCAATGGAAGACAATAGCTGAGATTCAGAGAAAGGGAAAATCCAGGGTATTTCTTCTTTCTTAACAGTGCTGCATCTTCAGCAATAGCTGCATGTCCTCCACGGCTCCAGATCAGCTGGACAACCTCTCCCTACATGACCCCAGTTCCTACAGGACGGCCTCTGCCGTGTTATAGTTCTTACTCAAAGGTCCCACCTTCTGGCTTCTGACAGCACTACCTCTTCCATTTGTCCTTTTATCTCTAAGGCTGATAACAGCTTGTGGCTGTTACTAATTGCTGAGTTGTCTCACCACCCCCTTGTTGGCCACTTTCTGTCACCTGTGTAGCGAACGTCTTACATTAAATTCTCCACTGGAAACACCTAGAGTGATTTCTGTCTTCCTAACTGGACCCAGATTGATGCATATATCAAGAAGTCCAACCACTAACACCAACACCTCCCCAGGCTTAATATACAAATAAAGTTAAGAAAGAAGATAGAAACTGCTTGGGAGGAAAGGGTGACGAGATACCATACTGCAGCCTGAGTAGCTCATAGGTTGAGGGACATTTTTGTAATAGGATTCTAATTTTTTTTTCCCAGTTTTACTGAGATATAATTGACATATAGCACTGTATTAGTTTTAGAGGTACAACCCAATGATTTGATAGATGTCTATATTACAAAATAATCACCACAATAAATTTAGTTAACACCCATCACCTCACATAGTTACAAAAAATATTTTGTCTTGTGATGAAAAGAATTATTTTAAAAAGATAGATATTTTGACCTTTGTTTAGGTAACTTAGGTAATCTGGAATTAGACCTTATATGCCTTTTAAAGAAACAAAAAGGTGCTAAAATTACCTAAAGAGCTGAAGTACAAGTTGCAGTCAAGAGAATAAACTCTATTTGAACTGTTGTCACTTTCTTAGCTCTTTTACAGATCTTTGAAGTTTTCATTAGTTATTTATCTGTCACTTGTGTTTTATTCCGAATGTCCTCAGGGATGACGCTCTTGTGTATTTCAAGAGAACTGTGAAAAGGCCCATTTACATATTATTGTCAGTTAATATCGATGATCAGTCATGATGATCATTATTCTGAAAAATATTGATTAGGAACACACTATGTGATATTGTACCGTTTGTTATCTTCAGTACGTGAACGCTTCAAAAGGCTTATTTCTTTTAGTTTTTCAAACTTATTATCATAATGCCTATTATGTATAATAGAGCATAATATAATATAATTTAGTTATTATATTGTCATAACTCCTAATATAGTATGATGCCTTAAATTATAAAATTCAGCAGATAAAAATGATTATAGAAACTGAGAGTTTTGTCACAGGTTGGCATCATACTCTGAGTTCTGATATATTTCTTGTATTTTTAGTAACATTTTTGACTCTTCAGTTAATGAACCTATTTATATAATGTGTATTTTTATTAACAAGACTCAAGGCTATGTTCTTCCAAGTTTAAGTCGTACCTTTCCTATAACTAGCATCTTACTATTATACAGAAGCTTGGAAATTAAAAACAAAATTAAATTCAACTCAGATGTTCCAATATGGCTTGGAACACGAATCTTGGAGAGAAACCACTTTTTTATGTGACTAGAGTCGCAGTAGTAAAGCAACTAATTGAAATTCTAGCTCTAAGGAAAGCCATTAAGGTTCACATACTTCTGGAGGGGAAAAAAAAATTCTTGAGGCAAAGGAATGCTTCCTTGAAAATCTCATACAGTATTTTTAAAAGAATCAGCAGAATTTGTAATTAGATGCTTTTTCAGTTAATCCAACTAATTCGAAGAATCAGTTTTCTCCATCACCCCATCTTCAAGCAAAACCCCCAATTTTGTATTTTAAAATTAAGAAAAAATAGCATTTGGATTAAATATAAAGACAACCAAAGTCACAGTAAAATTTTGTGCGCCCTCTCATCAGTCTTAGGCGTTTTTTCAACGTCTCGTTTCGTGCTTTAAATTTAACCTAAGGAAGTTGTAGCAGGTTCTTCCTTTCAGCATTGCTCTCTGCACTCCCTCTAGTGATCCCACCATGTATAAACATTATTTCTGTGTGTGGGAGAGAATTTCCCCAGAGGCCCACAAAACACTTAATGAAGTGCTAAGCACAAACATTTCATTACAACATATTGTGTATTTTTGCCTTTAATAACTACATTCTTCATCCGAGAAGTCTCCACAGCTTTCAAAAATGAACTGCAGGAGTATTATTTTTCCCAGAACACAGTTTTTCCGTGACAGAAACAGCACTTTCCTCAACTATTGTATTTATTAGCAACCTGTTGCCCTTGGACACCGGAGCCGTTTTCATCCACCCCAATTGAGTATGGATCATTTAAACGTCCTTTTAAAATTATTAAAGTAGTTTTATGTTATTGGATTCTTTTTTTCTTTACTATACACAGCCACCACCTAAAATGATGCACGGAGAGGGAAAGTGTGAATTCGCGGAACGTTATGTTGAGTGGAAAAGAACGTTCTCCACTGCCAAAGAGCAAGCATTTAATTGAGGAGTGAGGGGGTAGTGGGGGCATCTTTCCCATGACTGAGCACAAAGGAGGCAAGTAAGCTCTGAATTCCTGCATTTTTCTACTCAGCACTTTGGCCCCTCCAGAGAAACCCTCTGTCTTCTGCCTTCAGTCTCTTCCTTCACAAGGCAGCCTCCCATTGGCTCTTTTAAACACATCAAGTGATTAGGAAGCAACTTGCCCTGTTGACTATGGGCTTGTGCCTGTTAACAGAAGCTGATCGTCGTCCAACTCCATAACTCCAAAGGGACATTTAAAAGCTATCTTAAATGTTCACAGTGTGTGTGTGTACCTGTGTATTGTATCCTAAAACCACCTTTTCCACAAAATTAAAACAAACCCAAACAACAATAAAAACAGACCACACAAGAACCTGTGGCGTGTAAGGAGAAAGCCGGCCCTTTTCAGTAGGTGTATATTCTTAATTTCAAATGATGTAGGGTTCCTCAGATGAGGTGGGTTATGTAATGGTATTTTATATTATTGCTTTCTATTTCCTTTGGAATCATAGCTGCATCTCATAGCTTCCCTGAATATCGGTTTCTACTAATAGTCTGTTCAGAGTTATGGGAAAATTAAAAGGAAAAATTTGCAAGTGATATAGAGTTTTACGTGGTTTAGGAACATGTTTGTGCAAGCAGATATAAAGCTAGGTTCCTTTCTTCCAGAATCTTTTTTTACTACAGTGAATTACCACGGAGCTTGGAAAAACAGCTATCTTACCTCTCCCTTCTCTAACAAAGCAATATTTCACTAAGCAAAAATATATTTTTACGGTTTCTTGAAATATTTCATTTGTGTTTTTTTATATAAATTTATTTATTTATGGCTGCATTGGGTCTTTGTTGCTGCACGTTGGCTTTCTCTAGTTGCGGCGAGCGGGGCCTACTCTTTGTTGCTGTGCGCAGGCTTCTCATTGCGGTGGCTTCTCTTGTTGTGGAGCACGGGCTCTAGGCATGCGGGCTTCAGTAGTTGTGGGACACAGACTCAGTAGTTGTGGCTCATGGGCTTCAGTAGTTGTGGCATGCGGGCTCAGTAGTTGTGACGCACGGGCTTAGTTGCTCTGTGGCATGTGGGATCTTCCCGGACCAAGGCTCGAACCTGTGTCCCCTGCATTGGCAGGCAGATTCTTAACCACTGCACCATGAGGGAAGCCCCTCATTTGTGTTTATTAAAATGGGAGATTTTTATCCACCTTTATTTCCATTAGATGTGACCCTAGAAGCTGCTTTTGAATCTCTTAATAATCCTGGTATTTGAGTGATGAGCTGCCATTAACTCATTAGGGAAGGCAGAAGGAACTAAAGCTTGTTGGTAGCTGTGAACTTAGGGATGGCAACACTCAACGGCCAATATTATGAATATGATGTGAAATACTTTGTCTTTGTTCCATGGTAGCCTTCGTGACTTTATCAGTGAAGTGAGTTATCTAAATGTTATTTCATATTGTTGACTTTTAATTCACTTTTTAATTGTTAATAGTTTATGTCTAAATTATCATTAATACAAAACACCCATTTTTTTACTTTCTTGGATTTTTTTCTTGGATTTTTCTTAGAAGGTAACCTTTTAAGGATGTTATCAAAATCTGTTCCTTACTTGTGAATGAAATTAAATTGGCACATGATAAGGTTCTCTTAGGCAGATCTTGAATAGACGAAATAAGAAAAGTTATTTCAGTGATTTATAAATCTATTATGTATATATTACATATATCATCAGTTGTTTAAGGTTTCATTCTTGGCCTATAAACTTTCTGAAAAAAAAAAACGTCTTTTTTTATTTTTGGAGGCAAAATGAACAAATTGCTATTTTCCTTGCAGTCAGAGCATCCAAGCAATTTTTCATCAGTGGTAAAAGAAAAAGGAGACAGTTGATGTTGAGGACCCTCTTTCTCTGCCACTTGCTTCTTTCTTCACAGCTTTCGGTAAACAAGGTAACTTATTTTAAAGGGTGGTAGTTTGATGATTTAAATAGAACTCTTAAATGAAACATCGAGGTTTTTACTGACTCCGGGTCCCTTTTCTTAACTCTCCTTTGTCCCTGTTTTCTATACCGTACCTGTAATATACATTCACTCAGACATTCATTCATTCAATACACAGTCACTGAGCAACTGCCTATGGGCAAATGGGAAACACAAAGCTGAACAAACATGGGTTATGTCCTCAATATGCCTACTAGACCTGGTAGATCTTGTAGGTTGGGTTAATCTTCCCTGTCCCAGTTTTGTCATGCCTTTCTGTATTATAGAGGATGGACACCTAGGAATAACATTTCTCAGATGCCCTTGTAGCTAGAATTCCATGTAGGCACTAGGTTTCACTAAATAAATGCACCCACTTAAAACTTTGAAAATGGAAGTAAGTAACATGAGCTTGGAGTCACGTGTGGGGAGATTGAAGGTTGTGGTGGAAGTATTTGGTTTTCCCAAGGCATCGATTTTAGACTCTATGTTTTGTCCTTGGTAGTTACCATGAATTGAGAGGAGGCAGTAGAAATGGAATTTCTATGCAAACAGTCCCTTTGGCTGCATTGCTCCTGGATGTAAATGACCTATGCTTGATTCCCTGGCCTTCCCAGTAATTCTATAAGCTATATGTTTATAGTAATTCTATAAACTAATCTATATGTATACATTACATATATAATTCTATATGTAATAATCTGTAATGAATGCCATTCTGTGTAAGCTAACTGGAGTGGATTCTGTTGTCTGCATCGAAGTACTCTGACCTTTACACTATGCAAATGGCAGGTGTAGTGGGCACAGATTATTTTCATATCAAGTAAATAATAATGTGCTATGGAAAGGGAAATATAAATTTGTAAGAAAGATGGGAGAAAGAGTTATTATTTCTTGCTTGGGTGTTCAGAGAGAGAGCTATTGATTCTTGAGAAAGGCTTTGAAAACTTCTGGAATGGGGGAAATGGCACACCAAATGAAGGAAGAGCATAGAATAAGATATAAAAATAGGAGTAAAGCTGGAACTTAGAAACATAATAAGCAATCATGAAACAATGAGATATAGTGTTAGAAAGATAAAAATAATGAGACACTGACATTTTTGTGTAGGATGGAAAAGAATCATAGACTGATTTGTTCATTTAACAAGTGTTTCTTGAGACCCTATCCTGTGCCATGCATTGTGCCAGACAGAACTCTGCCTCGTTATGATTAATTTCATAGCAAACTAAAGAATAAATTTTAGTGATAAGAGCACTGAAGACAGGGATCCAGGAGACTTTTACCGTAGTCTAATGACAGATAATTAGCAGTGGCAATAAGAATGGAGTTTACTATTGTTTTCATTGTTAACTTCTTTACTTGTCCATTTTTATTGCATGGCACGATTTTTGACTTCGCTATAATAGTTTAAAAGTTCTGATGTATGTATTGACACACACATGATGAGTCGTGGCTTGCTTATAACTTCACGTATGCCTGCTTTCTCACCTCCCATGAGATTGCAAGTTCCCAGTGAGTAAATGACTCATATTTTAGGCATACAATAGATACAATAAAAGTCTTGATAAAAATCCCCAAGTCTACATAAGATTTGCAGAAACCATCTGAGAGCTCTATGACCCCATGAAACCACATACAAGCCAGATATTAGCATGGGTCATCCAGGCTTTTGTGATTTAAGAAAAATTGGTTCAAACCTCCATCTCACCTGCAGTGGAAGACCTGGCCTCCCTGAGAACCTCTGAGTGTCCTCATGGGATGGGCTTGGGGTGGGTGAGGAAGGTTGGGATTATCCAGGTCTCCTCTGGTCCCAAGTCCTGGATCATCTAACTGTCCCAGTTTTGCCATTCTGTCCCATAGTGAACAACACCTGGACTCGTTCACTGACCAAATACCAATACCAGCCTTGATGTAAACATTCTGATGATTCGAGTCACAGAGATGGGTTTATATAGTTTATATTAAAGTAGGCAAGTGCTTTTCAGTTGGTTATTAAGAAGTCCTGTTTCTAATAGTCTTTTAAGCACGATGCCTGTCAATCTTTCTGCATTCATTTCTCTGTCAGATCCAGCTTTTAACATGCTGCTCTCTTTTTTGGTTCTGTTTTGTTCTCCTTTTCCTCCATTTTACTCCCATCTCAGTCCTCATTAACTGTGTGAATGAAACAATCCAATTATTTGTTGGTTTACTACCCTCTCCTCCAGGTCATCCTCTTGGATTAAGTTAAGACCCACTTCCTCATGCAAGGCTGCCATCCATCATGGAATTTTCCTAAACAATCAGGGAAACTCTTGTGTTAACTGATAAAATATATGCATTCTGCTATGCAATAGTAACAAAGACAGTATATTTCAGGAGATTCTTCTGTTAGAGGAGGACTTGTATTCCTGTCAGGAAAAGGAAGTTAAAATTGATGAGGGAAGAATTCTCATCAATTGAGAAAAAAAATTGATGCCAATTTATGAAAAATCATGTAGACAGAAGTCAAAATGTCAATTGTTAAATTGTGATAAATTCTTGAATTCCATTCCCTATGGAAAAAAAAGGAAGTAAGGTATTATTAAAATTTTCTTTCTCTCTTTTTAAAAATTTGTCTAAAACTGTAAGAAGCGAACCTAATTTACTAGTCAATTCCACTATGGCAACACTGAAATACCATAGGGTTGTTGTGCTTAATAAAATGTAAATTTGTTTCAATGCCTTTAGAAGTTTAAAATTCCAAATATTTTGCTACAGATCAACCAAACTTCTGAAAATTCTAAAAATTCCTTCCAAAACATAAGATTTTAATGTATTAGATGGTTTAAAATAACAAAAGCCTTATTCCTTTGCCCATCTGTGAGCCAGAAAATATATCGGCTTCTAGAAAGTCACAAATCAATTAACAAAGGCGTCAGAGGCTTCTAAAGCCAGAAGAAAGCATTCAATTAAGCCAGAAAAGCTCTGTCTGATGAGTCCCTCTGTGGCTGGTTCACACTGATACTTCGTAAAACCTGAAAAAAGAACATCAGACAGTGCCAAACGAGGAATTTTTCTCTAACCTACTCATTGGGCTTCCAAATATGCTGCTTTGCCTCATGAACAAACAACCTCATGCATCTTTCTGATTTTGGGTTAATTCAGGCTGTCAGTGGTTGATGTCATGTGACCTATTTCAATTCACTTCTCTGCGCATATGCAATACTTTCAGCTCAGAATTCTCGCTACTTTGGATAACTTACAGTCATTCTTTTTTTTTTTTTTTTTTTTTTTGCGGTACGCGGGCCTCTCACTGCTGTGGGCCCTCCCGTCGCAGAGCGCAGACTCAGCGGCCATGGCTCACGGGCGCAGCCGCTCCGCGGCATGTGGGGATCTTCCCGGACCGGGGCACGAATCCGTGTCCCCTGCATCGGCAGGCGGACATCCTAACCACTGCGCCACCAGGGAAGCCCCTGTCATTCATTTTGAACAAAAGATATGAGTGCCTAGGGAGGGAAATGGTCTCAATTCCCCCTAGCTTGGAACTAGGGAAAAGGCATTTCCCTAAAGGCCATATTAAAAAAAAGAGTTTGTTATATACTTTTTCTGAATATGGAAATGATACATTTTCATTTTGGAAATATTGAAAAAAAAAAAGTATCATCATACCCAGAAATGATCATTGTTATTATTTTCTGTTTTTACTCTAGTCTTACAAATTATTTAAATGTGTATAAATGTATGTATTCTATTATACATAAAAGAAAATCGTACTATTTTGTAAACCTTTTTTTATATAATACATTGTGAGATCTTTCTATGTCACTGGATAGTCTCCTAGATTATTATTTTCACTGGCTACATAATATACACATATACCATCATTTATTTCAATCAGTCCCATACTGTTGCATATTTTGTTTGCTTCTGTTTAGTATTTCAAATCATGTTTCAAAAACTGCATATGCTTGCAAGTATGTATGAAATTGCACCTACTTCATTATAAAATAAATCCTGAGAAGCACAGTTTCTTCATTGAGAAAGGGTAAGGTTTTTAACTGTTTTTGATAAATAATGCTATATCATTCTCAAGAAATGCTATACTGCCAGTGGTGTAGGAGAGTGGCCATTTTTTAGGTGGTCATTTGGATTGACATTGTTTAACTTAACCTTGTTTATTTCAATATTTATCATTTTTATGCTTTTTCTAGAAATTGCATTATATTAGCTTTCTGTTACTGGTATAACAAATTACCACAAATTTAGTGGCTTTAAAAAAAAACCCCACAAATTTACCATCTTATAAGTATCATCTTATAGTTCAAGGCCAGCAGTTTGCAATGATCTCATGGGGCTAAAATGAAGGTATCAGTAGAATTCTAGGGGATAATCAGTTTTCTTGCCTTTTCCAGCTTCCAGAGCCTGCCTGCCTTCCTTGGCTAGTGGCCCCCACTCCATCTTTAAAGCCAGCAAGGGCTGATTGAGTCTTTCTAATAACACTATCTCTATGGTTCTGATTCTTCTGCCTCTCCATCCCCTTTTTATGAACCCTTGTGTTTACATTGGCCCACCTGGATAATCCAGAATAACTTCTCTAGCTGATTAGCAACCTAAGTTCCATTTACAACCTTAATTTCCTCTTGCCTTGTAACACAACTCATTCACAGGCTCTGGGGTTAGGACATGGAAATCTTGGGGTGGATGGGTAGTCTGCCTACAATTTGTTTCATCTCTTACAAGGAAAAATACAGCATAGCAAAGAATTTTTGATGAATTGGTACATGCAATTTGAATTCTACATTCACATTACCTACGTGCAGATATATATATGTATGTATATGCATGTCATTTTATGTATACAGATGATCCCCAACTTAGATGGTTCAACTTACAATTTTTTGACTTCATGATGGTGTGAAAGCAATATGTATTTAGTAGAACCTGTACTTCGCATTTTGAATTTTGATCTTTTCCCCAGCTAGTGATATACGGTAGGATACTCTCTCATGATGCTGGACTGTGACAGCCGTAGCTCCCAGTCAACTGTGCAATCACAGGGGTAAACAACCCATACACTGTTTGTGACTGTGTAAAAGTGACTTTTGGTACAGTAATCAATAAATTACATGAGATGTTCAACACTTTATTATAAAATAGGTTTTGTGTTAGATGATTTTGCCCAATTGTAGGCTAATGTAAGTGTTCTGAGCACTTTAATGTAGGCGAGGCTAAACTATGATATTCAGTAAGTTAGGCATGTTAAATGCATTTTTGACTTACAATATTTTCAACTTACAGTGGGTTGATCAGAATGTAACTTCATCCTAAGTCGAGGAAGTTCTGTATTGTACTTCTGTATGTATGGCTCTAGAAAAAAATCCTTAAGCTTCCTCCTGGATAATTTCTCCATTAAAAATGGGACTCTGATAGGAGCTCTGTCAACTTCACTTGGATACCTATGTATTTTGATAAGCAACAGTGATAGTTGAGCTTTAAAAAGTAAATCTTGAGAAATCACTATTTTGAAAAGAAATTGCCACATTGGTATATTCTGTACTCCAGCACTAAAAAATGTTTTGGTTGTACTTTCCTGGCTTTCCGTTCTGTCACTGATGCCCTACAGGATCTCAGAATACCTTCATTATTTTTGGCATTGCTTTATGGCAAAGGACAAATAGGTTACAGACAAAACAGCATATTGAATTTTGCAGTAGCCCTTTGAAATATATTCAAATCCAAATGTTTAGAAGGTGTATTACTTCTTTTTTGACTGTAAGTGATCTAAAAAATAGTTTTGTAGCTTTCCATGCACAGGATACATGCCACAGAGATACAGAGATGCCACAGAGATCAGCGCTACTGTATTCTACTGAAATATACAGAGGCTAGAGCAGAGTGCCAAGAAGAACCAGCCCAAATTAATTGTGAGGAGCCTCCCTGTAATAAAGTTTAAAGTGAAGTGATTAGAAATATTTTTTCCTTTAGAGTACACTTGAAAGGAAGGGCAGAAAGTAGGGAAAGCCAACCACCATGACATAACTTCATCAAGAAGCACTTAAAAGCAAGAGAGAACAGCCCAGACAGTTTTAACACCTCTGGTTTTCAGAACACAGTTGGATGTAATGTCAACATCAAGGAACTGACAGATTGAAGCTAACTGGTTTGAAAAAAATCCACCCCACTCCTTCCGAAGAAGCTTCTAAATACCAGTTGTCTAAACCCATTGGTAAGCATGGGTACATTATTAATGAAGCCAGCAGTCTGCCTGGTGCTACTCAGATGGTTCAAGCATTTAGTAGGAAACATTTCTGTGAAGTTCTGCACAAAATAATGACAGTGTCTGTCTTAAATCGAAACAAATGGCTGTTGCAGGCTCTGGGGAGGCTGGGAGGAAGCAGCTGCTTTCCAGAGAAAGGCAGAGGGCCACCACCTGCTGAAGACAGACGGGCAGGCAGTGGCCCACTGAATATTGACTACTTAATAATTCAGGATAACAGGAACCCCTGGCTCTTCGAACATGGCACTGCTCCTTCATCACAGGGTTTTCATCACCCTAACGAGCTACTTGAAGAATGAGATGCTAAAATGTCTTCCAGCAATTCTCCAAAGTCTGGGACTCAAACTGCCACAATGGAAAGTTCTCCTCTGGAACTAAAGGCTCTGTTTTCCTACTTTCTCTCTCTGTTCCTTTCTCTTTTTTTCCTTCTCCCTCCCTCTTACCCTCTCTTCTTTCTTTTCTTTCATTGTTTGTATTTCTTCCATCCTTCCATTGACATCATAAGAATGCCAGGTAAAATACTAAGTTGGAGGAAAGCTTGAGAATCACTTTTCTCCATAAACTTCTGATGCATTGAAGGAACAAAAAAAGATACCTGGGTAGTCTGACTAGGTCCCTACAAGCATCATTTGGAAAAGGTTGTGTGCTTGATGGGGTGTTTGTCTCTCTCGGAGACTTTCATAGCCAAGCTTGCAGATGAATCCAACTTTCCTACCTTGTCATGCAGAGGGAGAGAAACTCTTGGGTTCAGCAGATTGAGTCCAGCCAGCTGAACTGCCTCGGTTGTCAAATATGAAGCCTGATTCTTGTGACTCAAACAGATCATAACTGTAAGAGGGGATTTAAGATTTAACTGGTCACACAAAAGGACGGTATTGGCAAAGTGATGTTTTTATTTATTCATTGAATAACAATTTTCTTGGTGTTTTTTTTTTTCCTGATTTGTTTAACGAGGGTTTATTGAACCCTACAACACGTTAGGCATGAGAGGAGGTTCTGGGAAAACAAGAGTGTTGAAGGCTGACCTCTGCTCTTATGGGATTTACACTCTCTTTAGGGATATACAAGTAATAAACAATACATAAAAGTAGCAATTAGTGACTGTGTTAAGTGGTTTGGGAGATGAAGCAGGGTATCATGGAGAGAATAACAGGGTTAGGGATGGAGGCTCTTACAGACTAGAGTTGTGAGGACGGTCTGGCTGAGGAGATGGCATTTTACCTGAAAAGTGAGAAGGAGCCAGCCATGGAAAATGTCAGATGACAAACTTTCAATGGAGAAGGAAAGCACTTGTAGGAATTCTACAGGTCCTACCAGGAAGCTATTATGTTTGGAGCAGAGTGAGTGAACAGGAGAGGGCATGAGATAAGGTTGAAAATATTTATCTTCAAGTATATAAGTCATTTCAGCATTACAGAATGTGGTTTTCCCAATATCCATTCTTCTCTCATTCCTTACTAACAAAGTCATGATTTTATTCCAAGCAGCAACATGCCTAGATAAAGATTACTTTAGTTTACTAAACTAAAATGTTTATTTTTAGTTTAGTTTTTAGTGCTTGTTATCATTGGTGGATTTGTTTTTTGGTTTGGTTGCTCTCATCCTTCTTTTGGTAAGGATGGTTAATGAAGTATAAGCAGAAGATATTAACACATTGGGCAGGATTTCTGGGAAATCTCTTTAAGAGAATTGACTCAGCTAGGAAACATGACTTTTTTGTCCTTCTTCCCCTTCCTCTTTTTTCTTGCCTGGAATTCAGTAGTTAAGCTGGCGCTCCAACAGCTATGTTAGGCCATGTGTCAATACTGAGAATAAAAGCTGTGACTAAAAACAGTAGAGCACAAACTAGAAGAAGCAAAGTCCCTGTTGACTAGGGCATCTCCATATTAGCCAATGAGTGCCTAGCCCCCATATAATTAAATAATAAACCTCTTATCTGATTCAATTTATACTGAATTGCTATATGCAATTAGTGGAACATAATTCTTTCAGAAACACCACACCAAGTCGTGTTTTAGATTTTACCTTCTGGATTCAAATACTAGTTGTTGAAAGAATGAATATGATATAGTTTACTAGGAAAAGAGATATTGCTAAGATTTTTTTAAAAAGAAGAATTTTGAAAAGAATTTTCTCAGTACTAATAATGTTCTTGGAAAATTATTTTCAGAGATGACTCATATATACATTCTTTCACCCTTTTAACATTTAAAATGAGACAACTTGAAAGATCTTACAAGTAGAGAAATGAAAATCTCAAAATGTCTTATGAGGGAGACCCTACAAGATGGTGGAGGAGTAAGACGTGGAGATCACCTTCCTCCACACAAATACATCAAAAATACATCTACATGTGGAACAACTCCTACAGAACACCTACTGAATGCTGGCAGAAGACCTCAGACTTCCCAAAAGGCAAGAAATTCCCCACGTACCTGGGTAGGGCAAAAGAAAAAAGAAAAAACAGAGACAAAAGAATAGGGACAGGACCTGCACCTCTGGGAGGGAGCTGTGAAGGAGGAAAAGTTTTCACACGCTAGGGACCCCCTTCACTGGTAGGGACAGGGGGTGGGTGGGTGGGGAAGCTTTGGATCCATGGAGGAGAGCACAGCAACAGGGATGCAGAGGGCAAAGTGCAGAGATTCCCACAATGAAGATTGGTACTGACCAGCATTCACCAACCTGAGACGCTTTTCTGCTCACCCGCTAGGATGGGTGGGGGCTGGGAGCTGAGGCTTGGGCTTCGGAGGTCAGATCTCAGTAAGAAGACTGGGGTTGGCTGTGTGAACACAGCCTGAAGGGGGCTAGTGTACCACAGCTAGCCTAGCAGGAGTCTGGGAGAAAGTCTGGACCTGCCGGAGAGGCAAGAGACCATTGTTTTGGGGTGTGCGATGAGAAGGGATTCCCTCCCTGTGTGCCCACAGAAGGCAGAGCACTGACTCAATGATCTCCAGGGACGGGTGTGAGCAGCAGCTATCAGATCGGACCCCAGAGACGGGCCTGAACCGCTAACGCTTGCTGCCACTGCTGCCACCAAGAATCCTGTGTGCAAGCGCAGGGCACTACCCACAGCCCCCTGGAAACCTGTGCAGCCAGCCAATGCCAGGGTCTGTGATCCAGGGACAACATCCCTGCAGGAACACACGGAGTGCCTCAGGCTGTTGCAATGTCATGCTGGCCTCTGCAGCTGCAGGCTCGCCCCGCATTCCAATTATGACTACCATACCCCTCCCTTGCCCGGGCCTGAGTGAGGAAGAGAGCCCTAATCAGCTGCTGCTTTAATCCCCTGTCTGGGTGGGGAACAGATGCCTGAGGGCGGCCTACACATAGAGGCAGGGCCAAAACCAAAGCTGAACCCCAGGAGCTGTGGGAACAAAGAAGAGAAAGGGAAATTTCATCGTGCAGCCTCAGGAGCAGCGGATTAAATCCCCACCATCAACTTGATAAACACTGCATATGTGGAATACCTGAATAGACAATGAATATTCCCAAAAAGGAGGCAGTGGACTTTGGGAGCAGCTGTAGACTTGGGGTTTGCTTTCTGCATCTGATTTGTTTTTGGTTTAATGTTTATTTTAGTTTAGTTTTTAGTGCTTGTTATCACTGGTGGATTTGTTTTTTGGTTTGGTTGCTCTCTTCTTTTTTAAAAAAATTTTTATTCTTAATTTTTATAATTTTACTATTTTTATTTAAAATTTTTTTTCCTTTTTTCTCTTTTTGTGAGTGTGTATGTGTATGTTTCTTTGTGTGATTGTGTCTAACTTTACTTTTACCATTTGTCCTAGGGTTCTGTCTGTTCAGTTTTTTCTTTTTGTTTGTTTCTTTTTAGGACTGTGTATGTGTATGTTTCTTAGTGTGACTTTGCCTGTTTAGTTTTGCTTTTACCATTTGGTTTGGGGTTCTATCTGTTCTTTTTTTTTTCCTTCCTTTTCTTCTGAGCCGTGTGGCTGGCAGGGCCTTGTTGCTCCAGCCAGGTGTCGGGCCTGAACCTCTGAGGTGGGAGAGCTGAGTCCAGGACACTGGATGACCAGAGACCTCCTGGCCCCATGTAATATGAATTCGCAAGAGCTCTCCCAGGGATCTCCATCTTAACACTAAGACACAGCTCCACCCAATGGTCAGTAAGCTCCAGTGCTGTATGCCCCAGGCCAAACAACTAGCAAGACAGAAACATAACCCCACCCACTAGCAGAGAGGATGCCTAAAGTCATACTAAGTTCACAGACACCCCAAAACCACACCACCTGCCGTGGCCTACCCCACCAGAAGGACAAGATCCAGCCCCACCCACCAGAGCACAGGCACACCTCCACCAGGAAGCCTACACAAACCACTGAACCAACTTCACCCCCTGGGGCCGACACCAAAAATAACAGGAACTATGAACCTGCAGCCTGCGAAAAGGAGACCCCAAACACAGTAAGTTAAGCAAAATGAGAAGACAGAGAAACACACAGCAGATGCAGGAGCAAGGTAAAAACCCAGCAGACCAAACAAGTGAAGAGGAGATAGTCTACCTGAAAAACAATTCAAAGTAATGATAGTAAAGATGATCCAAAATCTCAGAAATATAATGGAGAAAATAGAAGAAATGTTTAACAAGGACCTAGAAGAACAAAAGAGCAAACAAACAATGATGGCAACACAAGAAATGAAATTAAAAATACTCTAGAAGGGATCAAGAGCAGAATAACTGAGGCAGAAGAATGGATAAGTGACCTGGAAGATAAAATAGTGGAAATAACTGCTGCAGAGCAGAATTTGGATTTATACTGTATAAATGAAAATGGAAATCAAAAGAAAGCTGGAGTAGCAATTCTCATATCAGAAAAAATAGATTTTAAAATAAAGACTATTAAAAGAGACAAAGAAGGACACTACATAATGATCAAAGGATCAATCCAAGAAGAAGATATAACAATTGTAAATACTTATGCACCCAACATAGGAGTACCTCAATACATAAGGCAAATGCTAACAACCATAAAAGGGGAAATCAGCAGTGACACAATCATAGTAGGGGACTTTAACACTCCACTTTCACCAATGGACAGATCAACCAAAATGAAAATAAATAATGAAACACAAGCTTTAAATGATGCATTAGACTAGATGGACTTAATTGATATTTATAGGACATTCCATCCAAAAACAACAGAATACACCTTCTTCTCAAGTGCTCATGGAACATTCTCCAGGATAGATCATATCTTGGGTCACAAATCCAGCATTGGTAAATTTAAGAAAATTGAAACCATATCAAGTATCATTTCCAAGCACAATGCTATGAGACTAGATATCAATTACATGAAAAAAAGTGTAAAACATACAAATACATGGAGGCTAAACAATATGCTACTAAATAACTGAGAGATTGCTGAAGAAATCAAAGAGGAAATAAAAATATACCTAGGAACAAATGACAATGAAAACATGATGACCCAAAACCTATGGGATCCAGCAAAAGCATTTCTAAGAGGGGAGTTTATAGCAATACAATCCTACCTCAAGAAACAACAAACACCTCAAATAAACAACTTAACCTTACACATAAAGCAATTAGAGAAAGAAAAAAAAAAACCCAAAGTTAGCAGAAGAAATCATAAAGATCAGATCAGAAATAAAAGAAAAAGAAATGAATGAAACGATAGCAAAGATCAATAAAACTGAAGCTGATTCTTTGAGAAGATAAACAAAATTGATAAACCATTAGCCAGACTCATCAAGAAAAAATGGGAGAAGACCCAAATCAACCAAATTAGAAATGAAAAAGGAGAAGTAACAACTGACAGTGCAGCAATACAAAGGATCATGAGAGATTACTACAAGCAACTATATGCCAATAAAATGGACAACCTGGAAGAAATGCACAAATTCTTAGAAAAGCACAAACTTCCGAGACTGAACCACGAAGAAATAGAAAATACAAACAGACCAATCACAAGCACTGAAATTGATAGTATGATTAACAATCTCCCAACAAACAAAAGTCCAGGACCAGATGGCTTCACAGGTGAATTCTATCAAACATTTAGAGAAGAGCTAACCCTATCCTTCTCAAACTCTTCCAAAATAGAGCAGAGAGAGGAACACTCCCAAACTCATTCTATGAGGCCACCATCACCCTGATACCAAAACCAGACAAAGATGTCACAAAGAAAGAAAACAGTAGGTCAATCTCACTGATGAACATAGATGCAAAAATCCTCAACAAAATACTAGCAAACAGAATCCAACAGCACATTAAAAGGATCATACACCATAATCAAGTGGGGTTTATCCCAGGAATGCAAGGATTCTTCAATCTACACAAATCACCCAATGTTTACACCATATTAACAAATTGAAGGATAAAAACCATATGATCATCTCGACAGATGCAGAAAAAGCTTTCGACACAATCCAACACCCATTTATGATTAAAAAAACTCTCCAGAGGGCTTCCCTGGTAGCTCAGTGGTTGAGAGCCCACCTGCCAATGCAGGGGACGTGGGGTCATGCCCTGGTCTGGGAGGAACCCACACGCCACAGAGCGGCTGGGCCCGTGAGCCATGGCCGCTGAGCCTGCACGTCCGAAGCCTGTGCTCCGCAATGAGAGAGGCCACAGCAGTGAGAGGCCCACGTACCGCAAAAAAAAAAAAAAAAAAAAAGAACTCTCCAGAAAGTGAGCATAGAGGGTACCTACCTCAACATAATAAAGACCCATATATGACAAACCCACAGTCAATATTGTTCTCAGTGGTGAAAAAGTGAAACCATTTCCTCTAAGATGAGGAACAAAACAAGGTTGTCCACTGTCACCACTATTATTCAACATAGTTTTGGAAATTTTAGCCACAGCAGTCAGAGAAGAAAAAGAAATTAAAGGAATCCAAATTGGAAAAGAATGAGTAAAACTGTCACTGTTTACAGATGACATGATACTATGCATAGAGAATCCTAAAGATGCTACCAGAAAACTACTAGAGCTAAACAATGAATTTGGTAAAGTTATTAGGATACAAAATTAATGTACAGAAATCTCTTGCATTCCTATACACTAATGACAAAAAATCTGGAAGAGAAATGAAGGAAACACTCCTATTTTCCACTGCAACAAAAAGGATAAAATACCTAGGAATAAACCTACCTAAGGAGACAAAAGACCTGTACTCAGAAAACTATAAGACACTGATGAAAGAAATTAAAGACAATACAAACAAATGGAGAGATACACCATGTCTTGGATTTGAAGAATGAATCAACACTGTGAAAATGACTATACTACCCAAAGCAATCTACAGATTCAATGCAATCCCTGTCAAACTACCCATGACATTTTGCAGAGAACTAGAACAAAAAAATTTCAAAATTTGTATAGAAACACAAAAGACCCCAAATAGACAAAGGAATCTTGAGAAATAAAAATGGAGCTGGAGGAATCAGGCTCCTGGACTTCAGACTATACTACAAAGCTACAGTAATCAAGACAGTATGGTACTGGCACAAAAACAGAAATATAGATCAATGGAACAGGATAGAAAGCCCAGAGGTAAACCCATGCACATTTGGTCACCTTATCTTTGATAAAGGAGGCAAGAATATACAATGGAGAAAAGACAGCCTCTTCAATAAGCAGTGCTGGGAAAACTGGACAGCTACATGTAAAAGAATGAAATTAGAACACTAACACCACACACAAAAATAAACTCAAAATGGATTAAAATCCTAAATGCAAGAGCAGACAGTATAGAACTCTTAGAGGAAAACATAGGCAGAAGACACCATGATATAAGTCACAGCAAGATCCTTTTTGACCCACCTCCTAGAGAAATGGAAATAAAAACAAAAATAAAAAATGGGACCTAATGAAACTTAAAAACTTGCACAGCAAAGGAAACCATAGACAAGATGAAAAGAAGCCCTCAAAATGGGAGAAAATATTTGCAAATGAAGCAACTGACAAAGGATTAATATCTAAAACATACAAGCAGCTTATGAAGTTCAATAAATGCCTGCTGTAAATGACTTACAAATGGTTGTTGTGAGACCTCATCATGTTCACAATCCTACGATATACCATCCACATTAGCAATGGCTGTTGACAAACTTTGTTCTCTGCTTTTAGCTGGAGAAAAGTAAACATGTAAAGGCAGAAATATAATTGTTCTCATTAAGTTGCCATTATCTGTCAAATGGAATTTGAATTACTTTACTATTAACTTGGTTTCTCAAATAGCAAAGATTTTAGACATTTCAATGAAAATTCTTATAGAGAAAACCATTGACTTCTTTACCAATTGTGTTTAATAAGTGGAAATATCCTTTGTCTATTAAGTTATACAATTTATTTGCTGAAAGGAGGTGAAGGCAGGGCATCAAATAAATATTGTCCAAAATTTAGAAAACCCATACTGAGAAAAATACCCCACACAATCAGAAGTGTGGTTATGAAGGTGACAGACCTCTATATACCCAACCTTGGTTCACACCAAGATGGGATTGATAATATAAATAAAGTGGTACTGTAACTCCAGGAGAAATTAATTCTGAATATGAGAATCAAAGAAGTCTTCTGAGATGGGAAGGCAGTTGAGTGGGGTCTTGAAAGACAAGAAAGATTTTGAAAGTCTGCAGATTGTGAGAGCACTATCCAGGCAGGGAGCAGTGTATTTGCAGAGCCTGGTGGGGTGGAAATGCTTGGTAAGTTTGGCAGAACAGGGAAAGTTCAATTCTTGGAGGCAGGAGATGGGGGAGTGGATGTGGGACTTAGCAGGACTCTTGTTCTTGAAAGCCACATCTTATTAAGGATACAGACAGACAAATACCTGAGTGATTAGGGAGGGAAGAATGAAAGGGGAAATAGGGTGTTAGGAGAGAGAACAGCCAAAGTAGGGCCCTGCTTGGGCAGGCTGCCAGGCCCTTCCAGCAGCAGTGAAACAGACCTGAAAAGAACCAGCCATGGAACGTTTGGTAAGGATCACTTAGACAGAGGGAGCAGAACACAGTATTTTTAAGAGACTGCAAGTGTGTTGAGAGGAGTTGAGCATTGATGGTGGAGTGGTGGGAGGTGAGGTTGGAGGCATGTATCAGCATCAGACCATGGCCAGCCTCTTGTGCCATGTAAGGAGCTTGGGTTTTATTCTGAGCACAGGTGAACCGTGAGTATTTATACCTGGAGGTGGCATGGTTTATGATTTACTAGGTCATTAACTGACTTACAGATAATAGATTGGGGAGGAAGCAGAAAGACTAGGAGGCCATTGCAGGAATCTGAATGAGATATGGCAGTGGCTTAAACTGAGGGATGGAGGTGGATATGAGAGGTAGGTAGAATCAAGAGGATTCACTAAAAGAGCTGAATGTTGGGTTAGGGCAGTAGAGAGGGAGCAATCAAGTACGATTCCCTTAAAGTCCCATAACTAAAGTTATAATGAAATTCCTAGAGTCATCGAATTCGGGAAGAGGTTTTCAAAGAAGTTGGAATTCTCTAAAATTTTCAAGATTCCCATTCTACTTAAAAATTATAGAACAATAAACAGAGATAGGGACTGTGATGTTATAAAAGTCAGACCTGTTTAAATCATAGTCTCCCTTCAAAGGACCCACTACTCTAAGCAAATTATTTTTAAACAAATTTATCTTACTGACAGTCTAAAAGTGGGTGTCCTAAAATAAATATAATACTTTGTGGTAGTTGTAGGTTAATTTTTGATTTTTCTTGCCACATTTTTGAATGTCTTCTTTATGCCAGTTACATTTTCTTGTTGGTTCTGACAATTTATAGCTTAATCTCTTTTTTTCTGATGTTAATGTTGAAATATTTATCTCCTGTGATGGTGGACAGATTCAGCTGAATAACTGAATATTTCAAAACTAATTTTAATCATCTAATTATTTTTCCTACCAAGACTTTGGTTTGTTACAAAGAACAAAGAAGAAGGATTTATTGCACTCCTCAATTTTGCACTTGATTCGGTGGAATGATGATCTGAGCAATCCCAAAAGGAGTAGAAAAGGAACTATATTGTTTGAGTGCCATGACTTTACCCATATAATTGATTTTTGACTAAAACTTATCTTTAAATAGTCTACATATTACTACCTCATGCACTGACAGATTTTTAAACATCTGAGAAGCCACACATCTCTTTTTATTTTCAAATTTCAAAAGAAAAGTTTTCAGAGCTCAGGTAAATGAGAAGGTCAGTAATATTTTTCCTGATTGCTGCTGTTCCACCATCTAGAAAGAAGAATTTCTTTTGAAAGATGTATTTTTAAGTGTCTTTTAAAGAAGTTTGGATTTGGACTCCTGGTGGTGTCCAGGAAGTAAAATGAACCATAAATGAGACACATCAAAAGTAACTTACAAAGAACTTTTTTAATATTAAAGTGATGAATCAGAGCTCAAATTAACAAGTAAAGGAATCCACCTATAATGAAAACCTTTTTCCAACATAACACTTCATTATAAAGGGAGTTTTTCTATAATAGAAGCAAGTGTAATTACATTTTTATATATAATTAGGACATTATTATCATTTCACCATATCAAAGTTCATTATGACATCTCTGATACATTTTTCATAGAGCAAAAATAAAAAGAGAACAGGAGTCCTTCAATTAGACTCATATAAGGACATCCACAGAGACTGAAAGAAGCTGATCAAACAGCTTACTTAGCCCAAAAGGGACCAGGTAGAACCCACGTTGCTTTTATGACACAGAAGGTGCTTTTTTTTGTATCCCGTATAATTTCTAATTATAGTTTTTCACTCCGTTCATATTCAACCATAAGAAATTAAAGGTGCAACATTCCCAGCTGGACCCAACTTTCTCCAACATTTCAAGCTCAGCTCCCCGGTGTTTACTGGGCTGGGCGGAATTCCTTTTGTGCCCAATGCAAACACCTGTCAAATGTGAGGCAATCTACAAACTGTTCTGTTTTGCCAGTTTTATAAAAACGGCTAAGGCTCCCTTCTTCCCTTGCTCCCACCATCTTGTAATATCATTGGAAGATAACTAAAGTAGCTTCTAAAAATATTGAAAGGTTCCATATTTTAGAACAGATTATCTAACAGAAATATCTTGAGCATGAAAAATGTGTCACGGGTCAGGATTTGTAAATGTATGATCAAATAAACTTTGACTTGTATAAATTAGCATATTAACATGTTCAAAGTTAATTAAAACAAAATGCATTTTTTATGCATGAGTTTACAGTGAATGTTGCTTTCGGTGCAGATGAAATGTTGAAGATAGCATGGTTTGGGGAACTGACTCTTAGTATTCCAATCTCAGAAATTTTTGCTCTTCAGTTTATTTAAGACCACTCACTAAGCAATGCCCCCATGAATTTATCATTATGTTCAGCTTGGTTTTAAGACCTTCAGCCTCTGCTCTACATGCAGGATGTGTGGGAAGTGCCAGAGAAAGATTCTTTCCGACCCCGTAATTGGAGCACATGAAGATCAGCACTGGGAGGGGTCAAGGGCTTCAACTTTGTATAGATGGGGAAACTGAAACACACAAAAAGCCATCCCTGCTCCTAGAACTGGACTTTCCTGACTCCATGGCCAGGGACCTTTCTGCTCCACTGCATTCCAATGGCACTTGTCACATTTCTCTACAATTCTCAGTTTCAAAAAAGATTTTTTAAAAATTAAATTGTTGTCTCTACTGCATTAAGTAATGTATTTTTATTTTAGAGATCTTTGTGTGTGTGTGTGTATGTGTGTGTGTGTGTGTGTGTGTGTGTGTTTACGCTATACCACTGCAAACTTCCCACCCTTTTTTTTTGATAGCAATTTGGTATGAATTAATATCTGTAAACAAACAAAAGACATATACGCTATCTCCAAAACTAATGATTCAGAAGGTACTTCAAGGGTGCCATATATATAATTCTAAATAGCAATATTTTTTATTATTGTTAAACTATTGACAGAAATATCACAATTAGTTGGATTTTCTGATTAATATAATTTAAATAAATAGTTTACATATAACAGTTTTTTCTGGGCTCTATTGATCATTTTGTTCTTCGTTTTTGATTCTGCTGGATGCATACTATTTCTTATAATATGCCCATAGACTGTACATCAACATGTTAAAGAAGAGGGCTTTCCTGGTGGCACAGTGGTTAAGAATCCGCCTGCCAATGCAGGGAACATAGGGTCGAGCCCTGGCCCGGGCAGATCCCACATGCCGCAGAGCAGCTAAGCCCGTGCGCCACAACTACTGAAGCCCACGCGCCATGCTCTGCAATAAGAGAAGCCACTGCAATGAGAAGCCCGCGCACCGCAGCGAAGACCCAATGCAGCCAAAAATAAAAATAAATAAAATAAAATTTTAAAAAAATGTTAAAGAAGACTCTAGAAAAACGGATCATTTATGGCAGAGATGGATTTGAAATAATGCTTTTATTATTTAAACCTAACCACACTGCTTTTCAAAATAAGTGGTAACTCATAGATGTTACAACTGTGACTAACTTGTTTGACCATTCACTTACACAGCTGCAAGTATAGCTGTTCAGACCGAGTGAATACTGTTAAAAATTAACTTGTCTCCCGAATTTCTTAACCCAAATATAGAGATCAGTAATTTCTTACTGTACTCATGTTCCTGCCTGTAATCCTACCATGTATATGATTGTATCATCGTTGTCTTATGGGTTGAATCTTTATTAAAAAAATAGCAGCAAGTATTTCTGTACTCAGATAGACCTTCTGCTTATTCCTTTAGAATGTTTATGAGATTTGGCTGTAACTATTAAAATTTTCTATGAGAAATTATTTCTTAGAACCAGATACTTTCTTCTTTCTCTATCCTACTAAAATGTTAAGATGATTATAAAATTAAGATGATAGTCTCCGTTAGTGATTCTTAATGTAAGGGGGGAAAATCTGTTAAGATGCTTTTTTATTCCTTGCCTTGTAAATTTAAAATCCCTATATTAGCATAGAAATGTGTTGCAGTTCCTTCCAATTAACCTAAAAAATTATCTTCTTTCTGGTACATTCTTTAAATATTTCAAGTTAAAAACCTACAAACTATCGTGGCGTGTTTCTAATAGCTAAAGTAAAATTCATAGTCTGTGCAAGACAATCAACAGAAGACTGTAAATCAATTATTGGATTAATTTTATTAAATCTTTATCATATTATCAAACAGTAGAACTACTACCTTAACTCACAGTAAATAAATGCTTTGACAGAAAATGACCAAGTTGATATTGTGGACAGAACTGTCATGCAGCTGTGTTTCTGTGCCTGGCAGCCCAAGTTTGGAGGCCATCTCATATGAAATCAGCCTGCCAGTGAGGTGCCTTTGCACAAACTTGTGTGTATTCACTTGTGCTTGGTTTTGCATGTGCTGATTTTTAAAGATTCACATGCATTTGTTTATATATGTTTCTTCCATTTGACTATAGGCCTTTTGAGAAAAGGAACTCATTTGCTATTTTTTTTTTTTTTTTTTTTTTTTTTTTTTTTGCGGTACGCGGGCCTCTCACTGTTGTGGCCTCTCCCGTTGCGGAGCACAGGCTCCGGACGCACAGGCTCAGCGGCCATGGCTCATGGGCCCAGCCGCTCCACGGCATGTGGGATCTTCCCAGACCGGGGCACGAACCCGCGTCCCCTGCATCGGCAGGCGGACTTCCAACCACTGCGCCACCAGGGAAGCCCTGCTATTTTATTTATACCTTTCCATGGTACCTGGTAAAGACCTCTGCCCATCACAGGTCTTCAGTAAATATGATTGAATCATTTTCCAACTGCTGATTACATTATGGTTTTTTATTTCTTTCTTTCTTTCTTTTATTTTAGTTCTGTAGTATTGCTATCTCCCAAGTAAGCTGAAAACATCTTCCCTTTAAGAATATATGAATGCTGGTGGGGAAAACTGGGCCCGAGGAACTATAATGTCACCGCCACATTTGTGATAAATACATTCTAAGGTTTCAGATGTCTTCCTAAGGAAATGTCAAGTAGGTGCTTCTTATTTACAGCAGATGCATCTTTTCACGAATCAAAGGAAGTACAGGTTTTCCAATTTGCTTTCGGAGTACAGGGCTGGATGAAGCACCTGTTTTAGCCTATCAAAGGACTGATCCCACGGTCAGAGTCTGAAGTTATGTGGATTCATATTTAATTATGTTGGCCAATTATTTTGCTACACTCACAGGAGGGGAAGAGATTGTGACATAGAAGAAAATTCCCAGACCACATACTATTGTTATTCCTCTCAGCCATCACTCCAATACTATCTACATATTCCTATATCCTTTTTTAAAAAAAAATGAAACTTTCAAAAAATAAAAAAATAAAAAATGAAACTTTCATCTGTGAAAAGAAAGCATTAACATAAAGCACAACAGAAGGAAGCTGCATTTGGCATTGAGCAATGTGCTAGAAGGGCTTGCAGTTTAGAAATGCATTTTTTGCTTCTTCAGAAAGAAAAATTCTTAATCTCACTGTGTTTACAGTAGAAAGCTCTAGACGTATTTTTACAGCCTTGACTCAAAATTGGACTGATTTATTACACTTGGAAATGGGAACTCTGCTCTTTTTAACCTTTAGCTCCTTGAGGTTAATATTAATTAATATTTTTCACAAAGAATGTGTGTATTATATTTGTATTTCTTTCTAAGTGGTGGCTATAATTGGGACAGCATTCAGGTAAAATTGAAAAGGTGCTTTGCAACACTTAATGAAGTGACCAGTTCTCAATTCAGTATGTCATTTTCTTGTGCAAGAAACTAGAAATTTTATGATAAATTTAAGTATCTAGATCTATTCCTTTTATTAATATTTCTGGCCCTAGGTAAGGGGCCATTAATAAAAGACTGAAATTATTTTAAGGTTTTGTTTGTGTCTTCATATATAAGATAGAGTAAATCCTGTTGTAATTCTCCAAGTGAACTTCTAACTTCATATTTCTACTCCAGAAAATTAGGTAAACAACAGTGAACTATCACTCACAGGAGAAGATCTTTTTATTTGACTGTACAACCAAACAAATAGACTTAAAATGTTTTTTCATCCATGACACCTGTTCTTCTTTTTAACATCTTTATTGGAGTATAATAGCTTTACAATGCTGTGCTAGTTTCTGCTGTATAACAAAGTGAATCAGCTATACATATACATATATCCCCATATTCCCTCCCTCTGGCGCCTCCATGCTACCCTCCCTATCCCACCCCTCTAGATCATCACAAAGCACTGAGCTGATCTCCCTGTGCAGCTGCTTTCCACTACTTATCTATTTTACATTTGGTAGTGTATATATGTCAATGCTACTCTCTCATTTCATCCCAGCTTCCCCTTCCCCCTCTCCGTGTCCTCAAGTCCATCCTCTGCGTCTGCATCTTTATTCCTGTCCTGCCCCTAGATTCATCAGAACAATTTATTTTTTTAGATTCTGTATATATGTGTTAGCATATGGTATTTGTTTTTCTCTTTCTGACATACATCACTCTGTGTGACAGACTCTAGGTACATCCACCTCACTACAAATCACTCAATTTCATTTCTATTTATGGCCAAGTAATATTCCATTGTATATATGTGCCACATCTTTATCCATTCATCTGTCGATGGACACTTAGGTTGCTATTGTAAATAGCTTTTGCACAACACAGGAAACCATAAACAAGACAAAAAGACAACCCTCAGAATTGGAGAGATATCTGCAAATGAAGCAACTGACAAAGGATTTATCTCCAAAATATATGAGGCTCATAAATCTCAATATCAAAAAAACAACCCAATCCAAAAATGGGCAGAAAACCTAAATAGACATTCTCCAAGGAAGATATACAGATTGCCAAGAAACACGTGAAAGGATGCTCAACATCACTAATCACTAAAATGCAAATCAAAACCATAATGAGGTAACAGCTCACAATGGTCAGAATGGCCATCATCAAAGAATCTACAAACTGCTCCAACTCAGCGCTGGGGCCTCTGAGGTGCCTGCAAGCAGCTGGAGCAGATCTGGGGCTTTGTGATCCACTTTCTGGGTGTCAAGGGGCTACTGGGCTGGGGCCAAGGCAGGGAGCAGCCCTCGGAGATGGTGGCTCGTAGGTGCTTCTGCCAGTCTTCTAGGATTGCCATAATAAAATACCAGAAGATTGGGTGGCTTACACAACAGAAATTTATTTTTTCACTGTTCTGGAGGATGAAGTCTAAGGTCAGTCAAGGTTTGGTTTCTTCTGAGGCCTCTTCCTTGCCTTCTGTGTGGCTGACAGGGTCTTGGTGCTCTGGCCAGATGTCAGGCCTGTGCCTCTGAGGTGGAGGAGCCGAGTTCAGGACATTGGTCCAGCAGAGACCTCCCAGCTCCACATAATATCAAACAATGAAAGCTTTCCCAGAGATCTCCATCTCAATGCTAAGACCCAGCTCCACACAACAACCAGCAATCTACAGTGCTGGACACCCCATGCCAAACAACCAGCAAGACAGGAACACAACCTCACCCATTAGCAGAGAGGCTGCCTAAAATCATAATAAGGTCACAGACACCCCAAAACACACCACGGGACACAGTCCTGCCCACCAGAGAGACAAGATCCAGCCTCATCCACCAGAAAACAGGCACTAGTCCCGTCCACCAGGAAGCCTACACACCCACTGAACCAACCCTAGGCACTGGAGGCAGACATCAAAAACAACAGGAACTATGAACCTGCAGCCTGCAAAAAGGAGACCCCAAGCACAGTAAGTTAAGCAAAATGAGAAGACAGAAAAACACACAGCAGATGAAGGAGCAAGGTAAAAACACAGCAGACCAAACATATGAAGAGGAAATACGCAGTCGACCTGAAAAAAAATTCAGAGTAATGATAGTAAAGATGAGCCAAAATCTTGGAAATACAATGGAGAAAATAAAAGAAACGTTTAACAAGGACCTGAAAGAACTAAAGAGCAAATGAACAATAACAGTCTTAGAGAACACAGGGACAACATTAAACACACCAACATTCGAATTTAGGGGTCCCAGAAGAAGAAGAGAAAAAGTAAGGGTATGAGAAAGTATTTGAAGAGATTATAGTTGAAAATTTCCCTAATATGGGGAAGGAAATAGTCAAGTCCAGGAAGCACAGAGAATCCCATACAGGATAAATCTAAGAAGAAACATGCCAAGACACATATTAATCAAACTATCAAAAATTAAATACAGAGAAAAAATATTAAAGCAGCAAGGGAAAAACAACAAATAACACACAAGGGAATCCCCATAAGGTTAACAGCGGATCCTTCAGCAGAAACTCTGAAAGCCAGAGGGGAGTGGCAAGACATATTTAAAGTGATGAAAGGGAAAAACATGCAACCAAGATTTCTCTACCCAGCAAGGATCTCATTCAGATTCGATGGAGAAATTAAAACCTTTACAGATAAGCAAAAGCTAAGAGAATTCAGCACCACCAAACCAGCTTTACAACAAATGTTAAAGGAACTTCTCTAGGCAGGAAACACAAGAGAAGGAAAAGACCTACAATAACAAACCCAAAACAATTAAGAAAATGGTAATAGGAGCATACATATCGATAATTACCTTAAATGTAAATGGTTTAAATGCTCCCACCAAAAGACATAGACTGGCTGCATGGATACAAAAGCAAGACCCATATATATGCTGGCTACAAGAGACCCACTTCAGACCTAGGGACACATACAGACAGAAAGTGAAGGGATAGAAAAAGATTCCATGCAAATGGAAATCAAAAGAAAGCTGGAGTAGCAATTCTCATATCAGAAAAAATAGACTTTAAAATAAAGACTATTACAAGAGACAAAGAATGACACTATATAATGATCAAGGGATCAATCCAAGAAGAAGATACAGCAATTGTAAATATTTATGCACCCAACATAGGAGCACCTCAATACATAAGGCAAATGCTAACAGCCATAAAAGGGGAAGTCGACAGTAACACAACCATAGTAGGGGACTTTAACTAGGGGATTTTAACACCCCACTTTCACCAATGGACAGTTCATCCAAAATGAAAATAAATAAGGTAACACAAGCTTTAAATGATACATTAAACAAGGTGCACTTAATTGATATTTGTAGGACATTCCATCCAAAAACAACAGAATACACTTTCTCCTTGAGTGCTCATGGAACATTCTCCAGGATAGATCATATCTTGGGTCACAAATCAAGCATTGGTAAATTTAAGAAAATTGGAATCTTATCACGTAACTTTTCCGAACACAATGCTATGAGACTAGACATCAATTAAAATCTGTAAAAAATACAAAAACATGGAGGCTAAACAATACACTACTTAATAACCAAGAGATCACTGAAAAAATCAAAGAAATCAAAAAATACCTAGAAACAAATGACAATGATAACACGATGACTCAAAACCTATGGGATGAAGCAAAAGCATTTCTAAGAGGGAAGTTTATAGCAATACAATCCTACCTCAAGAAACAACAAACACCTCAAATAAACAACCTAACCTTACACGTAAAGCAATTAGAGAAAGAAAAACAAAAAAAACCCCCGAAGTTAGCAGAAGGAAGGAAATCATAAAGATCAGATCAGAAATAAAAAGAAATAAAGGAAATGATAGCAAAGATCAATAAAACTAAAAGCTGGTTGTTTGAGAAGAAAAACAAAATTGATAATCCATTAGCCAGGTTCATCAAGAAAAAAAGGAAGAGGACACAAATACAAAATTAGAAATGAAAAAGGAGAAGTAACAACTGACACTGCAGAAATACAAAGGATCATGAGAGATTACAACAAGCAACTATATGTCAATAAAATGGACAACCTGGAAGAAATGGACAAATTCTTAGAAAAGCACAACGTTCTGAGACTGAACTAGGAAGAAACAGAAAATATAAACAGACAAATCACAAGCACTGAAATTGAGACTGTGATTAAAAATCTTCCAAAAAATAAAAGCTCAGGACCAGATGACTTCACAGGAAAATTCTATCAAACATTTAGAGAAGAGGTAACACCTATCCTTCTCAAACTCTTCCAAAATATAGCAGAGGGAAGAACACTCCCAAGCTCATTCTATGAGGCCACCATTATCCTGACACCAAAACAAGACAAAGAAGGAAAACTACAGGCCAGTCTCACTGATGAACACAGATGCAAAAGTCCTCAACAAAATGCTAGCAAACAGAATCCAACAGCACATTAAACGGATCATACACCATGATCAAGTGGGGTTTATCCCAGGAATCCAAGGATTCTTCAATATACGCAAATCAATCAATGTGATAAACCATATTAACAAATTGAAGGAGAAAAACCATATGATCATCTCAATAGATGCATAAAATGCTTTCGACAAAATTCAACACCCACTTATGATAAAAAAAAAAAACCTCCAGAAAGTAGGCATAGAGGGAACCTACCTGAACATAATAAAGGCCATATATGACAAACCCACAGCCAATATCATTCTCAATGGTGAAAAACTGAAAACTTTTTCTCTAAGAGCAGGAACAAGACAAGGTTTTCCACTTACTCAACATAGTTTTGGAAGTTTTAGCCACAGAGAAGAAAAAGAAATAAAAGGAATCCAAATCAGAAAACAAGAAGTAAAGCTGTCACTGTTTGCAGATGACTTGATATTATACATAGAGAATCCTAAAGATGCTACCAGAAAACTACTAGAGCTAATCAATAAATTTGGTAAAGTAGCAGGATACAAAGTTAATGCACAGAAATCTCTTGCATTCCTATACACTTATGATAAAAAATCTGAAAGAGAAATTAAGGAAACAGTCCCATTTACCACTGCAACAAAAAGAATAAAATACCTAGGAATAAACCTACCTAAGGAGAGAAAAGGCCTGTATGCAGAAAACTATAAGACCCTGATGAAAGAAATTAAAGATGATACAAATAGATGGAGAGATATACTATGTTCTTGGATTGGAAGAATCAACATTGTGAAAATGACTATACTACCCAAAGCTATCTACAGATTCAATGCAATCCTTATAAAACTAACAATGGCATTTTTCACAGAATGAGAACAAAAAACTTCACACTTTGTATGGAAACACAAAAGACCCTGAATAGCCAAAGCAATCTTGAGAGAAAAAAAAAATGGAGCTGGAGGAATCAGGCTCCCGGACTTCAGACTATACTACAAAGCTACAGTAATCAAGACAGTATGGTACTGGCACAAAAACAGAAATATAGGTCAATAGAACAGGATAGAAAGCCCAGAGTTAAACCCACACACATGTGGTCACCTTATTTTTGATAAAAGAGGCAAGAATATACAATGGAGAAAAGACAGCCTCTTCAATAAGTGGTGCTGGGATAACTGGACAGCTACATGTAAAAGAATGAAATTAGAACACTCCCTAACACCATACACAAAAATAAACTCAAAATGGATTAAAGCCCTACATGTAAGGTCAGACACTATAAAACTCTTAGAGGAAAACATAGGCATAACACTCTATGACATAAATCACAGCAAGATCCTTTTTGACCTACCTCTTAGAGAAATGGAATTAAAAAGAAAAATAAACAAATGGCACCTAATGAAACTTAAAAGGTTTTTCACAAAAAAAGGAAAACATAAACAAGATGAAAATCAAACCTCAGAATGGGAGAAAATATTTTCAAATGAAGCAACTGACAAAGGATTAATCTCCAAAATTTACAAGCATCTCATGCAGCTCAATATCAGAAAAACAAACAACCCAATCCAAAAACAGGCAGAAGACCTAAATAGACATTTCTCCAAAGAAGATATACAGATTGCCAACAAACACATGAAAGAATGCTCAATATCACTAATCATTAGAGAAATGCAAATCAAAGCTACAATGAGGTATCACCTCACACCAGTCAGAATGGCCATCATCAAAAAATCTACAAACAATAAATGCTGGAGAGGGTGTGGAGAAAAGAAAACATTCGTGCACTGTTGGTGGGAATATAAATTGATACAGCCACTATGGAGAACAGTATGGAAGTTCCTTAAAAACCTAAAAATGGAACTACCATACGACCCAGCAGCCCCACTACTGGGCATATACCCTGAGAAAACCATAATTCAAAAAGAGTCATGTACCACAATGTTCATTGCAGCTCTATTTACAATAGCCAAGGACATGGAAGCAATCTAAGTGTCCATCAACAGATGAATGGGTAAAGAAGATGTGGCACATATATAAAATGGAATATTACTCAGCCATAAAAAGAAATGAAATTGAGTTATTTGTAGTGAGGTGGATGCACCTAGAGTCTGTCATACAGAGTGAAGTAAGTCAGAAAGAGAAAGACAAATACCGTATGCTAACACATATACACGGAATTTTAAAAAATGGTTCTGAAGAACCTAGGGGCAGAACAGGAATAATGACATAGACATAGAGAATGGACTTCAGGGCACGGGGAAGGGGAAGGGGAAGCTGGGGCAAAGTGAGAGAGTGGCATGGACTTATACACACTACCAAATGTAAAATAGATAGCTAGTGGGAAGCAGCCGCATAGCACAGGGAGATCAGCTTGGTGCTTTGTGACCACCTAGAGGAGTGGGATAGGAATTGTGAGAGGGAGACGCAAGGCAGAGGAGATATGGGGATATATGTATATAAATAGCTGATTCACTTTGTTATAAAGCGGAAACTAAGAGACCATTGTAAAACAATTATGCTACAATAAAAATGTTAAAAAACATCTACAAACAATAAATGCTGGAGAGGATGTGGAGAAAAGGGAACCCTCTTGCACTGTTGGTGGGAATGTAAATTGATACAGCCACTATGGAGAACAGTATGGAGGTTCCTTAAAAAACTAAAAATAGAACTACCACATGACCCAGCAATCCCACTACTGGGCATATACCCTGAGAAAACCATAATTCAAAAAGACACATGTACCACAATGTTCATCACATCTGTTCATAAAAAGCTCTCTCGTCAACTCTCTACACCAGGGTGTATGTGTTGTTTTTTGCTGTCATCAAGCTGTCTGTTCATTCATGCCTGATACATGCTTTCATTCAGAGAGTTGCTTAAGGACTAGCCACAATGCTAATAACTGCTCTTGGGGAGCTTCGAGCCTGGCATTAAAGCTCACTAGACAAGCACAAACATGAGATTAATGCTTTTTATATTTTAAAAGCAGTATTTGCTTGCTTTTCCTACATCCTCCTCCAGGAGGGTTGCTTTGCCTGGGAGACTTGCCCCAGGGTTGAAACACCACAGCAGCAGCGAATCTGGTGGACAGAACCTCTTCTCCAAGAGAAGATGCAGCCCCAGCTCTGATGCTGTGAGTTGCATCTCAAGGGCAGCTTGGACAGCTGTCACGGCCAGCTCATCTCTCATCTTTTCTGACCTCTTCTGACCTCATTTCATCCATAAGTAATGTCTGAAGTTTCATGCAGTGGACGATGCTCTGGCTTTGATAATGTAATTATTAGGGTCCCGCAGTCGACCAGTTGGCCAGATGAGCATGGAGAGCATCTCTCCCAGATGCCCTCGGCGCCTGACAGATGGCTGTGTCAATTGTGTTTAAAGACACTGTGTCCTCCTGTTCCCTTTCAGGTTCTTTTAAAGCTGTAACCAGCCAAGCTGAGTGAGAGAGAAGGTGTAAACATCACGGTTGAAATGAAACTCGAAAACCACTGAGAAAAGAAATGAGGAAGATATTTTGAAAGGACACGATGCAGACTGGCGATAGGTATGATTGGGGCATTGTCTGTGAAACTGGTCCCAGCAATATGCTTTTCCATTCATTCTAGTCCTTTTACCTTGAGTCCAGGATCCCATTCTCCCATCCAGCTCTTGATTTTTAAAAAAAACCCTCAAGATGGACACAACTCTTAGATTTTAGTTACCACTTGCCCCTCGGCAGGGTGTCTTGGTGCAGTGCCCAACCTACCCACTGTCCCTGTCCGCTGTGTTCACCTAGTGCTTCTTTAGTAACATCAGCAGAAGGCAATGGATCTCTTATAGCATCGGGAGCTCACTACCTCCAAAAAGTCCAGGCCTGGACAGTCACTCCCTGAAGCACGTTTACCATGTAACCACATAGACCTGCTGTGTGTGCATCACTTGGAAATCTGGGAAATCAGCATTCTAGGTCACTACCTAAAAACTTAGTTTATACTTAGTTTATTTCTACAAAGAGGCGGGCACTCATTTCAATAAAGCCCCAGAGCATAGCTTTTTTATTGTTTACAATAAACTGATCTCTTTCCTTCTCTCAAAATAAAAAAATTAAAATAAATTTTATAATCTAGCAACTATTTTAAACAAACACAATGCTTTTTTACAATCTGGATGGGGAGGAGGGTGTTACACTCCAGTTTTGTCACTCATTTTGATTCATTCATTTGGGAAAACATCATAAATGTGTGTTCTCTTCAAAGTTCTATTTAGATGCCATCAGAGGTAACGAAGGGGATAAGGCATGGCTGCTGTCTGTGTTCACAAAGCTCGAGGTGTAAGAGGGAAGACCAATAAGATTTTTTTCATGTATCTTATTAGACCCTTATGTGCTGAGTGCATTTTACCTGGAAAGGAGCCTGGGCTTCCGAGCAAGTTACCTTGGAACTGCAAGATAACGGTAAGATTATCCTGGAGGGGCAGGGGGACGATGTGGTTACTGGCAAAAATTTTGAGCTGAAGCTCAATTCTGCTCCTCTAAGTTTCTCAATAGTGTCTCTTGAATCCAGCCTTTTTTCTTCAGCTAACTATTGTCATCACAGTCTGGAGAACTGCACAGACGTCCTAAACAGTCTCTTCTAGAGGGGCCACGTCCCTTCCTTACAACTATCATTCATCATAGAAGGGACGTCAGATTGTGTCACCCTTCCCCTTTGCCACAAGCTTTCTGTTGGCTTTCTGTTGCCTGTAGTGTAAATTCTGAATGCCTTAGCTCAGCATAAGAGGCCATGATGGGCTTCCCCGGTGGCGCAGTGGTTGAGAGCCCGCCTGCTGATGCAGGGGACACGGGTTCGTGCCCCGGTCCGGGAAGATCCCACATGCCGCGGAGCAGCTGGGCCTGTGAGCCATGGCCGCTGAGCCTCCGCGTCCGGAGCCTGTGCTCCACAACTGGAGAGGCCACAACAGTGAGAGGCCTGCGTACCGCAAAAAAAAAAAAAAAAAAAGAGGCCTTGTAGAGGCTGCTTCAAACCCTAATCTTATTGCCCGTCATTCTGTCCCCCAACCGTGGCCTTCCACTGAATACAGCTTAAGCTCTTGCCGTGTTGACGTCCTGATCACTCCCCAAAGCTCTGCTCATCCATGACTCCAGGCCTCAACACATGCTTCTCCATCATGTCTGTCCAGCTGGTATGTTTCTCCTCATGCCTTAAAGGTGCAGGATTCAGATGTAATCTTGCCCCATGTGGTCTGGCAGACAGAGCCATACCCTCCTGGGAGAACCCACAGCACTGCTTCATTCCTTTAAAAGATGATATTATTGGTTTTCTGCTTGCACGTGTCTTCTCCACTAGACTATGAGTTCCTTGAGGGGAGGGGTTTTGTTATATCCTAGGGACCTAGCGAGGTCCCTGGCGTAGAGTGGCATGTTGACAAATGCTCCTTGAATGAACAGATACATGAAAGAGAAATTGCACCTGCTCCAAGGTCTTATGTCATCAATACCCCCTTTTATTCACTGTTTAAAAGAGCTCAATGACAAAGTCATTCCATGGACGTTTCCAGAGTGAGTATGTGACCACCTCTGGCACACACCTCATTCAATATCAGGTTACTGATGCTTCGAATGTAGCTACAAAAAGCCAAGTTCAGTATACAAGCAGATTACTTCTTAAGCCCAGAACCTCTGTCCCTGCTTTCTCTCAGCTCCCCCATCATTAGCATCTGGGTCAGGTCTCTCTGTATGGAGCTGCTGACAGTCTTTTTTTCCCCCATCTTTTTTTTCCCCCTGGCTTCGAAGAAGTACAGCAGTGCTGTTTGGATGATTGTGGCTCTGTGATGCCAAGATATTTTAGAACAATGTTATGGTGCCTGGTCACACCTACTACCACTGAGACAAGCCCAGAAGTTAAATTATGAAGCAAATGTAAGCTTTGAAGAAATTTTTATTTAATCTGTATTCCCCTGTTTCATCTGCACATCCATCCAACACAATCTGCATCGTTATTAGCCACATCAACTTGCTAAAAAAAAAAAAGAGAGAGAGTAAAAAGTAAGACATCTGTGTTATAGCATTAATATATTCAAAGGTTTTTACTTTCATCTTGCAGGCATTAACATTGTGTAAATGCAATGTAAGTGCAACTTACAACAGCACTAAGTTAGCAGAAGGAAAATGTACTCGGGATCCTAGCCAAAGAAGGGAGCCAACAAAAGAGAAGAAAAAGAGAAAAAAAAGGTATGTTTGTGTGGAGGGGACAAGCAGGTTAGGAATTATGTAAAAAGCAGAATTTTACCTAGAAATAGAGTCTTTTTCCTATTGCTCTCACAGAGCTTCCTTTCTAATTGCTAGCACAATTTCTAAGGCACTGAGGCAACCCTCAAGCAGTGTGCGGAAGGTGTGTTTGTGCTCCTATGCCCTCTGGCCTGGCTGCCAGCCTATTCCCTTAGATCAGAGCCAGCAGGCAGACTGTTTTCGAATACCGATCACTTCACCCGGACCTAATCCTTTGAGTTCTCTTTGGCATCCATTCCTTCTGCCAGTTTCCTCTTCTGTTCCTCTCTTTTCTTCTGAAGTTGACAACAAAGACATCCTCAGGGCCCTCCTTGATGTAAGACCACTCTTGATGTTATCACAGTGTGTTTTTTTTTGTACCCTAAAGTTGTGCTACTTTTATATTCAGCTAGCACAATATTTGCACACCAGAAGATAAAGAACATGTGAATAAGTTATCCAGAGTGATCGTTTCTTTTTAATTTGTACCCCTCCGTGTTTTTTTGATGTAAACTCTTTCCTTTCCCTGTCACTCATCTCCATACCTGATCAAGAACCTGAAGCTCTCTTTAGAGACGTTGTTACTTCTATACCTTAAATTGGCCTGACCTGCCACTTTTAATTTCAAAACTATGGCTGTATGAGATATGGATGAATATGGAATTTCTATGAAGCACAAAACTTTTGAACAGTTCCTGTCCTCTGTGATAGTGAGTTTTTAAAGAGAAATCTCCAAAGAGCTAATTAGTAGACAAGTAGAGCTCAGCCTGAACAAAGCTGAAAAGATAGCAGGTAACTAAAAGGACCTGGCCATAGCTGACAAAAATCAAAGCCCTGACAGAGAGCTGGCAGTAACCTTGGGCTGCTAACTGACAGAGACAATAAAAAAAAAAAAAAACCCTCTGAACCTGGCAGAGAGTGACAGCCCCACTAGAGATTCTCCGAAGAGCACAGGAGCTCCACTGCAAGGAAGTGGTAATCTTCCAGCAGGCAAATCCAAAGACTTTTACTGCCCATCTCAAGTCTAAAAGATGTGAACTGGTTCTGCTCCGACCATCCCTTATGGAGGAGAGAGAGAGAGAGAGAGAGAGAGAGAGAGAGAGAGAGAGAGAGAGAGGAGAGATGAGGCCCAGGAGTTTTTTTAAGTTACTTGAAAAGTTCCATGCTGACCGTGAACTTGAGGATGGAGTCGTGGGAAGGAAGACTGTGCAGCAGCCCGAGGTGGAGAAGAAGCCTGACTGTTCCTGGGGGTTCAGGCGGATGGCAGTGAGGAAGAGCCGGGAGCAAGTGTCCGTTGGCAAAAGCCAGTGCAGGCCAGGACTTAACGAGCCCAGCGACCTACAAAATATGGTTGGAAATAAAAGGGATTGCCGTTGAAAGAAACCTGAGGCATGACAGGGAAAAAAGAAAGTGGGAGTCAAGGAAAAGAGTCACAGCAAGGGCGAGAGTCGTTCCTTCTTAGAACACAGACTTTATAAGGGTGTAGAGCAGAGAGCTGCATTTTCAAAGTCCTAGAAGCAAGAGAAAACACACAAATAATGACCTTCTTTCTTTAAATTAATTTTTATTGGAGTATAGTTGCTTTACAATTAAAGAAGGTTTTTAAAAGATCATTATTTTTGACACAACATTGTAAAAAGAATGATCTTTTAAAAACCCTCTTGAATCCTCTAAAAAGAGAGAGCAAGCTCTGACGGTTTTGTTAGGTTTAGGCACTCATGGGCCCTCTTCTAAAATTCCGAGGGTGCAAAGGGAGGTAAGAAAGGATGCTTCCGTTAACTGAGAGATCTGAAAATGTCTTTCTGTAAGCACGAGATTCCGTGGTGTAATTCTGGGCATACAAATAATTCTATTTAGGAAAGAAGCCAAGCTCTAACAAAGTGCTATAACTACGAGGAGGGAGAAAACTTGAAAGCAAGCAGTTAAAAAGCATTCTGCTTTGAAACCCAAATGCTAATAACATACATTAGGTGGTTTTCATTATCCCTAAAGAAGGTCTTAGTTCCAGACAAGTATTTCTGCTTCTATATTTATTCCTCCCCAAGATACTGAACTCTGAATCCTTACAGACATTGCAGCCCTTGAAGACACGACCAGTGTTTGCAGACCCCAGGGACATCATCTCAGAGGCAAATAAGCAGGACCAGGTGAAAGCTTTAAAAGGATAAACCCAAGGGATGGTTTAAAAAGAAAGGCATAAAAATATGCTTACATTCAGGGAAAAATGCATCTCAGGTTTCTTGCTCAGACTCCAGTGTCTGTAATCATATACCTCAAAATGTGTATCATATTGATATAATTATATTTTTATGGTAAATATGATTATATGTGTCATTTATCTTAAGAGTGTCATCGACTCCTCCCTCCACGGCAACCCTATTTCCACAAAGAACACATTTGACGAGTTAAAAAGCTTGGCTTAACCCAGAATGAATCTGATCTCAGACATCTGTCGGAATCTGAGCAGGAATGACAAATAATTGAGAAAGGTCTCCCTGAGTCAAGAAAATATCTGAAGACTTGGATCATGGAAAATCTGCCCTGTATTAAACTTGGAGTAAAGGGAAAATTTTCTCTTTTAATTTGGGCTTGAGATTCATCATCCAGTTTGAAAAACATAAATGTATATCAGAACACTGTTTTATTAAAAATATATCTGCTCATAGTTAGAGCTGAGAATATAATCTAATGCAAGTTTTTAAAAACAGTTATTGTTTTTAAAAAAAGCAAGTAACTTAGAAGCTATTATAAGGCACAGCCTAGCAAACTTTGGGGTTTGGGTTCTCCTTAACTAACATCTGTAAGAAAAACTAAGGGTTCTCTCTTTCATATTTAATAATTCAGGCATGGTGAAACATGTAATGAGTTATTTTCTCTAGGAATGGAAATAGATTTTTGGTGAGCCATTGGTGGGGCTAAGTCAAACATCCTCATCCCAGGGGCTTCCCTGGTGGTGCAGTGGTTGAGAGTCTGCCTGCCGATGCAGGGGACACGGGTTCGTGCCCCGGTCCGGGAAGATCCCACATGCCGCGGAGCGGCTGGGCCCGTGAGCCATGGCCGCTGAGCCTGCGCGTCCGGTGCCTGTGCTCCGCAACGGGAGAGGCCACAGCAGTGAGAGGCCCGCGTACCGCAAAAAAAACAAAAACAAAAACAAAAACGCAAAAGAAACATCGTCATCCCAGACCACTAGCACATATTTGGGGTGCCTGCAGGATTCAGAGTAATAATAGGGAGAATCTAGAAGGGTTTTGGCCCCCTGCTGTACAGATGAGGTTCCCGAGTCCCAGAAAGGTTGGGAAACTTAAGCCGTGTGTTAAGCTGTATAGTGGCTAAGCCAGAAGTAGAGTGCAGGCCCGATTCTCTCCACCAGACCTTTCATCATTAAGAGACACATGAATCACACTGGTTTAGTCCTGTCTAGCTTATTGGTCTGCTTTAGTGTAAATCAATTACTGCTTTTTCTGTTTGTTTGTTTTGTTAGGGGTAAAAATAAACCTTCCAAAAATAAAGGCCTTAATGACCATCTCTAAGCTGTGTATCTTACTGCTGAAATCCCCCGCCCCCGACCCCTTTCTCCCCTGAAAGTACCCTCTCTGGCTCTCTTAGTCTGCTTGGGCTGCTATAACAAAATGCTATAGACTGGGTGGATTAAACAACAGATCTTTATTTCTCGGTCTGGAGTCTGGAAGTTCTCCAGCACAGGGTGCCAGCGTGGTTGGGTTCTTGGTGGGGGGACCCTCCTCCTGGCTGCTGTCTTGCTGTATCCTCACGTGGCAGACAGAGAGCAAGCTCTCTGATCTCTTCTTGTAAGGACACTCATTCCATCCTGAGGGTTTCATCCTCATGACCTCATGTAATGCTAATCACCTCCCAAAGGCCCCACTTCCAAATACCATCACACTGCGCATTAGGGTTTTAACATGAATTTGGGGGAAGGACACGCATTCAGTTCATAACACTTGCCATCGTTTGTAGTTCTCGTTTTCATTTACCTTCCTAAGACATATCAGTTTGAGAAAACACAAGTATGATTTTGGTTTTTCCCCTCTAGCATGTATAGTGGTTTCTGGCATACAGATACAATGATAGCAGGCATGCAGAAGGTGTTCAGTTATATTTTTTTGAATACGTGGATGAACCAGTTTTCAGTTCTTGGTTGAAAATCAGACAATAACTCTGCACACAAATCTTAGAACTCATGAACATGATCCTAATAGGCTCACTGCTCCTCTCTCAATTTTCCTGGTGGTTATGCCTTCCTGATTACCCATCTATGACTTATTGATTGAAACCTCTCCTACAATGGATTGATTGACACAAATGCTGAAAATCCTTCCTGTACTTAGTGATTTTTTCCTTTGTGGTTCCCTGTGACAAAACTTTGACGTATATCATAGCAAAATGGAAGAGAGAGTTGGAAACACACGGTCATGTTGACACAGATTATTTATGCTTCATTTACATAATGTCTGACAGACTGCCTTTTTTTTTTCCCTCTCTGAATTTCTTCAATGGGAACTCTTTAATGAATTCTTCAGATTCTTCAATGACTTTGAATAGATGCTTCCCAGTCGTTTTTTAGCCATCCAACTCAGCATTTTTTAACAGACTATGGCAGCACCCATGTACATTGCTATCAACATAATATACAAATACTACATTTTCCCAGTCTTCACACATTTTCTTTCTTTCTTCCTTTCTTTCTTTCTCTCTCTTTCCTCCCTCCCTCCTTCCTTCCTTCCTTCCATCTCAATATATCATTTGAAAGTACGGAAAAATCATGTTTGAGATCTTCTAAATACATTCGTTAATGTGATTTTCTTGTCTTCCTTTTTAAAGATTTACTTAAGTCCACGTATTTCAGTGTAGGCTACATTATACCAATCACTAAATTGCATTTAGAGATTTCTTGCAAGCTAAAATTCCTACGTTGCTTAGATTGGAGTAAGGATTCTTGATGGGAAATTTTTCTCTATATATTTTTATATGAATGCTCCTACATTTCTATGAATGGAATAAGTCACAAGGAAGTTATCTATAAAGTTGATGCTTATAATAAGACCAAGACCTATGGTTCTAGAATAACTTTTGCTGGCTATTTAAAAAACTGATTTAGTTTTTTTAATGATTAATTATATGTTTTTTATAGATATAGAGAATAAATGTAGTGAGTCCTTTATGGCCGTTTTCTTATTCAATTTTACAAGGTTTTGCCTCATGAAACAGAGTAAATAAATTAAAGATCTTAAAGTGAATCTACATAATCAAGTTAAGTTGACAAAACTAGTTGAATTAAATCAAACAGTTATTCTCAGAACAAGCAGTTGAATTCAATCAAAGGCTATTTATAAAAGAACTCTGTTTAATGAACTCTTTTCATGTGTTTGTATGTATGTGTGTGTACATATCCACACATATGTACAAATATTCATATAGAAGAGATAGATAATCTCTAACTCTCAAAACAGTACATCACTCCTAAATACACAGCTCCAATATCACGAAGAGCATGTAGACTAGTCCATGAAAGCCAATTTAATAGGCATGGTACACATTGGCAGTGAAAATTTCAATATATCCCCTCAGCCAAATTTTACCTTTATAATTTAAAAAATGATAATTGTGCTTATGACACAGCTTTTATTACCCTTTATCATCTAAAATATGACTTCTTAAATTTATACGTGTCATTTTAGCTGGGTGGGATTAAGAATAAAATTTATAAACTGATGAGTTGTAGTAATATATCCTTCTCTAACTCACTGTGACTTTGTAGGTTTCCCTTTCCTCAGTTATCTTATTTATAAAACAATGATTCCAATTATAGTTGAGAAATACATACACTCAAAAAAAGAGAGACTACTGCTTGTAATGATTACATTAGATGTCTCCCAAGCTTCCCCACTTCTCAAATACATAAACTAACACCAACAGAATCTATTATACTACGAGATCTCCAATTAGTGGCCAATACAAATCATTATGGTGTTTCAATTTAGAACTACATTTTGTATATATGTGGCAACAATTTCCATCTTAAAGTGCTTCATGTAAACGCTTGTCAATGATCTCCCCACTCAGTTTTATAGATGGCAAAAGCAGGGAGTGTGTTAGCAAAGTTTTAAATTCATGATTTCCTGATTCCCAGTTTATCCATGAGACACACTCTGGTGATTCAGTTGCCTCTTTGAACATACTGATGAAAAATGTGCTGTCTCCTTCATAAACGGCCACAGAATAATATTTAATATTAACATAATTTTTAATTAAAAAAGTAAAATAGCTTTCCAGTATAATAGCCTAATGCCTTTAGTATAATTACTTCAGAGTTAATTTTTCTAGGTGAAGATAAACATACCATGCTTTTCTCTAGACAATGCTTTTCTGTATTTTATCATCAAATCAAATGATGCATATATCACAGAACTGACTAAATAATGCTCACAGTAACACCAACAATGGCTGCACTCAGCATTGGATTGAAAGCATTGTAAAAGCCAGCAGCTGTTCTATGTAAGAGGCAAATTATACATGATGAGTGTCTAATTTGAGAATAACACAAAGCTCATTTCATCCAAACAGCAAAGAGATTGATGTGACATACTCAATGTATCTTATGGAGTTTTTGATTGACCTCACTAAGATGAGGAATAAGTGAATGCCAGTCTCTACTTGTGGCTCAGAAACCAGGGAAGGGGGTAAATTTTCCTCTGGGAATGACTTCTGACTTGTTCATGCTGCTGAATAATTCTAAGTACCTTACTATTTAAATAGGAATTTCTTGGTTCAGTACTGAGATGCTGGACGTTGTCATTGAAGGCCAGTGTTGCCTTTCCTCAATACCTCTGCAAACTATAAAAGTACCCATTGGGTAAGCACGTTGGTGAATTCAGAAAATCAACCACAAACTTTTCCTTTAATGACTTGTCTCATATTTATGAAATATCATGGTTGAAGTCTATCTGATAAAATAAATATTTTAAGCCTGACTAAATAGAGAACATTACTATCCTGCTGCCTTCTTTAAATTTCATAAATTATTTCAAAGAAGCAGTAGCTCTTTGTACTTTGTTTCTCATACTCTGAGGCAGGCTGCATGGAGCCATAGACCACTTCAGAGTCCAGAGGCCAATCTGTGCTATGCTGTCCTCTGTAGGGCCTTTCCATCTTGCGTGTCACTCTATCCCAAATGTCTATCCCAGATAGTTGGCAATCAATATGTTTTTGGTGAAAAAATTGAATGGATGGAAAGAGAGCAGTTATGGCTAACCAATTGCTTTGAGGTCTAATGATGTCATGTCTAGGTAGTTGTAAGGACAATTTCTTACAATTTCCAGTTTTTTCTAATCACTGTTTTGCCTTCTACAGGGGATATAGCATCATATATCACACATGGTGAGGTGAGACCCTTAGAGGGTTGAATCAATCAGATGATGTACTATCACCAGGTAAATGATAAGACCACTTAGAGGAAAGAACACATACCTTTGAAACAAATAGATTTAGGCTTGTATCCCAAGATACTTCAACTCTCAGCCCCTTGGGTACCTTGCCTTAAAATACCCACCTTGAAGAATTATTTTCTTAGATGAAAAAATGAATGTACACTCTATAGCATCACACCTAACGATATGTAGTAGATCTGGATTACATATCAGCTCCTTCCCTCTCCTTTATAGCCATATATAGGCGATTGTTATATTCATATGGAGAATTTGAGGGAAAGAATTCTTGAGAATGCATTAAAATACTAACCTTCCATTTTAGCTTCACTATAACCTGTGAATTATGCATCATTCTGCTGTTTCCACTTACAGCTCTGGACAGCCTGTCCTCTGCTTATTTGATCTAGTCTCTTTACAAAACACAGAACCTGACTCTTAGATGGACTCATCATCCAAATTAAGCAAAGACACATAGACATAGATTTCCAGCAAGAAGAGAAACAGCTACTTAAAGGAAATCAACATTAAACTCAACAGACCATATTAAACCCACATTAAATCCACCTGAGCTGTACTCTCCTCTTGACAGGGTAATTGCAGGGGTGAGTCGTGAGGCTGGAAGGTGAAGTGATTGCACAGATGGTGGGAGGGGGAGAGACAGGTGTTTGAGTAGACTCACTAGTCTGTCCACCTCAATGATTTTCAATATATTTTTTTTGCCCCACAAGCTCCGTTTTTTATTCGTATTGGTTCTGCAGATGGTCACTGAGTAAACAGATACAAATGACAGTAGAGTAGGTTTAAATATTAAACATGACATTGACATGGACTGATCTAACCATTGGGAAGATAATTGTGTACATGGTGTCCTTTTGTGATGAGAGGCTCTCAGTGTTTAATGCCATCAGTGGGCATGAATTCTGAAAGCTACAAGCAGGTTTGGCTGTCAGAAGAGAATCACCGAATCCTAACAGTTTTATCTGATCACTTACGTTGGAGTTAGCAGTGCACTGTCTACCCTACTCCCCGTCAACACCAGAAAGGGATAAGCATGCATAATAGGTCAGCTGATGTCAGTAATTTTAAAAGAATATTTGGGGACATAGGAACACAACTGGAAACTGCATTAGATTGAATCTGGCCCTGCTGGAGACTGTCCCAACCCAACTGGCAACATTTGGTCAAAAGTCCTTGAGGATCCTGGGATGTTAGAAACCAGTCATCGCACCGAGAAGCACAGATTTTTTTAAAAATTGAAGTGTAGTCGATTTACAATGTTGTATTTGTTTCAGGTGTACAGCAAGGTGATTCAGTTATACATATATATATATATGTATCCTTTTTCAGATTCTTTTCCCTATAGGTTATTAAAAAATATTGAGTAGAGTTCTCTGTGCTATGCAGTAGGTCCTTGTTGGTTATCTATTTTATATATCGTAGCTTGTATCTGTTAATCCCAAATTCCTAATTTATCCCTCCCCCCTTCTCCCTTTCATAACCGTAAGTTTGTTTTCTATGTCTGCGGGTCTATTTCTGTTTTGTAAATAAGTCCATTTGTATCATTTTTTTTAGATTCCACGTGTAAGTGCTATCATATGATATTTGTCTTTCTCTGACTTACTTCACTCAGTGTGATAATCTCTAGGACCATCCATGTTGCTGCAAATGGCATGATTTCATACTTTCTTTACGGCCGAGTAATATTCCATTGTATACACGTACCACATCTTCTTTGTCCATTCATCTTTTGGTGGACACTTAGGTTAGAAGCACAGATTTTGGATGTCGTTGTTTCAGAATAAAGCATGAGGGCCCGGTGACCAGTGTGAAGAAGCTGTGCAGTTGCACGTCAGGGGAGGATAATAAGAGACTTGCTGCAAAGAAAGTGGTGTCAATAAGTAGAGAACCAAAGATATTGTCTCCTTTATTTCATACAACGTACTAGTCATTCTTCTCTTTCTTCCAACTACATTCTGCCCTTCAGCCAGACTCCACCTTAACTAAAAAGCCCCGCAACTCTTCTGCTTACAGTGGCTGAAAAGGTTGTGAATACTGAGCATCACATTGTTTTCATGGGGGGACAATGGCTGGCACCGCTCTGCACGTAGAAGGTTTGCAAGCTTGCTACTTCCATCCCTACCGTGGTGCTGCGATCTGGAGCCTATCCAGAACAATTCTACCTGGGGACGCAGAAGGGATCCTCTCTCTCCTCTCAGCAAATGAATGCATTGAAAGCATTGTATGTGCTCTACCTGAGGCAGACACCTTGGGATGGAAACAAATCTGGGTTGTTGGAAATGCAGATCTCATTTGTTCCTTCACCCAGTCTATTTAGTGCTTGTCACGTGATAGGAACTATGGCGGACACTAGGGAAAGAATGATGGGTAAGATACACCGGACTTGACTTTCATAAGACTTACAACCAACTGGGGGTCACAGACAGCACAAATAAGTACACAAATAAGTATTAAAGTATGTGACTTGGTATATAGAAGAAGCAAAATATGCCAGGAGCACGTGTAATAGAATGACCTGGCCTGGGCTGGGGCGGTCAGGCAAAGCTTCTCTGAGGAAAACAGTATTAATGCTGAGACAGGAAGCATGAGGGGTGGTTAGCCAGATGGAGAATGGGGAAGAGTGTTCCAGTCTTAGGACAGTACATATGTGAAGGCTCTGGGATGAAGAAGAGGGTGGCACATCTGAGGGGAAAAAGGAAGATGAGCAGAGTTGAACATAAAGATGGGATACACAGGGGCAAGATTGTGTAAGTCCTTATGGGAGCTTAGGTTTATCCCTTGTGCAGTGGAAACCATTGAAAATTTACATACAGGCTGAGGTACAATATTTTTAAAGGTTCACTTTGGATGTATTGTGGGTAACTGGAGAGATCAAAGGTGGAAAGGGGCTAAGAGACTCTCACAACATTTCAAGTCAGAGAGAGATGATGGTGAGTCGAACGAGGCTGGGGTGGTGAGGTTGGAGAGAGAAGCCTGTACATATGTGAACTGGCTTTTCTGCAAACTTGACCTGGGCTATGTCCTTTTTCACAGCTAATTAAGCCAAAGCATTTAAGCCAGGTCATTTCCTGGGTAATAATGGCTCCTCTTTCTGTAAAATGGTACATCCATACTTATTCCATCACAAACAGTGCTTAGCACAGCCGGACACCACCAGGAAGATTCCAACAATGTAAGGTTAATCCATATCTGAATAATAATAGATTTTAAGTGAGGTGATATCACTTCTACCCCTTGATAAGGGACCCTCAATACACGATACATGGAAAATAATTGGTTTCGTGTAATGAATACAAGTATAACTGTAACTTAATAAGATTAAATGGAACACCCAGATGTATCATAAATAGCTTAAACCATCCGAATTATAAACGAACGTGCATTTTATTTAGACCGCCAAGCCTTCCTTAAGTAGGTCGCTGACGGTGGCTCCTCGCATCTTTATGCATCTGCCTCCTGTCTCTTTCTCTTTGCCCACCCGTCCCTGCTGGGCAGTCTGGTGGGATCCTCTGTGTTTCACCACCTTCTTGCTGTGCTCATTCTCCTGCGCTCAGCTTTTCCGTTGCATTTCCTCCCTTTTTTCCTCTTACTTTGCAGCTCTCTCTTTTGTTCTCTCATTTCCCTTTGGCCTGATCTGCCCCTTCTCTTCTGCCGCTGCTCCCTGCACTGATTTCTTGCCCTCTCCTTCTGTTCTTTGTTCTTTCTTCTTTTCTATCCTCACTCATGGTTTCTCTCAGGCATCTCTGCTACTTTCCAGAGGAGAGAAAGAAAGTTAAATTCCAAACTTACCCAGTTGGGAATGAAGCCTGTGTCTCTAATGCAGTCAGGAGAAAAAGCTGATTGGATTAACCAGAGAGCTCCAGCCCTATTTCTGGGAAGCAAAAACAAGCGATGTTTACCAGGGACTTTTCAAGGCTCCATCAGCACCAATTTTTCCCCCAAGAAGTTAGCCTTGATGCCCGAGTTCTACCACTAAAGCTCCTCCTTTGGATGAAGGCTTTACCTTCTTCTTTACCCTCTTTATTACCAGACAGGGGGTAACTATTAGCACATTTTTTGATAAACTAATGTCATCGCACATACAGCAAACTGAAACAAACACACGGTCACACGAGATCAGAGTTTTTAGAATCGCAAGGGACTTTAGAAAAGTTTGAACAGCACGTTAGTTGACAAGAGTAATTAGGTCTCACCTACCAAGGAGGAGGCTTTAGGCAATAAAAGTAACGACCGGTTCATTTTTATGGGATGTAGAGTAAAGGACAGAATGAGGGGAATGAAGAATGACTCGGCTGTGCTCAGGGTCCCTGGGAAGAAGATACCAGGACAGAAGCCCACCAGCATAAGGAAAGGCAAAGAACACAAGTGGTTCCCACTTTGTCTCTGGGCATATGCGGGTGCCAGACCAGGTAGGCACAGCTTTGACAATGGAGACTATATTCACTCACTGTGAATTTTCACTGCTCATATCCTGAAAGTCACAGAAAAAGGAATATGAAGGCTTGAAGTCATTTATGTATTCATGTCTTTAACAAATAATTATTAAGCCTTTACTTTGTGCTCGGTACTGTTCTTGACAAAGAGAATACATAGTAAACTAAACGAAATGTCTGCCCTTAAGGAGCTTACGTTGTAGTGAGGGAGACAGATAATAAATCCCTAAACCTATAAATGAACCACTACAACTATTATTCCTCTTGTCATTACTACCACTGCTGTTCCTCTACTATTAATAATGATAATCAACCCTTATCTGATGCTTACAATCGGCCAAATATTGTTCTGATTCTTTTTTTTTTTTTTTTTTTTGTCTGCGCCACACGACTTACGGGATCTTAGTTCCCTGACCAGGGACTGAACCTGGGCCCTTGGCAGTGAAAACGCAGAGCCCTAACCATTGGACTGCCAGGAAATTCCCTGTTCTGATTCTTTTACATATATTAACTCCCTTAATTCTCACAACTCTCTTCTAAGGTAGGTGGTATAATGATTCTCATTTTTTTTAAACCTAATTTTTAAAAATTTATTTATTTTTGGCTGCGTTGGGTCTTCATTGCTGCCCGCGGGCTTTCTTTAGTTGCGGCAAGTGGGGGCTACTCTTTGTTGTGGTGCACAGGCTTCTCATTGCCGTGGCTTCTCTTGTTGCAGAGCATGGGCTCTAGGCGTGTGGGCTTCAGTAGTTGTGGCATGCAGGCTCAGTAGTTATGGTGCATGGGCTTAGTTGCTCTGCGGCATGTAGGATCTTCCCAGACCAGGGATCGAACCCACGTCCCCTGCAATGGCAGGCATATTCTTAGCCACTGTGCCACCAGGGAAGTCCCATGATTCCCATTTTTACAGATGAAGCATAAATAGGTATTTGTGGTGTCAAGATCACCCGGCCATAAGTGGAAAAGTAACATAATGTCAGTGATAAATATTATGAATAAAAAGAAAAGTCCGTGCCTGCCATCTACGATGGAAGTAATAGAATGCAGAGAGTAACAACAGTACAGCACTTGGAATCTGACATCTTGGGTCAGTGTGCTATATCTGAGCTCTGTGACTTTAGGTAAAACGTATTGCTTATTTGGGGCCTCAGATTTCTCCTCTGTTAAATGCGGATAATGAAACCTAGTTAGTGGGGTTATAAACGTAAAATCAGATTATGTAATGATCATAAAGGACTGAGCACAGGCATGGCATTCAATATATACATAAAAATTAAACAACGGGGCCAAAACAAAGTGAGGAGAAAACAAATTGCTTGTGGCCGAATGTTTCTGGGACAGGAAATAAGTGTGTTTTCTTAAGGATTCATTAAGTCAGAAGACTAAGAAGAAATAGAGGAGACTCAGATCTTTCTGAGGGAAACGAACTCTTCAAGAAGTGATCATTTCCGGCAGATGTGTGAGGAGCTCAGGCTGGCTAGGAGAGAGCATCAGAGCAGAGGGAGAAGCCAAGCCCCGGGGGACTGTGGGACTTGACACACCACAGGGGCCCCTGGAGGGATCTCACAACCCCTCTTGGTCCTAAAACACAGGCTGAAAAAAAAACAAGGGCTGGGCCAGCCTGGGGCCTTGTTATTGAAAGACATCTCACCTCATGGTGTCTAGGTGGCTCTTTATAGAGATCTAACAGGAGAGAACTTGGCCTGAAGCAACGATGTCTATTTTCATTAGTCTTAGGCAACCTCATAATCCTCCCTTTTGCTTTTCCCAGACTTACTCTGCTCAGCAGGGATCTAGATAGTGTTTCCCATTATCATAAAATGAAAAGAAAAATCTTTAGTTGTCACTAATGTGTTCCTCGGTTGTTTTCTCCTTCCTGTAATCATGTTCTTTGCTTGTCAAACAATTCTCCTTCATTATTACCAGTCTGAGATGTGGCCAAGTTCATTCAAAGGATATTGTGGAGAGACATTTTATTCTTGGTTGGTTAGTTGGTATCCTGAAGAAATGTAGGCTTCGTGATCCCAGAGTGATTTTCTTGGTCAATCAAAAAGACTTCAGGAGCCATGACTTCTGCCCAAGGGCAAAATAAAGAATGTTTAGTTCTGGTGTTAGAATGTACCTTAGCATTGGAGTCAATACTCATGGTTTGGAAGTGAAGATAAATGGATTTTATGCTGGGTTTTGCCAATATAACATTTTTGGAAAGCCGTTTAGCCTGTTTATGACGTGCTTTTTTCAGTGGTAAATGGGAATAATAGAGGTTCATCAGGTGAGTGTATTAGACTGTGGTGTGGCTTCAGCGGGATTTGTCTTAACTCATACTGGGGCATTCAATCAAGAGAGAGTAACTTACTGCAATAACTTTGTGGGGACAGAAGACACATATGGTACAAGGTAAACTTTGTTATATTACAAAATGTGGAGTTTAACCCATGTAATATCCTTAATAAAAAATGTATTAAAAATAAACACATTCTTTCAAACTACTTGATTTTATTTAGTGCACTTGAGAAGTATACTAGGTGGAAAGTGCTGAGGGAAGAATTACCACATATTTGTCATTACCAATATTAACATGCTTCCTTAAATGACTAAGTATATGTCATCCTTTGTGGAATACCTAAAACACGCTTGCTGGTGGCATGCGTCAGTGAGGTCAACCTTGATCTAGCTTCCTTGGTTTACCAGATGGCCTATGGGCACTTTTGAGTGACTTCTAAGTGAGTCAAAGTTGGAGCTCTCAATTGTTTTTTGGCCTCTACTTTTTAAATTATGAAATTAATAATCAATTAATTTCCAGCTTTGACCTCCATATATTCTCTTGATTCAAATGCCTGACACTTGTTAGTTAAATTTTCTGAGACAAATAACCTGGAATGACTAATTGTCACCACAGCAACTTCAAGTTTTATTCATTAATATATATTCTTACCTGTAAATCTAAGTAGGTGCCCAATAAATACATGTAAGTCTATTAATAGTCATCACCAGTGTGAGTGATTAATGCTCTCCTCCTTTACTTGAAAGACCCTGTCCTTTGAGTGTGAAGCCATTTGGACATATAATTGATGGAGAATCAACACTTGATAGAGAGTTTTGATTCACTCAGAGGAGTTACAATAAGAGATTCAAAATGGCAACAACACACACAATATTTTTAAAAAAGCGTCAGGGAAACTGGCCTGTAAACCTGACAGGTACTTTGAGTGGGATTGGGATAGTAGTCTTTATGGAAAGACACACATTAGTAGCTCTAGAGTGGATTGATGGACTTGTAGGCAACATCTGAGCAAAAATGATCGATTGCCTTTTCAGTATAAAAAAAGTCAGTTTCACATTCACTTTTCAAACATTTTTTTTGCTGAGTTTCTAGCAAATCAAAAGCATCATCCTTCATTTTTTAAAAAGTAGAGTAGACTCTGCGAAATATTTTGAGCTCTTGGGATATAAAAACAGAAATACTCACGTTACTTTTCTTTTTCCCTAAGTTTATTAGAGCCCACTTTCCATCATGGCAGTTACCTAAGCTAACTCTGCCTCTCTCCCCACCAAGGTCAATAGCAAGTTATGGAAGGAATGGTAGCGACGCCCCATTCCCTGAGTGTGGGGTGTCATTTTGCTCTACTCTTCATGGGTAACTACATTCTTTCATTAATTCAACAATTATTTATTCAGAGCCTACTATGCGAGATGCTGAAGTAATTTATGGCTGAGGCAAACCCACCAAGCCAAGTGGGTTTTTTCACTGTTTCTTATGTAACCCTTTCAAAGAGAAAAACTTACCTGTCAAATACCCACCGCTATATTATCCTGTCCTATGAAGACATATGCCTCATATTACGTTTTTTTTTTAAATAAAGGATGAAGCTTTTGATTTGCTAGAAACTCAGCAAAAAGTGTTTGAAAAGTTAATGTGAAACGGACTTTTTTTATACTGAAAAGGCAATCACTTTTCTCAAATGCTGCCTACAAGAACCAGGGAGGCCAGATGTGGGTGTCCACACTTTCTAGTCCTTGTTTATGGAGAGTAGTGTTTGCACGCTGCTGTCCTGCTTGCAGTGCATCTGCTTCTCTCCCAGGACTGAGGTGATGCTACAACAAAGTACTCATGGAGCAATACAGAGTAGAGATCAAGAGCTGGGGTCCTGGAGCCACCCTGCCTGGATTCCAAGCCTGATTCTCCATGTGTGAATCTGAGACCTTGAGCAATTTGCTTGAACTCTCTGTAACTCAGATTCTTCCTTGTAAATAGACAACACAAAAATAAATATATACTGTCAAAAAGATAAGTGCTATGCAGAAAAATAAATGATGGTGAGAGACTAGACAGATGGAGTCATCAGAACAGTCTTCTCTTAGAAGATGACATTTAACCAGAGGTCTGATTGTAGTGAAGAATAAACCCCATATGTAACTGCTGTTCCTTTCATAGAAACATGCAGGTGCAAAGGCCCTGAGGCTGAAGTGTGCTTGGGATAATATTACCTATTAAATACAGTTGTGAGTTAATTCATTTAAGAACTTTAAATAGAGCCTGTACATAAATATTTCTTGATAAATGCTAGTTGTTAGTATTATAAGACTGCTTCATATATTATAGCACAGCTAGTTCAGATCCCCACCTGATGCGAGGCCACCCTGATGTTTGGGAACACTGCCACCTGCTGGAAAAACTAGTTCGTATGTGTAAAAAGTTGAGACGCCAGTGCTATGTCTCATCTGGGGCTCACCATTCCTCCCGTGTCTTTGTTTCTACTGGCCAGACATCCATTCAACTCCTTACGTCAACTCTATCTTCTGCTTCGTATGAGATTTCTGTTGCCAGTACTGCCTATGTCACTTGCCAAGCCCCAGCCCTCTCACCACCATCGTGTCAGGGATCCAGGACAATTGTTTATCTTGTAGGGAGATGTCTTTAGACACAGAATACATGTGTCACTGGGGCCTGTATTTTTGTCAAATGGCTACTTTTCTCTTTGAGCTTAAGAAACCCTACAGAAGAATAAAGACACCCAATTATGGTGGAGTTTATTAGACCACCCACCTGCTCCAGGGGGGCTCTGGTGGTCTCATGAAAGAAAAATAGACAAGCTCCCACAGAGCTACCACTGTCTCAATGCACGCACCAATGGGGGCTTGCACCTGCTCCCACGGACTCAGGGCCTTCTGAAACAGTTCTGTTGAATTATTCATGATTTGTCATTTTCAGAAAATTATACTTCTGGGTACCTACCATCTTGTCCATAGTTGGAAAAGTGACAAGTGGAAAATGGCCTTCTAGTCACACCTTGGTCTGGCTGTGCACACAGTGGTACCATTTGGTGTTTTCGTGTGTAAGAGTGTGGGTATCTACAGAACTTGCTTAAGGAACACATCTCATATGACCTTGTGTTCCATTGCCCTAACATAATCCCCTAACATGGTATTCCACAGTCAATCTCAATAACATCAGCAACAACAGATATTAGTTGTCAGCCTATTAAACCTTAGATATCATGCTAAGGTTTTTCCTTTGTTACCTCATTTCAACCTCACAACAATACCACGTCACCCAGAAATTCCATACTTCGGTAGCACCATTAATACCCAGGTCGCAATCATCTGGGTCTATACTTTTGGTCACTATCAGTTGTCCAGCATCTTTACCAGTTTCCCTTCCATGAATCTCTTGGAACCCTAGGAGATTCTTCCCACCCCCAAACCTGGCTCTCTAGGCCAGGCTGGTGTGGATTTGGGCCACCCCTGGGCTTTTTGCAGGTCTCCTTTTCCTGCCCTGAGATTTGTTTCACTCAGGCAGCAGCTTCCGTTCTCCCTGACACAGCTTTGTCTCAAGTGTAGGCTCAGATGCTTCCCATATTTCCCTTCTGTGGTAGGGAAGGTTGAGCTGTGATGTTTTAGCGAGACTCACGAAGGCTTTGCGGAACAGATGGAATAATACACAGAATATTTAAAATTGGTTACTAGGTATGATTGCTTTCAGAGTCCTTGGGCCCAAGCCCCTCTGAGGCCCCTTCTGAGACCGAAGCCCCTACCATGTACTGATCTCCCACTCCTTTCTTCCAACGTGTTGCAGAGGCCAGCTCATGTTGGCAATGAGGCTTCCTCACAAATGTGTCTTGTAGTCTGATTCCAAATTTCTCCTTCAGTTCTAAAGATGAACCAGCCATGGGGGCAGTTATCCCCATTATCTGAAACCTAATCCTTGGGCTCTCATTTTCCACCCCAGGATGTAGAAAAACCTGGTCCCTATCCACAAGGCCTTTCCCTAAGCCCTACCCCCATAGGCAATGCACAAAAGCACAACAAACCAACATCAGGACGTTTGCTAATTTCTGAGTTACTTCCTGTTGACTCACCTCACATTTGAGATATAAAGAGAGACATCCAAATTCAGCTTCAACATTCCCAGCCCAGGCCCTCATAAACATGAGACTAAGACTAGTGACTGTATCCCCATGATACTTCCAGGCTGTGCTCCCAACCTCTACAGTACATATTATCCCAGTGGATTCCCACCACAGCCCTATGGAATAGGTAGTATAGGTGTGCCTTTTGTCATTTATTATGCATAAACATTGATGAGATTGGAACTATTATTAGGTCAATGTAACAGACAAGGAACACCAGGTTTAGAAAGTTTAAATAACTTGTCAGACATGGTGGACACTTGTGCACAGAGCGCATCTTGGGTACTACACGTTCCCTCATCCAATGCTACCCTCTTGGTCAAGGATAATCTACTATCCTTATAAACTCCTTGGCCATTTTGAGACAGGCTGGGACCTGGGACCTGGGATCCTTTGCTGCAGTGCTTGCACCTGAACAAACATCTCCTCAAGCAACAGAATACAAAGAAACTATAAGGGGCTAAAAATAGCTGTATGTGTGCACAGTTGGGGCAAATTATGGACAACAAGATACAAAAAGACCAGAAAAATCTGACTGCCACTTCTGAAGATCTGGGAGAAAAACCAGGGTACTGCAGCATGCCCCCTGCACTCAGCACCACCAAACGGGTGGACAAGCCACCTAAGACAATCCTCGCACCTCACCCCTGGACACATACCTACCCTCACCCCATATCAGGAACGAGTTCAGCTCATCCCTCCTCAGGGAGTAAAGCCTTGACTGAATTTCTTGTCTGGCCTCTTATCATTTTCTATTGATTGGGGAAGGCCAAGAACCCTGATCAGTATCAATTTCACTAACTACCACTGTGTCTAGTTTGCTTTCTAGCTTGGGAGTGGGCTGTACAGATGTGCAAGCATGTCTCCAGGTCTATACCCACGGACTAATCACCAAAAAACACAAAAACCACATTTTTGAAACATGCCATCCCTGATTTATCACTCATGGACAACACAGCCCTCACTCCTCAACCTTGGGGTCTCTACAAAGACTTTTTTGGACTCCTTGATCCACAGAGACCTTCCTTGTCTGCACTGCTATAAGCACTTCTTTTTATTTTCCTTAAACCTCAAAACATGGCGTTTTAGTATGTATTACAAAAGGTCTTTATTAATCACTACATTTCATCATACTTTGTTCCCCTATGCTTTTTATTTCTATATGTGTTGGACTTGTCTTCCACATAAAATTAGAACTCATTTGAAGGTAAGGACCATGTCAAACTTATGTTTTCTCCGAAGAATTTAGTATTATGCTAAGTTCATACAAAATGCTAAATGAATATTGGCTTGATATATTGTTAACAAGAATTAACCAAAAAAAAAAAAAAGAAACTGGTACGAATAATTTTATAATGTCCCTTAAAGTGTATGTTTTGAATTATTTTCATATGGACAAAACATTTATAAGTGCTACAAATTGTCAGTGATCACTCTAGAAGCAAGTAGTAAAGCCTTTTTATCTTTATGAAAAATTTTTCAAAGAGATGAATCTCATAGTTCATAGATAAATGGTGGGAAAGGAAACATACACTTATGATTTTTAATAACTTGAAAAAAGAGTTAAATTAGTTTCTTAGGGTTTCTGAGTAATAATTTTCACACATTAATTGTTAAGTGGTCTTTTTGTTTTAAAGCTTGGTGCTATTTTAATATTGATTGATTGATTGAGTTTTGGCTGTGTCGGGTCTTAGTTGCGGCATGTGGACTTCTCTCTAGCTGTGGCGCAGGGGCTCCAGAATGCGTGGACTTTGTAGTTGTGGCACACGGGCTTAGTCGTCCCTTGGGCATGTGGGATCTTAGTTCCCCGACCAGGGACTGAACCCGTGTCCCCTGCATCAGGAGGCATATTTTTAACCACTGGACCACTGGGGAAGTCCCAATTGTAGGTAGTCTTATCTCAACATTTTCTAAAGTGTCTCTAGATGTCTTAATCATCCACCTTATATAAACATATTAAAAACTTGAGCCTTGCAATTATATATAAAAAAAAAAAGGAGGGTAGTGTTTTGGTTTGATTTTGGTGACACTGCTTCATGAAGGCAAATGCCAACACCTCCTGTTGAAGCATTTCAGTTTAATGAAGTTCCTTTTAACATATATTTAATAAAATACTGTATAAAAAGCTCAAGTATTTTACTACGTGCTTTGTGAGCAGCACTTCTCTTTCTGCCTTTTTGGGAAACTCTGCTGCCTTCTGATTATAAATGATCTGTATTTTGTATTGTTTCTTAATGTTTCCGGAGTCTAACATTATGGAAAAACGAAACCTACCTCAGGAACATTAACATATAAAGCCAAAGATTATCTTGCCATGAGCCATCGCTATGCCCTTAAATAATATAAATTTGATCAAAATCAGGTATTGAAGTAGATGACATTCACTGTGGAAAGTTGGCATTCCTTCTCCTACTTTCTGAAAATCCCCAGAAACTTGTTTATTTCAGTAAAGAGCCCACCATCCTCCAAACACATCAGCCTTTCGAAAGCTTTCTTTAAATACCTCTGCCAAATGAAAGGTTCCTTTCATGCCATTTCAAGCCCTGAAGTACCAAAAGGGTAAATAACTTGAAGTATCACTTTTGACTGACTTGACTTTGAAAGAGGCACAGGCTGGGTAAACAGCCGCTCAGCCGCCAGACGCTCACCTGCCTCTCTAAACAGTCATCTGCTAATATTGGGAACAATGATCAACACCTTAATTCACCGGATTAATGAGTTAGAGCCCATAGAAAAGGACAAAAACCCATAACTTTTCCACAAACTTAGTTAAATGTCAAGGTGTTTAAAGGCCTAGTTAGCAAGTATATTAGATGAGATATGTCAGTTTCCCAATTTATGACTCTGACTTGTCTCTTGTGATTCCTTATAGCCTCTAGCCATTCTCCTCTTACCTGAGGCATTCTCTGGCAAAAACCTGATGCTTCCAGTCATTCTGCATTCTTGTGTTTCTTCAAAAATAATTGGACAGGCACCTTTCCATAAACAATCATCATTAGTTATATACGGTACACAGATCCGAACACCACACAAATAAGTTTCAATGGAATGTCTTGAGCCAAATAGTAGTAATTTGCCCTGTGTGTTACAGACGTGATTGACAGAGAGTTAATGCACTTAGCACTTTTCCAGGAGGCTCTGAGCATCGGCTCCTTGATGCTCAGAAAGTCCTGCTCCCAGAAAAGTGACATAGACATTGACCATTGAGTTTGTTGCTATTCAATAGACGGTCCGTTTCCAGAATCTATGATTAAAGTCATTATAGGAACTGTCAGCGGGGGAAAGAAATGGAAACTGTCACAAGAAGCAACTGTCTGAAATGTTCATGATTCCCATAATATTTAAGAGTTTTAAAGCAGGGGATTTTAACCTAATGAAGATCAACCTGAATTATAAAGCTGCAAGCTTCAAATATTTTCTGCTAGGTTGATGAATCCCACATCCCTTTATTTTTCTTGACTTTTAACCTTCTTGGGAAAATTCCGAGAAAATAAAAATCAAAATAAACCTTTGTTCTTACGGCTATGAATGAAGTTTACAACAAAAATGAATTAACATCTTTCAAGTATCTGTTATTAGAAGCAGGCATACTCTGTAGAAAGGTGAGGAAATAAAGCTGAAACAGTAAACTAGTAGCACATAATTTGAAAGATTTGAATCATTATTTTTATATTCAAAGATGATGATAAATGATAACTTTAATATTTGATAGAACACAGTATTTCCAATCCGGCAATGATCCTGGACATGTTTATAAGTTGCCAGCAGATTTTTTTTTTTTTCTGATGTTAGAAATGAAAAATTCTGATTTAAAATGAGAATTTGTTATGTTTTTGAATCTTCTATAGAGAGCATTGGCTCTACAGACCGTTAAAATGATTTATAAGTTCAAACATATTTTTTGAAATGCATTCATTCCAAAAAGATTCTAAGTATATATTTTGAGTGTTTATTACCACTATTAGATGATCAATGACTAGTTTAGCTCATTTTGTACAGTATTTAAAAACAAATGCCATGTCTGAAAAACTGTCACAGACCAGAGGAGCTTCAGAGATGGGATGACTAATTGTAATGTGGTATCCTGAACGGGATCCCAGGACAGAAAAGAGACATTAGGAGAGGCTAGTGAAGTTGAATAAAGCATAGAGCTTAGTTAACCAGCACTGGTTCCTTAGTTGTGACAAATATGTAATAGCACTTAGAGTATGCCATGGGACACATGTATACTAAAAAAATGATTTGTTGTTTATCTGAAATTCCAATTTAACTGCGTGTCCTGTACTTTATCCGCTAAATCTGGCAACCCTAGTAGCAACGTAAGATAATAATGTTAGGGGAAACTGGATGAGGGGTATACCGGAACTTTCTCTAATATCTTTGCAACTTTTCTGTAAATCTAAAATTATTCCAAAATAAAAAAGTATATTTACATTTTTAAAAAGCAATGGGAAAACATACAGCCAAGAAATGTAGTTTGCTTCACTATTTTAGTCAGAGCATTTTACACACCTAAGAAAGATTAAAATCTGACACCAGCCTAAACTTTAATTTTTTTCAATATGTAAACAAGTTCACCCTTTAAAAATAATGTATGTTTTAACCCCATTTGTCAGTAAAAGGAGAGCCTAATACAATAATACTAACAGTAATATTCTTCTATTTATTTTTCGTTCCTCACCTGCTACGCCCAGGTTTTGACATTAAGAATATTGTGTTTGATATTTCCTGCATTAAAAGCCACTTTAGGCTTTGGTTCCATTTTACTCCCAGTCAGAAAGATCAGAAAAAGCTCAGGTCACACAGTGAGAAACTTTATCCACTGAATGAGACATTATCCATTCCACCAGACTGCAAATCAAAGGGTATCTCTTAGGCTGCTTAAAAATTCATTTTAAAATCTGATCCTGATTGTACTTTTATGGTAATTTCATACCATCAATCATCCTTTTACCTTTAGTCTCTGGGTCCACTGGTCTCCCCATAGATCTCATTCACTCTCCCTCATTATAATTCTTTAGGTGAGAAAACAGGGGAAGAAACCCTAACAGAAAATGAGGGAAAGATGTAAATTTCTTGAGAAAAGTCAGGTTCACTAAGAAGCAGAGCTAATGATATGTTCTGATCTTCCCTTCTTTGGGCAATTAAAAGATGGGAGGAAAAAAGAACCCCAAGAAGGCAAAAAAAAAAAAAAAATCTCCCATGCAAATAACGTATTTGTAATCTGCATTTGATCTTACTAACAGACCTCATAGTTTTAAGTTATCAGCCTCCTGACTTGTTTTTGCCATTGGACGTGAACAAAAGAAATATTTTTGAAACTCTTGAGAACTCTTTCATTGTGTGATGCTTGCCTGCCCTTCACCGGGCTGCCTCCTTTCTAATTCTGTTTTTAGTAAACGGAATTATCAGAGTGTAGAATTATCAACTGGCAGCTATGAGCCACACAGAGTAGGCCCCTCTCTAGGTATATAGGTTCACATAGAGTTATGGGAAATCAATAATATAACTTTGGTTATTATTCTCCATTTGGCAATGTATATATGCCTGCTCCAGCTAACAATTAATCACTGGAAGGGAGTAGCATGGGACTCTGTATCAGCCAGAAAGCACTCGTGGCAAGTGAAATGATTTCTAACATCCAGTTTAAGTCAAGCATTCAGTCAGCCTTTTCAGCATGATTCAATTTTACTAACAGTAAATGCTATATTTTGGCTTCATTGATTTGAATGCTGACTCCGGTGTAAAGCATATTTCTTAGAGCAACAAGAAATGTAGCAGGTAATAAACTCAGCAGCGAGCTCAGCCTCGGTACATTTAGATTGGAATAAAAAAAAAAAATGGCCATTAACCACAAGGGAAGCGACTGACTTCACTGAAGCCCCAAGTCCAGCTGCACCATCGTTTTTAATGCCTTTAACAAAATGTTGCCATAAACCACAGAATGCCAATAATAGCAATAATCCCTCCAAAATGGGTTGTTACCAGCAGTTAGTGACCAGTTTCTTAGTTAATGGCCTGAGGGGAAAGGCTTTAAGAAAGCAGAATTCGCTATTTCCTCTCAGGCAATTTAACTGGATGCATTAAACTGCATTTTCAGTGGGATTTCAAAATGTTTGTGCTCTGACAAGGCACTCATCTTAAGGTCTTTTGATTAAATCTCCATCTCCACAGTCTTAGGAAGAACAAATAAGCAACCCATCTAAGTGTGGGAGGGGGATAATTTGAACAGTCTCTTAATTAATATCAAGTGACAATCTGAAATATGTAAAAATATATTTGCCGATATCATGCGGAGGTTCTTTGTTCTGATGTAACGCTCTCTGTTATTGATGAGCCGTAAATGGAAGCCTCCCCTCCACCCCCACCCCCACCCCCACCCCTTCATTCATTTCTTCATGCAAATGATAATCTCGCTGCTATCTTTGTGGGGTTGACTGTGAAGATCAAAGGCGATTCTATTTGTGAAAGAGATCTTGGTGATGCTGGGTACCAGAGGCAGGAACTGCTAGCCAGCCTCCACCTTCATCACTAGTAACGAGATGCGAGATGCGCTTTGGCACAGCTACCTGGTTGATTCTCACATACACCCAGAGGGTTAAATGCTAACTTCCCTTGCAAAGGCAACTGGGGGTGGGAGTGAGGAGGTGACCAAGGAAATGAGCTTTTGGTAACTGCTCCCAGCCAGAGTTTAAGCCCATTCAAATTTAGATTGAAAAATCAGGATTTAAGGGATTCCGTTTTTATTTTAGGGCTTATAAAACACCAACCCCACTTCTGAAAATGTAAACTTTTTATCAGATGTCTGTTTCTTATAGGATAGTTTCTGTTAGAAAGAAATTGTGCTCAGCATGTAAATTAAATCAGGCCCATAGACCTGGGACTTTGAAGTGATTATGAGTTTTAAAGTCCCATAAGTGAAATAATATTGTAATTATTAATATTGGGACAAATTGTCTGATGCTGTTCTTATTGGGCACCATACTGTACATGAACACAGAGGTGTTTTACTCAAATGTGTGAGAAAAGCTGACTTAAATATATTTCAGGTGATAATACAGTATACCATAGCTGAGATGGTCATAACTAAATAAGAATAATAGTAATAATGCATGTAACATTTTTCTCTCAGAAACTCCAACATAATATTTCAAATGCCATCTTTTGTGATGCATTGTTTTTCCTATTTACACCTAAAGTAATTTCTTCTGATTCATATTTTACATATGCAATTAACATATTAGCATGAGGCATGGCCATCAAAACACTTCTCTTACTTCAACACGTTAATCACAGGAATATACGTCTATTTTTTTTTTTTTTTTTTTGTGGTATGCGGGCCTCTCACTGTTGTGGCCTCTCCCGTTGCGGAGCACAGGCTCCGGACGCGCAGGCTCAGCGGCCATGGCTCACGGGCCCAGCCGCTCCGCGGCATGTGGGATCTTCCCGGACCGGGGCACGAACCCGTGTCCCCTGCATCGGCAGGCAGACTCTCAACCACTGCGCCATCAGGGAAGCCCCTATACTTGTAGATGTAAACTCAAATGTTCTGACACTTTTTATATACCAATCATTCAGAAAGGTGAATAGGTTAGGTAGTATTATGTAATTCATCTACTTCCACAGTCTATTGGTTTTAAGTGAAACACTTCAATTGTTCATTATTCGCAACCATTTATCTAACTTTGCAAATTAAGACAAAAATGATTGGCATTACAAAGAAAATGGCCTGCCTCAGGCACTGGTCTGCTGCTAGTCCTCAGGTTCAGTGCAGTCTCAGATTACAGATGCTCACTTTTATGTCTGCACGGAGGGGACAAAAGTAAAGGGCATGCCGTTTGTACCATCTAATCTATCTACCTATCATCTATCGTCATCATCTTTTCTTACATATTATATGTAATATGTTTCATATTTCACTGTGTGGGAAAGAAAACAAGCAATATAAATGAAGCCTTACATAGTAAGTTTATCAAATTGAAATTGTATTTCAAGGAAAATCAAATATCCATTTGAAATCAGAAGTTCCTGTTTTCCTCATAACCAAAGTTCAGGTGGGTCTAGCACCAATCCCTTTTAAAGGATGGTTGGAAAATGACAAGAGGGCAGGGTTTGTCCCCTGAAGTGGTTGTGTTACGAATGAATGGGAAGGAGGATGCTGCCCCACTCGGAGGCGCCATTTTACAGTGTGAAGGGCAGGAGGGAGACGGCCCAGCTCGAGGCAGATGAATAGGAATCCTTGCCCCAGAAACAGAGTTGAGCTTGTGCAGAGGAGGGAGGTGCTGAAGCTGCTTCCCTCAAATCTGGCCTTTCTCCCCCAGCCCCCCAAATGGCCATTTTATAGATGTCTGAAGTTATTGTAGGGTAGAAAAAGCTGTTTATCCTGCAATGCACCTCAGGAGAAAATGATGATGTAAAAGGTCTGGTTGGAAGGGTGTGAGGTCATGGCTTCTGCAGGGGAAGAATGGAGGGATTCCAAGTGTGGGCATGGATGCATAAGGAGAGGCTGTGGACGCAGTGACCCAACTTTGCAACACTTCGGTGTTTCTTCATTTGGCCAGTCCTTTTGCCTGTAAATGCATCTCTCAGGAACGTTATACAGGTTCTAAGATAGATTAAGAGTGCTGAATTCCTCGGAAGGAAGATAAGCAAGCATTCCACTATGACCACGTCTTGAAAGATTACGAAGAATGGAGAGAAAATGCCATGTCTTGCATATAAAACATAACATTAATTCAGAATTCTGCTAACTTAATTTTCTTTTATTTGACACAGTGCTAATGTATTATAATCCGAAGAGTAAACAAAATTGTGAAAGGAACGGTAACGAGTACAAATTCTTTTGGAGGACCCAAGTGCTTTGTTTTTTGTTTGTTTGATGTTTTGCGGTACGTGGGCCTCTCCCGTCGCGGAGCACAGGCTGCGGACGTGCAGGCTCAGTGGACGCGCAGGCTCAGCGGCCGTGGCTCACGGGCCCAGCCGCTCCGCGGCATGTGGGATCTTCCCGGACCGGGGCACGAACCCGTGTCCCCTGCATCAGCAGGCGGACTCTCAACCACTGCGCCACCAGGGAAGCCCCCAAGTGCTTTGTGTTCACTCACAAATGTTGCCATTAGTGGGAGAGAGTGATGAGGGGTCACAGGGAAGAGGAAGACAACATGCTGATTGTACTGTTTGGTGTTTTCTCACATATTATTACATTTTAATTCTCAGCTATGAGGTAACTATTATTATCTCCAGTTTACAGCTGGGAAAGCCATAGCATTACGCCCAGGCTAGTATTTTGCACAGCTAGTTAAGTGGCTGAGACCCCAAACCCCACACCAAGTCTCCCAGATGCCAACACCCAAGCTCTTTCTCTGGCAATAATTTAGGGTCCCAGTACATGCAAAATCAGCCTAGCAGGGCCTCTGCCTACAAACCCGTCGATAACAATTAATTTGAATAATTAAAACATATCTGTTATTGCAGTTACATTTTTAAATACCAATTTTAAAGTCTACACATTTCCAAAATAAATTTTCCACATACAGTTTTGATCCCTGACATAAGTTTCCATATCATCTTGGCTGGAAAAAAAGGTCTTTGGAAAGGATGTTTTTACCTCCACTCATGGCCTACTTACTTTGCCAAATGATCAAAAGATTAAAAAGAGCTTTTCTGAAAGGTTTTCTTAGGATTATATAGTATGTACATTTCTTTCACTCACTGCTCCCTAATCTGCTTTTATTTTCAGACTTTAAGAGATTTCCTAGGGACACACTTTTCCAAAGAATCTGACACCAACCCTTGGGCTGCTTATGGAAATGGAATTGCAAACACACAGCCCTTGTACCTTGGGCTTAGCCAAATGTGAAAGATTTTTCAAATTACAAGGTTATTCAGTAACCTAAGCCATTTAATATGAAATCACAAAATTTTAGGGCTAAAAGGGACCCCTAAGAACATCAAGTCCAACTCCTCAAATGTGTTTGAAATCATTAAAGTGAAGCACAGAGTACCAAGTAAAGCTGATTTCTTCAAAAGTTTTTATCTCAATGTGGACCCTCCTTGCTAAGGACACTTTACTACAAGAAATCCTCAGCATTCTGGCTGGATAACAGTGCTTGACTGTGAACAAAGTAATGAAATCTGATTTGTGCACATAAACTATATTATAACAGGGCAATGAGTTTCAGACTGCTCCCATTCTACAAGCTGGACCGTGGGGCTTCACTGTTAAAACTTAATGAATGTCATCTTTTTTCAAGTATGTAGGAAAAGATTTAATCGATAGAATTTTCTCTGCTAAAATTTTTACCCCCCGGCATATTTTTAAAGCCTTCTCTGTATAAGACTTTACTATAAACTATCTCGTTTAGAACTAAACTGAATTTGTCCCTTTAATGTTTCATTATGTTTCACGTTACGACTTTTAGTTGTTCAACTAGTTGAATATCTTTGGGACTCACAGTAATAACAGGCTACTTTCCTGGCCAAGAAACTGGTGCCACAAAAGTAAATTTTTTTCCTTTTTTAAAAAAATGCTATCGAAGAATAGTTGATTTACAATGTTGTGTTTAATTTCTGCTGTACAGCAAAGTGACTCAGTTATACATATATTATTTTCCATTATGGTTTATCACAGAATATTGAATATAATTCCCTGTGCTACAGAGTAGGACCTTGTTGTTATTCCATCTTATGTATAATAGTTTGCACCGGCTAATCCCAAACTCCCACATCATCCCTCCCCCACCCCACCTCCCCCTTGGCAACCACAAGTCTGTTCTCTATATTTGTGGGTCTGTTGTGGTTTTGTAGATATGTTCATCCGTGTCATATTTTAGATTCCACATATAAGTGATATCATATGATATTTGTCTTTTTCTGCCTGACTTACTTCGATTAGTATGATAATCTCTAGGTCCATCCATGTTGCTGCAAATGGCATTATTTCATTCTTTTTAGTGGCTGACTAATACTCCATTGTATATATGTACCACATCTTCTCACAAAGATACCATTTAACCAATTGTCAGAACTACTTTTACATCACACGGCATAAAATGTTCTAACCACATTTCTGTAAATGGTACATTATAAATAACATTCTGTAACATGTTTGTTAATCAAGTAGGGAAGCAAGAAAAAAACCAATGATACACATTTATCCAATAGATTCCCAGAGAAGTCTGAGGAGGCAACTGAGGACTCCTGGGCTTGGGCCTGTCCTGGGTGGGCCTGGACCAAGGGGTCAGGTCAGCAAATGGGGGGAGGGGGAAGATGCACCCCAGCAGGTGGTACAGTTGGTTCATTCTCTTCAATAAAGAAAGTAAATAAATAACATGGGTATGATTTCCAGGATTTTGCCCCTATGGCTCATAGTAAGTCATTTGTGAGTCAAGAATGAATCATAGTACGAGTGATGAAAGCACAAAATAATAGAAAGGATTCTGTTGTCAAATACATGAAAAGAAAGTCTAATAGGAAAAGTTGAGTTCATAAAATAGAAAGGAAGTGGTTACTGCTAATTCTTCAAAGAACTGACATAGAAATTTGAGACTATTTTTTTTAATGGATCTGGAAAGACCTATAAATTGTGCCTGACCTGGAATCTTTTAAACAAGTTCCTAAGGCTGGTATTGTCTCCTTTTGTTGGTGTAGCATTGTGATTCCCATCTAGAATGTCCAAAGTCAATGTAGGATTGCAGGATTAGCTTCCCGACTGTTCGGTATCAGAACAGAAGTTAGATGCTGAAAAGAGCCACCTAAGAAAAATGGGGCAGAAAGGTGGTAGTAACATATATTAGGATTCAAGCCTACATAGCAAGTTGTATGGGTGTCTCAGTCAACCTCGTCAGCAGAGCAAGTCAGGGGAGCTGAAAGTAGGAACAATTCTTCTCCTAGCAAGTGTCTGGGGAAGCTCTCCTAGTTGGTCCTCTAATTGGCCATGAAGATGGATAAGAGGATATGAATGAGATGAAATCAGCAAATAGAATTCTATGGAATAAGGATAGACTATATGCAGAAAAAATAAACTAAAGGATAGAATTCTCCTGGCTGTACATTTTAATCTCCCAGGTTTTTTTTATGCCTTCTCTGTGTGAGACTTTAGCCTAAAATAGTATCTCATTCAGAACTTGTTTCTTAGGATGAAGTGGTTTGGTTTTGATGACTGAGCAAAATGATGTGTTGGAAACAGCTGTTCTTTATCCTTCAGGGTGTCCTTACCACCTTGCTCTGCATCTGACACATAGTAAGTGTGTAATAAACTATCATTAATGATAAAATAAATGAATAAATGCTGTATGCATGGGATTCTGACGAGTGGAGAGGGAGACGATTGTAAAGTAGAATATTAGTACTACCTCAAAAGGGTTGTAATTTCAAAATTTCTTTCCATTTCCACTGCTACCGCCTTGGTCCAAATGTTACCATCTCTCACGTCAACCACTGCTAGTTGGCCTTCCTGCTTTTACTCTTGCCTCTTACACCATTCTGTTCTCTGCAGAAAGGCTGAAGTAATCTTGTAAAAATATGAATCGTGTCATGTCATGCTCCTCCTTTAAACCCTTCGATGTGTTCCTGGAGCAGTTAAAGTACAATCCGACCTCCTCACTGAGCCTACAAGGGCCCTGCCTCACCTGGCACCTGCCTAACTTTCTTACATTTTATGCTTTGCTATCTGCTTTAACCCCTGTGCTCATCTTACACTTACCTTCTTCCTATGCCAAGTATGTGCCAAACTTATTCCCACCACAGGGCCTATGCGCTAGCTGTTCTCTCGCCTGGTAAGCCCAGATGCTCAAAAAGCACACTCCTTCCTATCATGAAGCCCTCAGCTTACATCTCCTCTTTGGAGAAGGCTTCTCTGAACGCTCTGACCACTCAGCCAAAAAAGTTCCCAGGTGTTCTCTAGGACATCACTGATTATCCTCATCATTTGGCACTTGTAACAGTTTGCTCCTTTCTTGTTAACTTTTTTATTGTCTGTCGCCCTTGTGTTAAAGGATAAGTGTCCTGAGAACTTATTCCAACATGCACCCCCAGGAACCAACCTGGCATTTAGTAAGTGTTCAGTAAAAGATTGTAGGAAAAAATGGACAAATGAGTTGTCTTGTTGTGACTATGCAAAGAGAAGTGCTTAGAGGAGTTAGTACATGGGAGGGGGTCGCCGCAGCGTGTGGACACAGCACAGAACATAGCACGGGCCGCCGCCGGCGGGTTGGGGAACTGACGGCTGAGTGGATCCCGCAATCCGCTGCCCACTCGCCGTTATGGAAAAGCACGCCGCGCTACACTATTGGCTGTTCTACACCAGCCGAAAGAGGGAGGTGGGTCTACACTCCTGTAAGGGCTGGGGTGGGGTTCTCGTGAAGCCCCCCTGGATGAAGGGGACGCCAGGGGCAGGAGGGGTGGGCAGAGGAAGGTCTTGGGGAATCCTGACAAAAGAATGGATGTTCTGTGGGCTTATGGGTATTTCTTTGCGTGTCCCAAATGTCAAACAACAGATTAACACAAGGGAGACATCATTTAAACAAGAATATTTTTGGTATCATGGAGACAAAGCAATGGCTTCTTGAATGGGATTCTTTTCTTTTCAGCCTTTTATTTGCAGCAGTCCTCAGATGTGAACTATTTAAATTTCATTTGAGCACGTTTGAAACGTAAAGTTTTCAAGTGGCTGTTTTCTCATAAGTTCTGGCCAGTTTCACAAAATCTATAGCGTTTGGGTGGAAAGAAGGGAACCCTCCTACACTGCTAGTGGGAATGTAAATTGCTGCAGCCACTATGGAGAACAGGATGGAGATTCCTTAAAAAACTAAAACTAGAACTACATATGACCCTGCAATCCCACTCCTGGGCATATAGCTGGAGAAAAACATGGTCCAAAAGGACACATGCACCCCAGTGTTCATGGCTATTTACAATAGCCAAGACATGGAAGCATCCTAAGTGTCCATCAACAGAGGAATGGAGAAAGATGTGGTACATATATACAATGGAATATTACTCAGCCATTAAAAAGAATGAAATAATGCCATTTGCAGCAACATGGATAGACTTAGAGATTGTCATACTGAGTGAAGTCAGACAGAGAAAGAGAAATATCATATATCCCTTATATGCAGAATCTAGAAAGAAATGATACAAATGAACTTATTTACAAAACAGAAACAGACTCACAGACTTAGAGAGCAAACTTATGGTTACAGGGGTGGGGTGGCGAAGGGTCCGGGAGAGGGATAGTTAGGGAGCTTGTATACACGACTATATTTAAAATGGATAACCAGCAGGGACTTACTGTATAGCACAGGGAACTCTGCTCAATGTTATGTGGCAGCCGGGATGGGCAGGGAGTTTGGGGGAGAATGGATACATGTATATATATGGCTGAGTCCCTTTGCTGTGCACCTGAAACTATCACAGCATTGTTAATCAGCTATACTCCAATATAAAATAAAAAGTTAAAAAAAAAATCTGTAGTGTTTTAGTGCGATTCTTGCCAGCCAGTGCAGGCAGGATGGTTTTCTGTGTTTCAGGTGTATAAAATTGTTGACAAATAAACACTGACTGTGTCAGGAGCTAACATATTCCTAGGCAGGGTGTTCTAATAGGAATTTGCGATGGGCTGGGGGAAGGGGTGTGGGTGATGAAGTGGAAATCTGTCCACCCACACTGGTGGAAAACCTACTTTAAAACTCACCCAGCACCAACTGTACTTAATACGGTTGTTACAGAGAGTATGTGTGCTATGATGGCAATGTGTCAGGCCTAATTGGGACCTTCTGAGAGCTAAGAGGACGTGCAATTCTAGCAGGAAAATGTTAATCCAGTCACAAACACTGAATTCACAGGAAAACTTCCCTTCAGCCCTCCCTGACTTTCTTACTTAGCTATTCAAGGCAAGTGATGGGTGCATGCAAACTTATAAAAATTTAAACTATTTGGGTGCTTTCGGAAATGAGTTACAGAGCCCAACTCAACAAAAAAAATTCCTCCATGAAAATGTGGTACTTAATAGGTACAGCTGAATCCTCTCTCACATAGGGGCAGGTCCAGCCAGTCAGAAAACCACCTGGATTTACAGGAGTGACATTTGCAGGTGATTCAGATACAAACCAAGCCTACCCTGCGAATGTAAGCCCCAAGGAATTCACAGCTCTCGGCATTCACCTTAATTTCCAATTTTAGGTAAGTGTTCGCCAAACCATTTCTGGAATGATAAATGGAAAGTGATATGAGAGAGACATCTCTCCTTCTCTGGCTTAGAGGGAAGCTGAGGAGGGGTGGAAGGTTGTCTATGTTGATATAATCAATTCTGATGTCATTAATACCCAGAGACGGGGCTATTCCCTGCAGGGGGCTGACCAAGCTTATGGTTTCCATTGGTCTTTTGCTGAAGTAGAAGCAAGGGGTCAAGGTACTTCTCAGGTCATGAGATGACTCTAGAGGTCATAACCTTCACATCACCTTGCTAATTAACAAACAGTGAATGAGAAAAGCAACAACTCATAGATGCTAAGAAACAGTTTCCACTTCTCACTTGTGGGTCATACAGTGTGGTCCACCATGAAAGGAAGCTTTGACCAGTAAACCGTGAAGACCATAAAGATAGATCTAAAGGGAGTAAAGCCAGAGAACTTAGGGAAATGTACTTTACCATGTCTCTCCTTTGTATTTGAAAACAACAAAAAAAAAAACTCTAATGGGTTTCATTGGGAATCTAGATGTATTGGGGAAGTTTGATGTAATTATTGAATATTTTTTGTCTTGGCCTGTCTGTAATAACATTCACTGATCACATACTATGTGCCAGATACTACCCATGGGCTTTACATTCAGTTCTCACAACGCTATACCCATTTTCACACACAAAGGAGGTGCACTAAATTGCAACACTCCAATGAGAATAAAATCCCACCTAATGTATTGTTTTCCAAAAAGGATTTGAGCAAAACTGGAAGAATATTTTGACTTGCAAGAAGTGCAGACTAGACGATCCTTAGGAAAGGACATTGGCCACGATGAGGAGGAAGAGAACAGCGTTCCAAACTTAAATGAGACTTTCAGACACTGGGTATGAGCACTCGTGAGTCAGAAGCAGAGCTTCCATGGATCAGAAATCTTGCAGTCAGACCTTTTCCCCTGCTACCTAAAATGAAAGAGACCCTGGTTCATAGTATTTGCCTGGACTGCTCACCTGTGTCCTGATAGCTGTTTACTAATGTGTTTGCTTTGTTTGTATAAACATGTTATCTCAAGGGCTGTGAGGGGAGCGATGTGGTAAATCTCCGTAACAAGAGCTCTTCTAGGAGATCATTTGTTTCCCTGCATCCACTGTGTAACTACACGTCACTTCCTGATCAGTTACATTTAGGACAAGGTGGGGTGATGTGTCCTGCCAGGTTCCCCAGAAGCAATTCTTTGTTTATCCAGATTTCTTCCAGATCATTTCCAAAGATCTGTCTACTTGTGTTTTAGTTCACCAATGTTTTGTTTACAGCATCTCACGGAGACCAGGCAGTATAGAGAGGGACGCTGTGTTTTGTGATGTTTTACTTTCAAAGCTTCAGGCTCAAAGAGAATTGACTAGTGTCAGGTGACCTTTAGCTGAGGCTTAACAAATCAGTACCATCCTCTGAACAAAAAACAGCTTTATTGGACATCATGCACCAAACAAACTACAGCAGCTTAAATCGTTCTCAAGGATTCAAAGTTAGAATAATGCCTATTATAAAATAAAATTTTAAAATTTCCCTTGGAGAATTTTTGTCCCTTAAAATATTATTCCTCTCTGATGAAACTTATACAGAAGTAGCAAACATTACTTTTCCAGCCAGAGACACTAACTCCCGCCTTGTCATATAAGCTAAAGTGCTCTCACTATCTGCCATGCCAGCTCTAAACTTACTCAAGGAAAAAAAAAAAAAAGATCTCAGCATGAAACTCATTCTGACTGTAGGGGGCCCCATGAACCGTGTTTAAAAATTCAGCAGAAAATGTCCTCATCTCATATATGAAGTTCTTTTTATAAATGCTTAATGCTTTGAATTTTAGGAGCCACTTTCATGATTGTTTTTCTGGGGAATCTATGAACTCAAGAAAATATGCTATTACAGGTGGCGTTTTCGGAGAATACGGCATGCTTCTGGCTTAAGAAGACCATGCCGACACTGCTGGTCCTTGTTGGATTCACACAATGAATGCTTTTAACATTGTCTTGTAATGCTTATTTCTGAAACTGATGAACCAGCCGGTGGCAAAATGGGGAATATTGCAAAATGGTTTCGGACACGGGAAAGACCGGCTTGGTGAGTGTATCTGATACCTGTATCCCCAGTCTACACCCACACACAACCCACATCCCCCATTAAGGTGGAGGGACACAATAGTGAGGTTTCTAATGTGTAGGATAACGTATTCAAGGACAGTTGTCAATGCTACTCGATGCTCCATCATCAGTAGTAAATGTAGAATTTTCTTTCTTTTGTACTTACTCTCCCCAATTCATCTCAGGCATCTCTGCTTTGGGTCATATGCATCTGTGTCAAGGCCCTCTAAAAGACAGGGCCAGGGAGATTTCTCTCTCTCTTTGGGGTGTGAGTTAGGTCACAATTCCCCCAGAGCTGAATGGATATGACGGGATACATAAACTTAAGGACATAAAAGGAGAAGCAAAGCTTTAGATTCCAATGGTCCAAGAAGACTGACTAACTCACCAGGCCCTGATGGTTTTCCATGGTGACCCACTCAGCACCCCTTCTAGAAAACAAGGATTCTTTGTTACTTAAGATAATCCAATGTTGATATTTCTTAGTGTCCTCCTGGGACCAAAATCACTTACCATGGATACTCATTGCTCTAGGTCCACAGCAGTGAAAGGGCACTGGGGAAGGATTTGGGCATGGCCAGGGTGTAGACTCGGGCTGTCTATGAAATTAACATCTCTAGCATGATGGTTCTCAAACTTTGCAGCCAGAGTTTAGAAGACACCGACACATGTCTCGTGGCTCTTGACAGAGGCAATCTGACTGATGCATCCTTTGCATAGTCTGCCTATAAAGAATAGCAATTTTTTTGTTTCATCCATTTGTTTTTTGTATTGAAGCCCTAAGATTGTGCAACCAAAGGGCAGATTACAATGACTTGATTCTGAACAAGAAGGCAGAAATTATTTACCATAAATCTGGGAGCCTGAACAAAGAGGGGAGGGTCAAAACTTTATGATATGTGTCATATATATTCATAAGTCAAATTTTGGTAACATGCTAATGTATGGAGGTTTAGGCATATTAAGAATAATTTTGGGGGCTTCCCTGGTGGCACAGTGGTTGAGAGTCTGCCTGCCAATGCAGGGGACATGGGTTCGTGCCCCAGTCCGGAAAGATCCCACATGCCACAGAGCAGCTGGGCCCGTGAGCCATGGCCGCTCAGCCTGCACTTCCGGAGCCTGTGCTCCGCAACGGGAGAGGCCACAGCAGTGAGAGGCCCACATACCACAAAAAAAAAGAAAAAACATCTACATGTGGAACAACTCCTACAGAACACCTACTGAATGCTGGCAGAAGACCTCAGACTTCCCAAAAAGCAAGAAACTCCCCACGTACCTGGGTAAGGCAAAAGAAAAAACAGAGACAAAAGAATAGAGACAGGACCTGCACCACTGAGAGGGAGCTGTGAAGCAGGAAAAGTTTCTACACACTAGGAAGCTCCTTCACTGACGGAGACGGGGGTTGGTGGAGCGGAAGCTTCAGAGCCACGGAGGAGAGCACAGCAACAGGGTTGCAGAGGGGAAAGGGGAGATATTCCCACACAGGATCGATGCCGACCAGCACTCACCAGCCCAAGAGACTTGTCTGCTCACCCCCTGGGGCAGGTGGGAGCTGGGAACTGAGGCTCAAGCTTCGGAGGTCAGATCCCAGGGAGAGGATTGGGGCTGGCTGCGTGAACACAGCCTGAAGGGGGTTAGTGCACCACAGGTAACTGGAGGGAATCCTGGAAAAAGTCTGGAACTGCCTAAGAGTCAAGAGACCATTGTTTCAGGGTGTGTGAGGAGAGGGTATTCAGAGCACCGCCTAAACCAGCTTCAGAGATGGGTGTGAGTGGCAGTTGTCAGCGCAGACCCCAGAGACGGGTATGAAATGCTAATGCTGCTCCTGCAGCCACCGAGAATCCTTTGTGTGAGCACAGGTCACTATCCACACCTCTCCTCCCAGGAGCCTGTGCAGCCCACCACTGCCAGGGTCCCATGATGCAGGGACAATTTCCCTGGGAGAACACACAGTGGGCCTCAGGCTGTTGCAACACCATGCCAGCCTCTGCCGCCACAAGCTCACCCTACATTCTGTACTCCTCCCTCCCCCTGGCCTGAGTGAGCCAGAGCCCCTGAATCAGCTGCTACTTTAACCCGGTCCTGTCTGAGTGCAGAACAGATGCCCTCAGGAGACCTACATGCAGAGGCAGGTCCAAATCCAAAGCTGAACCCCAGGAGCTGTGCGAACAAAGAAGAGAAAGGGGAATCTCTCCTAGCAGCCTCAGGAGCAGTGGATTAAATCTCCACTATCAACCTGATGTACCCTGCATCTGCGGAATACCTGAATAGACAATGAATCATCCTAAAAATGAGGCAGTGGACTTTGGGAGCAACTGTAGACTTGGGGTTAGCTGTATGTGACTGACTAGTTTCTGCTTTATATGTTTATCTTAGCTTAGTTTTTAGTGCTTGTTATCATTGGTGGATTTGTTTATTGGTTTGGTTGCTCTCTTCTTTTTATTACGTTTTAAATTTTTTTATTTTAATTTAATTTTATTATTTTTTCTTTCTTTCTTTTCTTTCTCCATTTTCTTCTGAGCCTTGTGGCTGACACAGTCTTGATTCTCCAGCTGGATATCAGACCTGAGCCTCTGAGGTGGAAGAGCTGAGCTCAGGACATTGGTCCACCAGAGACCTCCCAGCCACACATAATATCAATCAGCAAGAGCTCTCCAACAGATCTCCATCTCAATGATAAGACCCAGCTCCACTCAATGACCAGCAAGCTCCAAGGCTGGACACTGCATGCCAAACAACTAGCAAGACAGGTACACAACCCCACCCATTAGCAGAGAGGCTGCCTAAAATTATAAAAAGTTCACACATGCCCCAAAACACACCATGGGACGCGGTCCTGCCCACCAGAAAGACAAGATCTAGCCTCATTGACCAGAACACAGGCACCAGTGCCCTCCACCTGGAAGCCTACTCAACACACTGAACCAAATTTACCCACTGGGGGCAGACACCAAAAACCATGGGAACTACAAACGTGCAGCCTGAGAAAAGGAGACCACAAAAACAGTAAGTTAAGCAAAATGAGAACACAGAGAAATACACAGCAAATGAAGGAGCAAGGAAAAAACCCAACAGACCAAACAAATGAGAGGAAATAGGCAGTCTACCTGAAAAAGAATTCAGAGTAATGATAGTAAAGATGATCCAAAATCTTGGAAATAGAATGGATAAAATACAAGAAACATTTAACAAGGAACTAGAAGAAATAAAGAGCAAACAATGATGAACAACACAATAAATGAAATTAAAAATTCTCTAGAAGGAATCAGTAGCAGAATAACTGAAGCAGAAAAACAGATAAGTGACCTGGAAGATAAAATAGTGGAAATAACTACCACAGTAGAGAATAAAGAAAAAAGAATGAAAACAATTGAGGACAGTCTCAGAGACATCTGGGACAACAGTAAACAAAACAACATTCAAATTATAGGGGTCCCAGAAGAAGAAGAGAAAAAGAAAGGGACTGAGAAAATACTTGAAGAGTTTATAGTTGAAAACTTCCTAATATGAGAAAGGAAATAGTCAATCAAGTCCAGGAAGCACAGAGAGTCCCATACAGGATAAGTCCAAGAAGAAACACACCAAGACACATATTAATGAAACTATCAAAAATTAAATACAAAGAAAAAATATTGAAAGCAGCAAGGGAAAAGCAGCATATAACATACAAGGGAATCCCCATAAGGTTAGAAGCTGATCTTTCAGCAGAAAATTTGAAAGCCAGAAGGGAGTGGCAGGAGATATTTAAAGTGACGAAAGGGAAAAACCTACAACCAAGATTACGCTACCCAGCAAGGATCTCATTCAGACTCAACAGAGAAATTAAAACCTTTACAGACAAGCAAAAGCTAAGAGAATTCAGCACCACCTAACCAGCTTTACAACAAATGCTAAAGGAACTTCTCTAGGCAGGAAACACAAAAGAAGGAAAAGACCTACAATAACAAACCCAAAACAATTAAGAAAATGGTAATGGGAATATACATATTGATAATTACCTTAAATATAAATGGACTAAATCCTCCAACAAAAAGACATAGACTGGCTGAATGGATACCAAAACAAGATGCATATATATGCTGTCTACAAGAGACCCACTTCAGACCTAGGGACACATACAGATTGAAAGTGAGGGGATGGAAAAAAATATTCCATGCAAATGAAAATCAAAAGAAAGCTGGAGCAGCAATTCTCATGTCAGACAAAATGGACTTTAAATTAAAGACTATTACAAGAGACAAAGAAGAACACTACATAGTGTCACTACATAGTGATCACTACATAGTGATCAAGGAATCAATCCAAGAAGAAGATATAACAATTGTATATATTTATGCATCCAACATAGGAGCACCTCAATACATAAGGCAAATGCTAACAACCATAAAAGGGGCAGTCAACAGTAACACAATCATAGAAGGGGACTTGAACCCCACTTTCACCAATGGACAGATCATCCAAAATGAAAATAAATAAGGAAACACAAGCTTTAAATGATACATTAAACAAGATGCACTTAACTGATATTTATAGGGCATTCCATCAAAAAACAACAAAATACACTTTCTTCTCAAGTGCTCATGGAACATTCTCCAGGATAGATCATATCTTGGGTCACATTCAAGCCTTGGTAAATTTAAGAAAATTGAAATTGTGTTGAGTATCTTTTCCAACCACAATGCTATGAGACTAGATATCAATTAAAGGAAAAAAATCTGTAAAAAATACAAACACATGGAGGCTAAAAAATAAACTACTAAATAACCAAGAGATCACTGAAGAAATCAAAGAGGAAATCAAAAAATACCTAGAAACAAATGACAATGAAAACACAACCCAAAACCTATGGGATGCAGCAAAAGCAGTTCTAAGAGGGAAATTTATAACAATACAATCCTACCTCAAGAAACAAGAAACATCTCAAATAAACTACCTAAACTTACACCTAAAGCAATTAGAGAAAGAAGAAAAAAATAAACCCAAAGTTAGCAGAAGGGAAGAAATCATAAAGATCAGATCAGAAATAAATGAAAAAGAAATGAAGGAATCAATAGCAAAGATCCTCTCGGACCAGGGCTCATTGCAGCTCTATTTACAATAGCCCAGAGATGGAAACAACCTAAGTGTCCATCATCGGATGAATGGATAAAGAAGATGTGGCACATATATACAATGGAATATTACTCAGCCATAAAAAGAAACGAAATTGAGCTATTTGTAATGAGGTGGATAGACCTAGAGTCTGTCATGCAGAGTGAAGTAAGTCAGAAAGAGAGAAACAAATACCGCATGCTAACACATATATATGGAATTTAAGAAAAAATAATGTCATGAAAAACCTAGGGGTAAAACAGGAATAAATACACAGACTTACTGGAGAATGGAGTTGAGGATATGGGGAGGGGGAAGGGTAAGCTGTGACAAAGAGAGAGAGAGGTATGGACATATATACACTACCAAATATAAGGTAGATAGCTAGTGGGAAGCAGCCGCATAGCACAGGGAGATCAGCTCGGTGCTTTGTGACCACCTGGAGGGGTGGGATAGGGAGGGTGGGAGGGAGGGAGATGCAAGCGGGAAGAGATATGGGAACATATGTATATATATAACTGATTCATTTTGTTGTGAAGCTGAAACTAACATACCATTGTAAAGCAATTATACTCCAGTAAAGATGTTAAAAAAAAATAGCAAAGATCAATAAAACTAAAAGCTGGTTCTTTGAGAAAATAAACAAAATTGATAAACCATTAGCCAGACTCATCAAGGAAAAAAGGGAGAAGACTCAAATCAATAGAATTTGAAATGCAAAAGGAGAAGTAACAACTGACGCCACAGAAATACAAAGGATCATGAGAGATTACTACAAGCAACTCTAGGCCAATAAAATGTACAACCTGGAAGAAATGCACAAATTCTTAGAAAAACACAACCTTCCCAGACTGAACCAGGAAGAAATAGAAAATATAAACAGACCAATCTCAAGCACTGAAATTGAAACTGTGATTTAAAATCTTCCAACAAACAAAAGCCCAGGACCAGATGGCTTCACAGGCAAATTCTATCAAACATTTAGAAAAGAGCTAACACTATCCTTCTCAAATTCTTCCAAATATAGCAGAGGAAGGAACACTCCCAAACTCCTTCTATGAGGCCACCGTCACCCTGATACCAAAACAGACAAAGATGTCACAAAGAAGGAAAACTACAGGACAATATCCCTGATGAACACAGATGCAAAATCCTCAACAAAATACTAGCAAACAGAATCCAGCAGCACATTAAAAGGATCATAAACCATGATCCAGTGGGGTTTATCCCAGGAATGCAAGGATTCTTCAATATACACAAATCAATGTGATACACCATATTAACAAATTGAAGGATAAAAACCATATGATAATCTCAATGAATGTAGAAAAGCTTTTGACAAAATTAAACACTTACTTATGAGAAAAATTCTCCAGAATGTAGGCATAGAGGGAACGTAACTCAACATAATAAAGGCCATATATGACAAACGCACAGGCGACATCATTCTCAATGGTGAAAACCAGAAACCATTTCCCCTAAGATCAGGAACAAGACAAGGTTGCCAACTCTCACCACTCTTATTCAATATAGTTTTGGAAGTTTTAGCCAGGCAATCAGAGAAGAAAAAGAAATAAAAGGAATCCAAATTGGAAAAGAAGAAGTAAAGCTGTCACTGTTTGCAGATGTCATGACACTACACATAGAGAATCCTAAAGATGCTACCAGAAAACTACTAGAGCTAATCAATGAATGTGGTAAGGTAGCACGATACAAAATTAATACACAGAAATCTCTTGCATTCCTACACACTGATGATGAAAAATCTGAAAGAGAAATTAAGAAAACACTTCCATATACCATTACAACAAAAAGAAGCCAATACCTAGGAATAAACCTACCTAAGGAGACAAAAGACCTGTACTCAGAAAACTGTAAGACACTGATAAAAGAAATTAAAAATGATACAAACAGATGGAGTGATATTCCATGTTCTTGGATTGGAAGAATCAAACTTGTGAAAATGACTATACTACTCAAAGCAATCTACAGATTCAGTGCAACCCCTATCAAATTACCAATAGCATTTTTCACAGAACGAGAACAAAAAATTTCACGATTTGTATGGAAACACAGAGGACCCTGAATAGCCAAAGCAATCTTGAGAAAGAAACACGGAGCTGTAGGAATCAGGCTCCCACACTTCAGGCTATACTACAAAGCTACAGTAATCAAGAGAGTATGGTAATGGCACAGAAACAGAAAGATAGATCAATGGAACAGGATAGAAAGCCCAGAGGTAAACCCATGCACATATGGTCACCTTATCTTTGATAAAGGAAGCAAGAATATACAATGGAGAAAAGACAGCCACTTCAATAAGTGGTGCTGTGAAAACTGGACAGCTACATGTAAAAGAATGAAATTATAACACTCCATAACACCATACATAAAAATAAACTCAAAATGGATTAAAGCCCTAAATGTAAGGCCAGACACTAAAAAACTTTTAGAAGAAAACGTAGGCAGAACACTCTATGACATAAATCACAACAAGATCCTTTTACACCCACCTGCTAGAGAAATGGAAATAAAAACTAAAGTAAACAAATGAGACCTAATGAAACTTAAAAGTTTTTGCACAACAAAGTAAACCATAGACAAGATGAAAAGACAACCCTCAGATGGGAGAAAATATTTGCAAATGAAGCAACTGACAAAGGGTTAATCTCTAAAATATACAAGCAGCTCATGCAGCTCAATATCAAAAAAGCAATCAACCCCATCCCAAACTAGGCAGAAGACCCAAATAGACATTTCTCCAAAGAATACATACAGATTACCAACAATCACATGAAAGGATGCTCCACATCACTAATTTTTAGCGAAATGCACATCAAAACTACAATGAGGTATCACCTCACACCGGTCAGAATGGCCATCGTCAAAAAATCTACAAACAATAAATGCTGGAGGAGGTGAGGAGAAAAGTGCGCTGTTGGTGGGAATGTAAATTGATACAGCCATTATAGAGAACAGTATGGACGTTCCTTAAAACCTAAAAATAGAACTACCATATGACCCAGCAATCCCACTACTGGGCATATACCCTGAGAAAACCAAAATTTATAAAGAGTCATGTTCATTGAAGCACCATTTACAATAGCCAGGACATGGAAGCAACCTAAATGTCCATCAACAGATGAATGGATAAAGAAGATGTAGCAGATATATACAATGGAACATTACTCAGCCATAAAAAGAAACGAAATTGAGTTCTTTGTAATGAGGTGGATGGACCTAGAGTCTGTCATACAGAGTGAAGTAAGTCAGAAAGAGAAAGACAAATACCGTATGCTAACACATGTATGTGGAATCTAAAAAAAAATGGTTCTGAAAAACCTGGTTCTGAAGAACCAGGATAGGAATAAAGATGCAGACATAGAGAATGGACTTGAGGACACGGGGAGGGGGAAGGGTAAGTTGGGACGACGTGAGAGAGTGGCACTGACATATATACACTCCCAAATGTAAAATAGCTAGTGGGAAGCAGCCGCATAGCACAGGGAGATCAGTTCCGGTGCTTTGTGACCACCTAGAGGGGTGGGATAGGGAGGGTGGGAAGGAGACGCAAGAGGGAGGGGATATGGGGATATATGTATACATATAGCTGAATCACTTTGTTATACAGCAGAAACTAACACAGCATTGTAAAGCAATTATACTCCAATAAAGATGTTAAATATATATATATAAAGAGGTTGTGGACAGTGAAAATAAATAAATAAATAAAATAAAACTTCTTCTCAAACACATATGGGAGTGCCCTGAAACCATGTAAAGACAGACTGAAGGCAAGAACCGAAAACTGTTTGCTCTACAGGGGCCTCTTTGAATGGGCTGGCTTCCACATGTAATTGCTAACAAGCCACAGGAGCCAGTGCTGGCCTGATTTTGAAAAGAGAAATGACAAGTCTTTACCCATCATTCATCCCAAGGTGCGCTTGTCATCTCTCATAGCACATAGCGTGTTACCTTTTTATTAGTGGCTTTGGAAATGTTTTCGCAAGTGAGAAGCTGCAGCACCCTTACCCGCAAAACTGCTCGTAAATGAGACTATGCTGGATGGAGGATGTGCGATCCACCTGCCAGGAGGATGAAAGTTGTGTGTGCCAAATCTCAGGCAGTCGGATTAGGGACTCTTTCCTTCCTGCCTGTCTCTTCACACCCGCCAAAATGATGGGCACATGTGCTTCTCCCATCTTCCCAATTTCCCTGACCATCTAACCTGGAAATAAAGAAAATACTTTAGAGTTTTAAAATACAAAAATCAAGTTAATTTTACTGGTTTGTTTAATAATACAATCTGATGTTTAGTTTTCAAAATGCTTTCTCATAAGTCATTTTGCTTGAGCCCTACCAAAGCTCTTAAGATGAATATTATCTACTCCTTACAGAGGAAACTGGGGTTCAGTGAAATTTAATGCCTTGTCCATGGAAATCATGGAACTTGAGAATAGAAGGCGAGTTTTCTGATTCAAGGTTCCAACACTGTGACTGTGGACAAGTCTCAATTATTCTGCACCACCACGTCCAACCATATTCACATATCGCTTCCTTTTTTATTCTAGCCAGAGTCATATTTCCTATTAACAAATTTATAAGAATAATTAGACCATTCTCATCCTTTGACTGATCTTCATGAATCTTCTTGCTTGGTCTTCATGCCTTTATTGTGACCCCCTTAAATCCCTCATCACCCACTTCTGTCAGAGTCAACCTCTCCTCAACACCTTGGCAGGATTCCATCAATTTTCAGGTACTTTCAGTACCATTTAAGTACCATTCATGTATTTAAGATTTGTCCTTTTCATCCTATCTTTTATCTCAATCTCATCTAAAGCTCTTTTTTCCTACTCCCAATGTAAGTAGGATTTAGCACTATAGATTCTAACATGGCAGTAAAAACATTATCTGGGTCTCCCATGTGTACTCTCCCTCCCTCTTCTAGGTTAGTTCCTCCAGTTTCAGGATGGGAAAAAGGGAGAAAATAAAGACTATCTCCTAACTTTACCAACTTGCAAAGACTCCAGACAGCAGACGGGAAGAAACATTATAAAATCGTTCCATATTCTGGAGCTTCCACTGGCACTGTGTTCTTGCTGACCTGCTGATTCACTTCCTTCGTCTGAAGCAGCAGCTGCGCCTTCAACTACTCTCTCTTTGCCCCTGGATCTGCCTTCAGTTTCTCTCACTCCTGGGTTCAGGTGTGTGTGTTCACCTCCATGAAGAAGAGTCCTGGCTTCTGAAGGAGACACTCGTCATCAAGGTCAGAGGCAACAGGAATGGACACAAGTTTCAATCTGTCCTTGTAGGGGTCTGTCATCTTCCGTTCTTGAGTGCCTGCCTGCCCACTTCCGGCTTCAGCATTTGACAGAGACATTTTCACAGAGACTGCTCAGCCAGCCCCTGCAATTGTGTAAACCGATTCTACCTCTTGTGTAAATCTATGGATGTGTGTGTGTGTGTGTGTGTGTGTGTGTGTGTGTAGACTTCTGGTTCTGCTTCTCTGGTCAAATCCTAACTATACAAAATTTGGTTGTGGGCGTTAAGAGGCCATTGCTTTAAGGATGATAGAAATGACTGCATACCTTTAGGCTGATGGGAATGAAGCCAAAATTGTAGAGTAGTGGGAGAGGATGGCTGAAGCCACACCCTCGAATAGCAAAAGGGGATAAGTGTGGTGTATAAGAGAGAGTCCTGGCCCTGGCTAGGTGCGTGAAAAGGTCATCTACAACAGCTAGAGAAAACTAAGGCTTGTATGGCTCCGATGCTTGTAAGTGGATAATTATGGTGCTGGCGCCATGTGGAAATTTTCTTTAGAGCATTAAATCGAGTGGACATACAAAGTGGAATTTCTAAAATATGTACTTCAAGAAGAAGGAAAATAATATGCTCCTAGAAAGAAAATCTGAGATACAAAAAGTAATAATGAGCAAAGAAAACGGTAAATGTGTGGGTAAAACTAACAAGATAGGGCTAAGTGGGCCTATACACTTGAATTAAGATCCACAAAGAAAACTCCAGGCTGAGATGGCTTCAGTGGTGAATTCTACCAAAAATAGATGACAGAAAAAGTACTAGTTTTACCCAAACTATTCTAGATAATAGAAGAAGAGGGAAAACACCTCAACTCACTCTTTGCAACAAACATTACACTAGTTGCCAAAACCAGACAAAAACTCTTAACATTTTAGCAAGTCAAATCCAGCAACATGTAAGATGGATAAGGAATTTAAGTCAGGAATGCAACATTACCTTAACACACTAAAATAAATTATTATGATTCATAGTATAGAGTTTTAAAAAAAGTAAACATTTGATAAAATGTATCACCTATTTGTAGTAAAAGTTCTCAGTAAAGGAGACAGAAACTTTCTTAACCTGATGAATAACATCTACTAAAATATGTAGATAACACCACACTAAATGGTAAGAGACTGGGTGTTTTCCCCTTAAGATCAGTTATAAGGCAAGGATATCTGCCTTTCTGGTTTGCAAATGTTTAAGTAAAATTTTTTATGTAGAAGCAAACGAAAAGTCATGCCAACACGGGTAAATGAGTTAAGCAATGCTGCAGCATTCAAAAATTAATGGTATTTTTATATACTAGTAAGAAACAATTAGAAATTGAAATTAATAAAATAAAATCATACGAAGTAACATTACAATTTTGAAATAAATAGGGAAAATTTAACAAAATATGTGCAAGATCTGTACACTGAAAACTTCAATATATTACAAGAGAGATCAAGAAACACCTAAGTAAGTGAGAGGTATGTCTTTTCCATGGGTCAGAAGACTCAATATTGCTAAGATGTCAATTATCCTAAAACCGACTTAGAGATTCAAGGCAACTCTGATCGAAATCCCAGCAAGATTTTTACTGGAAACTGACAGGGTAATTCTAGAAGTGTATGGAAATCAAAGAACCTATAATAACTAAACTATTTGGAAGAAAATAAAAACCAACAAAGTCAGAAGACTCACACTATTTGATTTTAAGACTTACTATAAAGTTAACAAGGATTCTAGTAAGGCTAAACGTACAAATCAATGGAACAGAATAGAGAGTTGAGAAATAGACTCACTCAAAGATGGTTAGCTGAGTTTCCATAAAGGGACCAAGGACACTCAAAAAAAGGAAAACATTGCTGGAACAAATGGATAATCTTAAGGAAAAAAAAATGAACCTCGATCCTTGCCTTACTCCATACATAAAAGATTAACTTGAAATGGATCACAATCCTAAATGCAAGGGTAAATCTATAAAACTTATAGAAGAAAACAGAAATTTTTGTGACCTCGAGATAGACGAAGATTTCGTACTAATTTTTATGTCTCATTTCAAGGATACAAAAAGCACAGATCATAAAAGAAAAAATTGTTAGATTAAGTTCATCAAAATTAAAAACATTTTCTCTTTGAAAGGCACTGTTAAGAAGATTTAAAAAAAGCAAGACACGGACTGAGAGAATACATTCACAAAACGTATCTGGTAAAAGACTTGTTTACAGAACACATAAAGAATTTTTACAACTTAATAGTAAGACAAAGCAACATGATTAAAAAGCAGTAAAAAGCTTCGCATCGCATCTTCACCAAATAACATATGCAAAATATATACATAAGTGGCAAACATGCAAGAAAAGATGCAATGTCGTTAGTCATTAGGGAAATGCAAATTACACCCCCATTAGAAAGGCTGTAGTAGAAAGAATGGCGATAAGAACCAAGTATTGCCAAGAACTTGGAGCAATAGGAACTCCTGGATGTTGCTGTTGGGAAAGTGAAATTATATAGCTATTTGGAAAATAGCTTGGCAACCATAAAGTGAGACGTTTACCATATTACCCAGTAATGCTATTCCTAAGTGTTTTCCCAAGATAAAAAAATATATATATATAATGTCCATACAAGGACTTATACTCAAATGATCACAACAGTTTTATTTATAACAAATTTAAAAACAGAAACAACCCAAATATCCATAAACCCATGAATTGATTTAAAAAATGTTGCATATTCATACAGTGGACTATTATCCAACAATAAAAGCTACAAACTCTTATTTGAAAAGATACATGCATCCCAATGTTCATAGCAGCACTATTTACAATAGCCAAGACATGGAAGCAACCTAAGTGTCCATCAACAGATGAATAGATAAAGAAGATGTGGTACATATATACAATGGAATACTACTCAGCGGTAAAAAAAAAAGAATGACATAATGCCATTTTCAGCAACATGGATGGACCTAGAGATTGTCATACTAAGTGAAGTGAGTCAGACAGAGAAAGGCATATACCATATGGTATCACTTTTATGTGGAATCTAAAAAAAAAATGATACAGATGAACTTATTTACAAAACAGAAACAGACTCACAGACATAGAAAACAAACTTATGGTTACCAAAGGGGAAAGTTGGGGGAGGGATAAATCATGAATTTGGGATTGGCAGTACAAGCTACTGTGTATAAAATAGATAAACAACAAGGTCCTACTGTATAGCACAGGGAACTATATTCAATATCTTGTAATAAACTATAATGGAAAAGAAATTTTTAAAAAGACCCACTGCCTAGCCCGCTCCAGCTTAAGGAGACTTTTGTTCGGGACTCAATTTGCCCATTTGGCCAAATTATTGAATAAATTGTTGAATTGGAAGAACAGAAAGAATGGGTGAAGGATAGTCAAATGCCAAGTCAATTACCTTGACCCATGAGATAAATTTTCTCTTGTCATTTACAGTATGTGTTGCTTATTTAATAGCAAGCCCACCAGGCAGAAGCCTTATGTTTCTGCAAGTTTATCATGGAGTCAAAATGTCATCAGCATTCATTGAAAAAGAGTAATATACTGAAGCGAGCTACTTTTTTATAATTGTTCATAATGCTGCATTACATCCAGACCATACCAGCAATTATGTATCAGAAGGTAGAACTTTGTGGCTATTGGTGATAAACTATCATATGAATTTTTTTCTTTAAAATCATCATGGTGACCATTTAGCATTTATTGCATGCTGATAGTATACTGAGCGCTGTACCAAAAGGAAAAATGACAATCTTTCTCATAATATATTTTCTATCTATAATTCATTGATACAAAAAGAAAGAAACAAAAAAAAAACCCAAATACTCAAACCCACAAGAAAGCTCCGAACTCACTTGCGTGCACTGCAGAGAATGTTCGCCAGCCTTCTCTGATAGGACAGGCAGCTAACTAGGGTACCGCGGGAGCCCGAATCTGCCCTCTGCTCAGTTCGTGTAATCAGAGACCCGAATATTCTTAACCTTTTCTGGGTGGATGAACAACAGATTAGGAATTTCTAATTGCCTTCTCTCTGAGGGCTCTCTCCCAATCAAGTGGCGAAGGTATTAGCAGAAAAGTGTTGTGCTTCCAAGGTGATGTTAACTTTTTGTGAAAGTAAGAGACCTTTATTTGAAAACAACTTCAATAGCTAGAGGCATAGAATAGAAAGAAAGGTACTCCAGGCTGTAATAATTGCTGGCTGCCCTGGGAAATGGCTCCAAGGCTGGAGCAGTCATGGTTTCATGCAAGCACATCCTCTAATTATTGAAAAACCGGTGTCGAGTCTACATGTTAATCAGTCTCTCAGAGACTTCAGCTTTATGTAGTTAGTGCAGATTTATAGCACTTTTCTTTTCCTGTTATTAAAACTGATATTTCACAAGGAAGAAACTATCTCCAGACAACTGTTAAAATGCAAAGTTTCAGTCCTAATAGAGAACTGCCAGATTATTCTGAGAAGATTCCATAGAGATTTCTAAACAAGGATAAGAAACAATACATCAAAGACAGGCGGTGGGGCGGTGGAATTCAAAAATAAAAGGGCATGAGTTTAAAACATTAACCAAAAGACTCAACAGTTGGCCCATAGAATCAAGAGGTTAGAGTGTAATTAATTTAAGTGCTTGTTACAATTATGGAAATAAACATTTCATGCATAAATGCAAACTGAATTATACATAATTATGAAGGCACTAAACTAATTGGAACATTTGGATTAACATAGTAGAAGCCAAATTGCCTTTTTAAACCAATGATACAGTGCTTTGTACGTATCCTGCATGTGCATGGCAAATATTAGTTAATAATGGAAAGGAGCATGTTTAGAAACATATATTTCTATCAAGCTAGCATTTTGTTTCTCTTGTAAAGTATACACAGATATTTATCGATTAAATGATGTGATTCTCACTGAAGAAGAACAAGGCTAGAGCTGGCTGGTTGTGTCCATTGCAGCTGATTTGTAAAAGAAGACCAAGGACAGAGACTTATGTTCCAGGCTCAACTCTCCTTCCCACTCACCATTGAATACCCCAAGCTTGATGGGATACACGAGGATTGGTGGCAGGAATTGGCGATCTGAGAAAAGTGAAAGAAATTTGTGCTTAGCTGGGATGAGGCAAAGAAGGTTGAGGATGAGTTTCTCTCTCATCAAGTCTAAATTTAAAAGCTTGTCTGCACCTTCCTAGCTACCTTCTGGCATTTTTCAGCATTGTCCATTAATGTGCTCTCTCCTCTCCCACATGTACCACATCATTGCAAGACTTTAAGGCTGTGCAAATCTTTATCAGTATATGCAGACATGACCCTCCTGGAAGTGTCCTATGTTGCAAAAACAAAAAGAAAAACAAACAATTATAGTGACAAAAATTGTCCTTTTTCTACACTTCTTCTATCATTCAAAACTCGCTTTCCTATAGAGAAGCAGAATCTAATCATCGCTTGACTTTAGGAAAGCAATCTGATTAAAATACATTGTTCTAAGGTTGAAATGACTAACAAGATCCTTTTTAACTGTCTCAGTGATAACATGTTGTTAATCCAAGTGAATCTGTAATTAGGTAGAAACAGTTCCCCAGACATGACATTTACATCAGATGAGGGATCATATTAACAGTAGTGACTCTCATCTCACTGGCTTCGACTCTATGTGTTCATACATCATCTCATTCCCTTGCAAGACCTCACTTCATGATTTCTATAGTCCCGGGGAATATCTTCCACGTGCTTAGGTACGAGGTAGCTGGTTACAATATGTAGTTATGCACCATGGTCCTCCTGTCCAACTGCGGTCTTTTTCATTTATGTGCTCTCTGCAAACCCCCTCACTATGACCATTGTTCCTGGTGCCCTTAATGAAAATCTTGGCACTCAGACCAAAAGTACTATGTACTCTTTGAGAATGTTAGGAACACAGTCATTGGGGTCTTCAGTGATGTAAAGCCATTCTACCCAGTAGTAAGGACAATGTTTTCATTTCTAACCCTAGGTCGCATGTAGACGCCAAGGTAACCCCATGAACATATCTCTCCTGGAATCTTATTAAAATAGTTTCTTGAGATTTTTTGCTTCAAGTCCTCTTTACACAGGGCTCTAATACAAATTTCTGGACGTAGGTTGCATGAAGCAATAGACTCAACCTTCAAGCATATTCCCTCCTTTCCCAACTCTTTTATCCAGACTCTCAACCCCACACAACTCAGTTTATAAAAATAATTGCCTGTGGGCCTTTACCTCACTAAACCTTCTGACTTTCAAACCTATAACTGTGTCTGGAAAATAGCAAGGGTTTGGTGAATCTTTATAGAATTGACAAATAAATGAATCAATGGAAAAAATAGAATATTATGGATCCCAGTAGTAGACATTGTTTAAGCTATCGCTGGAGCTACTTTTATAAGCAAATTTCCAGAGGAATATAAAAAAAGTATAGTGGCCTTTCTGAGGCTCCTGAAACCCACTTGCCCCTCTACCTGAACACAAACACACACAAACACACACATATATATATGGGACTACGGAGAAGGAAAAGAAGATTCTTGGTAGTCCTGGCCCTTCCTTCTCTTTGGGAAGAGTCCTCTGGTAATGTTTGCCCCCCCCTTTTTTTTTAACATCTTTATTGGAGTACAATTGCTTTACAATGGTGTGTTAGTTTCTGCTGTATAACAAAGTGTATCAGCTATATGTATACTTATACCCCCATATCCCCTCCCTCTTGCATCTCCCTCCCACCCTCCCTATCCCACCCCTCTATGTGGTCACAAAGCACCGAGCTGATCTCCCTGTGCTATGCATGCTTGCCCTTTTATTGCCAGTGTTAATGCCAGGTTACTTGACTGTGGGTCACGGTCAACTTGATGAACCAGGACAAGAGGATCTGTCATATGCTTAGCAGTTGGGGACCACAGGGCAAAGAGGAAGGAAACTGCAGGTAGATAATCAAAGCTTTGAAGGGAGACAACCACACCTGAAGTTGGCTACTTATCATTGAGGACTGAATATTTTATTAATGTTATCTGAGTCTCTGAGAGGTTATAAAACTTGCCTAAAGTCACATGTCTAGTGAGATTCGACCCTAGTCTGTTTGAATCAAGAACTTAAGCAATTACTACCCCCATGCAACCTCAAAGCTAGCACGTGTATCATAAAGTCTGATCCACAATGAATAAGTAAATGGAAGATAATTATCATTTGATTCTATAAATGTTACCTTTATAAGTTTTCCTCTTATCCTGAATACATTTTTCTTTTCATTTACAGAATTTCTATAGCAGACTAAAGTACTGTCCATTAAAACGAGATGAGATTTTAGTCTTAGTCTAGCATCCTACTGATTTAAAAGATGTAATCTTTAGTTAACTTTAGTAAAAATGTTTTTTATCCCGTCTATTGTCTATCCCTAATCAGAATCTCTAACCTTCATTCAATAATTGCTCTATGTCTGGCACTTTATACAGAGTATTTTATCTAATCCCTTTACTGTTGTTATAAAGCTATTATCATTAATCCCATAAAGTAGATGAATAAATTGATGTCTAGAAAATGTAAGTATCTTGCCAAGATTACATGAAGAGAAGTGTCAGGGCTGTAACGTGCATTTGGATTAACAAAATGTGTGCTCCTCTCCAGATGGAAATTTTAACTGTCTTTCACCTCTTGAATTCCCACTTATTCTCCATTTTACTGATAGCATTCTGAAGGTCATTATCCCTTACTGTGGAAACATTTGGCAGTGTAATATTGTAACATATTGATCGATTACAGTTTATAGTGTTCTTAGACATCCAAGAGCTCATCAGCGGACTCTCAGGGTGGTCTTTTAAACCTAACCACTTCCCCCTTCTTTTCTCAGCTGCCCTTAGACATGTTCATCCTTTGCTACTCACTGCACTTCATCTTTTTTAAAATTAATTAATTTTTGCTGCATTGGGTCTTCGTTGCTGCACGCGGGCTTTCCCTAGTTGAGGCGAGTGGGGGCTAGTCTTCGTTGCGGTGCACGAGCTTCTCATTGCGGTGGCTCCTCTTGTTGCAGAGTACGGGCTCTAGGCACGCGGGCTTCAGTACTGCCGCACGCAGGCTCAGTAGTTGTGGCTCACGGGCTCAGCTGCTCTGCGGCATGTGGGATCTTCCCCGACCAGGGCTCGAACCCGTGTCCCCTGCATTGGCAGGCAGACTTCCCACCACTGCGCCACCAGGGAAGCCCTGCACTTCATCTTTTTTACTTCCTCTCTCCTACTGGCAGGTTGAACTGCCAGTAGAGAAATTTGGATATGATTTATTAGATAGTTTTAACCAGAAGCATCTGTCCAAAAAGAGGTGGCCTGACTGCTTTGCCCTGGGTGGACTTCTCAGACCAGGTGTGTTTCCCTGGAGGGGCTTAGGTGTGATGGGACAGGTAAGCCAAGGGCTTTCCACCATAGTAGACTCCCCACAAGCTGTGGACCAGCATCTGCTGCTTTACAACATTGCTATCTACTTACCCTGTGTTTAAGCATCCACCTGCAATTTTTAAAAGTTTTATAGAATTTTTATTAGAGCTAGAATCGCCTAAAGAGCCAATATCCCCCACTGGCCATCAGTGGACAAGCAAGGGACAATCTTTCAATCTAATGGTTGGTTGATTTAAGTATTAACTCTTTTTCAGAAGATTTTTAAAAATCATGAGAGTAAAAATAATCTAATCTCATAACAAAAGGATAAACATATGCATAATTAATCATTTGATCTTAATCATATTAAGTTCAATAGCTCCAAATGAATACAAGATTTAATAACTAAAGAAACTTTTTCAACAGATAATTGAAAGCTTAACAGACACATGGACCCAGCCCTGTATATTCTGATTTAGTACTTCTCAGGTAGGACTTGGGTGCCCACATAAAAAATAAAAACAACTCATAGATGAAACAGTACACAGATGCATATATAAATGAACATATATCCAGGGTTGAGAAGCTGATATACTATGTACCATTTCTTAATAGATACCACTTGCCTTTACAACATCTCTTAAGTGGAAATGGCACTCAGTTTAAGAGAGAGAAGCTGCCACCCACACTGGGAGAAAACAGAGTAAGCTCAAAGCTCCTTATGAAAAAAAAAATGACATCCATCTTTGTTGCCCTCTCCCTTGTGCCTTGCATTGGTCAGAGTCCAGGGATGGAGGAGAGAGGAATTAAGTAAGCCCTTAGGCAGCCCAGCCAGTAACAGCCTGGCTGTTCACCTTGTGAGAGATAAAGCCACTCTCAATGCCTCCTGGTTCTCTCAGAAGGAACCTAAGGGAATATGCCTTAGGAACATGGTCCAGCTGGTGAGGTAGCTGTTCTTTCCTGGGGTTCTTCAAGTTGCTAGAACCACTTACCCTGTCCTGCCAGGGCCCTGGAAGGACACCCAATCTGGAAGAGTGGCATCAAACCCTTTCATCTTCTTTGGGGTGAGGAAGCCCTCACTGGGTGTGGAAAAGTTGGGGGAGCATTAAAGGTTGCTTTGGTTTTACTCTGCTATAGGGTCTGTGAACCTGTGTAAAAAGTGTTTCATAAGACAGACTACCATAGCTCCCTTTCTACCTCATCTGAAATTGCCACCATTAGAAGTACTTCTACAAATTCAGAACTCAGGAAGACAAAGTCGATTTGCACAGGTCACTTCAGATGGGAAAGGGGTAGGAAAATTATTAACTACCCAGATAAATTTGATATTGTCAGGTTCCAAGTGAATAGGTAATGAATCAGGCAAAGTTGGATGGAATATGGTGCCAGGGAAAAGGAGCGTAACAGGAGAATGTTTAAACACCTCAATTCTAGTTTCAGACCTGCTATGAGTTTGCTTAAAGACCCCATGCAAAGTGGAAAGGTGCTGGATTGTTTCACAATTTTTGTGCCCTTGGTTGCAAAGCAAACATATAGGGCATGGACACCTACAAAAAGTATTAATTCAGAAAGAAGGAGATTGTAAAATTAGAAGGAGGCAGATGCTGAATATTAATTTAGAATTATTAAATCCTGGTATCCCATTGATTGGAAATGACCACGGAAAGCATTGATTCATTGGCGCTTCTTGTACAGAAGGAAGAGATAGCCACCCCTGAAGTTAAACAATATGTTCCAGGCTGCAAAAACTAACACATATATATGGAATCAAAAAAAAAAAAGTGGTTCTGATGAACCTAGGGACAGGACAGGAATAAAGACACAGCCGTAGAGAATGGACTTGAGGACACGGGGAGGGGGAAGGGTAAGCTGGGACAAAATGAGAGAGTAGCATTGCCATACATACACTACCAAATGTAAAATAGATAGCTAGTGGGAAGCAGCTGCATCTCACGGGGAGATCAGTTGTGACCACCTAGAGGGGTGGGATAGGGAGGGTGGGAGGGAGACACAAGAGGGAGGGGATATGGGGTTTTATATATATACATATAGCTGATTCACTTTGTTATACGGCAGAAACTAACGTAACATTGTAAAGCAATTACACTCCAATAAGGATGTTTAAAAAAAAGCATACCAAGTGATGTGTGTGTATGTATGTGCCTGTGTGTGCATGTGTGTGTGTACTTTAGGACAATAAAGATGGAGTTAAATAAACATATTAGAAAAAACCCCACAAAACTATTGATCCAACTAAAACCGTGGTTGTCTGATTCCCGCAGTTCAATGTTTTCCATTTGGTTTAGAGCCAGTCCTGATTTCCAGCTAAAAGTTTTATTTTCAAGACTTTCGGTGTAACATAGTTACTCTCAATAAGTAACTTAGCCCCTCTAAACCTCAGTTTCCACATTTGTGACAGGCTTGGACCAGTTTTTCCTACTACCTTAATAGGTCCTTCAGAATCTGAGACCATGATTCTTGAAAGCAAAGCCATTTTTCCATCATCAGAAAAGATCTGAGGTAGGAACGTTTGCTACGTGGATGCAAACTTTGCAGGCACATGTGTTGGAAGCTGAATGAATCCAAGCCTTAGATGATCTTTCTTGTCTCCAATTCCTGTTGTTCTTATTTTCCATATCTCTCAAGAGGTATTTATCACTTGCCTTACACATAGTTACAAGTACATATATGTACATGTTTACACACAGGTTTACTTGGAGTCCCTGGAGGGCGGGAACTGTGACAAAATTCTTCAAATTCTCAGTACCTTGTACATAAACGTATAATAGCCTTTTGACGGCATGAAGTTAGATGCTTCATTATAACTTTCTTAGTAAAGACATAGATGGTAAATTCATAGGGTATCTGGCAGGATCATTTCGTTACAACTAGCTCAGGTTCTCATTGGTATGGACGCATCTCTTCAGATTTTCTTCTCATTGCAAGGGATACGGATGGGAGCAAGGATGGGCCTAAATACAGAACCAAACTGCAGAACCATTAAGCAATCTAACAGCTTCGCTCTCTCTCATTTTTTTAACAAAAGGAAACAAAAGTAGCTTTATTTTTGCAATATTCACATTGCTTAATGAAAATGTACGTCATATGTTCACATGGCTATATTTAAAATGGAAAAACAACAAGGACCTACTGTATAGCACTGGGAACTCTGCTCAATATTATGTAACAACCTAAATGGGAAAAGAATTTGAAAAATAATTTAAAAATAAATAAATAAAATAATTTCTAACACAACACTAGAAAGTTGCATTGTGAGAACTTTTCTAGGCAGCCTTCCCTTTTCATCTCTCAAAGAGAATGGAGGCGTGTGTGATGGGAAGAGTTTGGGTTTATACCAGATTAGGCAATGTGACAATTTCTCTGAGTCTCAGAATCTCCATCCTGAAATGGAAGCAATAATGCCTTTCAGGAGATTCTTGTGGGAATTAAATGGAATAGTCCAGAGGATCCAGAATTGTCCCTGGTCCATAACAGGTACTCAATAAAATACTTGAGTTTGCAAGAAAAATGGACAACTATACTACTTGTTCACTGTTCCCAGCCAGTCACTTTTCTCCTTAAAATACTTGTCACAATACTTACTTTTTTGCAAATCTCTCAATGAAATGGAATTTATCCTTCATAACTAGGAAGCGGACTATATACAGATACACACATGTACACACACACTACTGCTCTCTCCTGTAAGTTAAGAAAATTTTAATATTTATGCATACATATGGTCCATAGTTTTATATATGTATGTATTGTATACATATTATATACCTATTATGTAGTCATTTCGCGTGTAACTTCTTTAAGTACTAGTTTAATTCTGTTTAGCTCCTCTGGATATGAGAACACTACATAAATGCTGTTTTGGTTGCATTTTGTTAGAATAAGAGTTTCACTCACCACTGACTCATCCCTCGAGTGTTTCATATTCTAAGCAATTTTTCCCTCCCCAATCCTCATGCCTCCTCCATGCATTTGTCTTTGTATTTACATTGTCTGGTAATTTGGATATTTTTATTTGAGATTATTTGGCCTATGTCAGGTATTCTTCTCTGTGGTCCCCAGGGTCTTGTATCTTGTTTTTAACTTCTTCTTTTGCCTTGCTCTCTTTTTATCAGATGTCATCCATTGTGCCTCACTGTTTTACCCTTGGGTGTTTCAATTATGCATGAATGAGATCTGCCTCACAGTTGCACGTTTCCATTTTCAGTCTAAATAACTGTGCACAAGAATGAACGTCTCTGCATTGCACTTGAGGGGCTCTCCAGCTGCTTGCAGGTTTCATCTGGACTCACTCCGGTCCCCTCCCAGTAGCAATTGTAGGGTTGTGTTGAAGTCAGCTGTCCTCGGCATTTACCCTGCTGTTAGTATCACCCAAGCTCTTGCATGCAGCTCTCTCCATCCCTTCCTCCAATATTCCAGCTAAGCCACTATTTCCACGTTCGTGTATTTGCGATGACTGGTTATTTGAGTTTCTTTTCAAACAAGCACCAGATAATTTAGCACCAGATTCCCTAAGAGTCTTAAATCACTGACCAGTGTTTCAGCAGTACCGATAAATCACTATTCCCCTAGAAAGTCCCATGGTTTAAATCAGTCAGGTTCTCAGAATTTCAAACTTACTATGCTTCTGGGGAGGCAGGAAAGAAAGGGATGGAAAATATCATCTTAGTTAGCCTTAAAAGGTGTGTGTGTCCAAGGTAGGTATGGAGAAGAGCAAAAAGGGGGTGAAGGTTAGGGTTGGTTTCCCTTTGTGAATCATCAGTCTGGCCATGAATTATATTGTAGCTTATAGCTCTCAGCTGCCCCAGACATAGAACTTACTGACATAGAACTTACCATTATTGTATTGCATTTGTATGATTTTGTGTCTCCAATACCCCGCACAATGCCTGACCCATAAAAGAAACTCAGTGAGGGATGAATGAAAGAATGAATCTCAAGGATGTTACAACTCTGACAATGAAAAGAATTATTATGCTATGTATTTTAATTATACAGTGTAAACTAGTAAAGTAAATCTGAGGTAGTCAATATAAACAGCTGACCTCTAAAATCCTAGCTTTGTAACTAGAACAATTTTAGGGGGTCTTTTTCTTGAGCATGATTCTTGTAATCCTTTGAATCCTATGCACAAAATGATTTTAAATATGTAACTGCCATCTTTATATAAGAAGGCTTCTTATACATTAATACAATCAGAGTGGCTTGTGTGGTTGGAGAAACACAATACAAAGTAACTCCTCGCTTGAGAGAGCAAGGTGGTTATGCCTGCACTTAGCGTCATACCTTAGAGCATTTGTAGGGTACTTTTCAGCCCAGTTAATGGTGTAATTCTCCTAACTCTGCAGAGCCCCAGACATGGTTCATGCTGTGTAGACAATCCTTAGAGGCAGCGTATAGAGCAGAGTCAAGGTCTGGCTAACAGTCTCATTTAGAAGAGAAGCACGTGCTGCCTGGGCAAACGCGTGTGCGGATTCCTGAGTTGTTCTAGCTCCATTCCATTAAAGGAGAGCACCTCCTTTAACAACTTTGTGTCAGACACTCCAGTAGTGCCATCTGGTCACAGAGATCAGTACCCTGCACCATGGAGGTGACAAACAACCACGTGTTCTCCATCGTGCAGACATACACTCTTACCACATCAGAGCGGTGACTAGAATTTGGAAGCCGTAGCATCAAACATAAGCAAGAAAGCTGTACGTTAGGCCAGCATTTTCCAGGCATTTTCATAAGACAGACAATTTCAAAATATTTTTTAAAAGAATGAGCCGAACCAACAGAGAGGCCATTAAAAAAACAAACACATGCACCAGACTATTAACTGTCACCATCTTACATGGAAGGATAAGTAATGCTAAAAAATAAATAAATCGAGAAGGGCATTATTTCAGTAGTTCTATAAATGGCAGTTCTTTGTTTCTTTTGGTTTTTTTGTTTTTTTTTTCACAAGGTTTGGCCCTTGTGGTTGAGCGTTCATCTTGGCAACCGCCCAGGGAAGCCACCTGCCTCATCCTCTTCAGGAACAATCGCGTAAATCCTGTACTGAAGACCTCACTAGCCACTTCTGTTCAGTCCTGTGTGGGCACACAAGACATGTTTAGATTTTTACTGTTTCTTTAAATAACCAAATAGAAGTCTGTGTTTGTCCTTAAAGTAAACATTCAAAACCCACTCCACCAATACCAGAGTGACCCTCTTGTCCTGTGGAAATCTACAGAATACCAGGACCAAGAAAATCCCTAGGATATACAAGCATGTAAAAAAGATGGAAAACTGAGTTTTTTTCACTTGCCAGCTGTGTTTTTTTCTCTTAAGAGGCTTCATTGTCATTCAATCTGGTCAATAATTACTCTTGAGTATACATTTTCAAGGATACTAAACAAAAGTGTTCATCTGTGCTGTGATCAGCAGTGCTTCTAACTGGATAAGGAGGAGAAGCAAAGTAAATACACATCAATAAACAAATGACTTTAGAAAAAATAACACCATCCCTCTAGGGAACTTGAGAGGAAAAAAAAAACAAAACAGAAAACAATCAACTTGCTCAAAAAAGACTGGGTAGAAGAGACATGATGGTTAGTTAAACCATCTTAATGAAATGTACAGACCTATGTGCTCTTAGATAATTCACGTGCAATTTTATCTCTCAAGGTTTAATTAAATATTTGCATTTTGGCTAATCAACAGCAATTAATAAGAGATGCTTATAGTCATACAAGTTATAAGAAATGGGGACGGGCTTCCCTGGTGGCGTAGTGGTTGAGAGTCCGCCTGCCGATGCAGGGCACACGGGTTCGTGCCCGGGTCTGGGAGGATCCCACATGCCGCGGAGCGGCTGGGCCCGTGAGCCATGGCCGCTGAGCCTGTGCGTCCGGAGCCTGTGCTCCACAACGGGAGAGGCCACAGCAGTGAGAGGCCCGCAAAGAAAAAAAATGGGGACGTGGCCTGCGCTTGAATTTTAATGGTCTTTTTTTTTTTTTGCCACTCCGTGGCATGTGGGATCCTCCCGGACCGGGGCACGAACCCACATCCCCTGCATCGGCAGGCGGACTCTCAACCACTGCACCACCAGGGAAGTCCCATAACAGGCTTTTTAAAAACCTGGCTGTTGATTTCACTCAGCCCAGTTACTCTTCATATCTGAACGAGGTTATTCCTCTTGCATTTTCCACACACAGCACATTCATTAAGTGATCAAACTTAGTTTTCCCTTTAGAAAAAGTGAGAGAAATTTCCCAGTCTTGGGCACTAGAGAAAAGAAAGAAATTGTTTTAAAAAACAAACAGGAAAAAGAAGTCACCCCTTTCTGCAGGGGTTACAGTCCTGGTTGGGGCACAAAGCAGGCAACCGGACATGGGCTGGATTTTAGCCCTCACTTCACATCCCCTCTCCTCAGGAGTCTTTGTGACAGGTCTGAGGTACACAGCGGTGTCTTTGACCCTGTACTCATGTTCCTGAGGGGTCTGAATGAGATATTTCACATGACCATATCTGCTAGGTAAATTCAGTATCTTTCTCTCTTTCTGCTGATGGGAGTTGTTATCAAGTTACACAGCATTATCCTAATAGATGGATACATAAAGCTTTTTAACAAAGAAAACTTCAACTCACGCAGCAACAACCAGAAATGGATTGTTTGGAGAGACAGATCGATTTTCTGCTCTTACATTCTGCTCACCCTTACTAGAATCTGCACCTAAAAAAGCCAGGAAGGGGATAGCTACTCACAGAAACAGGAGATGAGCCCCAGAAGAGTCACCCTGGTTGGCAGATGGGGCTGATTTTGTTAGATATTTCACCTTCAGACCAGACCTTTTCAGGGGTCACTTTCTTTTTCTGGATCCCCTATCCATTGCTCTCAGAATTAGAAAAATCCTCTTTTTCCTTGCTAACAGGGAGACAAGCCAGGAGAAAATATCTGAAACTCTGGGTAGGTCTGGGCCACAGGAGTTGGTAGTTGCTCGGAAGGATGGGAGGAAATTTTTGTTTTTTAACTTTTTATTTTATATTGGAGCAGAGTTGATTAACACTGTTGTGTTAGTTTCAGGTGTACAGCAAAGTGATTCAGTTATGCATATACATGTATCTATTCTTCTTCAAATTCTTTTCCCATTTAGGTTGTTACAGAATATTGAGCAGAGTTCCCTGTGCTATACAGTAGGTCCTTGTTGGTTATTCATTTTAAATATAGCAGTGTGTACATGACAATCCCAAACTCCCTAACTATCCCTTCCCCTCACCCTTCTCCCCTGGTAACCATAAGTTTGTTCTCTAAGTCTGTTTCTGTTTTGTAAATAAGTTCATTTGTATTGATATCATTTCTTTTTAGATTCTGCATATCAGTGATATCATATGATATTTCTCTTTCTCTGTCTGACTTACTTTACTCAGTATGACAATCTCTAGGCCCATCCATGTTGCTGCAAATGGCATTATTTCATTCTTTTTAATGGCTGAGGGAAACGGTTTTAAAGGCCAAGGGATGGGAATTATCTGGGATTGGGAGGGTGGGGCTGAGATAAAAGAGTGTCAGGGAAGATGGACTCAGCAATGACCATGGAAGCTCTCTAACACATGGTGGGGTGGGGCTGGTGTGGAGGATGTGAGCCCAAGAAAGTCAGTGTGGGTAAGTTAGCCGCCCCAGGAAAACACTCTCCAAGGACTGTGTCCCTTTGGCATCTGTCTATTTGTCTGTATTGGTGTGTATGGAATGACAGCTCTTCAGGAGGAAGCCGGCTGATTACACGTCCCTCGTGTGTGCATGCATGCTCGGAAGTGGAAAGGAACACCTCGGTTTTCCTCTCCCCAGTCTGAAGACCATCTGTTGCCTAAACTTCTCCGGGGCAGAAGATGGGAAGGTGAAGGAATCGTGCACGGAAATGACTCACCAGTAGACCATTTTCATGTTCAGTTACAACTGCGCCTCTTGTGATGAGAGTAATTGTGCCTGAGTTTCCTATGGCAGGTTTCAATCGATTCTGGGGGAGGCTGGCCAGTCTTTATATTCCAGAGCAATTGTTCTACCAGGTCCAGATTCACCTGTGCTCTTTGAGATCTGAAAATGTGGTGAAGATTTTTGATCTTTACCAAATAAATACGTTAGTGTTAACACTCAGTCCCATTGGGGCTTATTGGTCACTTGGTGGATTGTTCTGTATCCTTTGTTTTCTCTCCTTTTCTGATTTTTTGGCCGTTTCACTGCTCATTAGCAACCCCGTAAGAAATAAAAGAGGAAATAAAAGAAGATTAAACTCTGATCAACTATGTTCTGTTATTTCTCTCTGATTTACTCTGATTTAGCTCTGGGGAAAGTTGGACCTGTGGGCTGAAAAGTTCAGGGCTTATCTGTGAATTTCAATGATCCATGGAAGGATTCAAAGATCCATCTCTCTAAAGGAGAGAGGGCATATTGTGTGTTGGAGAGAGGCCTGACCTTGTAAGAGCTGGATGACCTGTGTTCTTCTGCCTTTGCTTTTAGCTGGATGCTCATGTCATCCTTTGGACCTCAATTTCCTCAATTATAATTTGGACTGGATGATCTGTATATACCTAGAAAGCTTCTGTTGAGCCGCTGGAAGTTATGGAAATGTATTTGCAACTAAGAGTCCTTACACCTATCTAACCTCCTTGTGACTGTTAGGCATCATTTTTGAGAAAGGCATCATTTTATGGAAGTTTGGTGCAATTTTTTGGTCATAAAACAGAGCCAGAAATCTGGCCTTGCTTTCGTTAATCCTTTGCTCTTTCCCCTGCTCTCACCTCCCTACAGAGCTCTAACCAGTTCCTGTTGCCATGCCTTACTCTCCTTGTTCTCAAGTACTAATCAGAAGTGGCCACTTCTTCCATCCTCAGTGCTGGATGTGTGAACTTTACTGTGAATAACTCGCTTATCCTACAGTTCAGGGCCCTGGCTATCCGGTCTACCTCTTTAGCGTCTCTAGACTTCAAGTTATGTAACTAACACTTATTCTAACATAACTCAAACATGTATTCTAACGTAACTCTCTTATTCTATTATAACTCAAACATGCTGTTTCTGTCTCTTTTAACACTTTATGTTTTTTTTCTTCCAAATAGTCCTGTGAAGTCTTTAGCCAGAGAATGCAATTTTGGTCTGTGTCTGCATCTTTTGGAACTCACTTTGACTTTATCCTAATTTCATTCATGGTATGATGTATGTTTCTTCATAGGGAGCCAGTGTTCATAACCAACTATATGAATGAATTGATAAGATAAAAAGAAACGCACAAACTACTCAATGTAGTTCATTTAAATACACAAATACCAAATTGTTGTATGCTACAAACTAGAACAATTTTGTTGAAATGTAGATCATATGCAGCACAGCTTAATTTCTTCCATAAAAAGTATTCATATTGAATAATTATTTTTATTCCCCACCAATTGTTCCACATATTATACAATTTTGCTAAGTAATAAATTTTTTACTTCTTATTTTTTAAATAATTATTACAAAATTTTAAATGTGCTATTACTAATGATAACTAGAACCCTCTGGTTCTCTGAGGGTAAACTTTCCTTGTCATGCATCAGACTAGATCCTTCTTTGCCACTTTTTCCATTCTGTTTCACTCTTTTTTACCATAAACCCTCTGTTTTCATTCTCTTTCTGCAAAGGTGTATTGAAGTTTCTAAAGCTTCCAGACTCATACTGCATACCTGTGTCTTGAGAAATAGATGCAATGAGGAAGTTTGATATCTTTGTAATGATAATTTAATGGCTGTTCCACTTGATGTTAGAAAATTCCTCATAGTAAAATGGTCCAAGTGATATTACAACGTGTGCAGTCATTAAGAATATCTGATAGGCATGGTATGAATCATATATTGAAATGCATTCTGACTTAAACTTAAAGCATTAGCTTAAACAATTCTCTGCAGAATAAATAGTATCTTGACCTAGATTTTGATTATTATCTTTCATTCACTCTTGAAGAAGACCTTCAAACTCACTTGCCTGAGGCACTGCTGAGCTCCAGGCTTTTTTCAAGCTCATAAAAGAAAGATAAGAGTCACTCTTGAGAAGTGAGAAATCCTACCGTAAAAACTCAGTGTGAGATTGTCTGTTTCCTTTAACCAAATCACATCTTTGTAGACCCTTGGTTTATTTTCTTCAATTTGTTTGACTCTTAAACCATAGTCCATGGCTGTCATGTGCTGGCATTACCACAACTAAAGAGTAAGAGAGGGTATAGTTCAAATGTGTACCATTAGGTCATTTTATTTTGGAAGTAATCATTTCTAACTACTAAATTAAAATGGCAATTTAACAGGTATGACTAACAGCTGAAAGCAAGGAAACAGAGATCACACAAAACTAGGAAAGGGTGAAGGTAGATTAGTAGAGATGGCTCACCAGGGATGAATCAAAGGCTCAAATGGAAACAGGGGTGGTGATGATGGGGGAACAGAAAGGGCTACCCAGGGAGGAGCTGGCCACCAAGATGGCTGCAGTGGGACTTCAACCAAGCTTGGTTTCACTATATCTACATCACTCCCATTCTCCAAATTCCAAGCAAATACTAAGGGCACATAAAATAATTATTTTATGAATATTGTTGAACGTAGTGATAATAGCCTACTGATAGTGTATCTTCTGATAGTGTATCAAGTTCTTCTCGTCCACCTCCTCTGACCCAGCCCCGGTCTACTCACCATCTGTTGGAAGGATAGCACAAGCCCCTCACTCTACAGCTTCTCTCACCTTTCATTTATTCTCACTTAGCCTGCTCTTTCTCCCCACTTCCTGCCCCACCCCTCCTTCTCAAAGCCCCCTGACATAGGTCCTTTGGACTGAGCTCCTCAGGGATGCCCATGCCACCCCCAGCTCCTCTTGGCATTGGTCTGAAGTCCAACCTGGGAGCTGGAGACTGGGTGTTTGCAGACATCTTCCTTTAGTTGTATGATCCTTTCCCATGGGCTTGATTTTGCCCTCCATAGTTGGGCAAAACTCTGGGCTGTCCCAGACAGAAAAGCTGATCAGCACTGAGGCACGGAGCTCTGTACATGGAGCTCTCTGCACACCTACATGGCTGGGCTCTGCTTGTGCTCCTCAGAGCCCAGAGCTTTCCAGGGCTCCCAGAAGGCATCAGAAAAAGACAACTTGAGTTTAACTGGCCTGACACCCTTCTCCAGGGAAAACCTGTGAACCTGAGCCAAAGGGCTAGTAACACTTTTTTACTGTGTAAGCAAGAGGAGGAGAATGTGTGATGTACAGTGGAACCTTGTACAGAAAACATGATAGATTTGAGAAACCAAAAAAATGATGTTGACAAAGCAAAATTCTCTATTCAGTGCCAGAAGTGAGTTTATGTATTTATTTAATTTTTTCCTTATTACGTATCATATTAACCCTTTGATGGTTTTCATCCCATTTCTGGTTTTAACTACAGTTGGTGTTTTTTGTTTTTCTGTTTTTTTTTTTAATTATTTATTTTTGCTGTGTTGCGTCTTTCGTTTCTGTGCAAGGGCTTTCTCTAGTTGTGGCAAGCGGGGGCCACTCTTCATCGCGGTGTGCGGGCCTCTCACTATCGTGGCCTCTCTTGTTGCGGAGCACAGGCTCCGGACACGCAGGCTCAGTAGTTGTGGCTCACGGGCCTAGTTGCTCCGCGGCATGTGGGATCTTCCCAGACCGGGCCTCGAACCCGTGTCCCCTGCATTGGCAGGCAGATTCTCAACCACTGCGCCACCAGGGAAGCCCTCCCAAGTCGGTGTTTTAATTACTTCCAAATGTATATCACTCATACTGAGTTCCAGACCTATTTATTCAACAGCTTCCTTGACAACTTACCCCTGAATATCTCACTGACATCTCAAATTTAACATGTCAAAATAGCACCCTGGATTTGCCCTCTTTCTGTTCTACCTGAGAAACCCAACAAAGGTCTAGGGTTTTGTAGACTGCATTCAAATATTTCCTGACTCTTCTTTCTCTTTCTCTCTCTCTCTCTTTTTTTTTAACCATACTCCATTTCTACCACCCTCATCTGAGGCACCACATTCTCTCCCCTAGATGAATGAAGGCAGCTGGCTTCTGAGAAGTCTCCCTGTTTCACTCATAGTTCACCCTTCACAAGTAACCAGGAAACTTTCAATCATGTCACTCCTTTGCTTAAATCTCCGTGATGACTTTCTGATACACTTATAGTAAAATCTGATTTTCTTACCATGGCCTGAAGTTCTATGTAGTCACCCTTCTACCTCATTTCAAATGTACTCCTATCCCCTTGGTTCACTACCCTCCAACCAAATGTGTATTCTGACTGTTGGGCCATGAATTGACTTTTATGTTCTGTAACAGATTGCTACAAATTTAACAGGTTAGAGGAACAACACATCTATTATCTCGTAGTTTCTGTGGGTCAGGAGTCCAGGCATGGTTTACCTGGATCCTCTGCTTAGGGTCTCACATGCTGCAATCAAGGGATTGGCTAGGGCTGTGTTCTCATGTGGAGGCCCAACTAAGGAAACATCGGTGTCCCCACTGGTGTGGTTTTTGGAAGTATTCAGTTCCTTGTGGCTGTGGTTGTTCCAAAGCCAGCAAGAGAAAAAGAGACTAGAGTGAGTCTGATAGCAAGATAGAGTCCTATGTCACATAAAACAATCATGGAAGTGACTGCTTATCATTTTTTTTTTTAACATCTTTATTGGGGTATAATTGCTTTACAATGGTGTGTTAGTTTCTGCTTTATATGCTTATCATTTTATTGGTTAGAAGTACATCACAGATATTACCTACACATATGGGGAGAGGATTATCCAAAGATGTAAACAGCAGAAAGAGTCAATCATAAGGAAGCCCCTGAATTGTCTGTCTGCCACAGGCCAACATACCGACTCTGTTCCCACCTCTGGAGCTCTGCTTGTTCTATTCCATCTACCTGTGATGCTCTCTCCCCAGATCTGTGCCTGACTTCTCTAGTCCATCATTCACTCAGGTTTCAGCTCCAATGTTACTTTCACATGGAGGCCTTCTCTAAGAATTCAGCCCCCAAACACACACACACACACACACACAACTCTTATATTATCTTGTTTTGTCTTATTCATAGCCCTGAAATCATCTTGTTTACTTATTTACTATCTGTCTCCCATTTCCCCCACTAGAATGTAATGTCCAAAAGGCCAGTTAGACTAGAGACCTGTGTGTCTTTTTTCGCACTGTGTTTTCAGCACTTAAAAGTGGTATGTACTAGCATGAATAATGTTGTTGGGTAAATTTAAAATAATATTGGATTAAATAACTGATCGTTCATAATTTTACTTAGCATAAAGAACTGAAAGATTATAAGATTCACATCTGAAGTTTTTTTAAAAAATGAATAAGTTTATCAAAACCCTGTTCTAAAAATTAATCTGTTAATGTGAGCAACAAAGTATAAAATAAAATACTTGGACTATGAAAGTCTAAATTAAAGCTTATGATTATTTATGCCTTCTTATCTAAAAGGATTATGAAAGAGAAAGATAGGGCTTATAAAATTTTTATCTCTGCAGTGATAATTCTATTCCTAAATACATAATACTTATTTATATGAAGATTAGCATCTCCATGTATATATGGTAGTGTGTCATTTTGTGAATTGTGCAGACTCTAATCACGAAGTTTCATCTCAATTTAGATAACTCCTATGCCTTTCCAAGTTGGAAAAATAGAAAAAATGAATGGCTGTAATACTTACTGGAGTTACAGAGATACCGAAGTAAGCTGCTCCATAGAGTTTCATGGGAAGGCAATCTTTGGTGGAAGCACCAGCTCAGGGTTTGGTTTATAGCCCTGCAGTTTCCAAAAGAAAAATATTTCCCAGTTCACCAAGAAATAATCAGGAAACAGAAACCGATTTACATTAACCAAACATTTTAAAAGCTGGTTTATACACCAGATTGCCAATTTATGTTCAAATCTGTGTTTGACCAGGCAACAAATCCTGATTACTTACTTAGGACATAACTTCCCATTTCACAGTAGAAAGCAAATTGTAGATCAGAAAGTCCACTGGTGAGCACAGAATAAGAATGGTGTCAGATGACCTTACAAGACATGTCTGCCAAGCTTTGGCCACCTATAGGACCGCATTACTCTAGGGCGATCTCTGGCTCGATGATTGGAATTTGCCATTGGAGTCAACCCCAGCTTCTCTGGAAACTGCTACAGGACACATGGCAAATTTTTCTTCATCTACTGCTTTCCGTTTTTGTCAGTCATGACATTATCTCTTCTAGGCAACTTATATTTCGGTGGAATCAATTACAGCACAAATTTCCGAAAATATTACTAGGTCTTGATAACCACAAGTCCTCAGTCTCAGAGGCAACACTGTTATAAGCCATTCATACAATGCGCTACTTTTACAGGGGTTTCATCTGCCCATGAGAGTTGATTTTCACAGCTCTCAGTTTCACTTGATAACTTCTTCTCACTGTTCTCAAATCCTCTTGATAACAACCTCTTTGGTACCTGTAGCTTCCTATGAATTGACTATATGCATTGTTCTTTGTTTTATTAAACAATCATCTGCTTCAATCATTTTGGTGGCACTAACAGAAAAACTAAAAACTATTTTCATTATGAATTTCATCAATATTTTAGAAGAATAAGCTATTGGAAAACATCTGAAACTTTCTATCACAATTTTCAACTTTTTCTCTCTGGAACAGAAGGTGATGAAGAGAAAAATGAAAATACTGAAATAAGCAATTTGGGTGTCAAATTTATTGAAAATATTTTACTCGTCTTTTGATGTGTTATTGGAAGTGAAACATGACATCGATATGCGCTTCTGGAATTTATGTGTTTAATGACTTGTGGGATGAGCTCTATCTACAGAGGACACATACAATGGTAGTTTATTTGATCTTCGACAGCTCTGCTGTCATCATCTCATCTTTAAATCTGAACATTTTTAAAGGGAGGGGTGATTTAGAATGGAAACAAAATGTGTCTCTTGGTAGAATCGTATCTCCCTTTGTTACTAAGAATTCTAACTCAGCACATCTTGGAGTTGTGTTGCTGAGAAGTAAATTTTTGCAAATGGTGTACTAGGTGTAATATCAAGCAGTACCATTCCCTCTTCTACCTCTTGGTTCTTGGACCCAAGTATCCTGGCTCTGGTACAAGTACTCCTGGTTCAGAGTACATGCTGTATCCTATAGCACAATACCCCAAGCTTAGAAAGAAGTGTATGCCAGCTGTTCAAGCCTTCATTTGTTTCTTTCTATAAGATCAAGTCTTTGTGGGTGACAGGTTATGTGTAAAGGCAGTTTATCCATGAAAATCAACCCCTGACTTAATCCCCGGAAGTCATCGGTAATGTGGCCATAAATAAGGCATTTATAAGTCCATAGGTGATGCTGCTTTCAGAAGCATTGCCGATAAGGAAGGCAAGCCTGTATACAGAATACATGTCTATTCTAATTAGGACAAGATACTGCCTCCTCTGTGATGGAGGGGATATAATATGACCAACTTGCTACCATCTAGTAGGTTGGCCCTTCCAGGGTATTGTGTCAGGAACATGGGGTTGCCGAATGGGCTCTCAGCAGTGGGAAAGACCATGTCACTGTCTTGGGGAGGGCAAATTCTTGTTGCTGTGCCTGACCATGTATAACCTCCAATCCTATCAATACGACCAAGTGGTTCATAAGTTATTTAGTAAACATTGGAATACATTTACCTCCACTGAGCAAGAAAGTATGTCTACCTGGTTATTAAGAGCCTCTTCTGTCCATTCTGGGTCCATTCTAAGTAGTTGTCCATGTAACTCTTTCCCCAAACTCCATGTTAGCAATCGTGCTTATTTCAGGTCTCTGATCATTCAGGAAAGCTACTAGAAAATGCCCATATATCAGTGTGGACTCTTTTCTCAGACACTTTCTCCATCTGGGTAAAGTGGACAAGAGTAAATGCCATTTAATGGCCATTTAATGGCTAATGGAAGGATTAACCCAATTGGCATTCTGACTTCGAATATCAAGACATAATATGTTGATGATAATTTAGTTAAGTTTTTAGAGGTGCTTGTCAGGTCCTTCAAGAGCTGATGTAAGGATGGGGTAATATGCAAGGGTTTTATCTGAAGATATTCCTATTGGAGAGAAAATAGGGAAGGCGCTGAAGAAGGCTAAAAAAGCCGTCAGACTATGACGCAATTCTGACCCCAAGGAGAGAGGGAGAGGTCAATTGAAAGTAATCTTAGACAGCTAGGAAAACCATAGGGGAATCCTTTAGCCAAAGTTGGCTTTCTGGGGAGTCCAGTGTGTCTCAGGAATGGGTTTGCCTTAGTACCTTTTTTTTTTTTTTTTTTTGCAGTACGCGGGCCTCTCACTGTTGTGGCCTCTTCCGTTGCGGAGCACAGGACGCGCAGGCTCAGTGGCCATGGCTCACGGGCCCAGCCGCTCTGCGGCATGTGGGATCTTCCCGGACCGGGGCACGAACCCGTGTCCCCTGCATCGGCAGGCAGACTCTCAACCACTGCGCCACCAGGGAAGCCCTGCCTTAGTACCTTTGATGCAGAGTTATTGGCTGTGAGTGACCCATGAAAGGTGAGGAAACAATTTTCAAAACACAGTAACTGGGACCCTTGATTAACTACACACCCTGCAGTTAGCAGCCTATAAGGTACACTCTCATGACCACTGCAATGGATGATATATCCTTAATTATCTTATTATTCTAGAAAAATATTAAGAGGTTACTGCTGAAGTTGTTTATAGAACCACTGAAATTATTGTTTTTTGAACACTTTGGTTTGTAATATCCAAAATTCTGCCTTCCTAGCTACGTTACTAAGTTTCATTGATCTTCTATTTTCTCTTATGGTTCTTTATGGTACTTAAAAATTTTTAATAAATCACATGGACTCATTATTATTAGTAATAAAGAGAGTCATGATAGAGGTATTACCAGGAGAAGTCAATGGTCCCTAAACTGGCCAGTATAAGATGATCCTTCTTGGATCGATTACCCTAGTCAAAGACCTATTCCTCAATTTTGGAAATCCAGAAACATGACTTTGAAGTATACCCAGAGGTGATCGAGCTTAGTAAAGCCTTTAACCCTAAATAACCAAACTCACACATGTTGACACACAAACCAAATGCCGGTGTATTAATTTATAGTGAAAATATAATTTCCAGGAGAACATAAATATTCATGTTAGTTAGCCAGAACATAATTTCCACCCATTTAAGAATCTCTACACTATACATAAATTATACTTATGAGATTGCTTGGAAAGCATGGGATTAGTGGAAAAAGAGTTAATTAAAAGCATAATTTAGGAGAAAAGCTTTAGAGTCAGCCAGACCAAGGTTCTTTGTAGAATGTTTTTTATAAGTAACCAAATTTCACCAATTTCATAAAGGACTGATGAATCTTTTATTTTATTTTCAAAGAATGACTTTATTTCTCTTTTTTTTTTTAAATTTATTTATTTATTTATTTATGGCTGCGTTGGGTCTTCATTGCTGCATGCAGGCTTTCTCTAGTTGGGGCGAGCGGGGGCTACTCTTCGTTGCAGTGCACAGGCTTCTCATTGTGGTGGCTTCTATCATTGCAGGGCACAGGCTCTAGGCACACGGGCTTCAGTAGTTGCGGTGCCTGGGCTCAGTAGTTGTGCCGCACGGGCTTAGTTGCTCCGAGGCATGTGGGATCTTCCCGGACCAGGGATTGAACCCATGTCCCCTGCATTTGCAGGCGGATTCTTAACCACTGTGCCACCAGGGAAGTCCCAGAATTACTTTATTTCCATCTTCTTGAGGGGTATTCATAATTTTCCCATGTCCTAGCTATGACAAATACTATAAAATCAACATCTATTCCAATTATAATCCTAAATATGCTACATTAATGAATATGTTGCTGTGTGTTCAGGTTTTCATTTCCTTTGTTGGAGCTCAAAATGTTATACTGCTATATTTTTTTCTGTGGGATAGATTCATCTTCTACAGCTCTCTGTCTCTGTATTCTAGAATTGCTAGTATCCCCAAAGCTAAGGTTTTCTGTACTTCTATTCCCTTCAGTACACCTGACACACCTCTACTCTTTTTTTCACGGCTCAAAATCACATCTCAAGAACTATCCCCTATGTGAACACTTTTGTGACTGACAAACTTCCACGCAGTCCTGGGCAGCAGTGTGGTCCTTCCTTGAGGCACCAAACGTGATATCACTTTTATAGCACATGTTATGTGGACTGTGGATGTCCACAGGACTGGATGATCCAGGGAGGACTATCAATCACAATGGTCTGTGCTGTACCAAGTTCCATTGGGATAACTGGTTATGAAAACTGTCTGGAGGCAGGTAACTAATGGGGTATAAATGCATGGGAGGCCTGAGATCAGTACTAGAGAAGAAAGAGTCCCATCTAAGTGCCCAGTTTAAGACCCTATATAAGAAATGAAGAAAACCATGCTTCAAAAAGATACATGTACTCCAATGTTCATTGCAGCACTATTTACAATAGCCAGGACATAGGAGCAACCTAAATGTCCATCAACAGAGGAATGGATAAAGAAGATGTGGTATATATATATATATATATATATATATATATATATATATATATAAATGGAATATTACTCAGCCATAAAAAGGAATGAAGTAGTGCCATTTGCAAAGATGTGGATAGACCTACAGACTGTCATACAGAGTGAAGTAAGTCAGAAAGAGGAAAACAAATATTGTATAATATCACTTGTATGTGGAATCTAGAAAAATGGTACAGATGAACTTACTTGCAAAGCAGAAATAGAGTCACAGATATAGAGAAGAAACTTATGGATACCAAGGTGGGGTGGGATGAATTGGGAGATTGGGATTGACATATATACACTACTATGTATAAAATAGATAACTAATGAGAACCTACTGTATAGCACAGGGAACTCTACTCAGTGCTCTGTGGTGACCTAAATGGGAAGGAAATCTAAAAAAGAGGAGATATATGTATACTTATAACTGATTCACTTTGCTGTACAGCAGAAACTAACACAACATTGTAAAGCAACTACATGCCAATAAAAATTTTTTTTAAAGTTAAAAAGAAACAAATTAGGAGCAGAGAGGATTAGGAACAGATTGGGGAACAGAATGTAATGGTAGAAGACAAGGACATCAGTCCAGCTCTCTTTGATTCTGGTGAAGATGGGGCATAGAGCACGAAAGCAAAAAAACAGTTGTCTCTTTTGCACATCTGTCTTCACTTCCAGGCTGTGAGTTCACTGAGGACATGACTTACCTTTATATTCCTACCCTAGCAGACCACCTGGTTTGTTGAATGATGGATGGATGGATGGATGGATGGATGGACAGACAGATGGATGGATAGACTTAGACTTGCAAATTTAGCATTTAGGACTGCTACTTTATATATATTTTTTCTGTTATATCTAATTCAGTTTTTATTTATACTTTTATTTAATAAGTATTTTCCCTGTGAGACTGAAGTGGAAGTTATAGAAGAATTTTACCAAATGTGATATTTGTCATTTGTTTATAACAGTCTTTGAAAAATGTCATTATATTCTATATTTTTGTTCATGAATTTACAATTCCCCTTGCACATACACAGTTAGATTTTTGTCCTTGGAGAATGGGAAATTTCATTTCTGAATTGCATTGGAAAAATACTGATATAGCTCTTAATATCTTACAATGGTATTCGTATACATATAAGTAACTGGATGGAAGTATAGACATGTATACATTTCTTATTATATACACACATAATTAAGGTTTCAAGAGATTTGACAACTACTGAAGCAGATTATTTTGTGGAAATTAGTATCCACTTGTAGAAAACATTGCCATTGTACCTTGATCCAGGGTGTGAAGGCACAAAATAGAGTGAAGTTAACAATAAAGCATATATGTATGTTCAAGTTCAAATGACATTCTTTTAAATTAGCAGATTTAGCAGTCAGAGAGAACAGAATTGCACCAATCAGAACCAAAAGTATGAAAATACTGAAAAAAATGAGCAAATAAGTTTTAATACCAACTGATGTTTATGAGAGATTATTAAAGGAAGTTGCTTCTCTGCATAACTTTGGATTTGAAAACAATGTGGTTGTACACATTAAGAAGAAAAAAGAACTAAAACTAGATTAAGACCAAGGAAGTATACATTTGATGTTAAAGAAGGTAGTTTAGGTTTTCAAGCTAGGTCCTGAAGACTTTCCAGGCTTCTTAGATGTTGATGTTTTTAAAGAAATCCTTTTCCAAACCCTCAGTTTCTTTCACACGCGCTCTTTCCTAGCCTTGGCATGCCTGAGTGTTATGCCTTCAGTCTGCTCCTTCTTCTACAATCCCTTTTCATTTTACAAAATCTTGCCAAGTAAAGGGACAATTTGAGAATGCATAATTCAAAAACTCTTCATGATTCTATTCAATTGAATCTTAAAAGCTATTTTTCAAAACTGAAACCATTTCCTCTAAGATCAGGAACAAGACAAGGTTGTCCTCTCACCACTATTATTCAACATAGTTTTAGCCACAGCACTTGGAGAAGAAAAAGAAATAAAAGGAATCCAAATTGGAAAAGAAGTAAAACTGTCATTGTTTGCAGATGACATGATACTATACATAGGGAATCCTAAAGATGCTACCAGAAAGCTACTAGAGCTAATCAATGAATATGATAAAGTAGCAGGATACAAAATTAAGGCACAGAAATCTCTTGCATTTCTATACACTAATGATGAAAAATTTGAAATAGAAATTAAGAAAACAATCCTATATACCATTGCAACAAAAATAATAAAATACTGGGCTTCCCTAGTGGCACAGTGGTTGGGAGTCCACCTGCTGGTGCGGGGAGCATGGGTTCCTGCCCCGGTCCTGGAGGATCCCGTGTGCCATGGAGTGGCTGGGCCCATGCATCCGGGGCCTGTGCTCCAGGGCGGGAGGGGCTGCAGAGGTGAGAGGCCCGTGTACCACAAAAAATAAAAATAAAAAAGAATAAAATACCTAGGAATAAACCTACCTAAGGAGACAAATGACCTGTATGCAGAAAACTATAAGACAATGATGAAAGAAATTAAAGATGATACAAACAGATGGAGCAATATACCACGTTCTTGGATTGGAAGAATCAAAATTGTGAAAATTACTATACTAGCCAAAGCAATCTACAGATTCAATGCAATCCCTATCAAACTACCACTGGCATTTTTCAGAGAACTAGAACAAAAAATTTCACAATTTGTATGGAAACACAAAAGACCCCGAATAGCTAAAGCAATCTTGAGGAAAAAAAAATGGAACTGGAGGAATCAGGCTCCTGGACTTCAGACTATACAACAAAGCTACAGTAATGAAGACAGTGTGGTACTGGCACAAAAACAGAAAGATAGATCAATGGAATAGGATAGAAAGTCCAGAGATAAACCCACGCACGTACGGTCACCTTATTTTTTATAAAGGAGGCAAGAATATACAATGGAGAAAAGACAGCCTCTTCAATAAGTGGTGCTGGCAAAACTGGAAAGCTACATGTAAAAGAATGACATTAGAACACTCCCTAATATCATACACAAAAATAAACTCAAAATGAATTAAAAACCAAAACTCTAAGAGGAAAACATAGGCAGAACACTCTATGACATAAATCACAGCAAGATCCTTTTTGACCCACCTCCTAGAGAAAGGGAATTAAAAAGAAAAATAAACAAATGGGACCTAATGAAACTTAAAAGCTTTTGCACAGCAAAGGAAAACATAAGCAAGACGAAAAGACAACCCTCAGAATGGGAGAAAATATTTGCAAATGATGTAACTAACAAAGGATTAATCTCCAGATTTATAAGCAGCTCATGCAGCTCAATATCAAAAAAACAAAAAACCCAATCCAAAAATAGGCAGAAGACTTAAAATAGCCATTTCTCCAAAGAAGATATAGAGATTGCCCACAAACACATGAAAGGATGCTCAACATCACTAATTATTAGAGAAATGCAAATCAAAATTACAACGAGGTATCACCTCACACCAGTCAGAATGGCCATCCTCAAAAAATCTAGTAACAATAAATGCTGGAGTGGGTGTGGAGAAAAGGGAACCCTCTTGCACTGTTGATGGGAATGTAAATTGATACAGCCACTATGGAGAACAGCATGGTGGTTCCTTAAAAAACTAAAAATAGAACTGCCATATGACCCAGCAATCCCACTACTGGGCATATACCCTGAGAAAACCATAATTCAAAGAGAGTCATGTAGGGCTTCCCTGGTGGTGCAGTGGTTGAGAGTCCGCCTGCCAATGCAGGGGACACGGGTTCATGCCCTGGTCTGGGAAGATCCCACATGCCACGGAGCACCTGGGCCCATGAGCCATGGCCGCCAAGCCTGCGCTCCACAACGGGAGAGGCCACAACAGTGAGAGGCCCGTGTACCGCAAAAAAAAAAAAAAGAGTCATGTACCACAATGTTCATTGCAGCTCTGTTTACAATAGCCAGGACATGGAAGCAACCTTAAGTGTCCATCGACATATGAATGGATAAAGAAGATGTGGCATGTATATACAATGGAATATTACTCAGCCATAAAAAGAAATGAAATTGAGCTATTTGTAATGAGGTGGATAGACCTAGAGTGTGTCATACAGAGTGAAGTAAGTCAGAAAGAGAGAGACAAATACCGTATGCCAACACGTATATATGGAATTTAAGGGAAAAAAAATGTCATGAAGAACCTAGGGGTAAAACAGGAATAAAGACACAGACTTACTAGAGAATGGACTTGAGGATATGGGGAGGGGGAAGGGTAAGCTGTGACAAAGTGAGAGAGAGGCATGGACCTATATACACTACCAAACCTAATGTAGATAGCTAGTGGGAAGCAGCCACATAGCACAGGGAGATCAGCTCGGTGCTTTGTGACCGCCTGGAGGGGTGGGATAGGGAGGGTGAGAGTGAGGGAGACGCAAGCAGGAAGAGATATGGGAACATATGTATATATATAACTGATTCATTTTGTTGTGAAGCAGAAACTAACACACCATTGTATAGCAATTATACTCCAAAAAAAAAAAAACAGCAAGCAGGAGGAATAAGTCCAAAGAGGCAGGAAGGAGTCTCCAAAAAGCCATGCTGGAAGTCTCATGTAGGAAGGAAGGTGCATGGAATTCACAGACGTTGAACCTGAAAAGGCAGGAAGGACTGGAACAGAATTAACACAGGTCACCGTGGAGTTGTGTTAAGGTGTTGCTAGAAACTGGGAAATGAGTTCATGAGAATAGAATGATCCTTACTGATGTGAGGGATCGCATGGAGCCCAGTCACAGATAGTCACAGTGATCAACTGAATGTATAGTGTAAATTTACTTGGTGGAAATAATTTAGTAATTTATTGCAGCAAATTAGATGTTGGAATGAAAGCGTGGTTATGGTTGTTATGCTTGTAGTCCAAATAGAATCGATTTATGGTTAGTAGAATGATTGGTGTGAGCAGTATTGCTGGCTTTCCTACTGTGCATGACAGTAGGCAATGAATAAAAGCCTTGCCTTCCAGCACGTCTATATTTGGTGGAGTAATAGACAACAGCCTCACTCTCTTGCCCTCTATCTGTATGCGACAATGAGCTAGGAAGCTCACTTTCTTACATTTATATGTGAGAGGAGGGATGAAAGCATGGGCTGGGATTAACAGGCTGACATTAAGTGGGTGTAAATATAAAATCCTGAGTTTCAGGGGAAATTTTAAAATATATACATATAAAGACAGGACGGAGGAGGAGTCCATGTAAGAGACCTCGGGTTTTTAGCTCACCACAACTCAAAATTGGATTCTTTTTCTGGAGACAGGATTGGGAAAGGTATTTGCATGGGGCTAGAAAAAGATGGTTCTGACAGCAACAGAGTCTAAGGAAGGACTTATTCATCTGGTTAAAGTGACTTCGGGTCTTGATGGTCTTGATTCCCAGCCTGAGCGTTTTTCCATCAATCTGTGGACGACAGGGAAATGTTGCAAAATACTGAGGATTCGGTGCCGTGAAGGAAATGATTCAGGGCGGCAAATTCGAGGCTCTTCGGTTGCGTGAACTAATTTCTGAAAGAAGTCTAACTTCTGAGAGCAGTCTGGCGGGAAAACCCTGTTGGGTCTGGAGACCCAGCACAGCGCTCAGTAGGCCCCGCCCCTATAGGCTCCGCCCCCGTGCCCGACGAGCCGGGAAACTGCCCCAATCCCGAATCCCGGTTTAGCCTAACCCCGCCCCCGCCCGGCCCTCCCCGCCCCCTTTGTATCCCTGGAAACGCTCTCGCGTCTTCTCTCTGCGCCTGCTCTGCAGGGTGCGGAAACTACCGCGGGAGGAGAGGGCAGCGCCGGCGCCCAGCACCTGCTACCGGTCGGGGACACACTTAGGCGGAACGGAAAACCAGAGCTGTTCACCAGGGCCAGTCCCTCGAGGTTCGTGACGAACTCTTAGAAGAGACGAGTCGTTCTTTCAGGCAGTCCTTCCCCTGACCCCGACAGACCTTCCTCCGTCAATCTAGGGACTCAGGCTTCCTGAGCCAAGGCCCTCCCTCACCATTTACTTCAAGAAATGCATAGAAGGAGGAGCGCAGAAAGGCGCTCTTCTCGCCGCCTAGTTCACCCTGTGAGGGCAATGGAAAAAATAAACAGGAGTAGGAATAAATCAATTAGTCCTGTTTAGAACTGGATGGGAGCACAAGGGAACTGAGATGCCCTCGGTTTTGGTAGATAACCCAGTCTGTCATAAGTTTGAGAGATCCCTAATGTCACATTTGTATAAGAATATATCAAAACACATACATATTTCAGATGTATTGGCATTTCATTGAATTAGTGATTAGTTTCTTCCATAGGAGCTATACTTTGTAATTTTTTTTTATGGTTTGCATCTTTAATCATCGACATAATAAGTCATCTATCACAGCAGGATTTTTTTTTTTAAGTTTATCTAACTGTATAGTAAGTACCTGGTTTCTGTTGTATGAATAAATCTTATTCCATTATTTGGAGCAGGAAGGGGGGTTATTCTTTTAACTAATTTTTAACTTTTTTCTTTCTCTCCTTTGCTGTTATTCTTTGCTTCCAAATTTTTAGGCTGAAGTCTGTAAGCCTGGAGAGGCCTTCAGCCTTAAAATTTAGTCGAATGAAATGTAAGTCGAATGAAACATGGCCTGCCTTCAAACACTTTTCCCGCTTTAAATTTTGATTTAACTGTCAATAAATGTTAGTTAGTAGGAAATCTGTGATTTCTATTTATTTAACAACCTAATAACCTACCATAGAATGCTAGATGTATGCAAAAATTATGATACAAGGGATAAACATTTACTGACTCTTTAAGCTATTTTATGTGATATTTTTTACTCTTTCCAGGAGCAAATTATTGATATTTCTTCTGTAGTTTTCTTTAAACTTTCATAGTAAAAGAGCTTATGGTGATAATGTGAATAGTTCCAATTCTTTTTTTTTTTTTTTTTTTTTTTTTTTTTTGGGGTATGTGGGCCTCTCACTGTCGCGGCCTCTCCCATTGCGGAGCACAGGCTCCGGACGCGCAGGCCCAGCGGCCATGGCCCACGGGCCCAGCCGCTCCGCGGCACGTGGGATCCTCCCGGACCGGGGCACAAACCCGCGTCCCCTGCATCGGCAGGCAGACTCCCAACCACTGCGCCACCAGGGAAGCCCAATAGTTCCAATTCTTATCAATGATTTTGTTGGAGATAGTAAAATCATATTTTGAACTCTCTTGATGACACATGATACATTTGCTTGCTGTGGTTTATTGGCTTTATTTCTCACATTTCAGCTTTTACCCCCAAATGACTGAATTCTGGAGACAGTGGTCAGCCTCAGACATAGTTACTCCTAGGTAGCCTCTGCCTATACAACTCTAGGCCTCCCCCTCCTTTGTGTTTCCTGATAAGGATCTCTGGGGATCATGAGCAAGAGGGCTACTCTTTGAAGAATCTTACCTGGGGACCAGAAATTTAAACTCACACCATGGGACACATTCAGCCTGATCCAGCCCTCTCAAACCTTTCATCCTGTATTTCTCCATTCTCATTTGTTTTTGCATGTGCGGGCCAAACTTAGAGACTGTAAATGTGATACAAGAGCCAACCAGGAGATCAGAGAATCCACCAAATCTCTTCTGAATACCAAAAGTGGAATGGCTAAAGGCAGCCTTTTGATCTTTGTCTCAGCACCTGTGGTGGCCGGAGTAGACTGCCCATTTGGTAGCACTGGGGGAGCTGCCTCTCGGTCCCCTAACAGACTGCTTCACCCTAACCTCCTGGGGCTAAGCTCATTTTGGTACCAGCCAGAGTAGTACCTCTCATTATCCTCCCTTATATACCTGAATCTGAACCATTCCCCTTCCTGCAGTAGCGCCCACTTTATCATTCTGCCCTGACCACCCCCATTCAGAGTTGTGCCTTGAGGCTTGCCAGCAGGCCTTGCAATACTTACATTAAACTAAATTTAAGAGTAAAGGTGCTCCTGCTGCTAATGTTCTCAGATCAGAGAGGAGCAAAATGAAGGAACTGGCAGCTGAAACTTCAATGGTTGGAAACGTTGACTCTGATTTTGAAAAAGAAAAATCGCAGTTGATCTGGGTGACAAAGAAGACGTTTTCCTCTCCATGTATATAACATTTGCATAAGATTTCATTAGAGGCTTATATTTTCTAGGAAAAACAGCCTGACCCAAGTAAACATCAATAAGGATAAATTTTATGTCCCAACCTGGTAGGCCAGTTCTTGGGAGGCTTATACACACCTTGATGGGAAACGTGAGATGGATCGGAGCTTCTGGGGTTTGATCCCTCTATCTGTGTACAAGTAGGTGGGTCTTCCTAGTTTGGGGAGAAATTACAAGTACTCTTTTCTCGTTTTGAAGTTCCTTGGGGAACCCTTCGGAGGTCCCTGCAATTATGCAGAGATACCTCTGCCCAGTGCCCTTGGTGACCAAAGTGGGAGCTCTCAGAACAAAGTCTTAATTTGTCAGGGAAGGACCTGCGTGCTGAAGCCAGCACAGGTATTGTTTCTTTCCCCTTCCAAATCCCCTGGGGGCAGAGAGGTCTGGGTTAAGAACTGAGATGGCCCCGATTTGCTCCATATCCTTGGAGGACTCTGGAACGTAGGTCTTCTCAGCTTCTCTGAAATAGGCTTACAAGAGGTAGGTTTGGGGAGCCTTTGCCCTTCAAATCTGTACACGAGGTCTAATCCTATGTTAGTTTTAACTTCTTGCGCATGCTCTACATAATGTTGCCATTTAGTAAGTTCTGGTTATCCAATTAACTCAAAGAGTTGTTATAACATGTGATCAGAAAAATAGATTTCTTTTTAAATACAAAAGAGTTAAGTCACTATATTAGGAAGTTATGGAGTATAATACATTATGTTTCTAATGTTTGTTTTGGAGGAGAGGACTAACATTTGCTGTTTAGACTGAGTGCTTTAAAGCTATAACTGTATAAAAATAAGTTGACCTTATATTTCATGGATCATACCATGCACTGATAATCTGGGTAATATCAGGATTCTGTTATATCATGACACTGATCTCCATTAGAATATTCTCTTTAATTATGTGAATAATTATTTTCAGGCTGGAGTAATAATCTTTTTTTCAGAAACAAAAAACTGCCTATTTCTACACTGAATTTCAAAAGATTTTCTCTCAAATCTCATTGCTTTCCACCCTCCGTCCCCCCATGGCTTTGTAGCACTAGAGGAATATCTTGTCTCTGCTGGCCACAGGTGGTGCTACCTCAGCTGTGACCATGTCTGTCCACCTCTACCATTCTCTGTCACCCAGATTTCACAGCAACCTCCAACTGGCCTCCGCTGCCTTTCCTTCTGCCCCCTACAGTCTAAGTCCAAAAGAGAAACCAGAGCAATCCTTTCAAGGTGTAACTCAGACCACGTCACTCCTGGGCTCAAAATCCTCCAATCAGAGTAAAAGTCACATTTTTTTACAGTAACCTTCAAGACCCTATACCATCAGAACAGCACCAGATTTCTCCTTAGCTTCTCTGACTTCATCTTTTTCTGCTCTTATTCATTCCTTGGCTGCTGGTGAGCAGCCGATTTTTACAGTGGAAGAGATGCTATGTGACTTCCAAAGCCAGGCCCTAGAAGGGGATACAGCTTCCATCTGGCTTTTCTTTGGGTACTTGCCTTTGGAGCCCTGAGTTGCCACCTAAGAAGTCTGAGGCTGCCATGCTGAGAGGAAGCCCAAGTTGTATGAGGAGATCACATGTATGTGTTCTGACAGACAGCCCCAGCTGAGGTCCCAGCTAGTGGCATCAGCCACCAGTTACATGAGTGAAGACCTTACAGAAAATTCCTATTTCCCACCGCTGAGTTACCCCATGCTTCTGAGTCTTCCCAGCAGAGGCCCCAGTCAAAATTGAGTAGAGAAAAGCCATCCATTCCCATTGTGCTTTCTCCTAATTCCTGACCCACATAAAGTAAAAGACTTCTTTTTACTTTGATTATTGTTTTAAACTGCTACATTTTTTTTAGTTGAAGTATAGTTGATTTACAATGTTTCAAGTATATAGCAAATTGATTCAATTATATATATATATATGAATATATATATGTATATTCTTTTTCAAATTCTTTTCCAGTGTAGGTTATTACAAGGTACTGAATATGGTTCTTTGTGCTCTACAGTAGATCCTATTGTTTATTTTATATATAGTAGTGTCTATCTGTTAATCCCAAATTTCTAATTTATCCCTCCCCTTTTCCCCTTTCATAACCATAAGATTTTTTTACTGCATCTGTGAGTCTATTTCCACTTTGTAAATAAGGTCATTTGTATCATTTTTTTTTTAAGATTCCACATATAAGTAATATCATATGGTATTTGTCTTTCTCTGTCTGACTTACTTCACTTAGTATGATAATCTCTAGGTCCATCCGTGTTGCTGCAAATGTCATTATTTCATTCTTTTTATGGCTGAGTAATATTTCCACTGTGTGTGTGTGTGTGTGTGTGTGTGTGTGTGTGTGTGTGTGTGTGTGTATCATATCTTCTTTATCCATTCATTGGTCAATGGGCATTTAGGTTGCTCCCATGTCTTGGCTATTGTAAATAGTGCTGCTGTGAACATGGGGATGCATGTATCTTTTTGATTTAGAGTTTTCATCTTTTCCAGATATGTGCCCAGGAATGGGATTGCTGGATCATATGGTAACTCTATTTTTAGTTTTTTTTAAGGAAACTCCATACTGTTTTCCATAGTGGCTGCACCAATTTACATTCCTACCCACAGTGTAGGAGATTTCCTTTTTTTTAACACTCTCTCCAGCATTTATTACTTGCAGGCTTTTTGATGATGGCCATTCTGACTCGTGTGAGGTGACACCTCACTGTAGTTTTGATTTGTATTTCTCTAATAATTAGTGACGTTGAGCATCTTTTCATGTGCCTGTTGGCCATCTGTATGTCTTCTTTGGAGAAATGTCTATTTAGGTCTCTGCCCATTTTTTGATTGGGTTGTTTGCTTTTTTGATATTGAGCTGTATGAGCTATTTGTACATTTTGGAAATTAATCCCTTGTCGGTCACATTGTTTGCAAATATTTTCTCTCATTTCATAGGTTGTCTTATCATTTTGTTTATGGTTTCCTTTGCTGTGCAAAGTCTTTTAAGTTTAATTAGGTGCTATTTGTTTATCTTTGCTTTTGTTTCCATTACTCTGGGGGACAGATCCAAAAAAATATTGCTACAATTTATGTCAAAGAATGTTCTGCCTATGTTTTCCTCTAGGAACTTTATATCCAGTCTTACATTTAGGTCTTTAATCTATTTTGAGTTTAATTTTGTATATGGTGTTAGAGAATGTTCTAATCTCATTCTTTTACATGTAACTGTCCAGTTTTCCCAGCACCACTTATTGAAGAGATTGTCTTTTTTCCATTGTATATTCTCGCCTCCTTCATCATAGATTTGTTGACCTTAAGAGTGTGGATTTATTTCTGGACTTTCTATCCCGTTCCATTGATCTTTGTGTCTGTTTTTGTGCTGGTACCATACTGTTTTGATTACTGTAGCTTTGTAGTATAGTGTGAAATGAGGGAGTGTGATTCCTCCAGCTCCATTCTTCTTTCTCAAGATTGTTTTGGCTCTTTGGGGTATTTTGTATTTCCATACATATTCTCAAATTTTTTGTTCCAGTTTTGTGAAAAATGCCATTGGTAATTTGATAGGGATTGCATTGAATCTGTAGATTGCCATGGGTAGTACAGTCATTTTAACAATATTTATTCTTCCAATCCAAGAACATGGTGTATCTTTCCATCTGTTTGTATTGTCTTCAACTTCTTTCATCAGCATCTTATAGGTTTCAGAGTACAGGTCTTTTGCCTCCTTAGGTAGGTTTATTCCTAGGTATTTTATTCTTTTTGGTGCGATTAAACCACTACATTTTGAAGTGATCTGTACACTGTTGTAGCTATGTGCTCTCTCAGGGAAGCTGTCTCCTTGTTGAGAATTGTTCTTAGCATTTATCACTTCTAAGGGAAAGGCTTTATTTGTGAGTGAGAAAGTTTTAGAAGACAGCAAAGTATGAAAAAATTTTAATTATTGATTGTAACAGGAGTGAAAAGCATGAGCATTTGAAATCTATAGCTGTCCTAAAAATCTTCACTTTTTAATTGCAACCAGCTCCACTAACAAAACCCATAACAAAGCTCCTAATTGTCTGAATCTTCAATGCATTTATCAAATTTTCTCCTTTTCCACTTTGTGATGGAGGTGCAGACAAGTAATAAATTGGCCAAAAGGCAGATAGTAGAAGAAAATAATGAGAGAAGCAACCTGCAGAATTCACTCTCTGAGCTTCATGACTGAATAACAGAGCTATAGATCTACACACAGAGGCATTCTCAGCTCAGACAACTGACTGTGGATCTCTAATAATGTCTTAAAAGATTCTTTGAATGATTTATTCTTTAAAATACCATTTCTGGTTTTTTTTTTTTTGGTAGTCCAAAATGACCACCCTGCCCCCACTGTGCATGACACGCCCAAAGCTTACGGCCTTAGCCAGACAGAAGCTGCCATGTTCCCCCAGAACAATTCCAAGGTACGTGACCCTGGCTTTCATTTTTTATTCCTACAGAATGAATTTCTTGCAGTAAAAAATGTAAATAGCATATCTCAGAAAACAAAATTGTTTGAAAACAAAAGTATACTGTTATATTCAGAATATTCAAATTTGCTGTTTCAGAAGGATTGATGAACCTCATTCAAAGATTAAGAATATATTTATTTAGCAGGCTAGCACTCATTTGATCATTTTATTTTCTATTACCATTATATTGTGCTTCCTGTAAAGCTTTGGAAATACATTTCCTTTTTAAAATACGTGTGGAGAATTGAAAGCAGAAGCTTTAGGCATGAAAGATGTATGGCATCTAAACCACAAGGTCCCAAGCACTGATTTCTGTTTTGGAGGAAGGATGACACAGTCTTACTACCGGGGTAAACTGGCAGGCATGATTTAGCTCCTGAAATGATCCTGGAGCTTGAAAATGCATCATTGAACCACCACTGCCTGTGAATATCTGCTGAGCTTATGGAGTTTTCAAATGCAGCCGAAAAACTGCAGGGCAGGAACTTGATGTATTTTATCATAATTATGAATATTAACTAAGATTGTGTTATTTAGAAATTTCCACTTATAGTTTTATTGATTTTTAGTAATGCACATATTATTTATCAATATAAACCTATATATAGGATAGGTGGATGTGGAGAAAAACCCATTTACTCAAGAATGCAGAGTATTTTAATGTGTTGGTGTTTTATTTGTTTACACACTGAGGTTAGTATTCTTCCCTGCCTCTTTCCATTCAAGAAAATTAAAACCTATATATAGGTTTGATTTTTTTAATGCTTACCTTTCAATTCCTACAAGGCATAATGATCAAAGTATTATGAGACTACTTTGTTCTGAGAAGGACCATACCTCATTTTTGGTATTTCTGGCAAAGACCAAAGCCCCTGGACCAAAATAAATACATTCAGCTAAACTACCATCAAAGTTCTTTGGTAATAGAATTGAAAACTGTAGAAATAGTAAAATAGAAGTGTAGAAAATTGTAATTTTATTTTCAAATAATGTGAAAAACAGAAAATTTTCAATAGATGCATAATTCCAGTATATACATTCTTATTTTCCATTTTCCTTTTGAATAATGTGATGTATTTACAAAATCTGAAATAGCTAGCTTCTTCTTCCTGTCTTTTGTAATAATTGAGAGTACATTTTCTTTTCAACACGAGCAAAAACATAGCCCAGTCTCACATCCCTAGAATAAGAGAGATTTTAAAGAAAATTTTTTTGTATTCATTTTATTGAAGAAAAACATTTTTATCATAACCATTTAAGGCAAAGCTTTGTATCAACATTCTCCATTAGCTTCTGAATAAAAAGGTATCTGTGTATCCCATGCTGCTATTGTCATAAGATGTTCATAGTCTGCTTATTTTTAAAGGTGCCAGGTGTATGAAGATTGAACATACTACATGTGTAATATATTTCTCATTAAAGTCTTCTTAAAATCACTTTCACCTTGAAGTTTTAATAATAATTTGAGTTTTATGTGTGATTTTAAAAACCACTCAAACAGCATGTCAGAGCAAAATTCTGTAATGTTTGCAACCAATAATTTTAACACATTTGTATCAAATAAGTATTATTAGTTCAAGATCCTGTGCCAAACAGAATCTGACTTCTGTAGCTGGAAAGTTATATTGTGAGAGAACATGAGTAAAATGGAAGATCTTATAATGCTTTAAGGAGAAAACCCTATTTACTTAAGAATGCGAGTATTTTAATGTGTTGGTGTTTTATCTGTTTACACACTGAGGTTAGTGTTCTTCTCTGCCTCTTACCATTCAAGAAAATTAAAATTTTGAAATTATCAATGAACAACTTAACTCTATAGCTTTTACAGAACATTAATTATCTATGATATTGTCCCCAGAATATTTCTGTTCTTCTGGTGGCATTTTATATGTTTGGTAGCTTTTCAACTCGATTTAAGGCAGTGCTTTATTATTTCTTTCTATTTCATTTAGGTCTCAATTGATCAAAGAAAAAGACGACATAGATCATTATCTGGAGGTGAATTTCAAAGGATTGTCAAAAGAGGAGGTTGCTGCGTAAGTATATACCTCTTAAAGGTACTTTAATATAAAGTTTGTTTATTTTGTCTTGATTCTTTATTGAACTTTCAATTTTCCTGTGCAGTCCACTTTTTTATTGGAACATAGCATTTAAAAATTAAAGCTCATATTAAATAGTGATAAATCATGTCTATTGATCTTACACATATCAGTCTTTAATTTTATGACTTTCAAAATTCTCATATTTACCAAGATATTATACTATCATATTTGCAATATTTTAGTTAATTCTGTGTTATTAATTGCTTAATAACTTCCATTTTAAGGTATATTGCCTCCATGGGGGAGGGAAAAAAACTTTAAGAGAAGGATTCATATATCTTTTTTTCCTGGTGATTTAAAAAAAAATCCCTTACTAATGTATATTCTCTCTCCTGCCAAGAACCCACAAAAAGAATTAATGGATCATAGTTTATTGGTTAATTTAAAAATAATTCTAAATTGTCTGGATTTATTTTTTTAATGAACAAAGTAAACTTTGCCATTTTACGGCTAGTCAGAACCTAATTTATGATCTGAGTAAAAACAGTATAAAAATCCAAGTAGGTTAGTGAGAAATAAATAGAAACCTAGAATAATAGCTAAACAGGTTTAATATTTCTTACCTATAGACTTGGTGACTCAGTTATCAGATTTTTATATGTAAGTATTGACAAATAGAAATCTTATATATGCACATGCATCTTACAGAATTCATTAAATGATTCAACTATTCAACTATTCAAAAATATTTTATACAATAAATGCTTTTAAAAGATTGTCTCTATTAATGTTGCCTAGTGCTCTGGGATTCCACTGACAGGGTATTCCTATTGATGGTTTTGGTATAGGTTTTCACATAGTCTAAAATTCTAAGTCTCTTGATATATTTCATTAGATAATTGTCAGTATGCATATAGCGTGGAAAAATGGAATAGTTCATTCTATCAGTAGCTGGTTTATTTTATAGAGTGACAAAATTTATAGTAGCTATAATCACTGTCTTCCTTGGAGTTGTATTGACTGCCAAGTGTAATATCTGGGACCTTTGGTTTTTAACTGCTATTCTAATTGCTAATTCATTAGCTTTCCCTGGTAGCCTATCGGACAAAATTAAAGGTCAGTGTTGTCTGATGATACAATTCCTTCTTAAAAGAAAAATATATATGAGTGATATTTGCTTTCTGATTTAAATATAAGGATACCTAAATAGCTATAATTGGCTTAAGAATTAGGAATTAAATTTGGAATTAAACTTATGCTTCACATATTTTAACAAATTAGACATCTATATACTTAATATCTGCTTTCAGTCTGCACTGAAGAAAACATTATTATAAGACGGTGCAAAATAGGCTATGTTAATGAGTGTTCTGTTACAAATATTTTTTTTTCACTAAGGATATTACCAAATTGATTTCAAATCCATATTATGCTACAGAACACAAGTAGCCCTGGGTAATTCTCAACCCTTACTGTTGAATTCTCCTTAAAGCTTCCTACATTGAATACTTTTTTATAACAAAGCTCAAAGATAGTGGGTGCAAACCTTAGTAGGAAGGTAACTTGTACTTGGCTCACTATTCTGCTCCTGATTGATATACCCTGTAGACCTTGCCCCAAACAAATTGAATAGCATGCAAAGGAGAAAATTGATTTCAGCATCTCTCAGCAGCACCCAGCAGGTGCCATGAGGAATTATGCATATTCCAAAGAATTTCTGTGTAAAACTTTTTATCAGCCATTGAACTCTAAAAGATAAATTGGTCAGCAAACATTTATTAAGTGCCTACTTTATATCTAACACTAGGTTTTTCACAGAGGGGAAAACAATGTTATTTTAGTATAAAGAACTTGGTCTTATCCTTGTCTCTATTTGAAATAATACAAGCAGGAAATAAACATGCAATGAATGAGTTGCATAATTATACTGTGAGGTGCAGCCTAGAGGTCTGGAAAAAATCAGAGAAAATTAAGATGTTGGATAAAACTTGCCAAAGAAGACAGATTTTGAGTTTGACTCCATATCTGTTAGCATTACAAAATGATCAAACTGGTGCATCACAGATCCTCAGTATACAAGAATATAAAGGAGGGAAATTGGTGAATCAAATTTCCAATCAGGCAAAAGCAGTATCTAAGATATATTCTCAAATTCTTCTCTAAACTGCCTTATTCTTCCCTAAGATGATAACAGAAATATATACTTAAATAACTCATGTACACTAGCTTTGATATCCTGTAATATGGATGTGTTCTTTGTCTAGTCCCAGAATAACACTTCATCATCTACTCCAAAACATACCAACCTACTAATACGTAAACTCACACTCTGTGTCCCACCTATTGCAATGGGTGGAGAGTTCCTGTTCTTGTCTAAGGATGATGTCTCTACTTGTGCTCTGGATACCATCCCCTCTTACTTGTTCCAAGACTTTCTTCACCAGTTAAATGTGTTTTCTTGCTATATCATCAGTATCTCCTTTTCCATTGAAGCAATCTCACTAACATTCGTATCTACCCTAGTATCTCCCTTGACTTCTTATCCTCCTCCAGTTTCTACCCCATTTTTCTGTACCCTTCTCAGTAACCAGAAGCATTGTCTCCATCTTTCCACATCCCATTCTTAGCTCAATTGACTCTAAATAGGTTTCCAGACCCAGAACTCACTGAAATCTGTTTACCGTGACTGATGTCCTCCATTTTTATCACATCTAATGGTCATGTTTCTGTCCTCATCTTGCTTGATGTCTTCACATTATTTGATAGAGATGAATACTCTCTCCTTGAACATTCTGTGCTTGTGGCTTCCAGGATGCCAAGTTCTATGGTTTTCCTCCAAACTCTTCAACTATGCTGCCTTCAGTCTCCTTTGCTGGCTGCTTTTCTGTTTTCAAACTCTCAGTGGTGGATTGTTCTAGGGGTGGGTCTTTGACCCTCTACTCCAGCTACACTCTCTACCTGGATCTAGTCCTATAGCTTTAAATACAAGCAATACCTGATGGCTATCACATTTATAAATCCAGCCCTGACCTCTCCATTAAGCTTCAAATTTTTATATCCAACTGTCTCCTTGACATATTTACTTGAATTTTTAATACACATTCCAAGGCTAACATGGCCCCCCACTGGACTCTTGCTTTACCTCTGCTGCCCCTCACACTCCCCCCTCCTGATATCCCTCCCCCAGTCTTCCCTCAGTTCAGTAAATGGTACCAAGGCAGCCTTGAGTTTCACCTTGCCTTACAAGAGTCTCCTACTTGCTCTTCTTAAATCCCCTTGAATTCCACCACAATTCAGCCACCAGAATGACCTTTTAAAAATTAGATCATGGGGACACTCCCCTGTTTAAAACCCTCCAAGAGCTTCCCATTGGTCTTATGATAAACTCTAAACTCTTCTTCATGACCTAAAGCTGTGTGTGATTTGGGCTTTGCTGACCTCTCTGGCCTTATCCCCCATTCTCTCTACCATTCACTCCTTTCAGTGTGGCCTTACTGCTGACACTTCTTGTCATGCAGGTGTCACCTTGAATGTGACCTCAGTCTGCTATTCCCTGACCCCATAATCAAGGAGCCCTCACCCCACTCACACTTATTCCCAGTCAAATCACCTGGGTGTATTTCTGCAGTCAGCTGGTCCTCATCTTCTATTGGGAGTTTGTACGTCAGCTGTGTCATCCCTAGTGGAATGGATGCCCCACAGGACAGGAACGTGTCTGTGTGTACGCCACTGTGTCCCCAGGACTTAAACAGGGCCTGGCACTCGGGCGGAGCTCAATAACTTGCTGTTAAATGAATAAATTAGTGAAGAATAAATGTCAGATTACTAACACCATGAAATAGGTATCCTGCTGTGAATATTTTTTGATTACAACATTTTTTAGTTCAGTGTTGTAGGTAGCTAGTTCAACTGTTGTACTGAGGAAGTTTAATTCCTCAAAAATGTGACATGTTTACAAATAAGAGTATAAAATTTAAGTGAGTAATTGAGCAAGACAAGCTAAAGTAGTTGTTACTGGAATGGTCAAACCCAACTGATGGAGGATCATTTTACTTTGGAATGGGGTAAAATGGGTCAAAGGCAAAGGGCTTCTGAGCTTTTTATCATCCACATTTACAGAAGGAATTCTACTATACTTTATTACTTTTTAAGTGACCAGATTATTGCTGTGCCTAATAGGTATATTTTTTTCAAATGTATTGTACTAAAGTACAACATAGTTGACACTGGTAATTTGACTTTTTTAGATAAGCCGTTGAATAGTCCATTGATAGTATTTAACTGATCTTTACCAACTAAAGAAGGGCATGTTGTAGTTCTGTACTTTGTGCTTTTTTATTCTGTACTATATTATCAGAATGCATTATTTAAGTGATACTTAAAGTATCACTTATTATCATATCATAATTGCTTTGAGTAGCTAAGTAATAAAAGTGTATTTATAGATTCAAATAAAATTTTCTGGGGGGCAGTTTTTACAGCTTTAGCTGTGTATATGAGGATACTAATAAGCAAAATTATCAAGGAACAGAGAATGTTAATCTCAATATTATTTTCTGCTTCAGATATCAAGTTCTATTATACAGAAGAATAGATTTAGCTCAAAATTGTGTACATCTCTAAGATATTGCTTTCTTTCAGAATATCTTTCAGCGTCACCAATTGGTATTTACTGAGCGTCGCTTGGGCAGCACAGCCTCTCTCTCCTGCCTTTGAACGGTATTATACTTACTCAGTTAAAGTAAATTAGCATTTTGCCCATCTTAGGTTTTCGTCTTGAAAATATTCCAAAATTGTCTTCCAAAGGTGCTTTTAACAAACTACAGATATACTTGTTATGAGCAAATTTAGCATTTGGATTTGCAGCATGGTCAGGCACTCAAAAGTATCTGTAACAAGGTGAAGATGTTTATTCAGGATATACTATTTCATGATAACATTATGGGAATTTAGGCCCCTTTAGGTGAGCTCTTCCTCTGCTTCATTCATCTTGCTTACTTTTGAATAATTTTGTGATATCATCTAGTTTTATCTTAACATTTTGCGTCTCTTTTAAAGTAATAAATTAAATTCCATGCAGAGGTTTGACAGTTAAACTTTCTGAAGATGCCAATTTCTGAATAAATGGTTACTTGACTAACAGGAATAGGCAGGAGAGAGAAGGAAAGGAAGATGACCCTCTTTCCTCCTAAGTAGCAAATTGGGTTTTAAGATCTTCTTCCTTATTCAAGAAAAAGAGACAGGATTTTGGTGTTCTGAAGTGGAGAGACAACTATTCCTTACTTTCTCCTGAATGTATAAAAAAAAGCAACAGCAGAGAATACACATGGGAACACAGGAGAGATGCCACTCCTTTTTATTTTTATTATTTACTTATTTACATTCTGATACTGTCTTCCACAGCAGATCTCTAAGATGTGAAACTAGGAAAGAAAAGAATTTTTGACAATAAAGTTTTTAAAAAGAATATTGATATCAATAAAGTTTAAATTTGGGAATTAAAAAATTGCAGTTGAAAGGCACTTTTAAAAATTGTTTAATAAGTGCAAAAAGGATCTCAAATTTACACCAAAGCCAAGTCTAAATAAATACGAAAGGAGGAAAGATTTCAAATGTCAACGGAACACAGAAATGCCAATTTCTTAGGCATTTATGTCTTTATGTTCTTTAAACGTTTGCTTTAACAGCTGCATAGCACACAGGAAGATCAGCTCAGTGCTTTGTGACCACCTAGAGGGGTAGGATAGGGAGGGTGGAAGGGAGATGCAAGAGGGAAGGGATATGGGGATATAGGTAAACATATAGCTGATTCACTTTGTTATACAGCAGAAACTAAACATTGTAAAGCAATTATACTCCAATAAAGATGTTTAAAAAAGTTTTCTTTAAAATATTATTTTCACAGATGGTGTTTAAACTTATCAGCTCTAAATAGACCTAAAAAACATCTTTGTAAGGGAAAAGCATAGGAATCATGACATTGCAGCTCTGGCTGTTAGGGGAGATGATTCCTTCCTCAGCTGGAAATTTGACTTTGCTACTTAATACTTCTGTAATTTTTTGCAGGTTACATGACTTTGCTAATCTTTGATTTCCACAACTATTTGGAGACCATAATAATAATAGGACATTCTTGTGGAAGTTAAAAGAGATTCTCTATATGAAACACATGTAGACAATTCTCACTTCAGCTATTATCGTTAACTGTCATTGATCATTTTTCTTTGGCTTTTAAAAGTTATAATGTAAATATCCTAAATATTTTGCATTAACTTTGTCTTGATATAGGTAGTAATATTAATTTATCATTTTTCTTTAAATATGTATAGTTCCATATTTACTTTGTGCTAGGTATCATATCCATCATGTTTAGAAGACAGAGTTTTTAGTGAAATACATTTCAAACAGTAATGCTAACTAATGAGGGGAATTTTTTTTAAATTTCAACTTATAGTAAACTTTTCAGAAATTTTTTATGCTGTGCTAAACAATGTAATTTGAAGAGCCCACTGAGCTATTGCAAACAGTTTTTTCAAAGGTCTATAAGTTGCTTAAACTTATTGTTACTACCATAAGATTGCTTTAAGTATAAACCTACTGCTTTAGAGATGTGTAGACTATAGCCAGAGAATGTGACTTTTTCTACAATAGCTCATAAACCTGGAAGTGCATAATGGCACTCTATTTAGAAATCATTTGGGAAATTTAGTAATGAAGAACAAAGTGATAAAAAGGCATAAGCACCCAGGTACTACAGAGGTTGAATCAGTTGGAATTAAAAGTGGGGTGAACAATGATCAAGCCTCATCATGCATAATTCATGGAGCAAGATGATTTTACTAAGTTGAGCCTTGTTTCTGATATTGTGTTCTGTCCATATTAAGAAAAGCTTGCATGGGAATATCTGAAACTAATTTGACTCTTTCCCATTCTCTGTTACGGTTAAAACATAATCCTCAAAATGTTGATATTGCTGCAATTCTATAAAAATCATCCCCCTAACTCATATCCATACCCTATTCTGTTTTCCATGTTGGAAAATGGAGATATTGTAGTAAACAGTGTCATCTCAGTACTTAAAGCAAAATTAGATTATGGGCTCACAAGTACTCTTTTGCTTTCCTAGGGCTTGCAGTATCCTCAAGTTTCTTCCATGTTGTAGCATTTGTAACAATTTCCTTCCTTTTTAAGGCTGAATAATATTTCATGGTATGTTTATATTTTGCTTATCCATTCGTTTGTCAATGGACACTTGGGCTGCTTCAGTGTTTTACCTATTGTGAATAATGTTTCCTGTGAACACGGGTGTATAAATATCTCTTTAAGACCCTGTTCTCAATTCATTTGAGTATATACCCAGGAGTGGAATTACTGAATAATTTGATAACTTTATTTAAAATTTTTTGAGAACACCATTCTGCCACCACAATGGCTGTACCATTTTTCATTCTCACCAACAATGCACACGGGTTACAGTTGCTTCACATCTTCACCAACGTTTATCGTTTTCTGCTTTCATGCTAGTAGCCATCATAATGAGTGTGAGGGGTATCTCACTGAGCTCTTGATTTACATTTCTCCAGTGATTAGTAATGTTGAGCATCTTTTCATGTGCTTATTGGTCCTTTGGATCTCTTCTTTGGAGAACTGTTTATTCAAGTCCTTTCTGTTTTTGAATTGAGTTGTTTTTTATTATTAAGTTTTAGGAATACTTCTATATTCTGGATATTAATTCCTTATCAGATATGTGATTTGCAATTATTTTCTCCTATTCCATTGATTGCCTTTTACTCTGTCGATAGTCTCCTTTGATGACAAAATTTTTTTAATTTCATGAAGTCTAATTTGTCTATTTTTTCTTGTGTTGCCTGTACTATTGCTGTCATATCCAAGAAATCATTGCCAAATCCAACGTTGTAAAGCTTTTGCCCTATGATTTCTTCTAAGAGTTTTATGCTTTTAGCTACTGTGTTTAGGTCTTTGATCCATTTTGAGTTAATTTATGTCTATAGTGTTAGGTAAGCATCCAACTTCATTCTTTTGCATGTGGATATCTAGTTTTCCCATCATCATTTGTTGAAAAAAACTGTCCTTTCCCTTTTGAATAGTCTTAATACCCTTGTCAAAAATTGTTTGACCATATATGTGAAGATTTATTTCTGAGCTCTCTATCCTATTCCTTTGGTCTACATGTTTGTCTTTATGCCAGTACCATGCTGATTATTGTAACTGTGTAGTAAGTTTTGAAATCAGGAAACGTGAGTCCACCTTTTTTTTTTTCAAGATTATTTTGGTTATTCAGGTTCCTTGACATTACATATTAATTTTAGAATGAATTTTTCTATTTCTAAAAAAATTGTCATTGGTATTTTGATAGGGATTGCATTGAATCTGTAAATTACTTTAGGTAGAATTGACATCATAACAACATTAAATATTCTAATCCATGAATATAAGATGTCTTTTTATTTATTTACGTCTTCTTTAATTTCTTTCAGCAATGTTTTATAGTTTTCATTGCACAGGTCTTTTACCTCCTTGGTAAAGTTAATTCCTGAGTATTTTATTTTATTATTTTTGTTATTGTAAGTGGAATTGTTTTCTTAATTTCCTTTTCAGATTATTTATTCTTAGTGTATATATATACTACTGAATTTTGAATGTTGATCTTGTATCCAGAATTTGTTATTACTTTGCTGAATTTGTTTATTAGTTCTAATAGCTTTTTGTGGAATCTTTCGAGTTTTCGACATATAAAAATCACAACAGCTAGAAACAGAGATAATTTTACTTCTTCCTTTCCAGTTTGAATGCCTTTTATTTCTTTTTCTTGCCTAATTGCTCTAAGTACTGTGTTGAATAGAAGTGATGAAACTGGGCCTTCTTGCCTTGTTTCTAATCGTAGAGGAAAGCTTTCAGTCTCACTATTGTGTATGATGCTCACTGTGAGTTTTTCATATATGAGTTTTGTTATGTTGAGGCAGTTTCCTTCTATTCCTAATTTGTTGAGTATTTTATCATGAAAGGGTATTTAATTCTGTCAAATACTTTTTCTGCATTGAGATGATCATATGGTAATTTTTTCTTCATTTTTTTAATATGATGTATTACATTGATAAGTATTAGTATGTTGAACCATCCTTGCATTCCAATTGGCCATGATGTATAATACTTTTAATATGCTGCTGAATTCACTTCACTAGTATTTTGTTGAATTAATGTTCATAAGAGATATTTGTCTGTAGTTCTCTTTTCTTGAAGTATTTTTTTCTGACTTTGGTATCAGGGCAATGCTGGCCTAATAGAACAAAATAGGAAGTGTTCTCTCCCATTCAGTTTTTTGAAATGTTTGAGAAGAATTTGTGTTAGTCCGTTACATTTTTGGTAGAATTAATCAGTGAGGCCATCATCCAGGGCTTTTCTTTGTTGGGAGATTTTTTTATTACTGACTCATTATCCTTACAAGTTATAGGTCAGTTCAGGCTTATTATTTCTTCATGATTCAGTCTTGGTAGGTTTTGTTTCTAGGAATTTGTCCATTTCATCTAGGTTATCCAATTTTTTACACAGAGTTGTTCGCAGTACTCTCTAATAATCCTTTTTATCTCTAAAATTGGTAGTACTTTCATTTCTTCCTTTTTCATTTCTTCCTTTTTTTTGGAGTATAGTTGCTTTACAATGTTGTGTTAGTTTCTGCTGTACAGCAAAGCCTACTTTTCATTTCTGATTGTAGTACTTTGAGTCTTCTCTGTTTTTTTCTTAGTTGATCTAGCTAAAGGTTTCTCAATTTTGTTGATCTTTTCAAAGAACCAACTTTTGTTTTCATTGAGTTCTTTTTCTATCCTCTGTTTCATTTATCTCTGCCCTAATCTTTATTATTTTTTTTCTTCTGAAAGCTTTGGGTTTAGTTTGTTCTTTTCCTAATTAATTAAATTGTAAGGTTAGAATGTTGATTTGAGATCTTTCTGTTTTTAAATGTTTTTTAAGAGATCTTTCTTTTTTATAAATTTAAGCATTTATAGTTTAAAATTTCCCCTTTAGCACTGCTTTCATTGAATTCCATAAGTTTTGCCATGTTGTGTTTTCATTTTCATTAATCTCTAAGTATTTTCTAATTTCCCTTGTGATTTCTTCTTTGATCCATTGGTTGTTTAAGAGTGTGTTATTTAATTTCCACAATTTGTGAATTCTCCAGTTTTCCCTCCCTTAATGACTACTCTAGTTGTGGCCAAAGAAGGTACTTTGTGTGATATCTCTCAAGACTTAATTTTTGGCCTAATATATGGTCAATCCTGGAAAATGTCCTGTGTGCCCTTGAGAAGACTGTGTATTCTGTCATTGTTGGGTAGAGTGTTCTGCATATATCTGTTACATCTAGTTGGTTTATTGTATGTTCAAGTCCTCTGTTTTCTTACTTATCTTCTGTTTGGTTGTTCTATCAATTATTGAGAGTCAGGTATTGAAATCTCCAGCTATTATTGTATAACTGTCTATTTCTCCCCTCAATTATGTCAATTTTTGCTTTATGTATTTTGATGGTCTCTTATTAAGTGCATGAATGTTTATGACAGTTGTATCTTCTTCCTGTGTTGGATCTGTTATTAATATATTACAGCCTCCTTTGTCTCTTATAGCCCTTTTTAAATTTCAAGTCTATTTTGTCTGACATTAGTATAACCACCCCTACTCTCTTTTTGTTACTATTGCCATGAAATATCTTTCCCCATCATTTTATTTTAAACCTATTTGTGTCTTTGGATCTAAAGTGAGTGTCTTGTAGACAGCACATAGTTGGATCACGTTTTTTTATTCATTCTTCCAGTCTCTGTCCTTTGATTGGAGAGTTTAATCCACTTACATTTAAAGTAATTACTAATAAGGAAGGACTTCTGTCACTTACTATTTGTTTTTTATGTACCTTATAGCTTCTTTGTTCCTTATTTCCTGCATTACTGTATTCTTTTATGTTGATTTTTTTTTGTAGTGAAACCTTTGAATTCCCTTCTCATTTCCTTTTGTGTATATTCTGTAACTATTTTCTTTGTGGTTGCCATGGGGCTTACATCTGATATCCTAAAATTATAACCTCTCTTTTGAATTTATACCAGTTTATCTTCACTAACATACAAAAACTTTGCTTCTTGAGAGGTCCAATCCTACCTCTTTTGATTATCGATGTTATAAAACTACATCTTTATACATTTTGCATCCAAAAAACAAACTAATCATTTTGTTATTGAAAGGCTTTATTTTTTTAGAGTTTTAGGTTCACAGCAAAACTGATGGGAAGGTATAGAGATTTACAGATACCCTCTGCTCCCACACATACATTAATAATTATTTTTTTAATGCTATATCCTAAATTATGTAGAAAACAACATATGGAGTTACAAATCAAATATACAATACTGCTAGTTCTTAGAATAATTATTTTTATAAATGCATTAGTCTCTTAAATTATGTAGAAAACAAAATGTGAAGTTACCAACTATTGTTACAAAAATACTAGCTTCTATAATTGACCATGTGTCTACCTTTACTGAGACTTTTATTTCTTCATATGACTTCAGGTTACTCATTTTCAACCTGCAGGACTCCTTTTAGCACTTCTTGCTTTTGTTTATCTGGGAGTGTTCTTAAATTCTTCCTCACTTTAGAAGGACAGTTTTGTCAGATGTAAGATTATTGGTTGACAGTTATTTTCTTTTAGCATTTTGAATATATAATTCACTTCATTGTACAGTAACTAACACAACATTGTAAAACAACTATACCCCAATTAAAAAAAAAAAAAAAAAGACCCTGCTTTCTGGCCTCCAAAGTTTCTAGTGAGAAATCTGCTTAAAACCTTGTTGAGGATGCTGTGTATGTGATGAGTTGCTTCTCTATTGCCGCTTTAAAGATTCACTCTTTGTCTTTGCCTTTGGGAGTTTGATTATAATATGCCTCAGTGTGTATCTCTTTGAATTTTCCTACTTAGAGTTTGTTGAATTTCTCAAATATTTATATTCATGACATTTATGAAACTTGGGAAGTTTTCACCACTTTTCTCAAAAGAATCTCTGTTCTCCTCCTAGGACTCCCACAATGCATATGTTGGTCTATTAAATTGAATATATAAATTTGTAGGAAATATTTTTCCTCTATTATTTTTAATTAGATTATTTGGAAATTTTCAAAATTTTGTACTGGGATGAGTCTCTGAGATCATTTTAAATACTCTGTACTTTGAGCTGGGAGGTGTGTGTTTATAAATACACATATGTTTATAAATAAATATATATAGCGTGTATTTGTATGTATGTATGGAGCCATGGCTACTTTGCTCACATGTGCATCCTCAGTACTCATACAGTGCTTGGCTCACAGGTGTTTGGGCAATTGATGAATGGGGATCTTTTACCCCTTGGTAGCCTTATATATGTGCTCTGCCTGAAATGCCCTTCTTCTCCCATGCCTCGTGTACTTGATAAACTTCTCTACCAACCTCAGCTTAACTGTTTCTTGCCCTGTGAGGCCTCCTTTGATCCATCCTCACTCACATGGTAAGAGTTCAGAGTGCCTGCTCGAACTCTCTTAATAGCCATTGACAGTCATGTACATGTGTTTTGGTTTTTTTTCCTTCCTGATTAATGTTTAAAAATCTAAGATTTTGGTCCATTAGTGGGTAGTGATTATGACCCATGAGTTTGGGTATCATGATAAGCATTTAAAATATGGAAGACTATAGAATTAGAAAGGGGTTCCTTACATAGAGCGGGTTGCCAGATGTAATGAGATAGAGCATAGGTTCTAAAACCAGACTCCCTGGACTAAAACCCAGCTTTATACTTGCTAACAAGGTAACTGGTCAACTTTGGCCAAGTTACTTAACCTTTCTGTGCCTCAGTTTTCTCATGTAAAAAATAGGGGTAACAATAAGAGGGCCTGGCTCATGGAATGGTTATGAGGATTAATTGAGTTAATATTTACAAAGAGATCAGATCATTTTGAGTATTAGTGCTTTTACATTTTGTTTCATATACATCCATATGTGAAATATATATGTACATGTACTGAATTGCAATGTAAAATGTCTTTCTTGTTGTGAATTGCCATAAGGAAAGGATTCTGCTCTAGACTCAGAGTTCTTTGAAAGCAGTGTTTCATTCTCCTTTAAGATTCTTCTGACTTACATAAAATAATGCTTTATTTCTTGTTAACTTTCTTTCTGGAGAGGATTGAAGAAACTTAAAATTAATGTTTTATATTACATAGCTGTCAGATTATATATAGAAAATGAAAGGCAAATAAAGGAAAAGTATATAAATATACTCCCCACCAGGGTTAATATAGTTCCCCTGAAGAAACATTAAATTTCACTCTGAACTTCTGGGCAGACTGGGCAAAAAGGGAGATGTGATGGACTAGAGAATCCTCATTACCCAATGAAAGGAAACATATCATTTCTTCAAGAGAGATAAGCTTTTTCCTGATACTAAATTCCAAAAGAAAGTTATCACATGATCTTATATAAGAAAAATGGAGCAATATAATAAAACTTGGCACACCTAATGAACAATGAAATGGATGTATAGGCAGCTAGTCATAGATATTACATCTCTTAGCCAGGTTTTATTTTAGGCCAAATAGTAATGGGTAAGACATATTACATTAATACTGTGTGCTGGTCTGTGTTTTTAGTGATCCTCACAATAAACCTGGAAATAAACCTTGTTATTACTTCCAGAGACCAAGGCATAGAGAGATTAAGTACTTTGACCAAGGCAATCTAATGTTATAAAGAAGCAGAAACAATGAGACAGAAAAAATGATTCATAGAGAGGAAGGAATGAACAAGCTAGAAAGAAAATGAATCAGAGATCAGATTTCTAGACTCCTTGTGAATTCCCAGTACTGTTATGGATCTAGAACCTCCCTCTGGGTTCACCTCTTAAGGACCCAGTTATTCTATAACCCTGACTCATATTTCCATAAAATCCCCTTAAGCTTGTCTGAAACAATCCCTTATCCTACAGCCAGTGTAGCCACAGAAATACATTGCTGAATGAGGCAATTGTCTTAAAAGTTTAGTTTAGGAGTTTTTCTACTTCAAGATCAAGATGGATGGCTAAACACATTTCCTTCCTATATTTGAAATGACCACTAAAATGTCCAAAAGATAGTAAATTCTTAACATGATAGGAAAGGAAGAAAAATGAGAGATTCCAAGATTTTCAGAAATACATTTTCAGAAAGCAGTTGGAATATTACCAGAGATAAAAAGTAACATTTCATAATGATACAAGAAGTTGATTCATCAAGAACACATAATCCTAAATGTTTGTGTTCCTATGACAGAACTTCAAAGTAATAAAACAAAAACTGATAGAAGGAAAAGGAAAAACAGACAAGTCCACAATTATAGTTGGAGATTCTAACACCACTCTCTCAATAATTGATTAAAAAATCAGTAGAATATTGAAGACTTGAACAATGCCATTGATCAGCTTAAATAACTGGCATTTACATACATTCCACCAAACAACAGCAGAACACACATTATTTTCAAGTACACATGGAATACTTTTCGAAGGAGATGATATTCTGAGCCATAAAACAAATTTCAATATACTTAAAAGGATTTAAATCCTAAAAATTATTTTCTCTTACAACAATGGAATTAAATTAGAAATAATGGCAGGAAGATCTCTGAAAAATCCCCACAAATTTGGAAACTAGACAGTGTATTTCTAAATAAACCATAGATCAAAGAAGAAATCAAGGCAAATTAGAAAATCCTTTGAACTGAATTAAAAAAATATGGTATATCAAAATTGGTAAGATGAAGCTAAAGCAGTGCTTAAAGGGAAGTTTATAGCATTAAAATGTTTATATTTGAAAAATAGAAATGTCTAAAGTTATTGCCCTAAGTTTTCATTTTAAAAAACTAGAAAAAAATTAAACTGAAAATAGAGAAAAAGGAGTAGTAAAATGGGGGCAGAAAACAGGAAGACAGTAGAAAAAAATCAATGAAACTAAAAATGGCTTCTTTGAAAAGATCAGTAAAGTTGATCAATCTTTAGTCATAATGGTCAGAGAAAAAGAAAGAAGACACCATTTACCAATTTCAGAAGTGAAAGAGGGGACACATCACTACAGATTACATAAATATTAAAACTCTAATTAGGAAATAAACTTTATACTGGTAAACTCAACAACTTACAGAAATGGCTAAATTTCGTGAGACACTGCCAAAATTCACTTAAGTAGAAATAGATATCGCAGTAGATTCACTAAACACATTGAATTAATAGTTTAAAAACTTCCCACAAAGAAAATTCCAGGCCCATTTTGCTTCACTGGTGAATTCTACCTAACATTTGGGAAAAAAAAAAAAAAAGCCATCAATTTGGCACAAACTCTTCAATAAAATAGAAGAAACACTTCTCAACTCATTCTATGAGACCAGAATTATCCTGATACCAATACCAGAAAAAGCCATTACATAAAAAGAAAACCACAGAATAATAATATCCCTCATAAACGGTGATGCAAAAAAACTTTAAAAAGTAATGGTTGGCCTGAGCTCCTGTCAGGGAAGCTGGTGTACCTTACAGAGTCCTTTTCATTTGGCATCAGTGCAAGGAATAGCCAGCTTGTGCTCTCCCTACCCATAAATCTCAGGATGAATCCTGCAAACAGAGGAAACCTAAATTCACTACCTATGTTAAGAAATTGAGAACTTCATTATTATGAATAGACAAATAGCCTATGATATTTGAGAAAATATTACAATACAAAAGGAAAAAAGATGAACAAAGAGAACACTCAATGTCAGCTGAAACAGTTTCTATAGGGAAAAGAGGAACTTTGAGAGATTTCCAATTTCTTTCCTTACAGACGTTGTAGAAAATCTTACATCCCTCAAATGTGACCTGATGCTATGAAATCATTTAAAGAAAAAGAATTCTTCAAAATTAAAGGTAGCTGAAATATTTTTTAAAACTCAAAGGAAAGGATGGAAAAGAAAGATAAGGCTATCAACATGTAGAATAAAAACAGAAAAGATATAGAAAATATTTTAAAAGCCATAAGATACAGAACACAGTCCAGGTGGTGACTATTTATCCAAGAGAAAGAGATGAGAGAATGAATGATGATAGCTATATAGGTAGATATTGATGGACAGTGATAGAGATATGGTTAGAGACACAGACACATATCTTAGACTGGAAAAAACCCACAGATCTTTGGGCTGTGACTACCAAAGTAACCAGAAAGGAAAGAACAACAACAAAACAAAAAAAAAAAAAAAAAAAAAAAGGGAAAGAAAGAAAAAGGAAAAAAAGAAAAGAAAAAACCCACTTTGATACATCTTTATGAAATATCAAAATGCTAAGTATACAGAGAAGATACTAGAAGCTTTCAGGGTTTGGGAGAATGGTTGTCATCAAGAAACAAAGATCAGACTACCCTCACAGTTGTCAGTAATAATACTTGGTTCTATAAGAAAAGGGAGGATGTCTTTAAGATATGCAGAACGATTATTTTAACTTAGAATTCTGTACCCAGATAAGCTATTAATCAAAACTGAGGGCAAAACAAAAATCTTTTCAGATATGAGGACTGGAAAACATCTCTTCCTATGCAGTCTTTCTGGACCCTTCATCCCTGCCCCAAATGGCCACTTTAGAGTCTAGGGGAAAGAAAAGAGAATTCAAGAAAGAGGAAGCTAGGGGGCTAAGAAAAAAAGTACTTAACTCAGAAGTTCAAAATGAATGTTACAAAGTTGCTTTAAAACTGTTGTGATTAAGCACCTGAAAGTTCTTAGTGGTAAAGGTTTAATATATACGTAACACATACATTAAGGTCAAGAAAATGATTAGGAAATTGAGATTTCTGTATCACTTAAATGTTCCATTAAATGTGGAAAGGTAATATAACATATGCTATCATCTATATTATTTATATACAAAAATAATAATATAGAAATATTAATATATAAAACATACAACCAACAAAATTTGCAAATAGATCAGTTGTACCCAAAACTTTCCCCTGAACTGAAATGTCACTTCTATTAAATACCAAATTTTCATGTGTGTATACATACACATATACATATATATTCTGTTCCATTGACTTATTTGTCTTTTCTTGTGTCAGTGCCACAAATCACTTTATTAATATAGTTAAAATGTATTTTATATCTGGCAGACAGTCCCCCTCTTTGTTCCAAATGATCAGGTTTTTCTTGTACATTAACCATTCTATATGAATTTTGAATTATCTTGCCAAGAGTCAGGAGAATATAATTGAGGTTTTATAAGGACTGCCTTGATTTTATGTTATTTTAGGAGAATTGGTATCATTAAAATATTGAATCCCACATTGGCAAGAACGTCCATTTAACAGTACATGGTGTTAAATAATAGGAGTGACAGCAGGGATCCCTTCAAATTCCTTACTTTAGTGGAAATGATTCTAATGTACCCCAAAACATGAAGCTTTATGCTATAGGGTTTTAATAGATACATATTACCAAGATAGAGAATTCATTTTTTAGGTTCCACTTTTCTTAATCATAAATGAGTTTTGAACTTTACTAAATAATTTTCTAACATCTTCTGAGATTATCATAAAGTTAAGAGATTTTCTAATTTTGAACCGTTCTTGGAATTCTGGGATAAACCCTACGTATTCATTATGGTTTTAGTTTGCTATGAGTTCTTTTTTTGGGGGGTGGTATGAGGGAAATTTGTATCTAAATTATAATAATATTAACCCATAATTTTCTTTTCTTTTGCTACACTAAAAGTTAGCAGTTACTATAATTGTAATAGAAGATATATTATCTCTTCCATTCCTGGTACAATTTTGATGACTTATCTATTTTTGTTTTTCTTGATTATAAAGTACTTGCAAAATTTATTTGTCTTTTCACATAACCAGGTTTTTTTGTTTGTTTGTTTTATGGGTCACATTTTTTGTTCTCTATTTTATGAATTCATGCATTTGCCTTTAATATTTCTCTTCCTGTCCTTTATTTGACTTCATGTCATTGTTTAATTTGTTAGGATTTTATTTCTAGCATCCTAAGGTGAAAGCTAGCTTTTTCACTCCCAAGTGCTGCTCTTGTTTTCTAACAAATGAATTTAACTTATAAATTTCCTTTTAATACCATGATGATTTCTTCCCCCAGGATTTAATGTTTAATTTTTTCTTTCAGTTCTAAGTGTATGAAAATTTCTACAGTGGTTTCCCCTTTTGGCCATGAATAAACTAGAAGTGTATTTATAAATTTGCAGGTGAATAGTTCTTTCTTGTGGCTTTTTGGGTTTTTTTTTTTTTTTTTTTTTCAAGAGGGAATGCAGGATTGGGGAGTGAATATATACTTGTGCTCAGGAAATGTGCCATATGTGATATCAGTTTATGACATTTTTAGTGTGGCCAGTACATGATTAATTTTATGAATATTCCTTGTATGTCTGAAAAATAAATATATATTTTCTATTTGGTAGATAGTTCTCATACAGAAATGATCAGAATCCAATAATTAGATTGAGCCTGTTATTTCAATCAAGATAGACAATTGTTATTCAAATCTTTTTTCCCTCTATTTAATTATAATTTTCTGAAAAAAATATATTAAGATCAATTTCTCCTTTTTCTGTGAATTTTATATATTTTGAAGCTATTGTTATTAAGAGTGTTGTTTTCTAGCTGCCATATTTCTCAGTAAAATAATCTATTTATGAATCTCTAATATTCATATGCCCTTTTAATTTTTTATGCCCTGATTCTATTTTATTTGATAGTAATAATGTTATATGATCTTTATTTGTGTTGGCATTTGCGCTATTATAAAAAAATACAAAAGGAACAAATAACATGTTCTCCATTTCAAGGAAGTTATAATCCCTACTATATATCTATCTTGTATAATTTTTTTAAAGTTTGAATTCAAGGCTCTTTTATTTTATCTTCTCACAAATACTTCCTTTTGTTCTTCCAATATTCCTATTGTTGCACATATTTGATTTGATATACCCTAAGGTCTTAGTTATAAGTAGGAATTTCCTAAATGTTTGAGATAGCTGCAATAAAATTAACATTCAGGAAATGCAATAAAATGCAACATTCAGGAAAATAGGATAGATATATACAGATATTGTCTGACAAAAGCTTCAAAATTATCAACTTATTTTTTGTTTTTATTAATTTAGTTATTACTAAATGTAAAATGAAAAGTACGTTCTGGAAGTTTGATCACTGTGTACATATAGTTTGTGAGAAATCCTGGCTTCACTGTTTGTATGTGTAATGCATACCTCCTTGGCAACGGTAATTAAAGAGCACACAGTATGAAAGGTTTCTTCACATGGCTTACAACATGGTAGTTACCTTTTTAAGCATTCATGTTTGAAAGGGGAAAATATATTCTTGATTTATTTTTTGATATGGGGAAAATTGAAATATATTTATTGGAAAGAATTATGACACAAAAAAATTTTAAAAACCTAATGAGGTCACCAGCTGCCCTAAAATAGTCAGAACTTGACATTTATCTTCAGTTAAATTTACTCCAGATTTCTCATCCAAGAAATAAAGAATGATAGAGCAAGAATGAGCCTAAAAATCATTTGTTTTTTGGGTTTTTTTAATCTTAAAAAAAGGCAAAAGAAAAAAGAGGGGTATATGTATACGTATAGCTGATTCACTTTGCTGTACAGTAGAAACTAACACAACATTGTAAAGCAACTATACTCCAATTAAAATTAATTTTTAAAAAAGGCAAAAGAAAAAGAATATAATTAACAGATCCCAACGGATAGTTTTGCAAGGAAAAGTTTTATAAAGGTACATATTTTTTTCTCATGACAAAATATTGCCTCACTAGAAGAAATGCCATAATAAGAGACATCTAAATGTAGGTTTTATTATTTACCCTCACACTATCTTCCATTACATTGCTGAAAAGAGCACAAATAATGTTTTGTTTTCATTTCTAATTTATGTGATTTTTCCCTTTGTAATTTAAACATCAGTTATATATTTCTTAGATACCTGTCATGTTTATAGCCCAATGTACACTATTTTTCTTGCCATCATTTTAATAACTACTTACACATTTTAAAGGGATATATGTTTGGAAAGAGCAACATTTGAATATGTATGATAAAGCCATAGGGGTAAGGAATTGATTGGTTTACTTTTCCCAAAGAAAACCTCCACATGCAGTTGTTTAATGTGAAAGGTTTTTTCCTGAAAAGGTTAAAAAAGTTCTAATCAACTTTTGTACATTATGTAGAACTTCATTTTCTAAACTCTGCAAAAGAAAGTTTCATATTTAATGGGAAATCATGAATTATTCCATTTATTATCTACTTCCTCCTTTCAAAGACATGATCTGGATAAAAGGCGGGGTGAATAATTTCAAAAAAATACAATACATTTTTAATGGGAAGGTGCAAACTACAGATTCTCATGACTATTAGCAAGTGTAGAGGAAACAGAATTTTACTTGCAAAATTCGTCAAACTCTTGCAAAGATAAAATGTATGACATACTTTAGTTAAAAAAAAATACAGTGAGCTGAAGTTTTCTTTTTAATGCAACTTGTTGTTTTTACTAAGTTTTGTCTTTATATTCTCCAGCTTTCCATCTTTATTAAAGTTTGATTATTTCCCTCAATTTATGTGGAAAATTGATAGTTCTTTTATTTATAAAGGTGTAAAGATGAAGGATTGAAAGAAAAGTTTTAAGTGATATTATTTGAGACAAAATTTCCTAAGTAATAGAATTTCAAGAAATTTGAAGAGCAATCACTGAATTGTTTAAAAAAAAACAGAGTGACTCATATTATATGGAGTTTTATGCTAATTAAAACTGTAAGTACTAATTTAGACAAAAATATGGCATTGAGCTAGAATGATCATGTTTACATGTGTGTATAGTCCATTGTTTGTAGCATGAACCTTATTTTTTGTTTTTCTTACATTTATTGCCATGAAAGTAGGATACAGAATCTGACAGGATGATATTATTTATTCAGGGTTTTTTTTATCATTATAACTTAATCCAAAAGCTAAGATTATTTTTAGGCTTTATTTTTCAGGCTCTATTTAACTTGATAAGTTACAATATAATCAATATAAATTGGTTATATAATTATGTTTTCCTATAGTGGAAAGTTACAGTGTAAATTGAAAGAAAAGGACTTGATACGATTGCTTCGTTTAGCCAAAGGTGTTTAGATTCAAGTGTGGTACTTCTGGGTTGAAAATATGTTCCCTGAAAATTCTTCTTAAACAATGACATTCATTTTATACCTTTCCATGTTTGATCTTTGGCATAAAACATTCTTTCATTAAAAAGTTTGAATTTCTTGAAGGGGTTTGCAAGTAATAAGACCATTTATAAAGATTATATCTGTAATTAGCCTCACATAAGGAAGTTTCTTCTGGTGCTTTTTCACTGAACTGCTAATGAAATACTTTAAAAATGTGTTTAAGTTTGAGATTTTTCCAGTAAAGAAAATCTTTCAGTAAAGAAAATGTGTGTGACAGCTACATGGGTAAATATTTTGGTAATACCTTATATTGATTGATGCATAGTTTATTCCTTCCTGATTGATGATGATCACTGTACTTCAAATATTTGACTGAATGGAAATCATTTGAGTAAATCATTCTTACAGGGTATACACATAAAAAAATGCCTTTATATTATTAAGGGAATCATTTAAAGACATTGTAAGGATTGCAGTCAGTACTTCTTGCTGAATAACCACAGCTTTCCTCTGATAAAGGCTAATAATCACCAGCAAAAATACTATTTGACAGATTAACATTTATTGATCTCACAAAAAGTTACTGCCTTTTGTGCTAAATACCAGCTCTAACATAATCGAATCTGAGAAATCATCTTTATTCCATTCTACACCTATAGCCCATATATCCTAAAATAAAAATCACTCATGTTGAAGTGAATTCTTACTGTGCTATTGGGAGAATTCTTTGCTGATCAGATTTTTTAGTATTTTATTTTTTGTCGAAAGAATTAAATTAGTAATAGTCACATTTACAAAATGCCATGGGGTAAACTCTTAGTTATTATTATTAACATTTTTAGAAAAGAATTAAACGTTGAACTTAGTTAAATAATTGTTTTCCAAATGGAATTTTTCAATGTACATATACTTTTAAAATGTTGAAATTCTAACTGTGCTTTCTAAGTTTGATTATTAATAGGTGAAAATTTGTATTTTCAAAAAACACAAAGCAAAACTTGTATATGTAACTGTTTCCTCTAAAAATTCAAATTAGCAAACTTCTAATTGTTTAGAAAATCACAAAAAATTATATTCCATAACCTCTTGGGGGTGGAATTTATTTATTTAGTTATCAAGTACATACAGCTATAAAATGAATCTAAATCTAAACTGAAACAAAAGTCCTGCTATATTAATAACTTATGTTCTGATTTGATAACGTTTTATGTTGATTAGTTTTTTCGGTTTATACAATTAAAGGTGATATCACATTTATTTGGATGGTAATTCTAGTGAAGTTTCCAGAAACTATAAACTTACACATGCGTTAGTGGTATTTCTTTGGAATGAAGCTAAAATGTTAAATATTTCAATCTTTATTAGAGGGGTTTATATAAAATTATAGCAATAAAAAGTATATTATAGTACAATTAAGTATAGCACAATAGATATATCTTCATAATTATTTTAAATATTTTCTCTTAAAGTAAATATGACCAATACATTTTACAAAGAAAATCAAGATTGTTATAATGCCTGATATTAAAAATTCCTGTTACAAGATTAGTCACAACTGCAATAATATTATGAGTTATTTGGTTTATTTTAAATATATGTTAAAACTATGCATGAGGGGCTTTCCTGGTGGCACAGTGGTTAAGAATCCGCCTGCCAATGCAGGGGGCACAGGTTCGAGCCCTGGTCCGGGAAGATCCCACATGCCGCGGAGCAACTAAGCCCGTGCACCACAACTACTGAGCCTGCGCTCTAGAGCCCATGAGTCACAACTACTGAAACCCCTGCACCTAGAGCACATGCTCTGCAAGAAGAGAAGCCACTTCAATGAGAAGCCCGTACACCGTAACGAAGAGTAGCCCCCGCTCCCCACACACAGCAGCGAAGACCCAACGCAGCCAATACTAACTAAATAAAAAATTAAAAAAAAAATATATATGAGCTGCAATGATTGTATCATGTTCATTATATGTTCATTTTTCTTAAAGTTCTCCAAAAATGTTAAGGAAAAATTAATAACAATATTTATATTAATAACTAATTGTAATATTAATTATAATGATAGATACATTCTTTTGTTCCAAGTATAACAAATTCTAAATACTTTTTGAGATAGTAACACATGAATAGTCAAATTATATAGAAAATAAGTAGTGATTACCAGGTTATTTATGATTCGTGGACATGCTGAGATACAAAATGAATTTGTTTTAGAGAAACCATCATAATTTTAAAAGTGTTTTTTTGTTTGTTTGTTTGTTTTGCGGTACGCGGGCCTCTCAATGTTGTGGCCTCTCCCGTTGCGGAGCACAGGCTCCAGACGCGCAGGCTCAGCGGCCATGGCTCACGGGCCCAGCCGCTCCGCGGCATGTGGGATCCTCCCGGACCGGGGCACGAACCGTGTCCCCTGCATGGGCAGGCGGACTCTCAACCACTGTGCCACCAGGGAAGCCCAAAAGTGCTTTTTATATGCATTTAACTTGGATTAATAAAAATTCCTTACTAAGTATGTATATGTTTCTCTCTAGAATATATTTTTAATTTGTCCAAGCTTGAGAATTGGATGGTTTGGAAACTGTTAAATCTGTGATATGCCACCTGCCCTATTTACATTTTTAACAGTTGAGTATTTGTTGACTGATCCCAAAGACAGCTACATGTTTTGTTGTTACCAGATGGATGAGATAGAATACCATGCATAACTTTACATTTATCTTCTTTGAGTGTCACCTTATTTGCATACCAATTAAAATAATATCTGTATTAAAATGGATAATGAAAGTTATCACATTTACATGATGTGACTGCAGTTTGTGAAATTTCCAGTAGATGCCCCCAGAGACCAGTCAACTCATTGGAAATCCTTTAAATTTAAAAAGAGCCTTTTCTGTATTGAAACTTTTTTCTTGCTCTATTTTGAAGTACATAGAAAATAAATTTAAAGTTCTAAAAATCTCAACTCCAATGGTTTATTACACAAAAATACGTATGAGTGATAGTAGTGTATTCTTAATCCATATCAATCGTTAAAAACCTAAGTGGGTAATATTAAGAAAAACGCTTTCAGTTTTCATTGTAAAAGCATTCTATATGCTTTTAAAGTAAAATCATTTAAAACATAATTTTTTTCTTTCTAATTCCTCTCTCTTTATGTATTTATGTGGCTAAAGAAATGCTATGTCCTTGTTTTAGCTTTTTAGGAAAGAAAAGTATCCTTTTCATACACACAAAAAAACTATAAAACATATCCATACGAGATATGAGTTTTATCAGTGTGTGTGTGTGTGTGTGTGTGTGTGTGAAGAAATGGATTTTTTCCTTCAAATTATACCTAATATCTACCTACACTGAAAAGTATGAGTAAGAATAGAGACTCACTTTATTCCATGGAAATTATATTAACTGAAGCTATTTAAGTATTTATTTAAGAGTCAATGTAATTATCCCGTCGTGATTCCAATAACATTTATCCCTACAATATGAATGTAAGGCTATTGTTACTGGCACATAGATAACCCACTGGTGACTTATAAATATTAACTTAATGGAATAAAAGTATTATCCTGACTTTTGATTAGGTATAGCATATCTTTTGAGTTTATCTTTGTCAGATTAAATAAAAGTTTTATGATCTTGTTTTAAAGTATTGAGCTTATTGAACTGCTTTTGAAATATTTTACTAAATGTGCAGCTTTACCTTGATACAGTATTTCAGTGTGACTTATGAAAAAATATGTTAAATATATTAATCATATACTAGAATGGTTGATAATGCATTTTAATTTTGAAAGGCCATGTAATAACTAGTATAAATACCTAAATACAAAGAGAATAATGTAGATTGACATATCTATTCATTCATGTTTTTCATATTTGTACAGTATTATCCTTTTTTATGTTTGTTTTATGTTTGTCGGTGTTTTCCGCATTAGACTTTACACCCTTGTGTGGGAATTGCATCTATTTAATTTGCTTTGCACAGATGCTACTGGTTGTCTGCTCCCTCATTTTAAGGAAGGGGATTCTCTGAGTCACAAAATAACACCAGTCTCTTTCCCCAGTCCAGCGCAAATGTGGATTAACATGGATAAAGAAAATGGCTTTCTTTTTTTTTTCTTTTTGATTGATTTACAATGTTGTGTTAGTTTCAGATGTACAACAAAGTGATTCAGTTATATATATATATATGTATATTACAAAATATTGAGTATAGTTCCTTGTGTTATACAGTAGTTCCTTGTTGTTTATCTATTTTATATATAATGGTGTGTATATGTTACTCCCAAGAAAGATAATGGCTTTCTAATTGGAGAGTGACATCATACTTGTATAATGATGTCAAATTTCTAAACAATCAATACAAATAAACCCAAAAAATGTGTGCATGATGAGGAGGAGAAGAAAACTTAACAATATTTGATATAATAGGAGGCAATGTGGTAAAGAGAAAAAATTCAGAATTTGTAATCAGAGAAACCTGAGTGTGAAACCCACCCCTGCCACTTATTAGCTTATATGATTTTGGGCAAGTCACAACCTCACTGAAGATCATTTCTTTATCTGTAAAAATGGAAGTAGTATTTGTAGAGTTGTTGTGTGATTTAGAAATGATGTCTGACACATCATAGGCGCTCTATAAATAGTAGCTATTCAAAATGGTTTAAGGTAGAATTTAAAAATGATATAATATCTCCTCTGTGGCTGCTTAATAGAAAGCTCCCCATTTCCCAGCATCTCCACACATTCAACTGCTATGGAGTTATGTCAGATTGTTCAGATTTACTTTATTCCAGGATACAGATTTTTTTTAACTTAGAATTTTTGGGGAAATTTGGATGTAAATTCAAAATATTTAGAATATCTATTGAATAATGCCTTTAAATAGTAATAAAAATCCATATGAAATGCATGACCACTTAATTCCATTCTTAAAACCATTCTTCTCCAGCTACATCCCTTAGCCTGGTAAAGCCTTAGGATACTGCAGTGGCAAAGATCTTCCTTAGGATGTAAATTTCTAGATATTCAGCATATCTGTGAATGTCACAACTTCTACTTCTATGAATGGCCTCTTTTCTGTCAGGAGAACTCTCCTCAAACTCCATAATATCAAATCTCTCCAGAAATTTTACTAGAATTCTTAGCTTCCACCCAGTATAGTGACTTCAGGTCAAGGAGATTTTTCTTCTGATACTTAAAAAGAGCATGTTTTAATTTAGATAAGTATTTGTTTTAATATGTAAATAAAACCAAAGACTAATAACTTCATGTCCAAATGAAATAAATAAAATAATGAATTTGGATTCTCTTTGTATTTCTATTTGCGTTTTTTAAAAATTCCTTTTTGTAAGCAAGTAAACTTGGGCTATGATTCTCTGTTATGAAATATAAAGCCTGAGAAATTCACATATAATGGTAGATATTGACAATTTTATAAATATTTTCAGATAGCAAATTTAAAAGATGAAAATTATTCTGGCTAAAAGAAATGATATTCATTAACTATGAAGGTTGAAATAGGAACCCATTTAGTAAAACACTAACTGCTCTTTCTGGCTCTCAAATATTAGTAATGAGGCTTAAATAATACCATACGTACGTATGTGTGTGCACACAAAACTGTGTATAAAATAGAGATGATATCAGCATAGTTATATAGGCATTTTAAATACATGTCTATTTGAAATCTCTTTTGGAAAGAATGGTCTTTTTAAAAAATTTACTAGAAATTTAAAAAATTGATATTAATTATATATCATGGATGTTTTGAAGCTGAAAAATGTCTTGGGTACCAAGACAGTCCCTTCTGAAGCAGTTCATATTCTTTGCTCACAGGGAGCAAAAACTGATTCTGACCAAATAAAATGGAAATGATATTATTAGAAGGATATTTGGTAACTAGCTGAATTTAGGGGAGAACCCGGCTCAAAAGAACAGACATGGGACACTTGAATGGATCTAGGTAGCAAGAACTACTTGCAACTCTAGTCAGAATGTCGCTGCCAGGTTGACTGAGTTCCAGCAACCTTCTACATCTTTGTGTTTCTTGCCTCAAGATTCAAAGTCCTGGGAGAGAGGCCAGTGGCTTAATTTGGGTCACTGATCCACCCCTTGGCTAGGGAGTCTTTGAAATCAAGTCCCACCAAGATGACACACGATGTGCCATTTCCAAAAATACTTTGGAGTACTGCTGTCTGTGGACATGAAACTAGATACTGGGTGGACCAAATCCAGCCAAAGCACCTTCGTCTTCCAGGTGAGGGAAATAAGGCCTAGGGAATGATGTTCTGCATTTCTGTCCCAGCTGGGTTTAGAACTGAGATGGCCTCCTCACATGTACTTATTTTCATTGTTTAAATCAACGTTCTAATTTTTATTTATTTATAATTTTTTTGCCCCAGTATGCTTTCTTTACTCACAGGAAAACATGATGGCAGCCAAGGCATAGACATACAAAGGTGGCAGTGCTTGTTGTTGTTTTTTAATTGAAGTAGAGTTGATTTACAATGTTGTGTTAGTTTCAGGTATACAACAAAGCGATTCAGTTATATATATATATATATATATATATATACACACACACATATCTATATGTATACATATAGATATTCTTTTCCAGATTCTTTTCCATTATAGGTTATCACAAGATACTGAATACAGTTCCCTGTGCTATACAGTAGGTCCCTGCTTATCTATTTTATACACAGCAGTGTGTATCTGTTAATCCCAAACTCCTAATTTGTCCCTTTCCCCACCTTCCCCCTTTGGTAACCATAAGCTTGTTCTCTGTGTGGCAGTGCTTGTTTGAGGCAAGGTTGGATTTCCAGCCCCTGTCCCCTCAAACCTCCTTACCATCCCTCATACTGCCCTTTTGGGTACCATCTGGATGTCCCCTTCAGTCTCCTCAAACTCAAGTTATCTGAACCCAGACTTATTATCTTTCCCCAAACCTGTTCATTCTTTTGTGTTCCCCTCTTTAGCAAATTACCAAATACCCACACGCGACTCCTGTTGTCACCCTAGCTCTTCTCTTTCCATCAACCCCAACATCCAATCAGTCACCAAGTAATCGGTATTTTTATCTCCTAAATATGTATTGAATCCACCTACTTCTATTTATCCCCCGCCTTACTTCAGTTCAGCCCCCGTGGCCTCTCCTTTGCGTGAACACCAGAGTCTCCCGTTTCTTCTCCCTGCTCCCGCTTCTGTTCTCTTGGATCTGGTGTGAATTTCAGAGTCAACAAGCTCAAGCATGCTAAATTGAAAGTCTTTGTTTTTTTATGACTTAATTTTAATTCCTGGCCCTAAGCCTCGATCCTCCCTAGTGTAAAATTCCAATCTCATCCCTCTTAGGTAAAGTCAGTCCAATTCAGTGATTTGTCAGGTTATTCAGATTCTAACACTTCCCCTCACCCTGTTTTCCCACGTAGAAGCAACACAACATGGGTGCAGGGTAGAGGGAAATAGGGTTACTAGGTTTTGCAAATAAAAATACAACATACACTTCAATTTGAGTTTCAAAAAAACAGAAAGTTTTTTGGTGTAAGTATTCCCATGCAATATTGGGGGCATACTAATAATACTAAGAAAAAATCATTCGTGGTTTATGTGATATTCAAATTTAACTGGGTATCCTGCCCAGTTTTATCTGGCAAACTTCGGAGTGGGAGTTTGTCAGCATTTACTCCCAGGTCTTAATCTAGGACCTTGTGATAGACATTGAACTTGCCTCCCTGGTATCCATTTCTCCCTCTTTGCTAACATAACTCCAGTTTCATTTGGGAGCAGCAGTGTGCCCCAAAACAGGCAGGATATTTGTTTTTCTAGTCTCCTGCAGCCAGGGATGGCCAAGTGACACAGTCCTCACCCATGGAACCAAAGTGGAACTCCAACAGAAGTTGCAGGAATGCTTTTGTTTTCCCCAATAATGGAGAAAGACACAGCTGATGCCACCGAACTCTCCCCTTTCTTCTTGCCTTGAAGGTGGACGTAATGTCTGGAGCTGGGGCAGCCCTCCAGTGACCAGTGAGGGGAAGGATAAAATAATCCCAGAGGCATGGGCCTTGAACTTGCCAGGCCGTGGAACCAAGGCCAGCAGCTGCCTACCCTTAGGTGTCTTGTGCTGTGAGAAATAGAAACCTCTAGTTTTGAAGGCACTGTGAGCCGAGTTTTCTCTTCCTTGGAGGTGAATGCATTCCTCACCTATGGGATGCTGTCCAGGGGTCCGTCACTGATGTACTCTATTCGTCCTTTTCTGTCAGCTCTGGAAATATGCTGACCTGACTCTTTCAGTAGCTCCCCAGTGCTTCTTATCCGCAGAGTTACAGCTGTGTCCCCCTTCCGTCCCCAGTGGGCAGCGCATCCGACAGCCTTTTAGCACACATCCCCTTGCTGTGGCCAGCGACATTGTGGCAAACATACCAACCCTCTCTTCCCATTAACTCTTATGTCACACACTCGGAGCCCGCTAGACAATTACGGTGCTGGGCCTGTACCATTCAGAGGCTATGGGACATTGTGCGGGCTGATTCCAATCCTCTTCTGCTGAGAAAGTCTCTGCATTGACTTTTGCTGCCTTTCCATGCCCTTGTGTAGGGGCAGGGGGGTGGGGGACGGGGAGAGAGGACCTGGCCCTTCTGAGCATCTCACTGTTCCCTTCTCTACACTCTCAGCTAAAGGGCAGAAACAAAAATCTGTGATAGCTCATGTCCTCTCCATTTCAAATATTTTTGGTCAGCATTTTGACAAGATGGTGGTTTTTGACTTTTTGGCCTGGGACTGCGGTTTCCTTACTCTCTTTGTGAACTAGTTCTATAACAATAGGTGGCTTGTACTGGCCACCAGGTGCAGGAGGAGGAGGGTTGCAGTTCAGCTGGGACATTCCTTCCATATGATTTTTCTAAAAGACAATCTCTTTGACTCATTTCCCTGACCCAAACCCTTCTACGGCTCTATCCCACTCTTAGCTTGGAGTCCAAACTTCTTACCATGGCTTTGAGGTGTCCATGATCTGGGTCTTTCCCCCCCTTTTTTTTTTTCACTTCCCTCTCCCCACTCCCTTTCTCACTGTAAGTATTTTGTTCTAGACCTAAGCTGATCCCCTGAGTAAAAAATTATTGGCGATGGGAGCTGGGCATTTTTGTTTCATTTGTTTTTTAAACTCTGTAGGGTGAGTCTATTGCAGGACTTCATGTTTCTCAGAGCATCTTCACATACATAATTTTGCTTGGTTCTTAGAAGAATCCTGTGATGTAGGTAGGGCATAGATTAATACAGGTTAATATACACATTTCACAGATGAGAAGAAATGAAGTCCAGAAAGGTTAGAAAGAGCTGACCTCAACCTTGGGTGTTCTAATTCCAGACTGTCTCTACTCCACACTGAAATGCTTATTGATAGTAGTAGAACATCAAGTCAGTTCTAAATATTTAATTGTCTCCTATTTAAAAAAATGTAAAATAATTAGTATAAAGGTATATCATTAGGCCTCTTGCTTAGTGTAATAATAGCCACCACAGAGCTGTTATTCCATAACCCTGTTTTATTTCCTATATAGCAATTTTCATCATCTGAAATTATTTATGATTTGTTTGCTTATTTGTTGGTTGTGTTCTTCCACTAGAATATACACTTCACAAGGGCATTGAATCTGTTTGGTCTAGAACAATGCCTGGCACTTAGCAGGAAACTCAATAGCTATTTGTTGAATAAATAAATGGGCTATTCAATTGTCATTTCATCTCCTTGCGTATGATTTATTATTGTTAGAAGTGAAATAGTACATAAGAACTCATTAAGTTAGTCCTAACTGAAAATAATTTTTAAAATATATTTAGCAAGAGATTTCAATAAACATTTTCTGCATAAATGAATTAATGAATGAATGAACCTCCATAATATACAGTGAAACCACTTAATAGAGCTTTGTTTTGATATTTGACAACACATTTAAATTTTGCTTGCCTTACTGGTTTTTTGTTTTGTTTTGGTGGGTGGCTAACATATTAAGTATTTTTGGATACTGTCAGTTGCTATGGTCTGAATGTTGTGTTCCCTAAAATTCATGTACTGAAATCCTAATCCCCAAAGCTGTAGGTCACTGGGGCTTTTAGAAGGTGATTAGGTCAGGAGCGTGGGGCGCTCATGAATGGGATTAGTGCTCTTATAAAAGAGGTTCCAGATTATTCCCTAGCTCCTTATACTATGTGAGGATATGACTAGAAAATGCCGGCTGTGAACCAGGAAGAGGGCCCTCAGCAGAAGGCGACCTTCCTGGAGCCTTGATCTTGGACTTCCAGCCTGCAGAACTCTGAGCAATAAATTTCAGTTGTTTATAAGCTACTCAGTCAGGGGTATTTTGTTATATCAGCCCAAACAGACTAAAACATCAGTCAGCTAGCTTATTTATCCTTATCAAAGGGAGCTCAGCTCTGGAACTGATATGTTTATAATGTAATTTCACTAAAATTACTGTATTTAGATAGTTCTTGGCATCTTTCATTAAACTGAAGTTGTTCAGTTATAAGTATTTGAGGTCAAGATTGTTTTCAGCGCTTCCACTGAGGGAAAAAAATGCAGCGTGATTCAACTTTTAATTATTATAAAGATCAAAACACTGCACAGATTTAAAGGATTAAAATGACGTGTTCAGCGTTCTGTTCTTATTCCCAGTTACCGGAACTCGTACAAGAAGAACATCTGTGTGGACATGCTGCGAGATGGTTATCATAAGTCTTTTACTGAGCTCTTTGCTCTGATGGAGAAGTGGGATGCCCTGAGGGAGGCTGCAAAAGTAAGGTCCCTCTTCTGGCTGCAGAGACCCCTGGAAGAGCAGCCTGACAAGCTGGATCACTTCTACTACTACCTGACCAGGGCCGAAGCAGCTGAAAGGAAAGGTGAATGGATGGATTTGGGGAAGCAGCACTGCAGAAGGCAGAACAGTGAGCGCCTGAGGGAAGGTTCCAAATTGTTTCAAGTATGAATTTAAAACATTGAGACACCTTAGCACAATTCAACCTAGTCAGCTAAGCATCTAAATGGAATAAATGGTAGAGAACGCTGAATCACAAGGCTGGCCAGACACACAGCCATCCTGGTGTTGTCACTCTAAGCCAGGGAAGACGATGAATAGCACCTAATAACATCTCCAGGGCTTTCCAATGTATTAAAATCTTTGGTATCATTAATTATACATCTTTCCATAGTTTTTTTTTATATATAATCTGATTATTGACTTTCACTGAGGAGACACTTTCAGAGTACTATAACTTGACAATTATACTTATTTTCTAGTATTTGTATAATGTAATTTAAAGATTTTATCCATAAGTTCTATAGATTTCTATCAGAGAATTTTTATTAGTGAATAGTGAGGAGACATAAAAAGCCTGCAATTTACAATTACGAATAAAATTGTTAATTTTATATTTTCTATCACATCATCTCTAATAAATTCCTTTTTTTTTGGTATCCTAAAAATTTCCAGAAAGTCTATATGCTTCAAGTATTGAAGAAAATATTTTAATCTCTACTATAATTATACCAATATTGTCATAAGTATTTATTTACATATTCATAATTGGTCATTTTATATAATCAAAGAAAGGAAATCCCAAAAGTTGGCATATAAATTTGGTGTTTTCACCAAACAAATCCTTTTGTTCAACTTTTTGTGTGAAAACACCATAGGACTCAAAAAGAGAAGCTCAGGCCACAACATGACGATGTCTGTACTTCATTTCAGGCCTTTCTATGGGAAAATAGAGTATTAGACAACGTTTTGTTAGCCAGTGCTGCAATGTGGAAAATTGATAGGGACGTAGAAACAGCATCAGAGGGGTAGCAGGAGTCTTTTAGCCTCTATAGTGTAGTCAATATACATATTTCCTATCTGGTTGTGACCTGACTTAAAAATATGAGATATACAAAAGTCCTAACAACACCACATGTGAACTAGAGTGTGTGTGTGTGTGTGTGCGTGTGTGTGTGTGTGTGTGTGTGTGTAGACAAGAGGTGATTATTTGTATAATGAAAATTATTTAACTGCAGAACTGACTTTAAAAATAGAGTCCTTTGGTGAATTTTAAAATGTGATTTACATATAATTTCTCAAGAAATTAACTGTTTAAAAATTTTAAATGCTATTGTAAGAAAACCTACATTCTAGTGTCAGCCCCAAACTCTGAAATGATATTTTTACTGAAAATAGAATTGATCCAGATGAAATTTGCTCATAGTCATTTTCTAAGGTGAATTAATCACATTCACTAAATGTTTTAAATAGAAGCATTCATTTTAGTAGCATAATATGAGCCAAACACATCACTAGTCATAAAGTGTCATAAATATGAGAAACTTGTCGTAAAGCATTTTGTAATTGTAAAGAAACTAAATGCCAAATAATCTGAAGGTAGAAAACTTTTAATTTGTAATCTTTTATTAAAGAAAAGTAAATATACATATAAATTAAAATGATTCTCCAATTCCAAATATTTTAAAAGTCCAAACTTTACAATAGCCAATGTCTTATACACATGGTACAAGTAATGACATATTTTCTTTACTGAGTGGTTTATCATATATTCATGGTAACTGAGGTTACATTTGTTAAATGGAACAAAATTACCTCTTGCTCAGAACAACTCTTCTGTAAGGTAATCGACTTCAAAATGCAGTGGCTTTTGCCTGGTTAAAATACAGAAAGTTAAAATTATTGCAAAAAAGTATTATTGGAAATACTTCAGTTGAAGGGCATGTAAATATTTGTATGCTCTTTTTAAAAAATGTGTGTAATTTTTTCACATTTAACACAGGAACTTCATAGGAGAAAAATTGTGATTGAGTTAAGCATGTCCCAGAAAATGGTATAGGGGATATGCACAGAAACTCTTATTAACTTGAATTAATTTTAAATCTTAAAACCCATACACACACACACACACACACACACACACTTAATCTAGAATACAGAGATCTCTTAATAGTGCCTTGAAGATTTCACCCCATATGGTTGTGGAATCTGAGACAATTATCTTGAAGCAGCATACCTCTGAGTATTCTCATTGCTTTTCACTGGAAAGACCATCACTCTAGGGTCACAGTGAAGTCCATGTAATCAAAGCTATGGCACTAACAATAGTCATCTCAGGTCAATTCTGTCCCTTGAGACTTGGCAGAGCAGGAACCTAGAGTTATTTAAATTACTTTTCAAAATAGCACTTTCTGTTTTATAGCAAAGAAGTGTTTAAAGTAAGGCAGTCATTTCTTTTTGGATTATTTTCTATTTGTTAAAGTGTTTCTTTGTCCCTGATAGCATTTCTTATATTTCCCATTGTTGTGAATCATCTCTGTACCATCTGTAACATTATGATTAGGGCCTTGTGCCCCATGGGACTGGGGAAGAGATGGCAATAATGGTAATGGGTAGCCAAATCAATAGATAATTCAAACATGATTTACACTTGACTTTAAATTATTGTTAAGGGTTAAGCAGCAATTTTCTTTTCTAATAACATTTATTTAAGATACCCAAAGTATGTTCTACTCAAGCAGAGTCCCACAGGATGTTTATACAGTTTATGTAAAGCAAAACAAAAGTAATTGTCTGGTAAAATAAGTTTGAGAAACAACCAGGTGAATTAACATATATATTAAGCAGGTTGGTTTATTGCAGGACTTATCAGAGCCTTTAACATGCTCATGTATATTGTGTGGTTCACTGAAAGAGGGAAATTAGCAAGAGCATTTTCCAAATTTATTTCATCATGAGATCTCCTTTTTAGGTAGCATAACGAATATTGGTCTCAATAATAAATCAACAATAAAATTGATTTTCATCTTATAAATATACCTGCTGACAATTCAAGGAAGTGTTCCACAAGCAAGGAGAAAAGGCTGCTTAGAATGTAAAGGGTACAGACCATATATTTGGATTATTCAAAGATTCAAAACTTGATATAGTCCTTTATACTTAATACTCTGAAAAACACTCAATTTTTCCATAGAAAAATAGCTTAGCTGACAAGTAGTCTTTAAGTATGTAATCTAAATAGCTTATATAACTCATTCTAAACAGAACCAAAAACTTCATTTATGAAATGTTGGAAATGTTTTTCTATTAAGGTTTAATTACTGAAAAAATTACTGAAAAAAGGAAAAATTATTTCAGGATTACATATATTTTTTAAAATCTCTTCATGTAACTTTTAAAAATGGAAGATATGAAATGTTTTATTTACAGGTTTTAAAAAACAGCAACCCTCTAATCATTAAATATGAGAAAGAATATAAAATGTTGCAAAACATATTTTAGTGCTCTATTCATATTAGGCAGAAGGTTCAGAATGGAAAGATAAAGCATAGGAGAAGTCAGTTCTGAAATGAGAGTATTCGTTTTAAGTAAATAGCTCAGGGTACCCTCTACTTTTCACCTAAGCTATTGCCTGTTGTGAATACCTTAAAAAGCAGAATGGTCTCCAGAATCCCCAGTGCCTTCAAAAATGGGAGATAGGAGAACTGTTTTTTAACTTTAATTTTTAGGTCTAAAACTTATTTTGAGATAAATCTTCATTTCCTATGGAATTATGAAGCAATGTCTGTAAAAACATGACATAGGTTTTAGAAATTTCTTTGGAAACCTTGGAGTGAATTATGTACAGTTTTTGAAAGTTAATTTTTGTGGTAATCAGCCTAATGTCATTTTTTCTGAGCCTTTTGATTTTAATCTTATAGGAGTATCGGTGGGCAATATACAAATGCTTTTCATAATTGTAATTCTTTCAGGAGTATATAGGTTGACTCTTCTGATAGTAGTGAACAATTAATATCAGTTAATTCCAATAGATAATTATTGTTGTTAAAAATCCTTGGAAGGGTAATCCAGAGGCTACCACCCATTTACTGCTGTGCTTTAAGCACAAATGCAAAGAAACCTAAAGCTAATGAATTTGTTCATATCCACCAATAGAATGAAATTTATGAGGGTGAGGCACAATTTAACATACACATTTTTGTTTAAGTTTATGACTGATTGCAGTGGAGTTTATAAGACTGATTCACAGTTTATTAATATACTTTTTTGTGTACAAATAGGTCAGATGCCACTTTGGGAAAAAAAAAAAGGGGGTGTTTAATAAACTGACAACTAATAAACTAGTAACTGAGTGAGAGGGATGACTAATATTAATGCATTTTCAGAAAAAATACTCATAGAAAAGATAAGCATAGAAATCCACTTTTTCTTAACATTGTTGGTAACTTGTATTGTCAGAAACAGCACTAGAAAGTGTAAGGAGGTTATGTGGTCATTTTGCTCATCATTTCTTCTATCTATAAGCTGCATGCTTGCCTTTTCTTCTGGGTGAAAATACCTTGCTATTTTCAGATTCCATCTGCTTTCTTCATTCATCTTTTTGCCATGGTTAAGAAACATTGCTTTCTCTGGAATCTCTAAATAATTTTCATACCTTCAATGGGAAAAGTACTTGCTGATACCACGTACTTATTTCTTCCAAAAGAACTGAGCACATTGCTGGTAGATATCTTTCTGGTTTTTTGTGTTATATAAAGACTCCTGTTTCAACCAAAGAGTATGTCAATTTCTAACAGAGTCTAAGCTCTCCGAAAGAATTTTGTTGTTTTTCTCGTGTGCACATCCTTTAATTAATGTAATTATTTAAATAGTTAAAACATTAATTTTTGCATTTCCATTTTTTAAATGGTTAATCATGCTTTTAAGGAAAAATAGAAGATAAATGTCACTATATTCGTTTGTCATTTGAAGGGATGTACCTTGAGACATCTTTCTAATGCATTTTTTGATGTTTTTCTCTCTTTGAAGAATACTTTGAAGAGGTCTATAATAACTTGTATGCTCTGGCCTGTTACTTCAATAATTCTGAAGACAAGTGGGTAAGGAACCACTTCTATGAACGATGTTTTGAGATTGCTCAACTCATCAAAATTGACGGTGGGAAGAAGGAAGCCGAGGCGCACGCACACATGGGGCTGCTCTTCGAGGAGGATGGTGAGTAGCCATTTGTCAGGCTGCTGCGGGGGCTTTGAAGCATCCCAAGTCCAGGCAACCAGAAAGCACATGGGGGTAGAGAAAAAGACCCGAGGCTGAGTAGAAGAATGTGAGTTACTGAGTTAAAAAGCAAAAGGGGGCTTCCCTGGTGGCAGTGGTTGAGAGTCCGCCTGCCGATGCAGGGGACACGGGTTCGTGCCCCGGTCCGGGAAGATCCCACATGCGGCGGAGCGGCTGTGCCCGTGAGCCATGGCCGCTGAGCCTGTGCGTCCGGAGCCTGTGCTCCACAGTGGGAGAGGCCACAGCAGTGAGAGGCCCGCGTACCGCAGGAAAAAAAAAAAAAAGCAAAAGGGTGAGACTTTGGACTCACCCTCCATATTGCTACAGTCATACCTCTGCTGAGTGTTCAGCCTAGAGTTCCCAGCAGCGTCATCACAGAGCGAAAGCATCTTCCTCCAGGCCTCCACACACATCCTTCACCCACATATGTGCTGCACTGTTTTGAAATGCTTTTCCTTTCTTACAGACCTGCTTGTTCATTTTAACTTGATTTCTCATGTATGAAAATGGGAAAAAGGAAAGGCACACTTTGTGAATTTCCTAGCATCCCAAGTCCCTTATATATAACCTGTATAACTCGGGTACCACCCCGTTGTGATTTTTTAATAATTTCTGAAGGAAATGTTCCTTTAAAAATAATGTCATTCTTAATAATGTTATCTTAAGACAAGCCAAAGTCTGAAAGGACAACAAAAATTCATTAGAAACATATTTTATTTGGTGGTTTAATAAGGATTGCAAACAGAAAGTTAAGAATTAAATTTATTTATAGAAGGATAGTGGGTAGATAGTATGCAAATAAAATATGTGAGAAGATGAAAATATTTGCTCAGAAATAATTGTTTCTTCCCTCAGAACACTGTCTCATTTTCCACAAGAGTTTTGACTTTGGCAAAAGAGTTAAATTAGAAAATATTTATTATCTTGTGGCTAGGACTGCATAGGGCTTTGAGAAGGGAGGGGAAAAGGTTTTTGTGCTTCAGGAAATTGCACTTTGTAATCTACAGCATGGTCGATGCTGGAACGTGGCTGATAGTCAGGGGCTCTCTTGAGTGATAGGTATGGGGAAGAACAGAACAATTCAAAGAAGTGAGAGATCGTACAAATTATATCCAAGGAAGCCACGATGGAGTCAGAAGGGACTGGTGGGGGACCTGGACGATGGGTGGACTTTAGGCGGGTAAAGAAACAGGAATATATTCTGTAAGAGGGAACTACATACGAAAGCATAATTAGAGAAACTGATAAGAGGAGTGACCTGGTTAAAGTGGAAAGTATATTTCTGAGCAGTGATGGGAACTGAGTATGGAAAGGCAAACTAGGAACATGCCAGCGTTCAGAGTTTGGGCTGAACCAAACCCTATAGAGTTTGCGCTATACCTTCAGGCCAAGGAAAGGAGTGTGATGGAAGTCTGGCTCTGATACACCCTGTGGGAAGAGGAATAAGAGAAAGGAGGGATGGTTAGGAAGCTGCCCCACTAATTCAACCCTGAAGAAACAATCCAAAAATATTGAAGAGAATGTGTTTAAGTGTATCCATGGCAGTACAATTTATGATGTCTCAAAACAGGGGATTAGCAGCATTAAGCAACACCCATGCAACAGAGTTCTATGCAGTCATGAAATTACAAACTAGAGCCAAATTCATTCATTCAACAAATATTTGTTTAGAACCTAGTACCTGGGGATAAAGCAGTAAACAAGACAGACAAAATCTTTGCCCTCCTGGCACTAACATTCTACTGGGAAAAACAGGCCTTAACCACTCATAGCTATATAACATATGAAGCATTGGTACGTGCTGTGATGAAATATAAAACAAGGCAAAGGGATAGGTAGTGGTTGCTACTTTACATAAGGTGTTCACCTTTTCGAAGGTGAGACATGAATAAAGTGAGGGAGTAAGCCTTATGAGAATCTGGAGGAAGAGGTTTTTAGAGAGAGGACATGGGAAGTGCAAAGGCCCTGAGGCAAGTGCATGCTGAGCACTGTCTGGAGCCCAGTGAGGAAGGTTGGGGGTAGACGGAAAGGAGCTAAGTTTAGACCAGGAGGCTTGGGATCACACTGGGGCTTGTAGGACAAGCTGAGGACTTTGGATTTTATTCTAAATTGTATAGGAAATCTCAAATGTATATTGATTTGAGAAAATGCTCATGATATGTTAAATAGAAAACAAGATTCAAAACACAATGTAAAGTATCATTATATTTGGTATGTATCATATACCAATGTGTCAACAGCGCTTGTTTTTGAATGTGGAACCGTAGGTGATTATAGAATTGTGTACTGAAGGGTTATTACTTACTATAATTGAGAGGTTACCTGTTAAAACTCTTAGCCTATTGTTAAAAGTAGAGTTTAGTGTTTCAATTTGTAAAAATGGAATAAATTCTTGCTTAAGTAAAATTCAAAGTAAAACCTTTGCTTAAGCTTTTTAAAATTATTATTCTCATTTCATCAGTGATGTAAATACTTTTTTAAGCTTTTAGAAATTATTAACTTCATTTTGAATGATGAGGATACTGGGGCACAAAGAAATTAAGCTGGTTAGTGGCGGGACTAGTGTTAAGTCAGCTGGATTCAGAGCCTGTGCTAGCAGCCATTACTCTATGCAGACCAAGAATTGCTTTACTTTCATGATGTGCTAATGGTGAAAATTCCTGAAAATTATACACTAAAGTATAGTTTAGCACTTTTTTGTTCTCTACTCTAGAAACATCCCTCAGTTGAAAAGAATTGTTTATTGTTTTCAGTCTTATTTTGTTTTTATAATTGAAAGCATCAAATTCTCCAATTATGAGAAATCAAATAATGGAACTGTCAATTACTGGCTCCGAAAAAAGAAGTCACAAAATAAATATGAAATAATATATGAAAATGAGGGCTGAAGACGCCAGGGCTACATTGATGAAAATTTAAGAGTGGCCTCAGTGAGGTTCAGATAGCTATCATAAATATATTCTGAATTTTCCTATAAATTTTATTTCTGACTTTTAAATTTGGTTTGATTTTTTGAAAATTTATTGCAGTAAACAATGTGTAACAGAATTTACCATCTTAACTATGTGTACGTGTACAGTTCGGTAGTTTTAAGTATAATCGCCCTATTCTGCAACTGGTCTCCAGAACTTTTTCATCAGCAAAACTGGCACTCAATACTCGTTAAACTACAACTCCTGATTTCTCTCGCCTTCTGATTTTTTATAATCTGTGAATGTATTTCTATTGGAGGATTTATTCATTGCTTCCTTTACTTATTTATTTATTCATTCATCTATCCATTCACTCATTCAACAAATATTGGAGCACTTACTAATGGCTACTAATACGATCAGTAACCATGGCACTGTATCATTTTAGTAGCTGAGAGTGAGGATGAGTTTGGGAGATGTGATCAGGGAGGGGCTGCTGTGATATTATCTTCACGGGTCAGTGGCTTACTCACAGTTAGATGCCCCACCCCATAGCATGATAAAATGCACCCAAATTCCATAATACGTAGAGAGTTTTGGCTATAAACCTATTTTTAAGTTAGATCGTGTTATTTTGTTTTGCAACCACTTTTTGAAAGATCTAAACTATTTTTCTTTGGCCTTAATCAGTTCATTGGCCACAAGAACAATGCCTGTATTATTTGATGGATAAAATGACAGAGTTGATGCTGATGGCAATTCTAGAGATTGACTGAGTATCTGATGTACTTAGCCATGGTGAAAATTATCTGTGCAGCTTTTGTAATCTGGGGTAGAATTTTTATGAGGAGGGTAAACTAGGACTACTTAAAATATGCAGCTAGAGTGCAGTGAGGGCTCACCTGAATATGGGGGTCCCCCTGAGGTGATGATGGTGTAGCTTCCACATACCTGAGCTGATTGGTCCAGACAAGCCCCACATATGGAGGCCCTGCAGCAACAGCTAGGCGGTAGCTGTGCTCAGGGGCAGGTGGCACCCTCCTGGTTCCAGGGGTGCCCATTCAGATTAAAAAAGCAGGATACCAGCCGGCAGATGGCAAAGGGCAGGTTGTCAGGGCCCAGCAAAGCAGCTGTAGGCCAGGGCATGGCTCCAGCACCCTCAGGGAACTAGAGAGCAAATGAACATGAGCAGAAACCGTGTCACAGGGACTGGGCACCTGGGTGCAGTCAGGGCCAACGTTCAGCCCACGAGCACACATGGGACCAGAGCCCCCTGGCCAGAGCTGAGCACAAGCTCTAGTTCCCACTGCTGCTGAAGATGGTGCTCGAGTATGCAATGGCCTGGCTTCTATTGGCGCAAGCGCTGGCAGTCCCATTCTTCAGGTGGAATATCTGCTGGGGTAGCAGGTGTGGAGTAGTTGTGGTCAGACAAATACTTGTAGCACATCAGTGGCTGTATCTTCTTTCAGAATTGTCACCTATTTGGAAGGACAAATGGACAAGCGATATTCACACCACGTCTGTGGAGCATTGGAGAAAGCTCGCAGACCCTGGACCTCAAAGAAATGTGCCCATACATTCTAGAGCAGCACACAGAGGTCTATAGCAGGGCCAGTGTCAGAGCCTGGGAGAGAGAGGGTTTTTTAAGAGCCATGACTAGGGAAGCACCAACTTCCCCCCAGGTATGGTCTGCAGCCAAGGCAACAATAATAAGATGATGTGTCAGAACCTTAACTTCAATCCTCCCTTGCCAGGTCAGTATTTAGTGGTTGGGTCAGGGGACTAGGGTCCAAGACTTGCAGTTGCAGCTTTATTGGTGGGGAGCAAACCAGTGGCAGGGTTGATCAGTTGGCATTCATAGTTGAGCAAGCACCAACACCTTTCACCTTCTCCCCTTCCATTGATTTAGGATCTGAGTCCAAGCCTTGCCTTTGACCAGATCAATGAACTTAGCACTGAGACTGGCTGGTTTCCACGGAGCCTTGTAGGAGGCAAGTCTGTTTTCAGCAGGGGCTAGCCTAGAGGATTAGTATCGGTCAGGGTAACCCTTGATTTCTGTCTAGCTTTTTGTTATGTTCCTTCTCCCCCAATTCAAAGAGGGGTGGCTTCTAAGTAGCGTCTCTCACTCTGTCAGCAATCCATTCCATTTCAACCCATATGGGCTTGGGGTCTAGACCTCGCATCCTGAGAGACCAGGAGGATGATTAGAAGTAGATGTTGGCTGACAACGACGGGTGCTGATCATGTTCACTGAGAACAGGCAGGGGAAGGCCATTGTAGGTGCAGCTTGGAAAGTGCACATCTTCCAGTTCTGCAGGCCTTCATCTGCGATTTTAGCGTAGGGATTGAGTTAGCCTTGCCTCCTACAAGGCTAACCCAGATCTATAACATTGACCCCAAATTCTCCTAATGACCGGGAACTTCTGAAGAAGAGTTATCCTGGTTGGCTTGCTCAGTTCAGGGCCTAGAATTGATAGTTGACAGTCAGTTCTTTGGACACATTCTAGATGGTGTATCCCAGTGTGATTTGCCAGGGGCTGGAAGGAACGAGGAGAAGAGCAGTGTTGTGAATATACAGAATGGTCCCCCTCTCCCCTGATGCATCCAGTAGTGAAAGGCAGCTACAGCAACAGATTTGTGGAGGAATCCACCACTATAAGGGACCGTCTACCTTACAATCTTGATCTCATGGAAAAGAGTAGAACTTGGAAGTCAACTTATCCTGTCTTGCTCAGTCCTTCCCTAACACATGCTCCACCCATTTTTAGTGATCATGGGGAAGATGCCCCCTTTCATTTTTTTGGCATGAATTTTATGAGGGGCAGTAGTTCAGCTTTCCTCTCAGTGAAGTATCCCCCATGTATTAGGCCATTCCTTTCCATATCACACACACACACCAAAAGGAATTCTATCACTGAGAGTCTTAACCCCATAGGGTTCCCACTGCCAAGGATTTTTCAAGGCTAGTTACTGCTAATGGTCACTAACCAGACATCCTGAAGGCTGACCACAACAGCATCACTAGCAGACTCTTCCCACTCCCATCTTGGTCTTTGATCTATTTCCAGTCCCCTAACTTGCTTCCAGAAGGCCATGTTATTGGCCTGGAGAGATGCCCAGTTTGCTGAGACAACTGCCATGCTAACAAAGTACTGGGTCAGCAGCACTCACAGCAGGCCTGCTGGAGCAGTGCTGCTCTGAGAAAACTCAGAGAGACAGGAGCTGAGCAGGTGTGCTGGTCTCCCGTTGCCCTTTCATTGGATGCTCTATGTTTAGGGGAGTATTGTCTGATCGGGGCCAGACACAATACCAACATGACGTGGCAGAGCCTTGACACACGCTCTATCCTGCCATCCCAGCATTCATCTTTTGAGGTAGGATCAACCAGCCCCTCCGGGGGAGGGCGCAAAGGGGAGGGGCAGGGGATAAGGTCTCTGCCTTGTGGTTGCAGTCATAGGATATGGCACACAAATAGCAAGACTTGCCACATAGGCATTCATAATTTGGGGAGCCCCAACCTCTCCCCTGTCAGGAGAGAAGAACTCTAGGGTCTAAGTCTAGGGTCTAGGTCAGAATTAATTGTCCTAAAAGCACTGAGCCTAACTGGTTTCCTTGGAATTTTGCTAGAGTCCATCTCCTTTTCTAGGAAACTGGCCTGCAGGGTATCAGTCCTGGACAAGTTAACACTTACCGCTTAAATCTAGAAGTTCTGAATAAGGAGTGATGTTAACATAGAGAGACCAGGGTCAGATTATGACCACAGAGTGCTGTCTTTTAAGAACTAGGACAAAGATAGAACCATGAGCAAGACTAAAAGTGTCAAAACGAGCTCTACCACCAAAGACTAGCTATTTTAAAGAACGGATTAAAGTAGAAGAGAAGCAGTCAGTTAAAGGAAGAGAAGATCCAATCTCAGTCCTAGAAGAATGCCTGCTAGACACTGGTACTGAGTGAGTGCTGTTCTTACCAACTGGAGGTAGAAGCGGAGGATTCTACTAGCTCCACGTAGCCAGCGAGCAGAGCCTAGGGCAGACTGTCTACTCTGCTTGCCTTTAATTACCTGGACTAAAAAGACCGCTCCTAATTGAGGGATGTAGAAAATACAAGGAAAACAAAACACTAATCTGAAGAACAAACCTGTAAATGTGATCATTTTAGAAAAATTCTTGATGTCTTCAGAAAGATACAAGTAGGAGACAGAAAGGCTTAAGGATAGAACCAAATGAGATGACAGTGAGCCCCAGATGAAATAAGGAAGGCTTTCTAAGAAAAGTGTTGGTAGAATTAAAATGCAGAGCAGAAAAAGGGCAGGATTGGCCCAATGGAATATTGAATCAGTGATGTTGAGGACAAGCTCAAAACATTTCCCCAAAATGCAAGTGAAAGACTAAGAAGTGAAAACAATGACATTATCAGTATGGAAGTTTCTGAGGTAGAGTAGATGATAACCAAAATGAAAGTCATAACCAAAGACATTTTAAGAAAACTTTCTTGACCCTAAAAAGATATGAATATTCAGATTGAAATAGCTCTTTATGCTCCAGTCAAAACTATAAGGAAAAATCCATTGCTAGATAATTCTCGGGAATTTTTTGAATGACTCAGATTAAGACAGACTCCCACCTGCATCCAAAGAAAAAGCACAGATTGCCTTCATTGGAACAAAAATTAGATAAGACTCACTTTTTTCTCCTTTGCTACAATAAGTGCCAAAAAAAAAAAAAAAAGTAGAGTCCAGGGGGTTTGAGGGTAAAGAGAGTGGAACCCTATAAACTTGAGAACTGATAGTATGCTACAGAAGTAAGTTCTGTCCCATAAGAAGCAATGGGAAGGTATTCTTACTTATGTACTTCAGAAAGTACACTGTGAATGTAGTTTCTGTGTATGCTGTATTCTATCTACAACCCAACAAGAGATAAATCAAAATTAAAAATTTTAAGAAGAGGGAAGTCCTAATATCAAAGAACTGACAGTATACACTGGAACTGATTAAATGTTGTCTACAAAAAATGTCAATAATTTTAGAAGTAGAAGATACAAAGTATAAAAACTAAGTGTGATTTAAATTTTTCTCTTTATGATTTTCCAAACATTTTATGGTAATGTTAATTACTTCTTTATCTTATTTTAAAATTACATTTTATGAGAAACATTTAAAAATAAACGATGAAAAAAGTAGAAACTCGAGGCAAATATTTATTTCAGTCTTAGATGAGAAAGACCTTCGAAACGTGAAAACAATGAAACAAAGCACAAAGAAAAATGATGGGCTTTATAGGAGAGGTAATTATAATCTTCTCACTGCTCCAAGTTCAGAACCAATTCAGAAGAAACATGGGAATCAGATCATAATAGCTAAGGCTAGTTAGGGAACAGAGCTTATATCTGTTCAAATCAAACTCTATTATCTTGCAGAATTCATCATAACCACCTAGTTACTGAAAGACTGGTCATGTTCAGACTCTTCTACAGGTTCTAAGCCTGTGCCTGTGAACTTCAGCATGGAGCTTGAGAACAGAGTCCAGAGAGAATGGAAGTTCAGGATTTCACCAGTCAGATACATTGTTTTTCCTCCTCTGTGGTGAGAAGTGAAGAGGGAAGGAGAGAGGAGGTCCCCTCATGGAAACACGAGGCTAGCAGTACAGCATTCCCACTATCAGAAACAAACACTGAGAGAGTTGACATGTACTTAAAGAAAAAATTATTTATTAAAGACCTCATATAATTAAAGATAAACTAAAATTGGGAATTATTGGAAACAAATATAACTGGTTAGTATCATTATTATATAAAGGACATTTATAAATTGGTAAGAAAAAACACTAACACACCAGTAGAAGAAATTAAACTGGGTATTAAACATTAAAATAAAAGCGAACATTGACAATAAAAAGCACAAATTAAAGCACTAAAGATATGCTACTTTTCCCCTGTAATTTTCTAACAAGCATTTATTGTACTTCTACTATGTGCAAGATACTGGGATAAGTGCTGGAAGTATATGGCTGAAAAAGATATTTATGGCCCCTTGATTCAGAGGCTTACATTTTAGTGGAAGAGGCAAGTCAATACTCTATAATTACAGTAATCTGAGAGAGTCGACTGATAGGATAGGTACAGAAGGTTTAAATGTGCAGGGATAAATGTTGTCTATTTACTTATTAAAGATAGCATTTAATGCTGTGAAATTTTAAAAATTTAAGCAGGTTTTTCACATTGCTGGTGATAGGATCAATTAGCCTGACATTTCTAGCAAACAATTTAGGATTACATATCTAGGAAAAAATCAGATATGAAGACAAAAATTTATGTGAAGGCATATTATATCTTTATACATGTATTATTGGTAATAATAAAAATAAATGAAAACAATACAAATGTCCTACATTAGGGTAATAATCAATGGTGCTAGTTACACATGATAAATTCTATCCAGCTAGTCAAAATGCTGTTTTCCATTGACTATAATGATAAGAGCTACCACTTATTGAGTGCTATGTGTCAGCCACTATAAAAGTGCTAATTCTGGCCAATGGTCTATGAGCAGTCACTTCCAGGCTGAAACTTGGAGGAACAGATATGAGTCCTCCCTACTATCTCTGTTTTTGCCATGGTGACCATGGAGGAATTATGTTGAGATGGTGAAACCATGAGATGGAAGCAACCAGTTCCCTGAATGAGCATTGGGTGACTCTAGAGAGTCACCCACCCTCAGTGGACTTCACGTGAGCAAGAAAACTACTTTGTCTAAGCCTCTGGGATTTCAGGGTCTATTTACTACCACAGTGTAGCCTAATCTAACTTTGACTGATACAATCTCCAACACTTATATGCCCTTATTTTGAATGAGGGATTTTCACGAGCCGTCTGGGTGGTTTTTTGCTATTTCTTCGAAAATTTTACACTAAAGATTCCCTTTGGGATGTGATATATAATGTCTTTGTGCTTTTCCAAAAACTTCCATTTTAACATTTTTAGACACTTTACAAATCTCTCAATTTACTAATATAATTTAGTCTTCCAAAGATTCCATTTTTATTTTTAATATAGAACAAATATATGCATTTTTGTAACACATTTCTGTATTGTTTGAATATAATAGATGAACAACATATTTATAATCCAAAAAATAAAAATAGACAACTTTTTAAGCTCACTGACATAGAATGACTCCATCACAAGTCTACAATAGTGTTTTGCCTGCTATCCAGGGTCCTAGACTATTTCAAGATCCCATGATTATCATTATTTAATCCAGGAGGAAATAGTGGGTCCCTTGGCTGATCCAGTCTTGAAGTGTTTCCATCTGGAGCAGAGACTCATTCCCTGATCATGGGTCTTGGAATTGGGATCCAAACTTGAGTTCTCTGACTCAATTCTGGACTCCTAATTCCCCTCACTGAAGTCTCCTGGAAGCTCCTGCCAGGCTAACTCAGTAACTCAGTGTAGAAGAAGAACCAACCATTAGAGCAAAGATGTCAAAGGCGCAGGCATAGCAGTTGTGATTGTTAACATTGAAAACTGCTCACAGACACTTCAGACACTCGTCAAATGGAAACATTTAGCTGATGTAACAGATTCTGTAGATGCCTTATCTGAGAACTCAGGGTTGTCTGATCTGCTACCCCCCAGATAACCTACCCTGCAAGTATCTTTGCCACTCAGTCCCACTTCAACTATCATCTCAGGTAATTCATACAACTAGAAACATCTAGATATCTGTGGACATTCCCAGAACAGGCTTCCATTGCTGAAGAACAGCTTTAGAGAGATGTGTTACCTGTAGATCCCCACCATGGGCACACAGACTCTCGTGTTCTGCCTGTAGAAACATTTGGTGGCCTCAAACCATGTCAGTATATCTGCTCAAAAGAAAAAAAATCCCTGTACCCCTGCTCACCACCTATTGTTCATGAGCTTCTATATCTTTTTTATTTTTATCTTCCAGCTGCCCCAGCCTTGGGGCAGTGATTCTGTGCAGGATGGCTGCCATTCTCAACCTAGTTTCTCAGGGAAGCAAATATGATTGTTAATGTTGACCTAGAGAGCATTCTTATGAGACTGCTGAAATCCCAACACACGCATCCTGCCCCGGAAGCAGAAGTAGTAACACCACCACAGATTATGGGCTGTGGTCAAACGGAAATAGGCTGAGGGTCATGTGCTCCCTGAAGTCCTACAGCCTCTCTCTCCCACCTAGAAAGCACATTGGGATTCAAATAAAGAGGACTTTTTAAAATGGATAATAACAGATCATCATTATATGTAAAAAAAAGCAAAACATTCCACAAGTTTGGTTGTTTTTTGTTATAAAAATTATTGGCAGTGCCTTTTACAATTGATCATGACACAGAACTGGGCCTCAACATGGTTCAGAGTAGTTTCTAGCTCTGCTCGATCCATCCACCCCAAAGTTTGACTAATACACTTCTGAGACCCTTTTCATCATCGCCACCATCCATCTGGCTTTCTTCCCTCCCACCTTCCCTTCTTTATCTCTCTGTGTACACTCCATATTTTCAAATCCATCATCTGCCAGACCATGAGACCCCATCCTTCATTTGATGCCTCTCCCAGTGGGTCCTTCAGAAGATAAAGGAGCCCTCCATACCACCCTGTCTCCTCTCTGCTTTGAGCTCAGATTTGCCACTGGCTTGGGCTCCCACACACACCTTGCTCGTAACTGTGTCTGTGATTCTAGTTGTCTCCGTGTTTGGTGGGGTAAGCCTTTTCACACCCAGCCTGCAGTCTCTTGTCATAGAGTCACATGTGCTGCACTGCTTGGCTTTCCTTCCCCAGTGTTGGTGCTGAATGGTTTTAGTAACTACACAGCCAAGACAGGACAAGTATTGCATGGGATGCTGGTACTTTCTGCTTTCTCATTTGAGAGAAAAAATTTCAACCCTATTTGTCATGAGTTGCATTGTGGAACCCCCAAAAGATGTTGAATTCTTAACCTTAACCTCCACTACCCATGAATGTGACCTTATTTGGAAATAGGATCTTTGCAGACAATCAAGTTAATATGAAGTTATTAGGGTGGCCCTAATCCAATATGACTGGTATCCTTATAAAAAGGGGAAATTTGGGCACAAAGAGAGACATGTTCAGAGAGAAGATTATGTGAAGATATAGAGAGAACACCATCTACAAACCAAGAAACACCTGCTACCAAAAGCTAGGAGGGAGACACTGAACAGATTCTCCCCCCTCAGTCCTGAGGAGGAACCAGCCCTGCAAATCCACAACTTGATTTTGGACTTCCAGCCCCCAGTTTAAGCCACCCAGTTTGTGGTACTGTTATGGCAGCTTCAGGAAACCGGTACAATATTCAATGTAGTGTCAGTGACTTTTCTTAACTAAAAAAATAAAAAAGATGTTATTTTAGGAAAAAATAAAGGAATATAATAATGGTGGAGTGATATGATTTGACATGTGAAAAATGTAATGTTCTTTCATTTTAAATTCTGACAGAACATTTATTGTGAGAATACTATCTAAAATAATATAAGGCAATTTTTAAAAACTCCTTAGAATCTGATGTAAACAATCTCTTCCTAGAGTTTTGGCTTTTTACCTTATTCTATATTCTATTATAAATATCACTTCATTTGGTGAATACTTTTATTCTTCAGCATTTGAAATGAAGTTTATCATCACAGTATTCAGTTCTCCAAAAAAAGGTTAAAATACAATTAATATCATCAAAGATTTTAATATCATCAAAGATGCCACATCAAAATTGATAGATATTTCATGGTAATTTCTATTTTGTCATGGAATAATGTTTGCCAGTTTCTTTAGAAAAACAGCCTTAATAACTAAAAGAAATGCAAAGGATATATCAGTTTTTAGTGTGGTGTTTTATTTTCTCTTTCATTTTATTAAAAATTAATAGAGATGTAAACGCTGTTGAGAAGATTTAAAACCCATCAAATACACAAAATCTCAACTGAGGCTACCCCAGAGAAGGGCACCAATGATGTGGAATGGCAGGAGGTATTTTGCATTATACGCCGTTTTGCACTATTAGAATTGGTTATCTTGTGCGTGTGTTATTTTTTAATGGGGAGGGAACTAGCTAATTTTAAAGATTTCATTGAATTAAAAAGTATTGAAAAGGACAGAAGGTTTTTACAGTTGGTAAGAAAAAAAATGGTGATGATTAAAGAACTATTAGAGATCCAATGATATTATTATCATGTCGAAAAGTGGGAGGAAATGTTAATTATTGATGGTTTTTCCAATAGTAAGGGAAGCCCAAATCTACAGGGATATTAGAAATATGGGACAAAAGCTTTTATAAAGATATAAGTTGGAAGCCTGCAAATTCATAACAGAGATTAAATTAGTGATGGTTGGATGATTGACGTTGGATGACTATCTTGGTCTGCACAGTTAACCTAACAGCATTTGAGCATCAGATTAGAGATGAAGTCTAGCAGAGGAAGAACTATTAGATTGGGCAGTAAACTTAGACTCTCTTTGGGCACTGCCACTTGCTAAGTAACTGTGTATCTGGGTAAGTTATTTAATCATTGTGGATCTTGCTCTCCTCGTCTGTAAAATGAGGCAGTGGGAGCAGATGCTCTTTGCTCTGAGTTCACGTCCAGCTCTGACTTTTGTGGTCACTTAAATGTCTACTGAAAGTTCAGTCCTTAAAAACTGTCAACTTCTTTACTCTTCCTTCAGAACATTAAGCCTATCTGGAGACGGGAGGCCTTGCTTCCATGAATAACTTGCCTGCTGCCTTTCCAAGTGGTAGGGTAACTTTTGTTTGTGCAGTAGGTGCTTAGTAGGTATGTATTCTCTTGGTCTCTAGGGCTTGCAGGCTTTTTATGCTTGTCCTTGTTGTACCACTTGGATGCTGGGCTACTGCATACAAATGAGGAAACCCTTTGAAGGGTAGTAGCTTGGGTGGGAAATAGAAGAGAATCGTTCTCTGAGGGATTAATTTTATATGTGTTCATGATTCCTGCAGTTGATGTTCAGGAAGGGATGATATAAGGGTGGCCCTAAGGGTCAGGAAAAACCTTTTCTATGGATTAACAGGTAGACATGTATTTAGTAGATTGTAAAATTGTTCTCAATTGTTGAAAACTGGGTTGGGAAATTATGTTGTTTAATTCTTTTAGATGAATGAATGTTAGAGCCATATTAGGTCTTAAAAGTCATCTGTTCCAGACCCTAATCTACTAGATGAAGAAGCTGAAACAGAGTAATGAAACAATTTTGCCATGGCCACATATTTTGTTAGTAGCAAGCACAAGACTTGGATTCAGAGTTCTACATTCATGTCAGCTCCCTCTCCCCTCTCTGTGTCATACTCAACACAAATACACACAAACATCTCTATATGTGCATGGCTCTGCAAACTGGTTTAACTAACATTTAGGCAGGCATAGAACAAATCAGACGTATCTGCAACGTACATAATGGCAGTCACATATAGAAAGGTGTATTAGTAGATATAGATGATACAGATGTCATGCTTTTTCTCATGAATGAGGTAGGAGATATTATTCCCCTTTCAGATTTGCAGAAAATAGGATTCTGAGAGGTTAAATGACAACTAAAGCCTGTCAGAGCCAAGGCGGGACCCTGTGTCCTCAGATATTTGGTTCAGTGTCTTTCCCACTCCGCAACAACACCTCCCTAGACAAAGGTTTGCTCAGCGAACACCTCACAAAGTTGACCTTCTGGGTTTATTTTTCCTGCATTTATTTTTACTTAGATTGTCACAAGAAAAGGCTTCTGAAAAAAAAAAACTGGCCCTCACAAAATTATGAATAAAAAATATTGTATCTCCTTTTCTGTGTCCTCTGTCATTTGCCAACTTGTCCAACCATTTGCCTCCATGGTCCTTCCCCAGCCCTACCCCTCTAGATGCCCTGGAGTGCTCAATGAGAAGCCCACTCCATCAGGGAGTACCAGTGACATGACCCCCTCATGACTTAATTTCCGCTGCCATTTTAGCCTATCCAGATTACACATATAAAGGATGGTTCTCTAAGAAAACTAAATCCATAAAGGCTAATACTGTATAGAGGGCCTTCCAAATATGGAGAGCAAAGTGGAAAAGAAAATGACTAGCAAACTGAGTGAGTGGGGACCGGAAGGCTTGGGTGGTTTTATAACAAAGCTTTTTGTCATTTGGTGGAATCCATGTATGAATTAGGTTGTCCAGTAATTGTGGTGGGGTAACCTAGAACTGGGGGAACTAGAAGCAGGGGAAGATTAAGGGGGCATTAAGACTGATAAGGAGTGAGCCAGTCTGCTGGCTGAATCGATGGAAAGGATGAATTCCAGACATTTCAACAGAAGAGACAGTATTCAGATATGGAGTAGGGGGTGGGAGAAAGGAGAAAAAATAACTTTATATGCAGCATATATTACAAAGAAATTAGTAGGTGTATTCTGTGTAATGAATACATCAGTTGGTAAGGAAAATGTTAAGACCACTGTAATGAGTAGAAAAGGGATACAAACAGATAATTTGCCAAAAAGGAAATATGATATGTAATGAACATATAGGAAAATAACTAACTTCTCTAAAAATCAGTTTGAATAATTGTGAAATATTTGTAAAATGCGAAAACAAAGCAATCATGGTTTGTTAAAATAATACTTATGTGTATTGCTGGTGATAATATGAATCATTTAAATGGTTTTGGACAGTAATATGGCAATGCATAGGAACTACAACATTTTCCATACATCTTTATCTATTAATTTCACTTGTAGAAATTTTAAAAAAATTCAATATAGAAAAATACATGAAGGGGTTCATTGAAACATTATTTATAGTGGAGAAATAATCTAAATATAAAAGCACTAGACAGATGATTAAAGTATACATCCCCCCGCAAAAAAATATCATGCAGCCTTTTATAATGCAGTTATGGAAATATTTAATATGGAAAGTAATAGTTCTAATAAAATAATTTAGATAGGCAAACTAACTATAGTAACCTCTTTATAACTGTGTAAAAATTATGCATGGATAAGGAGTAGAATGATGCTTGACCAAAAAAACATTTTCATTGACTGATGGTGTCATTGTTAGTAATTTTTAAGATTTTTCCATGTAGTATTTCATTCATGCTGATGTAATATTTTTGCCCATAAAACAAGTAAGACACATACTGCGTTATGCTTTCGCTAAATATCACTTTTGTGTTTTACTCAATTATATTTTCAAAATTCTTTGTATTTTGGGTCAGTGTTTCAGAGACTGATCATCCCATTTGCCTGAGAATCAGGGGGTTCCCAGGACTCCACACTTTTGGGGTAGGAACAAAAAATGTCCGGGCAAACCTGGAGGAATTGGTCATCCTAAATATAGTGAAGATTCAAATTTTTCTTTTGTCTTTCTAAACCTAGTAGTTTATTCATGTACCAAACAGTGGTGAGAAAATGACATCTTTGTTTTTTGCTATTAATAGATTTTGACAAGCATAATACGGTTATTTTTGGTTTTAAACAACTCTTATTTTCTATTTAAATTACTATCATATTTTAAAATTTGTAACAATGAAGCTTCCATTACATACAGAACACTGTAAGAGAAAACAGCACTTGAATCAACAAAGGACATCATATTCCATGTTTATCCTTGAAAATAGATTCACTGGTGGACACTGTGGATATTTCAAAACAGGGAAAACAAACAAAAACCAACTGTAACAAAACCTCCCAATGGTTGCCACTGAATCATGACCAAAACTCTGCTGGCTTTCCCGCTGGCCTCTTTAAGTCCTACTGTACTTGCCCTACCTGTTCATACCTCTAGTACAACTCTGCCTGTTCATTGGGAACATTTTTTTCCTCTTCATAGTTAAAAAAATAAGTCCTGTTTGTTTGTTTTCCCCCACTTTTAAACTGCTTCTAATTTAGCATCTTAAAGTTTCCCTTTGGAGGAAACTTTTCCAAAAAGATTCTCTGGAAGAGCAAAGGCGTTATTCCATTGAGGTTTCCTAGTAACAATATGAAGTAAAGCCAATCCAGAAAGTGTCTAAGTATGAGCATTGATTACTCTCACACACCCACCCGTCACTAAGGCTCTTGGGTTGACTGTAGGCCTGTTGAAGCATCTCCCCTTTAATCTCTGCAAGATTGCAAGACTTGCTACTTCCAGGATTTCATTTTCCAGGTAAATTCCAAAAATGGATTTAGAAAGTGGGCACTAGTATATGTTTTCTGAGGGGCATCTGATTTGATCAGTATTAGAAACTGAGTCACTTTATATTTGAATAAAAGTGAACGTCATAGTTAAAAAGGTTTTTTTTTTCCAGAAGTTAAGTGAATTAGCATCACTATTTCTACATAAATTAACTGTCACTTTTAAGGGCATGTCAGTTTATTCTCCATCTACTATGTGTACACGTTCCTAAGACCTTATAGTATTTAATGAAGAGATCCTTTTTAAGTATTGATAGCCACAAGAAAATTATTCCATGTTTGATCTGTGTTAAAGAATCAAAGTCCAAGATCTTTGAATGGAACTTAGAATAAAAATGTAATTAGGTTACATCCCTAAAGTCTGATATATCTTTAAACAAGACTGCAAATGAAACTTTATTAGAGCTTCAAATGAATTATTTCATTGCCTTTTTTTAATTCATTTTTTTCCCCTTCTCTTTCATGTCTGTGTTACTGACATTGTGGCTTGTATTTTACCTGTCTTTTTCAGGGTGTTTTAATTATTTACTGCTTAAGGAGTAGCACGCAGAGGAAGCCTCATTCAGAGGTGCCTGCTCTGTAGCGGGTTTCTCTTTTTCAAAGCTTTGCAAGGAGGTCTTGAATCGCTGCACTGAGCCTGCAGCTCCTGCCCCACTGATTCACCCTTCTGGACGCAGTATCTCCTCTGACTCTCTGAGAAGAGGCACTGCTCCTAGGAGGTACCACTCACCAAGAGTGAGAGGGGTGCTGGGCGCAAGTTGGATGAAGTGTGCTGTTTCCAACTAGTGTCTTAAAAGGCTTTCCATTTGAATAAGCGACACTGTTGCATAACGTTTTGACGTTGAAGCATTCCACACAACAGGCTCATCCAGATATGGCTCCAGATGGCAAACCTGAAAAAAAAAATAGATAAAATGGCATGAAAATGTACTGAACGTCCGCAAAGCACCAGGCACTTTGCAGGGTGCCGACGCAGCTTTCAGTGCCTGTTACAGTCATACCCTGAGGTTGGCATTGCTGTCCTTGTTTCAGAGCCCTTAAAGAAAGGGTGCGAGGGGTCCAATGATATCATGGTGCTCAGGTTTAAACCTTGGCCTTTGCTTTTAAGTCAAACTGTCCTCCTTGGACAGTTTCCAAAGAGGGGTCACCTTGAGCAGATAAAGCCATCATGAGCTTTGGGCATCAGCTCTGCCACCTGCTTGGTATGTGAAATTTAGGCAAGAAAACCCCTGAGGCTCATTTTCTCCATCCCTAAAATATAGATACTATTATCGCGTATATATGGAATCTAAAAAAATTAACAAATGACAATAACAAAATAGAAATGGACTCACACATACAGAGAACAAACTAGTGGTTACCAGTGGAGAGAGGGAAGGGGAGAGGGGCAAGAGAAGGGTAGGGAGTTACGAGGTACAAACTACAATGTACAAAATAAATAAGCTACAAGGATGTATTGCACAACACAGGGAATATAGCCAATAATTTATAACATTAAATAATCTACAACAATTTGGAATCACTCTGTTGTACAACTGAAACTAATATAATATTGTAAATCAACTATACCTCAGTAAAACATAAATAAAAATTTAAAATAAGATGTAGATACTTATATATGTATAAATATATATATATACACACACATATATATCAGTTACTATTCATGCTAGGCATATGATGGTAAGGGCTCCACTAACATTATTTTTCTCCCTCCATACTCACCTAAATAGATTACTTTCAGTTAATTAGGTTTTTGTAATATCCAGAATTTGCACATGCATGTTGTCAATCAGAGCGACAATGTAAAGGGGAAAAGTTAATATCCTCACTCGCCACCATCTCCCATAAGAGAATCAATACTGATACTTTGGCAAATACGCTCTACACCTTTCTCTTTGCTCATATAAGCATATAGTACACACAATCCGAATGTGGTTTATTTAAAATCATGAGCAATCTATAATTCAAGCAAGAATTACATTATTGATTAAGTCCAGAGCAATATAATTCATTAGCTGATCTAATGTCAATATTGACTTTATTTCTCCTCCGACTTTTACACTTGTCGACACATTTTACTTAGTATTTTGAGATGAGGTGGAATGTTTATAAGCTTTTTAATGGCTAGTATCAATTTCCTATTGTTTATTCATTATACAAGTGGTTTACATTTTTAAAAATTATTTGAGTGATTTCAATACTTCCAATTGTGAGCATTTAAAAGCAAAACTGCCCAATGCTTAATCCTTAGAAATTATAACACTTGGATGGAAACTACCATCTGAGGTTTAGTATGACAAGTTTATTATGACAAGTTTGGGCACCATGTCCATCCCTGACCACAATTCAGTAATCTAAAATCACAAACAACAACAATTAATAACAGTTCCTCCAGAATACTTGAAAAGTCCAGGCAAATTTTCTGGAATTTAAAAATTAAGTCACCAGTATTGCCAACATCAGTGATAAAGCCTCTGGTGAGTTTCACCCACACCTGGCTTCCTGTCTTCCTGGGATCCTTTTCATTGTCTGGTTTAGTGACCTGTACTCTTTAACAGGGATATGATAGCATTCCTGTAATGTCTGTCTGAAATCTTTGCTCAAAATGATAAAGGATTCCATTTTTTAAATAACACTTTAAATTTCTTCTAAGTATCCCAAAGCAGCTACTCAAAAGTATGGGCACATTTTCTTCCCAGTTTATTAGGGAAGCCATTGAGTTACAGAAACCCAATCTTTGTTTTCCAGCATTCCATTTTGCAATGGTGTGCAGTGGGTTATAGTACAGAGCAAATCTCCCCTGACGAGAGATAAACCCTTGAAAGTGATAGTTTCCATTGGGAAGTATGACGAGCCCTTAATATTTCAGTGTGTATGGTGCTGTTATAATTATCATAATTGAATGTTACAACCTAAAGATAATATAAATTGCTCATGCAGTTAAACTGAAATGGAAAGCAATGTCTTTTGTTTTTACAAAAAGGCAATAACATATTTCTTTTTTTTCTGCTGTTCAATTTGCTTCCAGCAGATTTTATGTCTACGTTGCACAGAATAGTAACTTAACCGCCAAAGAGGTCCAGGAGCTCCAGATTAAAATGTAATATAATATACAAAAAGCTTTATTGTTCCTTTAGGTTGTTGTTTTAAACCAAAGTGGAATATTTCCCTAAATTCTTCAACAAATGTGCACCATTTACAACTAAATATGCTTATAACTTATACCAGGGCTGCTGAAGAAATAGGCCTTACGGACCTGTCAAATTATTTTCATGCAATTTTTCCTGTAGCGTTATTTTTACTGGCAAGTGTGCAAGTTGATAGAAAAGGAAATAATTAGCTATTTTCAGAATTGCTGATGCATGGAGCTAAAGCAGGCCCGCCTGGGCATCTTAGAGATTGTGACATTTGAAATTACCTGAACGATACCAGAGCCATTTTTGGACATAATTAACACCTTGCCTAATTAATGTCAGGTCTAGACAGAGTCACACTCTATTTAGGAAATTTTATTTCAAACTTGCTTACGCCTTTATTATATTGCAAACTTTAGATTTGTTTGCTGTTTTCTTAAGTGGAGCAACTTCTTCTTTTTTTTCTTTTTTCTTTTCCCTCCCCCTTCAAGTAATCAATGCACTGCTGAACGAGTTCATTTTAATGCACTCAATCATGCCTCTAATGTTCGTAGCTTACGGGCGCAAGCATCAGTAATGCAGGAATGTTATATGGCTTTAGTTTGGGCCATTTCATAAAATATTCATGGAATCAAAAATGTGCATCAAAATAGCGGCTGGGAGAATTACATTTATGTTCCTGCTTTTATGGCAGCTTCACATTTAAACCCATTTGTGTTAATATCTAGTCAATCTTCCTACTTTAAAAAAAAACTAAAATGGGAGAGATCATATACATTCTCCTTTGCTTAATATTTGTTCTAGACATCTGCTGTGATACAACAAATATCTATAAACTTTCAGAGATGTTGTACCAGGGAAGAAGGGTAAGCAACAACCTGGGTAATACCCAAATGTATAAAATCTTATTTTCTCTGCGTAGTATTTATCTTAACATCATACCAGACATTTTGCAGTTTACAACATTGTTTGGGTTTTGTTCGTATTTTTAAATAAATGGCTAGGTTTGTTGTTTATGTGGGCTTTAGGTAAAGTGAAGCTCCTTTGTAGTAGTTTTATTTTAAGAGTACACTTTCTTTTGGGTGAAAAACTATAAATGCATACAACATTGTCGTTTATGTAGATGTTACATAATTGTTTAAAAAAAAACTAAAGCAAACCAAAAGAAAAAAACGAGACTGAGGCTACTTCTATCCATGCCTGGATTCTTGTCTTACACAATTGTTCAGTGTCTCCCATGATGTGTTTTCTGATACTATCTCATGTTCTTGAGCTAAATCCATTACTGATGGTATGGGTGGAAGGTCACCACCGGTCACTCCCACAAAACATCTTGGCTCCATTTTCTTCCCTGATTCATGTGAAATATTAGTGGACACTGGATTTTTTTCTTAGCATAGAACCAGGCACTTCGCTGAACAATGGTTAGTATGCCTTTCTTGTCACAGTTACTCCTGTGATGTTTGTTACTCATAGTGATGAGTAATTCCTGGTGCAACAAGATAAAGCTCATTTCCCCTCAGGATACCTTTAACATCTATGAATGTGCTCTTCTCTTTTCTGTTTTCAGTAAACTTTTACTTTTGTGATACCTTGGTGTAATTCTTCTTCTTCTCTCTGCCCTCTTTCTCAATGAAAAATAATGTTAACACTTGTGAATTCCACAGAGGGACGATTATCTAGACGCTTGTCCTTCAAGAAGATTGATGGTGGGATCTGGGAATCTTGTCTGGTCCTGATATATTAAAGTTTATTTGGTAACAAAGGGCAGACAACACATGAACACCGTGAAGAAGCTATAAAGGTTTGCCATGAGCCAAATTTGAAAATCTGGTTTATGATCTTCATTTGTATTTACACGTGTAGTGTCTGAATAACCACTTACAACATTTCTCTCAGGTATATTAAATTTAAAAATTTCAGATAAAAACAGGATGCATTATGTCTTAATAAATATCTAGGGCTGCCCCGGTGGAGCAGTGGTTGAAAGTCCGCCTGCCGATGCACGGGACGCGGATTCGTGCCCTGGTCCGGGAAGATCCCACATGCCGCGGAGCGGCTGGGCCCGTGAGCCATGGCCGCTGAGCCTGTGCGTCTGGAGCCTGTGCTCCGCAACAGGAGAGGCCACAACAGTGAGAGGCCCGCGTACCGCAAAAAAACAAAAACAAAAAAATAAATAAATAAAAGTGAGCTTAGGGCTTCCCTGGTAGCGCAGTGGTTGAGAATCTGCCTACCAATGCAGGGGACACGGGTTCGAGCCCTGGTCTGGGAAAATCCCACATGCCGCGGAGCAACTGGGCCCGTGAGCCACAATTACTGAGCCTGCACATCTGGAGCCTGTGCTCCGCAACAAGAGAGGCCGCAATAGTGAGAGGCCCGCGCACTGCGATGAAGAGTGGCCCCCACTTGCCGCAACTAGAGAAAGCCCTCGGGAAAAAAAAAAAAAAGTGAGCTTAGACTATTTACAATAACCAAGACATGGAAGAAACCCAAAGGGCCCATCAACAGATGATTGGTTTAATAAGATGTGGTGTGTATATATCTATAGATATCTATAGATATCTATAGATATATATATAATGGAATATTACTCAGCCATAAAAAAGAATGAAATATTGCCATTTGCAGCAATATGGATGGACCTAGAGATTATCATACTAAGCGAATGTCAGACAAAGACAAATATTATATATCACTTACATGTGTGGAATCTAAAAAACAATACAAATGAATCTATATACGAAACAGAAACAGACTCACAGATATAGAAAACAAACTTATGGTTACCAAGAAGGAGAAGGCGGGGGATAAATTAGGAGTATGAGATTAACAGATAAAAACTACTATACATACAACAGATATGCAACAGGGATTCACTGTATAGCACAGGGAACAATATTCAATATTTGTAATGACCTATAACAGAAAACAATCTGAAATATATACACATATATATACTCTGTGTGTATATATATAACTGAAAAAAATGTTTAATTTAAAAATAAATTTTTTTTAAGAGTCAGCTTAGGGCTTCCCTGGTGGCGCAGTGGTTGAGAGTCTGCCTGCCGATGCAGGGGACGCGGGTTTGTGCCCCGGTCCGGGAAGATCCCACATGCCGCGGAGCGGCTGGGCCCGTGAGCCACGGCCGCTGAGCCTGCACGTCCGGAGCCTGTGCTCCGCAACGGGAGAGGCCTCGACAGTGAGAGGCCCACGTACCACAAAATAAATAAATAAATATAAATATATAAATAAATATCTAGTCAATAGTAATATGAGTCTTTACTCAGAAAGTAAGAAAACCTTTAAAATCTTGTTCATAGTTGGAAATATAAATTGCATGGAAATGATATCATTGTTAATCATGCTTAAAGGGAAATACTTGCCTATTTAAACTACTATGCTCCCTTCATAGTGTAGACATATTTTAAAATCAAATATTATACCATATTATAATATGTACTTTCAAATTCTAACCAGCCTTTAGAAATTTCAGCCTGGTCATTTGTGTGCTTCTGATTATTTGGATCAAATCCTTGCTGGCTTACTTATAGTCCTATTTGCCACCAAATAACTTCAGAAACGATTCCCTACATCTGAGAAGGGCTGGAAAACTCTTCTTCTACGTATTCACCTTGGTTTAAAACAGTGCTAATCACTACTATATATAAAATAGATAACTAGTAAGGGCCTACTGGGTAGCACAGGAAACTCTACTCAATATTCTTTAATAACCTGTATGGGAAAAAAATCTAAAAAGAATGGATACATGTATATGTATAACTGAGTCACTTTGCTGTGCACGTGAAACTAACACAACATTGTAAATGAACTAAACTCCAATAAAAATTTTTAAATAAAAAATAAATTTTAAAAACCGTGCTGTGCTGATCACAATCCCCAGTGACCTCCTCTGTGGCAAAGTGGTTAAGGAAGGGGACATGAAACCATGAATAACCTGTGACCACCGGTTAGGACTAAGTATGGGACATCCTAGGTGGCATCACCCCATGGATGTCACCTCACGGTTTAGGTTAGAGAATTTAGATGCAGGTTACAGAGCTGTTTTTACATCAGACTCCTTCAGGTAGACCAGTGAGAAGCACATCAGTGGCCAGTATCTGTTCTTTCATGTTGGAGGATCTTGTGATTGCCTGAGTAGAGTCACAGAATTATAGAACTGGTAGAGACTAGAAATCACATAACTCAAGCATTGTTTTTAACTTCAGATATTTATGTCCAGAGAATCTAACTTACTCCACCCAAGTTTTCTGACTTGTACCTAATGTGGCAGAACTAAGTTGTGTGGGCATTTGGTGATCCTGGGTTTAAATCCCAAACATCACTTTTTAGCTATTTGAGTCATTTAATGTTTGTGAGCCTCGGTTTTCTCTTTGGTGCAAAAGAAAAGTCATATTTACTGCACCAGTTTTGGAAGGTTAAATAAGATAATGTCTGGGGAAAAAAACGTTCCATTTTGACCAGCACCCAGTAGGCCTTCAAGAAATAGTAGCTCCCTGTTCCTTTTACCCAAGTGTCTTGGACTGCTCCTTCCTCATGGCAGACTTCAAATATATCCTTGTAAGAGCTGAACCTTGGCAGATATTCATGACCTAAGCAGTACACTGATACTAGTCCCAAGTGCTCAAGCAAAATTCAAACTCAACTGAAAAGTCTGTTTCTCAATCATTCCAAGGCCCCCTTCCATAGTAGCCAATTGAAACCAATGTCCCGAGAACCTCCCATTTCATTTCTGCTTAGCCTGTGCAGGAAACCTAATCATATCAGTAACAGAGGGAAGTCTGGCTTGTTTGGAATACAGAGACATGGTCCCCACCTTTGTCTCCCCCCTTCCCCCACTTCAGCCCTCTCCGCATTTCCTCCACATATCCTTTCCCCACTTTCACCCTCCCCTCTACTTACCTCCCCTTTCTTCCACCATGTGGATCAAATCTTGGACCCAGCTATCAGTTCTCATATGCTATTTACATCATTATGCCTCATTTGCACCTCATTGTAATTAGTTGGGTTATCCAAAGCTTCATCTCCTGGCTCTCCTCCTGGAATTCTTAGTGAATCTGTTATTTTATAATGCACTTTTGGACCCTCTTTCCATATGGTTACTGTGTGTGACCACAGATGCTGTTAGGCCCTTCCTAGTCTCCTTAAGGTCCCAAGTTTTTCTCGAACTACCTGGTTTACTCACAGTTCCCTGTATCCACTTGCCCCTATTCACATGGCCAAAAAGAAATATGTATCCATACTTTATAAATAGATGGATGCTGGATAAAAAAAAGAACTCTCGTATACATCTTTCCAGGGATACAGAGCTATACTTTACAGGCAGAAATATAGTTAACAGAGGAAACATAACATACATATATGTCAACGCTCCATTCGAGTTTTAAAAAAGAAACGAGAGTCCTGGGTATTTGAAGAAAGGTGTTTCTGGCAGAGGTGCTGCAGGAGAGAGGTGAAAAACTATGCCTGCTTTTGTGGGAGGTAAGAGAAAAATTGTCAGTTAAATGTAAAGATAGAACAGTAAACTTCAACCTTCAGTATTTGCATCAAAATGAAAAAGGACTGGGCATTAATTTTAAAATAGTTTCCATTATATATTTCTCTTTACAAACTGAACACATTTTGATGATAGAAACATTAGAAAATGCCAATAATCCGGAAAAAAAGCAGAAAAGAAACCAATTCATCACCCATATAACACTGATAATGCTTTGTAAATGTTATCTGATGTTTTTCAATATTTTCACTTATCATAAGCACCTGTCCATGTAATCAAATATTCTTCTGTAATATATTTATGGCTTTGTAGTTTTTTATCATGTGGAAATTTCATAATACAAGTTTATAAACAGCTCAGCAGCACACACCCGCCTCTCTCTATGTATCTTTCCTGATATGCCCTCCTTCTGCATGGGACTCAGACTGGCCATGTCTTTACTGAATTTTTGTACAGCTTATTTGCTGATTATACATCTCTGTTGTGTTTCCTTTAAAATACTATTTGTCTTTGTGCATTTTTAATATTTATTCTGATAGCAAATTCAGTGCAAAAATAGGAGGAAATTATATACAATAGTGATGGCAGTGGCTACAGTATCCTGGAATGTCCAATCTGTAATATGCAGTGCATCTTATTTGAGGAAATGTATTGAGCCTAATATGGCCTACATAGGTTAATTTAATCAGTTGTGATAATATTGTCATAAGGACTCAACTACATATTTTGCAGGAAGACTATGTTGTACTTAAAGAAAGGGAAAATAAATAGTGGCGATAATTCAATTGGCCTGTGGGTTTTTAAAAATATTCTCACTGTGCCAGCTGGTAACAGCAGCTGTGTTTATTGAGTACCTACTCTGTATCAGATATTGAACAGGTATTAATTCATTTCTCACGATAACACCTTGAATAGTTACACTATAATCTTACTTGCAGAAGAATTAAATTTGGGCACAGAGAGTGTAGTAATTAACCTGAGGCTAAACAGCAAAAATGGTAAAACTGGTATAGGGATTCAGGCTGTCTGTTTGGAGCCTGCACTCACTCTTAACTACGATTGTTGAAATGCCTAGATGTAAGTGATTTTCCAGTTCATTCCAATTAGGTAACTCCAATACCATAAAAGAGCATTTACATTACAGGATTTTGTGTGCATTTCTACAAGGCAATTCACAAGTAAAATACAATCTGTATCACGGAACTACAAACTACCCTTCCAGAAACGTGCTTGCTCACATTTCAAGGAATAAAATGACTTAAAGTTAATTTAGAGTTTTGGCTTTGAGAAGATATATTTCGGGCTATATTATAAAATATAATTGAGAAGGGCAGTTAAGTTACATTGTAATTTTAAAATTAGATAACTTGGAAAGTCCAATCAAACGTTGAGAAGTAGTTTAAAGCTCCATAATACTTAAATTTGAAATTTGTAACAGTTGCATCCTTTCTCAAGACACCTGAATTCTCGAGAATGAAGAACTGCTTTCTGTTGGGAAAGCAGTGCAAGAAAGTGGTTTAGAGTGTGGGCTCTGGAATCAGACTGCCTGGACCTACTAAGCCACTGGCCAGGCAATCTTGCGCAGAATTCTTAACCTCACTCTTTTCTACCTTAAAATGGAATCATAACAATCTCTTTTCCACAGGCCTGTTTTGACAATTAAATGAGAAATGCATATAAAGTGCACAGCACAGTTCCTTGCATATATAATGTTGAATAAATGTTAGCTAATATGATTGTTATTAATAATTATTACTTTACATTCACACTGTCTCTAAACATTTGCAATTCTCCTCAATTTCTGCTAGCCCAGGTATATCCCTTTAGTGGGTGTCCATTCAAAATCAGTGCTGAATCTGAGGTCCAAATTGAGATAGCTCCTTTCCCAGCTGAAGTCCTCTTCAGCCTTAGAAATACTTGGCTGCATTCCGTGGTTCTCTCCCCGCCCACACACACTTTAATAGTAAAGCACAAGATGTATGCAAAATATTTGAAAATATGTTCTGGCCTGTGGTTTGTATTTAGGAATGGCTTTTATTCTTCAGGTCAGCTTCTGGAAGCTGCGGAGCATTATGAGGCCTTCCATCAATTGACGCAGGGACGGATATGGAAGGATGAGACAGGCCGCGTTCTCAACTTGTTGGCCTGTGAGAGTCTCCTGAGGACTTACAGATTACTCTCAGACAAAATGCTGGAAAATAAAGAATACAAACAGGCCATCAGAATTCTTATAAAAGCTTCTGAAATAGCCAAAGAAGGTGGGTGGAAAAGAGCACTCTCACGTTGCTGCCTTTAATGGGCAGGTACTGCTTCTCCCAAGAGGGAGGTAAAAATTGTCAAGTGTTTGGGTGATTATTTCCTATGAAATGCAGGGACAAATGCCATCAATATACTTTCAAATTTCACTGTAAAACAGAGGGGCCTTAGTGCTGACAGCAAGAAATCCATTAGTTTCTTGAAAGCTTTATCTCCAAAATTGCAACCCTCTGGGAATAATGTTATAAAACAGTAAACCCATGATGAGAAGGTAAGGTCATTTGCAAAAGATAACTCTGTGTGTGTGTGTGTGTGTGTGTGTGTGTGTGTGCTTAAGGTCATATATTCCTTACAATCTGAGAGACCTTTCATTGTTTGTAAATTCCCTATTGTCGGGTAATAGGAAAGATATGATAAATATTTAGTTAAGAGTAACAGGAAGATAGAACTTTAATATATTTTAGACCCATGCCTGTCAAAGTGTGTGGCCTTTGGACTGGAAGCATCAGCATCACCAGGAAGCTTATAAGAAACGCAGCATCTCAGGCCCCACCCCAGACCGACTGCATCAGAATCTGCAGGTTTGCAAGATCTCCAGGTGATTTGTATGCACGCTTACGGCAGTGAAAATGCTTTTGTGACAGCTGATCACATCCTTAATATTCTATTATCATTAAAATATGTATAAAATATAAAGAAAAAAATTGGAACATATACTCATAAGCTTTTACTTTGTGAGATGCAAGGATATTTTGTGACCTCAGAGTAGTATATTAATAAATTACTTTTCATGAAGGAGAAAAAGATGCAAGTTACGCTCTTTAACTAAGTTCATTAGCTCGTGGACATATTTAATCAGTTGGCTTATTGAGTAACAAATGGCTTATATGGAGTAAACAGGACTGATTTTCTGGGTTTGATTTTAATTTTTTAAAGAATGAAAGTAAAATCTTAGCTTATTCTCTCTGTTAATTTTTAAAAGTAATATTAGTTAAATTACCCATAGGACATCACCCCCAGTGAAAGAGGTATCCCATTGAATGAACTGCTTCTGAATGAATGGTGATCTAGTACCTTCCCCAAAGGGGTACACACTGACATAAATAGTTAGCTCTTAGATCAATTTCAGCAGCTAAATTTAGTCACGTGAAAAGTTATGTGGATTTTTTTTAACATCTTTATTGGAGTATAATTGCTTTACAATGGTATGTTAGTTTCTGCTTTACAACAAAATGAATCAGTTATATATATACATATGTTCCCATATCTCTTCCCTCTTGCGTCTCCGTCCCTCCCACCCTCCCTATCCCACCCCTCTAGGTGGTCACAAAGCACTGAGCTGATCTCCCTGTGCTATGCGGCTGCTTCCCACTAGCTATCTACCTTACGTTTGGTAGTGTATATATGTCCATGTCTCTCTCTCGCTTTGTCACAGCTTACCCTTCCCCCTCCCCATATCCTCAAGTCAATTCTCTAGTAGGTCTGTGTCTTTATTCCTGTCTTACCCCTAGGTTCTTCATGACATTTTTTTTTCTTAAATTCCATATATATGTGTTAGCATACGGTATTTGTCTCTCTCTTTCTGACTTACTTCACTCTGTATGACAGACTCTAGGTCTATCCACCTCATTACAAATAGCTCAATTTCGTTTCTTTTTATGGCTGAGTAATATTCCATTGTATATATGTGCCACATCTTCTTTATCTGTGCCCATCTGTTGATGGACACTCAGGTTGTTTCCATCTCCAGGCTATTGTAAATAGAGCTGTAATGAACATTTTGGTACATGACTCTTTTTGAATTATCATTTTCTCAGGGTATATGCCCAGTAGTGGGATTGCTGGGTCATATGGTAGTTCTATTTGTAGTTTTTTAAGGAACCTCCATACTGTTCTCCACAGTGGGTGTATCAATTTACATTCCCACCAACAGTGCAAGAGTGTTCCCTTTTCTCCACACCCTCTCCAGCATTTATTGTTACTAGATTTTTTGAGGATGGCCATTCTGACTGGTATGAGATGATATCTCATTGTAGTTTTGATTTGCATTTCTCTAATGATTAGTGATGTTGAGCATTCTTTCATGTGTTTGTTGGCAGTCTGTATATCTTCTTTGGAGAAATGTCTGTTTAGGTCTTCTGCCCATTATTGGATTGGGATGGGTTTTTTTGTTATTCAGCTGCATGAGCTGCTTATAAATTTTGGAGAATAATCCTTTGTCAGTTGCTTCATTTGCAAATATTTTCTCCCATTCTGAGGGTTGTCTTTTGGTCTTTTTTATGGTTTCCTTTACTGTGCAAAAGCTTTGAAGTTTCATTGGGTCCCATTTGTTTATTTTTGTTTTTATATCCATTTCTGTAGGAGGTGGGTCAAAAAGGATCTTGCTGTGATTTATGTCATAGAGTGTCCTGCCTATATTTTCCTCTATGAGTTTGATAGTGTCTGGCCTTATATTTAGGTCTTTAATCCATTTTGAGCTTATTTTTCTGTATGGTGTTAGGGAGTGATCTAATCCCATACTTTTACATGTACCTATCCAGTTTTCCCAGCACCACTTATTGAAGAGGCTGTCCTTTCTCCACTGTACATTCCTGCCTCCTTTATCAAAGATAAGGTGTCCATATGTGCGTGGATTTATCTCTGGGTTTTCTATCCTGTTCCATTGATCTATCTTTCTGTTTTTGTGCCAGTACCATACTGTCTTGATTACTGTAGCTTTGTAGTATAGTCTGAAGTCAAGGAGCCTGATTCCTCCAGCTCCATTTTTTGTTCTCAAGATTGCTTTGGCTATTCGAGGTCTTTTGTGTTTCCATACAAATTGTGAAATTTTTTGTTCTACTTCTGTGAAAAATGCCAGTGGTAGTTTGATAGGGATTGCATTGAATCTGTAGATTGCTTTGGGTAGTAGAGTCATTTGCACAATATTGATTCTTCCAATCCAAGAACATGGTATATCTCTCCATCTATTTGTATCATCTTTAATATCTTTCATCACTGTCTTATAATTTGCTGCATACAGGTCTTTTGTCTCCTTAGGTAGGTTTATTCCTAGATATTTTATTCTTTTTGTTGCAGTAGTAAATGGGAGTGTTTTCTTGATTTCACTTTCAGATTTTTCATCATTAGTGTATAGGAATGCCAGAGATTTCTGTGCATTAATTTTGTATCTTGCTACTTTACCAAATTCATTGATTAGCTGTAGTAGGTTTCTGGTAGCATCTTTATGATTCTCTATGTATAGTATCATGTCATCTGCAAACAGTGACAGCTTTACTTCTTCTTTTCCGATTTGGATTTCTTTTATTTCCTTTTCTTCTCTGATTGCTGTGGCTAAAACTTCCAAAACTATGTTGAATAAGAGTGGTTAGAGTGGGCAACCTTGTCTTGTTCCTGATCTTAGTGGAAATGCTTTCAGTTTTTCACCATTGAGGACGATGTTGGCTGTGGGTTTGTCATATATAGCCTTTATTATGTTGAGGAAAGTTCCCTCTATGCCTACTTTCTGCAGGGTTTTTATCATAAATGGGTGTTGAATTTTGTCGAAAGCTTTCTCTGCATCTATTGAGATGATCATGTGGTTTTTCTCCTTCAATTTGTTAATATGGTGTATCACGTTGATTGATTTGCATATATTGAAGAATCCCTGCATTCCTGGAATAAACCCCACTTGATCATGTTGTATGATCTGTTTATTGTGCTGTTGGATTCTGTTTGCTAGTATTTTGTTGAGGATTTTTGCATCTATGTTCATCAGTGATATTGGCCTGTAGTTTTCTTTCTTTGTGACATCCTTGTCTGGTTTTGGTATCAGGGTGATGGTGGCCTCGTAGAATGAGTTTGGGAGTGTTCCACCCTCTGCTATATTTTGGAAGAGTTTGAGAAGGATAGGGTTAGGTCTTCTCTAAATGTTTGATGGAATTTGCCTGTGAAGCCATGTGGTGCTGGGCTTTTGTTTGTTGGAAGATTTTTAATCACAGTTTCAGTTTCAGTGCTTGTGATTGGTCTGTTCATATTTTCTATTTATTCCTGATTCACTCTTGGCAGGTTATGCATTTCTAAGAATTTGTCCATTTCTTCCAGGTTGTCCATTTTATTGGCATAGAGTTGCTTGTAGTAATCTCTCATGATCTTTTGTATTTCTGCAGTGTCAGTTGTTACTTCTCCTTTTTCATTTCTAATTCTATTGATTTGAGTCTCCTCCCTTTTTATCTTGATGAGTCTGGCTAATGGTTTATCTATTTTGTTTAACTTCTCAAAGAACCAGCTTTTAGTTTTATTGATCTTTGCTATTGTTTCCTTCATTTCTTTTTCATTTATTTCTGCTCTGATCTTTATGATTTCTTTCCTTCTGCTAACTTTGGGGGGTTTTTTGTTCTTCTTTCTATAGTTGTTTTAAGTGTAGGGTTAGATTGTTTATTTGACATTTTTCTTGTTTCTTGAGGTGAGATTGTGTTGCTATAAACTTCCCTCTTAGAACTGCTTTTGCTGTATCCCATAGGTTTTGGGTCATTGTCTCCATTGTCATTTGTTTCTAGGTATTTTTTATTTCCTCTTTGATTTCTTCAGTGATCACTTCGTTATTAAGTAGTGTATTGTTTAGCCTCCATGTGTTTGTATTTTTTACAGATCTTTTCCTGTAATTGATATTTAGTCTCATAGCGTTGTGGTCGGAAAAGATACTTGATACAATTTCAATTTTCTTAAATTTACCAAGGCTTGATTTGTGACCCAAGATATGATCTATCCTGGAGAATGTTCCATGAGCACTTGAGAAAAATGTGTATTCTGTTGTTTTTGGATGGAATGTCCTATAAATATCAATTAGGTCCATCTTGTTTAATATATCATTTAAAGCTTCTGTTTCCTTATTTCATTTTGGATGATCTGTCCATTGGTGAAAGTGGGGTGTTAAAGTCCCCTACTATGAATGTGTTACTGTCGATTTCCCGTTTTATGGCTGTTAGTATTTGCCTTATGTATTGAGGTGCTCCTATGTTGGGTGCATAAATATTTACAATTGTTATATCTTCTTGGATCAATCCCTTGATCATTATGTAGTGTCCCTCTTTGTCTCTTCTAATAGTCTTTAAAGTCTATTTTGTCTGATATGAGAATTGCTACTCCAGCTTTATTTTGGTTTCCATTTGCATGAAATATCTTTTTCCATACCCTTACTTTCAGTCTGTATGTGTCTCTAGGTCTGAAGTGGGTCTCTTGTATACAGCAAATATATGGGTCTTGTTTTTGTATCCATTCAGCCAATCTGTGTCTTTTGGTGGGAGCATTTAGTCCATTTACATTAAGGTAATTATCAATATGTATGTTCCTATTCCCATTTTCTTAATTGTTTTGGGTTCGTTATTGTAGGTCTTTTCCTTCTCTTGTGTTTCTTGCCTAGAGAAGTTCCTTTAGCAGTTGTTGTAGAGCTGGTTTGGTGGTGCTGAACTCGCAGCTTTTGCTTGTCTGTAAAGGTTTTAATTTCTCCATCAAATCTGAATGAGATCCTTGCTGGGTAGAGTAATCTTGGTTGCAGGTTTTTCTCCTTCATCACTTTAAATATGTCCTGCCAGTCCCTTCTGGCTTGCAGAGTTTCTGCTGAAAGATCAGCTGTTAACCTTATGGGGATTCCCTTGTGTGTTATTTGTTGTTTTTCCCTTGCTGCCTTTATTATGTTTTCTTTGTATTTAATTTTTGACAGTTTGATTAATATGTGTCTTGGCATATTTCTCCTTGGATTTATCCTGTATGGGACTCTCTGTGCTTGCTGGACTTGATTAACTATTTCCTTTCCCATATTAGGGAAGTTTTCAACTATAATCTCTTCAAATATTTTCTCAGTCCCTTTCTTTTTCTCTTCTTCTTCTTGAACCCCTATAATTCGGATGTTGGTGCATTCAGTGTTGTCCCAGAGGTCTCTGAGACTGTCCTCAGTTATTTTCATTCTTTTTTCTTTATTCTGCTCTGCAGTAGTTATTTCCACTATTTTATCTTCCAGGTCACTTATCCGTTCTTCTGCCTCAGTTATTCTGCTATTGATCCCATCTAGCGTATTTTTCATTTCAGTTATTGTATTCATCATTGTTTGTTTCACATTTAGTTCTTCTAGGTCCTTGTTAAATGTTTCTTGCATTTTGTCTATTCTATTTCCAGATTTTGGATCATCTTTACTATCATTATTCTGAATTCTTTTTCAGGTAGACTGCCTATTTCCTCTTCATTTGTTAGGTCTGGTGGGTTTTTATCTTGCTCCTTCATTTTCTGTGTGTTTTTCTGTCTTCTCATTTTGCTTATCTTACTGTGTTTGGGGTCTTCTTTTTGCAGGCTGCAGGTTCATAGTACCCGTTGTTTTTGGTGTCTGTCCCCAGTGTCTAAGGTTGGTTCAGTGGGTTGTGTAGGCTTCCTGGTGGAGGGGACTAGTGCCTGTGTTCTGGTGGATGAGGCTGGATATTGTCTTTCTGGTGGGCAGGTCCACATCTGGTTGTGTGTTTTGGGGTGTCTGTGGACTTAGTATGATTTTAGGCAGCCTGTCTGCTAATGGGTGGGGTTGTGTTCCTGTCTTACTAGTGTTTTGGCATAGGATGTCCAGCACTGTAGCTTGCTGGTGGTTGAGTGAAGCTGGGTGTTGGTGTTCAGATGGAGATCTCTGGGAGATTTTCGCTGTTTGATGTTATGTGGAGCTGGGAGGTCTCTTGTGGACCAGTGTCCTGAAGTTGGCTCTCCCACCTCAGAGGTACAGCACTGACTCCTGGCTGCAGCACAAAGAGCCTTTCATCCACACGGCTCAGAATAAAAGGGAGAAAAAGTAGAAAGAAAGAATTAGTAGAAGTAGAAAGAAAGAAAGGAGGGAGGGTGGGAGGGAGGAAGGAGGGAGGGAAGGAACGAAAAAAGAAAATAAAGTAAAATAAAGTAAGATAATATATAATAAGGTTATTAAAATAAAAAAATTATTAAGAAAAAAAATTAAAAAACAAACAAATATAAAAAAACGGACGGATAGAACCCTAGGACAAATGGTGGAAGCAAAGCTATACAGACAAAATCTCACACAGAGGCATACACATACACACTCACAAAAAGAGGAAAAGTGGAAGAAATCATAACTCTTGCTCTCAAAGTCCACCTCCTCAATTTGGGATGACTCGTTGTCTATTCAGGTATTCCACAGATGGCAGGGTACATCAAGTTGATCGTGGAGCTTTAATCCGCTGCTCCTGAGGCTGCTGGGAGAGATTTCCCTTTCTCTTCTTTGTTCTCACAGCTCCCGGGGCTCAGCTTTGGATTTGGCCCCGCCTTTGCGTGTAGGTTGCTGGAGGGCGTCTGTTCTTCGCTCAGACAGGACGGGGTTAAAGGAGCCGCTGACTCAGGGGCTCTGGCTCACTCTAGCCGGGGGGCGGGGGGGGGGGGGGAGTAAGGGAGGGGCACGGAGTGCGGGGCGGGCCTGCGGCGGCAGAGGCCGGCGTGACATTGCACCAGCGTGAAGCACGCCGTGCGTTCTCCCGGGTAAGTTGTCCCTGGATCCCGGGACCCTGGCAGTGGCAGGCTGCACAGGCTCCCCGGAAGGGGGGTGTGGATAGTGACTTGTGCTCACACACAGGCTTCTTGGTGGCGGCGGCAGCAGCCGCCTTAGCGTCTCAGGCCCGTCTCTGGGGTCCGCGCTTTTAGCCGTGGCTTGCGCCCGTCTCTGGAGCTCCTTTAAGCAGCGCTGTTAATCCCCTCCCCTCACGCACCAGGAAACAAAGAGGGAAGAAAAAGTCTCTTTGGCAGGTCCAGACTTTTTCCCGGACTCCCTCACGGCTAGCCGTGGCGCACTAACACCCTGCAGGCTGTGTTCACGCCGCCAACCCCAGTCCTCTCCCTGCGCTCCGACCGAAGGCCGAGCCTCAACTCCCAGCCCTGCCCGCCCCGGCGGGTGAGCAGACAAGCCTCTCAGGCTGGTGAGTGCCAGTCGGCCCTCATCCTCTGTGCGGGAATCTCCCCGCTTTTCCCTCTGCACCCCTGTTGCTGTGCTCTCCTCCCCAGCTCCGAAGCTTTCCCCCTCCGCCACCCGAAGTCTCCGCCCGCGAAGGGGCTTTCTAGTGTGTGGCTTCCTCCTTCACAGCTCCCTCCCACTGGTGCAGGTCCCGTCCCTATCCTTTTGTCTCTGTTTATTCTTTTTTCTTTTGCCCTACCCAGGTACGTGGGGGTTTCTTGCCTTTTGGGAGGTCTGAGGTCTTCTGCCAGCATTCAGTAGGTGTTCTGTAGGAGTTGTTCCACATGTAGATGTATTTCTGGTGTATCTGGGGGGAGGAAGGTGATCTCCGCGTCTTACTCTCCCGCCATCTTCCCGGAAGTTCCTATGTGGACTTTTAATGTAAGTTAATGTTATCAGGTAGGAAAAGGTATTTCACTTTAGGTTCACATTTGCTAAATTGTAAGGTTGTTCACAAAGAAAGCAAGGTTCCTAGGCCCTCTTCCAATAGTCAGAGCCTGCCAAGCCGTCTCCTTTCTGAAAGCATCTCTCACTTTCTGAAGGACAGATGAAGAGAATAGGAGAAAACTTGCTTCTTCTGCTTCTTCTGCTGTAATAATTTTTAATATCTTTTAAAGCCAATAAATATTTGTGCCCATGTTTTTCATATAAGATAGTAGACAGGTTAAAAGATTGCACAGCATTTTACAGAGCTCTGACAGCCGCTGAAACTCTCTGGGACAAAGCATCCCTTCTTACTGTTGTCTCCTACTTTGGTCAGGGAACCTGAAGCAGCAAGCTGACGATTGCATGGATAACGCCTGCCTCCCACATTGATTTACATGGTACTTAAGGAGGACCGACATCCACTGTGCACCTTAGTTAGGACACCTTGGTGTAATGCACAAGTATAGTACCAGCCATACAGTGGTCTCATGAGTCTATTATTCTATTATTTTCATCTTTCAGACATCAGTGCTCTTTAATAAATCCACAAAGTTGTACAAACATCAACACTGACCCCATACTCATTAGAAGGCATTCTCCATACCCTCCTTCCCCTATGCCCTAGCAACCCTTAATCTACTTTCCATCTCTGTGGATTTACCTCTTCTGGATAGTTCACACAGATGGAATCATGCTATGTGTATTCTTTTGAGTCCAGCTTCTTTCACTTAGCATCATGTTTTCAAGGTTCATCCATCTTGTAGATGGTATCACTACTTCATTCATTTTTATGGCCAAATAATACACTATTGTATGGTTGTATCACATTTTCTTTATCCATTCATCAGTTGATGGACATTTACGTTGTTCCCACCTTTTGTCTATTATGATTAATGCTACTATGAACATCTGTGTACATGTTTTCAGTTCCTTTGGGTATATACGTAGACGTGGCATTGCTGGGTGGTACAATTCTATGTTTAACTTCTTGAGGAACTGGCAAAGAGTTTTCCCAAGTTGCTGAACCATTTTACATTCCCATCAACAATGTATAAAGGGTTTCAATTTAGCCACATCCTCACCACTACCTGTTACTTTCTGTCTTTTTACTGTAGTCATCTTAGTAGGTATAAAGTGATATCTCACTGTGAATTTATTTTGCATCTCCCTGTTGGTTAATCATGTTGATCATCTTTTCACGTGCTTATTGCCCATTTGTATATCTTCTTTGCAGAAATGTCTATTCAGTTCCTTTGCCCATTTTTAATTGGATTATTTTGTCCTTTTATTATTGAGTTACAAGAATCCTCTAATATTCTAGATGCAAGTCCTTCATCAGATTTGGTTTCTTTTCACTTCTGATGGTATCCATTGAAGCCCGAGTTTTTAATTTGATAAAGTGCAAAGTAATTTGTTTTTTCTTTTGTTGTTTGTGCTTTTGGTTTCATAACTAAGAAGGCTTCCACTAATCCAAACTCATGAAGATTTACTTCTGCACTTTATTCTAAGAGTTTTATAGTTTTAACTCCTGTATTTAGGTGTGCGTGTGTGTGTGTGTGTGTGTGTGTGATGTCAAGAGGGTCCAACTTCACGTTTTGTATGTGGATATCCAGTTGCCCCAGTACCAGTTGTTGAAAATGCTGTTCTTTCTCAATAAATTGCCTTGGGACCCTTGTTAAAGATAATTGACCATAAATGTGAGGGTTGTTTTCTGGATTCTTAATTCTATTGCAGTGATCCTCATGTCTGTCCTTATTCTACTACTACATATTTTTTATTGTGGTTTTGTAGTAAGTTTTAAAATTGGAAAGTGAGAGTCTTCCAAATTGTCCTTTTTCAATATTGTTTTGGTCCTTCCACATTGCTTATATTTGCACATGATGTTTAGGATCAGTCTGTCTACTTCTCCAAAAATGACAGCTGGGATTTTGATAGGGATTGCATTGAATTTGTAGGTCAGTTTGGGAAATATCGCTATCTTCACACTGTCTTTCATTTCATGAATATGGTTATCAGTCTATTTACATGTTATCTAATTTCTTTTAATGATGTTTTATAGTTTTCAGTGTACACATTTTGCCCTCGGTTTGTTACATTTATTTCTAATATTTTATACTTTTTGATGCTGTTGAAAATGGAATTTTTTCTTTTATTTTCAGATTGTTCATTGCTCGTGTGTAGAAATAAAATCAACTTTTTTTTTTTTCTTTTTTGCGGTACACGGGCCTCTCACTGTTGTGGCCTCTCCCGTTGCGGAGCACAGGCTCCGGACGCGCAGCCCCAGCGGCCACGGCTCACGGGCCCAGCCGCTCCGCGGCACGTGGGATCTTCCCGGACCGGGGCACGAACCTGTGTCCCCTGCATCGGCAGGCGGACTCTCAACCACTGCGCCACCAGGGAAGCCCAGGCTGATACTCTTTATCAATTATTTCACATATGTAGTCGCAGCTATGATGAATGACTATAGGTTTTACATGGTGGACCGGTATGGAATTTATATATGAATGTCAAAATGCTAATACTGGGTTTTGTATGTAGAGGGAAACTCCTCATAATTATATTGCTAATGCATGTTACTCACTTATTATCTGTGACCCAGGTAAATTGTATTAACATCAGCCTTATTTTTTTTTAACATCTTTATTGGGGTATAATTGCTTTACAATGGTGTGTTAGTTTCTGCTTTATAACAAAGTGAATCAGTTATACATATACATATGTTCCCATATCTCTTCCCTCTGGCGTCTCCCTCCCTCCCACCCTCCCTATCCCACCCCTCCAGGCAGTCACAAAGCACCGAGGTGATCTCCCTGTGCTATGCGGCTGCTTCCCACTAGCTATCTACCTTACGTTTGGTAGTGTATATATGTCCATGCCTCTCTCTCGCCCTGTCACAGCTCACCCTTCCCCCTCCCCATATCCTCAAGTCCGTTCTCCAGTAGGTCTGTGTCTTTATTCCTGTCTTACCCCTAGGTTCTTCATGACCTTTTTTTCTTAAATTCCATATATATGTGTTAGCATACGGTATTTGTCTCTCTCTTTCTGACTTACTTCACTCTGTATGACAGACTCTAAGTCCATCCACCTCACTACAAATAACTCAATTTTGTTTCTTTTTATGGCTGAGTAATATTCCACTATATATATGTGACACATCTTCTTTATCCATTCACCTGTTTATGGACATTTAGGTTGCTTCCATGTCCTGGCTATTGTAAATAGAGCTGCAGTGAACATTTTGGTACATGACTCTTTTTGAATTATGGTTTTCTCAGGGTATATGCCCAGTAGTGGGATTGCTGGGTCATATGGTAGTTCTATTTGTAGTTTTTTAAGGAACCTCCATACTGTTCTCCATAGTGGCTGAACCAATTCACATTCCCACCAGCAGTGCAAGAGTGTTCCCTTTTCTCCAACGTCAGCCTTTTTGATGAGTACACAGTTAGGTTTCAGAGATTGTTGATATAAATCTGTATACTTTGTTATAATAACTTTCTACTCTGTTAAAAAGAAAGATTCTGTTTGTTGTAATAAACCAATTTCTTTAATACCATAATGATTTTTTCTACATTTTCGTTTTAGGAAATGACAAAAAGATGGAAGAAGAAGCTTCCTATTACTTGGGCTTAGCGCACTTGGCTGCTGGAGAGTATGAAACAGCATTAGCAGTAAGTTCAAGTTGACTTTAATCACTGTCACTTTTAATTTTTATTTTATTATATTTGTTCTATTTTATTATGTTTGTTTTATATTTTTTATTGTATGTTGTTATAAGGCCAACAGAAATGGGGTGAGCTGGATGTCAGTGTACCTATTTATAGAGACTAAAGCAGAATAGCCCTATTCTAGAAGCATTAAAAATTGGTTTTATTGATGAAAGTTAAATATATGGAGTAATGGGACCCTCCACTCCTATATCACCAAGGACAAGAGGAAATGGGTTTAAATGACAGGAAATAGTAAAAAAAAAAATTACGGCACACATAATATGATCTGAGAAAGTTTTCTTAGAAAAAACTGTAGTTAATAAGCAATAGATTGAATTGCATCGCAGTGAACCTTTCCTTTGTGGGGAGCAGAGGGAAGGCGGGCTGCAAAGGTGGAAGGCATTGCTAGTCCCAATCTGAGAAGTAACCTGCTTCAGGATAAAAATCAGTGTTTGCCTATCTTACGACCGGGCTTGGTGTGTTTGACTAAAAAACCCAAAAAACAAAATGTCAAGAGCTATCTTTTCCATATTAAAACTGAAATCATTTTTCTTTCATTCTTCTCTTACCTCTAATATATTCCAACTGTAACTTCTTATTGAATTTCACATACATCTCATGTAATAATCCTATTCGATAAGAAGTATTGGCTTTATTTTTCAGCTTTGAGGAGCTCTTGTTGGCTCTTTTAGATATTCATGCTAAATAGCATTTCTGTGATTGGGCTAAATATTTTCCTCTATCATCCTTAAAATTGGGTTTAATCGTAAGAGACTTGGGTTTTCCTAGTTGACTCTTCTACTTAATATTTTTTAGTTAATGACATGCACACAGCAAGGCTGTTGTGTTCCAGGTACTTTGAGGAACACAGAGGCCAACAAGATGCACATTTCCCTTTAGGAGCTAGTTGAATTAGGGGGACCAACTTGTAAACAACTATAATTCAAAGCAGGATGAACAGGGGTTTTCTGAGTTCAGAGTAGTTAGTTTCAACACTGAAGATCAGGAAGGTTGCACAGAAGAGCTTTTGAGGGGCAGGATTTATACAGGCAGAAAGCGTGAGAGTCAAGGATGATAGCATATTAGACACACACACACTCCCACACTCTCAATATGATCATAGTCAGTGGGTTTGAGAAGCAATGAATTGTCATGTACAAGATAGGATACAGTAGGAGATCAAGTTGGAAAATTAGGTGAAAATTAGCTTATAGATTCTCTCTGTCTCTCTATCACATGGCAGGCACATGGCAAAATAAATTCAAACAATACAATAGAGTTTACAGTGAAAAATAAATCTTCCTTCTGTCCCTGTACTCAGTCTCACAGTTCTTTTCTCAAAGGCAAATACAGTTACAAGTTTCTGGTTTATCCTTCCAAAAATATTCATAGGTATGCCTGGCATATAGGTGCATATATATATGTGTGTCCTTTTTGTTGTTTACAAAATGGTAACGTTTTATACACACTGTTCTGTCCCCTGAGTTAACTTCCTCCATACTAATGTATATATAGACATGCCTCATTTTAAAAGGGACTCATAGTATCCCATGATATAGTTGTACTGTAATGGATTTAACTATCTCCTATTGGTGGGCATTTAGGTTATTTCCAATCAGTTTTGTTTCACAAAGGGTATAGCAGTGAAAGCTTTGTGCCAAAGTGAGAGAAGATCTACAGAATAAATTCCTAAGGGTGGAAATGCTGGTTCAAAGAGGAGAGGATATGAATTTAAAGATAAGTTTATTTTTATTTCTAATCCTCCCTTCAAAGAAGCTTAACAAGTTTATTGTCACACAACAATAAATGAAGGTGCCTGTTTCCTCAGGAGCTATGTATATCTTTAGGAAATTAGGCATATGTATTAATACATGTTGGGAATATTTTTCCAGGCCACTGTTTTTTGGCCTTATTATGAAATTCTTCCATCAACTTTTAGATATGTGTGTGGCCAAATTTATCAATTTCTTCTTGTATGATTTCTGGACATTCTTAGAAAGGCTGTACTCATTCTAAGTACAGCCTTTCTAAGAATTAGGAATTCATCGTAATTCTGGGATTATACTTTTTAATCTTTTGGAGGGTTGGAGGGTCTTGAATGCTTTGTTGGAATGTGAAGCTTATTTTTTAAGCAATGTGGAATGTTTGGTGACTTTGATGAGGCTGGTGGCATGATCTCATTCATTTATTGGCAACTGTTTATTGAGTACCTTCTAAGTGACAGACAACATGCCAGTCATGATGGATCTGATCTATTGTTTTGGAAGATAACACTAGTGGTGTAGGATAGTCTAGTAATGAATGTATTTAAGAAGCAGCATTTGGCATCCAAGTGACAAATTTCTTGATACTGTTACTCCTTTCAGAAAAGTATTGAAATTATTTTTCTGGAGGTAAAGAAGCCATAAATCAAATGTGAAGCTCACATTCATATTAACTGTGTGACCTTGGACAAATCCCTTAAATTCTCTAAGTCTCAACTGACTCAACTAATAAGTATATTTACTTTTTGGGGGGTTGAATTGTGTTTTAAAAAGATATGTCCACTTTCTAACCCCTGGAATCTATGAATTTTACCATACTTAGAAAAAAGGTCTTTGCAGAGGTAATTAAGTTAAGGCTCTTGAGATGAGGTGATCATTGTGCTGGATTTTCTGGCTGGGCTCTAAATCCAGTGACAGGGTCCTTATAAGAAAAAGGCAGAAGGAGGTTTGAAACAGACAGAAGACAAGAAGACATGCCCACAGAAGACAAGTCCCTGTGAAGATGGTGGTAGAGATTGAAGTTGCAGTGCCACAAGTCAGGTGGCTCCAGGGATGCCTGGAGCCACCAGAAGCTTGAAGAGACAGGAAGGATCCCCTCCCCATAAGAACATGGTCCTGCCAACCCTTTGATTTCAGATTGCTAGGCTTCAAAACTGTGAAAGAATCCATTCCTTTATTTTACTTTTAACATCTTTATTGGAGTGTAATTGCTTTACATTGTTGTGTTAGTTTCTACTGTATAGTAAAGTGAATCAGCTATACATACACATATATCCCCATATCCCCTCTCTCTTGGTCTCACTCCCACCCTCCCTATCCCACCCTTCTAGGTGGTCACAAAGCACCAAGCTGATCTCCCTGTGCTATGCGGCTGCTTCCCACTAGCTATCTATTTTACATTTGGTAGTGTACATATGTCCATGCCACTCTGTCACTTCTTCCCAGCTTACCCTTCCCCCTCCCCGTGTCCACAAGTCCATTCTCTATGTCTGCATCTTCATTCCTGTCCTGCCCCTAGGTTCTTCAGAATCTTTTTTTTTTAGATTCCATATATATGTGATAGCATACAGTAATTGTTTTTCTCTTTCTGACTTACTTCACTCTGTATGACAGACTCTAGGTCCATCCCCCTCATTACCAATAACTCAATTTCGTTTCTTTTTATGGCTGAGTAATATTCCATTGTATATATGTGCCACATCTTCTTTATCCATTCATCTGTCGATGGACACTTAGGTTGCTTTCATGTCCTGGCTATTGCAAATAGTGCTGCAATGAACATTGTGGTACATGACTCTTTGAATTATGGCTTTCTCAGGGTATATGCCCAGTAGTGGGATTTCTGGGTTATATGGTAGTTCTATTTTTAGTTTTTTAGGGAATCTCCATACTGTTCTCCATAGTGGCTGTATCAATTTACATTCCAACTATAAGACACTGATGAAAGTAATTAAAGATGATACAAACAGATGGAGAGATATACCATGTTCTTGGATTGGAAGAATCAACACTGTGAAAATGACTACACTACCCAAAGCAATCTACAGATTCAATGCAATCCCTATCAAACTACCAATGGGATTTTTCACAGAACTAGAACAGAAAATTGCACAGTTTGTATAGAAACAAAAAAGACCCCGAATAGTCAAAGGAATCTTGAGAAAGAAAAACGGAGCTGGAGAAATCAGGCTCCTGGACTTCAGACTATACCACAAAGCTACAGTAATCAAGACAGTATGGTACTGACACAAAAACAGAAATATAGATCAATGGAACCGGATAGAAAGCCCAGAGATAAACCCATGCACATATGGTCACCTTATCTTTGATAAAGGAGGCAAGAATATACAATGGAGAAAAGACAGCCTCTTCAATAAGTGATGCTGGGAAAACTGGAAAGCTACATGTAAGAGAATGAAATTAGAACACTCCCTAACACCATACACAAAACTCAAAATAGATTAAAGACCTAAATGTAAGGCCAGACACTATAAAACTCTTAGAGGAAAACATAGGCAGAACACTCTATGACATAAATTGCAGCAAGATCCTTTTTGACCCACCTCCTAGAGAAAGGGAAATAAAAACAAAAATAAACAATGGCACCTAATGAAACCTAAAAGCACAGCAAAGGAAACCATAAACAAGATGAAAAGGCAACGCTTTGCAAACGAAGCAACTGACAAAGGATTAATCTCCAAAATATACAAGCAGCTCATGCAGCTCAATATCAAAATAACAAACAACCCAATCCAAAAATGGGCAGAAGACCTAAACAGACATTTCTCCAAAGAAGATATACAGATTGCCAACAAACACATGAAAGGATGCTCAACATCACTAATTATTAGAGAAATGCAAATCAAAACTACAGTGAGGTATCACCTCACACCGGTCAGAATGGCCATCATCAAAAATTTTACAAACAATAAATGCTGGAGAGGGTGCGGAGAAAAGGGAACTCTTGCATTCCTTTATTTTTGAGCCATTTAGTTTGCCTTGTTACTTCAGTCCTACGAAACTAATAATAGGATTATTAGAAAAGACAATTTATATCAAGTTTTAAAAGAGTGCCTGCCTGGTATATAAAAACTTTAGATAATTAGTAGCTTTTATTATTTTTACACTAATCAACTAAGTCTCTGGGCTTTAGTAGTAGTAGTGAATATGGAAGGAAATAGATTCAGAAGTTCTGGAGGACTTGGAATTAGATTAAATCTGGGAGGTGCAGGAGACAGTGGGGTCCAGATGGGCCTAGGTTCCTGGCTGTAGAGCTGCATGGCCTCTGGTGGGGGATGCCACAGGACGCCCAGGCTTGGGGGTAAACGAGGAGTTCAGTTTTGAATACGTTGAGTTTGAGGAGTTTTTGAGATAGCCAAAGAGAGATCTATAGACAGTGGTATATGTGGGCCTGGAGCTCAAGAGGAGGTCTGGATTGAAGATGCTGTGTAAATTTGAGGCTGTATAAATTTGCAAGTTTTCAGCATATTGAAATTGTTGAGTGCAGGAGATTTCCTAGAGACAGTTAATGTTGAATGCAAAAGTTCAAGGGCCAAGCTGGGAGAAGGAGGTGCCAAGGAGATTAAGCAGTGTCTCTGGAGAGGTAGCAGGAAAACCAGGAATAGATGATGGCATGTAAGCCAAGGAAACCAGCATGTCTAAAGGAGAGAAATGAGCACATTCCTTCTGTCTCCTATCCCTGTTTGGGGCTGGAATGAGAGAGCCCCTTGCAGATATTTCCAGTAAGATCTCAACCCCCTTACCCAGGCATGTACCTCACTGAGAGTCAAGGTTAGTTCATTCTTGTCATGTAACTCTCCAGGCAGGGCAGAGTCTTTGGAAAACCAGGCAGGCCATATTCCAGGCCTTGGCTCACTGCTACTGTCAAGAGTAGCCTGTGTGGTTGGGAAGAACCAGGGACTTGCTTGAGGCAGAATATTGTTACCTTTTTGGAACACAGCTCACCCAGAACTGAGAATTTGCAGGAATCGAGCATAAGATTTGAGCCAGACCCATGGGCAGAGCTGCAGTGCCAGTGAAGAATCTGTTGTCAGGTCTGGATACAAGATGCTAAGAGCAAACTCGAAAAGGCATCAGATTCACAGCTGGAAAACAGGAGGCAGGAAACAGGTACCAGGGAATCACCAGAGAATGGGAATTTGGCACTGGGGTGTGGCTGGGTGGAGAGTGGACACTGAACAGTTGTACCTGATTCGGGGCATGGAGGTCTTCCAGCTCGGGCTGATTTTAGAGGGCAGCGTGTTTTTGCTGTTGCACTGAAATTAGTTCCCACAAAACCTGACATCTTGCTTTGATTTCAGATAGATGGCCACCATCTTTTCATTCTCTCTAGTATCTTACTTTAGCCACTTTTCCCTCCTTCCTTTCAGATATAAAAGGACATTCTTCCGACTTGAGTTTGAATCCCCTTTCAGTTTTTCTAAAATTTATTTTATTGAAGTACAGTTGATACACAATGTTGTGTTAATTTCTGCTGAACAGCAAAGTGATTCAGTTATATATACATTATTTTTTTATATTCTTTTCCATTATGGTTTATCACAGGACACTGGATAAAGTTCCCTGTGCCTTTTCACTTTTTTCTTTCTGGACTTGGTGAAGGTGATCGTATAAACTAGTGACCTATTTTCTATTTGCAAACTACAGCCTGTCTTTCCTTCTGCAGCTGCTCTCCATCTGAAGGCATGGCTTCTAGTTTACAAGATGTCTATTGGAAACCCACACCTTATTTAGTGAATGTATTGTAAAAGAAGAATTACATGATCAATTAATAAATAAGATTGATTCCCTGATTGGTTGATTAGGTATCTGCCTGGTTATCTAATCACAAGGTAAAAATTCAACACATAAAAAAAGAATTTTTCTTTTGAAGTCCTTTTTTATCCTACTTTCCCACCCTGTGCAGTATTACCAACACTATCTTCATCTGTTCTAAAGCATCGATGGTGTTTCTGTCACACTGTAGTTCTGGAGGGCAGTAAGAATGCCTTGAAATCAGCTTCGTCATGTGGGAACCAGCGTGAGAAGCTGTCCAGTTAGATTTAACATTGCCTTTTCATATTCAGTCTATCTCATCATCAATTCTGTACACTGTTTTTATTCTCTCACTTGTATTTTAAGCTTATAATTTGGAATATTTTCCAATTTTCAGGATCTTGCCCCTAGATTCAACCACTACCTCTAACAAATTTCTTCTCCCTTCCAGTAATGTTCATCTGTTTAAAGATTTTTACGTGAATTTTTCAAAGAATCTTGGCTTAGAGAAACCTGTCACAGGTAAATATCCCTAATTAATGGTTCTGATGATCTGAAACAGAAGGGACTCTGAAATTTTGCTAATGTATCTCAATTGAAAAGCTTTAATTTATTAATAAATGATTAATACATGTAATAGAAGAATATGTTGACAAGTATATAAATAAGGTTTGGTCATCCATTCCTTGCTGACCAAGCATTCTTTACTGAATGACGGACTAGCACTAAGTTAAAAACAAATAATGGATTTATTTAGGGCTGAAATCTACTAATGAGAAAAGGGCATTTGGTGAAGAGAAGTGATAGTTCCTGTAATAAACCTGTGCAGCAGGTCACAGAGACACTGACATTTAAAGAGGAGAAAGCTACCCACGTATATCAATCAGGTGCTGAGGAAAGTAGTAATTCCCTTTGGCCATCATCAATTTCCACCTGAAAATGTTCCAAGTAGAGTAGATTCTGAATTTTAGAAAGTAAATACATCTTATGAGGGCTTCCCTGGTGGCGCAGTGGTTGGGAGTCCGCCTGCCGATGCGGGGGACAGGGGTTTGTGCCCCGGTCCGGGAGGATCCCACGTGCCACGGAGCGGCTGGGCCCCTGAGCCGTTGCCGCTGGGCCTGCGCATCCGGAGCCTGTGCTCTGCAGCAGGAGAGGCCACAGCAAGGAGAGGCCGTTGTACCGCAAAAAAAAGAAAAAAAAAATGTATCTTATGAAGTCCTAAGATTTCAAAGAGAAAAATATTTTACCAAAAATCACATTCAAGACCTTATGCAAAGTTGGCCCAGCTCCCACAATCAAATATTGCAACCATAAAGTTATTTTAAGAAAAAGGATGGTCCTATCGTAGTAAATTGTTTTCATGCACGAATTTTCTTTCTCTCTAAATGCTCTATTCCACTTACTAATCTTAGGAACATCAACTTTACTTTGTCTTCGGTACATTCAGTGAGTTATTTGCTTCCCATTGTTTAGTGATAATGTAGCCTATCAAAAATTATATTGTGAAAGGAAAATTCACCATATTGATTTTGCTTTTGTAGTACAAAATTCTTGTCCTAGTATTTAATTATTCCATATACAAAACAGTAGCTATTTGTATGTTTGAAGACATGTCATCATCTTTATAATAACTTAGAATGCTTCTAATACTGGTGTTAGCTTGTATGCATGGTTAACCCAAATCTCTAGCCTCCTCAGCAGCACCCCATAGAGAAATGCATGTAAACGATGTAGCAGAAAAAAATAGTTACACTAATATTCTAGCAGCTAATGGATTGTAGGTAAATATTAACAATGGAGGGTATGGGTCATATTTGTAAAATGATATATTCTTAAGTTTTCACTAAGTAATTGTAATTAAATTTTATTTATTATTTTAACTCAATAGATGCAAACAAAGACAAAGCTATTATATATCAGCAGGCATTTTTAACAAAGGATGATTTATTTGATTTGTAATGTTTAAGGCACAGAAAGTTTGGGGATTCTTACAGTTGTTTCCATTTAGTTTCTTCTGTGTTCAATTTGATACCTTCTCCCTTAAAAGTCACTCCATCCTTGATGACAGTGGGCTCTTCATCTAAATGGTAATCTAGCTGACACATACATGCCTTGGCAGATTCTAAGGTAACATACATAAAACAAATTTTCCTTTTGGTCACTTTTATAAGTGAAGATTTTTATCTACCATGAAACCATGATGCAACCTGAATAAATGTGAGTTCTTCATGGCTCTCTTGGTGGAATACCATATTAAAAGGAAAACATCCACCAAGCTAAAAGGAAAGTAATATCAATTTCTCCTTACTTGTCCTCAAAGAACAAGAGGTAAAGTTCTTAACTCACAGTAACATCGTTTAGACTCTTCTCTCCTTCCATTTAAAATTTTTTTTCAATTTGTCTTTCTCTAGATATCCTGAAGCCTGTATCTTCATGTCACTCTCTGGACCCCAAAGTTCCTTCCTGTGTTCCACTCACACATGGTTAATCACCCCTCTCCCTTCCCTCTCTCATCTGCCTGCTTTTCTTTCTCACATCTCTTCAACAGGCACATGAAAAGATGCTCAACATTGCTAATTATTAGAGAAATGCAAGTCAAAACTATAATAAGGTACACCTCACACTGGTCAGAATGGCCATCATTAAAAAGTCTACCAATAACAAATGCTGGAGAAGGTGTGGAGAAAAGGGAACCCTCATACACCATTGGTGGGAAAGTAAATTAGTGTAGCCACTATGGAAAACAGTATGGAGGTTCCTCAAAAAACTCAAAGTAGAGTTGCCATATGATCCAACAATCCCACTCCTGGGCATATATCTAGAGAAAACTCCAATTCGAAAACATACATGCACCCCAGTGTTCATAGCAGCACTATTTACAATAAGCCAAGACATGGAAACAACCTAAATGTCCATGGACAGATGAATGGATAAAGAAGATGTGGTATATATATACAATGGAATACTACTGAGCCATAAAAAAGAATGAAATAATGCCATTTGCAGCAACGTGGACGGACCTAGAGATTATCATACTAAGTGAAGTAAGTCAGACACCATATGATATCACTTATATGTGGAATCTGAAATATGACGCAGATGAACCTATCTATGAAACAGAAACAGACTCACAGACATTGAGAACAGACCTGTGGTTGCCAAGGGGGAGGTGGAGTGGGGGAGAGATGGATTGGGAGTTTGGTATTAGCAGATGCAAAGTATTATATATGGAATGGTCGGACAACAAAGTCCTACTGTATAGTACTGGGAACTATATTCATAGTTTCCTGTGATTAACCATAAGGGAAAAGAATATGAAAAGAATGTATATGTATATATGTATAACTGAATCACTTTGCTATACAGTAGAAATTAACACAACATTGTAAAGTACTATACTTTAATAAAATAAATTAAAAAGAAATTGTGGTTCTTTTTAGCAGACTCATTTCTACTTCTTCTATCCTTACTCTTCCCCCCCAAAATTCTAACTCTCATCTGCATAGTAGAGGCCCAGTATGGGGGGCTGGTTTGGGGGAGGAAGGAGGAGTGGGCCAGGCCAGAACTAGTAGCTGGGAAAGGAAACAAATACTCGTGCAGGAATTGCTTTTGATTCTCTTGCTCTTTTTTTTTTTTTTTTAACGCGGGCCTCTCACTGCTGTGGCCTCTCCTGTTGCGGAGCACAGGCTCCGGACGCGCAGGCTCAGCGGCCATGGCTCACGGGCCCAGCCGCTCCGCGATATGTGGGATCTTCCCGGACCGGGGCATGAACCTGTGTCCCCTGCATCAGCAGGTGGACTCTCAACCGCTGTGCCACCAGGGAAGCCTGATTCTCTTGCTCTTTATGTGACACATTGTTGAAAACTATATGTGAAAAGAAAAGAAATGTTAAAAAAAAAAAAAAAAAAGGAGAGAAATGGAAAGAAAGTAAAGAAGCCAAGGACCAAGGCAAAGGAGAGATGGAGAAAGAGGTGCTCTGAGGCTCTGTCTTCATTTAGGTCTTTGGTGCATTCATTCACATGCTTCAACTCTGCAAAGTTCTGCACATTTGCAGTATAGGATGATATGATAAATCTTTCTGATGGACCATACCTACTAATGCACATAGTCTGAATCAGTTTGTCTACAGGAGGAATTGCTTCTTCAATCTGCCTTTCACCCTTTCCTGTCTTCTTTCAGCTCTGTGTACTAGACTGTGAGAAGTTTAGGACCAGTTTAATAGGGTATCATAATATTTAGTTAGAGTTGCCTGAGTGGATACAATGCTCACATCTGTTACCAAATCTGTGATTCTTAGAAGTCTGCATGAAGTAAAGGCAGTAAATGCTAGCATTCTTCAGATAAGGAACTCTCAATTGCTTTTTAGAGAGTACATTTAACAACTCTTTGAAAAGAGAGGACAATGTGAAATGGTTAAGATGGTGGACTTTAAAATCAGCTGATGGAGGATGGAATCCCAGCTCTGCTATCAGCACACCATATGACATTACATAAGCAAAGTGACGATTCTGAGCATTAGTTTCTTCGTCTGTAAAATGGGAATAATACTGCTCCCTAACTCAGCACAGCTCTGTGAAAATTAAGTGAGAAAACGTGTGTAAAGTTTGTGGCATAAAGTCTAACATATAGAAAACTGTGACTATTATATTACCATTAATATGCATAAAATAACTAGTTTCCAAAGTGCTAGATGGTCAAACATCTACAGAAATCACAATTTCTGGTTTTTGCTCTAGGCCCAAGTATTCCCAAACCAACAGTTAACGTAGGATAAAATGTTAAATATGTAGGTGAAAGTCTTTAAAAAGCTGTTGGAAGTAGGATTTTATTTAGAAAGTATGTTACATTATAAAGATCATCTTTATGTAATATAGTTCAATTGTAATAGCAATATCTCTCTAATTGTTTTTTTATTGAAGTATAGTTGATTTATTATACAATGTTTCAGGTGTACCAGCAAAGTGATTCACATATACATATGAATATATATTTATTCTTTATATATATATATATTTTTTTCTTTTCCAGATTCTTTTCCATTATAGGTTATTACAAGATGTTAAATATAGTTCCCTGTGCTACACAGTAGGTCCTTGTTGTTTACCTATTTTATATATAGTAGTATCTGTTAATGCCAAATTCCTAATTTATGCCCCCCTTTCCCCTTTTGTAACCATTAGTTTATTTTCTATGTCTGTGAGTCTATTTCTGTTTTGTAAATAAGCTCATTTGTATCTTTTTTTTTTTTAGATTTCACATATAAGTGTTATCTCTAATTGTTAAGTGGTTAAATATTTGAACTGACAGTAGGTTTTGAGCTATAGTCTTTATAAGGAAGGTAACTACGGTGTAGAAAGAGCATGTGAGAGTTGAAGTTAGAAGAGATGGCTCTTAGGCCTGTCTGCCACATACGAGCTGCTGACCTTAGCTTAGTCACTTAATTTCTTGGAGGCTCAGTTTCATTTGTAAAATAAGGATGACGATGACAGCTTCACTATATCTTTGTGAAAATCAAAAGAAATAAAAGTATCTTTACACTTTAGACTACCAACAGTTTTCAGATGTAAGGTACCATTATTACTACAGGCTATGATATAATTAGCACTGAGCACTGACAGCAATGATACTCTAGTAGGTAATATTTACTGAGTATCTATTGAGAGCTCCTGCTTTGTACTTATTTTTTTCTTAACCGTAATTCACTAAATGTATCATATGTAAATTACATAGTGCTTACATTTATCTTTGTAGTGGCACATATTTTTCTAATGGAAAATAATAAACCAACATTTTATGGAAAACTTTTTATTAATTTATTAATAACTTTTCCTTGAGTTAAAAAAGGCATTTATAGGGGCTTCCCTGGTGGCGCAGTGGTTGAGAGTCTGCCTGCCGATGCAGGGGACACGGGTTCATGCCCCGGTCCGGGAAGATCCCACGTGCCGCAGAGCGGCTGGGCCCGTGAGCCATGGCCGCTGAGCCTGCGCATCCGGAGCCTGTGCTCCGCAACGGGAGAGGCCTCGGCGATGAGAGGCCCGCGTACCACAAAAAAAAAAAAAAAAAAAAAAAAAAGGCATTTATCTCCCCCCAAAAAAGAAATATGAGTCATTTCTTAAAGATCAGAGCTCTTCACTGTCGACAATAGAAGTTGTCTTTACTTGCAATTAGAAATCATTACCTAAAATTGACCCTTCTGTTCCTGTTTAATGGCCTCAGTGTCTGAGAGGAGCTCAGATGCTGGCACAGAGGAAACATGGCCTCCTCCTCCCAGAGGACCTCTGGTTATCATTATACAAAACATGCAGACAGTCCTGTGTGCAGCCAGTGCGCCTCCTGGTCCTGTGTTCATCACCAGCTTGGGAAGCATGCTACAGAGGGCTCGCCATGCAGCTTGAGACGGTTCAGGTGTAAGCTCAGGGGACTCGGCAGTCAGTTTCCTGCTTTACATCAGAGTTTTTATCTGCCTTATCCTTTTGGCTCATGACCCACCTCAAGCAGTCTCCTTCTTGGGAATCTAAAGGAGCAGCTGTCCCATATCCCATTTCCCCCAGTTGTCGCCATGCAGGCCTCTTTCTATTCGGCATCGTAGACCCTCCACACACACCCCAACCACTATCCAAATTAGCGCTTCCTTCATTTTCATTCTATACATTTTGCTAAGTAGAGAAATGTTCAAAATATCCTCATCTGACAAGCAAAAAAAGGTCATAGGATTAAAAAAAACACCGATATAAGAAGAAAATAGTCATATTTCCTAATTTTAAAAAATGGATTTATTTCCAAATCATAGAATTCTATTACTCTAAATTATTAAGCAATAACTTACAGCATGGTATGTGTGTATTCCACATCTGATGTTATTTAATACCTTTTGAACAGTTAGCCTTATTTGGAAAATAGTATTTTAAGTAGCTCATTAAAAATGTGTTTTAATAATTTGGAGATTATGAAAACATAAAATGTTTTACTAATAATTTTGCTACTGTTATCTCTGTATTTAAAGTCATGACCTTTCTAAAGCATTAAAACAGATGACCTTACAGTAACAAGTTAATAAAAATTTCTGTAGCAAAGACTGCAGACTAAAATCTTAGTAAATTAAAATTTAAAATTTCCCTGTTAATGGGGAGCTAACTCTCTTTAAACCCTTTATTTATTTATTTTTTTAGGTTTCCTAATGGTTCTTTTTCTTTACAATGTTACAGCTTAGGAAAATAGCATGTGTGTTTTTCTTCTTTTTAAATGATGAATACATAATGGTACTTCTCATAGAAATTACAGTATTTGTCACTTAAATGACAAAAGCATTATAGAAAAATTTAAAAACTCAAGAAAAAATAAAAGTCTGGTTTTTTGTTTTTTTTTTTTTTTGTGTGTGTGTGTGTGGTATGCGGGCCTCTCACTGTTGTAGCCTCTCCTGTTGCGGAGCACAGGCTCCGGGTGCGCAGGCTCAGCGGCCATGGCTCACGGGCCCAGCCGCTCCACGGCATGTGGGATCCTCCCGGACCAGGGCATGAACCTGTGTCCCCCACATCGGCAGGCGGACTCTCAACCACTGCACCACCAGGGAAGCCCAGAAGTCTGTATTTTTAAAAACAGTAATCTGTATGGCAAAATTTACAAGTTGTAGACTTTCACGGAAATGAAAAGAAGTTTTATGTCAGGAAAGAAAGTTCATGGCCTAAATGAATATAAACAGTGATTTTCTAGTAATAAAATTTATTTATTTATTTTTTAAATGTGAAAGCTGGTTTTAAATTCCCTTGAGCTCTAGAATACCACTTTAATCAAAACTTTCTGAATATTATTATTATTTCTTGTAAAAAAAAAAGTGCTGCTAGACTAGCTCTTTTCAAAGCTGCTGAAATTTTTGTTTCCAGTCATTTTAAGAAATAGTGCACAAATTTCGGATATCTGCTTTGAGAGAAAATGAAGAGAAGGATAATTATTTCTATTTGGTTCATTCTAAAGAGGGTGAACTTCAAGACTCTGAAAATTGAGACTCTAATCAACTATCCCGAATAGTGACATATGGAACATAATGTATGTAGACTCCTTAAAGTTCAAGGCCTAGCATATGAAAATGTTCTCTGGAGCAATAAAGCAACCTGCATAGTTCATCACAAGACTAATTGTATGACAGACCTAGAGGCAACGGCACAGCTGTTAGCAAACATTAATCCAGAGGCCCCCAAAGAAGAGGCATCACACCTGCAAGAAGCCAGGGATGATTATAGGATTAGATGGGTTAAACAGCAATCCTGTGCAGATCATACTTCATCATTATAAATCGAGCCAAATTGTATATTTTTCCTCTACAACATGAGAGGGATAACTTCAGAAAGAAAAATGTCATTCAACATCTTAAAACTTATCCAAAGTATTCTCAAATGTATCTGCAGTGTAGATAGTTTCTTGATCTTCAATTAACAGCTGTATTGACTTATAGAGATTATCAGTATATTAGTGCTCAATAAAAACAACGTATACTAGACTCTAAAAAATAGCATTAATCCTATACTACTAATATTCAATCTATATACTTAAAAATATTTAAAAACTATTTTACCCAGTAATTTCAACCCTCTCCCTAAATAAACGTGTAAAAGTTTAGTTAATAACTAATAAAAATCGACTTGTTGAAGATTTAATCACCGTTTTTTTCATGAATGTCTTCTTTTGACCCTCTTTTTTTCTAGTATGTAACAGCTTTCGTTTGTGAGCGTTTCAAGGGAGAAGGTTAATATTCTTTTACATAAAAGTGTGACCTAGAGGCAAAAAAATTAGAAGGTCAAATAGTATCAAAGTCTGGCAAGGATGTGAAACAGCAGGAACTATGGTTAGAAGTGGAGTCTCGTTCAGAGTGATGGGTGGGGGCCAGTTAGTATATGATTACCCTGTGGTGCCAGCCCCACTCCACAGAGAAACTCTTCAGTGACATGTTACAGAGGGCCTTTGAGTGGAAAGGGAATAAAAGAGGGAGAGAGAATGGAGAAAAAAATTTATTAAAAACAATCGAGAGGGCGTGCACAAATCAATAGTGTGCCCTGCTCTAAAGAGTGCGGCGAACTTGATTCTGTGTGCTAGAGTTTCATAATAAATAATCACATAATGTAGCAGTGACAAAATGCTTTTTGATTGCAGCCTGAATGTGTCTCATGGTTCTTGCTCAAATAGATATTTGAGATATTTAGATGTTTTTTTTTTTTTACAAAGCTCACAAAGAGTTCTTTGAGTTTCTGGTGGACATTTTTGCACTAGTATTCAACTAACCATCTTGATGTTTTGATTTGGGTTCCCCAGTAGCAGACTTTGAGACATGGTTTTGAGTACAGGTTGTTTATCTGGGAGAGGTTCCACAAGCAGAAGCATCCAGCCAAAGAAGGAGGCCACAGAAGGTGTGTTGCCGCTAATGGAACTCCATCCTGCTGGCACACTCTGGGAAACAGATCAGTTATCCCAATGGAGGAACAAGGGAGCTGGTGTATTTATCCACCAATTCGCAGCCTCTGTTGGTTGAGAGCTGCTTCCAGGGACACATTCTCTGGCAATTCCAGTTTACCATGAGGCCAGCCATCAGACAGAAAGTTCCAGGTGCTGCCTCAGCAGCCTTTGGCTGCAGAGATGACAGGAGCGGCACTGACAGTGTCAGCTACACCCGTGCAAATCATTTGATTTCTAAGCTTCCTTTTCCATCCCATAAAATGGGATGATATAGTTGCTGTGAGGATTAAATGAGACAAGATAGTAATGTGCTTGGCACTTAGTAAGCATTCAATAAATGGTAGCTTTGTTCTGTTTTAAGAACACTCACAATTTTGCATATCTTTTGACTCAGGAATTACTCATTTCAGAATTTATCTAAAGGAAATAATTATTAATGTATACAAATATTTAGCTGTAATATTGTTTGTATAATTATTAATATATTCAGAGATTCAGCTATAACTTTTTTATACAATGTTATGTGTTGTTTATAATGGGGAAAAATCCAGAAGCAAAGTAAATGTACAATAGCAAATTAATTAAACATCGTTGAGTATCCTGACACAAAAAAATAAATATTTTATAACAATAAAAGCAATATCAATATATTAAATAAAATATCAGGATACAATACAATGTACATTATGACTGTACTTATATGTTTATATACACACATATACATATGTATATATGAAAATACTAGAAACACCAAATTGTTTTCAGTGATTATCTGTGGAAGCTGGGCTACGGATGATTTTAATTTTCTATTTTGGGGGGAGTGATGGGTCTGTATTCCCCAAAATTTCTAACAATTAACATATATGGATTTTGTAATAAGAAAAAGCTATTATTTTTCCATTCCATTAAAATTTAAAGACCTTAATTAATGTTTTCAGTAGGTTTTATATAGACTGTTTTCATAGTAAAAATCTTCTACACAGGATTGATAGTAGCAGTTAGCCATTTCTGCAGCTCATCTTATCCCAAAACATTAGAGAAAGTTATTAAATGCTTGACAACTAATAAAGGACATATAAAGATGACCTGATAAAGTGAAAAGACAATCATATGAATTATAAAGCAAAAACAATAAAATAGGGAGAAAACTACAGCCCTGTGCCTTTTGGTATCCTGAGTAAATCTGGCCAAAGTCCATGTAAACAAGAATAGTAACTACTATGTTGATGATGGACTATTTTATGTGTTTATTTATTTATTGAAGTGTAGTCGATTTACAGTGTTGTGTTAGTTTCAGGTGTACAGCAGAATGAATCAGTTATACATATATATGTGCATATATCTATTCTTTTTCAGATTCTTTTCCATTATAGGTTATTACAAGATATTGAGTATAGTTCCCATATTCATATAGTGCCATACAGTAGGACCTTGTTGTTTATCTGTTTTATATATAGTGATGATTTGTTTTAAATTTCAGTTTGGTGCACATTTTTGAATAACAGATCTGAGCCATTTCCTCACGCTCAAGTAGATTCTTATTATGCTGCAAGACTGAATTGCCTGTACAGGAAATGGGCACCTAACACGTACTTGTGCCATACTTTAACAGGAACCAAGAGCTAGAGAAGCAGCAGGGAAACTTTGTCTTATTTGGAGATGTCTTGTTTCTAACGTTGGGTTACAGATATCACCACCACTATTACATCTCACCCCAGCGAATCTCTAGGAGAGGGTCCTGAAATAAGCTAAGCCAATCAGATTGCTTACCTGATAATTTTGTTTATTTAAATAAACATTTGAATTGAACTTTTCAAGGTAAAGGGCAGCTGTCCCCTCAGTGGAGAGGAGACAACACAAGTGAAGGCCTGGGAGGGCCGAAAATGCTTTCCAGTCACGCTGGGGTGTCAAACTCGGATGGTGGTGGTGTAGCTCCTAATAGACACATTTGACAGACATTTCACAACTTTACAGTTTTTCTGGCTGGGTAGATGAAAGTAAGGAGACAGGATGGAGACCAAGATGAATCTGGAGCTTTTTGTTCAAGTAATCCAAAGTACGGTGGTACTGTTAGCTGAGATAAAGCCACAGGAGGAGAAGCAGCTACATAGAGGAATTTTTAATAGCGATTTGGAGGACATCTGTTGTCTCTGTCTTCCCAGAGCATCACACCATTCCCACCGCCACTTTTCTGCGGGCTATGGTCTTGTTTCTAACGTTGGGTTACAGATATCACCACCACTATTACATCTCACCCCAGCGAATCTCTAGGAGAGGGTCCTGAAATAAGCTAAGCCAATCAGATTGCTTACCTGATAAGTTTGTTTATTTAAATCAGAGCCAGTCCTCTGTGGTGAGGCTGGGAGCTTCTAGAGCCATGGAGGATGGTGCGCTGAGAGAATAAAGCTAATACACAGAGGAAAAACCAAGATAAGAAATGGAGAGAACAATTCCTAGTGGCATTTGAGTCCTTAGTTTCCCCTTTGGCCTAAATTAGATTGGGGTGGTTTTTGTCCCGTGAAATGAAATGAGCCCTAACTGATAGAACAGCAACATCCTGAATAACAACTGATGTGTCTTTGTGTGTTATGTGTCTAGAACTGTACCCAAAGCTTTATCTCATTTAATACTCACAAGAACCCTAAGAGGCAGATATTACTAGTATTTTCTATTTACTCCCATTTCACAGATGAAGAAGGCTGAGACTTAGACTAAGTGACCTCCCCATGGAGATCTCGAAGCTAGCAAACGCAGAGCCAAGACTGAGGAGTCAGCTACGCCCCTAACTGCTAATGCTGTTGCAACTGACAAAGTCGTCAGTAAGATGATTTTTTTTTGGGAGGCGGGGTACGCGGATCTCTCACTGTTGTGGCCTCTCCCGTTGCGCAGCACAGGCTCCGGACGCGCAGGCTCAGCAGCGGCCATGGCTCACGGGCCCAGCCGCTCCGCGGCATGTGGGATCTTCCCAGACCGGGGCACGAACCCGTGTCCCCTGCATCGGCAGGCGGACTCTCAACCACTGTGCCACCAGGGAAGCCCCAGTAAGATGATTTTAAACTCCTTTGTTAAGTCTCATCACAAATTTCTCATGTACATTTTAAAAAATATTCTCATCTGTTCTGCTTAATGAACTACTTATTGGCATAAATAACACTTTGTTATTCTTGTCCAGTAGAAATTATTATTGAATAACACTTGATGCCTAAAAAGAAAAATCACCTCCCTGCTGCCAGGCCAGTTCAGAATCAGCACAGAATTGGGGGAAGAGAGTGAGAGGGTACAGGACGTGGGAGTGTCAAGTGGCATCAGGCTAAGAGTGACCCACTGCTTTGTAGCTTCTCCAGAGAAAGAGACGCCAGGAATTCTCACCTCTCATTTTCATTTCCCATCTCCCTCTTACGCTCCATTGGCATAGATAAAGGCGTACCATAGATTCCTCGTTGGTTATGACTTACCTGCTTAGCTGAATTTGCCTTGTTTTCTCTGGATGTTTTGCTGACAATGAACTATGTAGCAGCGCTAGAGTTAATACATCTGTAAAAAGCAAAAAAAAAAAAGTAGCAGAGTTCTTTCTCAAAAGCAGTGTGTTCAACACATTATTCCTATAACCCCTGGTCTCTTCTTGCTAGTGATACAAATTTGCTATCTACAAGCAACTCTTAGTAAATGCAAGGGAAAGAGCATAAAAAGTATCATTTGTTAGATTTTCAGTTGAAAAATCTGGTAGAGCAGAATGTTTGTCACTTTTGGATAAAATAAATTGGGGGAGAGAGATAGGTCCTTCCTGTACGTTTCAAATCTCTCTGTTACTGTCTTAACCATTATCACAGTGTGATGTCGTGGTTAAGAGCACGGCCCCTGGAGTCACATCGCCTGATTCCACATCCTGGTCCTGCCACTTCTAATCCTGTGACCTTGGGTGAGTTACTTAACCTCTCTTGTGCCTCCGTTTCTCACTTGCAGCATAAGGATTATGTTAGTACCAGTTAGGTACTAATAGGTACACATAGGGTGGTTGTGAAGGTTGAATAGGTGCATATGTAGAAAGTACTTAGATCTATGCCTGGCATACTGCACTCCCTCAATAAATGCTGGTGAATAGTATGGAATAGTAAAAGAATGATTTGCTGGGTTAGTGCAAGGATTATGTTATTCCTGCTGCCATCGCTGACTTACCACATCATAGACAAATCTCTTAGCATCCCACTTTGTAAAATGAAGATGATATTTATTAATATAGCATGTAGCTGAAAATTCCATTGGAATAGTAACGAGATAATGGTCTATTGGTCCTTATTATTGTACTGCAAATGATTTAACTATACCTTTTTCCTAAATTTAATTAAACATATTCATTTTCCCTATGAGCTTATATTAGCTTACAGCAGAGTGACTGTTTATGATGTTCATTTTTATATGTTATAATATCACAGATATTACCAAAATAAACATTTTCACTTTAAAATATTATGTAAATAATTACTGTTTGTCACAAGCTTGCAAGGCAAAAATTACTTTTTAATTGTTTATTGTAATAGATTATGTGGGAATGGAAAAGTACTGTCCAGGCAATCATTATGATCTTCAAAATTGGTTTTGAAAGTACTAGAGAGACCACCAAACTGGGAGTCAGACATCCTGAGTTCTAGTTGTGGTTTTGTTAACAAGCTCTTTGGCCTTGGACAAGTCATTAAACCTTGTTCAATTTCCTTAACAACATTGTTGCAGGACACCATTGTTGTAATCTTGGTTGACAGTAGGACAGGTGGTACCAAAAGGAACCAGAACTTGGAGCCTGGTCTGCATGGTGGCAGACTGCAGGCAGCATCGTGGCACTGAGGTGGGAGAGAGGACCAGATAAAAGTGCTGTCTCTGAAATCAGATGGCTTGGGTCCAAATCTTTCCTTAATCACTTACCACTTATATGACCTTGGCCCAGTGGCTTCACCTCTATGTGCCTCAGTTTTCTCACCTTTAAAAAAAATGTAATAATAATAATAATAATGCCTACCTGTGGGTGTCAGGGAGATTAAATTAGTTAATATGTGTAGTCTTAAGAGTAATCTATGACTTACTCACTCAGCAAATAGTTTTGGAGCACCTATTGCCAAATCCTACTCTAGACACTTGGAATACATAAACAGCAAAACAAAGACCTTTGTCCTCATGGGCTTCCATCCCATTGGAGAAAGACGGACAACGAAGATGAAACATAATGAACAATTGAGTTATGACAGCAGTTGATAGTTTGTTAGACAATCATAAGCGATAGAGAAATAAAGAAAAAAAATACAAAGGAATGATTCAGGAATGCCAAAGCAAGTGGTGGGTGGGAGGAATTTTAAACAGATGATCAGAGAAGGAAGGCGTTGTGGAGAAGTTGACTTTGCTGCAAGACTGAAGCAGATGAGAGAGTTAGTCATGCAGGTAAGGGAAGTACATTCCAAGCAGGGGCGATCGTCAAGGTCAGAGGCCCTAGGCAGCAATGTGCCTCAGAGGCTTGGGGCCAGGAAGGCTGAAAAGAAGCAAAAGGAGAGCAAAGTAATAGGAGCCGAAGTTGGAGAGATGAGGGGTGGGATCACGGAAGGCATCCCATTATAATGAGATGTGTTTTTTGTCTGGGTGAAAAGGGGGTCATGCAGGCAGAGGAATGACATAAGAAATACTCCTGCTATCATCAGTTATTATCATTAGGCCATGTGGTGAAAAAAGTAGCAGCTGGTAATAGGCAAAGCTGAAACCAGACCAGCATGAGGTTAACATCCAGAACATCGGACACCAGGCAGTGGGTAGCCCTGTAGGTAAGTGAAGAGTACCTTCCGGGAAAGGCACCAGGAGGCAGTAAGCTGTGAGGTCTCCGTCAGCACAGCCACCCTCAGGGTCACCCTGCAGTAGGCATATCACAGTGCTCTAGAAGAAAACAAGTAGGATTTGAAGTCCAATAAACCCAGTCCAAATCCTTTCTCCTCCTCCAACTCTAGGACTGTGCGCACCAGAGAGAGTTACTCAGCCTCTCTGTGCTTCGTGTTTCTCGTTTGTGCAATGGGAATGTTAATATTTATCTCAAAGAGCTCTGTGAAGAGTAAACGTACCAAGAATATAAAACACTCTGCATAGGTAGTTTTTGCTCAGTTAATGGTAGTGACCGCCATTGGCAAGTGACAAGCACCAAGTCACAGGGACTGGGGTTCAGGAATGGGACTTGTGGTGGGAGCACATTGATGGTGGTAAGGTAGGTCTCCAGACTCACAGTAAGTAGGGACCCAACCACGTACCAAGTACCAAGACAGAGATTCAAGCAAGAAGAATAAGGGATGCAGCTCCAAAGGCTGCGATACATGTTGGGGCCTTGGTCTCAAGGCACCCAGCAAGAGCCTGGTCACTTTTTTTTTTTTTTTTAATTTATTTTTGGCTGCATTGGGTCTTCGTTGCTGCGCATGGGCTTTCTCTAGCTGCGGTGAGCAGGGGCTACTCTTTGCTTCGGTGCACGGGCTTCTTATTGCGGTGGCTTCTCTTGTTGCCGAGCACGGGCTCTAGGCACGCGGGCTCGGAAGTTGTGGCACGTGGGCTCAGTAGTTGTGGCTGGTGGGCTGTAGGAGCGCAGGCTTGGTAGTTGTGGTGCATGGGCTTAGTTGCTCCATGGCATGTGGGATCTTCCCAGACCAGGGCTCGAACCCATGTCCCCTGCATTGGCAGGCGTATTCTTAACCAGGGAAGCCTGAGCCTGGTCACTTTTAACAAAGGTTAAAATCAGAATATAATCTGCGACAAACTAATGTGATACCAAGCTTCTACCCTGGTAGACCAGGGGCAGAGATGGTCCCGGAGACTGGGGTAGGTCGAAGTTGCTAACTGGGTGGACCCCCAGCAGGGCAGACGGCAGAGCTCAGGGAGCAGAGTAACTAGCACGTTATTACAGAAATTATCTTTTCGGCTCTATTAACTCTCCGTTTCTAAGTATTGATAAGTAATTTGAAAATGCGAAATATAATGGAAAATTTCTAGTTTAGCCTACAAAGCCTAAAGCTTACTATAGAATGTAAGCAGCAATTTTTTTACCATTTTATTTTCAGCTCATATGTTGTTTCAGAGCTGATCAAAGGCATTGGTTGCAAAGTATAAAATAAATCACACTTCTAAATAAACCACTAAGGAGTGTTAAATTGATTTAAGTGATTTTCGGAATATTAATATTTCAAACGTCTCTGTCCCAAGCCTCTTTACAGCTACCTATAGCAATAATAACTACCATTTCATTCTACCATTCTTCATCTTATAATATTACATAGTAAACTGTGTAAAAAGAACATTGTTTTTTAGCACTGGAATAGAAATGTAGGATTTCAGCTGTTTATTTATGTTTAACTATCTTGAATTTTATTCAGTCAATAAAAGTATACTCGATTAATGCATTTCTTATACTCTTTGCCTAGGTTGAGGTACTAGAGTGCCATGTTTGTTTTTCATTATTAAAGAAAACTTTGCCTTCCACTCCCATTCCTTTGCGGTAAATTTGATTTTAAGCAGCATGTATTTCAGGGTTAGTCTCAGTCTTGAGAAATTTTCCAGCCACAGAATTATGCATCTTTGGCTTATCTAAAAATATGGTTTAAATTGTACACATGATTTTCCTAGAATGTTTTTAATATATACGGAAGAAAAACCGGTATCTGCAGCGTTAAATGGAATGTCAATGAATATCCCTCAGTGGGGGGTTTGGACACCAAAGCGTCCCACGCATACACTTTGGTGGTAGAGTCAGCCGGGTGGCACAGTGTGACAGCCAGCGATGTGAGCAAAGACACGCCGGTGATGAAAGCAGCCACCAGACGGCTGCATCACGGTGCACGCGTTCAAAGGTATTTCTGAACCGCACGCATTTGTACTTACCTGGGTCCCCAGCCTTACCCTGGGCCACCATCCTTTTCTTCTCTGCCTCCAAATGTCTCCCCTTTTTTTCTTTTTGTACTTCAGCAACCTCCCTTTTCCTTTTCAAGTCCCCTCCATCTGCTTGTGTGTCAGTGTGTCCTACTGCCTCTCGGCTTGCTGAGGAATCCTGGCGTCCTCCCTGCCTCTGCTCAGCCCTGTCGCCCGCCTGTCACTGCTCCGCGCTCTGTGCCACGCTGGCTTGTTTTGTCAATAACCATTTATTTGTTGCTGGAATAGTAGCAGCCATTACATCTGACCTCCCTGTTTCATCAATTATGGATAGATTATTGGATGTGAACATCTGCAAAAGCTTGCTGTTGAACTCACCTCCTGGCTAGGATTAGATAAAGTACTAAACTGTTGTTTATTGTCAGGCCAAAACTCTACTGGGAAGGCAGGGAATTCCAAGAGAAGCAGAGCCCCATCCGAAGTACCCAAAACCGTTTCATATTGCCAGCATTTCCCCTAAGATTCCAGCGATTTATTATTTACACTTATTAGTCGTCGTTATAACCTACTTGATAAAAGCTCTTGGCAGGCTTCGCATTTCCCGTCATTGTCACATCTGTCAGAATGGAAATGACTCATAAATTGTTTTCTTGTCTCGTCTATCATGGTGAAAGGGTAATATATGAAGCTTCCTCTGTGTTCAAGCCTTCAGAGGAAGACTTTCCTACCATGTTTTATTTTAAAGAAACATTTTCGCGCAGCCAGTTATGAAAGCATTACATCATGGACCTAAATTAGGGTTTACCGAGTTTACCAGAATAATGGCCTGTGGTGGAAAGGATATCAAATTGTACAGACACAATATGCTCAAAATGTTTTTCAAGGCTTTTATGGATTTCTGAGAAGGGGGAAACAAAATGAAATTTTATTGAATCCTGCCTTAAATGAGGAAGAAATCTAGTAAGAGGGATTATGAATAGATGATGGCTTTACCGCCAGGGGAAAGACACATCTCCTAGTGGTAATTGGTTCATACAGAAATATAGAAATTTTCACAGGATTAGTGTTTATTAAAACCTTCTAGATCGTCACTCGCTAGTATAGAACCTTCCTTGATCCTTCCCTGCGGAACCAGAAACCGTTTTGTGCAAAATGGTCCAATGGGAGGAGGTTGCTAAGTGGCCATTTCAGGAGAAGCGGAGGAGCTTGGTGTGTCGCCGAGCTAGTGGCTTTTCACTGTTCACCTCTCCGTCTTAACTTGTTGCTTGTGAAGGTAGAAACTGTAGTTGCTCACCATTCTAGATTAAAAGAGAGAAAAAAACTCTTTTATATTTCTTCCAAAGACAGGAAGAATTACTCCTCAAGATGCCATGACGAATCTAACATAATTTCAACCTCTGATCTGCGTGTACTCACTGAGCATAAAGCCACATGGGCTCGTAATGGGGGAAAGCTATTTATTTGGGAATGTGACTGGATGAAACAGGCCCGCATTTAGATGGGGGGGTTCTTATGTCATTTTAAAATGTCATTTAGGCACTTCCCTGGCGGTCCAGTGGTTAGGACTCCACACTTTCACTGCCGTGGCCCTGGAACTAAGATCCCGCAAGCCACACGGCACGGCCCCTCCTGCCAAAAGTGTCATTTATGTCTTCCTTTAGGAATCTGGCTTGTTTGCTGATATTTGAACTCTCTAGGATGGCTGTTAACTGAAAATATTCACATACTTTCCATTTGCCATAGTTTTTTTTTTTTTTTTTTTTTTTTTTTTTTTTTTTTTTTTATGCGTTACGCGGGCCTCTCACTGTTGTGGCCTCTCCCGTTGCGGAGGACAGGCTCCGGACGCGCAGGCTCAGCGGCCATGGCTCACGGGCCCAGCCGCTCCGTGGCATGTGGGATCCTCCCGGACCGGGGCACGAACCCGTGTCCCCTGCATCGGCAGGCGGACTCTCAACCACTGCGCCACCAGGGAAGCCCTTGCCATAGTTTTAAAGTGCCATATTTTTTCCTTTATTGAGACATAATGCAAAACATTATGTAATATAATTAATATATAACAAGCTCTAACATACATTATATGTAATATATTAATATTATATAATACTTGATTTATGAGCTTAATTTCCTTTAAGCCAAGTAAATAGTTATATATAATAGTATATTATGTAATACAACAGCTCATTATATCCACATTAATGCTTCTGCAGGTACTTTACCACCAGCACCTTCCAAAAGCTCTACCATATTCATTCAACAATATTCTATGTTAACGTAAGACTAGGAGCTAGGGGTGCAATGGAGAGCAAAACACATGTGGTTCCTGATCTCGTGGCAGCTACGATCTAATTGAAGAGAGATGAATATTATTAAGCAGATACATGCGGTGCTTTGCTAAGCGGTGGAACAGCACAGAGAAGTGGTCAGTGTGGTGAAGGCCTGGGGAGCACGGGACAGGCACTGGAGGAGCCGGGCGTGAAATAAGAAAGAGCAATGCAGTCAGAGGGGCGTGGAAGTGGAGAGAACTGAGTTTATTCCTGACAGTGGGAGGTCTGTGTGGCTAGAGGGAGGTTCCCAGAGTCCTGCCCATTCCAGCAAGCCATAATTGTTGCCATTTCTGCATGGACAAAGTGACCATACATGTTTGGTCAAACTAGATTTGACTGGCACTTCATTTGATTCCATTTGCCATCACCATCTTTAGTCTCCATCAGTAACAGAGAACTGAAATTACTGATAATGTTATCATAGGTGTAATAGAGTCACTTGTCACACTCGCTTTTCATCTTCCCATAAACATAATCAAGTGGAATTGGAGACTTTCTTAGTTTAAAAAAATATGCAAACCTTTTTCCCCCAAATCTTTTCTGACAATGAGATCTCTAATCATTTTATATAACCTGTGTCTCTCGCCATAGAAGGAATCCACCCGTATTGTCTTTCACTGACAAACATAGAAGGGGAAAAGGCTTGAAGTTACGTCCTTGCCACTTTAGCTCTAGAGAACCCTTTTATTTCTCCCTTGAAGAAATACTTATATTTTGTTAGAAGGCCCTATTTTTTTTTCTTGGCAAATACTGAGGATTTTTGAATAAGAAGTGTAATTGAAATAATATTTTTTAAGATGCTAAACTAATTTTTAAAAACTGTCCCCCAAGTTTTGTTGCCTCATAACTCTCAATCCAGAGAATCAATTGTGTGCATTGCATCAGTGGGTACAGTAGAGAATAAAGTCAATGTTCAACTTGGAATTTCAAGTTCAAATGGGTTTTTTTGGTTTAATTTTAGGGGCTTTTATTTTGTTTATGGTTCAGAGCAAGGCAATATCTACCAAGTTAGGTTTTCGTGAAAAAAAAAAAGATTTCTATATCCTGAATCTTCCTTTTTGTATCAAGGATGAAACTTTGGATTCAAGGCAGAATAAAAGGGTCCTCTAGAGCTAAAACTTCTCCGTTTTTTTCTTTGGGTGCTAGAAAGAGATTCTTTCAGATTACCTCAGGCAAGGGGATTGTTTGCAAAGATTCCTGTGGCCATGAGGGAGATCATGGCCCATGAGTACCCAGGATGAACAGACAGTTGGGCTTCATAAACTGAAAGACTCCTGGGAACTGGAGGAGCCCTGGGAGAAGAGGGGCTGAGTTTCCCTATTATCTCCTCAGCAGTAGCCGTCAGTCTGACCCACTCTGTTGACATAACTTGATCACGCTCTTGGTGGTCTTTGAGCACCTTCTCACTTTTGCCATTACCAACTGCTCAACGGGTCTGGATTTCCTGAGAGAACGTGATTGAACTAACTAATCACTCTACTCTTCCACTGAATATTTTCATGTCAGACCACTGCACAGATGACTGAACTGCCTTTGGGCACCGGCCTTCTAACAAAATATAAAGCAAAACCTTCTATGGATTTCCCTTGTAGGAGATTAAGGGCAGGGAAATTTTCTTTTCAAGGACCTATAAATATAACTCACACCATGATTGGGCTGCACAGGATAAATGTTTGCATGCTTTCTGATTCAAAGTACAGAAATAGTTGAGAATTAGAATAGAAATTCTTCATGAATATGTCCCTTGTTAACATAGTATACAAGTATAATGACCAATTTAGAAAATGGCAGTATTAAGCAATATATTCCAATTTACTGCTGAGGAAACTTTGTTTTTAACTGTAAGTGGAATTCTATTTCATTGTTTGGGGGTTTGAGAGTCATCTCTATATTGAATGTGTAGAGAGAGAGTTTTTGCTGAAAGAAAATTCTTGGAAATTTTTGAGATATATTTCTATCCTTATAGCTTTTGAAAATACAATGTAAACTCCTACTGTGTGAGAGATTAACTAGTAATTCTAATTTTATGAATTTAAGGATAACCTTGAATTTTCATCACATTTTTAAATATTTCAGGCTGTAAAAAAATTGCTATTCTTGAAGAGCACTGATCATTGCATTTGTAACAATTGGTATTTAATATGAACCAAAAGCTTTGTAGATTTACCTCTCCTTGTTATCACCTATTGCATGGTAGGGGCATTTTTTAAAAGCAGTTCATTAAGAATATGCAAGCTTTTTCAAATGAGGGGGAAGGCTGAAAATAAAATTTCAACTGAATGAAATGACTCATCATTTTGTTTCTCGTGTTTTAAAAAGTATTTTTAAACATAAAATAAATTCATCAGGGATTTTTAAAGCCAAAGATAAATGATTGAAAATAATTAAGGCATATCTTCAATTAGTAAATACAGCCATGTAGAGTCTAAAATCAAAATCATATTTTTGGAAGGGAGAATTCTAGGTCATTTGGTCCTACCCCTTTATCTTTCAGACTTCAAAACTGAAGCTCAAGTTAACCAAGTGACCTGTCCGAGGTCACACCCTGAGCTCATGGCAAAAGAGAAGCGAGAGCTCGTATCTTTTAACACTCAGTTCTTTCTGCGCTGGACTATTCAGCCCTCACTTTATGTGTCAGGTGATGTAAACAGTCCAAATGATGAGTAATGCATTTCAGGGAGAAAGAGTACACTGTCCAAATGATCAGTGTAAATAGCAAGGCAAGACTACTCCTAACTTAAGGATATAGTTTCAGCAGAATGCAAAATATATAACTACTTTCATGTGTTATTGTTTGCAGAGCTGCACACTTCACTGTCCTCAGTGTTCATTCAATATAACATATTTGTAGCAAAAGATTACTGTATTTATCGCATGTCAGATACTATGCCTTCGCAGAAAGTGTATAAGAGCCTTTAAGTGATGGGAAACCAGTTCTGTGTACCCCTGTTTTTATCATCTTCTCCCATTGCCTATTCCTGGCTCTAGTAAAATGCTCTGAATGCTGTTGCTACCCAGTCTGGTCCTCAGCCTGTTACTGCAGGGCTTGTCAGAAATCATTAGCCACTGATTTCTTTGACTAATGTTGCAGTTGATTGTCTGAATCATGTTCAGACGCTGTAAATGAGGCAGAAACATCCTTTCTGCTCACCAACTGTGAAATGGCTAAAGGGGGTTAGATTGCCAGAAATCAGAATAAATGTATTTCCGATAAGATTTGACAATGATTTCAAGCTCAAGATGGCAAACTTGATTTTTTTATTTCTATATTTCTTATTTCACAAGAATAAGTCTGTATCATTGCCTTTTCCTCCTCAAAGTAATGCCCTGTATTGAGCTCAGTGCTGAACCTTTGTTACGAAATGGCACAATTTGGGGTTTGTGTAGGGATTGTATAACAAAGTGTTAGCTCCGCTGCCTTTTTATGGTGGGCAAGGAAGAAAGAGATAAAAAACACACCCTAGGCAATGGACTCATAACTTATTTACAGAGAAGTCCGATGGATGCCCCTTATGGTTTTATAGATGTATTTTGGTCCAGGTGGCTTTATTTAAACTCTTCTAGAACTCTTAGACTTGTAGACAAAATTAGAAATAAAACGTTCAAATGTAGTGCAGCTGCTGGGGTTTCATCCTCACATGTTTCAGAGCATCCTGGATGCCTCTATAAGTTTGGATGCTTTGAGGAGGAAGAACAGCTTTCTTTCAGTATTGGAAGAGCCGTCACATGGAGGAAGGATGCACTCATCTTGTCCCACAAAACACAACCTTGGCTAGCAGGCAGAGTTACAGATTTTGCTTCCACTTAACCAATAGGTTTTTCACATAACTCTCCGATGATTGAGTAGTCTCACAAGAGGATAGTTTCCCATCAGGAAAATTGTTCAAGAAAAGGCTTCATGAGGATTTCTCAACAGCAACACTATTCACATTTGGAGCTGGATCATTCTTTTTTACGGGGGGGATGTTGTGTGAATTGTAGGCTATTGGGCAGCATCCCTGGCTTCTCCCAATGACGACAACCTAAAATGTCTCCAGACATTCCCAAGTATCCCCAGGAGGCAAAATCGCCCCCATGTGAGAACCAATAGGTTAGATGGTTAGATAAGCACTCGGGGAAACTAAGCAGTTGCTTCATTCAAATCCTTGGTAAGTACTTTTAAATTCCTCATCTTAGTGAAAACTTATAACATCATTTCAAGGTAGACTTTACTCATTTTCATTTTACACCCGAGGAAGTAAACTCACAGACATTAAATCACTTGACATTTGTCACTCAGCTCGGTAGTGAACCTGCCTGAATCAAAAGCCTATGATAGTTGGAGAAACTTTGAACACCCAGAGGGAGATTTGATTAATTTTCCCATAAGGCCCTTCCAAAGCCTGGTCTATGCCCTCAGAGTAGGGGTCCCTACTGATTTCAAGTATTAAATTAACTAAGGAAGAGAGCAGTGGGGGGAGGGTAGTAAGTGGAGAAAGGAACTTACATAGAAAAAAATACGAAGAATATGAAATAAAAGTAGAATTGGAGTTTACAGAAAATTTTCAAAAACTACAAAATTTCCATCTCAAATAGGCTAGATGCTGTAACTTATTTTATATGATATTTTCCATGGGTTATTTTCCTACAGAAACAATGGCAGTTCGGGTCACCAGCCAGAGCACAGAGACCCATTTAAACTTCATGTCACTGATCTGTATTAGTTTGAGTTGTTCGTGCTCTGTGCTATGCCTGAAGGAGAAATAAAAGTATTTCCTCTCCTTTTCCTAGGCATGAGAATAACTCTGCATAAAATTTGGAAAACTTGGAATGTTGGGAAACAAGGCAGCCAACTGCACCATCTTACCTGTGGCATTTTTCACCAAACATGTTGAGCTGCCTAGAAAGCAGAAAAGACAAAAACTATGAATAAAAATGTCCTGCAAAAGACTGCTTTTATGTACATGTAGAATAAAGGATGAAAGTGAAGGACCTGCCTTACCTTCAAAACAATAGTCAAATTCTTTCTTTGTCATCAGAAAGATAAATTGCAGCTTGAAAGTTTGTCACTTCATACCATCAGTTAAAACTGTGATTAGTTAGTGGATGTTACTAGAAAAAACATTCTATGCAGGAACCTTAAAGCAAACTTTTCTATTGGTCATTGTTGCTACTATGTACCTGGGAAAGCTTCTTTTCCTCATTGTATCACCCATTCCCATCTCCAGTCCTTGGCTTAAGCTCCTCTCAGTAGGGACCCAATTCTATCATTCCTTTAAAATGTAGATTGTTTCCCTTTCTATAGGAAGCCTTTCCCCATTGTATTTTCTTCATTGCTCTTATTACTATTTGAGATTTATTCATTTATTTATTTAATTACAAATTATCTCCCCATCACCTAAATACAACGTAGACTGCATGGAGGCCAGGGATTTGCTGCTATATCATTAGCACCTAGAACAAAGCTTGGCTCATAGAAAACACTCAGTATTTGTTTAATGAGTTAAAAAAATTTTTAGCTCTTTATGCAAGCTTATAGCACTATATAGTTTCTGCGCCTGTATGTCTTATTGCCTTAGATAGTAAGGTCTTTAAGAGTAGGGATATGTCTCTATCTGGAAAAGATGAAAACTCTAATTCAAAAAGATACATGTACCCCAATATTCATAGCAGCACTATTTACAATAGCCAAGACATGGAAGCAACCTAAATGTCCATTGACAGATGAATGGATAATGAAGATGTGGTATATATACAATGGAATACTACTCAGCCATAAAAATTATGTGTGTGTGTGTGTGTGTGTGTGTCTGTGTGTATATATACATACACACACACACACACACACACACACATAATTTTATCCTGCAGTCACATCTAATAATGGAATGGAATGTACTGGAAGAGTTCTTTGCATAATACCTTGGTTCCGAAGGCTAAGCATTATGAAAAAAGTGGTAACAAGCGGGAATAAAAATAGCATGTAGTTATCGTTTCAGGGAACGGTGACTTACAAATGCCTGATTTTCACATCTGCTGCTTCACATTTCCCTCCTCCCTGTTTTCATGTCTTCCACACCACTGTGATAAGGAACATTGTGGAAAAGCATGTGGAGCATCTAGAAAATCTGAAGGCGCAGAAGTAGACCGCAAAGGAGGTTATAAAAATCAGTACCTGCTTAAGGGATCATATCATAAGGTGGAATTTCAAAACAAGGCTGGTCTATTTTTTAATAACCTTTGCCCCAAATTATCCTGCCAGACACTATCTGTATTGTTTCATTTCCCTTCATTAGACTGCAAAACACTCCCCCAGAAGAAATAATTGGGACCTACGAAGCATCCTCTTTTTATTTTTTATTTATTTATTTATTTATTTTAGCATCCTCTTTTTAAAACAACAACTTCTTCTGGGAGGATTAATGATTTTTGAGTCATTCATACCAAAGTATAAATTTGTTTAATCAACTACTATTCTTCTGTCACTTAACTGAGGAAATTTCCCTGGGGAGATACAAACACACAAGGTAGGGGAGGTGTACCAAAAGGGAAGAGGTCAGATGCCAAGTTATTTCAGAATTTTTCCCAAGGCAGACCTTTCTTTAACCCAAGGCAGACCTTTCTTTAACCTAAGGAAAAGAGAAAAAGAATTTTTTTCCATCTCTCTCTCTCTCTTCTAAGCAGCAAACATATTAAAAATTAATTGAGAAAGGGTAGTATGAGAGATCATTGTAGTGATAGAACTTTTCTATATCTTGACTGTGGTGGTGGTTACGTGAATATATACATGTGATGAAATGGCATAAAATTAACATGCCATATGTGCATGCATGGGTGCACACACACACACACGCACACGAGTGTGTGTAAAACTGGTGAAATAAGGTGGGTGGATTGTGAATTCCTGGTTGTGATATACTATAGCTGTGCAAGATTTAACCACTGGGAAAAGCTAGCTGAAGGATATGTGAGCATGCTCTGTATTGTTTCTTACAATTGCATATGAATCTACAATTATCTTAAAATTAAAAAAGATTTAAAACAAATGAAGGGGACAGTGTTTTCTTATAATAGCTGGCTGGGCAGAGGGGTGGGGAGAGAATTCCATCTAATTTGGGAAAATTAGGCCAGGAGTGATCATCATCATAGTGGCTTAAAGTAAGTTTCAGTTTTGAAAGCAAATATGAGGGCCATGATTTCTGGAATTTCTTCTGTTTTAATGTCTAAAATAAAGGGACTATAAGAGAGGAACTGCAGTGGAGTAAGGAATGGGAAAATAGTGGAAGACAAGAAGGGGCATCAATATCAGATGGTTCGGGCTTCCCTGGTGGCGCAGTGGTTGAGAGTCCGCCTGCCGGTGCAGGGGACGCGGGTTCGTGCCCCGGTCTTGGAAGATCCCACATGCTGTGGAGCGGCTGGGCCCGTGAGCCATGGCCGCTGGGCCTGCGCGTCCGGAGCCTGTGCTCCACAACGGGAGAGGCCACAACAGTGAAAGGCCCGCGTACCGCAAAAGAAAAAAAAAAAATCAGATAATTCATTTTCTTTTGTTCCAAGGTGCCCTGATCATTGGAAATCCTAAAGATGTAGAAGAAAGAAAACAACTGGGTGTCTGACGTTTTTAGACATAGTAATGTGTTACGTTTTCTGCCTTAAAGGTGCTCAGGCACAGAATTTATTCCTATAATCTTCCAGGGGGACCAGGCTCCTTTTCTATTTTCTTTCTCAATCTCTCTAGATCTAGATCTAGATCTAGTCTAATATTCGTGTACATCTATCTATGTAAACACAATATATATATATATATATATATATATATATATATATATATATATACCACTCACTTACTTTACCGATGACAATCTTGACTTAAATCCAATGTTTCCTTGAAGGCTATTGCAGCAAAATGAATTAATGATCCTTAAAATTTGATTTTCCAGCAAACAATCCTTCAAAGAACTTGTAGCATATTGCCAGCATTATTCTTTTGCACACTCTCATTTTTTATGTTAAGTATTCTACTGGTTTCGCTTTTAGGTAACCAATAAAAATTATCTCATTTTAAGAACCTGGATTTTATTTGAAAATATCTTTTCAAGTTAATCAGTTTTATTTCAGTGGGAAGATAAAGTCCATTGCCTTTAAAACTTCTAGTACAATAGCTTTCAAAACTTCATCTCCATTATTCAGGGAAAATATTGGAGCAATGTGATTGAGTGGGCACAAAGCACTCAATTTTTATTAGGTACGTGAACTGACTTTTCCAACTTTGGTAATCTTGTAATCATGCTCATTGAAATTGACATAGTAGCACGCTTAAGCAGTGTTTTCCTTGGTCTTTTGACAAAGATTGATTAAGTTCATTGTCCATAAAATTTAAGAATCTATAATGAATTTTGAACTCATCAAAATATTTTTCACCTGAGATTCTTTTTTCTCTCCTCTTATCTCTGATTTGCAATGACAGAATTTAACCTTCCACACCCTGGATTTGTTTCCAACATATTGCATGCCACAGGGATATTCAGTCAAGTACAGTGGATCCCTCAGATTTCCACACTGTATTTTCTCACTTGAAGTAATCTTTGTAAAGAAGATTCCTGTTTGTCTGATGATTCAAGTTGATCAATATTTATTAATTTGTAAATTATACCTTAATTAAAAAGCAGGTAACATAATTTACCGTAAGGTCAATATAAAACATCTTTATTTTCTACACAATTTGGGTTTGTTGAGATATTTAATATTCATGCTTTTTAAAATTGAAGTATAGTTGACTTACAATATTTTGTTAGTTTCAGGTGTATAGCAAAGTGATTCAGTTATATATATTTTTTCAGATTATTTTCCATTATAGGTTATTACACCTATCTATTTCATATATAGTAGTGTGTATCTGTTAATCCCATACTCCCAATATATCCCTCCCTTTCCTCTTTAGTAACTATAAGTTTGTTTTCTATGTCTGTGAGTCTGTTTCTATTTTGTATATAGATTCTTTTGTATTATTTTTTAGATTTCACATATAAGTGATATCACATAATATTTGTCTTTGTCTGACTTATTTCACTTAGTTTGATAATCTCTAGGTCCATCCATGTTGCTACAAATGGCATTATTTCATTCTTTTTTATGGCTGAGTAATACTCCATTGTATATGTGTACCACATCTTCTTTATCCACTCATCTGTTGATGGACATTTAGGTTGCTTCCATATCTTGGCTATTGTAAATAGTGCTGCTATGCACATTGGGGTGCATGTATCTTTTTGAATTAGAGTTTTTTTTTCTTTTCTGCATATTTGCCCAGGAGTGGGATTGCTGGATCATATGGCAACTCTATTTTTAGTTTTTTGTTTTTTATTGGGGGACAGTTGCTTTACAATGTAGTGTTAGTTTCTGCTGTACAGCAAAGTGAATCAGCTATATGTATACATATATCCCCTCTTTTTTGGATTTACAAAAAAAGAATCAATTTACATTCCCACCAACAGTTATTTTCTGCACAATTTGTAATCTCGTTATTTTTCCACTTACTTTTATTTTTTTTTCCTTTTTCTTTTAACACTATCCTTCCTACTTCCCTTAGGTTGGACTACACAATTCACCAATCTGCTGAGTCTCGTCTTGGGTTCCCCTTATGATTTTACCTGAGTTGGCTCTCTCCAGTCAGAGCTCACATTCCTGAGGAGCAGAGGCCCTGTCTTTGATTTAGAATGAGCTCCCCTGTAGCACTTTCAAGGTTCTCAGTACTGACTTCATGAACAGTAGTCCCCCCTTACCTGTGTTTTCACTTTCCGAAGTTTCAGTTACCCACGGTCAACTGAGGTCTGAAAATATTAAATGGAAATTTCCAGAAATAAACAATTCATAGGTTTTAAATTGTGCAGTGTTCTAAGTAGCATGATGAAATCTTGTGGCTTCCATCCTGATCCATCCCGGACGTGAATCATCCCCTTGTCGAGCATATCCCGACCATTAGTCACTTAGTAGCCATCAAGGTTACTGGATTATTGTTGAGATATCATAGTGCTTGTGTTCAGATAACCCTTATTTTACTTAATAACGGTCCGAAAGGGGAGTGATGCTGGCGATTTGGATATGCCAAAGAAGAGCCCAGAGTGCTTCCTTTAAGTAAAAAGGTGAAAGTTCTCAACTTAGGAAGGAAAGAAAAAAAATTGTATGCTGAGTTTGCTAAAATCTATAGTAAGAACGAATCTTCTATGTGTGAAACTGTGAAGAAGGAAAAAGAAATTCATGCTAGTTTTGCTGTCACACCTCAAACAGCAAGTTATAGCCACAGTGTGTGATAAGTGCTTAGTTAAGATGCAAAATACATTAAATTTGTAAGATATTTTGAGAAAGAGTGACCACATTTACATAACTTTTATTACAGTATATTGTTATGATTGTTCTATGTTATTGTAAGTTATAGTTGTTAACCTCTTACTGTGCCTAATTTATAAATTAAACTTTATCATAGGTATGTATGTACAGGAGAAAGCATAGTATATGTCCAAGATTTCAGGCATCCACTGGTGGTCTGGGAATGTAGCCCCCGTGGATATGGGAGGGTCCAGTGTAATTGATTATTTCCCTATTGGGCCAGTAGTGAACTATGTTCTTCCCACTGCCTATATATTTCCTGTTTTTAGGTAAAGCATTTAAGCTGAGAGAGGCACTCTCTCAAGTCACAAATAAAATGTGTCGCCTTTACTCTGAGGAGGGAACTCTCCAGGAGCTCTTCACTGATGGCTGGTTAACAGAGTCCCAGAAACTTCTCATCCCAGGTTCAAATAGAACTCTGTATCATCTCACAGCAGCCTCATAACAACTCTCAGAGGGAGGTTTTCTTTTTTGCTTCGAGGAAAGCTTCTCAGGGAGATTGCTTGGGCCAGGTGTGTTGAGTGTGGTAGAATTAGGTCTTGAATCCAAGTCTTCTTACTCTAAGGTGGGTGTTCATTTCAGGAAACCCCATCGGGTTCCATGAGGAAGCTTCTATAGAATCAAGTCCAAGGCCAAAACCAGAAGCCCAGGCTGAGCTGGTATTTGCTCCTTGATTCTATAGAAGCTTCCTCATGGAAACTACCCTCCTAACCACGGTCCAAGGAGTCACAGCCCTAAGATAATGTTGGGTACTTCCGGATGCTACTGTACTGCTTCCGGGTTCATGGTGGCCAGGGGTGTGGGAGAGTGGTGCAGAGTAAGCACAGCTGAAGCCCTGGAGAAATCTGTTTTCAGCTAATTCACACAGCTGCATCAGTGCAAACCTCTGTACCACTAGACTGTAAATGCCTCGAAGGTTTGCAAGCATACTCTCTTCTCTTTAAGATTTCCTAGGGTTTAACACAACGTTGGCACACAGTAACAATATTTACCGAAAAACGAACTATTTTTGACACAAAATATATAATATTCAATCTTTAACTTTCTAGAATGCCATCTAAAACATATATGAACCAAAAGAGACACTTGACAGTCTCTTCCTGAATATTTTGATATTTGGATTTAATAAGGTCTCTTACAAATTCACAAAATTCAGAGGTTCTGCCCCTTAACGCAGAAAGCTCAATGTCAAGTCATATCGGACTTAATCTGGGTGAATCAGTTTTGCACAACAGAGTGAAAAGAATAGTCTCAGGTTTATACAAGGCTTTTTAAGAGACTTAAAAAGAAGAATCAAAATGATGAACTTTGCAGGTTTAACAGGAATTAAAATACTGGGTCAATATGTATCAGTAAGTTTTAATATCAGTATTATTTCAAGTCACTTGTAAACCACACACACACACACACACAGACACACATACACACACAAATTAGGAGGTATCACATGGCCTCACTGAAGTTATTTCCCAAATATTAACTTTAAGAAAGTAAAGCTGAATATCAACACCGCCTTTCATACACAAACTTTCTAAGATGCCTAATTCAGGCCGGATGTACATCCTCCCTCATGCTGACTCTCCCACTCAACGCCATCAAATGACCTTTGCTAATTTCTTCTTAGAAAATGAGCAAAAAGGATTTCCATAGAGGTCTTTGGAGATTTCCTGTGTCTTCATGTGTGTAATAGGTTGGTTCAAGTAACAATGAAGGAGGAAGAGGAAAAGGGGATTTTGTTTTACATATTTTCCTTCTTCTGGCCTTTGAAAGGGAAAAAGAATAAAAAGGAAAATTATACCATGCAGATGATGTCAGTGTTAAGATCATACGTTTGGCTGTGGCAGCTGTAATCTTTTGATTATTGAAGAGATTGTTGGTAATGAAGTACATTTGTAAGAAATATTTTTAGTGTATACTGAATATGTGTACAAACTGTGAGATATGCCTCTAATAAAATGATAGATTTAGAAATTGCCTGGCACATAAATTCATGCTTTTCAAACGGCTATTTATAGAAGGAAAAGTGATATTTAAGCTACCCTAGTAGACTATTATAATCTGCCTTATATTACCTAAGATAGTGGTCCCATATTTGAAAATAATGTTGTAAACCATTCAATTGTTTACTCACCCCTAAGTTATATCAATTGGAAGATTTTGGATTGTTCAGGAAAAGAATTACTTTTACAAAAGTAAGACTTCACTGTCATGGCTCAAAGAGATCACTGCAAAACAAGTTATACTATAGATAAAAATAAACCAAACCAACATGAAATTTTAATAAACAAAAAAATATTTTATGGTGATGTGAAAAACAACTATTAATTGGAATCTTTTCTGTTATGAAATGAAACATCAGTGAATCTGGTCATGTTATATGTTTAATAAGGATTCCTCTTCCCCCATAGGTCCTTAACACTTATGCTAACATCTCTGCAGACCTGGATGATGATCTCAGCCTGGGGAGAGCCTATGAAGCAACAGCCAAGGTCCTGCAGAGGTAAGTTAGCACATCCTTGTCTTGCTGTCACTGTGAATTCACTCAACTGTGAAAGACAAATTGTTTGAGGTCTGTCGCTTTCCATTACTGCCTGCTTAAATTTTAAGCAGTGCCCTTCTTAAGTGACCCTTTCATTGTAAGTTATTTTAAACCAATGTGGTATTTTTAAATATACACCTAAACTCTTCTTTGTCTTTTCCTCCTTCATGTTATTTTATTTTTGATATTCTGGAAGTTTAGTGATGACCTTGATTGAATGAGAGGGAAAAATCAGGTCACATCTCACAGGTTAAAAAGGCAGAGAGCACAGAGATACACAGTACGCTTCAGTAACTCTGTTTCACCGTAACCTTTCCAGATCTCTTCTTTGAGGCAAGTTTCCATTTTGTGCTTCAATCGTCCTTCTTCCATTAAGACATCTCTCCTTTGAGCATGTCTGGATAAACAATTGGGTGCAAAACCAATATTTCCTTTAAAACAGAAAATTGAACAAAAGTATATATGAACAATTTGTGATACAAATTTTTCCATGGAAAATATATGATATAGCCTTCACTTATTGTATTGTGATTGCTGCGTACTCCATTTAATCACAGCATTATATTTAAGCCAAGATAGAGTAAGAATAAAAAAAGTTATCAAAGTTATGGCCTTGGTTTTTGGTATGTTACCTTATATCCAAGATATAGCTGTTAAATAATTTTGTAGTAGTAGTAGTAGCAATAATAATAATAATAAACGTAGATTGTGTCAAATTCTAATCTTCCCGTTTGTATTTCAGTTGTAAACACATACAAAGTGGTGTTTTAAAAGGCAAAATTGTTATTCCAAAGGCATTTGAAATGTGTAATGCCTTGAAAGTGGATCTTCATTATGTAATTACAATTCCAATATAATAATCATTAAATATTAAATAAATGATTAATTAAAGATCAAAACACCAACACGAATAAAATGCATAAGGTGCCCGACAACATAAATACAATGCACTGCAGTCATCACTGGATGAACAGTAAGGGACAGACATAGTTATAAGGAGAGTATAGACATTTACTCAAGGAAGGCAGGGCCAGCCATGAGTGAAGCAAGCAACCTGTGAGTGTTGTGGTCCCTCCACATAAAGACTGATAACCATCCTGTGCATGATGAACCCAGCTATCCCTTAAACTTTTATTTTCCAAATAATCACCGGAAAGAAGCAGATGTTTGAACACAAAAAAGAGATGTATAAGGATTCAATGTAATGTCTGTTTGGAACACACCACCTCTGTGCCCTTTTATCAAGCTCATTTTGATTATTTCATTATTTGATTCTGCTGTTAACACTGCCCAGAATCAGTAGAAAATGATTGATTTGTCTTGCTTTATAGTAGCAGACCTGGTCTAAGCCTAAACAGTTAAATAAATGCATCCCTCAACATGTTTATAAAATAATTTCTAAAAATAACATTGTGTTCCAACCTAGATAGAGAGAGAAAACTTCAGGGAAAAAAGTTTTCTTTCATAAACCTGTACTGAGCACTTACTATGTCACATGACAAGTGTTGGATTTCCCCTTCAGTTACTGATAGTCTTTATAATTATTTTTGAAACTTCTGGAGACCTGAGGTTATCTTAAAATACTTCTCACCTGTTAAACCGGGGTCTCATCTGGAATATTTTAGTTTCCACTCCGGGATTTGAATTCCTGCTCTATACTGTGAAAGTTAAGGGGAAGGGTTGAATAAGTATCTTGGCAACAACAACAACAGATAATCAAATGTTTTAATTTGGTTGCTTAAGTATTATTTTAGGTTGAGGTATGGAAAATGATCCATATATATATATATTTTTGAAGTGTAGTTAATTTACAATGTTGTGTTATTTTCTGGTGTACAGCAAAGTGATTCAGTTATATATATACACATATATATATATTCTTTTTCATATTCTTTTCCTTTATGGTTTATTATAGGATATTGAACATAGTTCCCTGTGATGTATAGTAGGACCTTGTTGTTCATCTATTTTATATATAGTGGTTTGTATCTGCTAATCCAAAACTCCTAATTTATCCCTCCTTCCCCTTCCCCTTTGGTAATCATAAGTTTGTTTTCTATGTCTATGATCATAGTCTGTTTCTGTTTTGTAAATAAGTCCATGTGTATCGTATTTTAAATTCCATATATAAGTGTTATCATATGATATGTCTTTCTCTGTCTGACTTACTTCACCTAGTATGGTAATCTCTAGGTCCATCCATGTTGCTGCAAACGGCATTATTTCATTCTTTTTTATCGCTGAGTAGTATTCCATTGTATATATGTACCACATTTTCTTTATCCATTCATCTGTTGATACTTAGGTTGCTTCCATGTGTTGGTTATTATAAATACTGCTGCTATGAACATTGGGGTGTGTGAATCTTTTCAAATTAGTGTTTTTGTTTTTTTCCGATATATAACCAGGAGTGGAATTGCTGGGCCATATGGTAGTTCTATTTTTAGTTTTTTTCCGTACTATTTTCCACAGTGGCTGCACCAATTTACATTCCCGCCAACAGTGTAGGAGGGTTCCCTTTTCTCCACACCCTCTCCAGCATTTATTATTTGTAGACTTTTTAATGATGGCCATTCTGACCAGTGTGAGATGCTTGTAGTTTTGATTTGAGTTTCTCTAATAATTAACAAAGTTGAGCATCTTTTCATGCGCCTATTGGCCATCTGTACGTCTTATTTGGAGAAATGTCTATTTAGGTCTTCTGTCCATTTTTTGATTGGGTTGGGTTTTTTTGATGTTGAGTTGTATGAGCTGTTTGTATATTTAGGAAATTAAGCCCTTATTGGTCGCATCATTTGCAAATATTTTCTTGCAGTCCATAGGTTGTCTTCATTTTGTTTATGGTTTCATTCACTGTGCAAAAGCTTATAAGTTTAATTCGGTACCATGTGTTTAGTTTTACTTTTATTTCTTTTGTCTTGGGAGGCTGATCTAAGATAACATTTCTAGAATTCATGTCAGAGAATGTTTTACCTATGTTCTTTTCTAGGAGTTTTTTGGTGTCATGTCTTATATTTAAGTCTTTAAGCCATTTTGAGTTTATTTTTGTGTATGGTGTGAGGGTGTGTTCTAACTTCACTAATTTAAATGTGGCTATCCAACTTTCCCAACATCACTTGCTGAGGAGACTGTCTTTTCTCCATGTACATTCTTGCCTTCTGTGTGAAAGATTAATTGACTGTCGGTGTGTGGGTTTATTTCTGGACTGTCTATTCTGTTCCATTGATCCATATGTCTGTTTTTGTGCCGATACCACACTGTTTCGATTACTGTAGCTTTGTAGTATTGTCTGAAGTCTGGGAAGGTTATGCCTCCTGCTTTGTTCTTTTACTTCAGGATTGCTTTGGCAATTCTGGGTCTTTTATGGTTCCACATAAATTTTTAGATTATTTGTTCTAGGTTTGTGAAAAATGTCATGGGTAATTTGATAGGGACCACATTAAATCTGTAGATTGCTTTGGGTAATATGGCCATTTTAATGATATTAATTCTTCCAATCTAAGAGCATGGGCTACCTTTCCATTTCTTTCTTATCATCTTCATTTTACTTTATCAATCTTTTACAGTTCTCAGAATATAAGTCTTTTAACTCCTTGGATAGGTTTATTCCTAAGTATTTTAATTTATTAACATTTTTATTGGAGTATAGTTGATTTACAATGTTGTATTAATTTCTGCTGTATAACAAAGTAAATCAGCTATATGTATACATATATCCCCATACCCCCTCCCTCTTGTTAATCCCTCCCACCCTCCCTATCCCACCCCTCTAAGTCTTAACAAAGTGCGGAGCTGATCGCCCTGTGCTATGCAGCTGCTACCCACTAGCTATCTATTTTACATTTGGTAGTGTATATTGTCAGTGCTACTCTGTCACTTCGTCCCAGCTTACCCTTCCCCCTCCCCGTGTCCTCAAGTCCATTCTCTACGCCTGCATCTTTATCCTTGTCCTGCCCCTTGGTTCATCAAAACCATTTTTTTTTTTAGATTCCATATATATGTGTTAGCATAGGATATTTGTTTTGTTTCATTGTTTTTGTTTTTTTGCTAGTATGATAAGCTTTATATTTTTTTAACATCTTTATTGGAGTATAATTGCTTAACAATGGTGTATTAGTTTCTGCTTTATAACAAAGTGAATCAACTATACATATACATATATCCCCATATCTCCTCCCTCTTGTGTCACCCTCCCACCCTCCCTAAACCATCCCTCTAGGTGGTCACAAAGCACTGAGCTGATCTCCCTGTGCAATGTGGCTGCTTCCCACTAGCTATCTATTCTACATTTGGTAGTGTATATATGTCCATGCCACTCTCTCACTTCATCCCACCTTACCCTTCCCTCTCCCCATGTCCTCAAGTCCATTCTCTACCTCTGTGATTTTATTTCTTTCCTGCCCCTAGGTGCATCAGAACCATTTTTCTTTTTTTTAGATTCGATATACATGTGTTAGCATATGGTATTTATTTTTCTTTTCCTGACTTACTTCACTCTGTATGACAGACTCTAGATCCATTCACCTCACTACAAATAACTCAATTTCATTTCTTTTTATGGCTAAGTAATATTCCATTGTATATAGGGGCCACATCTTCTTTATCCATTCATCTGTCAGTGGACATTTAGGTTGCTTCCACGTCCAGGCTGTTGCAAATAGTGCTGCAATGAACATTGTGGTACATGTCTCTCTTTGAATTATGGTTTTCTCAGGGTATATGCCCAGTACTGGGATTGCTGGGTCATATGGTAGTTCTATTTTTATTTTCTAAGGAAGCTCCATACTGTTCTCCAGAGTGGCTGTATTAATTTACATTCCCATCAACAGTGCAAGAGGGTTCCCTTTTCTCCACACCCTCTCCAGCATTTATTGTTTCTAGATTTTTTGATGATGACCACTCTGACCGGTGTGAGGTGATACCTCATCGTGCTTTTGATTTGCATTTCTCTAATGATTAGTGATGTTGAGCAGTCTTTCATGTGTTTGTTGGCAATCTGTATATCTTTTTTGGAGAAATGTCTATTAAGCTCTACCATGCATTTTTGGATTGGGTTGTTTGTTTATTTGATATTGTACTACATGAGCTGGTTGTATATTTTGGAAATTAATCCTTTGTCAGTTGCTTCATTTGCAAATATTTTCTCCCATCTGAGGGTTGTCTTTTGGTCTTGTCTCTGGTTTCCTTTGCTGTGCAAAAGCTTTGAAGTTTCATTAGGTCCCATTTGTTTATTTTTGATTTTATTTCCATTTATCTAGGAGGTGGGTCAAAAAGGATCTTGCTGTGATTTATGTCATAGAGTGTTCTGCCTATGTTTTCCTCTAAGAGTTTGATAGTGTCTGGCCTTACATTTAGGTCTTTAATCCATTTTGAGTTTATTTTTGTGTATGGTGTTAGAGAGTGTTCTAATGTCATTCTTTTACATGTGGTTGTCCAGTTTTCCCAGCACCACTTATTGAAGAGGCTGTCTTTTCTCCATTGTATATTCTTGCCTCCTTTATCAAAGATAAGGTGACCGTATCTGCGTGGGTTTATCTCTGGGCTTTCTATCCAGTTCCATTGATCTATATTTCTGCTTTTGTGCCAGTACCATATTGTCTTGATTACTGTAGCTTTGTAGTATAGTCTGAAGTTCAGGAGCCTGATTCCTCCAGCTCCATTTTTCTTTCACAAGATTGCTTTGGCTATTTGGGGTCTTTTGTGTTTCCATACAAATTATTCAATTTTTTGTTCTAGTTCTGTGAAAAATGCCATTGATAATTTGGTAGGAATTGCATTGAATCTGTAGATTGCTTTGGGTAGTATAGTCATTTTCATAGTGTTGATTCTTCCAGTCCAAGAACATGGTATATCTCTCCATCTGTTTGTATCATCTTTAATTTCTTTTATCAGTGTCTTATAATTTTCTGCATACAGGTCTTTTGTCTCCTTAGGTAACTTTATTTCTAGATATTTTATTCTTTATGTTGCAATGGTAAATGAGAGTGTTTCCTTAATTTCTCTTTCAGCTATTTCATTGTTAGTGTATAGGAATGCAAGAGATTTCTGTGCATTAATTTTTTATCATGCTATTTTACCAAATTCATTGATTATACTTTTCTGGTAGCATCTTTATGATTCTCTATATATAGTATGATGTCATCTGCAAGGAGTGACAGTTTTATTTCTTCTTTTCTGATTTGGATTCTTTTTATTTCTTTTATTTGTCTGAATGCCATGGCTAAAACTTCCAAAACTGTGTTGAATAATGGTGGTGAGAGTGGGCAACCTTGTCTTGTTCCTGACCTTAGAGGAAATGCTTTCTGTTTTTCACCACTGAGAACAATGTTGGCTGTCGGTTTGTCATATATGGCCTTTATTATGTTGAAGTAGGTTCCCTCTATGCCCACTTTCTGGAGAGTTTTTATCATAAATGCGTGTTGAATTTTGTCAAAGGCTTTTTCTGCATCTACTGAGATGATCATATAGTTTTTATTCTTCAATTTGTTAATATGGTGTATCACTTTGATTGATTTGCATATAATGAAGAATCCTTGCATTCCTGGGATAAACCCCACTTGATCGTGGTGTATGATTATTTTAATGCACTGTTGGATTCTGTTTGCTAGTATTTTGTTGAGGATTTTTGCATCTATATTCAACAGTGATATTGTCCTGTAGCTTTCCTTCTTTGTGACATCTTTGTCTGGTTTTGGTATCAGGGTGATGGTGGCCTCATAGAATGATTTTGGGATTGTTCCTCCCTCTGCTATATTTTGGAAGAGTTTGAGTAGGATAGATGTTAGCTGTTCTCTAAATGTTTGATGGAATTTGCCTGTGAAGCCATGTGGTGCTGGGCTTTTGTTTGTTGGAAGATTTTTTATCACAGTTCCAGTTTCAGTGCTTGTGATTGGTCTTTTCATGTTTTCTATTTTGTCCTGGTTCAGTCATGGAAGGTTGTGCTTTTCTAAGAATTTGTCCATTTCTTCCAGGTTTCCATTTTATTGACATAGAGTTGCTTGTAGTAGTTTCTCATAATCTTTGTATTTCTGCAGTGTCAGTTTCATTTCTAATTCTATTGATTTGAGCCTTCTCCCTTTGTTTCTTGATGAGTCTGGCTAATGGTTTATCAATTTTGCTTATCTTCTCAAAGAACCAGCTTTTATTTATACTGATCTTTGCTATACTTTCCTTCATTTCTTTTTTATTTAGGATCTGATCTTTATGATTTCTTTCCTTCTGTTAACTTTGGGTTTTTTTTGTTCTTCATTTTATAATTGCTTTAGGTGTAAGTTTAGGTTGTTTATTTGAATTTTTTCTCATTTCTTGAGGTAGGATTATATTGCTATAAACTTCCCTCTTAGAGATGCTTTTGCTGCGTCCCATAGAATTTGGGTCATTGTGTTTTCATTGTGATTTGTTTCTAGGTGTTTTTTGATTTCCTCTTTGATTTCTTCAGTGACCTCTTGATTATTAATAGTGTATTGTTTAGCCCCCATGTGTTTGTATTTTTTTAACTTTTTGCCCTGTAATTGATATCTAGTCTCATAGCATTGTGGTCAGAATAGATACTTGATATACTTTCAACTTTCTTAAATACACCAAGGCTTGATTTGTGACCCAAGATATGATCTATCCTGGAGAATGTTCCGTGAGCACTTGAGAAGAAAGTGTACTCTGTTGTTTTTGGATGGAATGTCCTATAAATATCAATTAGGTCCATCTTGTTTAATATATCATTTAAAGCTTCTGTTTCCTTATTTATTTTCATTTTGGATGATCTGTCCATTGGTGAAAGTGGGGTGTTAAAGTCCCCTACTATGGTTGTGTTACTGTCAATTTCCCCTTTTATGGCTGTTAGCATTTGCCTTATGTATTGAGGTGTTCCTATGCTGGGTGCATAAATATTTACAATTGTTATATCTTCTTCTTGGATTGATCCCTTGATCATTATGTAGTGTCCTTCTTTGTCTCTTGTAAGAGTCTTTATGTTAAAGTCTATTTTGTCTGATAAGAGAATTGCTACTCCAGATTTCTTTTGATTCCCATTTGCATGGAATATCTTTTTCCATCCCTCCACTTTCTGTCTGTATGTGTCCCTGAGTCTGAAGTGGGTCTCTTGTAGACAGAATAGACAGCATATATATGGGTCTTGTTTTTGTATCCATTCAGCCAGTCTATGTCTTTTGGTGGGAGCATTTAATCCATTTACATTTAAGGAAATTATTGATATGTATGTTCCTATTACCATTTTCTTAATTGTTTTGGGTTTGTTATTGTAGGTCTTTTCCTTCCTTCTCTTGTCCTTCCTGCCTAGGGAAGTTCTTTTAGCATTTGTCACATAGCTGGTTTGGTGGTGCTGAATTCTCTTAGCTTTTGCGTGTCTGCAAAGGTTTTAATTTCTCTGTCAAATCTGAATGAGATCCTTGCTGGGTTGAGAAATCTTGGCTGCAGGTTTTTCCCTTTCATCACTTTAAATATCTCCTGCCAGTCCCTTCTGGCTTGCAAATTTTCTGCTGAAAGATCAGCTGCTAACCTTATGGGGACCCTTGTATGTTATTTGTTGCTTTTCCCTTGCTGCTTTAATATTTTTTCTTTGTATTTAATTTTTGATAGTTTGATTAATATATGTCATGGCATGTTTCTCCTTGGATTTATCCTGTATGGGACTCTCTGTGCTTCCTGGACTTGATTGCCTATTTCCTTTCCCATGTTAGGGAAGTTTTCAACAAAATCTCTAACTATTTTGTCAGACTGTTTCTTTTTCTCTTCTTCTTCTGGGTCCCCTATAATTCGAATGTTGTGCGTTTAATGTTGTCCCAGAGGTCTCTGAGACTGTCCTCAATTCTTTTCATTCTTCATTCTGCTCTGTGGCAGTTATTTGCACTATTGTATCTTCCAGGTCACTATACATTCTTCTGCCTCAGATATTCTGCTATTGATCCCTTCTAGAGAATTTTTAATTTCATTTATTGTGTTGTTCATCATTGTTGGTTTGCTCTTCAATTCTTCTGGGTCCTTGTTAAACGTTTATTGTATTTTCTCCATTCTATTTCCAAGATTTTGGATCATCTTTACTTTCATTATTCCTAATTCTTTTTTCAGGTAGACTGCCTATCTCATTTTCATTTGTTTGGTCTGGTAGGTTTTTACCTTGCTACTTCAACTGCTGTGTACTTCTCTATCTTCTCATTTTGTTTAACTTATTGTGTTTGGGATCTCCTTTTTTCAGGCTGCAGGTTCATAGTTCCCGTTGTATTTGATGTGTGCCCCCAGCGGGTGAGGTTGGTTCAGTGGCTTGTGTAGGCTTCCTGGTAGAGGGGACTGGTGCCTCTGCTCTGGTGGGTGGGACTGGATCTTGTCTTTCTGGTGGGCAGGGCCGCGTCCAGTGGTGTGCTTTGGAGTGTTTCTGAACTTAGTATGATTTTAGGCAGCCTCTCTGCTAATGGGTAGGATTGTGTTCCTATCTTGCTAGTTGTTTGGCATGAGGTGTCTAGCAGTGGAGCTTGCTAGCCATTGGGTATAGCTGGGTCTTAGCATTGAGATTGAGATCTCTGGGAGAGCTCTCACCAATTGATATTACATGGGGCCAGGAAGTCTCTGGTGGTCCAATGTGCTGGACTTGGCTCTCCCTCCTCATAAGCTCAGGCCTGACACGTGGCCAGGGCACCAAGACTCTTTCAGCCACATGACTCAGAAGAAAAGGAAGGAAAAGAAGGAAGAAAAATATAATAAATAAATATAAATAATAAATTTTTAAAATAATAAAAATTTTTTTTTAATTTAAGTTTTTTTTAAAAAGAAGAGAGCAACCAAACCAATGAACAAATCCACCAATAATAGCAAGCACTAAAATGTAAACTAAGATAAACATAAAACTCAGAAACAAATCAGTTGCAGACAGCAAGCCCTAGTCTACAGTTGCTCCCAAAATCCACCACCTCATTTTTGGGAGCATTCATTGTCTCTGCAGGTATTCCACAGATGCAGCATTCATCAAGTTGATTGTGGGAATTTAATCTGCTGCTCCTGAGGGTACATGGAGAAATTTCCCTTTCTCTTCTTTGTTCACACAGCTCTTGGGGTTCAGCCTCAGTTTTGGCCCCACCTCTGCGTGTGGGTCATCTTCAGGTGTCTGTTCCCCACCCAGACAGGTGAGGGTTAAAGCAGAGGCTGATTAGAGCTCTCTTGCTCTCTCAGGCTGGGGAGAGGGAGGGGTACTGTAGTCATAATTGGAATGCAGGGCTAGCCTCCAGTGTCAGAGGCCCAAGTGACATTGCAACAGCCTGTGGTGTGCCAGGTATTCTCCCAGGGAAGTTGTGCCTGGATTTCAGGACTCTGGCAGTGGCAGTCTGCACAGGCTCCTGGAGGTGGGGGTGGGGGTTGGGGGGGTAGTAACCTGTGCTTGCACACAGGATTCTTCGTGGCAGTGGCAGCAGCATTAGCATTTCATGACCATCTCTGGGGTCCAAGCTGATAGCCACAGCTCACACCCATCTCTGGAGCTTGCTTAGGCGGTGCTCTGCCTTCTGTGGGCATACAGGGAAGGAATCCCCTCTCCTGTGCACCCCGAAACAATGATCTCTTGCCTCTTCGGCAGGTCCAGACTTTTTACCTGACTCCCTCCCAGCTAGTTGTGATGCACTAGCCCCCTTCAGGCTGTCTTCACACAGCCAACCAACCCCAGTCCGCTTCCTGTGGTCTGACCTCCGAAGCCTGAGCCTCAGCTGTCAGCCTCCACCCACCCTGGCTGGTGAGGAGACAAGCGTCTCAGACTGGTGAGTGCTGGTCAGCACCGATCCTCTCTGTGGGAATCTCTCTGCTTTGCCCTCTTCACCCCTGTGCTGCACTCTCCTCCATGGCTCTGAAGCTTGCCCCCCCACTCACACCCTGTCTCTGCCAGTGTAGTGGCTCCCTAGTGTGTGGAAACTTTTCCTCCTTCACAGCTGCCTCCCAGAGGTGCAAGTCAGTTCCTATTCTTTTGTCTCTGTTGTTCCTTTTTTCTTTTGCCCTACCCAAGTAAGTGGGGATTTTCTTGCCTTTTGGGAAGTCTGAGGTCTTCCGCCAGTGTTCAGTAGGTGTTCTGTAGGAGTTGTTCCACATGTAGGTGTATTTTTGATGTATTTGTGGGGAGGAAGGTGATCTCCACATCTTACTCCTCCACCATCTTGAAGGTCCCCCTAAGTATTTTATTTTTTGATGTGACTTTAAAAGGGATTTTTTTTAACTTTTACTTTCTGATATTTCATTGTTATTGTAAAGAAATGCAACAGATTTCTGTATGTTAATCTTGTATCCTGCTACCTTTCTGAATTTGTTCATCAGTTCTAGTAGTTTTTATGTGGAGTCTTTAGGGTTTTCTACATAGCGTAACATGTTATCTGCATATATTGACAATTTTACCTCTTCCCTTCCAATCTGGGTACTTTTAATTTCTTTTTCTTGTCTGATTGCTGTGGCTAGGATTTCTAATAGTATGTTGAACAGAAGTGGTGAGAGTGGGCATTCTTGTCTTGTTCCAGATTTTAGCAGTAAGGCTTTCAGCTTTTTATTGTTGAGTATTATGTTGGCTGTGGGTTTGTCATAAATAGCTTTTATTATGTTGAGATATGTTCCCTCTATACCCACTTTGGTAACACTTTTTATCATGAATGGATGTTGAATTTTATCAAATGCTTTCTGCATCTATTGAGGTGATCATGTGATTTTTGTCTTTTTTTTTGGTTGATATGGTGTATCACATTGATTGATTTGCATATGTTAAACAATCCTTGTGACCATGGGAGGAATCCACCTTGATCATGATGTTTGACCTTTTTTATGTGTTGTTGGATTTGGTTTTCTAATATTTTGTTAAGAATCTTTGCATCTTATTCATCAAAGATATGACCTGTAATTTTCTTTTTTGGTAGTGTCTTTATGGTATCAGGCTTCATAGAATGACTTTGGTATCAGGCTTCATAGAATGACTTTGAGAGTGTCCTCTCCTTCCAATATTTTGGAAGAGGTTGAGAAGAATTGGTATGAGTTCTTTGTATGTTTGGGTAGAATTCCCCAGTGAAGCCATCTGGTCCTGGACTTTTGTTTGCAGGGAGTTTGTTTCATTTTGTTTTACAGATTCTATTTCACTTCTAGTGATCAGTCTGTTCAAAATATCTATTTCTTCTTGATTCAGTTTTGGTGGGCTGTATGCTTCTAGAAACCTGTTCATTTTTTCTAGGTTGTCTAATTTGCTGGCATATAATTGTTCATAGTATTCTTTTACGTTTTTTTGTATTTCTGTGGTGTCAGTTGTTATTTCACCTCTTTCGTTCTTATTTTGTTTATTTGGGTCCTCTCTGCAGGACTGGAGCACTCTCACTGTGAGAGGAGCCACTGAGTATTCCTCCACAGGAGCTTCCCACCAGGAAGTGTGCTCTGTGGTGTTGCCTGTCATCTGCTGTGTGGGTTCACAAAGTACGCTGTTTTGGACACTGCCCTCAGCAATGCCTCAACTGTGGAATGCAGGCAGTCAGCCTTGGTGTCCCTCAGGCACTGTGTTCACAAACCCACCAGTGCAGATTTGTAGTCACAGATCCACTGAAGTCACGTACCAGGACCACAGCAGTCACGCACCTGGACATGCCATGGGACCTATGGAAGCAGCCTAGACCCTTGCCCTGTCTCCATGTGTGTGCACCCACACAGCCCACATCTTCTAACTCTGGATCTGCCCCAGACACGGGAGCACATGTAATCTACTTGGGTGACCCACAGGCACTGAGTTTATAAAGCCAGCGGTGGCAGCAGTGGCATAAATCCACAGATCACACAACCACAAGGAGAGGACTCAGATTTCAGCCCTGCTTCCATAGTGGCATGGCCCATGGAGATTGGCTCTGATTTCAGCCCAGCCTCCATGTGTGGGCAACCTGCTTGCATGCTCCCAGAGCTCATAGAGGTGGAGCCACACCAGCTGTGAGCCCTCCAAGAATGAGGCTACTATAGTGTGGGCTCTGCCCCTCCCTTCATGTACCTGTTAACAGTGGTATTTCACTTTTATGGAGGGCCCAGGCTCCTTCTGCATACACCCCCCCAGTTGCAGCCTGTCCCACACGCTATCCCCTTCAGGCTGTCTCTGTGAAGCCAACCCCAGTCCTCTCCCTGGGTCTGTCTTCTGAAGCCTGAGTTTCAGCACCCAGCCCCTGTGCACACCAGCAAATGTACACATTGGGCTGGGGAGTGCAGTGAGGTGACACGGACTATCTGTGTAGGTCTCTCTGTTCTGCCTGCTGCACTTTTCTCTGAACGTCTGAAGTTCCCTTCCTGTCCCAGCTGATCTTCTCACCCATGAAGGAGGCTTCCCAGGGTGAGGGAACCTTCCCTCTTTCACAGCTCCCTCCCAGGGTCACAGGTCCTGTCACAATTCCTATTTTTCTCTTTTTTTTCTTTCATCCTGCATGGTTACATGGTGATCTTTCTTTCAATTTTGACTGTCTGAGATCTTGTGCCAGCATTCAGTAGGTATTCTGTCAGAATTTTTCCACATGTAGAAGTATTTTTGGTGTATTTGTGGGAGGAGGTGAGCTCCAAGTCCTTCTATTCCACCATGTTGATTGGAGCCCTTCGGATCCAGCTATGTTTGATATATCATGAAGTAGGGTATGTTTCTGGTAGGAATGGGGACGATTATATCCCAACACTCTCAACAATCTAGCAACCTGCCTTGGGGCAAACATATAATGGGCAAGAAAATGTATCGCCATCTCACTTTTATACCAAATGAAGTGAATTCCACTTGTAAGAATTCCCATCTACTAAAATACCAGTGAAGTCATCAATGATTTGTATGGTAGGCATGGGTTCTTAATTGTATAATGTTATGTAATGCACAAAAGAGTACAGGAAAAGCTTCCTCTGAGGTCATAAGGAAATAGTGTCCCAAGGCCACCGCAGGATTTCCAATCCAAATCTGCCATTTTGCTGCACTGTTGCTGTATTTGGAGGCGCCCTCAGGAGAGTGTAAACCTCAGCATGTTCTTTCACCATTTGTGCACGCTAACTCAGAAACGTATGTTTCAAAACCAAAAATTCTATATACGGGTAGGCAACAGCACCCTAGATATCTGATAAGCCTTATTAAATTGAGTCCACTAATTACTAGAAGTATTTTGATATATATTTTGTGGTCATTTTTCGAATATTTCACTTCAAGGGCTTGGTGTTCTTTGACACACGCACACACACACAAATGCACGCACACCCACATAGATCCCTTTCATCATCCTACACGGTCCCCAGATTAGCAGTGACATGCAAGAAAAGGAGCACAACCAAAATAGGGGAAATTATTGTGGTGGTGACTGAAAACTAAATCAAGCTGCATATGAAGCTTAGCATCACCTCTAAACCTCTCTCTCCTACCCTGTGCAATTGTACAAGTTTCGCTAATGGGAGCCTATCTCTATAAACATATTTTATCTCTTTAAAGGAAATGGAAGAGGATAGCCATGTCTAGGATAAGTGTGTGTTTAAGGCCATCAGCAGAGCATGCATGAAAGGTGAATCAGCTGTAATGCTGGAAGCTTCTAAAATGGTTATCAGAATTTACACTAAGCCTTCAATTGAAAAACATGCCACATTCCCTCAAGACTCAGGACTTGGTGATACAGTTGCCCATGTGGTAAGGCTAGGCTCAGCCCTGGCATTAGGGTTATCGATGAAGGTTTCAATAGTGAGCAGGGTTTTTTATTTTTGCTATTGGTCTGAATTATATTAATTGCACAAGGGTTTAAGTAGCATAACAGAAAAATAAGGATTTACAATGTCTTTTCCCGTCCACCTTGAATACTGGTGAAAAAAAAAAGTTGGTATTCTAAAATGAGAAAAATTGCCTATGACACAGCTATAAAAGCCAGAATTATGGTCCATAAAACAAAGAGATAGTGAGTTGAGAAATTACCAAGTAAATATTATTATTACATAGATAAACAATTTGAGTAAATACAGAGGGAAAAATCCTTATTTTCCTTATGGCATTCTTTTTTTTGCCTCATTTACTGAAATGGTACAACTCTCCAAATAATCAGGATGACTTTTAAAAAGAATCTAGGGGGAAAATCACAAAACCGAGAGTCATTCAAGACATACTGGTCACAACTAGCCCATCTCTGGGTTTATTCCTTACCAACTGTTAAATTTTCTTGCAAACTCGGGTTAAATTATTTCCTAGAAAATTTTCCACAGTGGAGATCTTTAAATCAATCAGTACAAAGTTTCAAGTGTGAAAATTACCCTTTCTGTTATAGCTGAAAATTAATTTCTTCTTGCTTGAGAGAAATGACATGCCCTAGTAATTTTCATACATTCTTTAAAATGGAGCATCCAGGCTTCGATGTGAAATTTCCTAAAACTGACCCCCCAAAATACATCAAAACATTTCTATTAATTCATGAAATTACAAATAGCTTTTTACATTTTCTCCTGTCACTGATTCCATTTGCCTTATTACTTTCATCCATGGCCCACAAACTTGGTGGCACCATCAACAAACCCCTCAGTGGCTGTTTCATCTCTGCTCTATTTGATTTCTTCTCTCTGAGTAAATGATTAAGTTTTCATGCATTGGTTCAACCAAAATCTGTGTTCACTCAACCACATCCTTTATTGATTACTTCTACTGCAAACAGTAGGCCAAGTGTGATATACATAATTGGACAGTTGTCAGGGGATGTGGGTGTTAACAGTCCTGTTTTCCCAGTTGGAAACTGGAATCACCTTGATACACAAATATTCTGCACTGTTTCATTCTCATTCTTTGGACCGAGGAGTCCTGTTCCTCAGAATATATGTTTTTAACTCTCTAAGGTCTGGTTGAATTAATTTAATGATTATACCATATAATATGCTGTTCAAGTTGCACCTGTGCACTGCATATAGAAAACTGGAATTAATATTTGTCTAACATTTTAACCCTGTCCTTTAACTTATACAAATAATCTGTAGCTTTTCTGTAAGAAAATATTTGATTCCTCCCCTTCCAAAGAAAGACTGGTTTCTAAATCTATTGCTAACTTTTAAATTTGGAAATCCTTTAAGCAGCATATAATGTTTATATTTCAGATGCTATATTAACAACTTTCCTGGCTATAGCACTGTACATTCACTGAGTGGGGCATATAATTTATAATAGGAAGCCTTTCTCTCTAGCATTATTTGTTAGAACAAGTTCCAGATCATTCTGGATGTTTTGGAGATCTGTTGCTCCTTTGTGAGAAAAACAACTTGACTCACCCAGCGATAGTTATTTATTTATTTATGCTGTTGTGTTTCTTGTTCACTGAACTCGTTTTTTGGTTTGTGTATGTTGTGATTTAACAATCCTCAGCCAGCCAAACCTAATCCAAAATGTTCTTCCATCAAAGATAGATCAGCTTTTATAACACATATATATGGAATCTAAAAAAAAACCCAAAATGGTTCCGATGAACCTAGGGGCAGGACAGGAATAAAGACGCAGACGTAGAGAATGGACTTGAGGACATGGGGAGAGGGAAGGGTAAGCTGGGACGAAGTGAGAGAGCGGCATGGACATATATACACTACCAAATGTAAAACAGATAGCTAGTGGGAAGCAGCCGCAGAGCACAGGGAGATCAGCTCGGTGCTTTGTGACGGCCTAGAGGGGTGGGATAGGGAGGGTGAGAGGGAGACACAAGAGGGAGGGGATATGGGGATATATGGATACATATAGCTGATTCACTTTGTTATACAGCAGAAACTAACACAACATTGTAGAACAATTATACTCCAATAAAGATGTTAAAAAAAATTTAAATAAGATGTTAAAAAAATAGATCAGCTTTTAGAAACATGAACATGAATAAGCTTCAGTGAATCCATTTTTACTGAATAAAAATAGTAATCTTCCCCTACAGTTTTAAAATGCTATGCAAAGTCTCTACTTTTTTCTTATTTCATCAATTTTTTCTTGAATATTGCAGTACAAGAAAGATCTTTGAGAGCTAACACTAATATGATAAATTTAGTCCTAGAAATCCGCAAGTTTGCTTAAAATTCTAAGTAAAATAACTATTTTATTTACTAATTTTTTATACTCTCGAGCTCTCTCAATACCATTTTAGTTGTTCCACAAAACAAATTTTAAATTAATGAGTGCACCTCTCATGATATTTTACTCCATGTCTGCATTTGAAATATTCCTCAAACAATTCATAATTTTTCTGGAGAATTGAACTATGCCGAAGTGTGGAAGAAGATTATTCATAATGTTATGAAAAGGTGAGAACAGAATCATAAAAAGCAGTATTCGGGCTTCCCTGGTGGCGCAGTGGTTGAGAGTCCGCCTGCCGATGCAGGGGACATGGGTTCGTGCCCCGGTCCGGGAAGATCCCACATGCCGTGGAGCGGCTGGGCCCGTGAGCGATGGCCGCTGAGCCTGCGTGTCCGGAGCCTGTGCTCCGCAACGGGAGAGGCCACAGCAGTGAGAGGCCCGCGTACCGCAAAAAACAAACAAACAAACAAACAAAAAAAGCACGCAAGCAGTATTCACAACTTTGGGAATATAAAATTCCATTCCATTTCTGATATGTAGAGCATTCTTTTACCAATAAGAAAGGAAAAAAGAATGCATTGACAGTACCTGATACTCAAGTAAACAAAAAGTGTTAGTTCTTTGACTGTGTCCCCTAGAAAATAGACATCAAGGCTTTATGTGCCTGTCTTTGAGAATGTGTGTTTAATTCGTTGTATAATGGAAGACTTTCAAACAGTAATGCTTAGCTAAATTGACTTTTCTATCAGCTGGTGGTAGATAATACCAAGTAGAGAGCTATGGATATGATAGCTTTTTATTTCACTGAGAGGTAATAGTAATAACTAGCTGTCATTTATTGAATTGTTACTATGTGCCAGGTTATATATATATGTAGCTTTTCATTTCACAGTAACTTATGGCCGTTTTTAAAATGAGGAAACAAACAAAAAAAAAAATGAGGAAACAAGCTGAGAAAGAGTGCAGATGTCATCAAACTTATTCGTCTAAGAGGCCAAACTGGGATTCAAGCTTAGATCTTTCTAATATCCACCATAGCACACATAGTGATTTTAAAGCAATTTAATTTATTTTCACAAACATACCACAGCTTGTCTATGAAAATAAATGTTGTTCTCATCAAATCTTGGGAGATTATGCAACGTTATACCTCTAATCCTGCCACTACCTGCTTAAAATCAAACTCTTTTGAAATACTTTCTGAGCTGTCGCATATCCTTTTGAATAGCTCCTATAGCCACACATCACTGATTGAGAGGTAGGCTTGATCTTTGAAAACAGCCAAAAGGATCTAGAGACACGTTTAGAAAACACAGAAAATAATCTTTCTGGGTAATCCCATTTTTAGGACAAAATACATTAAATTACTTGTGAACACTTTATACCGCTATACTATAAAAGGGTTTCCTGATGATTAATTCCCAGAATGCCATCATTCTCATCATTAGATGACATCACTTGGAGGGAACTGTCTTCCTTTGCATGCCTTGTATGTCTGGACAATTGGAAATATGGATGTGAAGTACAGGGGAAAATCAGGGCTAGAAATATAGATGTGCCAGGCATGTACATATAGGAATTAGAACATACTGTAGCAGTATATGAAATTGCCCATAGAAGCATTTAATGGAGGGGAGAGAAAGGCCTTGGACAGAACCCTGCAAACAGCCAACTTTGGATAAACAGAGACCTCAGTGTCAGTAAGATACTGAGAAAATGAGAGATATAGGAAAAATGAGAGAATAAGAGACTGGCTGGGAGTGCTAGGCACTAGACAGGGAGAAACATTTGGAGAAAGATGGATGGTTAACAGCAGTGACCCCCAATCTGTGCTGAAGGCCTGGGTAAGGGTGGAAGAGGAAGAAAGATGGAATGGAGCAAAGAGCCTGTGACTCTCTAAGCACACTAAACCTTTTATGCAGTTCAAAGATACCTCCCACAATGCATATTACAATTTTTCAAATTTCTATTGATGCTTTGAGATCCCCATTGTATTCACTAGATCTGGCTCCATATCCTTTTGGCTCCCTTTTAAGACCAAATTTACCCCACAAACACTAGACCTGCTCTTGCGAAGATATTCAAATGAATGTGCTCCGGGTTTCAAAGCACTACAGACAGTTCATAGTATTTATCACAGTTAATCCCGCATATGAATGTATAAATTAATCTCTCCAAACAGTGAAACTGTTTAGTGGCAGGAACCATATTCCCCAGTCATGACAACATTCTAGGGTGTTTGATAGTCTCTCAAAGATGTTCCCAAAATAAAAAGATGTTCTTTTTTTTTTTTTTTCTTTTCTTTTTTGCGGTACACTGGCCTCTCACTGCTGTGGCCTCTCCCGCTGCAGAGCACAGGCTCCGGACGCGCAGGCTCAACGGCCATGGCCCACGGGCCCAGCCGCTCCGCGCCATGTGGAACCCTCCCGGACCGGGGCACGAACCCGTGTCCCCTGCATCGGCAGGCGGACTCCCAACCACTGTGCCACCAGGGAAGCCCTAAAAAGATGTTCTTGATGTTACTGAAATATCCAGGATACAGGAGTTTACAGTCATGGTCTCCAAATATCCAATGACAGGTTCTCCAATGACTTACCTGGAAGCTTAACTTTTATGTGTACTACATAAGTATTTCCCTTCTCAAATTTTCGACTGTTTCTTTATTCAGAAACATATGAAGGCCTAATACATGCCAAGCACTCTGCTAGAACCTGTATGTCTTTCTAAGCATTTTGTCGCTTGTATAGGTGATTTTAGTGATACCTGAGATTTCACCACTGAGGGATACTTGCAAGGACAAACTACCATTCAGCTTTTATAAACTTTTTTTTTTTCATCTTAATGACAGCACTGTTATTTTGTTGTAATTCCTTCCAGTATTTTTCCCCAGTGTTTGTTATTTAGATATTTGCAAACATATTTAGTAAAATTTGAGTCATGATTTTTAACTGAACATATATTAAGATTTTTATTTGCAGGTGGATGAATTTCTTCAGAAAAAAATATTTTAGGCCACTAACCACTGCGTTGTTAGAATCAGTTTACATAACCATTCTTTGACACCTATTTTGATTCCACTTGTTTGCAGACTAATGCAGTGGTGAATATCATTCCCCTTCTATTTAAAACAACATCCATTAGGACAGATTTCCACATGTCTGATCGCAGAGCCCAATGATACAAAAATTTATAATAGCTCCTCAGGTGTGTTAACTGATACTTTCCTATTCATTATTATTATTTATTATTATTATTATTCCCATTTGCTGGTTTACCAGATGCTTCCAGAGATATACAAGAATGCCAATTTCATTACACTGTTGCCAGCACTAGGTATTTCCACTAAATACATTTTAATGTTAGTTTAATAGGCAAAAGGGACCTGCTGCCTGTTTTCACTTCCATTCCTTTGTGGAACAGTCAGGTGGAATATTCCAGTCCCCTGGAGAGGGCAGAAGCATCACATCTCCAAGGAGACCTCCCCCATAGCCTCTGCTCCCCTCCCCAGCTCCTGCAGGAAGCTGCCCCTGGCCTCTCGCGGTTGGAACAGGCTTCCTGTCCGTGAATCAGTCCCAGCGTCACGCATGTGCCTTTGTCACGGCACGTTTGTTCCATGGTCCGCTTCGTCACAAGGCTGCCTATGCCCTTTCTCTGTCCTTGCCAGAGACCCAGCTCTGGGGATAGAAACTTTTTAAAGGTTTTATCCTTTTAAATAACCATACAATTCACCCCTCTTTTTTTGACATTTAAAGACTAATTTTATTAAGTGCTTAGTATAGATCAAAGACTGTGGACTAATGATATGCAGTTTTTCCTCAGAGCTGCTGTGTTTATTTCCATACAGGTTATAGAATAATAGCACTTAGACAAAATATTTCATTTCAGTCAGTGTTTCACGGCAGTTTGACATTTTTTCCAAGTTAAATATGAGTTCTAATCTTAGATAATTCTTCCTTGGTTATAAGCATAATTTTCCAACTCATTTTATTTGATTTTGTAAAACAGCCAAGCAAATTTAATTTTCCCAATAGTGATGCTAACATATGCACCTCATTCATGGCATTATTTTATGAAAATTCTAAATGTATGAAAATGTTTTTGCATGAACTTATTTATTCCGTATACTGACCATTTCTGGTGTGACAAATCTCAAGTTCTTACCACTAAAAACCAAATATTACCTTTTACCTTACTTCTTAGTGCTTTTCCAACTATTTATTGCATATGGTAATGCTCATTGATTATTGATTATAGATATTCTTGGAAAAAATGATTCTGTGGTGAGTTCTAGTTGCTCAGAGATTTGGGTGAATGTTAACTTTTCCTGTTTTAACTGCAACCAGGAAAATGAGGGCCATTTCACAAATAAGTGTGTAAGGTTAGAACTGTTAATATTTTGATGCCCAGCATACAAACAGAACAGTGTTGAATATTTGATTGCTTTATGGCTATACACATATGACATAAACACAAACAAAAAATTAGGTAAGTTAATTTTTGCATAAAATTAAATTGAGTCAGTACAGATAGAAATTTATTAGAACTATAAAGTAATTAGACCAGTTTTAGAGTTGTTCAATCTCATATGTCCTAGTCATATCATGTATACACATATAAATTTAATGTGAATTTTAAACTTCCTCGCAAATTTTAATCAAAAATTTACTAACCAATGAACTAACCTAATCCATTATACTGAACGAGTAGCTTTATTTTCACATTTCACCGAATCTAGCTTTTTTTATTGGACTACACACCCTACATACCCAAGGAAGAAAAATATTCTAACTAAACTGTGACATAATATTTTCCTATTGCTTAGAATTTTGATCTTATACTTAATAAAAGAGCTATTTTAGACTCACACATAGGTATTTTTTACGACTCTTGAGAATTCATGTAAAAAGAAAATATAGACAAAGTGAGTTTATTATACTCCTCAAACATCTTTCCATTCAAAGTCCAATTTTTCTGAATCACTTTTAAACTCAGAATTGACACTATCTTTTTTTCCTCATCCATATTATCTTTTGTGTCATCAAGAACGTTGGTGCTATGTAGCCTTTCTTAAAATAGTGCCCCAGTACCCCCTCCAGTATTTCTTCCAAGTCATGGACACTCAGTCTGCCAATCTTGAAGCCAGTACTTTCTTATCTTCCAGAATTTCAGTGAAAGGTTTTTAGAAAACAACCAGTCCTCATATTTCTCTCTGAAATTATCCTTTAATAGTTGTTGACAGAAAGATCAAGGCATTGTGATTGCAAGTCATAACCAGAAACATGGACAAATCCAGCAACAGCTATGACTTGACTGCTCTCTGTCTGACAGAGATTATAAGATGCCACCTGTTCTAAGGGATCCTGATTTCAGAAATGTTAAAATATGGGAAAGTAGGTGTTTTAGAATCAGTGAAGTATGTATTAGAGTTGCTAAATTTTTCTATAGTTGCAATAATTTAAAAATTTGTAGCAAAGCTTCTCCATATGCCATATTTGACACCATCCTATCTGGAACTCCTATGAGTAGATCCTTGCCCTATAAACATAAAGAAATGCCCATGCAAGAATCAGCTTAATTGTAAAACAACCTCTTCCTTTCAGAATTTCATCTTGTGATTTATTAAGGGTCGTGGCACAGATGCTCACTGGGAACTGCTGACCTATGAAAGCAAAGAGAGGGAGGTAGTTCTAGGGATTCAGACATGTTCAGGAGTAAGAGTTTTCCCTTTATTATGCTCCATCGAAGAACACAGTTACAGGGGTTTTTGTTATTTTAAAATCTCTAAATTCTGGATTTTGTCACTTTAATAAAACAATTTCAAAAGTTCTGACATGATTTAATAGTGGAATTGCATATCATCTTAGATTCACCATTCTTTTTTAGGGATTGACCAAAAAAAAAAAAAAAAAAAGCCAGACATTCAACAGATATTGAATTTCTTCAGCATGCTTAATTTGGAGCCATTATTTTGAAATCGCTTCTTGCTTTGTCCGTAACGTTTTAATTCTTTGTGGCTCAGAATCAGCAGTCCTTGAATCAGCAGTCAAATGTCCCTTGAGCAGGACTTTGGCTTCAACTACCTCTGCAAAAGGCAGTCACAGCTTATGATACCTTGGATGGAGCTGTTTTCAAAAATTACTGTTTGTCTCTTTGGTTGCTCAAGGATTTTTCACCTTGGTTCTTAATCTTGTAGGCCCCCAAGTGTTCTTCACATAGGACATCACTACAACTGGCTCCTAGAAGAAAAGAGCCCGTCTCTTTAGACTCGCTTTCAAATGATTAGCTCCTTTAGAGAAATTTTTAGACTCTTTCCACTTCTTATTTTACTGTTTAGCTCTTACTCATATGAAACTAAGATTTGTGTATCTTTGAGGTAGCATTCAGATCATGAGGAACTAATAAGTATTTGGGACTCAGATTTGTAAAATGAGAGCAAAATTCAAATAATAGAAGTTTCTGAATATAATTCATTGAAATCTTTAAAATGATGTGGCTCTCTTATTTTTTTTGGCCGATGCTCCCCACGTATTATTTATTTGTTTGTTCAATATTCTAGATACAAGTACTTTATTATTTTCTCTTCCAGTTTTATTGAGATGTTATTGACATACAGCACTAATTTTACAGTATAATGATGTACAGTATAATGATCTGACTGACCCCTCTGTTCTTTATGAAAGACAAAACAATAGCCAAACTTGTTTTAGTCATTCTGGGTTATTTGAGCTGTGCTAACAGTCGCCAAAATCTCAGTGACGTATGACAATAAAGCCTTATTTCTTGTTTATTCTTGCCGTTTGCCAGATTCTTGTGCGAGGAACCAGGCTCCTTCCATCTTCAGGCTTTATCTTTCCTTCCTTGAATCCTGGTTAGGAGATTTCAGAATCCTCTGTTTTCATCATATTTGTTCTAATACCTCCAGAAGGTATTATATGAATCGCGTATGACACCCCTCAAAGAACTGGTTTCATTTGCAAAGGAATGTGGAAATTTTCAACCTTTTTAGAGGTTTTATTTTTTCAAAAAAAATAACAGCTTTACTGAGATATAATCCATACACCATACATTTCTCCTTTTAAAGTCTACAATTCAGTAGTTCTTAGTATGCTCACAGAGTTGTGCAGCCATCGCCACTATTTAATTTCAGATAATTTTCTTCACTTCAAAAAGAAACCCACACCCATTAGCAGCCACTCCCAAATTCCCCACCCGCACCCCCATGGCCTCTGGTAACTGTTAACCTACTTCCTGTTTCTATAGATCTGCCTGTTCTGGACATTTCATGTAGATGGAATCATACAATATGTGGGTTTTTTTGTGTAACTGGCGTCTTTCACTTCGCATATCTTCAAGGTTTATCCATGTCGTAGTATGTATCACTACTGCATTCCTTTTTGTGGCTGAATAATGTTCCACTGTACGAATACAGCACATTTTGCTTCCCAGTCAATTGATAGACATTTGGGTTGTTTCCACTTCTTAGCTATTATTATAGCATTGATATGAACATTCATGTCCAAGTGTTTGTGTTTTCATTTCTCTTGGGTATATACATAGGAGTGGAATTCTTGGGTCATATGGTAACTGTATATTATACTTTTTGAAGAACTGACAAGTTGTTTTTCCAAGCAGCTGCACTATTTTACAATCCTACCAGCAATGCATAAGAGTTTAAAGGCTTAAGTTCTAACTCACTGTATACTCCGTCAAAGATGAGCCACATATTTTTAAAATATACACTTTACATTTCATTATCCTGATAACTGTCTTACACTTTCTAAAGCAAAGACACAAAACAATCTTCTCTTTACTGTGATATTAAATGAGACGACACTCCAGTAGTTTCTTATTTTATTTTTTCTAGCCAAGGACAGATGGCAGAAGCAGTGAAATACTTGAAAAAAATGGTGAAAATTGCAAGAAAAAAATTTCAAAGCCTAGATTTTGTGAGAGCAAGTACAATGCTTGGAGACATCTACAACGAAAAAGTGAGTATAATGTGTTTCTTGCTTATACGGGAGAAATTTGCAGAATTTTAAACTTCTGTTTTTATTTGATTCTCACCTTCGCATAGCATGTTGTACAGAATGGCCCCAGGACTGCAGGACTTAGTCAATGCACAAGGCAGTGACTGGGAAGAGAAATGCCTCTTACTTCTTCCTCTTCCAGGACCTGACCGCCACCTTAGCCCAGTCACCACAATCTGCTAACGCTGATTCCTATCTTCACATCCAAGTCAGAGTCAAGTGATTTGGGATTTGAAGAGCAATTAAAATATGTCAATTCAAAGAAACTTCATTATAACAGTTGGTTCTTATCTGCTGGCACTAACATTCACCTCTCTTGCTACAAATTCTTGTTTTATTAATCCAGCTGTAATGCCTCCATTAGGTCCCTCAAGTGAACAACGGACAATCCCAAGAGTAATTCTGAAGGAAATATGGAAATCTAGCAACAGGTTGGCTATGTGAAAAAAAAAGGGAAAGAAGAGGAAAAAGTCTAAAAGTATCTCATTCAGGGGCTATTACTGGTGAAACGCATTCATCATAATGGACTTCTGGTTTATTTTCTCCTGACTTTATCTTTTATTACGCAGATTCTCCTTTAGAAGCAGTATGAAAAAGGCTTGTTTCTCCAGTTATAATTGCAGCTTTGATCACGAGTAGGATCTATCATTTTTGAGGGTAGTGACATTCTCACGCTGTGTTGATACACCTTGTCTGAATCTTTTTGAGAGACTGTGTATATAGTAATGAAAAGTACTAACTCTGAGACCATACTGGAGTAAAAGCCCAGTTTTTTCCCTAATAAGATCTGTGACCTGAGACAAGCTACTTACCTTCTAAACACTTCAATTTTCTCACCTCATAAGGCTGCTGTGAATGTTGACTTAATATATGGAAGGCACTTACAACAGTACTTGGCAGGGGAAGCAAGTGCCATCTATATAAAGCAGTACAGCCATTCTTAATCTCCATATCCTTATGTGATACCACACAATTCCCCTTTTCCCGAGGCTCAGAGGGTTTGAGTAACCTACGCCAGGTCTCCAAGCTTCCAGGCAGCAGTGGCATTCAAACTCATACCCTGAACCACTATAGTCCTTTATTTGCCATATAATTGATTTTGATTATTTCAGAATTATTTAGGCTTTTTAAAAATTTAATTTTATTTGTTTTTTTATACAGCAGATTCTTATTAGTCATCAATTTTATACACATCAGTGTATACATGTCAATCCCAGTCGCCCAATTCAGCACCCCACCATCTCCAGACCCCCACGGCTTTCCCCTCTTGGTGTCCATATGTTTGTTCTCTACATCTGTGTCTCAACTTCTGCCCTGCAAACCAGTTCATCTGTACCATTTTTCTAGGTTCCACACACATGCATTAATATACAATATTTGTTTTTATCTTTCTGACTTACTTCACTCTGTCTCTAGATCCATCTATGTCTCAACAAATGACTCAATTTCATTCCTTTTTACGGCTGAGTAATATTCCATTTTATATATGTACCACATCTTCTTTATCCATTTGTCTGTTGATGGGCATTTAGGTTGCTTCCATGACCTGGCTATTGTAAATAGTGCTGTAATGAACATTGGAGTGCATGTGTCTTTTTGAATTATGGTTTTCTCTGGGTATATGCCTAGTAGTGGGATTGCTGGATCATATGGTAATTCTATTTTTAATTTTTTAAGGAACCTCCATACTGTTCTCCATAGTGGCTGTATCAATTTACATTCCCACCAACAGTGCAAGAGGGTTCCCTTTTCTCCACATCCTCTTCAGCATTTGTTGTTTGTAGATTTTCTGATGATGCCTGTTCTAACTGGTGTGAGGTGATACCTCACTGTAGTTTTGATTTGCATTTCTCTAATAATTAGTGATGTTGAGCAGCTTTTCATGTGCTTCTTGGCCATCTGTATGTCTTCTTTGGAGAAATGTCTGTTTAGGTCTTCTGCCCATTTTTGGATTGGGTTGTTTGTTTCTTTAATATTGAGCTGCATGAGCTGTTTATATATTTTAGAGATTAATCCTTTGTCCATTGATTCATTTGCAAATATTTTCTCCCATTCTGAGGGTTGCCTTTTCGTCTTGTTTATGGTTTCCTCTGCTGTGCAAAAGCTTTGAAGTTTCATTAGGTCCCATTTGTTTATTTTTGTTTTTATTTCCATTACTCTAGCCGGTGGATCAAAAAAGATCTTGCTGTGATTTATGTCAAAGAGTGTTCTTCCTATGTTTTCCTCTAAGAGTTTTATAGAGTCCAGTCTTACATTTAGGTCTCGACTCCATTTAAAGTTTATTTTTGTGTATGGTGTTAGGGAGAGTCCTAATTTCATTCCTTAACATGTAGCTGTCTAGTTTTCCCAGCACCACTTATTGAAGAGACTGTCTTTTCTCCATTGTGTATCCTTGCCTCCTTTGTCATAGATTAGTTGTCCATAGGTGCGTGGGTTTATCTCTGGGCTTTCTATCTTGTTCCATTGATTTATCTTTCTATTTTTGTGCCAGTACCATATTGTCTTGATTACTGTAGCTTTGCAGTGTATTCTGAAGTCAGGGAGTCTGATTCCTCCAGCTCTGTTTTTTTCCCTCAAGACTGCTTTGGATATTCGGGGTCTTTTGTGTCTCCATACATATTTTAAGACTTTTTGTTCTAGTTCTGTAAAAAATGCCATTTTTAATTTGATAGGGATTGCATTGAATCTGTAGATTGCTTTGGGTAGTATAGTCATTTTCACAATATTGATTCTTCCAATCCAAGAATATGGTATATCTCTCCATCTGTTGGTATCATCTTTAATTTCTTTCTCATACTTTTCTGCATACAGGTCTTTTGTCTCCCTAGGTAGGTTTATTCCTAGGTATTTTATAATTTTGGTTGCAATGGTAAATGGGAGTGTTTCCTTAATTTCTCTTTCAGATTTTTCATCATTAGTGTGTAGGAATGCAAGAGATTTCTGTGCATTAATTTTGTATCTTGCAACTTTACCAAATTCATTGATTAGCTCTAGTAGTTTTCTGATGGCATCTTTAGGATTCTCTATGTACAGTAGCATGTCATCTGTAAACAGTGACAGTTTTACTTCTTATTTTCCAATTTGTATTCCTTTTATTTCTTTTTCTTCTCTGATTGCTGTGGCTAGGACTTCCAAAACTATGTTGAATAATAGTGATGAGAGTGGATATCCTTGTCTTTTTCCTGATCTTAGAGGAAATGCTTTCAGTTTTTCACCATTGAGAATGATGTTTGCTGTGAATTTGTCATATGTGGGCTTTAATAGGTTGAGGTAAGTTCACTCTATGCCTAGTTTCTGGAGGGTTTTTATCATAAATGGGTGTTGAACTTTGTCGAAAGCTTTTTCTGCATCTGTTGAGATGATCATATGGTTTCTATTCTTCAATTTGTTAATATGGTGTATCACATTGATTGATTTGCATATATTGAAGCATCTTTGCATCCCTGGGATAAATCCCACCTGATCATGGTGTATGTTCCTTTTAATGAGTTGTTGGGTTCTGTTTGCTAGTATTTTGTTGAGGATTTTTGCATCTATATTCATCAGTGATATTGGTCTGTAATTTTCTTTTTTTGTAGTATCTTTGGTTTTGGTATCAGGGTGATGGTGACCTCCTAGAATGAGTTTGGGAGTGTTCCTTCCTCTGCAATTTTTTGGAAGGTTTTGAGAAGGATAGGGTTAGGTCTTCTCTAAATGTTTCATAGAATTCACCTGTGAAGCCATCTGGTCCTGGACTTTTGTTTGTTGGAAGAATTTTAATCACAGTTTCAATTTCAGTGCTCGTGATTGGTCTGTTCATATTTTCTATTTCTTCCTGGTTCAGCCTTGGAAGGTCATACCTTTCTAAGAATTTGTCCATTTCTTCCAGTTTGTCCATTTTGTTGGCATAGAGTTGCTTGTAGTAGTCTCTTAGGATGCTCTGTATCTCTGCAGCGTCTGTTGTAACTTCTCCTTTTTCATTTTTAATTTTATTGATTTGAGTCCTCTCCTTCTTTTTCTTGATGTGTCTGGCTAATGGCTTATCAATTTTGTTTATCTTCTTAAAGAACCAGCTTTTAGTTTTATTGATCTTTGCTATTGTTTTCTTTGTTTCTATTTCATTTATTTCTGCTCTGATCTTTATGATTTCTTTCCTTCTGCTAACTTTTGGTTTTGTTTGCTGTTCTTTCTGTAGTTCCTTTAGGTGTAAGGTTAGATTGTTTATTTGAAATTTTTCTTGTTTCTTGAGGTAGGTTTGTATAGCTATAAACTTCCCTCCTAGAACTGCTTTTCCTGCATCCCATAGGTTTTAGATCGACGTATTTTCATTGTCATTTGTCTCTAGGTATTTTTTGATTTCCTCTTTGATTTCTTCAGTGATCTCTTGGTTATTTAGTAACGTATTGTTTAGCCTCCATGTGTTTGTGTTTTTTTACGTTTTTTTCCCTGTAATTCATTTCTAATCTCATAGCGTTGTGGTCGAAAATATGCTTGATATGGTTTCAATTTTCTTAAATTTACTGAGGCTTGATTTGTGACCCAAGATGAGATCTATCCTGGAGAATGTTCCATGTGCACTTGAGAAGAAAGTGTAATCTGTTGTTTTTGGATGGAATGTTCTATAAATATCAGTTAAATCTTTCTGGTCTATTGTGTCATTTAAGGCTTCTGTTTCCTTATTTATTTTCATTTTGGATGATCTATCCATTGGTGTAAGTGAGGTGTTGAAGTCCCCCACTATTATTGTTTCACTGTCGATTTCCTCTTTTATAGCCGTTAGCAGTTGCCTTATGTATTGAGGTGCTCCTATGTTGGGTGCATATATATTTATAATTTTTATATCTTCTTGGATTGATCCCTTGATCATTATGTAGTGTCCTTCCTTGTCTCTTATAACATTCTTTATTTTAAAGTCTATTTTATCTGATATGAGTATTGCTACTCCAGCTTTCTTTTTTTTTTTTTTTTTTTAAAGAAGATGTTGGGGGTAGGAGTTTATTAATTTATTTATTTTGCTGTGTTGGGTCTTCGTTTCTGTGCGAGGGCTTTCTCTAGTTATGGCAAGCGGGGTCCACTCTTCATTGCGGTGCGTGGGCCTCTCACTATCGTGGCCTCTCTTGTTGCGGGGCATGGCTCCAGACGCACAGGCTCAGTAGTTGTGGCTCATGGGCCTAGTTGCTCCATGGCATGTGGGATCTTCCCAGACCAGGGCTCGAACCCGTGTCCCCTGCATTAACAGGCAGACTCTCAACCACTGCGCCACCAGGGAAGCCCTCCAGCTTTATTTTGATTTCCATTTGCACGGAATATCTTTTTCCATCCCCTCACTTTCAGTCTGTATGTGTCGCTAGGTCTGAAATGGCTCTCTTGTAGACAGCATATGTATGGGTCTTGTTTTTGTATCCATTCAGCAAGTCTGTGTCTTTTGCTTGGAGCATTTATTAAATTCACGTTTAAGGTAATTATCGATATGTATGTTCTTATGACCATTTTCTTAATTGTTTTGGGTTTGTTCTTGTAGGTCCTTTTCTTCTCTTGTGTCTCCCACTTAGAGAAGTTCCTTTAGCATTTGTTGTAGAGCTGCTCTGGTGGTGCTGAATTCTCTTAGGTTTTGCTTGTCTGTAAAGCTTTTGATTTCTCCAGTGAATCTGAATGAGATCCTTGCCAGGTAGAGTAATCTTGGTTGTAGGTTCTTCCCTTTCATCACTTTAAGTATATCAGGCCACTCCCTTCTGGCTTGTAGAGTGTCTGCTGAGAAATCAGCTGTTAACTTTATGGGAGTTCCCTCGTATGTTTTTTGTCATTTTTCCCTTGCTGCCTCCAATAATTTTTCTTTGTCTTACTTTTTGCCAATTTGATTACTATGTGTCTCGGCGTGTTTCTCCTTGGGTTTATTCTGTATGGGACTTGCTGCACCTCCTGGACTTGGGTGGCTATTTCCTTTCCCATGTTAGGGAAATTTTCAACTATAATTTCTTCAGCTATATTCTCTGGTCCTTCCTCTGTCTCTTCTCCTTCTGGGACCCCTATAATGCGAATGTTGTTGCATTTAATGTTGTCCCAGAGGTCTCTTAGGCTGTCTCATTTCTTTTCATTCTTTTTTCTTTATTCTGTTCTGCAGCAGTGAATTCCACCATTCTGTCTTCCAGGTCACTTATCCATTCTTCTGCCTCACTTATTCTGCTATTGATTCCTTCTAGTGTAGTTTTCATTTCAGTTATTGTATTGTTCATCTCTGTTTGTTTGTTCTTTAATTCTTCTAGGTCTTTGTTAAACATTTCTTGCATCTTCTTGATCTTTGCCTCCATTCTTTTTCCGAGGTCCTGGATCATCTTCACTATCATTATTCTGAATTCTGTTTCTGGAAGTTTGCCTATCTCCACTTCATTTAGTCACTTTTCTGGGGTTTTATCTTGTTCCTTCATCTGGTACATAGCCCTCTGCCTTTTCACCTTGTCTATCTTCTGTGAATGTGGCTTTTGTTCCACAGGCTGCAGGATTGTAGTTCTTCTTGCTTCTGCTGTCTGCCCTCTGGTGGATGAGGCTATCTAAGAGGCTTGTGTAAGTTTCCTGATGGGAATGACTGGTGGTGGGTAGAGCTGACTGTTGCTCTGGTGGGCAAAGCTCAGTAAAACTTTAATCCACTTGACTGTTGATTGGTGGGGCTGGGTTCCCTCGCTGTTGGTTGTTTGGCCTGAGGCAACCCAATACTGGAGGCTACCAGGCTCTTTGGTGGGGCTAATGACAGCCTCTGGGAGGGCTCATGCCAGGGAGTACTTCCCAGAACTTCTGCTGCCAGTGTCCTTGTCCCCACGGTGAGCCACAGCCATGCCCCGCCTCTGCAGTAGACCCTCCAACACTAGCAGGTAGGTCTGGTTCAGTCTCCCCTGGGGTCACTGCTCCTTCCCCTGGGTCCCAATGCACACACTACTTTGTGCATGCCCTCCAAGAGTGGAGTCTCTGTTTCCCCCAGTCCTGTTGAAGTCCTGCAATCAAATCCCACTAGGCTTCAAAGTCTGATTCTCTAGGAATTCCTCCTCCCGTTGCTGGAACCCCAGGTTGGGAAGCCTGAAGTGGGCCTCAGAACCTTTACTCCAGTGGGTGGACTTCTGTGGTATAAGTGTTCTCCAGTCTGTGAGTCACCCACCCACCCAGTAGTTATGGGATTTGATTTTACTGTGATTGTGCCCCTCCTACCATCTCATTGTTGCTTCTCCTTTGTCTTTGGATGTGAGGTATCTTTTTTGGTGAGTTCCATTGTCTTCCTGTTGATGATTGTCCCTATTTAGGCTTTTTTTTTTAAAGGAAATAAGAGCTTGAAATTAATTTGAATGAATAAAATTACTGTCTTCAGTTCCTGCTATGGGAAGCATGCTTTCAAACAGGGCATCTCATCTCTTTTTACACCCCTCTCTCTTGCTCACCCAGGCTCATTGGCCTCCTCCCTCCCCTCCCCTCTCACTCACAATCAGAAACCCCCTTTTGTCTTGACTGTCACTCTCTTTCTTCTCTCTTCCTCCCTCATCCCCCTTGCTCTCTTCTCTCCTGCCCCTGTCTTTCTAGAACCGCTCTCTCCCTCTCGGTTGTCCTGTCCTTCTCCCCCTGGTCTCCCCTGATTTGTTGTCCCTCTTTCTTTGTGCCCCCCCCCCCCAGTCTTTCACCCCCACATTTTTCTCTCTGCTGGTTGCTCCTTCTGCCACCCTCATCTCTGTGATCTGCCCTCTGCCTCTGGTGGCTCCTGTCCTGTTGATTTTGTATTTCCTTTTGTTTGCTTTTCAGAATACAGTGGTTAAAAAAAAGAGAGAGACAAGGCTTATGCCCTTGTAAGGCTTACGGTCTAATGGGCAAGCTTATCCTATAGTGGCAGATTTGACATTTCTAGTAAATATATGAGTCCTACCTTTTAAAAAGATTGTTCTTCAAAAGTGAAGTGCAAAAAGCACAAATTGTTTTACCCTACCACCAAACAATATCCAGAACTCAGTTTTTTAGTATAATGTGGACATCAAGTATTAGCCTGTATTTTCCCAATTACAGAAAGCATAAGGAAGATAAAAACAATAAACATTTCTGAGGGGTAATATTTTTATACTTGCATTTTCTTAATTTTTTTTAACAAGAGTTTGTATCTTAACAATATATATTTTATTCTCTGATTAGTAATTCTTGAAGAAGAGTTTAATATCTAAAGCTAGAGACATGAGTAATATCCAAAGGCTGTGTCAACTACCAAAAGTTAATTTTTTTTACCAGCTTATCCTTATTCTAGTATAAAATTTGTAGGATTCCAAGTATTCATGCTCTCTTCAAATATTCATGCCTTCAAATATATAAGTTGATTCATATACCTTCATGGTTGCTTACATCTTAATGTAATAAATAGTCACTGATAAATAGTATAGTATTAAGAACATAATGCTATAATAATTTTATGACATCATAGGCTTCAAGAGAAAGCTTTATTTGATACTAAACTTATTAACATTGCATTCAGTTTTTGTGCATTACTGTGATTCTTTGCGGGTATTTTCTCAAGTCGGAAAATCTACTGATGACTTCTCAGGCTGACTCTGAGTTGTTATATCATTACTATAAGAGTATAATTTGAAAATGTATAGCTAAGTGGATTAGAACTAAGTGATAGTTATCTTTTTCTCCTTGTAATTTTGAGACAAAGTGATAGCCTTGATGACATCCTGAATTTCCTCCTAGTTCTACAAAGCCATTTCCTAGGAAAGCATTGACAAAGAGTTATTTCATGTCTGCTATTCAGTTGCTTATGAATGTTTCCTAATTGTATCAAATACCTTTGTTCCAATTTTACACCCAAACAGTTTCACAAACTATTTGCACCACACACTATCTATTAAGCTTTCCCTTGAAGGAAACTGTAGCAGGACAAAGGAGCTACACCAAGTTTTGCCCACCTGACTTTGAATCTGCACTCAGCTGTTTATTAACTGTGACCTTGGGTGAGTTAATTCTTTGATCCTCAGTTTCCTCATCTTTCAAATGTCAATAACAAGATACCTTGAAGACTGGTTATATGAGGATTAGAAATTTTAAAACATGTACATGGTACCTAATAGAGTTCCTAGCATATATTGGGTACACAATAGCACTTACCTTCTTAATATCTCAAACTCAGATTTCTCTCCTCCATTGCAGACTCATTCTCACTGCCTATTTGACATCTTCACTTAGATCTCTTCAAATGTAGCCTATTAAAAACTTAACTCAACTCATCAGCTTTCCCCTAAATTCTGTTTCTCTCCATACTTAATGTTCAGCCAGGATAGAATACCATTCAGGCATTTCATAGGCAACCTTCTTTTCTCAATCTGTGAGCTCTTCTTATCTGACCTCATACAGGCCCATGGTTTAAATACCATCCATACACTGATGACTCTCAAATTTATATCTCCAACCCTGATCTCTCCTTGGGACTCCAGACTTGTGAATCCGGCTGCCTCCCTAGCATCTCTCCCTGGATGTCTTCTAATTGACATCTCAAGTTTAATGTGATTCTTCCCTCCTTGACCTACTTCTCCCCAGTCCTCCACATCTTAATAAATGGTACCATTATCCATCAACTCGATTGCTCAAGCCAATAATCTGGATAATCTTGCTTCATCTTTCCCCTCCTGCTCCATATCCAATCCAGAAGCAAACCCTGACCTTCATGCCACCAAAACGCATCTCAAATCCACCCACTTCTTCTCTCTATCTCTGCTACTATCACCACATCTGGTTTTGACACTGTGTTTTCTCACTTGTACTATTGCAATAAGCTCTGAACCCATTTTCCCATTTCTCCTCCATCCAATCCAGTCTCCACACAGAAGCCCAAGTAATCCTTTCAAAATGTAAATAAAATCATGTTATTTCTCAGCTTAAAATACTTCCATTGCTGCCCAGTCTTCTGAGAACATAAATATAAATCCTCACCCTGACTTGAAACAATCTATATGAGATGCATTACCTCCCCCACTCCCAGTCTCTGACTTTATTGCCTTCTACTCTCCTTATGCTGTCCACCAGAGCCAAAGGGACTTTTGTGGAGTTCTTCAAACATGCTGAGCTGATTTCTGCCTGAGGACATTTGCTTTAGCTGCAATGCTTTGCGTGGACCACTCCCCATTCTGAACTTCACATTGCTGGCTTCTTGTCATTCAGAGCTCAGCTAAATGCCACAACTTCAGAAAGGTCTTCCTTGACTCAGCCCAATCAAAAGTAGCCACCAACTCACTCTTGAATACTACTTTAATTTTCCATGCAGCACTTGTCTTGTAGTTTTCTTGTTTGTGATATTTTTCTTCTTGTTGTTGAATGTGTCTAGAATGGAAGTTTAATGAGAAAAGAGACCAGATCTGCCTGTTTTTTTATTTCATTCCAATTTCTAGAAGAGAACCTGGCACAGAGTTGGTGAACAAAAATATGCGAGTTCATTGAATCGATCCATAAATTTGTAACCAATTTTATACCAGTTGAGAGTAGTAGTCTCTCACTTTTGAAATTCTAAACTTCTGTTTCATTTTTGTCCAATATTTTGGCATTTTGAAAACTTGCACTGAATCTTTAAAAGCAACTCTGATATTACTGATATTTGTCAGTCTACCTTTTAAGGACCTCTACCAACTGCCCTTATCGTACCTTTTCTGGTTTCATATTATTCATGCAACGTATTCTAATTGTATTCTTAACAGTAATTTCCAAGAAATAATATTGTTATAAGACCACAATTATCATATAAAACTGTATGTGGAAAAATACAGTTTTCTCTAGTTATTATAGTGTTATTATAATTTAAGTTAACACATCTTAAAGACATCCTAATTAGTTTACCTTTTACTATATAATCATGGAAGATGGGCCACCCATCTCACCCTCCTGATGTGATTGGTTTTTAATTGAAAATATATCATCAATGTAAAGGGGTCTAGTGAGAATATTTTAGGGAAAATAACTAGGTATAGACCCTTCATGAGATCTTTTATTCTCTAATAAGAGCAAAGCATAATCACATAGTTAAAACAATGGTAGTTCCAACACTAACACAGTAAGGAAATTGTGTAAGAAAAGAGTCTTCCCCGGTACTGAGAAAATGCCCGTTTATTTTGAGCTTGCTCATTGGACAGAGTGACAATTCAGACACTAAGAAAGATCTGATAAGAATCACAATAATGCATGAAAATTCTATGTTATAGTGTAATAATGCAAGTTTTGTTTCAACGTCTATGATGTCAAGATCTTGTCCTGATATTGTCCACCTAATGCTTATTAGTGATATTTATAACATTAAATGAAGTTTTCTCTTCCAATAAGATGCACTTATGACGTGCATAAATTCACTTCTGTATTCCCAAACTCATATTTAAGATTGCCAGGATTCATTACTAGAATCTTCTGAATTTTATAACAGCCTAGGGATTCACTGATAACAGGAACTGTGGAAAGTTGGACAGAAGCTTTAGAGAAGAGATTAAATTTCGATAGTAAACTCTTTAAGAATGAAAAATCTGGAAATACAATGCATATTAATGAAACCTCGTTCTAAAAAGGTATGTATAAAAATTCTTGCGTCTGAGAGGAACTAAGGTTGTATTTCTTAAGGGTGCCTTAAACTAGAAAAATCTAGCTTGATACCAGTTTTATGACAGGTATGTGTGTGTCTCAAGATTGAACACTAGGCACAATTTGAGGGAAGAATAGTTACCTAATTATAATGCCTAATTACCTATTATAATAATAGAAGTATTCAGGGGGAAAAGGCATTTGTTAAAAAAGATCTAATAAAAGTTATAGGCAGATGACTACTTCCACTAGCAGCAAGCTCACCTACTTGACCTTGAACTTTGTTCACTGCTGAATCTCTCTGCCTGGCATCGGCCTGGTCAATAGTAGTTATTCACTGGATGAATGAGTTTGTTCCAAAATAATAATATATCAAAATAATTCTGGAAATTCAAATATATGTCCATTTATTTATGGTCCCTAATTCTCCTAATTGAGACTCTCATCTAAAGCAATGAACAGCCTAAAGCTCAGGACTATAGCTAGAACAATAATTAGATATTTATACTTCTCTATTTTTAAAAATAGAAATGTTTGGTCTAGTCATATATTTTCATCTATTTTGTCCCATATCTTTGATATCTAACAGGGCAATCTATAATTTTAACTAGTTTTATTGTCTTCAATATTGATATTATTTCTCAATCATATAATTTGTTTCATTGACATACAAATATCTTTGAAATACTTTTATATTTTCTTAATTAAGTGATCTTAGTCTCATATAAATCCTGTTTTATGCTTTGAAATAAGAGAAAGAATTGTTCATCTCAACAAACAAAAATTGTTATTGATGTAATATAGAGGAAGTCTGTTTAAATTAGAAAATTTAATTGGAGTGAGCCATTTGAATGGTTCACCTAAATTGTCCCTGTGGGTATATAGCAGTGTTACATGTGCTGCTCATGTATGTAACATAACTGTCACATAAGCCCTACTCCTCACCTTGCCAGCAGCCTCTTTATTCAATCAGTTTTTCTGCTCTTTGGACTCTATGATTGTACAGAGATGTGTGGTTGTTGAGTATGCATTTTACCTGTACTGGCATATGGTATAAAGCTGTTTCTATGGTGTTTTTTCATTTCCTGTTCCATCATAATACATTGTGAGAAAAATGACTTGAAAGCTCATAGTAAAACATTTCTCTTCAAGAGTGTGCATACATGTTTTTGTACATATGAGAGAGCGAAAGAAAGGAGAGGGGAGGAAAGGGAAGAGGATGGACTCCTCAGGGTTATAAATCAGTGAAGAAAGGAACTTTTTCTTCCCTAGAGTCTTTACAAGTATAGCTTAATCCTAAAAATAATATCCCCTTTTTTTTTTTTTTTTTAATTGTCTTGAGTTTATTACAACCTTTTTTTTTTTTTTTTTTTTTTTATGCGGTACGCGGGCCTCTCACTGTTGCGGAGCACAGGCTCTGGACGCGCAGGCTCAGCCGCTCCGCGGCATGTGGGATCTTCCCAGACCGGGGCACGAACCCGTGTCCCCTGCATCGGCAGGCAGGCTCTCAACCACTGCGCCACCAGGGAAGCCCAATATCCCCTTTTGAGGAAGAGTTTTTAAAGGAAGATTTTTAGAAGACTTGGGGAGGTGGCAGAAGATAGTCTTTTCTCTGAGGCTCAATTTCATTATTTGTAAAATAAGAATAATATTTCCTCATAGAGTGACCTATGAAAGCTAATGACATAATACATATGAAGTATTTACCACTGTCCCTGACACTTCATAAGAGTTAGGTAAATGTTATTTATTTGTAGACAATAGCTTTTAGAAGGAGAGATGAGAATGAGAAAGAAGAAAGAAAGAAGAAAGAGAAAGGAAGAGAGAGGGAGAGAGAGAAGGGAGGGAGGGAGGAAGGAAGTAAGGAAGGAAGGAAGGAAGAAAGGAAGGAAGGAAGGAAAGAAGGAAGGAAAGAAAGAAGGAAGGAAGGGAAGGGGAGGAAACCTTGAGTTTTTGCAGTTAAAATGTTGCAAGGAACTTGGAGAAGATATAAACATTTAAATGATCTTTTGAGTTATGCTAGTGCTGTTGTCAAGATATGTTATTTCGAAATCTTGTCTTCCACATTCTTAGTCAAGAATGACATGTGCACATGGGAAAATACAAGTAATAACGGAAGAGCAGGAATATACATCCGTTTTCACTCACCACTGATTAAATGGGTTGGCTAGAATGATCTCTTGCTGTGACCAAAAACTGGTTAAAAAGATTTCATTTGGTAAATCCAATGCAACAAGTAAGAAAATTCCATCCAAATCAAAGTGAATCAGTTCACTCTTTCCCAAACTTCTTTTTTCTTCCTTATATTAGGAAGCAGAATGCTAATATTTGACCATTTTTAATCCAAAAAAAATTAAGTTTCATACAGTTCAACCTGGTAGATACACCTTTCTTGGTGAATGAACTTCAAGATATTGCATGGTTAGTAATCACAGCTTTTAAAAGGAAACTTATTCTAATAGAGGCCCTGCTTGCCATCTCTTTCTTCTTGAAGATGAACTGCTAAAACTGCTGAAGGATCAGTGTGGCACATGCCAAGGTGGGCAGACATGTGGAATGGTAAATTAAAATTAAGAAAAAATTATTTCTCTTACATTTTTAGGGATACTACAACAAAGCTTCTGAATACTTTCAGCAAGCTTTTGACACAACAGCAGAGTTAACGAACATACCTCTGATGGATGAGACAAAAGTTCATTATGGAATAGCGAAAGCTCATCAGATGATGCTGACCATTAATAGTTATATAGAATCTGCAGATCTCACCAGCCTTGACTGCCTGCTGTCATGGAAGGAGAATAGAAGTGACATTGCACCTGATCCGACTATTGGTAAGGTCTTGGTTTCTGAAAACAATTTAGATCTTTGTACCATTCTTATTGGCTAAGTCATTTTCTTTGCAAAGGTTTATTCGACCATTGGCAATTTTATTTTTATTTATTCATTACTATGTTAATGTTGGATGCATTTTTGTGCTGTATCGTACCTTCAGTGTTTAAGGGAGGTGTACAATAGTGATAGATATATTCAACTTGATAAATTACCATTTTTTCAGTTATCTTAAATATTCAACAGTAGGTACTGATCAGTTGTAAGGAATTTGAAATAGGTTTATGTTTTTAAAAATGTTCAGTGTTGTACCTTATGGACAAGAGCAAGTGTTCATAGATGCTAGTTAGTATTATACTCTTACTTTTCTGATGATAGTAAGTTTTCCTATTTTTTCTCAATTCAGGTGTGAATGTTAATTGAGAAAATATTTGGTAGTAATTTCTCTTAATTCTACTTCTTTTTTCCTACATACTTTTCTTGTGATAATTAGTCAAAATAGTCAATTAAAAACAAATAACTAGGGCTTCCCTGGTGGCGCAGTGGTTGAGAGTCCGCCTGCCAAAGCAGGGGACACGGATTCGTGCCCCGGTCCGGGAGGATCCCACATGCCGTGGAGCAGCTGGGCCCGTGAGCCATGGCCACTGAGCCTGTGCGTCCGGAGCCTGTGCTCTGCAGCGGGGGAGGCCACAACAGTGAGAGGCCCGTGTACCGCAAAAAAACCCAAAAAACAAATAACTAGAGGGGGGATGTAAGGGTCAGTTTTATGTATCAACTTGACTGGGCTCTAGTCCCAAGTTAAGAATTTCATTCATTTTTTATGGCTGAGTAGTATTCCATTGTGTGTGTGTGTGTGTGTGTGTGTGTGTGTGTGTGTGTGTGTGTGAATGGCACATCTTCTCTATCCATTAATCTGTTGATAGACACTTAGGTTGTTTCCATACTGTGGCAATTGTAAATAATACTAATATGAACATTGGGGTGTAAGTGTGGTTTTGAATTAGTGGAGGGTTTTCTTGTCTATATACTCAGGAGTGGAAGTGCTGGGCATCTCCTATTTGGAACTCTTTTTTTTTCCCCCTTAGGTCATTTAGATGAAACAATAATTTGTTTTGGTGTTTATTTCTTCCATAGAATAAATAGTAAATAATAGTGAATTTGGCACAAAGAAATTTTATTGGCTCTTTTACATCAGTAGGATACCACTTCACCACTGTCTGTCCTCTAGTTAGAAAATAAGGAAAGGTCTCGTTCCTAATAGATGCATAATAAGAGAAAGCAAGATGAAGTCTTCAGAAATAGAGGGCTTGTTGAATTTCAATGCGCTCAGTGCTCAAGAAATATTTGTAGTTGACTATTAACTAACTACTTTCAGATAATACTTTGCTTATTCAGGATGTTGTCTTGTCACATATTTGGGCATTTGTTCTGTAGTTTTGCGTTATCTTCCCTTTACGCTCTCACTTTTTCTGCCCAGGAGCTAAAGCAGAGGAAGTATGATCCAGCTATTAGATTACTTGCTTTGATAAATGGTTTGGTGGAGAATACGTTGAGCTACTCACATTTTCAGATTTATCTGGGATAAACCCTAATCATCATAATGATAATCATGAAAAAAATACTCCTCAAAACTAGCTTCTGATAAGAGCCATTTATTGCAGTCCTGTTTTGGGCTTTTTAAAAATCTATTTTGCTTTGCTTTACTCTACGAAGTTATTTATTTTTCTATTCTTGTTACGTTTTATCTCCCCATTTTTTGTAAGGGCATGTTGTGCTCTAAAGGGCTTAGGAGGAAACAAAAAATGCACTTCAAAATATTATTCAGACATATAAAAAACAAACAAAAAAACAAAATAAATGAACAAACCAATGAACAAAAACAAACACATAGATACAGAGAACAGAGTAGTGGTTTACCACAGGGGAAAATGGGGAGGGCAAAATGGGTGAAGGGGAGCAACTGTATGGTGACAGATGAAAACTAAATTTTTGGTGGTGAGCGCGCTGTGAAGTATACAGAAGTAGGAATACAGTGTTGTACACATGCAACTTATATAATGTATAAACCAATGCTACCTCAATGAAATATAAATTAAGAAAAATATTACTCAGACAGTAAAAATTCAGCTGTTCACGTGGTGGAGAAGATTAAACTCGCCAGAATGCTATAAAAGTACACCCCCTTACTGATTCATTTGACCAAGAATAGAAATCTATGCGTGGATGAGCTACGTCATTATAAGAGTGAAAATAATAATCTTTCAGATTCAAATATAAATGAGAAGTTAGTTCAGTCAACATTTTAAGTGATAGACATTCTGTTTGGAAATAAGACCTGTAGGACATTACCAAACACTTGTTGTTTACACAGACATAGTTTTACCTCAAAATACACTAAAAAGCTAAATTTTACACTAAAATTTTAAAATGCTTCAAAAATATTTCTTAAACCACAACTCGTATTATTCTACCTTTGCTCTGCTTAAAAATCCTCATGGACTCACTACTGTCCACAAGTTAAACACAAGCTTCTCAACCTTTTTTGACCACCTCCCTCCCCCGACAACACACACACACACACACACACACACACACACACATGCAACATACACTATTATCACCTTACTTCCAGCTCCAGTCCCCTCCACGGAATCTCACCCACCTTGCAAGGTCCTTCTCAAATGCTGAAATCTTCCCTCACCCCCTCTCACTTGAATATTATTTCTTCTCTCTCTTCCCATATTGAATGTCATTCATTTCTCTGCAAGCATTTTTCATTTGTCATATTCTGCATCCTATCATGGCCATTTCTGTAATTGCCTTGTCTGCCCAATTAGAGTATGAATCTCTTGAAAACAGGTCCTGATTCTTGGTATTCCCTACAAAAGAAGGCACAATGTCTGACACCTACTAGGTACTAAGTAAATATTTGTCAAATTAAATAGAATCAAATGAGTATGTATGTCCTTACCATAGGCTAGTTTGCACTAACCACTTTTTGAAACAAGATTTGTAGTTCCCTGCCTCCTTGAAAAATATGGGGAAAAAACCCACAAGCCAACGATCTAACCATCAGATTATCACACGAATGCAGGACAACAGCAAGTACGATGTTGACAAAATGAAGAAATACAGAAATATTATTTGGAAATCTGAGGAGCTTTTAGGTTTTCAAAGTTTACCTTTGTTCTCTGAAGAGGCATCTTTAATCTTGCTATTGAGGGGTCCCAGGTATTCAGAAAAAAGCAGATCAAAGATTTGAAAGATCCATCATAAAAGCTGTGCAGTTATCTTCACCTGTGAGACTTCCATCCTCCAAACAAATCATTAGCTCACAGAGCAGGCAATATTCTTTTAAGCAGAGGAACATGACCCCCTAAGGGAATACAGCAGTGACAGCACTCAGGTCTCTAGATAAAATAGAACAGGGATTCACCAGCAATTGCCTCTCATCTTTGTATCTTTCAGAGGGAACACAGCAAATATAGGAACCTTCATACTCTTCTGATACACTGAGATATGACTGGAATGATTTCATACTCCTCCTTTCCCTTCCAATAGTTAAAAAAGAATAGATTCTCCTCCCAAGTTTAGGAATTTAGAAGGAATTCAAAGATTATTACAGTTCAGTAAAATTATTCAAGCCCGAAGCAACAGAAATTGGTTGGTTCTGGAAGGCTTAAGGGTCTATGAATTTCTGCTGATTTCTCCAGAATATAGTTTATTTTCCTTACCAGAACTATTAAGATGAACACACTGGCTAGTCAGTAAAGACACTTACTGTTTTCTACCAAAAAGCATGTAAAGGTTTTCTTGAGTGCCAAAACTATCATCCTAGTTTTATGAATCATTTAATATTCTTAAAGGAAAACAATAAAGGGCATGAATTTGTCTCTCATCCTTGGTTTGTGTTGGCTTGATGTGTGTTCCTTGGTTTAATGTCAAGCCACGTTTTCCTACCCTATCCTTTTCTTGTATTTTTCATTCATGAATTTAACCATTTTAAAGAATGTGAAAAAACCACATTCATAAGTGAGTCTCACATTGTATTATACTTTGATCGCTACTTCTGTTTGTTAAATAACAATCACAATGAGGGAAATGTTATGGAACTAGCCAAAAAGTAAGCATGCAGGTTTTATATCATCCTATCGTCACAGAGCAAACCCGTCTCTAATAATGTGTTCAAAAACATGACATATAAAAAGAAGATTCTCGTGAAAATTGTGGATGAATCAAAGCTCACCCTACTGGCAGCTTGGTGTAATTGAGAGAGACTGTTACTCAAGAGTCTGATGACCTGGGTTATAATACCCTATTGAAGAGTAATTAGCTTCATGGCTTTTGGCAATAGATTTCACTTCAAGTCTCTTTAGCCTGTTATCTGAGGTTTGAAATAGGTCATTGATAAGATTCCTCTGGAACCAGCCACAATTCCTCAGTAAGAGCATATTCTAAACAAGTAAGATAGTTTGTAGTCCTTAAGAATACAATCTAGAGCTTCATGAGCATTTTATTTGTTGTTTTTCCCCCATAAACACTGGTTTCTGAGGGTTTCCACAAGAGGTAATTATTATTATTAATTATTATTATCATCCTCATAATCATCACTATAATATATCAAGCAGCTGTATAAATGCCAAAATGCCAGATGTATTACTTGATCCTTCTGCTAGAATTTATAATAAAGGAGTTTCTAGCTATCTGATGTCACATGCAATTTAACTTTTCCCTGGTTGGTTGACACGGTTGAGGTTGCTAAACCTAGTTAACCATTTTATCTGCAGACTTTCAATTCATTTGCCTGGTTTCAACCCTATGTCATACTTCCCCTCAGCATTTCCTCAGCCCCTACTTTTTCCCCACTATTCCTGGGGTCTCCAATTCCTATAGATGCCTGGTTCTCTGATCATCATTATCCCTTCTTCATGCACTTTAGTTTGTGGATGTCTCTGCCCTCCTAAACCTGATACCACTCCTCTAGTACCTTTCTATCTTCTGAAAATGAGTTAAAATCTTCTTGAATTTTTTTTTTTTTTGGTTTTATAGAATCAGGAAAAGACTGAGTTGTGTGGTTACCAAAAAAATTACTTAGCCTACATGTTTTATTTCCAAAGGTTCTCAGGTCTAGGGGAAGGCAGTCATGCAATAATCTGAAAGACAAAATGGATCTATAATCTAGTTTTCTAGAACTCTAGTCCAGGATTCTTTCCATGCCTTACAGTTCCTTACATATTATCTTATAGCTAGTAAAAGCCATATCTAACTTTTTAAAAGATTACATTTTAAATTAAAGTCTGGTTAAAAATATTCAGTGAAAAGAAACAAGTGGGACTTTACTTTTGGCCAAGATGGAGTAACAAGGAAAAGATTTACCCTCCTATCTTAAACAACTAAAAAAACCCAAACAAAACATATAAGACAAAAGTTTGCAGAAATTGGACAACACACAGTGCGGGACAGTGATCCCTGAGAAAGGGAAACCAAATGAGCTGAGCTGTATGATCTCCTCAAGCCTAGAGGAAGTTGCCAGGCTATAACACAGGGAAGGGAACGAAGGTAGAGGCAGCCCAGGAGATCCTTGGGTTGAGGAGACTGAATTAGGAGTCCAGGGAGACCAAGATGGCTGGAATTCACAGCAAAGGGTACTAGAAAGGAGAGAGCTGCAGAGAAGGAAAGAGTGAGAGAGATCGACTGAGTGAGAGCTCCAGAGATATGCAGTCTTCTGCATACTGATCTGTATGTGCATGTAAAGAAACTATGGAAGGCTAAGGAAAGAACCACCCAAAAGGCTCAAGCAGAAGAATCACCTAAGCTCACACAGAGCCAGGAATTGTTTATGCTCCCACCAGCCAGAATGGAAAAGCCTCATAAAATATGGGGCCTCAGGTGGAGGACTCATAAGCCTTAATAGTAGAGAAAAATTATCTCTAGATGAAAGACTACTTCGGTACTACCTACCAAAATTTAAAAACAAGTATCAAAAGCATCAAACTGCTTCTAAGTAATTTAACTGAATTCTAGAACAAAACTCAAGAATATTTATAGGAGTAAAAAATAAAAAGGTAAACTCCATAGTATCTGGCATCCAATCAACATTACATAGATAATGCCAAGAAGCAGGAAGTTATAACTCATGATGAGGAGAAAATATATAAATGGAAATTGATACAGAAATGCAACAGATGATAGAATTAGCATAACAGGACATAAAAATGTTATTAAAACTATATTTCATATGTTGAAGGATGTAATGGAAAGATTAAACTTATAGAGCCAAGAAAGATATTTTAAAAGCCAAATTCAGTTTCTAGAAGTAAGAAATAAAATGTCCAAGCTGAAAAAAACAACAACAACAACAACTTGGATGGGATTAGCAGCAGATTTAGATAATGCAAAAGACAAGATTAGCTTTGGAAATATAGCAGTAGAAACTATCTAAAATGAAATACAGAGAAAAAATACTGAAAGGATATGAATAGAGCATGTTAGAGAACCATAGTTAAACTTCAGGAAGCCTAAATGTGAGTAATTTGGAGACCCCAAAGAAGAGGAAAACAGGAAGGAACTGAAAAAATATTTTAAAAAATAATGAATGGCTGATTTTTTTTCTGAATTTGATGAAAACTATAAACCCAAATCTAAGAAGCTCTATGAACCCTAAGCAAAAGAAACATGAAAATTAAACCAAGATACACCATAATCACAGTGCTTAAAATGAGTGATAAAGTGAAAAATCTTAAAAGCATCTATGGTAGTGATGCGGTGGCACAAACATAATAGGAGCTGGAGTCTCCCTGGAAACACGTAAATCAAACAAGAATGAATGAAACAACTTACTTAAAGTACTAGAAGAAAAAAAGAACCATCAAACCTAGAATTCTATACCCAATGAAAGTATCTTTCAAAAACATAGTTAATACCATATAACCCAACAATCCCACTACTGGGCATATACCCTGAGAAAACCATAATTCAAAAAGAGTCATGTACCAAAATGTTCATTGCAGCTCTATTTACAATAGCCAGGACATGGAAGCAACCTAAGTGTCCATCATCGGATGAATGGATAAAGAAGATGTAGCACATATATACAATGGAATATTACTCAGCCATGAAAGGAAACAAAATTGAGTTATTTGTAGTGAGGTGGATGGACCTAGAGTCTGTCATACAGAGTGAAGTAAGTCAGAAAGAGAAAAACAAATACCGTATGCTAACACATATATATGGAATCTAAAAAAAAAAAAAAAAAAACGGTTCTGACGAACCTAGGGGCAGGACAAGAATAAAGACACAGACATAGAAAATGGACTTGAGGACATGGGGAGGGGGAAGGGTAAGCTGGGATGAAGTGAGAGAGTGGCCTGGACATGTATACACTACCAAGTGTAAAATCGATAGGTAGTGGGAAGCAGCTGCATAGCACAGGGAGATCAGCTCAATGCTTTGTGACCACCTAGAGGGGTGGGATAGGGAGGGTGGGAGGGAGCCACAAGAGGGAGGGGATATGGGGATATATGTATATATATAGCTGATTCACTTTGTTATACAGCAGAAACTAACACAACATTGTAAAGCAATTATACTCCAATAAAGATGTTAAAAAAATAAATAAAAATTTTTAAAAACACAAGAAAATGTAGTTAAAATGAAGATTTTTCCAGGCATACAAAAGCTGAGAAAATTCGTCACTAATATACCAGTACAAGGAATGGTAAACTCCTTCAGGCAGAAAGAACATGAATCTAGATAGAAACCTGGATCTACATAAAGAATGAATAAGGAAATGAGAAATGTGTCAGTAAAAATAAAATATTTTTCTTTCAAAAATTGCTTGAAAAAATAATTGACTGTTGAAAGCAAAAGTAATAACAACGTATTGTGGAGTTTATAACAGATGTGAAATTCAATTAAATTAAATGGAGAAATCTGGTTCTATAAAAACACATTCAGTGTCAACCAGGCAGACAGCTGCCAACTTGGGGACCACAATAGCTCCCTATTTGGACTGAATTTCTTAGTGCTCATCCCATCAACTCCTTTTTTGGGAACCCCCTGTTTTTGAAGCTATATTCTCATTGCCTAGTGGTTGGGTCTCTTTAAAGGGGATTTATCAACATTTTGAGTTCCATCTTGTTTTTCCTTGGATTGAAAAAAAACAGTCTGGTTTAGGATGAGTGATCCATTTCTATCCTGAGTATCTTTCGGCCCCAAATCATCCCAGCCTCCCGCAAACAGCCTCTGGTGTAGGCTTTGTGGATTTTGATGGCTTCCTTGCTATCTGTTATGAAAATTGTTTCAGACTCATAATATACATCTTTGACTTCAGATCTGCCATCAGCCACTTCTCCAAGGAGCCTATAAACTTTGAAAAAGCAGTCTCTAAAAATCCAAAATAAAATAAAACTAATGATCCTAAATATGTATCCAGTTGGTGATATAGTCACGGAGAAATGAAATATTCGAAGTAGCTTTAAACAGAAATTTGACTGTGTGTCTCTAGTTGGCTAAATCCTAAAAAATGTACCCCCTCCAAAAAAAAAGTAAACTGTTTTCAGTATTCATACTATTGGTATTTATATTGGTTTTATTATTGTGAGACTGTTTTGTGTGTGATGTAGGATACATCAAATAGACAATTATTTCATATACTAAGTCTTTTATTCCCAGTATCTTTGCAAACTAGGATTTTCAGTGTTGCACAAGTTTCCTCATTTGTAAAATCAGTGTAAGAAGGTAATTAAACTACATGATCTCTGAATTTCTTTTTAGTTCTTTTTTTTTAACATCTTTATTGGGGTATGATTGCTTTACAATGGTGTGTTAGTTTCTGCTTTATAACAAAGTGAATCAGTTATACATATACATATGTTCCCATATCTCTTCCCTCTTGCGTCTCTTTTTAGTTCTTTAAGTCTATGACTCCTAGGTTTCTAAGAAAATTCTTATGCTTTTAAAATTCACTTTGTTCTAATTAAATTTAAGGAAATCTTGAAAACCAAAAGAATTAGTATGGGTTTTTAAAGCATCATGTTCTCAATATGATTTGCAGTAAACCCCATATAATAACTCCTTTACATTGTTTTTGCCATAATACTACAATTATATCAACATATAGTGAAAGGGGAGGGGAAAATGAAGATTTATGAGAAGAATTGTTACATAAACTGAAATACAGTTACTTCAAAGTTCCTTAGTCATAGTCTACAGTAACAGTTCTCTAAGGCTTTTTCAACAGACAAACTGAAGTACAGATTTAAGGCAAATTCAAAAGAGACAGGGCTGTGAATTTGGAAAAGGCATGTTTCAGTGATGAGCAGTTTTCTTTGACCAGACTCATCAGATTTTGTGTGGTGATTGAAGTCAGGCAATCTCTGTTTGAATCCCAGCTCCTTCACTTCATAGCTGGTGGACCTGGGTAACTTTACCTCACCTATAAAGAAAGATGACAGTTCCCACCCCACAAGGTTGCCTTGAGGGTCCAGTGACATAATGTATCTGTGTGGAAGACCCTGTTGGTTCCCTACCCAGTGGCCATTGCCCAACTTCCTTCCTGCTAACATAATCCTGATTGTTCTCTCTCTTCAAGTCGCCATGTCCTTGCAGAGGATGGACCTTCTCTATCCCCAATGGTGGAGTATTTACTAATATTATGCCAGTCACCATGACCTCATTATACTTGCCAAGTGATAGCTTTCGGGAGGATACGGAATACAATTGTAATTAATGATACAAGAAGATCTCCTGAGGAATTCCTAGAAAGGTTTTCTTCATTCTTAAAAAGAGGCACAAACAAGGAGATTCCCTTTTTCCTGACTTTAAATGTTGATATATGAATATGTACTACCTGGAGCTACCATAGCCAATGTGCAACTAAGATATGAAAATGATGAGGATGGTGGTGGAAAAGCATAGAAGAAATCTAGATCCTTAATGACATCCTTGCTTGCTAAATTATCTAACCCTGTAATTGCCACCACCAGTTTTTTGTGTGTGACATAAATTTCCCTATCTAAGCCACTTTCAGCTCAGTTTTGTTACTTGCAGCTAAAAGCACTCTGACAGTAAGATGCCAAGTAGTGCTGACACATTATCACAGCACAGAGTGGCGACTGTGTTTGTTGTCATAGCCCCAGCAGCTAGCACGATGCCTAGCACATAATAGTGCTCAACGAATACTGAACTGTGGACAGTTTGTTGAAAAACCTACTTTTTATTAAATTCAGTTTTCAAGCATTAGGCAGTATCTCAAAATCTGACATTCTTTCTGAATTTTAAAAATGCCCCATGTTCTAAATTTACTTACCCCTTCTCCCAACTTAATTCCTTTTCTAATTAGGATACCTATTCTGTGGAGGATCAAAGTTATGAGCATGAGGAGGAGGGAATCAGTCTAATTGAACTGATAACACCTTATTAGGAATGACTGAAAGTGCTTTAACCTATTCAAAAAAATAGGATTTTTTAAATGTTGGAAGATTACCTATTGCAAGAACTTAATTGAAATCACTCAGGGAGTAAGAGGCAAGCCAGTTACGAATAATGAGGCCAATACATGGACTGGTCTTCCTAAGTCTTGGAATTTGCCCTAAATTCAACTTCACTGAGTTGTTCCTGAATTTCAGAGCTTTCCTTTCTTCAATATAAATCTCTACCTTTAAAAAAATGCTTATTAGAGTTTTCAGATGACAGATCACTCTCCCCTTAAGGAATCTGATGAAAGCTAAGGTCTCTCTCCTCTCTTCAGGAAAACAGACATATAATACATGTATATGCATACATGCATATAATTTTCAGACAGTTCAGTAACCCCTGTGGAAGGGAGTAGAGATTACAAGTGCTTGCCAAGGTCTGCTTCTTTACTCTTCTGGTCACATAGAAGACTGCATTTCTCAGCCTCTGGCAACTAGGCTGGGCTCTGTGACTAGTTCTGGCCAATGGGCAAAAGTTACTTCCCAGTGAAAGCAAAGCAGAGCCCACCTGAGATACTGCAGCTGATTCTCTCCCTGCTACAGTGATCATGGAGAAAGCCTTTAAAAACACTGTGGAGCCACAAGATCAAAGCAGCTTGGATCACTAAATATCTACATTTGTCCTGGAAAGCCATTCATATCTGCAACAGACCTTGTGTGAACACAGAATAATCCTTCCTTGTGGTGAACCACTGAGATTTTCAGAGTTGTTTGTTACCACAGCTTAATTTAGCCTGCCCTGACATCCACAAGCTTCAGGATTCTTCGTGATGGCTCCCTAGATAGTAGCAGTGGGAACTCCAGTGGGAGAGCTGGGATAGCAGTTTTCTATGACAGTTTATAAATTGTGTGTTTATAGGTCTGCCTATAACTTTTTAGAGGCAGAGATCCCTAAAATCCTTTGTTTTTCATTTCCATTCCTAGTCACAGGAAACAAGTTTGATAAGACAAATGGGAGATAAAACAGTAAAATGTATTCTTTTTTTTTTTTTTGCGTTATGCGGGCCTCTCACTGTTGTGGCCTTTCCCGTTGCGGAGCACAGGCTCCGGACGCACAGGCTCAGCGGCCATGGCTCACGGGCCCAGCCGCTCTGCGGCATGTGGGATCATCCCAGACTGGGGCACGAACCCATGTCCCCTGCATTGGCAGGCGGACTCTCAACCACTGCGCCACCAGGGAAGCCCTAAAATGTATTCTATATATACTCTATGCTACTGTCAAAAACTTAAGAAAGATAAGCATCTTTTCTGTTACTATCATTTAAATCATGATAGATTAATCAAAGTGTACTTCTAATAAATTTCAAGAAAGAGCTTAGAGAATTCAATGGCTTCTGTACCTGATAAGAAAATAATTCCAAAGATGAAACATGCTGAAAAAGACAAATCAATACTTAATTGTAGCCAAATTTTTAAATAAAAAAGAGCACAGAACTTGAGCCTTAATTTCAAATTTCCTCATTCAAATGCAGTTCACTTATCTTCATATATTTTCTACAAGTGACAACTTTGCTTTCTTAGGAATCAAGTATGTCTTCAGAAAACTAATGCTCCCTTCATTGGGAAATAATAATGTAGCTCAAGATCCCTCGGGTTGAAAGATCTTTTTTTTTTCTTTTTCTTTTTTCCCCCCTCTGAGAGCCTCCTTCTCTATCTGCTGCCTTGGTTCAATAAAAGAGAATTCTTGATTGCTCAGACAAAAACTCTACTTCTTTTAGATTCTGTTCACAGTTCTTAGTAGCTGATGGCGTTACCAGTTTTAACCTTCCAATGTACACTGAATTCACCACTTCTAAGAAAAATGTAACTGGGTTTTTCTAATCTGGTTTTATTTCAATTTTGTCTTTAATTGCTAGTTTGAAAAGCTTATGAAAAGTTTGTTGGTTGCTTGGTTAGACCATTGTAAAACCAGAGTAAATGCTGTAGCTGTACCAGTGCAAAGCTAGGGTTTGAAGTTCTGGGGGAACCCTGTTGTCACCCATTTATGTTTATCTCATTCCCAGTGAGGGGTCTTACCTCTGCTTCTAACTATGTCCTTTTACTTGCGGTCATGGATCCCAAATACTCTGTCAATTTAGCTAAATACTTTCTACCATTGTTAGAACTGGGGGGAAAACAACCCTCCCCTATGTATATTTAATCCCTCTTTAGTAAGGCTCTATTTGGACAATTCCATATGATTTCTTCTGAAAAAAGAAGTTAACATTAACATTTAAAATATGAACATACTGAAGGCACAAATTCTGTTGGCTTCTAATTTTTTCCAGAGTTTCCCTGAAACTTTGGGTATTATGTGGGAGTTTTATTTCTATTTACCTCTCACCTTGGTATTTTCATTATTATTAATTTTAATTTTTTTAAGCACAACATCAATAAAAAATTATATCCATGGTCCCAGAATTTGCTTTCCTGTAAATTCTTTTACTCTGTCCTCACTGTATTTTTTTTTTTTTTTTTTTTTTTTTTTTTTTTTTTTTTTGCGGTACGCAGGCCTCTCACTGTTGTGGCCTCTCCCGTTGCGGAGCACAGGCTCCGGACGCGCAGGCCCAGCGGCCATGGCTCACGGGCCCAGCCGCTCCACGGCATGTGGGATCTTCCTGGACTGGGGCACGAACCCATGTCCCCTGCATCGGCAGGTGGACTCTCAACCACTGCGCCACCAGGGAAGCCCTGTCCTCACTGTATTTTTAACTCCCAGACCTGAGTGAAGGTTTTTATAATCTAGTTTCCCTAGCATAATTAATAGAAAAATAATTACTTTTCATTATGAATATTCTTTTAGAAATTAGAAATCATTTATAATGCCTTGTTATGATGACTGACTTGACTAACAATCCTTGGATGTATATTTCACTTCTCATGGATAATGTCTGCCTCCCGGGGTGGGTACAGTGTGCTCAGTATGGGAAATATTGAACAAGAGTCTAATCAGATGAAATGATAGTATATTTCTTAATTTTAATGCCATATCATCCTGACTGGTGTCTTGACCTTCCTGAAGTGAATCCCTGAAAACACTACAAATGCACCTGAATACCGTTACTTTTTGAATCATCTGAACTACTGTAGCAATAAAATAACTATTAACAGCACCAATATTTATCACCCCAAATCCTTTAACAGGACAGTGTACTCAGGTTTTTTTCTTCCTTTCATTGCCTGCTAACCTTCAATCAAAAAATCTGAGCCAAATAGATGTTCTTTCATTACGCCCTCAAGGTAAACAAAGTTGGACTTTGTCACACCAATAGGGAAAACTAAAGGTAGCTCATTTAAGTGCTGTGCCTCTAAGGGACTGTATTTATTGACTTCTAACATGGAATCAGGCACTCAAAGTGAGAAAAGACCAGTTAATTTTGGCCTTTAGTGAGACCAGTCTGATTTCTCAGAATTAAGACTACATATACATTTCATTGTATCAGTAGGTAATAAAGTGTATTTTGCACTCTTATCAAAGGAAGTTTAATTTAACACTTTCAAAGATCTAGTTTTGCTTATTAAATGTGCTCCTGGGAAAAGATACATAGTTTTCCTCAAGTCTCCACATATTTGTAACTCAGATATAAAAGTAACAATGGAGACATATGAAATGAAATGAAGCTTCAAAATCAATAGTCAGGAAGAATATTAATGAGAAAGACTGGGGGAGAAATTTGGGTCAAAATGACCATCATAAAATTTTGAGGTTAATATTTTTACTATTCACATTTGTTTGGCCCAAGTTTTCACCACCGCCCACTAACAGGATTATGAAAAGGAGAAAATCTGCTATACAGAAGGAAGCTATTATGTCCAGCCTTTAGGTCTTAATTAAAATTAAAAACTAAATTAATAAAAATTAAAAATTCATTGTGTTGAATACAACATTAGGAAAGGAAACTCTTTTTCCATATAAATCTTAGTAGAGACAGATGAACAGAATGATACAATTTTATCATAAGAATACTCCCTAAAATATTGATGTCCAAATAGACATATTACTAATAGACATATATATGTATCGATAGATATATAGGTATGTCTAATATATCTTTGGATATGTATATATATACATACATATACACATATATATCATCTGAATGAATTCACTTGTTCACTCACTTTCATCCAGGGCTTTTACCCTGTAATCTTACTTGAAGATTTATATGATGAAATGTGAATATAGTGTATTCCTTAGTAATTTGATTGGCAGGAAACAGAGAACAAAACATTACACACACAGCTTTTAAATAATTTATGATTACTTACATGAATCTACTAAGTTTAGGCACACAATTATATGACTAATTATGTTGAAAATCCAAGTGGATGCTTAAATAGATGACCATGCCCTGAGGCCTTTCCAGTTGTTTCTGCTGTCTCATTTAACCATGCAAATGTTATTAAGCATTTCCTGGCTAAAAATTTTCAAGCATGTGCAAGTGTAATTGCATAGATAATTATGCATAATACTGTCACTTTCTATATCTAACATAGAATTTTCCTTTTAAAAAAATACATCAGTTTTCTACTGGTAGCCTTCTCAATACATGCCAAGAAAAATATAATTTGTAAAAGATAGGTAAATCAAAACCAATCTATTTTGCTCTTTCTCCAGGAGACTTCTTGACTCTCCTTAGTACATCAATTTGAAGGGAAACAAAGAAAGATCAAGCCATATACTAAAATTAAAGAAAATTCTAAATACCTGTATATGAAACAATCTATATTTGTAATAATTCAACAACTATTTTTAGATCCACATAAATATTTATACAAACTTGATAACAGGGGATACAAAAGAACTAACTGTTCTGATCTACAGCTAAATATGTATATGGCAGGTCTTTCAGGTTTGCAGATACTAAGCCTAGTTTATACAACAGCAGAAAATGTTCAGAAAAAAGTTAATGAGCACATACACATTGGCAGGTTAATTTCTTGTCATGAGAATATTAAGGAAGCTTTACAATATAGAATCCTGCCTGATGCCATGTCTCGCCAGCCCTGCCTAACAAATCACAGATCCCGAGGCAAAGTTCAGCATGTGTGCAGCTGATTGGTGGAGACTGGCTCACATGACCCTGCCCAGCTGCAGGGGAAGCTGGGAAAGTGAATATCTGGCTTTTCAATGAGTAGGGTGGGAACAAGTCCCAGTTTTCCACTTAAATTTATAAAGTAGAGAATCTCTTAAGCATGGAAACAGTGGTTTAGATGCTGTCAGGGAGCCACTAGAAATAGTGCTGAGTGCTATGAAGGAAAAAATAAAGAGGGGTAAGAGGACACAAAGTGATTGGGTTTGGGGAGGGCTATGTTAAACAGAAAGTTCAGAGAAGTCTTTCAAAAGAGGCATGGTTTGTAAAGAAACCTGAATTGAAATGATGAAGCAAGCTGTGTGAATATCTAGGAGGGTGGGGAGAAGATATCCAGGTAAAGCTGGGCTTGTTTGAGTAACAACAAGAAGACCAATATGGTGGGAGAAAATTGAGTGAGGAGAAGGAAGAACTGAGGATCCAGTGGTAGCTAGTTAATTTAGGTCTTTCAGGCCATCGTGATGACTTTGGATTTTATTCCAATTGTGATAGAAAATTGTTACTGAGGTCTGAGAATAGGACTCTGACTTTTTGAAAAGATCACTTTGGCTGCTGTGTGAAGAACAGGTTGTAAAGCAGTGGGCTTTTTGACTAAAACCTACAGTAAGAAATATATTTTACTTGGTGATGTAGAATAAGCAGTTGAATCAAGAATCTGACAAAACCATACTTACTACATGTGACGCACTCTGGTATTTTTCTGTTGTAGTCTAATCTATTTCATCTTTAATGATTTTAAAGAAATTTTAAGTAGAAGATTCTTAGGAAGAAAAATGACATTGAAATTAGAATTGTTCGTTGGTGATTCAAGATATTCTGTTGCATTTTCTATTATGATTCAAGTATTTGAAGATACCCTGTGTAAAATTAAACTTCACAATAAGCCTTAGGCATTTTCTCAAGAGTGCAACTCAAGGACCACTTGCATCAAAAATTATCTGAACAGTGATGGTGGGAGGTTGTTATAAATGCGTATGCTAGGGCCTTACCACAGACTCATTGAACCAGAATCTCCAGTGAAGGGGCTTGAGAATCTACTTTGAACAAGCTCACCAGGTGATTCTCACGTGTGAGAACTGCTCTTAAAGTTTTCAATATTTTAAGGTTTAGATAATGCAAGGTTAGCTTTTCTTCATGAATATGTGATATTTCACTAATGTATGTAAACCTATTTAGTGAGACTTCAGATAACATTTCTTATCAATATTTAAATTCATATATGATAAATGAAAAACACTGTAAACCAGTACATCTCTTCCCTTGGCTTCCTTTATATATCTATTTTAAAATCAAGTGAAGGCCTTTGAACTCTTCCTTCTTAATTCCAACTCTTATTGTTAGTTCACATCATTTATCAGAAATAATAATCTTTTTCTCTGCTCAGTTACCTTCCCTTTTCCTTCTAAATGTTTCTAAAATTTCACTTCCCCAAGAAGTCTACCTACCCATGTTGAAACATGGTTAAATACCACATATTCACAACTCCACAGGTCTAAGTGGTATATGGTATGGCATATCATTTCTCAATATCATTTCTCAAATATCGTGTGTCACTGATATTTACTAAACATATCCTCCACTGCGGCACGGGGGGAGTTTTCTCATCATGTCATTCTGTTTTGATGCATTATGGGTAGAACAGGTTAGATGGTTTCTCTAGAAAAAAAGTTTTCACAGTATCATTAAAGTGTATGGGAAATTTGTCTTTATTCGGTTCTAAAATGAAACAGGAAACCCGCTAAACAGCTGTCATATGGATCACACGCCTGTGAAATCAGGCTTCAATCCGGCACATTTGATGTTGGTAAAGAATGGGGCTTGAGACCTGATGTCATAAAGTCACTTTGTAAAATGTTTTCCAATTTCACATTCACTTTTGATGTGGATGGAACAAAGTCCCCCGTATCGCTGGTTTCACCATAGCAAAGCCTGTCACGGGGACATTATCCTCATCCTTAGCGAAAGCAAAATGTCCTGACTTACATGCCCATACATCAAAGGGATCCTCTCCCGTTGACTCTGCTTCAAAAACAAAAAAGGGACAGAATTCTTATGTGTTGGGGAAACATGGGGTTAAAGTGGACTGCATTTCGGGAAGTCTGCAATTGACTTGCTCTGTGGTTGAGAGGCTGCAGCCCTAGCTAATGACTTGTAGGTACGGAATCCTCAGTTCTCTCAGGTGGTTTCAGTCGATCAGTTTCAGCAGAATGATGAAAAGGTTGAGATAAAATAAACTGACAGTTGCTACTCATCGTAGGCAGCAAGCTGTACCCAGGCAGCTGAGACCCTGGGAGCCCTCTTTCTTAAACAAAGGCCTTCACTGCAGTGAGCAATGCACTCCAAATAACAAAAAAATGGGGGCAGATTGGCAGCTGGTGACGGACAGGAGGAGGGAAAGGAGGGAAACTGGGAAACACAGCAATTGTTGGCTAATTAGAAGCCATTCCCGCCTACTTAATACCAACCCATTAAGCAGAAAATACTTTTCATCTTTCTCTCCTGCTACACATGACATTATACTCCAATCAATACCCTTCCGCTGGCTGCCTCAGTGCCCACAAACGACTACACTGCAAGTTTAAGAATGTGGTAATTGATTTGGGACAGTGAAACGGCAGCTTTCACAGTATATTTTCTGAAGATACTAATGCAGTGTTTGTGATGCTTAGATAAAGTAGTCGTAACTGTAAACTGACAGCTGTCAAAATTGAAAAACATAAGAGAAAACCGAATCATGGTAGACTCATTTGAGCCTTAATAGCAAACAATCATGTAAATCAATTTTCCCCCTTTTGGGGAACAACGCACATATTTGGCTTGCTAAATTCACTATCACTACCTCCATTTCACTCTTCACACAGACACACACACATGAAATTTATAAGGTATATTTATACCTTTATATCTATACCTTTATATTTATACCTTTATAAGGAAGTATAATAGGTGTACATAAAATTATCTTACATTGTGTTTGAGCAGGATTTTAATAGAATTCTTTCATTGGTCCCACTTTTAAACTTATGGGAATTGATCTCAACAACTCAAATAAACTACTGGAAATTTATCCTAATGCAATAGGATAATACTTGTGTACCATTACCTTCATATTACTTTGAACAATTTCCCATCTGCCCTTTGCATGTGAGAAACAGATTCTATCTTAAATAGTATTTACATAAAAATAATATATATATAATATTATTTTTCCTTGTTTCAGTACTGTGACATTTATAAAGCTTTTTTTTTCTGAACCTAAATATCAGCTTCCAAATTTTATATAGTTTTCTAACCAATAGTGAATCCCTACACACTATTTCTGAGACATTGATCGCAGAGTTAACCAATACTTACAGATTTTGGAGTAGTAGGTAATAGAAAGGAAAACAGATTGTTTCCTATGCTGTATCAAAATAACTAGGAAAGTCTTGAGGAACAAAAAGGATTTCAGAAACTGAGGTTTAAAGTCACTGTACAGAAGGTGGTGATACAAGACTGCCTTGGGATTTTAGAGTAGACCTTGAGTAAGGAAAATTTACTGGAAATTAATACTGATCTAAAGGGTAGAGCATGGTGCTCTGGTTTCATTTGTGTGCATAAAACAAATGAGGTGAGATCCAAATTATCTTTGTACTGAATGTGAGAATGGATTAAGCTTTACATGTTGACTCAACTGTGTTATTTTAAAGCACGCATTTCAAACACAGTCACGATTATTACCAAAGTATTGCCTGGCAGTGCTAGACTTTTATAGAAGAACAGATACTAACCACCCCTGCATTACAGCTTACACACACCTGTAAGAGGAGACTTCCAAACATGGCACACTGCAGGAAGAGTAATAGGAAGAGGGAGTCTTCTTGCTTTAAAATTATGACCTGATTCCAAAACACAGCCCCATTCTTTAGTTTTATTTCTCAGAAAAAATCAAATTACTGATATCAGGCCTTATAAGTAACTCATAGAAATATTCTTCTGGTCTCCTTAGCCAACCAAGTCTACTATTTCAATTGAGAGAGAGAGAGAGAGAGAGAGAGTGTGTGTGTGTGTGTGTGTGTGTGTGTGCGCACACACGCACATAGGTTTATGGGTATGTATAGTCATAGATACTATTAGAAAAATGGAAACAACAGCAAAAGAGTTAATATCACTTTAAGATTTATTAACAGAAATGTTAATAGAAATAGCAAGTCTTTTGTTATTAGACTGCAGTTTTGTCTTTGAAACCAGACAGCTTGAGAGGCATGTGAAAGCATTGAGCAGGATTTACAAAATTATAATGAAGAAGGTTAATCATTGGGAAAATGTGACACATGAGTAAAGGTTCAGAGTATTAGACTGTGGGGAGATAAGATTCTCTAATAACTGTCTTCAAGTAGGTGTCATTAAGGAAAAGATACTTTAACAACTGCCCTCCGTCTTCTAAGGGAAAAAGCAAAAGAAAATGGATTTACTACTAGAGCATATAAATACTTCACTTATCAATCAGTCAAACTTTGGTGACTTCAACAAACCAAACATTTACTTTGTTGATGCTGTTGAATCTAATTGCAACATACTTTATAGAAGAGTATATTTACCCCTTAATAAATATATTAAAAACAAGGCGGCATATTATAAACAGACACAGTGACAACATCAATAAACATTAGCTGAAAATAAGAAGAAGGTTGACACACACACACATAAACATTCGTACAAGCACTCAGTAGTCTGGAGCCAATTTACGTGGGAGCAAAGAAACCTTACAAATTCATATATTGTTTTTTCTATTGATGGCCCTTAGCCACTGAGAAAAGATTAAATTACATTCATTTTTAGTCTGTTTAAACGTGCAGGGTAATCTTAAGGAAATTTTCTTTTGTAGAACTTTAGTGATGTATAAAAGTCCCAGATTTCTAGTTGAGTCTTCATTTTACAGATGAAGAAACTTATGTTTACGTGGGGTAAGCTGTCCTACCACAGGCCAAACAGAGGAAGTGGCAGCATCAGAACTTGAATGGATATCCAAAAAGCACACCTCACACCCTTTCCATTTTACTCTACTGCCTGCAACAAGTTACCATTTAAATTTTTCTTTTTTGGTACCTGGTAAATTTATCTAAAAATTTACCCTCTGCCATCTAAACAGAAGATTAGAAACATAAGGGGATTTGAAAACTACTGAATTAATTCAAGCACTGAGTTAATTGTTCAGTCTACGTCACAAGTTTTTAGAAAGTTTAGAGATAGAAGTGTGTCTTTGGGGGATGGTCCAAGATAGCAACATAGGAAGATCCTGAACTCACCTCCTCCATGGACACACAAAGTCTGCAGCTACCTGTGGGATAACTCCCGCCGAAAAAGAACCTAAAACTAGCTTAACATCATCCTCCACAACAAGGGATAGAAGGGCACAGTGAGACGGTAGGAAAGGCAGAGACATGGTCTCACCAAAACCCTCCTGGTGCAATGACACACACTAGGGAAGGCTCTCGCAGACCCAGAGCCTCTCCCTTGAGGACCAAGGGGTTTGTGCCACACATCGGGCACCCCAACCCTTGGAACCTGCACCAGAGAAACAAAGCCCCCCGCCAAAAAAAAATCTGGTTTTGGAGACAAACAGGGCTTGTATCCAGGGGATCTGGAGGACTGTGGGGATCTAAGATACTCCTGTTGAGGGGCTAATGTGAAAACTCTTTATCCCGGGAGCCAGTGCAAAGGCAACAGTTTGAGAGGTGACTGAAATATATGTGAAGGAGATTCAGTTGCTAATCTTATAGTGTCTATCAGAGGAGCAGGGATCAGTTGGAATTTTCCTCAGGGACAGAGGCACTGGAGAACACTATTTTTTACACATTCCCTTTACCTTGCTAGCACAGCTGGGCATGTGCAGACACATGGATAAAGCTGAGGGCATGCCGTGCACCCAGTGCTCATCCCAGGCCTCGCTAAAAACACAGGTGTGCTCTCACCCCAGCACTCTTCTCTGGCATCATTAAAACCAAGGGCATGCCGAATCCAATACTCTTCCACAGCCTCATTGAAGCTGGTGGGTCAGCACAGTATACACACGGGATACCTTTTGATTGCCTGGCTCTGATGGACAGAAAGGTTTGTGCTCCCTGGACACAACAAGACTGTAATAAATGGGAAGACAGAGTTCTGGGCAGGATACCACACCCAGAAACACTCCACAGACAGCAGCCTGAAACATACCACCAGTCCACAAGTGAAAAAGGCCCTTTTAATTGTCCTAGAGCTTTAACCTGAGAGACAGGCTCAGGTTTGCTATAAATCTAAAGGCTACAGACATGCACCATCTATGTGTCCTCCCTTGAACTCACCACAGCTCGTTGGTACCTCACAGAAATGAGACTACATTCATGTGAATCCTGATTCTTGCAAATGTTGCCCTGAGGACATCTCCAGATCTTCTAGTCTGAAGGTCAGCAGCATCTACAATTCCAGTCCCGCAGGACTGTATATATCTGTGTACTTTAAAGCTGATGCCTGAGAATCTAGATTCCGGGAAGCTTGATCTGAGATCACTGACTGAAGTGCTGACTGAGATCACTTCCTCTGGAACACTGAGGTCTTGGCACACCCTCAACAACTGAGACATATCAAGAATAAATCAGGGGCTTCCCTGGTGGCGCAGTGGTTGAGAGTCCGCCTGCTGATGCAGGGGACGCAGGTTTGTGCCCCAGTCGGGAAGATCACCACATGCCATGGAGTGGCTGGGCCCATGAACCGTGGCCGCTGAGCCCTGCGCGTCTGGAGCTGTGCTCCGCAACGGGAGAGGCCACAACAGTGAGAGGCCCGCATACCTCAAAAAAAAAAAAAAAAAAAAAAAGAATAACTCAGGCTACTAAAACAATCGCAGAGGTTCAAGAGACAATCAAGAGCTAGGGTGAGGATGCGTGATAGGTTCATCTCCGACACAAGACCACTCTTTCAAGACTAGGAGAGGTAGCTGTTTCACCTAATACATACAAACAACACAGACATTCAAGGAAAATGAGAAAACAGGAATATGTTCCAAACCAGAGAACAAGACAAAAACCTCAGAAAAAGACCTTAATGAAACAGGGATAAGTAATCTACCTGATAAAGTGTTCAAAGTAATGGTCATAAAAATGCTCACCAAACTCAAGAGAAGAATGGATGAACATGGTGAGAACATCAACAAAGAGATAGGAAATATAGGAAAGTACCAAATAGAAGTCACAGAGTTGAAGAACTGAACTGAAAAATACACTAGAGGCATTCAATAGCAGACTAGGTGAAGTAGAAGAACAAATCAGTGACCTGGAAGACAGGGCATTGGAACTCACCCAAACAGAGCAGCAAAAAGAAAAAAGAATTTTGAAAACTGAAGATAACTTAAGACCTGCGGGACAACATCAAGTGGAATCACATTCACATTATTTGGGTCCCAGAAGGAGAAGAGAGAGAGAAAGGGGGAGAAAGCTTATTTGAAGAAATAACTGAAAACTGCTCTACCTGGGGAAGAAAGCAGACATCCAGGTCTAGGAGGCCCAGAGAGTTCCAAATAAGAAAAACTCAAAGAGATCCACACTGAGGCACATTAAAATGTCTAAAGTTAAATAGAGAATCATAAAAGCAGCAGGAGAAAAACAATTTGATATGTACAAGGGAACCCCCATAAGACTACCAGCTGATTTTTCAGCAGAAATTCTGCAGACCAAAAGGGAGTGGTAAGATATATACAAAGTGCTGAAAAGAAAGAGTATCCAACCCTGAATACTCTACTCAATAAGGGTATCATAAGAATGGAAAGAGAGTTAAAGAATCTCCATACAAGCAAAAGATAAAGGAGTTCATCACCGCTAAACTGGCCTTGCAAGAAATTTTTAAAGATCTTATGTAAACTGAAAAGAAAAGGCAGTAACAAATAATAAGGAAACATATGAAAGTAAAAATCTCACTTGCAAAGGTAAATATATAGCAAGGGCAGTGGATCAACCACTATGGTTACTAGTGGTTAGTATGAAGGTAAAAATACAAGAGCAATAAAATTAATTGTAACTACCATAATTAGTTAAGGGATATACAAAATTAAAAGATTTAAAATATAATATCAAAAACATAAAATGAGGGGTGGGGATGTAGAGTTTTTGATATGTGTTCAAATTTAAGTTGCCACCAACTTAAAATAGACTGCTATATATGTAGACCGTTATATGTGAGCCTCATAGTAACTAAAAAGAAAAACCTACAGTAGATACACAAAAGATAAAAAGAAAGGAATCTAAACATAACACTAAAGAAAGTATCAACCCACAGAGGAAGAAAAGGAAAAAGGAACAGAAAGGAACTACAAAAACAGCCAGGATACAATTAATAAAGGCCAATAAGTACATACTTATCAAAAATTACTTTAAATGTAAATCGTCTAAATTCTCCAATTGAAAGACATAGAGTGGCTAAACGGATAAAAAAACAAGCTCATCTATATGTTACCTACAAGAGACTCACTTCAGATCTAAGGACACACAGTATAAAAAGGAAGGGATGGAAAAAGATTTTCCATGGAAATAGAAACAAAAGATAGCTGGTGTAGCTGTACTTGTATTAGACAAAATAGACTTTAAAACACAGAATGTAATAAAAGACAAAGAAGGGCATTACATAATGATAAAGGGGTCAATCCAACAAGGGGATTTGATATTTGTAAATATTTATACACCCAGCATAGGAACATCTAAATACATAAAGCAAATACTAACAAACCTAAAGGGAGATTTTGACAGTAATACAATAATAGTAGGGAACTTGAAAATCCCACTTACATCAGTGGGTATATCATCCAGACAGAAATAAATAAGAAAACATCAGCCTTAAACAACACATTAGACCTGATGAAATTAATAGATATCTACAGAACGTTCCATCCAAAAGCAGCAGAATACACATTTCTCTCAAGTGCACATGGAACATTCTCCAGGATAGATTGTATGTTAGGCCACAACACAAGCCTCAGTAAATTTAAGAATATTGAAATCATATCAAGCACCTTTTCCAACCACAACAGTATGAAACTAGAAATCAATTTAAAGAAGAAAACTGAAAACACCACATATAAATGGAGATTAAATAACATGCTACTAAACAGCCAGTGGGTCAGTAAAAAATTAAAGGGGAAATTAAAAAGTACCTAGAGACAATGAAAATAGAAATACAACATAGCAAAATCTATGGGATGCAGCATAAGTAGATCCAAGAGGAAAGTTCATAGTTATAAAATCCCACCTCAAAAAACAAGAAAAATCTCAAATAAATAAATTAATACTTAAAGGAACTAGAAAAAGAAGACAGATGAAGCCCAAAGATAGTAGAAAGCAGAACATAATAAATGAGAACCAGGGGCTTCCCTGTGACGCAGTGGTTGAGAGTCCGCCTGCCGATGCAGGGGAGGCAGGTTCGTGCCGCAGTCCGGGAAGATCCCACATGCTGCAGAGCGGCTGGGCCCATGAGCCGTGGCTGCTGAGCCTGCATGTCCGGAGCCTGTGCTCCACAACAGGGAGAGGCCACAACAGCAAGAGGCCCACATACCGCAAAAATAAATAAATAAAATAAAATAAATGAGAGCCAAAATAAAAGAAATAGAAACTTAAAAAATCACTAGAAAAGATCAGTGAAGCTAACAGCTTGTTCTTTGAAAGGATAAATAAAATTGAACAAAACTCTAGCTACACTCACTAAGAAAAATAGAGAGAGGGCTCAAATAAATAAAATCAGAAATGAAAGCGAAGTTACAACAAATACTAAAAAAGTACAAAGGATCATAAGAGAATGCTATGAATGCCAATAAACTGGACAACAGATAAGAAATGAATAAATTCCTAGAAACATGCAATCTTCCAAAACTGAATCATGAAGAAATACAGAATATGAATAAACCAATTACTAGTAAGGAGGTTGAATCAGTATCAAAACCTCCCAACAAACAAGAGTCCAAGACCAGAGGCCTTACTGATTAATTCTATCAAACATTCAAAGAAGATTTGATACCTATCCTACACAAATGCTTCCAAAAAGTTCAAGAGGAGGAAGTGCTTCCAAACACATGTTATAAGGCCAGCATTACCCTGATACCAAAACCAAAAAGGGACACCACACACACACAAAAATTACAGACCAATATCCCTGATGAGCATAGACGCATAAATTCTCAGCAGAATATTTGCAAACTGAGTTCAACAATACATTAAGAGGCTCATACACTGTGATCTAGTGGAATTTATTCCAGGTGTTCAGGGATGGTTCAACATCTGCAAATCAATCAATCTGATACACCACATTAACAAAATGAAGGATAAAAACTTTAAGATCATCTTAATAGATACAGAAAAAGCATTTGACAAAATTCAACATTCACTCATGACAAAAACTCTCAATAAAGTGGGTATAGAGGGAATGTACCTCAACCTAATAAAGACCACATATGACAAGCCTACAGCTAACTTCATACTCAATGGTGAAAAACTGAAAGCTTTTCGTCTAAGATGAGGAACAAGACAAGATTGTCCACTCTCCACTTTTATTCAGCATAGTACTGAAAATCCTAGCCATTGCAATTAGGCAAGAAAAAGAAATAAAAAGCATCCAAATAGGAAAGAAAGAAGTAAAACTGTCACTATTTGCAGATGACATGATTCTAATATATAGAAAACCCCAAAGACTCCACCAAAAAACTCTTAGAATTAATAATAAATTCAATAAAATTTCAGGATACAAAAATCAGTATTCAGAAATCGGTCATGTTTCTGTACACTAATAACAAACTAGCAAAAAGAGGAATTAGGAGAGCAATCCTACTTATAGTTGCATCAAAAAAAATTTAATACCTAGGAATAAATTTCACCAAGGAGGTAAAAGAACTGTACACTGAAAACTATGACATCAATGAAAAAAACTGAAGAAGGCACAAATAAATGGAAAGATATTTCATGTTCATAAATTTGAAGAATTAATGTTGTTGAAATATCCATACTCATACTACCCAAGCAATCCATACATTCAATAAAATTCCTATCAAAATTCCAATGGCATTTTTCACAGAAATAGAACAAACAATCCTAAAATTACCATTAAACCGCAAAAGATCCCAAAGAGCCAAAGCAACCTTGAAAAAATGAACAAATTTGTAGGTATCACACTCTGTTTTCAAACTATACTACAAAACTACAGCAATATAAACAGTATGGTATTGGCATAAAAAGAGACACAAATCAATGGAACAAATTGTTGCACCTAGAAATAAACCACGCATATATGGTTAATTAATTTGCGACAAAGGGACAAAGAATATACAATGAAGAAAGGACAGCCTCTTCAACAAACTGTGTTGAGAAAATTGGACCACCATATGCAAAAGAATGAAATTGTACCACTGTCTTACACCATACACAAAAATTAACTCAAAATGAATTAAAGACTTTAATATAAGTCCAGAAACCATAAAACTCTTAGAAGAAAGAATAGCTGGTAAGTTTCTTTACATCACTCTTAGCAATATTTTTCCAAAGGCAATGGCAACAAAAGCAAATATAAACAAATGGGACTACATCAAACTAAAAAGCTTCTGCACAGCAGAGAAGACCACAATAAAACAAAAAGGCAACCTACTGAATGGGAGAATATATTTGCAAATCATATATCTGATAAAAGATAATACTCAAAATATAAATAACTCATACAAGTCAATAACAAAAAAGCAAACAATTCAGTTTAAAAAATGGGCAAAGGATCTGAATAAACATTTCTCCAAAGACATACAGATGGCCAACAGGCTCATGAAAAGATGCTCAACATCACTAATCATCTGGGAAATGCAAATCAAACTACAGTGCATTATCATCTCACATCTGTTAGAATATCTATTACCAAAATGACAAGAAACAACAAGTGTTGGAAAGGTTGTAGAGAAAAGAGAACCCTCCTACACAGATACTGGGAATGTAAAATGATGCAGCCACTATGGAAAACAGCCTGCAGGTTCCTCAAAAAATTAAAAATAAAACCACCATATGATCCAGCAATCCCAGTTCCTGGTGGTTAGAAGAAAACAAAAATACAATCTCAAAAAGATATATATACCCCATGTTCATTGCAGCATTATTTATATTAACTAAGACATGAAAACAACCTAAATTTCCATCAGTGGATGAATGGATAAAGAAAACATGGTAAAAATACACAATGGAATACTACTCAGCCATAAAAATGAAAGAAATCTTGCTGTTTGTGACAACATATATGAACCTTGAGGGTATTATACTAAGTGAAATAAATCATCCAGAGAAAAACCAATGCATTATGATTTTACCTATATGTGGGATCTAAAAAAACAAAAGTAATGGACAAAACAAAACATACAGATAGAACAAATTGGTGGTTATCAAAGGGGAAGAGATCAACTGTATGGTGACAGATGGTAACTAGAATTATTGTGGTGATGACTTTGTAGTCATCGAATTATTATGTTATACACCTGAAACTAATATTATGTTATATGCCAATTTTACCTCTATTTTTAAAAAAAGGGAGGGCTTCTCTGGTGGCACAGTGGTTAAGAATCTGCCTGCCAATACAGGGGACATGGGTTCGAGTCCTGGTCTGGGAAGATCCCACATGCCACAGAGCAACTAAGCCCGTGCGCCACAACTACTGAAGCCTGTGCTCTAGAGCCTGTGCTCCGCAACAAGAGAAGCCACCGCAATGAGAAGCCCCTGCTCGCCGCAACTAGAGAAAGCCCATGCACAGTAATGAAAGACCCAACGCAGCCAAAAAATAAATAAATAAAATCTGTTATAAAAAAAAAAAGGGAAAAAATGAGTCTAAGGTTAGTTGAATGTACCATATAAGATTAGGGTCCTAGGAGCAACTATACTCCCATAAAAATTACTTTAAAAAATAAAATAAAATAAAATTATTAATAGCCATTTTTTTTAAAAGAGTAGGGTCCTAGGTTAATTGCTCTATTACCAAATAAAGAACCCTATATTTTCCTTTTTATCTTGAAAAAGTAATTGAGTTTTTTTTAATGTGTTATGTTATATCCCAAAAGAAATGGTATTATAGGTATTATTTGGTACTCTTAAAAACAAACAAAAAATACTATAATGGACAGCATTTTACATTATGGAATAGATTATGATGACATAAGAAAATCAGTCACTATCATTTCTTATTAAGTGAAAACAATGGGCATTGTTCTTGCATTGAATGTGGTATTCCCAAATTTATTTTTCTATACATTTCACCCACAGAGTAATGTCACAGTAAATACATAATAAATATTTTATTTCTTATGTAACATTGGAATATAATTTAACAATCATTTACCTTGTATTTATTCGACTTTTCCCTTCTCTTGATAACACATTCTCAACAACCATTAATTTAAATAATAATATTTTCCATACAAATGGCCAAGATACAATATTTAATATCTATAAAGTAATGACCTCAATAATTTATTTTAAAAGTGGTCACTCTCTGCACTGAAATGGCAGGGAAGGAACTATTAGGAAACCAGATAATACTTCATTACTGTGTAAAAGGAGTGAAGAAATGTACTACCAAGTATTAAACTTTCATTGTCTTCTGCATGTGTTAGATCAGAATGTCAGAAATCAATTTGTACAAGTAAAAATAAAGATAGGGAATTTGAAATTGACAGTTGCACCACAAGATTCACTTATAAGTGAAGGTATTACATCTAAAAAGATGTCATTTTAGATACCATGTTTTAATTAGTCAAACAGCATGTTTAATAGCTGCCTTTGTTTTGTTTTTCAGTTTGATTTCTTCCTCATAGTAATTAGCCTGGAGGTTTACTTATGGTTGTCATTTTAGATTTTTTTTTTACTGAAAATGAATAGTCAAGATTTTCTCATACAGATACAGAGAACAGGATAGTGGTTACCAGAAGGGAAGGGATGGGGGGCGGGGGGGAAATGGGTAAAGGAATCAACTGTATGGTTTCAGATGGAAACTAAATTTTTGGTGGTGTTCACAGTGTAGTGCGTACAGAAGTAAAAATATAATTTGCACACATGAGACATATAACTTTATAAGCCAATGTTATCGCAATAAAAAACAAATTTTAATAACTAGAGGTTTTCTCTTCACTATCAGAATAGTCATATAGTTTACCACTGAATTTCTACTACCACCAAATTTCTTTAATAATCCATATGTGCATACAAAGACTTCTGTAGAGAGGCACTCCATATGTGCACAGCTAGGTGTATTTCACTTTGTAAAGATAGCAAAGTAAAAACATTTCAAAAGTCTATTGTGATAAAATTTCATTTTCTGGTAGTCCTACATCAGAGGTGAATAATTTGAGATAATGCAGTATTGAAGCAGCATGTTAGTGAACATTGCTTGTAATGAAGTCTTACTGAATTCAAAATATAGTGACTTGGCTTTATATAATGCTTGCTTTTATTGAGTAAATCTTTCAGAATACATTGTGCCCAGCAAACTTTATAGTCTACTGATTTGTTTGTCATGTGCATTTCAAGATTTTAATCTTAAGCTATAAAATTACACGTTTTCAACCATCATTTTCTTCTGGATATTGAAGTTACACCATATTTTCTATTTTGGTTTCAAAATCTCAGCTTCAGGAGTCTTTAAAAAAAGGAATCTTGTGTTTAGAGCTTGATTCTTTTAATCCCTTTTCTTCAGGTTAATATAAAAGTTAACTCATTTCAATATGATGGAATCTATATATTTTTATTCAAAATATATTTTTGGTTGGGAAAGATAGAAAGCCATCTAATACTGGATAATCCAATGTAACGGTTTTTCTACTCTCATTCTTTGTCACAGACACTATATTTTCTGTGTATTTCTGAACATACACTGTTATTTCAAGAAGGGGAAGATGTATTTTTATAAACAAAGTATGTCTGCTGACATTATCTTTTCCTTTATAAATCATTGTCTTTCTTGTAGTTTATGTTGTATGCCTAACTAGTAAGTTACACAAAGTTTATCTGTTATAAGTCCTCAATTCCAAGATTGTCAGGATATTTTGATGTTTGTGAGACTCATGCAAATCCACAAGCTCCAGTGCCCTGGGCTGGAATCAAGAGAAGCTATCTGTAGTGAGACACAGAGATGTGGATTCTATAGTAATACAAGTGATAAAGAGAAGTAGACAGATTTGAGGTGCATTTTTGTATAGAACCAAGGCTTGTTGAGGGACTACCTTTGAGGATGAACAACAAAGAGAAATAAAAGATGATTCTTAAAATTTTGTCTTGTAGACATGATTTTGACTGGGAAAAACCAAAGGTTCTATTTTGATATATTGTTTTAGATGTTTAAGATGGTTTTTAGATCCTAAACTACAGGTTTCAAGCAAGAGTTGGATATATAAGTCTGGAGCTCAGAGGGAAGGATTTGGCTGCAGATACAAATTTAGAGTCATAGCTTATAGATAGTATTTGAGGCAGTGGTACTTCATGAAATAACCTTGAGAGAGCATATGAGGAAAGAGAAAATGAGGTCACTCTGCAAGTAAAAGTTAGGATTTAGAGGAGCTAGCAGTAGAGGACAGGAAAGAGCACAGATGACTGTGTATCCATGAGACACTATTTCCATTGAAATGTAGAACAAATTTTTTTTAACTTTCAAAATAAATGGCCAATCTGGCAAAAAGTAAGGAAAATACCCAAGGGCTTAAAAGATGATGTGCTTGTTATGCTTGAAGTCATCTTGTCTTAAGAGAGGTGAACAAGAAAACAAGTAAGAGCATATGAGGTCTCAGAGTTAATGGTTGGGATAGGGTAGGAATGACCCAATAGAGAGGAGTGAAATTACAGTGAAGAAAAGAGGAGAATTGTTGGAACAATGTTCTTGGTTAGGCAAGAGGGAATGGGATCTACTGCACAAATAGCAGGGTTGGCCTTTGATGGCAGCATGGACACATCTCCATTGAAACAGTAGTGCAGGCACAGTGCAAGTTAGGTGAGTAGATGTGTTGGAAGTTTATCAAAGTTATCTTTTAACTGCTCCAGTTTTCTTAGTGAAAAAAGAAACAACATTATTATCTAGAAGTCAGATGGGAGGTTTAAGGAGAAAAGAGAAAACATGAAATCATTTTCTAGGAGAATGAAAGAATGTGTGGACTACACCAATACATGATTATTCCAAGGCAAATCTAACCTCTTTCCACAAACACACCAAATGTACAGCTACATATGGAAAAACTCCCTTTGAAAAAGAACTGAAAATTAGCTGAACAGCTCCTCCACAACAAAGGAAAAAAGGGCCACATGAGATGGGTCTTGGCACAACCTCAACAACTGGGACCCAACAGGAATGTATCAGGCTACTTAGATCACAAAGGATTGACAGACAACCAAGAGCTTGGGCAAGGTTGAATAATAAGGTTCACCTCCTACTCAAGGCCATTCCTTCAAGACTGGGAGAGGTAGCTGTTTGCTTAATACATAGAAACAAACACAGAGAGTCAACCAATATGAAGCAAAAAAGGAATATGTTTTCAACTGAAAGAACAAGGTAAAACCCCAGAAAAAAATCTTAATGAAATAGAGATAAGTAATCTACCTGATAAAGAGTTCAAAGTAGTGGTCATAAAAATGGTCACCAACTCTGGAGAAGAATGGATGAACATGGTGAACACTTCAACAAAGAGATAGAAAACATAAGAAAGTACCAAACAGAGGGCACAGAGTTGAAGAATACAATAACTAAACTGAAAAATACACAAGAGGGGTTCACAGCAGTCTTGATGAAGCAAAAGAAGGGATCAGTGATCTGGAAGACAGGGCATTGGGACTCACCCAAACAGAGCAGCAAAAAGAAAAAAGAATTTTAAAAAGTGAAGATAGCTTAAGGAACCAATGGGATAACATCAAGTAGAACAACATTCTTATTATAGGGGTCCCAAAAGAAGAAGAAAGAGAGAAAGGGACAGACAACTTATTTCAAAAAATAATGGCTGGAATTCCCTGGTGATGCAGTGGTTAGAATCTGCCTACCAATGCAGGGGACACAGGTTTGATCCCTAGTCCGGGAAGATCCCACATGCCAAAGAGCAACTAAGCCCATGCACCACAAGTACTGAAACCCATGCACCCTAGGGCCCACATGCTGCAACTGCTGAGCCCGTGTGCTGCAACTACTGAAGCCCACGTGCCTAGAGCCTGTGCTCTGCAATGAGAAGCCACCACAATGAGAAGCCCGCGCACCGCAACAAAGACTAGCCCCCACTTGCTGCAACTAGAGAAAGCCCGCATGCAGCAATGAAAACCCAACGCAGCCAAAAAAAAAAAAAAAAAAGCTGAAAACTTTCCTAACCTGAGGATGGAACAGACCTTCAGATCAAATTGTCCACAGAGTTCCAAATAAGAGGAACCCAAATAAATCTATATTAGGACACATTATAATTAAAATGTCAAAAGTCAAAGATAAAGAGAGAATCTTAAAAACAGGGCTTCCCTGGTGGCGCAGTGGTTGGGAGTCCGCCTGCCGATGCAGGGGACACGGGTTCGTATCCCGATCCGGGAAGATCCCACATGCCGCGGAGCGGCTGGGCCCGTGAGCCATGGCCACTGAGCCTGCGCGTCCGGAGCCTGTGCTCCGCAACAGGAGAGGCCACAACAGTGAGAGGCCCATATACCGCAAAAAAAAAAAAAAAGCTGAAAAGGTAAATAATTTGATATGTACAAGGGAAAGCCCCCTAACACTATCAGTAGATTTTTCAGCAGAGACTTTGCAAGCCAAAAGGTAATGGAGTAATATATTTAAAGTGCTGAAAGAGAAAAATTTCGAACAAAAATTCTCTACCCAGCAAGATTATCATTTAGAATTGAAGGAGAGGAAAAGAGTTTTCCATACAAGGAAAAGGTAAAGGAGTTCATCATCACTAAACCAGCCCCCAAGAAAATTTAAAAGGTCTTTAAGGTGCAAAGAAAGGACACTAATTAGTAACGAGAAAACATATGAAACTAAAAATCATACTGGTAAAGGTAAATATACAGTAAAGGTAGTGTGTTAATCACCTATAAAGCTAGGATGAAGGTTAAAAGAAAAAAGCAACTATAATTACAGTATTAGTTAAGGGATACACAAAATAAAAATATGTATAAAAGACATCAAAAACATAAAACTTGTTGGGGGGGGAGTAAAAATGTACAGTTTTAGAATGCAGTCAAGCTTAAGTTGCTATTGACTTAGAATAGACTACTGTATAAGTAGACTATTATATGTGAGTCACATTGTAACCGTAAGGCAAAAAGCTATAGTAAATATACAAAAAACAACAAGAAAAGAATCTAAGTATAACATTACAGAATGTCATCAAACAATAACAGGAGAGAACAAAGAAGGAAGAAGCAGAGAGAAACTAAAAAACAGGCAGAAAACAATTAACAAAATGTCAATAAGTACATATTTATCAGTAATTATTTTAAATGTAAATGATCTAAATGCTCCAATCAAAAGACTTAGAGTGGCTGATTGGATTAAAAAAGCAATACCGATCTTAATGCTGCCCACAAGAGACACACTTCAGAGGTAAGGGCATACACTGACTAAAAGTGAAAGGATAGAAAAAGATGTTTCAGGAAAATGGAAACCAATAGAAAGCTGGAATACCTATGCTTATATCAGACAAAATAGACTTTAAAACAAAAAATGTCATAAAAGACAAAGATGGGCATTACATAATGTTAAGGAATCAATCCAACAAGAGGATATAACATTTGTAAATATTTATTCACCCAGCATAGGAGCACCTAAATACATAAAGCAAATATTAAGAGACCTAAAGAGAGAACTGACAGCAGTACAATAATAGTAGAGACTTTAAAACCCAACTTACATCAATGAATAGATCATCCAGACAGAAAATCAATAAAGGAACATCAGCCTTAAATGACACATTAGACCAGAAGAATTTAACAGGTAAATACAAAACATTCCATCCAAAAGGAGCAGAACACTCTTGCTTCTCAAGTACACATGGAACATTCTCCAGGATAGATCATATTTTAGAGCACAAAACAAGTCTCAACAAATTTTGGAAGATTGAAATCATATCAAGCACCTTTTTCAACCACAATGCTATGAGACTAGAAATTGAATACAAGAAGAAAACTGGAAAAATCACAAATAGGTGGAGATTAAACAACGTGCTACTAAACAACCAATGGGTCATGAAAAAAATCAAAGGGAAATTTTTTAAAATACCTCAAGGCAAAAGAAAATGGAAATACAACAACCCAATATCTATGGATGCATCAAAAGCAGTTTTAAGAGTAAAGTTCATAGCAATACAGGCCTACCTCAGGAAACAATAAAAATCTCAAACAAACAATCTAACTCTATGCTAAAAAAAGAACAGAGAATCCCAAAGTTAGTAGAAGGAAGAAAACAATAAAAATCAAAGCAGAAAAAAATAAAATAGAGGATAAAAAGACAAAAGAAAACATCAGTGAAACTAGAAGGTTGTTCTTTTAAAGGATAAACAAAATTGACAAACCTTTAGCTAGTCTCACTAAGGAAAAAAGAGGGAGGACTCAAATAAACAAAATCAGTTATGAAAGAGGAGAAATTACAAGTGACACCACAGAAACACAAAGAATCATAAGAGACTACTATGAACAATTATACACAAACAAAATGGACAATGTAGAAGAAATGGATAAATTCTTAAAAGCATACAACCCACCATACTGAATTGTGACTTAATGGAAAATATAAGTAGACTGATTACTAATAAAAAATTGAATCAGTAATCAGAATCCTCCCAACAAACAAGAGTTTAGGACCAGATGGCTTCACTGGTGAATTCTACCAAACATTCAAAGAAGATTTAATACTCTTCCTTCTCAAACTCTTCCAAAAAATTCAAGGAGAAGGAATGCTTCCAAACTTATTTTATGAGGGCAGCATTACCCCAATACCAAAACCAGATGAGGACATCACATAAAAAGAAAATTACAGGCCAAACATTCCTGATGAACAATGATGCATTAATCCTCAACAAAATATTAGCAAAACAAATTCAATAATACATTAAAAGGATCATATACCATGATCTAGTGGGATTTATTCCAGGGGCTCAATGATGGTTCAGCATCTGCAAATCAATCAACCTGATACACCACATTAACAAAATGAAGGATAAAAGTTATAAGATCATCTCAATAGATGCAGAAAAAGTATTTGACAAAATTCAACAGCCATCATGATAAAAACTTTCAACAAAGTGTGATTAGAGGTAATACACTTCAGCTAAATAAAGGCAATGTATGACAGTCCCACAGCTAATAAGACTCAATGATGAAAAGCTGAAAGGTTTTCCTCTAAGATGAGGAAAAAGACAATGGCCATTCTCTCCACTTTTAGTCAACGTAGTATTGAGTTAGGACTTCCAACAAATGCATCCAAATAAGAAAAAGAAAGTAAAACTCGCTATTTGCAGAGGATATTATTCTGAAAATGACATAGAAAACTCTAAAGACTTCACCAAAAAAAAAAAAAATCCCTTAGAATTAGTAAATGAGTTCAGTAAAGTTGCAGGATATAAAGTTCATATAGAGAAATAGGTTGTGTTTCTATACATTAATAACAAACTATCAGAAAGAGAAATTAAGAAATAATCCCATTGATAATTGCATCTAAAAGAATTTAAAACCTAGGAATAAATTTCACAAAGGAAATAAAGGAACTGTACACTGAAAACTACAGGACTTTGATGAAAGAAATTGAAGAAGACACAATTGAATGGAGAGATAGTCCATGGTCAGGAATTAGAAGAATTAATATTGTTAAAATGTCCATACTACCCAAAGTAATCTATAGATTCAATGCAATCCCTATCAAAATTCCAATGGCATTTTTCACAGTAATAGAACAAACAGTTCTAAAATTTGTATGGAACAACAGATCCTGAAAAGCCAGAGCAATTTTGAAAAAGAAGAACAAAGCTGGAGGTATCACACTCTCTGATTTCACACTATCTTATAAAGCTACAGTAATCAAAACAGTATGGTATTGGCATGAAAAGAGACATATAGATCAATGGAGCAAATAGAGAGTCCTGAAATAAAATCATGCATGTATGTTCAATTAATTTATGACAAAGGAACCAAGAATATACAATGGGAAAAGGACAGTCACTTCAATACATAGTGTTGGGGAAACTGGACAGCCAGTGAAAAGAATGAAATTAGACCACTATCTTACCATGCCCAAAAATTAACTCAAAATTGGTTAAAGACTGAATGTAAGACCTGAAAGCATAAAACTCTTAGAAGAAAACAGAGGCATTAATCTCCTTGACATTGGTTTTGGTGATAAATTTGTGGCACTGACTCCAAAGGCAAGGACAACAAATGCAAAAATATCCAAGTGTGACTACAGCAAACTAAAATGCTCTTGCACAGTGAAGGAAACCAGCAACAAAACGAAAAGGCAATCTACTAAATAAGAGAAGATATTTGCAAATCATATATCCAGTAAGGGTTTAATATTCAAAATATACAAAGAACTCATGCAACTCAACAACATATCTGATTAAAAAATTGGCAGAGAGGGCTTCCCTGGTGGTGCAGTGGTTGAGAGTCCGCCTGCCGATGCAGGGGACACGGGTTCATGCCCCGGTCCCGGAAGATCCCACATGCCGTGGAGCGGCTGGGCCCGTGAGCCATGGCCGCTGAGCCTGTGCGTCTTGTGCTCCGCAACGGGAGAGGCCACAACAGTGAGAGGCCCGCATACCACAAAAAAAAAAAAAAAAAAGGCAGAGGATCTGAATACCTGTTTTTCCAAAGAAGACATACAGATGGCCAACAAGCACATGAAAAGGTGTTCAACATCACTAATCATCAGGAAATGCAAATCAAAACCACACCTGGTAGAATGGGTATTAGCAAAAAGATGGAATAACAAGTGTTGGTGAGGATGTGGAGAAAAGGAAACCCAGATACACTGTTGGAAAGACTGTAAAATGATGCAGTCCCTACGGAAAACAGTATGGAGGTTCTCCAAAAAGTAAAAATAGAACTACCAAATGATCCAGCAATTCCACTTCTGGGTATTTATCTGAAGAAAATGAAAACAGTAATTTGAAAAGAGATATGTACCCCTATGTTCACTACAGCAGTATTTACAATAGCCAAGATATGGAAACAACCTAAGAGTCCGTGGATGGATGAATGGATAAAGCAGAGCCATAAAAAAATAATAAAATCTTGCCATTGGCAGCAACATGGATGGACCTCAAGGGTATTTTGCTATTTGAAATAATTCAGACAGAGAAAGACAAAAACCCTATGATTTCACTTATATGTGGAATCTAAAAAAACAAGACAAACAAACAAAACAAAACATAATAGGTACAGAGGACAGATTGGTGGCTGCCAAAGGGGAGGGAGGTTGGGGGCTAGACAAAAGGGGGTCAAGAGGTACAGTCTTCCAGTTATAAAATAAATAAGTCATAGGGAAGTACTATACAGCATAATGACTATAGTCAATAATATTGTATTGCATATTTGAAAAGTTCTTGTCACAAAAAAAAATTGTAACTTTGTATGGTGACAGATGGTAACTAGACTTATTGTGGTAATCATTTCACAATGTATACAAATATTGAATTATTATGCTGTACACCTGAAACTAACATAATGTGATATGTCAACTATACCTCAACTTAAAAAAAAAGGTATCTCTTTAAAAATGTAAAAAAATGGAAAATCTGCTTTAAAAAATATTTCATAATTAAATGAGCCATTTTCAACAATACTAAGCTAATGAGATGCAAAGCTTTTAGCAATGAATTTGCATTCAAGGAAATTTTAAATTTTTTTCAATATTGCCACTACTTGAATTTACTGATCACATTTACAGACATACATAGTCATTAGTTTTATTAGAAACATCCGAACAACATATAGCCTTTGACCAAAAACTGACCATAAAACTAAGAACTAAAGTCCATGCATTTTGTAATAATGAAGGCTTAAGCTCTCTGCTCCTGGGCATATTCACATAATGTGCCTGTGTAAGCTCTTTTCTGTATCCAAAATTATGATTAGTATATTTAATCAATGGTTCCTGTCCTTATTGGGGCTATCAACATATCAAAACAGTATGTGCTAATTGGACATAATAACAGCTAAGTCTTAAAGCTAATATAAAATAATGACTAACATTTATTGAGCCTTTACATGTTAGGTCCCATACTAAGCAATTTCTAGGCAGTATCTCTTTTATTCCTACAAAGATATTATAAGCTAGGTACAGGTAAGCTTCTTGGTGGCAGGGACCTTGGCTACCCTCTTCTCCACTGAATATTAGTGCCTCTCATTGAGTAGGCTTTGAATGTATTTATCGAATAAATGAACGAATATTATTAGTACTACCGTTCTACACATTAGAAAACTGAGGTTTAGGAAGATTAGGAGACACGGTAGTGAGTGACAGAGCTGCAATCTGAACCCTGGTTTGTTTGATCGCAGAATCCATGCTTTGAACCAAGATCTATGCCCTGTTTGGTCATTGACCCAAAATTTTCTGAATTTGGAGTTTATCTCTTATTAGATTATGCTTAATTTTGAGCCCCTTAAAGATCAGAATTCAGTTGAGTGTATTTCTGTCAAACAAATTATAATTTATTTAAGTCAAATTACAGACCTACTCAAGGAAATACTTGCCTCTAATTCCTTAAATATAAAAGATCCTATTTTTTAGAAAGTGAAGATGTTTTACAATTTCCCATTGAGGTAGTAATAGAAACTGATGTGAAGGAGGAAGGATGACCTTGTTACTCAAAATGTTTGAACATCACCTGGGAGTTTTACCTGCAATAGAAATGCAGAAGCTCAGGCCCACGCAGATCTACTGGATCAGAATCTGCATTTTAACAAGTTCCCTACGGTTCTCAACCCAGGCTGCACTTTAGAATCCTCTGTCAGCTTTTTAAAACCGCTGATGTAGAGATCTCATACCCAAGGATTTGGATATAAATGGGCATTCACTGGGTGGCACCCAGACAATGGTATTTTTTTAAAGCTTCCCAAGTGATTTCTAAGAAGCAGCTAGGATTGAGAACCACTAGAATTATAAGCTTAAGAAGTCTAGATTCTTTTCCCAGTTGCCCCTGCTAGCTGAACAAATCAGCTAACTTCTATAGGTCTGCCTTTTAATCTATCCAATGAAGATGATATATATACCCTCTCCACTTCACGGGAGTTGCAACAGACACAAAATGCTTTAAGCACAAAGCCCGTGTTATTTTTTTTATTATTTGTGTTCAGCTATTGTGTTCAGCTACACGTGTAATTTCTAATGTTCATCATTTGAATGTTATTTTAAATGACCTAGAGTGTACAGTGTAATATTTTTTTAGAAATTTAGAAATTCTTAAAGCAACTAAAGACATACAAGCTCCATAAACTTTATGAGAAATAATAGAAAAGTATCCGAATGAAAGCCAGTTCTGGGTCATTTTTGTGTGACACTGATTATCAGCCCAAAGCGTAACTAGAACTAGAAGCGTAATTAGAACTAAGGCACACCCACTATGTGAAGATACATTTGTTCTATTCTGCTTGAATCACAGCAGAAACTGAGACTGACTTTCTGTTGCTTTTAATAATGTGTAAAGTGCTTTTGAATCTACATCTTTATTTGGAACATGTATAAAACTATATCCTTATTTTAGTATCTAAAAACTAAATAACCAATGGTATACCCTTGTACTACATTTCACTATTATATTTTGTGTAGGTATGCCTTAGTAAAAACCCATAATTCATAAAATAAGGAAGAAATTTTAAATCCTCAAAATCAGGAAAATATTCTGTAACATGATTTAAAAACTTGAGTATTTGACTTTCTCAGATATGGTACTTTTTATTTCAAAAATGTCAATTTCCATCTAAAAGGAAAGTAAAAATATTTGCAATGATTAATATAAAACGTTCATGACATCATGTCATGTGTACTTTTAGAATTTCAACCATAAATACTGATACCAAGGACTTGATTCAAAACTCTAATATTATACAGCAATATGTACTTTTAAGAAAAGAAAGATTTGAAGAGGAGAGAAATGCTTGAAAGCAACCATTTTGTTGACGAAAGTTAGGCATAGTTAATAGGTTAATTTCTGTTTATTGAATAAGAGCACCCAATGCTGATTGATACAGTAATTTCAGTGTTTGCTATGGCAACTATTTAGCTCATTATCAGTTTTAATAACATTTTGAAGAACAAGCCTTTTCTTGACATCTAGAAAATACTATTAAATTTCCCTGCATAGATACATTGTTATGACACGCAATAACTACTTGAATATAAAGGGGATTAATAATTTAAAAGGTGTTAACAAATTAGGGCCATCATTAAAAATAGACTTTGAACCATTTTGTAGCAAAATCAGATTGAGGTAATGCTCTGCTCTTATGATAAAGAATTACTGCGTTAATTCTGCAAAGTGAACTTATTGCTTCTATTCGTCTCCAAAACCCTGGAGCATTAAAAGACAGGAAGAATGAAATGATCACTGCCTTTTTTTCAGACACAACAGCTCTAATATTTCCATCACAGTTTCACAGCTCAGTCGGCCTCATTGTGTTAATGGGGGGGAGGGGAACCTTCAAAATGTCATCTTTTTCTTTAATTTTGCTTTTAGCCTATCCTATAAAATTGGGCCAAATTTTCTCAGACAGTTTATAATAATAATAGAGAATTGTATTTAACTTAGGCAACATCAGTATTGACTACATGGCTTAATACTGTTTTACATCTGACTTTTTAAAATTTAATCCACAAGTATGTTGAAGATCTTATTTCCACATCTCTTTATTTGCACATTTCCAACCCCTAATGGCTAGAGTTGATATGACTGATAGGGATGGCACCCCCTTCTTACTCCATGGACATCCCTCTTAAAACTAAGCACTTTTCCATATATAAGGCAACCCCACAGAAGCTGTTGTTTGGTTAAGAGAAATTGGTAGTTATACTTTCCTATTTGAATCTTTAAATTTAATACTCAATTTTCTCTACTCTCTCTCTTATCTTAAAAATATATATGATAACACATTTTTAAACACTATTATACTTGCTGATAATTAAATTCTCTGTGCAAACTATTGACATAAACTGAAAAGAAAGTGAAAATTGGTATAGAAATTGCAACTATGATGCTAATATTCATAGAATCATGGAATGTTAAAGCTGAAATGAACCTAAGAGGTCACCTTGTCCAGCCCTTGAATTTTAAAGGTGCAGAGACTGAGGCCCAGACAGGTTAAATAGATTGTCTTAGAACACATGGCTATGAGTGATGGGTAGAATCTCTCCATTGTTATGTTTGCATTATCAGCTATTCCTCAGCTCTGAGGTTCCTATATTTCTCAGTACTACCTGATTACAGCTGTGAAGAGGAATGAATACTGCACTTAGGGTAAGCTGGCCTAGAACTCGAGTCTCAACTTATCCACGTATTCTTGAGAAAATCTCCTGACCTCTTGTCAGTTTCTGTTTCCTCATCTGCTAAATATAGATAATAATACCCGACTTCAGGGATGCCATGTGAATTAACTGAGATTATATATGTATAGGCACTATAAATTATAAATCATTATACAAATATAAGTTATTATCATTAAGAAGAAATGTCTGCTTCTACTAAATTAAGTCATTTTGTTTTCTTGGAGAGGAATTATTAGCCAGCTAACGTGTGAACAAGGCCTTGAGGCAATGGGCCACAATAATAAGTTTTCATTTGTGGGAGAAGAAAAGTAGAGAAAGGTCTAAGGCATGGGCAATTGGAACAGAAGAGTGAGGCACCAAGGTCAGTTGTCAAAAACAGAAGAGAGACAGCAGAGGAGAGGACGACTCCAATTTACAATTGAGAAAATGGAGGTTTGGGAGAGGTTAAGTAATTTGACCCCAATGACCCAGCCAGAGGGTGGTAGAACTAGGACTGAAACTAGGCCTTTCTGATTCAAGGCCAGATATAATTAACTATAAGGGGAATAAATTACAGAATCACAAGTAGAATGAAATTTTTGCACTAAGACCATAAGAAAACATTTTTTTCTCACATCCAAAGCTGGAGGTGAAAAACATTATGAAGGAAACCTAAGGAAACTCTAGAGATCTATAACGTCAACTTGCTAAAGCAATGATGGACTCAGTGTTTCGTTTACAGCACAGTTCAGTGAGTGATTCCAAAGGAATTCAGGTTGAAATTTGTCAGTGATCTTCTTTAACCTTAAACAATTCATTGAAGAACTGAACAGCTTCTAAATGTTCTAAGAACACTGATTAACCCACCAAGGCTTCCTCTCAATTCACAATCCTTCTAACAATCCCTCTAACCCAGCTAAAGTTTATATTTTCTTCTTGGCTTATAAATTGATTGCAGGGCTTCCCTGGTGGCACAGTGGTTAAGAATCCACCTGCCAACGCAGGGGACCCGGGTTTGAGCCCTGGTCCAGGAAGATCCCACATGCCACAGAGCAGCTAAGCCCGTGCACCACAACTACTGAGCCTGTGCTCTAGAGCCAGCGAGCCACAACTACTGAGCCCATGCACCACAACTAAAGAAGCCTGCGCACTCTAGGGCCCACGTGCTGCAACTACTGAACCCCCATGCTGCAATTACTGCAGCCCGTGTGCCTAGAGCCCGTGCTCCACAGCGAGAGAAGCCACCACAATGAGAAGCCTGCGCATTGCAACGAAGAGTAGCCCCAGCTCACCACAACTAGAGAAGGCCCATGCACAGCAATGAAGACCCAACGCAGCCAAAAATAAAATAAATAAATTGATTACAAAAAAGTTGTTTAACAATTCATTATATCTTGTGATTTCATCCTCTGCCAAAGATCCCATAAAACCTAATGCTGAAATATATTTACATATAATATCATTTAACCCAGTTTGGAATATCACTTACAATGGAATTTAGCAGTTATGAGACTAATGGCTTTATCACAAACCGACTTTTAAAAAATACTGAGTTTTCTTGTTTATTTTTTTTAATCAGACAGGTAGTCCATGTACAATAAATATATTCTTAAAATATTCACTTAGAAACATTCAGCTCTGCCAATCCCATCCAAACAATGAAGCTTCCTCATCTGCCATCAATGCCATAAGAATGTTAAATGATTTGTAAACTTCTGAGAATACCTATTGGTACAGAAGTAAAGAGAGAGAAACAGCTATGAAAATAGTAACAAATGAAAGAGGGATTTGTTCTGGGGTAGACACCAACCCAAAGACCAGCCTTGTACACAACAATCTCCTAATCAAAAGCATTTTTTTTCATGTGTCAAAATTACTTACTTACATGTATCTTGCTTCTCTATTCAGTAATTAGGTACTTCTAGTTAGGTTCAGTAATTAGGTATTTCTTTTTTTTTTTTTTTTTTTTTTGCATTACGCGGGCCCCTCACTGTTGTGGCCTCTCCCGTTGCGGAGCGCAGGCTCCGGACGCGCAGTCTCAGCGGCCATGGCTCACGGGCCCAGCCACTCCGCGGCATGTGGGATCCTCGCGGACCGGGGCACGAACCCGTGTCCCCTGCATCGGCAGGCGGACTCCCAACCACTGCGCCACCAGGGAAGCCCTAGGTATTTCTTTAAGTTAACAAACATTCATTTTTAAATGTGAACACCTGTAAGAAGGTTATGGCCATTCATACATTAGAATTGGTTGGCTTAATCTGACTTCTTTCTTCCTAACGTTTAGCAGAGCACAGCTGAACTGAGACACTGAGTGTGAGTAAATAAGTTTTTGACTCAAGACCTCTCTGCTCCCAGATGTACTCCATTTCTCAGACCCCCAACTTGCCCTTAGCATTCTGCTCTCCTTGAGAATTCAGCTATCTGACTTGCATATGTGTTTATGGCAGAGGGCATATATTCTGAGCAACAGTCCCCTCTAGAGAGTTGAAGCTTTAAAAACATTTCAGTCAATGCTATTGACAGTTGATTTACATCCTTTGAATTCGCACTCCTAGATCAAGATTTCTTTTTTATTTCCAGCCATAGAGTATCATCATTTAAAATGGTAAATCTGGGCAAATGCCAAGGTCTGCCCGTCTTTTGAAGGCTGCCTGTCTAATCGATTCACTTGGTTTGAAGCCACATGACAAACCAAATCAACTGCATTTGTGCTGAAGTAAGACGATGAATACCTTGTTATCACTGAAGGGTCGTATACTTACATGCAGAGATGCTTTCAGGGAGCAATTATATAAAATGCTCTCAATTTTGTAGGTAAGATAAAAATTAAAGTTTTATTTTCAAAGTTAGCCCATGCTTTGATTTAGAAATTAAGACCTGGAAGTTGAATGCATTTTACTAAATGTTAACTTGTGATTTGGGTTTCTTTTAAAGAAATAACTAGACATTTAAATTATAATTTAACTTACAAGGAATTACTTTCTATGAAAAATTTACCTCTTCCATGTGAATTTACCTTAATATAAACTTTTCTGGGACTTCCCTGGTGGCACAGTGGTTAAGAATTCGCCTGCTAACGCTGGGGACACGGTTTCTATCCCTGGTCTGGGAAGATCCCACATGCTGCGGAGCAACTAAGCCTGTGCACCACAACTACTGAGCCTGCACTCTAGAGTCCGCAAGCCACACCCACTGAGCCCACATGCCCTGAAGCCCGTGCTTCACAGCAAGAGAAGCCACCGCAATGAGAAGCCCGTGCACCCCAACGAAGAGTAGACCCCGCTTCGCCGCAACTAGAAAAAGCCCGCTTGCGACAACGAAGACCCAATGCAGCCAAAAAACATTTTTAAAAAAAGTTATAAACTTTTCTCTGTTTGTTTTTATATTGAGGATGTAATGTTCTAAATGTTAAAAATAGCAGACAATTACACTTTAAGACATACCTCTACATACATGCCTTTAAGATATACCAGGCTAACGATTTTCAAATAAGCCCTAAAATTCTTCCAAACCTTTAATTGCAATTTTATGATCTATACAATGATGAAATCGTACATTAAGATCTGACTCATAATATTAATGAAGATTTTTTTGGTAACACATATAAAAATATATAAACAATGCTTATGGCCAAACTTAAAGTCAACAAGCCTTTGCATGAAAAATGAAACAGTCTAATCAGTAAACTGGAAACTGGTTATCGTTGTGTGAAAAAAATGAGAAAAAAAAAAAAACTCTTTATAGCTGCTGTCACTTTTAGCAGACAATAAGAAAAAACATTCACATTAGTGTAACCTCAGGACATGATCATCCTTTTCGAACTGAGTTTATTCAGTGCATTTCTGTTCCTCAGCACCTTGTCTCCAAGCATCTCTTTGCTCATCATTGTTAAGAGCCTCAGTCTGGAGGTGATCCCTTTATTATATTTTGATTATCTGTAGATAAAATGTCAAGCACAAGTGATATAACAGAAGCAAATGATATCTATGTTCAAACATGTTAAAAAACCAAAATCCTCCTACCTCACTGAGCCTAGGTATATGTACTCTCCTAAATGGATTCTACTGTGAAGTGTTTTCTTTCTCTTTAAAATTAATTATTCTTATTGAAATACTTATTAACCAATTAACCAGGGAACTGCATGTCAGTAATGCCTTAAGGAATATTTCTTATTGCGCTGACGGAGGCTTGGAATTGGGATCGGATATGATACTATCAGTCCCCCCCGCCCCGTGAGAGGGGTGAAGGCTGCATCTCTCTCGAGTAGCCCCTTGAGGTTAGCTTAGAGCAGCGCTCCTGCTTTGGAAGAGGCTGTAAGCCCTCTGGGCTACAGAAATATGCTGTTTTTAATAAGAACCTTGCACAAGACAGTAGCTATGATTTGGAGTCTATTTTCTCACCTCCACCACTCTTGAAATGGAACAGATCATGAGGTGATTGAATACTTAATGCCAAACTAGTTCTGAGCATTAGAAAATCCCCAAGAACATCAAATCCATAAGTCAGACTTTCAAAAAATGGTTGATTAAGATGATTTGGGGGTGTATCCTCTGCTTTGTGCTCTGGGAACATCACTATGTTGCATTGTTGTAGAAGAAGGATGGAAAAGTGGGAATTAAATTCAGGTCACTGTCGTCCTTGCCCTCCCCTCTAGCTTATCAATAATCAACCCTGTTGTTTAGTGTCATCTTTTCTCTAGAACAAAGTTTAGAACTTGCATGGAGTTAGCCTATAAATATTAATGCGCCATCTCTGAAAAAGGAATAAGGTGCAGATGAAAAAAAAAGGAGGCTTTTTGGTGAAGTCTATAAGTGCAGCAAGTTGGGAGGTCACCAGTCTATGACTTCCACGTTTGGAGCTCAGTTTAGGTGGTAACTAAAATAAAGAAACTGATATAGCCTCTACTTCTCTCTTGCTATGCTCTCTGCCTTCAATCAGTTAACCACTGAGAGATTTCACCTTTTTCAAAAATGTGTCATTTACCTAAACCTATCAATATCTGAAAGTTATGAGCTAAGTACATCTGCTCATTTGTGTTACCTTAAAAGCAGTAGCTTAAATTCCGTTGCTTATCACCTTTAACAAACCCTTTGCAATCCCACCGTACGGACACTAATTTGCATGCAGTTCTGTTTCACCGTACTTTCCACTATGTTCCAGTGAAGGTGGGGATGCCTGAGATCTATAACCACCACGCAGTGAGTTGGACTTTGACTTGGATTGCCTTGTACTTAGTAAAGTCAGAAATAGGAGAACTAAGTATGTGTAGTGGAGATCAGGCAATTTTTCATCCCTCTCCGCAAGACTATATGGCTCTTCAATGTAAAGTAAATGAAGAGATGAAGAAGAGCTCATTGACTTTTAAGAAGAGCTTCTCATTTACTTAAAGCAGTCATAGTTCAAGGCAGGGATGGGGGACGCGGGGGGAGGGTAGGTGGCGGAGAGAGAACTCAGAAGTAGAGCACAAACAACTGAGAAGAGAATGTTTGAATTTAGCGTGACTAAAGAACCTTGCACTTGAGCCAAAGACTGAAAGTTGTGCAATTAAAATAGAGACAGAGTTCTGGGAACTGAAATTCCTCACTCTGAGGAACCAAAGAGGGGAGAGAACTATTGAAAAGACAAGAGCACTGACTCCTAGGAAAACTTCATCCCTAGGGAACTGACTACAAGTCCCAAGACCAGAAATAACTTTAGCTTAATCATTTGCAGCTCAAAGCTCAAATAACAAAGCTTTGTTTGGTTGTCAAATTTGATAACTAATGAAGAACACGGGAGTATATTATTATTTTTTTAAAGGAAGGTGTTCATGTCGTCATGGAAGTGTATCAGAAGTCAGAAAAATGTGGCAAATCATATTTCATCCACACTCCTTAGTATCAGATAAGCCAGGCAAACTATAAGTCTGAGGTCACTGAGAACTCAATTGTCATCTCTTTTTCAGCCCTGAATTCCTTTATGCCTATATTTCAATAGTTAAATTTTTTTAACTGTAATGATGTGAAAAGTACCTTCTTCCTTAAAAGATATATTGTGAATCAATAAGTAGAAACTAAATATATATATATATAAAATGCACTGTTACTTGCATTAATTTATATATATATATAAAATGCACAATCATTACTTGCATTAATTTGGGGGGGAGGGGAGGTGATTGCCTAGGTTAGACAAATTATTCCTAAATCCAAAAGACTCAAAGCAGTAACCACGTGTTCATTACCACTCATTAATTAAACACAGTTAATAAAATTGATGTTTCATAGAGGCCTCATTGTATGTTTAACAGTTGCTTACTGTATATCTGAGAAGGTGATTCTTGAGTGGCTCTAACATCCATGGGATCACAGTAGAGAGAGATGGCCAGCTTTTGTTGTCTACACACTACATTGCCTTAAGAGACATTGAGACCAGCAGACAAAAAATGAAATTATACTGATGCAATAGATATACCTCTGAGAGCTTTCTATTATATTCCTACCTCAGACATTGTACCGCCATTAAATTCACACATTGACGTCCTGGGAATCAAGCCAGCCTAACACAGAGTTTGGCTAAAATAAATCTACTGTATCAGTTTTTGCAAAAATGATTAAACTCTATGGATTCAAGATCAGTTCTATTTTTCAAGCAGTGAAAGGCAAATAAACCCTAATGTAAGAGACAAAATGAGAAGAAGCCTGGCAGAGATAAAAGTGAATCACAGAGCGAAGCAAGCTGCCATGAGACATGATTTGAGCCAGAAAACAACACAAGGTCATCAATTCGGCACTTTCGTTTTGTTGTTTTTATTTTAATCTTCTAACAGGAAACATTTTTTAAAAGGCTTTTAAGGAGACTGTCCATCACAAAGGCATAATTTTAATCAGAATTCTTACAACGTTTCCCAAATTCCTAAAGGCAATCAGCTCCACTCAAATTAGTAACTCAGATAAATCACCATTAATTAGCTAATATAAGCCAGCAGGTGGTTTTGAGCCCAGAGACATTCCCTGGTTACTTAAATTATGTATACTACACTACACTAAAGAAAGAGTAAGTAAAAGGGAGCAAAGAGACAAGTCTATAAAAAAAATCTGTTTAGGGATAATACTCAACTAAAATCTCCTGCAACTTCTACATCTCACCCAGAGGAATACAAGGCAGCCTTGACCCCTGACTCAGAAAATATTATTCACCAACATCCAGCTCTCATTTCAACACTGATTATGCATGCAATGTACAAAGTGTGCATTGGAAGCTTACTTGAATATATTTGTTCTAGAAAGATTACCAATTACTAAAGAATAGGAGAGGAAGAATTGTTTTTCATGCATAATTTGTGACACAAGAGAATCTTTTTCATAATCTTTATGCCCTGGTGTTCTTTAATTGACCTACTCTAATTCATGTAATTGAGGGTTATTTCCTAGACTATAAAAAGAAGCAGAGGCACGGCATAGCTGCCAACCATCTAAGATTGAATTTGCAATGGAATGGGGCAGAAGTTGGTAGTTTGTATTGAAAATTCCCTCGTGCATATGGGGGCAGCTTTCCTTAAGCCTGTTACAGAGCTATCCCTTTACTTTCCTAAACAAACAGAGAACCTTTTGACAGTCAAACCACAGAATAATTTTTGGACAAAATCACATTAGACTTCAGACACCTAACTTTATTCTGCTCTTCAAATGCTGTCCATAGGATGTATCATTTCAAACTTCATAGCTGTAACATCTACTTAATAGGATTCCTAAGACATGAGCATAATAAAATAAGTAGGTATCTGAATCTAACTAAAGACTTCACTAAGGAAAATCAGAGTCTGACTCTTTTTTAAACATGAGAGTCAAATTTCAGTAAACTATAATATGTTGAGTAGGGAGATATACATTCGTTTTAAGAAGACCCAAAGTCTTTTCAAATGGAAGCTTCCAGAAATAAACTAGCTCCTGATATAGGCTAGACTTGGTTCTGGGTCCTTCTCTGAGCTACCTTTGGACCTGTGATGCAGGACCTTAAATTTCTATTTCAATCACACCTGGAAGGGGACAGAAACCAGACCAACTCAAGAAATCAGGGAAGTGAGAAGCTGATCTCTCCAGAATTCTCTAAACATACTTCCATCTCGGTGGGGCAGGGCGAGAGACAACAACCCCAAAAGCAAAAAATAAAAATTACCTGAAAGTAGTATTGTTGTTTAAACTAAAATTATCTGGAAAATACTTGTAAACCATTATTTCACTGTGTTTGAATATTTGCCACAAGATCAAACTAAAAGGAAAATCATGACTACTTTAATTTCTCAAGTTAAGGTTCACCATCAAACAGCATAACTTCTTCCCAAATACAAATATCTAACGTCATAATGTTAAGGCAACTGGAAAATCGGCACCAGCATATTTGGATTTTGTGACATCTTCAACATCCCTACTTTTTAATACAACTCGCCATCCTCTTTTGAGCAAACTAACAAGTCCTGCTTGGTGGTGCAGCCCTGCATGATTCAGAGAAGCAAATGCTGGCTTGTTGCTGGCTTCATGTAACCGTGCCCTTTGATATCTTTTTTTTAAGTTTGTAATAATGCTGTGACTACTGCTGTTCACAGATATTTTATTTATAAAATCTATCCTCCCCTAGGGCTGGTACAGAGGATCTACAAGCTGAAGGCTAGTCTGTAAACTCCACTCACTCTAGGAGACTGAGCTTCTTTCTCTAACATCAGTTTCTGAGCTGGGTGTTTCGACAGAGTGAACTAGCTGTGCTTCCCAACCACAGTATAGAAAGCAAAGCGAATAGGTTTTCCTGTTGTGGCATTCTTTAAACAAAACACATCTAGAGAAATACCTTGTAAGGTAACAGGGCCCTTTCCTTCAATGGACATGCTAGAGGCCAGTGGTAAAGGCAAGAGAAAAAATGTTTTTTTAGAAACCCGTCACCAAGAAGGAATGGATCTCTTTTCCAGAAACAAAGTTTAAAAACTGCTGTTGTTTTTATCTCAGTTTCAAGGAGGGGGGGAAACCCTGTCTGAATAAGTGGATTCTTCCACTTTTTTTCACTGAAAGGATAAAAATGACCAATTAGATAAAGGCTAAATGAATCATTTTCATGTACACCATTTTATACTGTTCTAAAAACTCTTTCAGTAAAGATTGCTTAAAGTTGCACACACAAAGGAAAAAGAAAATCACCATTTCTAGATTAACATTTAAATAATAAACCTTAGGTACTTCACACTATTGACATGTGACCATGCTGTTCCAGAGATTATTGAAAACAATGGTACAGCATGAGTCAAGGTAGGGTGGGCAGAAGGGCACTACATTTTGTATCAGAAGACCTGGGGTTTCCAAAGCACAAAGATTGTTCCCATCAGGTATGGTTTAAGTGGCCTTCCACCCAAGGGGTATTAAGCATGACTATAGTTAATACTAAAATATGATCTATATTTCAGACTTCAGCTAAATTTTATTTAATAGCTAAAACTGGAAGGAAAAGGCATTCTTCATTTCCTCTCTCTTGATTGCTTAGCCAAGCTTTACTTACTGCTATCACCAAAGAACACGGCCATGGCCAACCACTGGAGGCTGACTTCTCCGACACCCACAGCCAGTCCCAGCTCCAAGACCAGGGGTGCTCTACCTGCCTGCCTGCATTTCATTTTCCCCTTCTGCATCCAGGAGACATTGGTTCTTGCCAACAAATTTCTTCTACTTTATCTCAGTTGGCTCAGAGCGTCCTATGCCCTTTTTTTCCTAGGCTCTTGCCTCATTCCTGCCTTACCCATAGGTCCCCCAACTTCTGCCACTGTCTGTCTCAGACCTCTAATATTCCCCTCACTGAATATGACAGGAGCTTGATCAAAACTGGTGATAATTCAACACCCACATCAGGCATCTGGGTCTTAATGTTCAGCATTGTCTGCTCTCTGGTTCTTTTTTTTTTTTTTTTTTTTTAGGTACGCCGGCCTCTCACTGTTGTGGCCCCTCCCGTTGCGGAGCACAGGCTCTGGACGCGCAGGCTCAGCAGTCATGGCTCACAGGCCTAGCCGCTCTGCGGCATGTGGGATCTTCCCGGACCGGGGCACGAACCCGCGTCCCCTGAATCGGCAGGGGGACTCTCAACCAATGCACCACCAGGGAAGCCCTGCTCTCTGGTTCTTGATCTGTTGCTGATGAATGACAGGGAATCTCTCTCCACTTTCCTTTTAATTGTTTAGATTTTTTACTCCTAAAATATTACAGCGTGGGGGAACCACTCCCCATCTTCACCTCTAATACATCCCCACATGGAGTAGCCATATAGCCCACTAGCCACTCACTCCTCAACTTGAGTACAAACCACAAACCAGACATTCTCTGGGCCTTGGAAATAGAAGATGAATCAAACACAATCCCTGTCCTCAAAGAGCTCAAATACAGACAAGTGAGCAGATGACAGCATACTTCAGTGGTTGATAAGAAAGGCATTCATCACAACTGTGGGAGTGCAGAGAGGCTGCCACCTGTCCTGCTGTCGAGTTAGTTACTGCCTCTCCACACAATGCTCAGGGAGTAATTCAGAAACTGGGTTACACCCTTTGTGGGACTAGAATGTATATGAGAAGACAGCTTGGGAAACTTAATAGGCATTTACTACATCACATCTGTATTTGAAGAACCTCTAGCTTCTAACTCTGCTACTGTTTACCTATTCACTCTTCATTTCTCTCCTCTGCATCCCCTCCCCTTCCCTCCCCCTCCTTCCTTCCCTCCATCGCTCGCTCACTCTCTCTCTCACACACACACATACACACGTACGCATGCACTCCAAACACACTCTGTATGGGAGCCATCTAATAAAAGCCACCTGCATTCAGAATACAGAGAAGCAACAACCAGATACGCTGAGATATTAATCGTACAGACTTAGAGGTATTTCAGAGGATATCAAGGATATCCATACTCATTCCTTTCCCCTCTTCACTCCCTGAAGCCACTCTGGCAACGCTCTTCCTTATTGATAAATAAGCCACTCTTATCAATAAGGCACCCTTCCTTATTGACAAGTCAAGTCTGGGTGACTTAGCTTTGTGGGCATTTGCTCCTCATAGCGAATGAACGTTCTAAAAGTCCCTATTATGGGGCTGGGGCTGCTCCTTTGATTAACTGTTCCATGTGAGGGAAGCTCTCACAGTGCAATTTGTAGTTCTTTCCTTTCAATCAATCCCAGATATAAAGGACGCACACTCTGCTGATGGGCCGATTCAATAATTGAGCCGCCTCCCCCTTTATGGGACAATGCAGATGAAATGCTCTGTCAATTTAAACTGACAAATCTTGGTTTTTCCAAAGCTAAGTGAGAGGCAAAATGCACAGAAGAAGGAGATTAAAGCAAATTGTAATCATCCTCAAATTATATGTATTTATGACCCCTCAACTGACACTTGAAGGAAACTGATGGGCAAAAGACATGAGTGAAATTGGACTAAATATTTCTTTGGGTGCCGTAAAACTGAAGGCTGTCTTATAGTTCATGCTTTGTCTGTAAGACATGAAAAGAAAAAAAAAAAAACACCCAGAAAAGGCAATCTGGCTGTGCTGCTTGTTCACTCTTGAACTCTCTAAACCATCCGCCTCTAATACAACCTGACACTGCTAATTTTGGCATTAAAGTTTGAAACGAAAATCAATATCTGTTTTGAGCTTGAAAACAGAGTGACTGTACCTTGGGTAGAGCATGGGCCAGGCACTTGTTTTCAGTGATCTGTAAGGAAGATAATAGAAATTTTCCAGTTTGGAACATTTAAAACACTTATTCAGATGAAATCTGATTGTCTTGAAATTCACTATGAACTGCATTCTTTCAACCCTCCCAAGACCTATTATAAAATGCTTTTCAAGCTTCCTTGCATGTTTTCCTTTTTAAAAACCGTGTTCCTGAGCACGTTTCCCACATGAGACTTGGAGACTTTACCTGGTCTTTCCTGCTAGGACAAAAGGTCTTCAACTAATGCTGGTGGAGAGTGAAAGGCTCAGGACCAGAGGACTGATTTCTCCTGTGATGTCAGGCTGAGAACTTACCTAATGCTTTTGCTGAAAAAAAAAATGTCCTGTCTGGGGAGTTTATTTTGCATTGTGTTCTCTGTTATCTTGGTTTGTTTTACATTACATTTAAATCTCTTCTGAGAAGAAAATTATATCATTAAAAGATGTTTTATGTAACGTAGCCTGTTCTGATATAAACTTTACTTCAATCTAGTCATTTTTCCTTTCCTTTCCTCCTACCTCTACCGCCATATGAAAAGAGGAGGGAGGAAAGGAAAGGGAAAAGGGAAGAAGAAAGGAGAGAGGGAAGGAAGAAGGAAGGTTAGTTCACACTGATGTGTATAAACAAAAAAAATTTTAGTGTTTCGAAATATTTATTTTACTTATAATTATTAGATACATTTGCTATATAGACTGAGTTCTATACCATCCCAGCTGTAAAGAATGCAAGGATTCTCTCCTTCCAGAAAAAGAGAAGTATGGGAAGAATCCTAGTGTCCCCCTCTATAAAATTCTTTAGTAGCTCCAACAATATACGCTCTATTGCTATTCCAAAAGTGACAGAAATAAATTCTTTTTTTTTAACCAAAATGTCACATTCCTTACCACTCTATATCTGCTCTTAATTTTTAACTTGAGCCTCCACACACACCCATTAATACTTAGACAGCATCCTTTCCCCAAATGCTCTACAAAAGATAAAGTTAAAATGTATACGGTAAAGAGTGAGAGTGCCTTCCACGCACAGATACTTTCTTGAAGAGTAATACTATTCACAGCTCAGTATGCATCCTCCCAGGCATGTTTCCATGCAGCTGAGTGCGTGGTTTTGGTTTTTTTGGTTTTGGTTTGTCTTATTTTGAAGTATAATTGACCTACAACACTATGGAGATCCAGGTGCACAACAAAGTGACTTGATATTTCTCTACATTCCAAAATGATCGCCACAATAAGGCTACTTACCATCTGTCACCATACAAAGATATTACAACGTTATTGACTATATTCCCCATGCTATACATGACTAAACATGTGACTTGTTTATTTTGTAACTGGAAGTTTGTACCTATTAATCTCCCTCATCTATTTCACTCATCCCCTCACCCCTGACAGACACCTGTTTGTTCTCTGCATCTGTTAAGTCTGTTTCTGCTTTGTTATGTTTGTGCATTTATTTTGTTTTTAGATTACACATACAAGTGAAATCAAATGGTATTTGTCTTTCCTTGTCTGACATTTCATTTAGCATAATACCCTCTAGGTTCATCTATGTTGTTGCAAATGGTAAGACTTCATTATTTTTTGTGGCTGAGTAATATTCCATTATATATATAAATATATATATATATATATCACATCTTCTTTATCCATTTATCTATCTATCAATGGACACTTATGTTGCTTCCATATCTTGGCTATTGTAAATAATGCTGCAATGAATATAGCAATGCATATATCCACTCAAATTATTGTTTTTGTCTTCTTTGGGAAAATACCCAGTACCAAGGGAGGGAAGTGGGAGGGTGGGGGGTGGGATGAACTGGGAGATTGGGATTGATGTATATACAGTAATATATATAAAATAGATAACTAATAAGAACCTGCTGTATAAAAATAAATTAATAAAATAAAAGTCAAATCAAAAAAGAAAATACCCAGAAGTGGAATTGCTGGATCCATATGGTAGTTTTAATTTTTTGAGGAACCCCCATACTGTTTTTCATAGTGGCTGTAACAATTTACATTCCCACCAACAGTGCATGAAAGTTCCCTTTTCTCCACATCATCAGGACTTACTTGTCTTTTTGATGATGGCCATTCTAACAGGTGTGAGGTGATATCTCACCGTGGTTTTGATTTGCATTTTCCTGATGATTAGTTTTGCTGAGCATCTTTCCATGTGTCTGTTAGCCATCCATATGTCTTTGGAAAAATATCTATTCAGGCCCTCTGCTCATTTTTTAATTGGGCTGTTTGGTTTTTGTTGATGTTAACTTGCATGAGTTCTTTGTATATTTTGAATATTAACTGCTTATCAGATATGTCATTTGCAAATATTTTCTCCCATTCGGTAGGCTGCCTTTTTGTTTTGTTAAGAGTTTCCTTGGTATGCAAAAGCTTTTTATTTTGACGTAGTCCCATTTGTTTATTTTTGCTTTTGTTTCCCTTGCCTGAGGAGACATATCCAAAACAATATTACTATGACCAGTGTCAAAGAGAGTACTGCCTATGCTTTCTTCTAGGAGTTTTATGGTTTCAGGTCTTACATTTAAATTTTTAATCCATTTTGAATTTATTTCTGTGCATGGTGTGAGAAAGTAGTCCAGCTTCATTCTTTTGTGTGTAGCTATCCAGTTTTCCCGACACCATTTATTGAAGAGACTGTATATTCTTGCCTCCTTTGGCATAGATTAATTGACCATATAAGCATGTGCTTATTTCTGGGCTTTCTATTCTGTTCCATTGATCTATGTGTCTGTTTCTGTGCTGGTACCATACTGTTATGATGATTGTAGGTTTGTAGTATAGTTTGAAACCAGAGAGTGTGATACCTCTATATTCTTCTTCCTCAAGATTTTTTGGCTATTCAGGCTCTTTTGTGTTTCCATACAAGTATTTTAATTATTTGTTCTAGTTATGTAAAAAATGCCATTACTATTTTGATAGGGGCTGCACGGAATCTGTAGAATGCCTTGGGCTCTGTGGTCATTTTAACAATATTAATTCTTCCAATCCATGAGCACAGTATATCTTTCTTTGGTAATCTTCAATTTTTTTCATTAATGTTGCATGGTTTTCCAAGTACAGATCTTTCACCTATTAGTTAGATTTATTCTTTTTGATGCAATTGTAAATGAGATTTTTTAAAATTTCTCTTTCTGACCTTTTGTTGTCAGTATATAGAAATGCAACACATTTTGCATATTAATTTGTATCCTACAACTTTATTGAATTTAGATTGCCAGCACCAGTGTCCTAGTGGTAGAGTGAACTCCCCAAAATGGCTGCCGCCCATGTCCCAGTCTGCTGCTGCCAGTGTCCCTGTCCCTGGAGGGAGTCCCAGTTGCCTCCTACCTCTCCAGTAGGCTCTGCAAACTCAGCAAGTGGGTCTGACCCAGGCCCCTTTCAAAATACTGCCTCTGCCATAGGTCTCAGAGCTGGTGAGGTTCTGCATGAGCCCTTTAAGAGTGGAGTCTGTTTCCTACAGCCCTCTGGCTCTCCTGTACACAAGCTCTGATGGCCTTCAAAGCCAGATGTTCTGGAGGCTTATCTTCTGCTACAGGACCACCAGGCTGGGGACCCCAATATGGGGCTGTGAGCCGTCGCTCCTTATGGAAAACCGCTGCATTTTTAAAAAATACTTCACTTATAGTGTAAAGAGACTCCAGTGGTCTCTCAGAAGTAAATGTCTAGGTACACTGAAAAGCTGTTACATTGTGTTTACATGCCAATAACAGCCTGGCTTGCTCAAATATTATCTGAAAATCATCAATGTAATAGTTCTATTTCCTCAATCTCTTATTTGAGGTCTAGAGAAAGCCACTCAGGAAGACATTTTTCGTAGGCGTTTGTCACTCTTAGGATGAAAACCAGTGATTTTAAACAATAAGTTATCCATTACTACATCTAAATAGCATAATAACATAAGATAGGATCAGTAAATATATTTTTAACATCTTTATTAGAGTATAATAGCTTTACAGTGGTGTGTTAGTTTCTCCTTTATAACAAAGTGAATCAGTTATACATATACATGTGTCCCCATATCTCTTCCCTCTTGCATCTCCCTCCCTCCCACCCTCCATATCCCACCCCTCTAGGTGTTCACACCGAGCTGATCTCCCTGTGCTATGCAGCTGCTTCCCACTAGCTATCTATTTTATGTTTGGTAGTGTATATATGTCCATGACACTCTCACTTTATCCCAACTTACCTTTCCCCTCCCCGTATCCTCAAGTCCATTCTCTAATAGGTCTGCATCTTTATTCCCGTCTTGCCCCTAGCTTCTTCTGACCATTTTTTTCCTTTTGTTTTTAGATTCCATATATATGTGTGAGCATACGATATTTGTTTTTCTCTTTCTGAATTACTTCACTCTATATGACAGTCTCTAAGTCCATCTACCTCACTACAAGTAACTCAGTTTCATTCCTTTTATGGCTGAGTAATATTCCATTGTATATATGTGCCACATCTTCTTTATCCATTCATCTGTTGATGGACACTTAGGTTGCTTCCATGTCCTGGCTATTGTAAATAGAGCTGCAATGAACATTTTGGTACATGACTCTTTTTGAATTATGGTTTTCTCAGGGTATATGCCCAGTAGTGGGATTTCTGGGTCGTACCGTAGTTCTATTTGTAGATTTTAAGAAACCTCCATACTGTTCTCCATAGCGGCTGTATCAATTTACATTCCCACCAACAGTGCAAGAGTGTTCCCTTTTCTGCACACCCTCTCCAGCATTTATTGTTTCTAGATTTTTTGATGATGGCCATTCTGAGTGGTGTGAGATGATATCTCATTGTAGTTTTGGATTTGCATTTCTCTATTGATTAGTGATGTTGAGCATTCTTTCATGTGTTTGTTGGCAATTTGTATATTTTCTTTAGACAAATGTCTATTTAGCTTTTCTGCCATTTTTGGATTCGGTTGTTTGCTTTTTGTTATTGAGCTGCATGAGCTCTTTGTAAATTTTGGAGATTAATCCTTTGTGAGTTGCTTCATTTGAAAATATTTTCTCCCATTCTGAGGGTTGTCTTTTGGTCTTGTTTATGGTTTCCTTTGCTGTGCAAAAGCTTTGAAGTTTTATTAGGGCCCATTTGTTTATTTTTATTTCCATTTCTCTAGGAGGTGGGTCAAAAAGGATCTTGCTGTGATTTATGTCATAGAGTGTTCTGCCTATGTTTTCCTCTAAGAGTTTGATAGTTTCTGGCCTTACATTTAGGTCTTTAATCCATTTTGGGCTTATTTTTGTGTATGGTGTTAGGGAGTCATCTAATCTCATACTTATACATGTACCTGTCCAGTTTTCCCAGCACCACTTATTGAAGAGGCTGTCCTTTCTCCACTGTACATTCCTGCCTCCTTTATCAAAGATAAGGTGACCATATGTGCATGGGTTTATCTCTGGGTTTTCTATCCTGTTCTATTGATCTATCTTTCTGTTTTTGTGCCAGTACCATACTGTCTTGATTACTGTAGCTCTGTAGTATAGTCTGAAGTCAGGGAGCCTGATTCCTCCAGCTCCATTTTTCGTTCTCAAAATTGCTTTGGCTATTCGGGGTCTTTTGTGTTTCCATACGAATTGTGAAATTTTTTGTTCTAGTTCTGTGAAAAATGCTAGTGGTAGTTTGATAGGGATTGCAATGAATCTGTAGATTGCTTTGGGTAGTAGAGTCATTTTCACAATGCTGATTCTTCCAATCCAAGAACATGGTATATCTCTCCATCTATTTGTATCATCTTTAATTTCTTTCATCAGTGTCTTATAATTGTCTGCATACAGGTCTTTTGTCTCCTTAGGTAGGTTTATTCCTAGATATTTTATTCTTTTTGTTGCAATGGTAAATGGGAGTGTTTCCTTGATTTCACTTTCAGATTTTTCATCATTAGTGTATAGGAATGCCAGAGATTTCTGTGCATTAACTTTGTATCCTGCTACTTTACCAGATTCATTGATTAGCTCTAGTAGTTTTCTGGTAGCATCTTTAGGATATTCTATGTATAGTATCATGTCATCTGCAAACAGTGACAGCTTTACTTCTTCTTTTCCAATTTGGATTCCTTTTTTTTCTTTTTCTTCTCTGATTGTTGTGGCTTAAACTTCCAAAACTATGTTGAATAACAGTGGTGACAGTGGGCAACCTTGTCTTGTTCCTGATCTTAGTGGAAATGCTTTCAGTTTTTCACCATTGAGGATGATGTTGTCTATGGGTTTGTCATATATGGCCTTTATTATGTTGAGGTAAGTTCCCTCTATGCCTACTTTCTGGAGGGTTTTTATCATAAATGGGTGTTGAATTTTGTCGAATGTTTTCTCTGCATCTATTGAGATGATCATATGTTTTTTCTCCTTCAGTTTGTTAATATGGTTTATCACGTTGATGGATTTGCGTATATTGAAGAATCCTTGCATTCTTGGGATAAACCCCACTTGATCATAGTGTACGATCCTTTAATGTGCTGTTGGGTTCTGTTTGCTAGTATTTTGTTGAGGATTTTTGCATCTATGTTCATCACTGATATTGCCCTGTAGTTCTCTTTCTTTGTGACATCTTTGTCTGGTTTTGGTATCAGAGTGATGGTGGCCTCGTAGAATGAGTTTGGGAGTTTTCCTGCCTCTGCTATATTTTGGAAGCATTTGAGAAGGATAGATGTTAGCTCTTCTCTGAATATTTGATAGAATTCGCCTGTGAAGCCATCTGTTGCTGGGCTCTTGTTTGTTGGAAGATTTTAAATCACATTTTCAATTTCAGTGCTTGCAATTGATCTGTTCATATTTTCTTTTTCTTCCTGGTTCGGTCTCGGATGGTTTTTCTTTTCTAAGAATTTGTCCATTTCTTCCAGGTTGTCCATTTTTTTGGCATAGAGTTGCTTGTAGTAATCTCTCATGATCCTTTGCATTTCTGCAGTGCCAGTTTTTACTACTCCTTTTTCTTTTCCAATTCTATTGATATGAGTCTCCTCCCTTTTTTTCTTGATAAGTCTGGCTAACAGTTTATCAATTTTCCTTATCTTCTCAAGGAACCACCTTTTAATTTTATTGACCTTTGCTATCATTTCCTTCATTTCTTTTTCATTTATTTCTGATCTGATCTTTATCATTTCTTTCATTCTGCTAACTTTGGGGGTTTTTTGTTCTTCTTTCCCTAATTGCTTTTGGTGTAAGGTTAGGTTGTTTATTTGAGATGTTTCTTGTTTCTTAAGGTAGGATTGTATTCCTACACACTTCCCTCTTAGAACTGCTTTTACTGCATCCCATAGGTTTTGGGTCATTGTATTTTCATTGTCATTTGTTTCTAGGTATTTTTTTATTTCCTCTTTGATTTCTTCAGTGATCTCTTGGTTATTCAGTAGTGTGTTGTTTAGCCTCCATGTGTTTGTATTTCCTACAGATTTTTTCCTGTAATTGATATCTAGTCTCATAGCATTGTGGTTGGAAAAGATAGCTGATACAATTTCAATTTTCTTAAATTTACCAAGGCTTGATTTGTAAACCAAGATATGATCTATCCTGGAGAATGTTCCATGAGCACTTGAGAAGAATGTATATTCTGTTGTTTTTGGATGAAATGTCCTATGAATATCAATTAAGTCCATCTTGTTTAATGTATCATTTAAAGCTTGTGTTTCCTCATTTATTTTCATTTGGGATGATCTGTCCATTGGTGAAAGTGGGGTGTTAAAGTCTCATACTATGTTTTTTGTTACTGTTGATATCCCTTTTTATGGCTGTTAGTGTTTGCCTTGTGTATTGAGGTGATGCTATGTTGGGTGCATAAATATTTACAATTGTTATATCTTCCTCTTGGATTGATCCCTTGATCCTTATGCAGTGTCCTTCTTTGTCTCTTTTAATAGTCTTTGTTTTAAAGTCTATTTTGTCTGATATGAAAATTGCTACTCCAGCTTTCTTTTGATTTCCATTTGTATGGAATATCTTTTTCCATCCCCTCACTTTCAGTCTATTTATGTCCGTTGGTCTGAAATGGGTCTCTTGTCGACAGCATATGTACAGGTCTTGTTTTTGTATCCATTCAGCCAGTTTATGTCTTTTGGTGGGAGCATTTAATCCATTTACATTTAAAGTAATTATTGATATGTATGCTCCTATTACCATTTTCTTAATTGTTTGGGGTTTATTATTATAGGTCTTTTCCTTCTCTTGTGTTTCCTGCCTAGAGAAGTTCCTTTAGCATTTGTTGTAAAGCTGGTTTGGTGGTGCTGAATTCTCTTAGCTTTTGCATGTCTATAAAGCTTTTAATTTCTCCATCAAATCTGAATGAGATCCTTGCTGGGTAGAGTAATCTTGGTTGTAGGTTTTTCTCCTTCATCTCTTTAAATATGTCCCGCCACTCCCTTCTGGCTTGCAGAATTTCTGCTGAAAGATCAGCTGTTAACCTTATGGGGATTCCTTTATGTGTTATTTGTTGTTTTTCCCTTGCTGCTTTTAGTATTTGTTCTTTGTATTTAATTTTTGATAGTTTGATTAATATGTGTCTTGGCATGTTTCTCCTTGGATTTATCCTATATGGGACTCTCTCTGCTTCCTGGACTTGATTAAATATTTCCTTTCCCATTTTAGGGAAGTTTTCAAGTCTAATCTCTTCAAATATTTTCTCAGTCCCTTTCTTTTCCTCTTCTTCTTCTGGGACCCCTATAATGTGAATGTTGGTGTGTTTAATGTTGTCCCAGAAGTCTCTGAGACTGTTCTCCATTCTTTTCATTCTTTTTTCTTTATTGTGCTCTGCAGTAGTTATTTCCACTATTTTATCTTCCAGGTCACATGTCCGTTTTTCTGCCTCAGTTATTCTGCTATTGATTCCTTCTAGAGAATTTTTAATTTCATTTATTCTGTTGTTCAACATTGTTTGTTTGCTCTTTAGTTCTTCTAGGTCCTTGTTAAACATTTCTTGTACTTTCTCCATTCTCTTTCCAAGATTTTGGAGCACCTTTACTGTCATTACTCTGAATTCTTTTTCAGGTAGACTGACTATTTACTCTTCATTTGTTTGTTCTGGTGGATTTTTATCTTGCTCCTTCATGTGCTGTGTGTTTCTTTGTCTTCTCATTTTGCTTAATTTACTGTGTTTGGGGTCTCCTTTTCACAGGCTACAGGTTCGTAGTTTCCATTGTTTTTGGTGTCTGCCCCCAGTGACTAAGGTTGTTTCAGTGGGTTGTGTAGGTTTCCTGGTAGAGGGGACTAGTGACTGTACTCTGGTGGATGAGGCTGGATCTTGTCTCTCTGATGGGCAGGCCCACGTCTGCTGGTATGATTTGGGGTGTCTGTGGCCTTATTATGATTTTATGCAGCCTCTGTTCTGACGGATGGGGTTGTGTTCCTTTCTTGTTAGTTGCTTGGCATAGGGTGTCCAGCACTGTAGCTTGCTGGTTGTTGAGTGGAGCTGGGTCTTGACTTTGAGATGGTGATCTCTGGGAGATTTTCATCGTTTGATATTACGTGGAGCTGGGAGGTCTCTTTTGGACCAGTGTCCTGAACTTAGCTCTCCCACCTCAGTGGCGCAGCCCTGACGCCTGCCTGGAGCACAAAGAGCCTGTCTTCCACATGGCTCAGAATAAAAGGGAGAAAAAAAAAAGAAAGAAAGAAGAAGGTAAAATAAAATAAAGTTATTAATATAAAGAATAAAAAATAATTTTTAAGAAAAAAATTTTTAAGTAATAATAAACAAAACAAAATAAAACCGGACAGACAGAACCCTAGGACAAATGGTAAAAGCAAAGCTATACAGACAAAATCACACACAGAAGCATACACATACACACTCACAAAAAGAGAAAAAAGGAAAAAATATATATATTGTTGCTCCCAAAATCCACCTCCTCAATTTGGGATGATTTGATGTCTATTCAGGTATTCCACAGATGCAGGGTACATCAAGTTGATTGTGGAGATTTAATCTGCTGCTCCTGAGGCTGCTGGGAGAGATTTACCTTTCTCTTCTTTGTTCGCACAGCTCCCAGAGTTCAGCTTTGGATTTGGCCCCACCTCTGCGTGTAGGTCTCTGGAGGGCATCTGTTCTTCGCTCAGACAGGACAGGGTTAAAGAAGCAGCTGATTCGGGGGCTCTGGCTCACTCAGGCTGGGGGGAGGGAGGGGTACGGATGCCTGGCAAGCCTGCGGCGGCAGAGGTCAGCATGACGTTGCACCTACCTGAGGCGCGCCGTGCGTTCTCCCGGGGAAGTTGTCCCTGGATCACGGGACCCTGGCAGTGGTGGGCTGCACAGGCTCCCGGGAGGGGAGGTGTGGAGAGTGACCTGTGCTCGCACACAAGCTTCTTGGTGGTGGCAGCAACAGCCTTAGCGTCTCATGCCCATTTCTGGGGTCCACGCTGATAGCCGTGGCTCGTGCCCGTCTCTGGAGCTCCTTTCAGCAGCACTCTTAATCCCCTCTCCTCGCACACCAGGAAACAAAGAGGGAAGAAAACATCTCTTGTGTCTTCGGCAGGTCCAGACTTTTTCCCCGACTCCCTCACGATTAGCCGTGGCGCACTAGCCCCTTCAGGCTGTGTTCACGCAGCCAACCCCGGTCCTCTCCCTGGAATCCAACTGAAACCCGAGCCTCAGCTCCCAGCCCCCGCCCACCCCGGCGGGTAAGCAGACAAGCCTCTCGGGCTGGTGAGTGCTGGTCTGCACCGATCCTCTGTGCAGGAATCTCTCTGCTTTACCCTCCACACCGCTATGGCTGCGCTCTCCTCCGTGCCTCCGAAGCTCCCCCTCTCCGCCACCCACAGTCTCCGCCCGCAAAGGGGCTTCTAGTGTGTGGAGACCTTTCCTCCTTAACAGCTCCCTCCCACTGGTGCAGATCCCGTCCCTATTCTTTTGGCTCTGTTTTTTCTTTTTTCTTTTGCTCTACCCAGGTACATGGGGAGTTTCTTGCCTTTTGGGAGGTCTGAGGTCTTCTACCAGCGTTCAGTAGGTGTTCTGTAGGAGTTGTTCCACATGTAGATGTATTTCTGATATATTTGTGGGGAGGACGGTGATCTCCATGTCTTACTCTTCCACCATCTTGAAGCAGTAAATAGATTCTATTTAAATAATAGGTCTAATAATATTTTAAAATATGCCTCTTAAAGTCCATTATTAATCTATTTTTTTCAAGGAAAACATATTTGAAATTATGTCTATGATTGCCATTATTTCATGCAAGGTCATGAATTTTTGTAATTATATATATATAAATATATATGTGATATATATCATACTTACAGGAGTGTGTAAAACATATATATTTCATCCAAATGTTCATGTATTAATCAGAACATGATGCTAAATTCCATAGCATGTCAAATCCATACTAAAGGAGAATGTTCAGAATTTACCTTGAATTCTTATAATAAATCATTATCAGTTTATTTATCTATTCATTCACCCATTCAAAAATTAATTGTTGAATAAATGCTGTAAGTTTTGTAAAGATCTCTAAGTTAGGATTCTTACCTTCAAGAAGTTTTCATTTTACTAGAGGATACAAGATAAATACACGTTTTTTTTCAAAGAATTATGAGAGATAACTCCGTCTTCATGGATGAATTCATGGAAGAGGCGAACTTGAGAGATGAGCAGGATTCTTTGGCCAGTAGGGACAAGGGAATAGAAGAAAAAGCCTAAATAAATAGTGGCATAGCATGAACGAAGGACAGAAATGATAAGACAAAAATTGTATGGGAAGTGGCAAGGAACACAGCTTACCTAAACATAGTGTACCTGTGGGGAAATAGTGGAAGACAAAGGGAAGGTGGATTGAGATGGAGAGCAGTGAAAAGTTTGCACTTGTGTTTTAGCCACTGGGAAGCTTCTCAAGGTTTTTGTGCAAGGGTTGAATGGACCTAGAGATTATTATACTAAGTGAAGTAAGTCAGACAGAGAAAGACAAATACCATATGATAGCACTTATATGTGGAATCTAAAATATGACAAAAAATGGACTTATCTACAAAACAAACTCACAAACATAGAAAACAGACTTGTGGTTGCCAAGGGTGAGGGGTGGTGGGGAGGGATGAGTGGAAGTTTGGGATTAGCAGATACAAAGTATTATATACAGAATGGATAAACAAGGTCCTTCTGTATAGTGTAGAGAACTATATTCAATATCCTGTAATAAACCATAATGGAAAAGAATATGAAAAAGAATATAAATATAGCTGAATCACTTTGCTGTACACCAGAAATTAACACAATATTGTAAATCAACTATACTTCAATAAAATAAAAAAAGTTTTTTAAGGTTTTTATGCAAGTGTCAAATGAGTAGAGCAGCCCTTTAGGAAGGTTAATCTGGGAGAAGAATATAAGATGGATATTGGGGATAAGAAAGAGAGAAGCCAGAGAGACCAGTTAGAAGACTATTGTAATAGATCAGGTAATAGAGGGTGAATTAAGGTGGAAGCCTTGAAAATGGAGAGGGACAGCTAATACAAATCTTCATGTTAAGGTATTTTAATATACTTTTTCTTCTTGAAATACGAATCACAATTTATAATGTTGATGATAATAATATAGTTTGTTTCAGGCACTGAGCTAGGTGCTAAGGCTACAAAGATAAAATGTGGATCCTCTTTCTAAATATTCAATATAATAAAAAGTAATGGTAACATTTCAACCCTATAAAAAGTTTTCACAATTGAACTCTACCAAACTTTTAAGGAATGGGTAACTCCAGTGCTATTTAAACTTTTCAAGGTTACAAGAAAAAAGAAACATCCAATTATTTTTATGAAGCCACTATAAGATTTAATACAAAAATTTAACAAAACACGGGGACTTCCCTGGTAGTCCAGTGGTTAAGAATCCGCCTTCCAACGTAGGGGACGCAGGTTTGACCCCTGGTTGGTGAACTGAGATCCCACATGCCACGGGGCAACTAAGGCCGCATGCCACAGCTACTGAGCCCACACACTCTGGATCCTGCACGCCACAACTAGAGAGAAGCCCATACACCACAACAAAGAGCCCACATGCTGCAACTAAGACTTGATGCAGCCAAATAAAATACAAAAAAAAAAAAAAATTAACAAAGCACTAAAAGAGAAAAATAATTATAGACCAATCTCACTTTCAAACAACACTACAAAATTTTGAATAAGCAGACTGAAGTTTACCAGTTGTCCCCTGCCTTTTTGGTACCAGGGACCAGTTTCATGGAAGACATTTTTTCCACAGACCATGGGGTAAGGGTGGGGAGATGGTTCAGGGGGTAATGCAAGCGATGGGGAGCGGCAGATGAAGCTTCACTCACTCTCCCGCCGCTCACCTCCTGCTGTGCGTCCCGGTTCCTAACAGGCCACGGACCGGTAGCGGTCCACAGCCCAGTGGTTGGGGGCCCCTGATGTAGACCATTAAAAGAATAACATGCCATGACCAACTGAGGTTTCTAACAGGAGTGTAAAGATAGCCCAGTATTAGGAGATCTATTAATATAACTCACTGCAACTGGGATAAGACTGCCTTTCCCTCAGTCTCCACTATAAGAGTCAAGATGAATCCTCCTACTCATCCAGAGATCCACGTGTTCTGTATAAAGTCACTTCACTTATGCCTCCACATCAAAGTTGGCAGGAACAGAGAGGGCAGCCAATCATTGTGAGCTCCAGGCAAAACCCCTTGTGTTGGCTCTGGACTCCCAGCTTTAACCCCGCTATCTATCTGAGGCTATCAGGAGTAATCTTATAATGTCTGTTATCACTGTTCAGAGCAGCGATGACAAAAAATCCCGATCTCCCAAGACTCTCATACCGTAAGGTTTTCTATATACACATTTTCCCCCAATCCCATCTCCTAATTCTCTTCAACCACTGAAATCCTTTCAGTAAGTCCTCAGAAATCCATGGTCAGGAAAGCAATACCCTCCACCTTTTCTCCCAATATTCCTTTTGCTGCCTGTGCTTACTGAAACCTGGCTGTCCTCCAAGGACACTGCTTTCTCTGCAGTGCTCTCAAGTGATGGCTGTTTTCTCTCCCATATACTTTGGGCCTAAAGGTATCACAAGTAACCTTAACCTTACTGCCACTTTTTATAGGCTAAAACCCTACCTATAAATCCCAAGTAATGAGACTATATTCTTCTACCTCCTGTGGTTTGCAGTCATCTCTCTCCAGGTACCTCCTTTCGTCCTTTGAAGCTTTCAACTCCTGGTTCATTGTCACTACACACAATAATCCTTCCAGCATTTTCTTCTCTCAGTTTCTTGACCTCCTCTATTTCAGTGACCTTGTCTTCCGTCTTATCTTACCTACTCATTCTTGTCGTTAAACCTAGACCTTTTCAATAGTGAAAATTGCACTGCCTTCATAAACTCAATTTCAAAAATCCCACTATCTCCTGGCCCTCCACTTTGCTTCATGTAATAAATGGGTTCCTATCAGGACCTATCATCAGTGGGGTCCTACCACCTTTTCATTTACCCTCAGTTCCCTCATGTTCCCACTTCTGGCTACCATTTCCAAGTTCCCAGCATATATTAATCTTTGGGTGTTGGGAATGAGAAACAAAATTTCTAGGAATTCCCCAAATCATAAGTTATTCTTAAAACACTTCCACAGTCTTTATCCTCTTGACTTACTATCAATATATTAAATAGTCTACAGTCTAAAAAATATAAATATATAAAGAAATACTAAGTTGAGTAAAATTTACAAAGAGCTGTTGCCTGTAGTGAATATTCAAACACTAGAAAATGCCAGCAAACATTATTGGGTGAGTGTTCAAATAACATTCCAATCACCTAGCAGCGTAAAAACACTACTCAGAATCACATATCCAAAATGCAAACTTACAGATTTCTTTTTCTTCCCAAACTTATTTCTTAGAACACCATTCATAGAATTTCTATAAAGTATACTATTCATGTAAGCTGAATAACATTTATTTTGCTTGCAAGACATCTCACCCTTAGCAGCAGACAGTGCCACAAGCACATACTTATGGCAACACCTAAAACAAGCCTCACGAGAACACGACTATTTCTCTCTTACATGCTCTCATTAAGTTTCCAGCAATGTCAACCTTAACTTTGATCCTGAGTGTCAGCATTTCCTGCTTTGCTTTCCACTTGATGCTAGTGGATTTCTTCCCCACAAACTAACATCTTTATGTTGTTAAACTTTGTCTCACATGGGAGTTCTAATACTTTTACCTGTTTCCCCAATTTATCAACTTATCTTTTTTTCCTAGGATTCAGGATTTAGCAAAAACACATAAATTTCCTGAAGAATTCCAGGAAGAAATTGCCTCACAGAAACTACTTCTGTCTTTAAGCAGCTTAAAGTCTGTGATCCATCCCTTACCTATCTTTCTTCTGCATACTTGCCTGGTAAAACCATTACATTAACTAACCTCAACTCTCTGCCTACTTCCTGTTTGTATCCTTACAACAGGATGTTGCTGCAGAAAAACATACAGCCATGCCGATTGATCTTGTTTTAAATTCATGATCACTAACCTCAAGTGGGCCCTTAATGCTCACCCCAATCACTATATATACCGAGTTCATTCTCTCTCCCTTCTCCTAGACAGCTACTTCACATTTTGTCCTCTTGACCCAAACCTCCAACACTTTCTCACCATCCTCAGTCTCAACTGATGATGCTATTTCTTATTTCATTAAAAAAAAATCAAAAGAAAATTTCAATAAAATATTATCACCTCTACTCACTCACCTACATCTCCGCTCAATATACATTTTCGCCTTTTACTGAGGATTGACTGTCATGCTCCTAGCCTAGGCCAACCTGTCCACCTGTGTACTATATCTCATCCATTCTCATTTTCTCAAAGCCATTACCTCCAACAGTTCTCCCCTTTCTCTCCATCTGCATCAAATGGTCTGTAAATCATTCTTATCAGTATACAAACATGCTGTAATTTCTCTCATCTTTAAAAAGAAGTCTTTTGACCTCACACTTCTCACCAGTTACTGTGTCATTTCTCTGCTCCACTTTGTTACAATACTCTTTAAAGGATCATCTATGCTCTTCGTCTCTAATTACTCTCTTCCCATTCTCTCCTGAATCCACTCTCATCAGTCTCACCTTCTACCAAGATTGCTCTTCTCAGGCTCATTGATGACTTGCACATCACCAAGCCCAACTGTCATTTCTCAACCCTCCTCATCTTACTTGACTATCAGCAATACTGAACAGAGTTGACTACTCCCTCCTCCTTTAAATACTCTTTTCAAATGGCTTACCCTACTGGCTCTGTTAACTGAATGCAAGTCTGTGTGCCTGACACACAGTGAAGCCAAACAATACAGAAACATCGGAGTTTGGAGCAGAGAACGGTTTATTGCAGGGCCATGCAAGGACATGAGTGGCTCATGCCAAACTCCTTGAAGACTTTCAGCAAAGCTCTTTTAAAGGCAAAGTGAGGGAGGGGCGGGGTTAGTTGTTGCAAACTTCTTGGTGTTGGATTCTTTGTTCTTGTGGCTATCCGTGTAGGTGAGGTCACAGCCAAGCCACAGTGTTCATGTATATTTCAAGCTGTAGGCAACATTCTTTTACAAAAGGTACAGAGCCAGCATGACTAAGCACAGGCAACAGACCCCAAAGGTTAAAGTGAGGTTAAAGTGAAAGGAACAGATCTAATATGGAGTCAGATTTGTTCTTCCCTATTACAGCTCCTCCTTCCTCCCTAGCTCCTTCTCAATCTCCTTTGCTGGTTCCACTTAATCTTCCTGTTCTTTAAATGTTAGAGTGACCCATGGCTCAAGCTTTAGTTTCTTCTCTTTTCTATTTGCACTCATTCTCTTATTGTTCTCATCCAATTTCATGGCCTTAAATATTATCTATTCACTAATAATTCTCAACTTTATATATACTGCCTGGAGCTCTCTCCTGAATTCCAGGCTTGTGTACACAAATTCCTACTTGACACCTTCACTTGGATATCTAGCGCACATCTCAGACTCGGAATGTGCAAAATCATCCTCTTATTAGTTACCTCAAATAAGCCCAAAGGGTCCTCCCCCCAGGCTTTCATGTCTTAATTAATGGGACATTTGCACAAATTTAAAACCTGAGAGTCATCCTTAATCTCCTCACATCTCACACCAAATCTGCCAACAAATCCTATTCCTTGAAAATGTATCCAGTAACATGTAACTTCTTACTATCTCCTAATCCAAGCCCCCCCCATACCTTGCTTGGACTGTTGTAATAGCTTCTCATACAGTCTATTCTCAACACAGTAGTCAGTGTAACCCTTTTAAAGTACAAGTTAGATTATGTCACTCCTCTGCTTAAAGTCTCCAAATGATTTCCTATCTCATGTGGAATAAAAGCTAACATACCTATAATGGCCTGTGAGACCATGCATGATCTGGCTCCCTATTACCTCTCTGATAATCATTCCTACTATTCCTGCCCACCCTCGATTAGCCTCCTCTTCCCGCACAGGTCTTATTTCTGTTCCTGGAACATACTAGGCATGTCTCCACCTCAGGACTTTTGTACTTTCTGTCCTTTTTGCCTATGCTGCTCTTCTTCAAGATATTCCCATAGCTTATTTCCCTAAGAATTTTAATCAAATATCACCTGGTCACACTTTTAAAAGGTGCAAACCACACCCCACACTCATACATACATTCCCTGTGTTTATATGCTTCCCTCCATAGCATATGTTATCATCTGACATAATGTATGTTTTATTTATCAAGATTTACTGTTTGTCCTTAACCTCTAGAATTATAAGCACCGTGACAACAGGATTTTTGTCTGTTTTCTTTCCTCAGTGTTGTGTCCCCAAAACTTAGAACATAGACACATTATGGGCATTCATCAAGTATTTGTTGAATGAATGAACAGCTGAAAAGAGGAAGATCACATGATTATTCCTAATGGATGCTCATAATACATTTAATAAAATTTATTATCTATACTAGGAGTAATTCCATTAAAGGCAATAATAAAATAAAGATAACCACTATCACTACTATCATTTAACACTGTTATAGAGAAAAAAAGAAGATATATAAGAACTGGAAAAGGATAAGAGTGTATGCTTATTTACATAATTCCTCAATTGGAAAACCAAGGAAAAGCAAATGAAAAGCCTTATAAACAACAACAGAACTTGATAAGATGGCTAGACACAAAATTAATGTGTAAAAATCAATTATCTTCTAGCTTCTGCTTGAATGCAGAAAACTAGAAAGAATGTCATTCTCATCCTTACAGCAACAACAACAAAATCTGCAAAAAAAGTTTTCTTGAACCCATAAAAGACCTGAGATCACAAGGCAACCACCCCAACTCTACAACCAAAACAGAAAAGCATGACAATATGCCTTCATAAAATAAAACAGTTCTGCATGACAAAACACCGCAAACAAGTTTTTTTTAAAGTGAACTTGGAAAAACATCTGCAAATGTCACAAAGAGCTCTTCTCTTTTACGAAAAAAGTCATAAATCAGTAGGCCAAAGACCAATAACCCAATTTTTTAAAATGGAAAAAGGATATGAAGAATTTACTAAAAAGTGAATTTTAATGTGAAAAAATTGCTGCCTTTACTCATGTTGAGAAAAATGTGAATTAAAAGTATAGGAAGGGGGCTTCCCTGGTGGCACAGTGGTTAAGAATCCGCCTGCCAATGCAGGGGACACAGGTTCGAGCCCTGGTCTGAGAAGATCCCACATGCCGCAGAGCAGCTAAGCCCACGCGACACAACTACTGAGCCTGTGCTCTAGGGCCCACGAGCTGCAACTACTGAAGCCCATGCGCCTAGAGCCCGTGCTCCACAACAGGAGAAGCCACCACAGTGAGAAGTCCATGCACCGCAATGAAGAGTAGCCCCCGCTCACCGCAACTAGAGAGAGCCCGCGCTCAGCAGCGAAGACCCAGCGCAGCCAAAAATAAATTTTAAAAACTGTAGGAAGGAATTTTCAGCTGTCTGATTGGCGAGTTTAATAATGCAATATGTTGGTGAGCGTGTGATGATACAGGATCTCCCATGTATTACTAGTGAAAGAATAAATACAACCCCTAGGGAGAGTGCTTTGGCAATACAGAAATTTAAAATGCATGCAGCTTTGACCCATAATTTTATGTTTACCCAACACATTCATTCATTTACTAAGCACCTCTGTGCACTAAGGGTTGTCTGAGGTACTGGCAGCAAATAAAACAAAGTTTCCACCCTCATGCAACTTATTCACTAGAGGGGAATCTAGACAGCTGAAAACATAAACAGGTAACATGACATAATACATTATAATATAATATGCAGTAAAATGTGATATATGTGTATATATATATATATATATATATATATATATATATATATATCCCACTATGTGTGGACAGGGAGTGATGGAATGGAACAATTTTACTTTAGATAGAATGGATATAGAAGACCTTTCAGAGGAGGTAACATTTCAGGAGACACCTGGATAGAGTAAAGGAGTGAGACATAAGCATCTCTTGGAGGGGAAAACAATCCAGGCTGAAGGATGAACAAATGCAAAAGCCTTACAAAGGTTTAAGTATCAATTTACAGTATTTTAATTATAAAAGATTGCAAACAATTTAGATGTTCAACAAGCCATTTAGTGATTGGTTAAATTATGGTACATCCATATGTTAGACACTATTCCACTGTTAGCAACAAATGAAGCAACTCCATATCTACTGAAAAATAATAGTCAAGAGAATGAGAAGACTAGCCACAGACTGGAAAAAAATATTTGCAAAGGACACTTCTTATAAAGGACCTTATCCAAAATATACAAAAAACTCTTAAAACTCAACAATAAGAAAACAAACAACCCAATTAAAAAAAAAAAAAGCCAAAGATCTGGACAGATACCTCACCAAAGAAAATACACAGATGGCAAAAAAAGCATATGAAAAGATGCTCAACATCATATGTCATTAAGGAATTTCAAATTTTAATTTGCAGTTCCTTAATGATACTAGATACTACTACACACCTAGTAGAGTGGCCACAATCTGGAGCACGACAGCACCAAATTTGGTGAAGATGTGGAGCAACAGGAATTCTCATTCATTGTTGGTGAGAATGCACAATGTTACAGCCACCTTAGAAAACAGATTGGCAGTTTCTTACAGAGCTAAACATATACTTATCTTACCATTGAGCAGTCACACTCCTTGGTATTTACCCAAAAGAGTTGAAAACTATGTCCACACAGACACCTGCACATGGATAGCAGCTTTATTCCTATTTGCCAAAACTTGGAAATAACCAAGATGTCCTTCAGTAGGTAAGTGGATAAATAAATTGTGATACATCCCAGAAAATGAAATATTACTCAGTGCTAAAAAGAAATGTTAAGACATGGAAGAAAAAAATGCATATTGCTAAGTGAAATAAACCAACTTGTAAAGGTTACATACTGTATGATTCCAACTCTGTGACATTCTGGAAAAGACAAAACTATGAAGACAGTAAAAAAAAAATCATTGGTTGCTGGAGTTTGGGGGTGAGGGAGGAATGAATAGGTAGAGCACAGTGGATTTTTTTTGGCAGTGAAACTATTCTGTATGATATTATAATGATGGATACATGTCATTATATATTTGTCCAAACCCATAGAATATCAAGAGTCAACCCATGGAACATGGAATGTGTTCATAGTAGGGTAGACTCTGACATGTGGGGATGAGAGGTATAAGGGAACTCTCTGTACTTTTCGCTCAGTTTTTCTGTGAACCCAAAACTAGTCTAAAAAATAAAGTCTATTTTTTTCTAAGAAAAGACAGAAAGAGAGCAATATCCAATATATACTGTTTCTTAAAAAGTACAGAAATATGTGTATAGTATGGTGACATTTGTATAAAAATATGTATTCTATATTTATATGTGAATATGGATTCTTTTATATAAGCATGAAGTACTTCCAAAAGGACACTCAAGAAATAGTAACAGTTGATTGCCTCTAGGGAAGAGAAGTAAGTAGCTGGGGATCAAGGATTTTGAACAGATTTTTTACTGTCCAACCTTTAAAAAAAAGTACCATGTGTATGTATCACCTCTTAAAAAATAATTAACTTTTAAAGTAAAGAATATGATATGCAAAGGAATAATTACAGAATTCTTAGAGCCTATCTTAGTCCGTTGGACTGCTGTAACAAAAATACAATAGATTGGATAGCTTGTAAAGAACAGGAATTTATTTCTCACAGTTCTGGAGGCTGGGAAGTCTAAGATCAAGGCATTGGCAGATTCAGTGTCTGGTGAGAGCTCACTTCCTGGTTCATAGCAGGCCATCCTTTTGCTGTCCTCATGTGACAGAAGGGATGAGGGAGTTCTCTGGCTGCTTCTTTTATAGGGACACTAATCTCATTCATAAGGGTTCCACCCACATGATCTAATCACCTCCCAAAGGCCTCACCTCTAAATACCATCACATTGGGCATTAGGATTTAACATGTGAATCTGGGGGGACACAAACATTCAGCCTATAGCAAGACCTATTATTTCTTCACTCTTTCACAAAGGATTTAATAAAGTTTTTCAACTGTAATAGTGTCAATGCAATGAGAATATTCTATTTATTCTACTTTCTAAAGTTTAAGTTCTTTACTACACTTAATTTATATATTGTAGTATTTAAAAAGTAGCATCATAGAGTCATCAGTGATCACTCATCTTTAATGTCATTCCAGATACATTGTTTTTGTACCATCTTAAAGAAAAGTATCACTCCACCTTGGGCAAGGTAACAGATATCAAAAAGAAGTGTAATTATGTGATAATATTTAAATAAGAAAACAGGTCAGCATGAGTGAGAGATAACTGACATGTGAGGACAAGGCCATGTCAAAGAAATGATTTAAATAGGTTGTTTAGGTGCATTTATACAAGCAACTCTATTCAAGTTGATATGTAACTTACTTGACATTCCCAATATGTGCAATATGTGCAATGAAATGCTGCAAGATGCTGGAGCAAATCCACACAACTTTAAACTACACGGAGTATTTGGTTTCTTACTCCCAGTTTCCTAGGTCACATAAAAATGGCAATTGCATATATATATTTTTAAATGTATTTTTTATTTATATCATATGCATTTTAATATATTTATATTATATTCAATTATGCACTTCTATTATTTATATATTAAATTATTTTACAATTACATATTTTATATATATATATATATATATATATATATATATACACACACACATAAATTCGATGTGGTCTTATCACTGAAAAGCCTATTTTATATTCAACTTAATTCATTCTCATCGGCTTAGCCATCAAAGTAGTCCTTTCCCAGTAATTATTGTCATCTGAATATGTATTGTTATCATTTTTAATATCTTCCCATTCATTAAAGCATAATTTACGTAGTGTCTTCCCTCATAAAATTTGTCAGCTTTATGACCCAGCAATCCCACTACTGGGCCTATACCCTGAGAAAAACCATAATTCAAAAAGACACATGCACCGCAATGTTCATTGCAGCACTATTTACAATAACCAGGACATGGAAGCAACCTAAGTGTCCATTGACAGATGAATGGATAAAGAAGATGTGGTACATATATACAATGGAATATTACTCAGCCATAAAAGGGAACGAAATTGGGTCATTTGTAGAGATGTGGATGGACCTAGAGTCTGTCATACAGAGTGAAGTAAGTCAGAAAGAGAAAAATATCATATATTAATGCATATATGAGGAATCTAGAAAAATGGTACAGATGAACCTATCTGCAGGGCAGGAATAGAGACACAGATGTAGAGAACCATCCTGTGGACACAGGGAGGCAGGGAGTGGGGATGGAGGGAGGATGAATTGGGAGATTGGGATTGACATATATACACTACCATGTGTAAAACAGATATCTAGTGGGAACCTGCTGTATAGCATAGGGAGCTCAGCTTAGTGCTCTGTGATGACCTAGATGGGTGGGATAGGGGGAGTGGGAGGTCCAAGAGGGAGGGGATATATGTATACATATAGCTGATTCACTTCATTGCACAGCAGAAACTACCACAACATTATAAAGCAGCTATACCCCAATAAAAAAAAATTGATGAAAGAAAAAAAAAGGATAAAGTACCTTTCTTTTTTTTCCCCAACCACAGTGCAAGAAAGCCAAAGAAGGTAAACTTGAAGGGAGGAGGTTATTTGTGTAGTAAGGAAAGACAGTCTTCCAACTCTGCTGTTCTTCCCCTCTTCTGCCCTCTACGCCAAATACAATTACATAACCAATATACAGAAAGGTGACTCCATATCCACATTGCTCTTTAAAATAAGTGAATCCATGAAAATTAAGATACTTTGTGTAGGTTAAACCTTCTTTAAGATGGAAGGAAGGAAAAATTAAGTAAACAGTTCTCTCTTATTTACAAAACAGCCGTAGACCCACAGACATAGAAAACAAACTTATGGTTACCAAAGGGGGAAGGGCAGGGGAGGGATAAATTAGGAGTTTGGGGTTAACATACACACACTACCATATATAAAATAGATCACCAACTCTACTCAATATTTTTCAATAACCTATAAGGGAAAAGAATCTGAAAAAAAAATAGATACAGATGTGTGTATAACTGAATCACTTTGCTGTACACATGAAACTAACACAGCATTGTAAATCAACTATACAGTACTTCAATAAAAAAAAATAATAGTCCCTCCCTCAAAAAAAAAAGTAGTTCTTCAAACTTAACTGTGTTAAATTATTTTAAGAAATTGTTCATAAAGATCCCATTTCTTCCCTGAAGAACTTCAGATATTGTGACTAAAAGTTTAGACTTTGTCTGCTTTACTTGTAAGATGAGCAAATAATATATTCAAGAAGAAAACCAGTCCTTAAAAACTGAGTATTTCTTATGTACTCATTAAAGAGTTGTCCGTAGATCTTGCTGGAGAATTTTTTTTATTAGCTACCTTTTCAAACCAATAGTTTTGTCTTTATATATGTTTTGTGTTCTCACCTAAACGTTTAAGAACAGGCGTAAGTCATTCATTCTGTCTTTCAACAGATATTTATTGGTCATCTACTATGTGCCAAGCAATACTTTATTATGTCACTTTTGTTTTTGGTACAAGCGAAGTTGAGATTCTTTTTTTACTGAAGTATAGTTGATTTACAATGCTGTGTTAATTTCTGCTGTACAGCAAAGTGATTCAGTTGTACATATATATACCTTCTTTTTTAATATTCTTTTCCGTTATGGTTTTATCACAGGATATTGAATAGAGTTCCCTGTGCTATACAGTAGGACCTTGTTGTTTATCCATTCTACATATAATAGTTTGCATCTGCTAGCCCCAAACTCCCAGTCCTTCCCTCCCTGCCCCTTGGCACCCACAAGTCTGTTCTCTATGTCTGTGAGTCTGTTTCTGTTTCGTAGATAAGTTCATTTGTGTCACATTTTAGATTCCACATATAAGTGATATCATATGATATTTGTCTTACTCTGTCTGGCTTACTTCACTTAGTATGACAATCTCTAGGCCCATCCATGTTGCTGCAAATGGCATTGTTTCATTCTTTTTTAAGGCTGAGTAGTATTCCATTGCATATATGTACCACATCTTCTTCACCCATTCATCTGTCGATGGAATGTCACATTTCTTAAAGTAAATCACAAGCTAAAAACTGTGTTCATTCAGAAAACATTAAATATGTACTATCTCTAAGATATCACGCAAGGTACAGGTATGAATATACTACTTTTCAAAAAAGAAAAGTCTATAATACGAAGATAACAAAGAAATGGTGATTATATACTTAAGTTCAAACCACAAAAAGTTTTTCAAAAATGACTTCTTATCTATAAGTCAAAATACGTGTGCAGTATGTAATGTGCACCCATTAAGGGAACGTGTTCTAACACAGAGATTCTCTGCTCTTCAAATTTTTGGCCCACCAATCAAGCTACTGAGGAATCTGAGTCCTACCATGGAAAACCCAACAGGCTTGTTTTCCCTGAGACAGCATTTAAATGCATTTATTATATGTATTCTGTTAATGTCTTAGTATTTGTTCTGAAACCCTGTGCTCCCTCCTAGACTATCCTATTAATTGCTTTAATAAATTGTACATAAAACTCTCACTCCTTCTCTGAAGACCAGGCACTAGTACAGAGAATCGTGCTGTGATTATAGATTGAGTCCCCCACTGCAACCCCTTCCCCAGCCATGTACTCCTGAATCCATCTAATTTGAATACTGCTACCAACTGTACCCCAACACCTATGTCACAAATGTGTGTTTTTCACTCAGGTGGTACTCAGTGAATATCTGTTGAATGAATGACAACTGAATAGGGGTTACCAGTGGACAGACCCAGCGTATGGGCAACATAAGCTATATCCACTATTGGAAAAGCAGTCTAAAATTTGTGTCATTTGGAGAGTAAAGTAGCGTGAATCTCTGTATCATTTATTATTATACAACTGGAATTAAAAATATGTTTAATAAACAGTGTTCACTGAGCAATTGGTTTGCTACTTGGGTTCTACAAAACACATGTGGTAATGGCCCAGAGCTGGTCTAAGTAGCATTTTAGAAGTCTTTGTGTATAATTTTTATTTCTCATTGTCCTCACCTTCTCTGAAAAGGATGGCTGACAACCTTTCCTTGTGATATCTGAGCCTTTGTGAGTGTTGTTTTATGTATTTTTATGACCAACCTTACACTTGTTAAGTGTAATTTTTGCTTTATGTAGCATAACAAATCTGTGATATGGTGCCCTGTGAATTAAGAAGATTGGACAAAAGACAAGAAATCTTTTAAAAACAAATATTCACATTAAATACCTTGGATAGGTAAGCCTTGTGGGGATTTTTCTTTAATGCAACAAAAGTGCACCGTTTCTGTTTTCAGAAATAGTTTCTCTCAGATACTAGCTCGTCTAGAACCATATTACATAAGTAAGGGCTTTGCTTGTACATTAGTATTTTACATCTTAGAGTCTTACTAAATCCTTTTTTGATCAATCTGATATTGAGCAGATCTATATTGATTTCTTCTACACTTGTTTATGGTATTTGTTTTGTTATATCTAGGATTAAAAGCCAAATTAAGAAGTGTAATCAATTTTCTTAGTGATAAAGAAAGTCCCCTAGTACGCTTATACACATTCATCTAGGGATAAAAAACTTAAGTGAAGATGTTGTAATAAATGGATCGATTTATTCAATCACTGAGCATAAAAACATTAGCTCGGGGAAAGTGCTTTCCTCTAAGAGCTTTAGCTGCTGAGTTTCTCTTGTGTTGCACCAAATGATTTGCATTTTTAGAGAAAGTTCATGTCTGCAGTGAGTTCCAGTGAAAACATGAATAAATTGCTTTTCTTTCCCTCTTTTTCTTACTTTATGAAACTGAATCCATTAGGGGTTGAGTCAAAGTATAATGAAATAAAGGCAACAACGCAGCCGATGAAAACCCTGGATTAGGTTCCTCATTGCCCAAGCCCAGTTGTCCTAGATTTCCTGTCAGCTTAGTGGTCTTCAGGGAGATCCCTGGGGCACATGGCAGTTTTTTTTAACTGCTATATTAGAAACCATCTCTGGAAGACAAGAAAATAGACAAACGACAATTAAGGACTAGATAGGATTTTCATGGCAGTTCTCCACAGGTCAAATAAATCCTCTTCTCCAAGCCTAACACAATACAGCTACCTAAGAGGCTTTCCTATTACCTTCCTTCTTTTGAATTCACTGGAGTGAGAGTGAGTATAGAAGTTATGAACATGGGCTTTGGATCCAAACTGACCTGGGTTTGCATCTCCACTGAGCCAGGTTTCACCTGTGTCATATGGAGCAAAAGTCAATCCCTTAGTATGATAATGTCTAGTTGCATCCATGTTGCTGCATAACTGAGCATAACTGTGTATAACTGAGTCACTTTGCTGTACAGCAGAGTGCCACAGCATTGTAAATCAACTCTACTTCAATTAAAAGAAAAAGTCAATCCCTTCAACCTTTGGTTTCCTTATCTGCACATTAGGGAGGTTGAGCAGTTTAAAAAAAGAGGCTCCCATCCAAGTACTAACCAGGCCCAACCCTGCTTAGCTTCTGAGATCAGGCACTTCCGGAGTGTAAGAATGAAATAATGCCATTTGTAGCAACATGGATGGACCTAGAGATTATCATACTAAGTGAAGTAAATCAGACAGAGAAAAACAAATATCATATCACTTATATGTGGAATCTAAACTATGATACAAATGATCTTATTTTCAAAAGAGAAACAGACTCACAGACATAGAAAACAAACTTATGGTTACCAAAGGGGAAAGGGGGTGGGGGAGGGAAAAATTAGAAGTATGGGATTAGCAGATACAAGCTACTATATATAATGTAGATTAAAAGACAAGGTCCTAATGCATAGCACAGGGAACTATATTTAATGTCTTGTACTAACCTATAATGAAAAAGAATACGAAAAAGAATATATATATGTATGTATGTATGCACAACTGAGTCACTTTTGCTGTACACCAGAAACTAGCACAATACTGTATATACTTCAATAAAATATGTATGACAATAGTTAAGATATGAAATTTTTTCAATTTAAAAAATGTTTTAATGTTCTATCACATTCCCTCATACAAAATACACTCTCAATCCATGGAAATGAATTTAATTTTTACTCATGATCTGAATGTTGCCGCTGAACAAAAGACAAGCAGCTATCCTTCCTCTTTTTACCAAACAGGCTATTTTGCTCCTACCTTAAATAGTAGGTATAAGTAAGAGGAAGGTTATACAAAACAAAGGGTCTCAAACTTTAGTGAGCAAACAAATGACCTTGGTGTTCTTTTAAAATGCAGATTCTGATTTACTAGGTCTAGAGTGGGGTCTGAGATTTAGGGCGTTTTTTGGGGGGAAGGGGAGATGTTTCAGGAAAGAGGGTACTCTGATTTTGGTTAATCCATCTTCACTAGAAAAACTGCAGAACTTGTAATGTGGCATTAATTGGAGAAATTTTAAAAACTGTATGAAGACATCAACACTACATTTATTTATCTTAAGAAAGTATTCAGTGTCTGAACAGATTGACAGATGTGAATAAGATACTCTCATTAAAAGTTTAGATATCTTGAAAAAGAAACTCAGGATAATTCTGTGTCAATGTGATCTCTTCAATGCTTCATCCAAGTCTGGCTCCATTCTATTTAAGATAATGATGCTTAAGGGAGGGGAAAGACCTATAATTTTGAGTTCAAATATACTTCTGATCCTTGTACAAATTTTAATAGGCTTCATATATGAACTAGAACCTTTGAAAAGGGAATTGCTGTATACCAGAACCTGTAATATGAAAGGCCACATGTCAGTTTTTGACACTTAAGAGAATCTACCCAAACTTGATGTGTTCTGCATTAAAAGTGTTTATATCTTGACTATTATACTCATCAGATACAGAATAACCACATCATGACTTGTACTTCAAAACACAGTTGGAAGAAATTACCTTTTTGTTTGTTAACAAAAAATAGGAAAGTATTACTAATAAAACTTGTATGGTTTTGGTTTTTGGGGTTGTTCTGGTGGTTGTTTTTGTTTTGTTTGTTTTTATGGTAAAGTGGGATTAACTCTGTAATCTCAGTCTTTGGTTCATAGAATTTTTATAGACTGTAAATGAGAAGTGCCATGAATGACAAACCAGTATTATAAAAAAAACACAAAAAAACAGAGCGGCAAGGAGGAGAAAAAGAAAGAGAAAGGGGAAAGAAAGACAAGGAAAAGAGAAATATCAAATCATATACTAGCATCAAGTATGTTGACACTTAAACCATGCTTCACATGACCAAACTGGTGACATTTGCACTTTGTGATTATTATATGCAATGTGACACACCACACACACACACACACACACACACACACACACACACACACACAAGATCCATTCTCCCACTTTGCTCTGTGTCCCAGGAGACTGATTTCAGATTGCATCTCACAGGTTAACTTGCTTGCTGTCTTCCTGGTTTGGATTTATCTAAAGGGAGTCATCAGCAGGGGATCGGAAGTTAGGAGGTGGAAAGGTCAGGAATTATTCCTTAGGCCCTGACTTCAGCTGAGTTCTGACAGCTGTGACACTACAACCGCTGCTTCTAGGTTCAGTTGGGTGAGCACTATTCTAAACTTCCATCCCTCACTCAGGGTCCAATAACACCATCCTGTCCCCCTTTACCTTCAGCCTGGGGAAGATAATGGCATAGCATCCCTCCACTGGGAGTCACTGGGTGCCTCAGGATCTCTTGTCATTCTAGCCCTGCCCTCATCTCTTAATAGCCCCTTCATTAACATCTCTTCAAAATCCCAGTTGAATGTGCCATCTGCTTCCTCCTGACTGATACGCAAGGCCTTCTCTATTGTGAGTAACAAGTGGGGTGGCTAAAGGCAAGCAAGTACAAGAAATATTAGGAAACTTCCACTTGCTAAAAAGTTCAGTTGATGAGAGAACAGTGCCAATGAGGCCATAATGTGTGTCGTCTGGCTGTGCTCCAGGCTCACAGGCTATATCCCTGACCAGCCATTTTACACACCATCAGTTACAAGGAGGACCATGCCAAAAAGGACACGGGAGTCTGTGCCAATCCTACTTCTGGGAACATAATTCAAAGACGAGCTGTTCAATTGAGATAGCTTCAAAATCATCTTTGTTCCCAAAGAACAGCTTTTGTGATTCTAGTGAAAATTTTATACAGGCTATTTGAAATAATAAAACCATCCCTGTCAATATCTTTATCAAAAATATACTTTCATTTTGTTACTCTGTCATTAATTCCTAATGACATAGGTTAAAAGTCAAGGTTATCAAAATATGCCTTATATTGGCAATTGGACTCGGGACTTATAAGAATATATATTCAACTTGTTTCTTTAAAATCTTCCAAATGTTGTGATTAAATGAATGAAACTACATAACACTGTCTAGAAGATAAGCAGTTAAATTTTAATTTATTTATTTAAAGTGATTTTCTGATTATCAAGTATGAATGACAAATTTTCAGTGTATATACTCTGTTCTCCTCAGTACAGTTACCTTCTAAAACCACATTGTAATAGGCCATTGTAGATATAGCACTGTATTAATATTGATATACTGGGCTTACCTCCATGGTGTTAATTTTATGTGATTTGAATACATGGGAGAGGGGGAGCAACTTCTGTCCTTTTTTTGGAAATCAGTCTCTGAGACTGTCTACTATGAGTGTGAAAAAGAACTATTTCTGCTAAAATTGAATTGTGCTGTAATACTAAAGCAAAATATAATCTCCTCACTAATAATGGCGGAATGCTAAGATCACCCATAAGATACGAGCAGTTTTCATACATGGTATTTATTCTTAATCATTTTCATGAAACACAACCTGAATTTTATTTGTTAACAAAGGCTTTTGAGACGTTTTGATAAGGTCAACAGAAAGCACAGTCTTTTAACATTAGGTGATCAACTTTGTGACAATAGCAGGACCGGCAGACCTAATGGAATAATAGCCTGCAGGGTCCACCTAAATATAATATACAAACGTAATCAACCCTATGATGACCGTTCAGAAGTAATCCCTTTAGCTTTGAACTGCAACACATATTTCAACAAAGCAAAAAACCTTTTGAAGAAATTCTCTGCAGACCACACTGATACAATACATCCTTCATATCCTGCTCTACGTGTTTGCTGCTTATAGTGAGTTTTAAATTTAAGGTAATGACGGTTGTATATTCATGTGAGCATACGACAATACTTTTGATTTGTTGTGGAAAGGTTGAATCCATTACCAGGGGTCTAGTCCATAAACTCTGACACAACCTTTATGTATGAGTTATTATTTACCTTTTTCTAGTAAGGCCACTAAAAATGTTTTGCGTGACGAAATGATAAAAATTCATTCACCTTTTCAGTCACAAAACTACCAGGTAGCATCTCTCCCATTTCAACTTATACTCCCCTACAGATAACATTTTTTTAATCTCATTTATATGTAGTACTGTATTATATGAAAATTATATGCCATTGTTTTCAAGTAAAGGAATGGGTTTGTAGGTTTATTGCAATTCAGCATCGTTGACTTATTCTATTGCTCTTTGGTACAAGGTAGGCTAAAATGTGGTAAAATGAGATCCTTTTGTTGCCCACTTGAGGGAATCTACCCTTTGAGAGTCTTTACTATTAGCAACAGGGAAGTGCCTATTTCTATTGAAATGGTAGGCGGTGTAAGCAAATACCAAACTCTCAGCTTTGCACTGGTTCTGGTCTCCCTTGCTGGAGTGATATGGGTCCTAATCTTCCAGCTTCCTTGAAGATCAAACATCTCAAATCATAACCCTAAGAACAGACCCACAACAGGAAACCTAGGTTAGGAATCAAAATGAGTGCTTTTCCAAGATGGAACCAAGAGTCAACAATCCCATGATGCTCACCTTGTTGCAAATGAACAGAAGTCTCAGAAAACCTGTATGATAACTTCAAATGTTCCCCTGTATAAATTAACCTTTGCTAAGGTTTCCTAACTCAGCAAGTATCAATGTCTTTTTTTTAAACTAGCAATTGTGGCCCAAGTTGAGTAAAAGAGTAGCTGCAGATATAACTATTCTTCTCAGAGAATCTACATGAAAACTGTTCCACAATAAAAATCACCTTTGGTGAGCATCTGAGGAATGACTGCTACACAATTATTTGAGACCAACCAGGCATAATTTCAAACTTGGAAAATCCAGGAACAATTTCTCCAATTTAAAAAATATTGTTACATCCTGCCAAACCAAAGAGAATGCTGAGTTTAAGACATTAGATAGTATAAAACAGGCATTAGGGTGTCAGGATGGTTCTCTGTATTGTGGTGCAATCAAAATATTAAACTGAGAAGCCCAGCGTAGTTCTTTACTTCAAAAGGTGATGGAATATATCAGTTAAAGTAAAGGCTAAGCTACTATTACAAAGAGTCCCAAAAGTACAGTAGCTTAAGAATATAGAAGTTTGTTTCTTCCTTAATCCTGAAGTGAGCTGTCTACATTTACAAGGTAGTCCCACAGGCATTCAGGGGACCATGACCTTCTGTCTTATTGTTCCACCATCCCCCAGGGCAGGGTTTCTCAATATAGCACTATAAAAATTTTGAGCTGGATGATTTTTTTTGTTGGAGAGAAGGGTGGGGAATGGCTGTCATGAGCATTGTAGGATATTAAGCAGCATTCCTGGTCTCTACCCACTAGATGCCAGTAGCACTTCCACCGACCAGTTTTGATGACAAAAATATCTCCAGATATTTCCAAATCTGCCCTGTGGAGCAAAATCATCCCAGTTGAGAACCATTAACTTGGATGTTGTTATTGTCTGCATGGTTGAAACTGAATCATAAATTTCCATGTTTAAGATTGAGGAAAATGGGAAGTTTAAGGAGAAATGAATGCCCAATGCCTAATGCTCAGGCCCAGAAGCAGTATGTATCATTCTGTCCACATTCATTGATGAGAACTTACTCATGTGTCTTCAACAAAATATGTATATGTTGATTGGAAAGATTTAGTAAAGTGCAAAAAAACTGATAAGTGAAAGACAAGGAATTACTAGAGCCGTGTCTTGTGTAGGCAAGAGAGGATGAGATCTAGTGAAGACCTAGAGGGGTTGACCTTAGATGGGAGTATGGGAGACATGAAGCATATAGAACAGAAACAAGTAAGTAACTCTTGACACAGCTTGTGGAATCTTTTTCCTACTATGTTATATTTCCTCTATGAAACTGGAAAATAAATCATCAGCTGAGAATGATAATGAATATAGAGAGTTGGAGGTTTGAGAAAATGGAAGAAAGAGTAAATGTCATCTAGGAGAGTGGAAGAATGAATGGACTAGGAACATTTAATAGGATGGCCTGAAAGTATTGAGTTCCCCCTAATGTCGGTGACCATGAATTTAAAGTGAGACCCACTTGTATGTTTTTCCAGCCACACAGAGCCTTACACTGTGGGAGGGGAATAGGAAGAGAGTTGGATTTAACTGGGATTATAGTTTTGTCAAGCGAACATAACAAAGTGAGAAAAAAAGGGTAAGGAAGTCAGCCTATGCAAGAGGGTGAATGACCATGGAGTTTAAATGGTACAAAGAAGGGAAATAAGAAATCCAAACAGGGAGGAACAATGAAAAGATAGTAGAATTGGAAGTCCCAGTGGGGTTGAAGAATTGCTAGTGGTGGGGTAATAGAGGGAGTGATCCAGAAAAAATAAAAGCTGACAGTCTACTAGTTGAATGCAGAAAACTGAGTTTGAGGGGTCTTGCAGTTACAGGTAATGAAAAAGTCTGAGAATAAGCATGGGAGTTAATGGCTATGGTAAGGTAAAGGACAAGATCTAAAAGAACAGAGCTCAAGGAATTGAGACCCAGGGTGAAAGAATCTTCTAAACATACATTTAAATTGCTAAATTAAGACAGTAGTGGGAAATTGACAATGAGCCAATGATGAAATGAACTGAGAACAATCCAGTTGCAGGTAGATCACAGCAATAGTTGATTATATAAACTGATGATGTGAGTTTTAGGAAGGGAAGAAGGGCGGGCAAATACGCTGAAAGAGAACAATAAGGAGGAGGACACCTGCCCATCTCCAAGTACCATGGTAAGAGGACTGATGAAAAACAAGAAAGGCTTCTGGGCTGGCAGTATCCTCAGAGGACAGCCAAGATTCTGTCAGAGCAAGAAAGTAGAAGGAATTTCGGAAAATAAACTGAGAATATAGTGGAAATGTTTCAGGAGTTGTGGTACGTGGGATATGAGGACAAAATATGAAATATGCAGAACTTTATGAAAAGTAGAATGCAGGAAATGAAAGGGGACCTGGACACTGAGGCCTGTTATAAGCAAGGATAAAGAGCATCTTATTAGATAAGTGCATTCAAGTCAAAAGTAGAAGGGTAGGAGACCTTCAAGATGGTGGAAGAGGAAGATGTGGAGATCACCTTCCTTCCCAAAAATACGTCAGAAATACATCTACACGTTGAACAACTCTTACAGAACACCTACTGAATGCTGGCAGAAGACCTCAGACCTCCCAAAAGGCAAGAAACTCCCCACGTACCTGGGTAGGGCAAAAGAAAAAACAGGGACGGGACCTGCACCACTGGGAGAGAGCTGTGAAGGAAGAAAAGTTTCCACACACTAGGAAGCCCCTTCACTGGTGGAGATGGGGGGTGGTGGGGTGGGAAGCTTCAGAGCCACAGAGGAGAGCGCAGCAACAGGGGTGCAGAGGGCAAACAGAGGATCGTTACCAACCAGCTCACACCAGCCTGAGAGGCTTGTTTGCTCACCTGCCGGAGGGGTGAGGTCTGGGAGCTGAGGCTCAGGCTTCAGAGGTCGGATCCCAGGAAGAGGACTGGGGTTGGCTGTGTGAACACAGCCTGAAAGGGGATAGTGCGCCACAGCTAGCTGGGAGGGAGTCTGGGAAAAAGTCTGGAACTGCCTAAGAGGCAAGAGACCATTGTTGCGTGGTGCACGAGGAGAGGGGATTTGGAACACCACCTAAACAAGCTCCAGAGACTGGCGCTAGCCACGGGTATCAGTGTGGACCCTGGAGATGGGCATGAGATGCTAAGGCTGCTGCTGCAGCTACCAAGAATCCTGTGTGCGAGCACAGGTCACTATCCACACCTCCCCTCCCGGGAGCCTGTGCAGCCCACCACTGCCAGGGTCCCATGATCCAGGGACAACTGACCCGGGAGAACACATGCCATGCCTCAGACTGTTGCAATGGCATGCACACCTCTGCCACAGCAGGCTCTCCCTGCATTCTGTACCCCTCCCTCCCCCCAGCCTGAGTGAGCCAGAGCCCCCTAATCAGCTGCTCCTTTAACCCCGTCCTGTCTGAGCAAAGAACAGACGCCCTCAGGTGACCTACATGCAGAGGCAGGGCCAAATCCAAAACTGAACCCCAGAAGCTGTGCAAACAAAGAAGAGAAAGGGAAATCTCTCCCACCAACCTCAGGAGCAGCGGATGGAATCTCCACAATCAACTTGATGTACCCTGCATTAGTGGAGTACCTGAGTAGACAACGAATCATCCCAAAATTGAGGTGGTGGACTTTGGGAACAATGATACATATATTTTTTTCCTTTTTCTCTTTTTGTGAGTGTGTATGTATATGCTTCTGTGTGTGATTTTGTCTGTATAGCTTTGCTATTACCATTAGCCCTAGGATTCTGTCTGTCCTTTTTTTTTTTTTTGGATAGTTTTGTGTTTTTTTTAGTATACTTTTTAGTGCTTGTTATCATTGCTGGATTTGTTTTTTGGTTTAGTTGCTCTCTTCTTTCTCTCTTTCCTTTTTTCTTTTTAAAATTAATTTTAATTTTTTTTAATTTTTAATAATTATTTTTTATTTTAATATATTTTATTTTATTTTTCCTTTCTTTCTTTTTTCTCCCTTTTCTTCTGAGCCGTGTGGCTGACAGGGTCCTGGTGCTCCAGCTGATGTCAGGCCTGTGCCTCTGAGGTGGGAGCGCTGAGGTCAGGAAATGGGTCCACCAGAGACCTCCCAGCTCCACGTAACATCAAACGGCAAAAGTGCTCCCAGAGATCTCCATCTCAATGCTAAGACCCAGCTCCACTCAACGACCAGCAACCTCCAGGGCTGGACACCCTATGCCAAACAGCTAGCAAGACAGGAACACAACCCCACCCATTAGCAGAGAGACTGCCTAAAATCATAATAAGTTCACAGACACCCCAAAACACACCACCAGACGTGGTCCTACCCACCAGAAAGACAAGATCCAGTCTCATCCACCAGAATGAAGGAACTAGTCCCATCCACCAGGAAGCCTACACAACCCACTGAAACAACCTTAGTCACTGGGAGCAGACACCAAAAACAATGGGAAATACAAACCTTCAGCCTGCATAAAGGAGACCCCAAACACAGTAAATTAAGCAAAATGAGAAGACAAAGAAACACACAGCACATGAAGGAGCAAGATAAAAATCCACCAGAACAAACAAATGAAGAGTAAATAGTCTTCCTGAAAAAGTAAATAGTCTACCTGAAAAAGAATTCAGAGTAATGACAGTAAAGGTGCTCCAAAATCTTGGAAAGAGAATGGAGAAAGTACAAGAAATGTTTAACAAGGACCTAGAAGAACTAAAAAGCAAACAAACAATGTTGAACAACAGAATAAATGAAATTAAAAATTCTCTAGAAGGAATCAATAGCAGAATAACTGAGGCAAAAAAACGGACATGTGACCTGGAAGATAAAATAGTGGAAATAACTACTGCAGAGCACAATAAAGAAAAAAAGAATGAAAAGAATGGAGGACAGTCTCAAAGACTTCTGGGACAACATTAAACACACCAACATTCACATTATAGGGGTCCCAGAAGACGAAGAGGAAAAGAAAGGGACTGAGAAAATATTTGAAGAGATTAGACTTGAAAACTTCCCTAATATGGGAAAGGAAATAGTCAATCAAGTCCAGGTAGTGCAAAGAGTCCCATACAGGATAAATCCAAGGAGAAACACACCAAGACATATATTAATCAAACTATCAAAAGTTAAATGCAGGGCTTCCCTGGTGGCACAGTGGTTGAGAGTCTGCCTGCCGACACAGGGGACACGGGTTTGTGCCCGGGTCCGGGAGGATCCCACATGCTGTGGAGCAGCCAGGCCCGTGAGCCATGGCCGCTGAGCCTGTGTGTCTGGAGCGTATGCTCTGCAATGGGAGAGGCCACAACAGTGAGAGGGCCGCATACCACAAAAAAAGAAAAAGAAATTAAATGCAAAAAACAAACATTAAAAGCAGCAAGGGATAAAAAACAAATAATACATAAGGGAATCCCCATAAGGTTAACAGCTGATCTTTCAGCAGAAACTCTGCAAGCCAGAAGGGAGTGGCAGGATATATTTAAAGAGATGAAGGAGAAAAACCTAAATCCAAGATTACTCTACCCAGCAAGGATCACATTCAGATTTGAGAGAAAAATTAAAACTTTTACAGACAAGCAAAAGCTAGAGAATTCAGCACCACCAAACCAGCTTTACGACAAATGCTAAAGGAACTTCTCTAGGCAGGAATCACAAGAGAAGGAAAACTTCTACAATAACAAACCCAAAACAATTAAGAATATTGTAATAGGCACACACATATCGATAATTACCTTAAATGTAAATGGATTAAATCCTCCAACCAAAAGACATAGACTGGCTTGAATGGATACAGAAACAAGACCTGTATGTATGCTCTCTACAGGAGACCCACTTCAGACCTAGGGACACCAACAGACTGAAAGTGAGAGGATGGAAAAACATATTCCATGCAAATGGAAATCAAAAGAAACCTGGAGTAGCAATTCTTGTATCAGGCAAAATAGACTTTAAAGACTATTTCAAGAGATAATGAAGGACACTACACAATGATCAAGGGATCAATCCAAGAGGAAGATATAACAATTGCAAATATTTATGCACCCAACATAGGAGCACCTGAATACATAAGGTAAGTGCAAACAGCCATAAATAGACAGTAACACAATAATAGTAGGGGATTTTAACACCCCACTTTCACCAATGGACAGATCATTCAAAATGAAAATAAATGTGGAAACACAAGCTTTAAATGACACATTAAACAAGATGGAATTAATTGATATTTGGAAGACATTCCATCTAAAAACAACAGAATACACTTTCTTCTCAAGTGCTCATGGAACATTGTCCAGGATAGATCATATCTTGGGTCACAAATCAAGCCTTGGTATATTTAAGAAAATTGAAATTGTATCAAGTATCTTTTCTGATCACAACACTGTGACACTAGATATCAACAACAGGAAAAATTCTGGAAAAAATACAAACACATGGATGCTAAACCATACACTACTTAATAATCAAGAGATTACTGAAGAAATCAAAGAGGAAATCAAAACGACCTATAAACAAATGACAATGAAAACACGATGACACAAAACCTATTGGATGCAGCAAAACCAGTTCTAAGAGCAAAGATTATAGCAATAAAATCCTACCTCAAGAAGCAAGAAACATCTCAAATAAACAACCTAACCTTACACCTAAAGTAATTAGAGAAAGAAGAACAAAAACCCCAAAGTTAGCAGAAGGAAATATATCATAGAGATCAGATCAGAAATAAATGAAAAAAAAATGAGGGAAACAATAGCAAAGATCAATAAAACTAGAAGCTGGTTCTCTGAGAAGATAAACAAAATAGATAAACCATTAGCCAGATTCATAAAGAAAAGAAGGGAGAAGGCTCAAATCAATAGAATTAGAAACGAAAAAGGAGAAGTAACAGCTGACACTGAAGACATACAAAGGATCATGAGAGATTACTACAAGCAACTGTATGTCAATAAAATGGACCACCTGGAAGAAATGGACAAATTCTTAGAAAAGCACAACCTTCCAAGACTGAACCAGGAAGAAATAGAAAATATGAAAAGACCAATCAGAAGCACTGAAATTGAGACTGTGATTAAAAATCTTCCAAAAACCAAAAGCCCAGGACCAGACAGCCTCACTGGCGAATTCTATCAAACATTTGAGAAGAGCTAACACCTATCTTTCTCAAACTCTTCCAAAATAGAGCTGACGTAGGAACACTCCCAAACTCATTCTATAAGACCACCATCACCCTGATACCAAAACCAGACAAAGATGTCACAAAGAAAGAAAAGTACAGGGCAATATCTGTGATGAACTTAGATGCAAAAATCCTCAACAAAATACTAGCAAACAGAATCCAACAGCACATTTCAAGGATCATACACTATGATCAAGTGGGGTTTATCCCAGGAATTCAAGGATTCTTCAATATATGCAAATCAATCAATGTGATACACCATATTAACAAACTGAATCATAAAAACCATATGATCATATTAATGGATTCAGAAAATGCTTTTGACAAAATTCAACACTCATTTGTGATAAAAACCCTCCAGAAAGTAGGCATAGAAGGAACTTACCTCAACATAATAAAGGCCATATACAACAGACCCACAGCCAACATCATTCTCAATGGTGGAAACAAAGCATTTCCACTAAGATCAGGAACAAGACGTGGTTGCCCACTGTCACCGCTATTATTCAACATAGTTTTGGAAGTTTTAGCCACAGCAATCAGAGAAGAAAAAGAAAAAAATAGGAATCGAAATCAGAAAGGAAGTAAAACTGTCACTGTTTGCAGATGACATGATCCTATATGTAGAGAATCCTAAAGATGCTACCAAAAAATTACTAGAGCTAATCAATGAGTTTGGTAAAGTAGCAGGATACAAAATTAATGCACAGAAATCTCTTGCATTCCTATACACTAATGATGCAAAATCTGAAAGAGAAGTTATGGAAACACTCCCATTTACCATTGCAACAAAAAGAATAAAATTCCTAGTAATAAACCTACCTAAGGAGACAAAAGACCTTTATGCAAAGAACTATAAGACACTGATGAAAGAAATTAAAGATGATACAAACAGATGGAGAGATATACTATGTTCTTGGATTGGAAGAATCAACATTGTGAAAATGACTATTCTACCCAAATCAATCTACAGATTCCATGCAATCTCTGTCAAATTACCAATGGCATTTTCCACAGAACTAGAACAGAAAATTTCACAATTTGTATGGAAACACAAAAGACCCTCAATAACTAAACCAATCTTGAGAAACCAAAACAGAGCTGGAGGAATCAGGCTCCCTGACTTCAGACTATACTACAAAACTACAGTAATGAAGACTGTATGGTCCTGGCATAAAAACAGAAATGTATATCAATGGAACAGGATAGAAAGCCCAGAGATAAACCCACACACACGTGGTCACCTTATTTTTGATAAAAGAGGCAAGAATATACAATGGAGAAAAGACAGCCTCTTCAATAAGTGGTTCTGGGAAAACTGGACAGCTACATATAAAAGAATGACATTAGAACACTCCCTAACACTATACACAAAAATAAACTCAAAATGGATTAAAGACCTAAATGTTAGGCCGTACATTAGAAAACTCTTAGAGGAAAACACAGGCGGAACTCTCTATGATATAAATCACAGCAAGATCCTTTTTGACCCACCTCCTAGAGAAATGGAAGTAAAAACAAAAGTAGACACATGGGACGCAATGAAACAAAAGCTTTTGCACAGCAAAGGAAAACATAAACAAGACAAAAAGACAACCCTCAGAATGGGAGAAAATATTTTCAAATGAAGCAACTGACAAAGGATTAATCTTCAAAATTTACAAGCAGCACAGGCAGCTCAATATCTAAAAAACAAACAACCCAATCCAAAAATGGGCAGAAGACCTAAATAGACATTTCTCCAAAGAAGATATACAAATTGCCAACAAACACATGAAAGATTGCTCAACATCACTAATCATTAGAGAAATGCAAATCAAAACTACAATGAGGTATCACCTCACACAGGTCAGAATGGCCATCTTCAAAAAATCTACAAACAATAAATGCTGGAGTGGGTGTGGAGAAAAGGGAACCCTCTTGCACTCTTGGTGGTAGTGTAAATTGATACAGCCACTATGGAGAACTTCATGGAGGGTCCTTAGAAAACTAAAAATAGAACTACCATATGACCCAGCAATCCCACTACTGGGCATATACCCTGAGAAAACCATAATTCAAAGAGACTCATGTACCAAATTGTCATTGCAGCTCTATTTACAATAGCCAGGACATGGAAGCAACCTCAATGTCCATCGATAGATGAATGGATAAAGAAGATGTGGCCCATATATACAATGGAATATTACTCAGCCATAAAAAGAAATGAAATTGAGTTATTTGTAATGAGGTGGATGGACTTAGAGTCTGTCATACAGAGTACAGTAAGTCAGAAAGAGAAAAACAAATACCAAATGCTAACACATATATATGGAATCTAAAAAAAAAAAAGTGGTCATGAAGAACCTAGGAGCAGGACAGGAATAAAGATGCAGATGTACAGAATCGACTTTAGGACATGGAGAGGAGGAAGGGTAACCCTGGGATGAAGTGTGAGAGTGGCATGAACTTATATATACTACCAAATGTAAAATAGATAGCTAGTGGAAAGCAGCCACATAGCACAGGGAGATCAGCTCAGTGCTTTGTGACCACCTAGAGGGGTGGGATAGGGAGATTGGGAGGGAGATACAAGAGGGAGGAGATATGGGAATATATGTATATGTACAGCTGATTCACTTTGTTATAAAGCAGAAACTAACACACCATTATAAAGCAATTACACTTCAATAAAGATGTTAAAAAAAAGTAGAAGGGCAGATATGAAAGTTAAGTAATAAATTAATATTTCTGTTTATGTCTAAATTTCCCATATCATATTTGATTATTTGGTTACTTTATATTGCTCTCTAAATTAATTGTCCTTCAGAGTTTTGCTTTAACAAGTCATCTTATCCCCCAAACAGTGGCTGTTCCATTTGCCATTTCATATATCACAAGACTTCTGTGGGTTAGGAATTCGAACCTGGCTTGGCTATACATCCATTTAGGTTACCCAATGATAATACTCAACTGACAGATGGGTTGATCTGAAGGATCCCAGAAAGTTTTACTCACATAGTGGAGCTTTGGCAGGATAGCTAGAAGGCTGGGCTCAGCTGGGACTGTCAACTGGAGCATCTGTACATGGTCTCACCAGGAGGACAATCTCAGGGTGGAAGACTTCTTATATGGTGACTGGCTTCCTCCAAAGCAAGCATCCTAAGAGAACCAGGTGGAAGCAGCACAGCCTTTTCTTATCTAGGTTTGGAAGTCATGCAGTCACTTCCTCCACATTCTATTGATTACAAAATAGTACTATGCCTAGCCCAGTTTCAAGAGGAGGGGAATTGGATTCCACCTCTTGAAGGGGAAGTGGCAAGATCATACTTTTGAGGAATGCGTAGAGTGGGAGATATCATTGTGGCCATCTTTGACCAATATAATCTGCACTGGTGATACAAGTTATACATAAACTTTTGTCATACAGGTGATAAGGGTAGAGACCCCTGAAAAGAGATTCCCACGTTCAAACTCAAAAGAACTGTAAACTCCATTTGTGATAAGCCATTAAATGTATACATCTTTTTTTCTTTAGGAGGGTCTAGAAGATCCACAATGGAAAGTTTATATCAAACCTCGGAGTTTTCGGAAGAGGACCTCGTGGGTATGATAAATCAAGTTAAACTTTCTATTAAGTATCCACATTATGCAAGATACTAAGTATAATGTAATTCTCCAAACACAAAAAAGTAACTTCATCTAACACTTGATAAGCTAATACTGAAACACTGGTTAAAAAAAAAAAAGAAAGAAAGAAATCATAGAGGTAATTTTAATCTTTTAAGCTATGTCTAAAAATTACAGAATACAAAATCCAGTCAACCCTTGAACAACGTGGAGGTTAGGGATGCCAACCCTCCCCACAGTCAAAAATATGCATATAACCTATAGTCAGCCCTCCATATACATATTTGAATCTGCAAATGCAGATTCAACCAGCCACTGATTGTATAGTACTGTAGTATTTACTATTGAAAAAAGTCTGCATGTAAGTGGACTCCCACAGTTCAAAACCATGTTATTCAAGGCCAATTGAAATATCTTAAAAGCAAGGTTTTTTTGGGTTTTTTTTTTTTTGCTTTCTAGTCCAATATAAAATTTAATTTTATAATTTATTTTATTTCAGATTTCCAGATAATCAAAAAAAAATAGACTTAAACCAACTTTTGACTCAACAACAAATCAGGAAGTAATTTATCATGTCACTTCAGTCTTCAATACCTGTAATATGAGTATGTTACAAATAATACAGTTATAATAAAACTATGACTATATTTTCATTGGATTTTGTATTATAATTTGCTACTACAAATTTAAAACATCTAAATCCATGAAAATTAAATATATCCCAAATGCTTAGAAATATCAATAATTATCCAAAAGCTAAACTATAAAGTTTTCCTCTTATCCATTCTTCTACCAGAAATAGTGCTATTATACTTAATCTTAGCCAAAAGGCTGAGAAGCAATAGAAATAATGCTATTATAGAATCAAAATTTGGTTGTGTCTAATGAGAAAATTCTTTTAAGCTTAAGGAAGTTTATGCTGAATAAAGGTAGGAAAAGATTTACTAAAATTCCTGGGAACCTTTTCAACATATGTAAAAGGATTATAACAAATAGAGACTATCATACTGATAAGTACTGCTCAAAACAGTCTGCTTCACCCAGGTAAAGGAAAACTCTGTTTCCTCTATTTGTCTCACTTCTGACACCAAATGTGTGAGTTTTTCCACTCCAGTTCTCAGCAGACACTGACTGGGTGTCTTACAATTTAACTTAATTCTGACACTAACTGCCAGGAGTTGGCACAGACCACAGATTAAGGGATCAGGTCTGTAAGACTGTCCCCCACTTCATATGCCAATTGCAAATCCCAGCTTGTCACCTGTACTTCTGGCTGAGTTGGCTACAAACTGAGGATTCCCACAACCCCCTTCTCAGCTTCAATAATTTGCTATAACAACTCACAGAACTCAGGGAAGAAGATACTTACACTTACCTGTTTATTATAAAGAGTATAATAAAAGATACAGGTGAACAGAAAAATAGAAGTATAGGGCAAGGCATGGGATAAGGGGAACAGAGCTTCCATGCCCTCCCAGGGTGTAGCTCCCTCTGAGCACCTCAGTTCATTCACCAACATAGATGCTCCCCAAATCCTTTCAGTTGTTTTTTATGGAGGCTTTATTACCTAGATATGATTGGTTAAATCATTGACAATTAGTGATTAACTCAACTTCCAGCCTCTCTCCCCAGAGGTCAGGATATAGGGTGGAAGGTTTCAACCCTCTAGTCACATGGTTGACTCCCCTGACCACTAGCCCCTCATTTTATGGGCTTTCCAAAAAGTCACTTTATTAAAATAAACCAAGTTGTGGTTGAAAAGTTCTTGTTATTAATGACAAAACATGCTCCTTTTGCCTTTATTCATCTCTCCAGAGCTGCTTAAGGTACCAGGGACAAAAAGCAAATATTAATTTGTTGTATAATATTAGGAGTTCTGTGCCAGAAACCAGAGAGGAAGACCACATATATATTTCTTATTACAACATTACACTGTGTAAAAGTATATTTTATGATACTTTTAGCTGATAGTATATAATGTATCCATACCAATTTTAAAAGACTATGAAAATCCTTCAGTCTTAGGCCCCTCCCCTAATGTGACTTACAAAATGAGAGGACATAGCTGAAATAATTATGTGTATAATTTCTAGAGATTTGCAGGTCTAGGGGAATACATAAATGAAATTCTTTACCAAAAATAAAGACTTTTACTCCCACTTAACCTTAGTCAATATACACTTTAATTTTGGTTCTTTTTAATTCCTCATGATTAAAGTTTGGGGACTAACCCTAGAACACTGCAGTGTGGAGTCATACAACTTTCACATAATAGTGATGCATCCACACCATGCTCAAGGTGATGATTCAGTGCAAATACAAGAAACTGTAGATGGGGTAAGTGGAAAAATAGAAGAATTATCCTTTGTTGTTTATTGAATCAATAAACCCAATTTCCACAGCATCTCTGATTCCTGAATTTTTTTTTTTTGCCATTCCCACAGACTTCTATGTTTTGTTTTGCCCAAGAAGTAGAATTAAAGTGTGTATAAATTATAACTCAATAAATCTGACTTTTAAAAAAAGCAAAAAACAAAGAGGATATGACTATGGAGTAAATTCAGTCTGATCACAGTGTTATTTAAATACAGTTTTGTGTATTCATGGTTATGTATATATATGTGTATAGAAAAAGCTCTTAAATGTTCTAAATCGAAGTGTGAACAGTGATTATCTCTAGGGAATGGAAAAGGGGGAATAATTTTAATTTTATACATGTATTGATTTAAAATTTTCCACGTACATGACTATATATTGTGTGTAGGTGTTTTAACGATAAAAAATATTAAAGACAAAAAACATTCTGCCACCATGGTGTAAAAGTGATTCCTTAACCATTTTCATTTCAAATACCCCATCTCATCTCACTCTATTTAAAAAGTGAGATTAACCATGAGAAAACTTTTTTTTCCTTTTATAAGAACAATTCTAGCTTTGAAGTTCTAAATCCAAATAACACATCTTATTTTTTTTTCCTCTGAAACTGTTTCTGTAATAACAGCATTTTCTTATAGTGTCTTCCTAAATTAATTTTAAGATACCTTAAAAAGATGTTTGGAAAGTTTTGTGGGAATGTTTTTAATCAAAATGCCCACATCTTTGAAAACACTTCAGGAAATTAGATGTATCCAACATAAACCTGTCAGGAAGGTCAACAGAAAAAAGAATTTACAATCAAATGCTAAACACTGCTATCACTTCTGATAGATTTAATCAAAAGGTTTCTTTGGCAGTTTCTCCTTAAATTTCAGTTTGAGTCATTTTTATTTGTGAAACTGAAAACAAATCTGAAAACAAAATCAAGGTTTTATGATGACAGCTGCAAATCAAAATTGCACCAAATGCTAGTTCTTATCTATAAAAGGTCCTTCCATAAATAATGCAGAGAGGACCACTCACTGAGAAGGTATAAGTATTTACAATATTCTTGAATTCCTTTTTTATCAAAATGACAGTGCCGGGCTTCCCTGGTGGCGCAGTGGTTGAGAGTCCGCCTGCCGATGTAGGGGACACGGGTTCGTGCCCCGGTCCGGGAAGATCCCACATGCCGCGGAGCGGCTGGGCCCGTGAGCCATGGCTGCTGAGCCTGCGCGTCCGGAGCCTGTGCTCCGCAGCGGGAGAGGCCACAACAGTGAGAGGCCCGCGTACCGCAAAAAAAAAAAAAAAATGACAGTGCCTAAAATGCAACATTCCCTAATGTACACAATTACTTGAGCTTTCAGTTTCTCCTTTAAAAAATTGCTATGATATCATCATGCCTTTTCAGTTTTTCATACTTTCTAATAAGGTTCCCTAAAAGTGGTTAAAAAAAATTGTATATCAAGTTACAGTAAACAAATATCTTTGTTCCCCCACATTTTAGGTAACACTGATAGTATCCTGGTATAGATATGTACTGATCTAATTTTTAAGGGACCCTTTATCTTTATTCTCTCCCCTTACTTCTTCCCTTCTAGGGGCTTTCCTTTCCTCTCATAGGATAGTGATAACATATCTGCACAAGACTGATGTTATATATAGAAATGTAGAAGACATATTTGGTTGACTTTCAAGAGCCTCATTTAATGGTGAAATATAGGGAGTACTTAGAAAAAAGAAATGAACATAATTTCCATTAAGGTGAAAAGAATTAGTGCCTTCTTTCCAAAGTTACTATACCCAGATATTTTTTTCAAAGAATGTATTATATTATCATTATTACTAACTGGTATTTATCTCTTCTCCCCACCACCCTCACACATACACACATGCCACAGAAATTATAAAATGTGCCCTGGAGAATAATGTGGCCATGCAATTATTTAGAGAGTCTTATTTTTTTTTAAAAAGATGACCCAAATTGACTGAAAATCAAAGAAAGAAAAAGATTGAAATGCTCAACATTTAATTAATACTTCACTAAAAATTACTTTGCTTTACAAACCTCTTGCTTTTGTTTCTAACTTCTTAAGCTGTATCTGAAATAAGCATTTCTTCATAAAATCATACCCATAGGGCTTCCCCGGTGGCGCAGTGGTTGGGAGTCCGCCTGCCGATGCAGGGGACACGGGTTCGTGCCCCGGTCCGGAAAGATCCCACATGCCGCGGAGCGGCTGGGCCCGTGAGCCATGGCCGCTGAGCCTGTGCGTCTGGAGCCTGTGCTCCGCAACGGGAAAGACCACAACAGAGAGAGGCCCGCGTACCGCGAAAAAACAAAACAAAACAAAAAAAACAAACAAAAAAAATCATACCCATAAACTTCATGAAATTGCAATTGATTATATTGCTATCTCAAAAATTTTGAGTATATATACAATAACTTTATATTTTATATAATTATATATTATATATGTTTATATAAATATGAATTGTCTCAGTAGTTTAAGAAAACATTTTCATTGTTATTTGGACAAGCTAATAGAATTAACCAGGGTGAATAAATTTGGCATCAGAGAACAATTAGCTTGTCACCACTTTTAATCCCTAAATTTTAAAACATGTTCTCCACCCACTAGTGGCCAAAAAAATGCAAATTAAAACAAAAATGTAATCCTAACATTTTACCTATTATATGATCAAAATTTTAAAAGAATAAAAGTCACCAGTGTTCCAATGCTCTGTAAAATAAAGTGGTAAAAAAAAAAAGTTTGATCTAAATGCAATTTGACAGCAGAGGCCAAAAGCCTTTAAAAATTTTTGACCTGCAATTTCATCTCTAAGAATTTATCTCAGGAAATAATCAGACAAGTGAGAAATGTTGAAGGTGCAAAACTGCTTATTTCCTTTCTCATGCTGGCATAAGAACAAACGAACCAAACCAAGATTCAACCTAAATACCCAATAATAAGTAATTGGTCAAATAAGTTATAGTACCTTCATACTAGGTATATTAGTCTTCTGTTATTGCTGCAAAAATTTACTGCAATTTTGGCATTTATATTTACATTTATATTACTGAATATGCATAGAAGCAATTCCTGAAAGATATACCACAAAATGTTAACAGTTATTTCTAAAAGGTAGAATTTTAGAAAAAAAGTCAAAGAAACATATAGAACATGGAGTCCGATTTAGCTCTTTCCTGTGACAAATGAGATAACACACTGCCCTCTTCTCAAACTGTCCCAATCAAGATTTAATGAAGGTTTCTGGACCCGGTCTGGAAAAGAAATGCTCAAGAAAAGCCTGAAATCTCCTCAGGCATAAGTCACAAAGGCATCAAGAGGGACACCCAGCACCTCCTGAGGCAGGAGAGGTAACGAGCTCAGGGGCTCAGCGGGAGGAGGACCTTCAAGATGGTGGAGGAGTAAGATGTGGAGATCACCTTCCTCCCCACAAACACATCAAAAATACATCTACATATGGGAGAGCTCCTAGAGAACACCTACTGAACACTGACAGAAGACCTCAGACTTCCCAAAAGGCAAGAAAATCCCCAGGTACCTGGCCATATGGCTGACAGGTCCTGGTGCTCTGACTGGGTGTCAGACCTGAGCCTCTGAGGTGGAGGAGCTGAGTTCCGGATATTCGTCCACCAGAGACCTCCCAGCCGCACGTAATATCAATCGGCGAGAGCTCGCCAAGAGATGTCCTTCTCAATGCTAAGACCCAGCTCCAGTCAATGACCAGCAAGCTCCAGTGCTGGACTCCCCATGCCAAACAACTAGCAAGACAGACACACAACCCAACCTATTAGCATAGAGGCTGCCTAAAATCATAATAAGTTCACAGACCCCAAAACACACCATCGGACGTGGTCCTGCCCACCAGAAAGACAAGATCCAGCCTCATCCACCAGAACACAGAAACAAGTCCCCTCCACCAGGAAACCTACACAACCAACTGAACCAATCTTACCCACTGGGGACAGATACCAAAAACAATGGGAACTATGAACCTGCAGCCTGCGAAAAGGATATCCCGAACACAGTAAGTTAAGTAAAATGAAAAGACAGAGAAATACACAGCAGATGAAGGAGCAAGGTAAAAACCCACCAGACCAAACAAATGAAGAGGAAATAGATAGTCTACCTGAAAAAGAATTCAGAATAATGATAGTAAAGATGATCCAAAATCTTGGAAACAGAATGGAGAAAATTTTTTTTAAAAATTTAACAAGGACCTAGAAGAACTAAAGAGCAAACAAACAATGATGAACAACACAATAAATGAAAATAAAAATTCTCTAGAAGGAATTAAGAGCAGAATAACTGAGGCAGAAGAACAGGTAAGTGACCTGGAAGATAAAACAGTGGAAATAACTACTTCACAGCACAATAACGAAAAAAGAGTGAAAAGAATTGAGGACAGTCTCAGAGACCTCTGAGACAACATTAAATGCACCAACATTCAAATTATAGGAATCCCAGAAGAAGAGAAAAAGAAAGGGACTGAAAAAATATTTGAAGAGATCATAATAGAAAACTTCCCTAATGGGGGAAGGGAAAAAGTCAATCAAATCCAGGAAGCATAGAGAGTCCCATACAGGATAAATCCAAGGAGAAACCCACCAAGACATATATTTATCAAAAATTAAATACAAAGAAAAAATATTAAAAGCAGCAAGGGAAAAGCAACAAATAACATACAATGGAATCCCCATAAAGTTAACAGCTGATCCTTCAGCAGAAACTCTGCAAGCCAGAAGGGTGTAGCAGGACATATTTAAAGTGATGAAAGGGAAGAAACTATAACCAAGATTACCCTACCCAGAAAGGATCTCATTCAGATTCGACAGAGAAATTAAAAGCTTTACAGACAAGCAAAACCTAAGAGAGTTCAGCACCACCAAACCAGCTTTACAACAAATGCTAAAGGAACTTCTCTAGACAGGAAACACAAGAGAAGGAAAAGACCTACAATAACAAAGCCAAAACAGTTAAGAAAATGGTAATAGGAATATACATATTGATAATTACCTTAAACGTAAATGGATTAAATGCTCCAACCAAGAGACACAGACTGGCTGAATGGATACAAAAACAAGACCCATATATAAGCTGTCTACAAGAGACCTTCTTCAGATCTAGGGACACATACAGACTTGAACGTGAGGGGATGGAAAAAGATATTCCATGCAAATGGAAATCAAAAGAAAGCTAGAGTAGCAATTCTCATATCAGACAAAATAGACTTTAAAATAAAGACTATTTGAACAGACAAAGAAGGACACTTGAAATAAAGACTATTTGAAGAGACAAACAAGGACACTACATAATGATCAAGGGATCAATCCAAGAAGATAAAACAATTGTAAATATTTATGCACCCAACATAGGAGCAACTCAATACAGAAGGCAAATGCTAACAGCCATAAAAGGGGAAATCGACAGGAACACAATAATAATGGGGATTTTAACACCCCACTTTCACCAATGGACAGATCATTCAAAATGAAAATAAATAAGGAAACACAAGCTTTAAATGATACATTACACAAGATGGGCTTAATTGATATTTATAGGACATTCCATCCAAAAACAACAGAATACACTTTCTTCTCAAGTGCTCATGGAACATTCTCCAGGATAGGTCATATCTTGGGTCACAAATCAAGCCTTGGTAAATTTAAGAAAATTGAAATTGTATCAAGTACAATGCTGCAAGACTAGATATCAATTAAAAGAAAAAAATATGTAAAAAATACAAACAGATGCAGGCTAAACAATACACTATTAAATAACCAAAAGATCACTGAAGAAATCAAAGATGAAATAAAAAAATACCTAGAAACAGATGACAATGAAAACACATGACCCAAAACCTCTGGGATGCAACAAAAACAGTTCTAAGAGAGAAGTTTATATAGCAATACAATCCTACCTCAAGAAACAAGAAACATCTCAAATAAACAACCTAAACTTACACCTAAAGCAATTAGAGAAAGAAGAACAAAAAACCCCAAAGTTAGCAAAAGGAAAGAAAGCATAAAGATCAGATCAGAAGTAAATGAAAAAGGAATGAAGGAAATGATAGCAAAGATCAATAAAACTAAAAGCTGGTTCCTTGAGAAGATAAGGAAAATTGATAAAATTTTAGGTAATGTAAATTTATTTTTTTAATTTTCTGTATTTAAATCCATGAACATGTACTTTTGGCATATTAATACATAAATAAATACAAAAAAAATAATTTCTGGACTTTTTCTGCTGTGGCCTTGGGGGAAAAAATTCCCTCATTTTTGAACCTCTTTTTTAATCAGTAAAATAAGCTATATGATATTTTTCTCATCCTATCCAATTCTAAGGGTTTCTGATTTTTAATCAGCCACTCAACTCTGTACTCAGGTTCAATCTAGGTTTCAAGAAAAAAGGAAAGAAGGAGGAGAATTTTCAGGAAGGAGGGAGGCCATTGGTGTTATAAGAAATTGTCTTCATTTTGTCAATTGCACGCATTGTAGAAAACTGTAAAAACAATTCATTCAAGACTGAGGTTCCCAATGCAGTTATTTATTCACCTCTGCTAATTGTCCAGATGCTGTAGTTTATTCTAGTTTTTAAACTACATGTCCTGAACAGTCATTATTGAAGCAACAAGCACTGAGGATATTGTAAATTACAGTAGACAAGACAGAGAAGCTACATCCATGGAGCCAATATTCAAGATGGAGAACACATTCGATGTCTTATCAAGTGAGTACATAAACAACACAGATCGCTATAAAAATTTGAAGGATATAAATGAGATGTGCTAGATAATAATGTAGAAGGGCCAAAAGGGAAGGACTCTCTGAGGAAGTAGCATTTGAACTGAAACCTACAAGATCACTTCACATCCATTTGGATGACTATAACAAAAAAAGGTAGACAGTAACAAGTTGAGGAGAATGTAGAGAAATTGTAACCCTCACAGATTGCTAATAGGAATATCGAATGATGCAGCTGCTTTAGAAAACTGTTTGTCAGTGCCTCAAAAAATTAAATATAGAGTTAACTTATGACTCAGCAATTCCACTCCTAGGTATCTTCCCAAAAGTAGTGGAAACATACTTTCAAACAGAAATGTGTACATAAATGTTCACAGCAGTATTAATCATAACAGCCAAAAAGTAGAACAACCCAAATGTCCATAAACTGATGGATGGATAAATAAAATGTGGTCTATCATACAATGGAATGTATAATGGTTGCACACCTTTGTGAATATGCTATAATCACTGAACTGTACAATTTTTAAAAGGGTAAGTTTTATGATATGTGTATTGTATCTCAATAAAACTATTATTTTTGAAGCAACAATAAAAATAATACAGGATAATGATAGCACCTATCTCACCTATCTCATGGGTTTTATCAAATTTAAAATGAGTTAATGTGTGTAAAGTGGTTAAAGGAAAATATTTGACCCATTGTAAGTGCTACATAAGTGATAAGTAAAATTTCCTGTCAAGGTAAAAGTTTATGTTTTGGTATACATTCCCACCCCTTCCAGACACATAGTATTAATGGAGTAAATATAAAAATAATTTGCAGTATATACAACCAATAAAATATAAGTATTTAGGATGTGATAAATCATACAAAATCAATAAGAAAAAAACACAACAGAAAAATGAACAGAGTATAAAAACAATTTATAGGCAAAGAACTCCAAATAGTCCATAAAAATATGAAAACATAGTCAACATCACAGTTAACCAGGAAAATTCATAGTAAAATAAGAAGATACATTTTAGACTCACCCACTTTGGTAAAAAATACAAAATTCTAATAACCTCAAGTGTTGATGAAGATATGGAGAAATAAACATTCTAGAGAACAATTGGACACTATCTAGTAAATTTGACATGATACTAGATAATAAAGTTGAAGATACTTAGAATGTATGAACCAGAAATTCCATTTCTAAGCACATACCCTACAGAAGTAAGGAGACAGACTGAGAATTTTTATTGTATCCTTGTTTATGGTAATGAAAATTGAAAAATAACTATTAAAATCAGAATGGATGCACTGTGGTATTCCTACAATGGAAAACATATATTGTAGTTGATGAATGAACTAGAGCTGCATGTATTAGCATGGACAAATCTCCAAAAACATAATTTATACAAAAAGAAATGTTTCAGAATGATTTGTACATTATATGTATATATATTAAATGATGGGTATAGTTTTTAAATTTTTTAACATGTGAAACATGTATATTTTACATATGCATATACATGTATGTAGCTAAAAAACAAAAATAGCATGAAAATAATTAACAACAAATTCAGGTTAGTGATTACCTCTATGGAGAGAAGGAGGAAAATGGGATCATGGAGGGATACACATGAGGCAGCAATTATATCTGTAATTTTGTATTTCTTTAAAAATTCCTAACTGAAGTAAATACAGAATAAGATAAAGATTTGCTAAAGGTGACTGGTAGGAACATGGGTATATATTATATTTTCCAAACTTACCTGTATAATGTTAAAAAAGAAATAATGGGCCCAAGGTAGAGTTATTCCACAGACAGCAAACCAAGACTTAATTGTATTTTCAATGTCTCCTAGGAACGTGGCGTTTAAACAGACAATCTGAAATTTCCTCATCCGTACTAGTGAAGTAATCTGTATAATAAGACCCCTGCCGTTCCTTTTCCCCAAAAAGAAGATGACCTGACCTGAAATAATTCTGTCTTTTCTTTTGTTAATAATTTCCTTGCCCCACCCTTCTGCTTATAAAAACCTTCCATTTCGTACAACTCCTTGAGCTGCCCTTCTAAGAACTAGATGGGATGCTGCTCGATTCATGAATTGTTGAAAAAAGCCAATTAGATTTTCAAATTTACTCAGTTGAATTTTGCTTTTTACAAGACTTGGTGGCAGTGATGTGATCAGCATTTGAGGACAATGAGAAACACAAGTGTGGCACCCTGAGAACACTTTTTGAGTTCTCTTATCTTTCTCGCCATTTCCAAGGGGCCGTTGTTGAGTTCCTCTTGTTTTGAGCTCTGCTCTTCTTGCGTTCAAGCTCCCAATCTAATTTTCCTTTACTGAACAGGTCAACTTGAACTGGTAGATGATTCTGCCTGAAGCCCAGTTGAGCTGGCAAACCATACTGCCTAGACTCAAGCCCCCAGCCTTTCAGACTGAAATTCCCAGGTTTTTGAGTGGATAACCCCAGCCCTTGATTTTGCTCCCAGATTCCACCTTGGGAACTACTGATGGTTTAATCCACAATTCCCTATTTCTTTGGAATCCATCCCCAGATTCCACTCTTGGAACTTGGGGGCAGCCGCAGTTCTGCATTTTGTTTCAAATCAGTCCACCATTTCCAGTCCTTGGGGTTTATTGGTTCAATCCTTTTCCATGTCCAAGGTTCCACAGGCATTGGTAGTGGTACACATAGGGCCTTCTTTTGGCCAGCACGCAGTAACATCTCTTGGTTCCTTCCAGTATATTCACATGTTCATTTGTCTTGTTTCATGTAGATAAAGGCTAATTGATAATGGGATCCTTTATATTCAAAGAGTTGGGCACTACACCTTCTGGCACACCTGCTTATTTTATGTCTGGAACTGTGGTGCCGAAAGCTGTGGATATCTACAAAAATGGCAAAAGTTTACTCCAATTAGACAAGATCATTCATTTAAGATATGCACTTGAGGGCTTCCCTGGTGGCGCAGTGGTTGAGAGTCTGCCTGCCGATGCAGGGGACACGGGTTCGTGCCCTGGTCGGGGAAGATTCCATATGCCGCGGAGCGGCTGGGCCCGTGAGCCATGGCCGCTGAGCCTGCGCATCTGGAGCCTGTGCTCCGCAACGGGAGAGGCCACAATAGTGAGAGGCCCGGGTACCGCAAAAAAAAAAAAAAAGAAATGCACTTGAGAGCAAGGGATCTTAAGGTGAACAAATAGAATGGGTGTGGGGCCTTTAGGGACTTTCCACCCCCTCACTTGTTCCCGTAAACCAATTCTTCTCCCTATCGTGCGCCACTCCTTCTCCCTATCGAAACCAATTCTTCTCCCTATCGTGCGCCACTCCTTCTCCCTATCGAAACCAATTCTTGGAGTTTTTCAGTTGACGGGGACTTGCCAGACAGCGGGTAATTTTCCAGTTGCCCGTAACAGGTATACGCCCTAACCGCCACAATGAACAGACAACTATAACGGCCAGAAGGTGGGACAAAAGTTCCTAAGCCAATGAATTCAAAAGTCACCACATTTACCCAATCATTGTGAGAATATACCCGCCCTATGAGTAAATAAACCTATAAAAAGTATGTGATTCCGCTTTTAGGGGTTCCCCATCGGCCTCCTGCGTGAGGTTCAGGGAACCCCGGTGCATCGGCTCCTAATAAACCTCTTGCGTGTTGCAACGGCTCTCGACTCTTGGCGGTTCTTGGGCGAGTTGGAATCCCTCGTAGACCGTTTGGGTCTAACATTTGGGGGCTCGTCCGGGATCCCCACTCGCCCCCGGGTCACAAGAACATCGGGAGTCGGAGGTATCAGGTAGGCTCGAGCCCAATTGTCTGTTTGTTTGTCGTTTGTTTGTTGCCAGCCGCCATTAGGAAAAAGCCGTGCGAACCGGCTTGCTGTGGAATCTGTATTGGACTCCTGGCTAGGCAGACGTGCCGAAAGCTGGTGTCCACGGGCCCCGGGGGACGCCCTGGTGGTCCATCTGGAAGGAGAAACAAATTTTGTCTCCCCTTCATCTGGTTCTGGCAGGTTATATAAGCTGCCATCTGAATTTGAGTTGGTTTCGGGTTTAAGTTCGCGGCGGCTGGTTCTGGCAGGTTATATAAGCTGCCATCTGAATTTGAGTTGGTTTCGGGTTTAAGTTCGCGGCGGCAATATCAATGTGTGTCTTTTGAAATTTTATTGTTTTTCTGTACTATTATCTTTCTTTTGACGGACGACAATGGGACAAACTATGACGACTCCTCTTTCTCTTACCCTAAGCCACTGGACCGAAGTTAGGGCTAGGGCCCACAACCTTTCGGTAGAAGTAAGGAAAGGAAAATGGCAAACGCTGTGTACCTCTGAGTGGCCTGCATTTCAGACAGGGTGGCCACCCGAAGGATCTTTTTTGTTAGATAAGGTTGGGCTAGTCAAGTCTAGGGTCTTTAACACAGGACCCCACGGACACCCAGACCAGATACCATATATCTTGGTCTGGGAAGATCTAGTTCTCTCCCCGCCTCCGTGGGTCCGGCCCTTTGTTTCCTCAACAGGCACGTCTGCATGCGCTCCAGCACTATCGGAGATATTGGCCCTGAAGAAAACCCCAGACACGGAAAAGTCATCTGCTGCCCCGGACCCGCCAAAGGCGATATATCCTGACCTGCAGTCTGATTTGCTTCTTCTAGATTCCCCACCTCCTTATCCTCCGGCCCTAAATCCCATGTCGCCCCTAGGACCCCCAGCTTCACAACCCTCCGCACCAGTAGGGCCACCTGTTATGGCGGAAAGGGGGGGTCCCTCGGCGGGCACCAGAAGCCAGAGGGCTGTTTCCCCAGATTCTACTGCTTTACCCCTTAGAGAATATGGCCCCCCCGATAACCACGGGAATAGACCCCTTCAATACTGGCCCTTTTCCTCTGCAGATCTTTATAATTGGAAGATGCATAACCCTACTTTCTCTAAAAACCCACAGGCTCTTACTGCTTTAATAGAGTCTCTTGTCTTCTCCCACCAACCCACCTGGGATGATTGTCAACAGCTCCTCCAGACTCTCCTCACAACTGAGGAGAGGCAACGGGTTCTCCTGGAGGCTAAAAACAATGTGTTAGCCGCCAATGGACAACCTACCCAGTTGCCTAACGAGATTGATGCCGGGTTTCCACTCGTCAGGCCGAATTGGGACTTTAATACCCCGGAAGGTAAGGAGCACCTGAAAATGTATCGCCAGGCTCTGGTGGCGGGTCTCCATGGAGCGGCCAGGCGCCCCACGAATTTGGCTAAGGTAAGAGAGGTAACTCAGGGGCCCCAGGAATCGCCAACCGTGTTCCTAGAACGCTTAATGGAGGCTTTTAGACGATTCACTCCTTATGATCCAACCTCTGAGGAACATAAGGCCACCATAGCAATGGCCTTTATTGACCAGGCGGCCCCTGATATTAGAAAGAAGTTACGAAGGCTGGATGGCCTACAAGGTTTCTCCCTTCAGGACTTAGTAAAAGAGGCAGATAAGGTATATAATAAGAGGGAGACAGAAGAAGAAAGAGAAGAAAGAAAGCAGAAGGAACAAGAGGCTCGTGAGGTAAGATGAGATAAGAGGCAAGAAAGACATTTGAGTAAGATACTGGCCACTGTAGTCAGAGGAGGAAACAGTAGAGACAGAAATAGACAGGAAGGGCGAACAACGGATAGAAGGCGGCCATTAGACAAGGACCAATGTGCCTACTGTAAAGAAAAAGGTCATTGGGCAAGAGAATGCCCTAAAAAAAGGAACGGGGGAAGGATCACTAAGCCTTTTCATCTGTACGTGGCCGAGAATAAAGGTATTGCAAAGGGAGTACTAACTCAGAAACTGGGCCCCTGGAATCGCCCGGTTGCCTACCTATCAAAGAAATTGGATCCTGTGGCAGCAGGATGGCCCGCCTGTTTAAAAATAATCGCCGCGGTGGCCGCTTTGGTCAAAGATGCTGACAAACTGACTTTGGGGCAGAACCTAACGATAACAGCCCCCCATGCATTAGAAAGTGTAATTCGCCAGCCACCCGACAGATGGCTAACAAATGCCAGGATGACTCATTACCAAGCCCTGCTGTTAAACTCAGATGGTATTAAGTTTACCTCAGCCACAGGACTCAACCCGGCCACCTTGCTACCCGACCCTGACCTGGAAAGCACTACCGTCATCCATGATTGTCAGGAAGTACTGGCTGCAGCACACGGTAGCAGACCAGACTTGATGGATCAGCCCCTCCCCAACGCCGACGTTACCTGGTTTACTGACGGAAGCAGTTTCCTAGAGGAAGGTAAGCGTCGGGCGGGAGCTGCCGTGGTAGACGGGAAAGAGGTCATCTGGGCAGCCGCATTACCGCAAGGGACATCGGCCCAACGGGCTGAACTAATCGCCATGACTAGAGCATTGGAACTAGCAGAAAACAAAAAGGTAAACATCTATACGGACAGTAGATACGCATTTGCTACCGCCCATGTCCATGGGGCCATTTACCAACAAAGAGGGTTGCTCACCTCGGCGGGCAAAGAAATTAAAAACAAAGAAGAAATAGTGGCACTGCTAGCTGCCCTCATGCTCCCCACTAAAGTCAGCATCATTCATTGCCCCGGACACCAGAAGGACAATACCCCGGTGACAAGAGGCAACAAATTGGTAGATAGGGTGGCACGAGAAGTGGCTCTACAGGAAATCATACTAGAACTATCAGATGAGAGTCCTGGGAAACCAAATGATAGGGGAACAATTACCCCAGCCATAACTAAAGGAACATTATCTCCTCAACAAGCAAAATCCATGCTACAACAGATTCACAGATGGACACACTTGGGAACCAAAAAGATGGTGTCCCTACTACACAAGACAGGTTATGATACCCCTGGACTAACTAAATTAGCTGAGCAGATTGCACGAGAGTGCATTCCATGCCAACAGGTAAACTCCCATAAAGGAAAACTTGAGGTCGGAAAAAGGCTCAGAGGAGACCGCCCAGGAGCCTATTGGGAGGTCGACTTCACTGAAATACGCCCTGGAAGGTACGGTAACAGGTATCTTCTAGTTTTTATAGATACCTTCTCAGGATGGGTAGAAGCTTTCCCGACGAAGAAGGAGACAGCTACTGTGGTGGCCAAAAAGATCTTAGAAGAAATTTTCCCCCGGTTCGGGGCACCAAAGGTAATAGGATCAGATAATGGTCCCGCCTTCGTCGCCCAGGTAAGTCAGGGTGTGGCCAAATACCTGGGGACTGATTGGAAATTACATTGTGCCTATAGACCCCAGAGTTCAGGACAGGTAGAGAGAATGAATAGAACTCTAAAAGAGACCCTAACTAAATTGTCCATAGAGACTGGCGGTACAGATTGGACGGTGCTCCTTCCCTTAGCCCTGTTCCGGGCTAGAAATACCCCCTCCCGCTATTATCTTACTCCATTTGAAATACTATACGGGGCCCCACCTCCTCTTTTTACGCTAAGGGAGAAATTAAGTCCTGACTGCCAGAACAACACTGACTTATATGCTAGGCTGTTGGGACTCCAGTTGGTCCAAAAGGAGGTGTGGTCCCAGCTGGCAGAGGCTTACCGACCAGGAACACCAGCAGAGGCTCATCCCTTCCAAGTCGGAGATTCCGTGTACGTCCGTCGGCACCGAACCCAGACTCTAGAGCCTCGGTGGAAAGGACCATACATCGTCCTGCTCACCACCCCCACGGCTATAAAGGTAGATGGCATCGCTGCGTGGATCCACGCTTCACACGTGAAGGCCGCACCAGCATCTGCAACATCGGAATGGCGAGCCCAAAAGACCAGCAACCCGCTCAAGCTCAAGCTTCTGCGATCATCAGATTTATAACTTTAACTTTGTTACCCCTACTGACTGTGAGTAATTTTAGTCCTCACCTGCCCCAGCATTTAACCTGGCAGGTAATTTCCCAAACTGGAGATGTAATATGGTCTGTTAGCCATACTGCTGCTCCTTGGACCTGGTGGCCAGACCTTTTCCCCGATGTTTGTAAATTAGCCATAGGAGCTCCCAATTGGGACACAGCACACTCCCATGATCGTCAAAATGCCCCATCCATACCCGGTCGGGCCGGCCAATACGGCTGCCAAAACTCGGGTACGCGACAGAAACTTAGCAACCCTACCTTTTATGTATGCCCGGGATTTCATCGCCATAGGTCCCTAAATTATCAATGTGGGGGAAAGGAACATTTTTATTGTAAAAGCTGGGGGTGTGAAACCACAGGAGACACCTATTGGAAGCCCACCTCTGGCTGGGACTTTATTAAGGTGACAGCCAATTATACACACCCAACCAACCCCTTAACTTATAGGCCTGAATGTACTAAATGGTGCCATCCCCTTAAGATCTCTTTTAGTGAACCAGGAAAAAAGGATAAAAACTGGATAAATGGCCATTCATGGGGAATCAGGTTTTATAAAGAAGGATATAATGATGGATTACTAATGACCATCAAACTAAAAATTGAAACCCCTACTCCAGTTCCTATAAGCCCCAACCCTGAGATAGGGCACTCTTCGCTACCTTTGGCCCCTCCCACAGCGTTACCAGAGATAAGAAACCAAACTTCTGAGCCAAAAGGAATAACAATCAAGCCCAAGACCCCCCGGGACCGAATGCTCTCATTGGTCCAGGCGGCTTTTGAGGTTTTAAATGCCACAAACCCGGAGGCTACCAAATCATGTTGGCTTTGCTATGCTGCTCCTCCCCCTTATTATGATGCTATAGGATATAATTCTAATTATAATAATGTTAACACTCCAGATCAATGTCGATGGAAACAAGAAGGAAATAGTAAATTGACCCTGGCCTCAGTATTAGGAAACGGTACACGTGTAGGAACGCCCCCCTCGTCCCACCGACATCTTTGTGCCAATTTAAGCCTCCCACAGGGCTCAGGGTATCTCCTCCCTCCTCCGGATGGATGGTGGGCATGTAACACAGGATTGACCCCCTGCATTTCTTTAGAGGTCCTTAAAGCTTCAACCGATTTTTGTGTGTTAGTTCAGCTGGTCCCCAGACTCATTTATCATTCAGATTCATCCTTTCTAGATGAATATGAGGGCAGAGGAAGGTTTAAGAGGGAACCCATAACACTCACCCTGGCTGTACTCCTAGGACTAGGAATGGCAGCCGGGGTAGGAACGGGTACAACAGCCCTCATCCAACAACCCCACTATTATGATGCCTTAAGGCAAGCTGTAGATGTTGACCTCCGGGCATTAGAAAGTTCCATAACTCAGTTAAAAGAATCCCTCACCTCGCTTTCAGAGGTGGTAATGCAAAACAGGAGGGGATTAGATCTGCTGTTCCTTAAGGAGGGCGGACTATGTGCTGCACTAAAAGAAGAATGCTGTTTTTATATTGATCATTCTGGGGCTATTACCAAAACTATGGACAAACTTAGGGAGCGCCTGGACAAAAGACAACAGGAAAGGAAAAATCAAAAAGGATGGTTTCAATCGTGGTTTGATAAATCTCCCTGGCTTACTACTTTAGTTTCCACCTTGTTAGGGCCCCTCATTATTTTATTGTTGCTCTTAACTTTTGGACCATGCATTCTGAATCGCCTGATAGCCTTTATTAGAGAACGCATTAGTACGGTACAAGTTTTAATGCTAAGGCAACAATACCAAAACTCGCAAAAAGAAACTGAAATTCCATGATTGAAATTAGTTACAAAAAAAAAAGGGGGGAATGTGGGGCCTTTAGGGACTTTCCACCCCCTCACTTGTTCCCGTAAACCAATTCTTCTCCCTATCGTGCGCCACTCCTTCTCCCTATCGAAACCAATTCTTCTCCCTATCGTGCGCCACTCCTTCTCCCTATCGAAACCAATTCTTGGAGTTTTTCAGTTGACGGGGACTTGCCAGACAGCGGGTAATTTTCCAGTTGCCCGTAACAGGTATACGCCCTAACCGCCACAATGAACAGACAACTATAACGGCCAGAAGGTGGGACAAAAGTTCCTAAGCCAATGAATTCAAAAGTCACCACATTTACCCAATCATTGTGAGAATATACCCGCCCTATGAGTAAATAAACCTATAAAAAGTATGTGATTCCGCTTTTAGGGGTTCCCCATCGGCCTCCTGCGTGAGGTTCAGGGAACCCCGGTGCATCGGCTCCTAATAAACCTCTTGCGTGTTGCAACGGCTCTCGACTCTTGGCGGTTCTTGGGCGAGTTGGAATCCCTCGTAGACCGTTTGGGTCTAACATGGGATGCAGATTTTAACTGGTACACAGACACTTACAAAAGCCTTCAGGGTTCCAAAATGTCTTCATTGAAAGATTCGTTACAAAAGGCTAATGAAAAATTAAAGATGCAAAAGGCATCTAAAACAACTCCTAGGTCTCCCCCATTACACCCTCCTAAGGGTTTATCATCAAAACACTGGCCCAGAAATCGAGATTGTCCTCAAAGGCCCTATGCAAATTCTTCAGTGCCCTCAGATGGACCCCTCCCAAAGTTGATGGGACTCTGAAGGTTGTTCTGGTAAAACTGCTTTGTTATTCCCTTAAACAGGGAAAGAAAACTAAAATTAAAATTAATGAGGTTATTTAAAACTGCCAGAAATATTTATTGTTTGTCCCAGCTGAAACCTGACAAGATATTTGAAAGGATTTAATAACTTTATGATCAGAAATTGGGCCAAATTGGAAGCTGATAACCAGAGCCTGAAAGAAAATTTTTTCAAGCCCTCTCTTCTAAGCTAAAATAAAACTATGTGCCCAGAGGGAAAGAAGTAAATTAGAGAAAATGTAGTTGGAAGGGTGAGTCAACCTCTTTATCATTCAGGCTACAATCCAGTTCTTTGGGGAATTGGAACCAATTGTCTTTGTCTTGCAAATTTCTGCTGCAGGGCCAAAGGTGTGGCTCTAAAAGTTCAAAGGTCATCTGCATTTTTATTTTTTTTTAACCAATTCCCCAAACCTTGCCTATGCCTCTCAAAATGCTAAAAAAAGATCAGAACATCTTTAATGTTTTTCCAGATTTAATGAAATCTTTTCTCTGAAGCTATCGATGATTTGGTAAGATATATCTTTGGGAACAAAGATGAAACATTTACTTTTTTCTCCCTATCTGGTCCCTCCAGAATTCAGAAACTCAGGGAGTATTCTTATTACCAACAAATCCGTCTTAAAAAGAACTTATATGACCAATCGCTATTCTAGCTGCACTTATATAAATAATCAGGCCAAGTTTAATACAAATAAATTAGTTTTACTGTGATTATCTTTGGGAAAAAATGGGGCTAATTGTAGAGAGAAAAATTACAATTGCACCTTTGTATATATAAGATTCTAGTCCTATTAATTGTCTTCAAGGTTCTGTTACATACCTGTAAACTGGACTGGATCCTAAATTCTTCTGGTTTCCTCAAATATCTGGCTATGCTTCACCAAACTAATGTTCCCCCCTTCTGATTTGGAATCACTAAGAACAAAGATAACGCTTGAGCCCTGTCAGAAGGGATCTTACCAAGTACTCCTGAACACTGACACTGCTGAAAAACTAGAAAGCATTAAGCCTTTTATATACATCTTACAGCTAAAGAAGGCTCCACCTAATATCTGATACAGACACTGAAGACCTCTGAATCAAATTGATGGGGAAAGGAAATAGCTGACAGGTAGTCTACAAGGTAAGACTGCCTCCACCCAAGATAATGGATCAAAACTTTATACTTTAACTAAACAGGAAACGCTTTCTCCTTCTTTTCCTTTTCTTTACTCCAGCATTTGCCTGGAAAGCTAACACCTTCATCTGTATCTCCCAGGCCATTGCTGGAGGGGGGGGGGTAACCTTTCAGATTACTGGATTTATCATCAAAGATTCTGATCTATCCGTAATTATCTAGATCATAATTGTCCCCACTGACTAAGAGATCTCACCAGCAGCTCCCATCTTTGCAAGGGATTTAGGATGACTCTTTATTTCAGGCTGTGAGATTCTCTTCCCACACGCACTAAAAACCTGACTATCTCCTGGACTGAACAGGTAAACACAGAAATATCTGTGACTAAATACATTCCCTCGTTAGAAGTAAATACAAATAAGAATATACTAAGAAACCTCTTCTTAACTCTTGACGATATTACAGATTCCATTGCTAAGGCATTGGCTTGCCAGAATAGATCATTAGCCTCTCTGGCCAAAGTTGTTTTTGATAAAAGATGGCCCTTGATTATCTTTTACCAAACAAAGAGGTGTCTATTCTGTGGCCAACACCACCTGCTATACCAGGATTGACACTTTTGGGGAAGTTGAAACACAGTTATGTAAGATCACTCAATCAAGCCACTTGGCTTAAAAGGGTGACTCCTTCAATGGGGGTCTTTCTCTGACTGGTTTGGGTCTTGGGGACTATGGCTCCAAATTGCACTCCAAACATTGGAAATTATCCTGCTTATTGTAATCATAATAATCCCCCTGGCATGTTGTAGTCTCTCAAAAGGTTTAAATGCATGTGAAGCCACTAACCACCAAACAAATAATCTCTCTAAGACTGGAACATCAGAAAAGAAACAAAGAGAATGATGGATTTAAGGATAATGAACCTGACTCGTGAATGTCATAGGGATTATGGAAAAGTGTCATGACCTATGGGTATCACACCAAATATGAAGGAAGATGAGATAACTACAGAGAGGTATGAGAATGGTGTTAATTCTTTAATTTTTTATCACATCTCTCAGGCTGAGAGTTTGATCAAAAGGGGGAATTGTTGAAAAGAGAAGAAAAGAAAAGAAAAAGAAAAGAAAAGAAATAACAGGTTCAGGGTGAATTCATTTGTCTCCACAACAGCAAACCAAGACTTAATTGCAGTTTCAACCTCTCCCAGGAATGTGATTTTAAACAGATAATCTGAAATTTTCTGATTAGATCTAGTGAGGTAACCTGCATACCTTCCCTGCAAAAGATGACCTGGCTGGAAACAATCTTTCTTTTCTTTTCCTGATAATTTCCCTACCCCACCCTCCCTTTGCCTATACAAACCTTCCATTTTATACAGCTTCTTGGAGCACCCTTCTTCTGTTTACTAGATGGGATGCTGCCCAACTCATGAATTGTTGAATAAAGCCAATTAGATCTTCAAATTTACTCAGTGAAATTTTAGTTTTTAATAATAATAAAGAATATTTTTTAATTAATTAATTAATTAATTTTTATTTTTGGCTGTGTTGGGTCTTTGTTTCTGTGTGAGGGCTTTCTCTAGTTGCGGCGAGCAGGGGCCAATTTTCATTGTGGTGCGTGGGCCACTCACTGTCGTGGCCTCTCTTGTCACAGAGCACAGGCTCCAGACGTGCAGGCTCAGTAGTTGTGGCTCACGGGCCCAGTTGCTCCACAGCATGTGGGATCTTCCCAGACCAGGGCCTGAACCCGTGTTCCCTGCATTGGCAGGCAGATTCTCAACCACTGCACCACCAGGGAAGCCCCAAGAATAATTTTTAAGAAGTAAAATTTTTCAAAAGATTCATGCCTTCCAGCCCACAATCAAAAAGAATTTTTTTGAGTCACAAGTACTCATTTTTTTTTTGATATTTCATGCATTTTTGGTGGAACTTCTTCCTTAATGGCCGCAATGACTAAGTACTTTTGGTTGTAATTAAATAACCATTTAATTAAGGATATTTTAAACATTTGAAAAATGATAATATACAAGATAATTACAAGTTTGCAATAAAGTTCCTTTCATGCACTGAATTTTTATTATGAATGTATCAATAATACTCTAGTTGCTCTTCCATTTCTAGACTTACTGCAGAATTTTTTTTTTAGCAGCTTAGACATTTTTAATGTCATGCAATGATTCAAAGGGGAAATTGTTCAGTCACATTTTAACATCATTCTTTAATCACAATTTAGTCAATTTAGGTTAATCTATCCTTTTAAAAAGGTATTATTGCTATAATCAACTTCTAATATATTCTTAAACCTCTGACTTTTTTTTTTTTTTTTTTGCGGTACGTGGTCCTCTCACTGTTGTGGCCTCTCCCGTTGCAGAGCACAGGCTCCGGACACGCAGGTTCAGCGGCCATGGCTCATGGGCCCAGCCGCTCCACAGCATGTGGGATCTTCCCGGACCAGGGCACGAACCTGCGTCCCCTGCATCGACAGGCAGACTCTCAACCACTGCGCCACCAGGGAAGCCCTGATTTTTTGATAGACATAAAAAGAAAAAGGAATAGTCTTCATTCTTCCTTTACCCAGTTAATCCACAAGAACCAAATTATGTGAAGATAACTTAGAAACCATTAAATTCCCAATAAAACACTTATGGAGAAACATAAGCTTCAGAATTTAGTACAATAATTTAGCTAACAAAGCAAATAGAATGTGATTAGGAAAATCAAGTTCACTCTCAAACATGTACAGGATGAACAGAACTCTCCTTTTTTCAAACCCTCTGGATTAACAATTTAATATTTTCTTTTTCTTTAATTAATTCATTCATTCATTTATTTATTTTTGCTTCATTGGATCTTTGTTGCTGTGCACAGGCTTTCTTTAGTTGTGGCAAACGGAGACTACTCTTTGTTGCAGTGAGCGGGCTTCTCATTGCGGTGGCTTCTCTTGTTGCAGAGCACAGGCTCTAGGTATGTGGGCTTCAGTAGTTGTGGCATATGGGCTCAGTAGTTGTGGCTCATGGGGTCTAGAGCACAGGCTCAGTAGCTGTGAAACATGGGCTTAGTTGTTCCGTGGCATGTGGGCTCTTGCCAGACCAGGACTCAAACCCATGTTCCCTGCATTGGCAGGCAGATTCTCAACCACTGCACCACCAGGGAGCCCTGTCACAATTTAATATTTTCTAATGGTTACCCAGTTAGTCAAAAAGCATTAGAGAGAGATTGTTTTGTGAGAGCAGTATAATAGGCTATGAGTACATATTTTTTAATAGGCCACAATCTCTACTCTTAAGAAGCATATATGGGAGCTGAGGAGTAAAGACTGCATAAGATACACTTTGTAAATACGATGCAACACATTAGCAAATTATTCAACTCCAACCTCTTATTTCTAATATCCACTTCAGATCTTAAGAATAATGACACATCATTATATTTTATACCTAGCTTACAAGATTATGGCAGAATCAGGAAGTACTCAGAAAGTTTGGTTTTGCTGACCCAGACACTTTCAATTCTATTCCAGTCTTTCTTCAACAGCCAGACACCCTAAAGATCTTATTTATTTATTTATTTTACAATATGTGTCAGATACACTATGCATCAGTTTAAAATAGCATGTTTAATAATAAGCATGCTAATAATTATTATTATTTTGTATCAGTAAGATTAGGCTACATAATGCAGCAGTAAGAAATCTCAGTGGTTCACAACAACAGAGTAGATTTCTCACATATTATAGGTTGGCTTTGGGTGTTGTTCTTCTTCATAATCTCTTTACTCCAGAATCCAAGCTGAGGAAACCCCTAACTGAGACATCACCATTCTCATGACAGAGAGAAAAGAGAGAGTGATGGACATATATGACGGCTCTTAAAAATTTCTGCTTATAAGTTACATATATATATATATATATATATATATATATATATATATATATATATCTCATATCCACTCACATTTCATAGGCCCTCCTTCTGCACCTGGGCTATGGAGAGGTCAGAAATCCAGACCCTTCAGATCAGGGCTTGCTGTCCTCATTGATTGGGATGAGGCCCAATTCTGACTTTATTTTATTCAAGTCTATTTTTCTTCCTTCTCCATCAATCCCAAAGCTCACTTCTTTCCTTAGGCACATCACCCCCTACTGTAGTGTGCCTTAAGGTGCATGTCCTTGACAAACATGAAGTGTTGTTAGGTGTATGTTTGTGTCTTCAATGGACAGAGAGGAGATTGTGCTGGATCTTGTGTCCACCACATTATAGCTTTCCATTCCCCTAGGATTAAAATTGCTTCCAATTTCCCATCCTACAATCTTGGATGAGGACCCTTGTACAAACCCCTCCAGGACTATGTATAAGGGTCTGAAAAGTATGCTTCAGAGTAGGGGTATCAGCCAAAGGGTACACAGGTAATGTTGCCCAAAGGTTCTCTAAGGGCACTCTAAGGGCACTGCACCAGTTACCCTACCCCAGTAGTGTGCTGGAGACAGTTTACACAGCTTTGCAAGAGCTAATTGTTAAATTTTAAGAATTTTACAAGTTTATTATTAAATACAGCCATTATTAAAAATTAAACTTCATTTTATTGTATTCATTTTACTACTTTACCTTTTACAGTGTATTTTACCTCATTTCACTGTTACCCATGCTCTAGATGTTATTTACATCTATTATAACTGAACAGTGGAAATGCTATATAACACGGTACTACTGTACATCTCATCCCAATTCCACTTTCATTGATGTCACATTGGCAGCTTGAACTCAGCAACACTGGAACCATTTACACCATGGATATTGGCAAATGCTACGAATCAGGGCTTCATTGATTGCTTAAGGTCTCTGCTAAAATATCACCTACTCAGACAGGCCTTTACTCACAACTCTATTTTTAAAAATACACATGTATCTTCATCACAATAACTACCTCCTTTACTCTTTATCTTCATAGAATACTCATACTTCATAGAATACTCACTTTATCTATGTGGTTACTTGTTTATTTCCTTATTATTAGTCTCCCTCACTGTTAAATTAACATTTGTTAAGTAGAACACAGAATGCCAGATGACAAGGAACAAAAGACCACAAGAATAATTGAAGTAAAGAAGTTCATAGCTCACAGGTCCTGTGAAGTACACAGCACATTTTGAAGGGCCACACTGGGAGGTCAGGCAGAGTGCAAGCAGAGAGAGGGGCAGGACCTGAGGCACATGCCTTTATGAGCATCCACGGGTGGAGTGCTTTGGGGTTCTGACTAAGACCAGATTGGTCAATTCAAATCAAAAGAAGCAGGGTTTCAGTAAGCTCCACATAGGTTCTTATCTACGAGGCACACAAGGAGAAGGTCCTGGGAAGTAGAGAAGACTGTTTATCACAAGGGCTGTTGGGGAAATCATATCAAGAACTTAAAATTACTTGTGACTCTGTTATCTAGGGCATGCTTTTGCATAAAGGGAATAGTGTCTGTTTAAGGCCCCTGCAGGCTTGTTAGCCAAACAAAATGGATGCCAAGCCAGCAATACCTTGGAGTAGCGAGGCTAAACTCTCAGTACCCACTAACATAAGTTCTCTGAGGGTGTGAACATTGTTCATCTTATTCACTGTTGTAATCACAGCACCAGCATAGGAACTGGCATATAGTAGGTTCTCAATAAATATTTGTTGAATGAACAGAATAATGGATGTATGTGAGTAAATGAATGAATAAACTCAATGTTTGATACTCATAAGATTGGAGTAAAACTAGGTATGGAAGAAACACCGGAGCAAAGCCCAAAGGACCACAGCAAGACATCCTTCATATTCATTAAAATAATAACTTTTATTGAGTGCCAGCTGTGTGTCAAATCCCGTGACTACAAAAAGCTATAAAATGAAGATCCATCCCTGAGGCTCACAATGTAATTAAGGAAATAGAATATACTTACAAAGAAATTAATAATAATAGAATGTAATAATTTCATGATTAGTAAAATATCTTTAAGTGGTACAAGATGTTTCAGCTTCATGAAAATTGGTGTGTGTAAATATATATAGGAGAGATTTTTGTAATTTTCACAAATAAGTGTAATACAGGGAAAAAAATCAAAGCAGACTTGTCAGAACCAAAACGATCTGCCAGTAATTTGTTGTGTCTTACAACACAATACTCAACAGCATTAAAAAAAAAAAATCTAGTCTCTCAAAAATGTACCATAGCAATGTCCAGCATACAATAGTGAATTATTAGATATATGAAAAATTAGAAAACTATGGCTGATAACCAAGAAAAACAGCAGGCAATAGACACAGACCTGAGATGATGTGGATTTTAGTATTAGCAGAAAAGGGCTTTAAAGCAGATATTATAAATTTGTTCATGGGCCTAAAGGAAGAGATGATCATAATAAGTAAGCATATGAAGAATCGCAGCAAAGAAATAGAAACTATAAAAAAAAAGAGCTGAATGGAAGTCTTATAACTTTAAATTATGCTGATATATATTTCTAAATTCCCGGATGGGTTTAAGAGTATATTAGAGACTGTAGAAGAAAGTTATAATGAACCTGAAGGCAAATCAAAAAGAATTATCCAACATAACAGAGAGAAAAATAATTGAAAAAAAGTAACAAACTTAGTGACCTGAAGGACAATATAAAATGGTCTAATGCATATAGTATAACTAGAGTGCCAGATGGAGAAGAGAGAGAAGACAAAGGAAAAAAAAATATATATATGTATACATAAACATATATATATGTATATGAAAAAATAATGGCCAAAATTTTCCAGCTGTGTTGGAATACATCAACTTACAGCTCCAACAAGCTCAGTGAACCCAAACACAATAAATACAAAGGGAACAAAACCTGGGTACATCATAATCAAACTACTGACAGCCCAAGTTAAAGAGAAAATCTAATAGAGAGAAAGGTACATAATATACAACAACACAAGCCATGGCAGACTTCACATCAGAAATAATGGAAACCAGAAGACAAAGAAATGATATTTTTAAACTGCTGAAGGAAAAAACTGTCAAAGAGAACTCTTTGTCAAGTGAATATATCCCAAATGATTGGAATAAAGACATTTGAGGGGACTTCCCTGGTGGCGCAGTGGATAAGACTCCACACTCCCAATACAGGGGGCACAGGCTCTATCCCTGGTCAGAGAACTAGATCCCACATGCATGCCGCAGTTAAGAGTTTGTATGCCACAACTAAGACCTGGTGGAACCTAAATAAATAAATGAATTTTTTTTTAAAAAAAAACATTTGAAAATGAACAAAATCACAGACAATTCAAGATCAGCAGCGCTCAACTGCTAATGAAGACTATTTTGAAAATAAACTCAAACCACAGATTGGGAGAAACTATTCACAATACAAGTATATGACAAAGATCTTATACATAGAGTACAGAAGAACTCATACAACTCAATATCAAGGCAATTCCAATTTAATAAATAGGCAAAAGACTTGAACAGACACTTCACAAAAGAACATCTACAAATGAACAATAAGCACATGGAAAAGTGCTCAACATTACTAGTCACCAGGGTGATGCAAATGAAAAACACAATGAGATATTACTTCACACCCACTAAAATGGCTAAAATTAAAAAGATTGATATCCCGGGCTTCCCTGGTGGTGCAGTAGTTGAGAGTCCGCCTGCTGATGCAGGGGACACGGGTTCACGCCCCGGTCCGGGAGGATCCCACATGCCGCGGAGCAGCTGGGCCCATGAGCCATGGCTGCTGAGCCTGCGAGACGGGAGCCTGTGCTCCACAACTGGAGAGGCCACAACAGTGAGAGGCCCGCGTACCAGAAAAAAAAAAAAAAAGATTGATATCCCTAAACATTGGGCAGGGATGTGAGCCACTGGAACTCTCATGCATTGCTGTGGGAATGTAAAATGGAAACTATTGGAAACTATTTGGAAACTATTGGGCAGTTTTTTATCAATTTAAGCTATTTGGCATTTTCTTCTAAATTTAAACATATTCCTATGCTATCACCCTCCAACTCCACATTTAGGTAATTACCAAGAGAAATGAAAACGTACGTCCATACAAAGTATGTGACTATTTAGAGCAGCTTTATGCATAATAGCCAAAAATTGAAAACAACGCAAATGACCATCAACAGGAGAATGGACTAACAAAATTGTGAGATATCCATGCAGTGGAAAATTACTCAACAATTAAAAAAAAAGTATTTGTGTGTACAGATATACACAAAACATGAATAAATCTCAAAAACATTAAGTTGAGCAAAAAAGCCAGACAGAAAAGGGTACATACCAAATGAATTTATTTATTTAAAGTTCAATAACACACAAAACTAACCTATGATGTTAGAAAACCAGAACAGTGGTTGCTTCCGGCAGGTAAGGATTAACTGAAAGGGATCACAAGGGAACTTTTGAGGTGATAGAAACATTCTCTACCTTGATTGGCTACTGGCTATATAAGGCTATACACTTTTCAAAACTCATTGAATTGTACATTAAAAATCTGTGTTTTATGGTGTGTAACATTTACTTCAAGAAACAAAAATCACTGCAGAATTTTCAAAAATATTGGCAACCCAATTTTTAGATTTATATGGAGAAGCAAAGCATACAAATAGTCAAGACACTGTTGAAGAAGGAGGAAGGGAATAAGTTAGGAAAACACTTTATGCACTAAAATCAAGACATTATAAATCCACTGTAATTTTAAAATGTAGTATTTATAAATGAGTAGCTAAATTGACTGATGGAATAGAGAGGCCCAAAGCAGAGCCACACACAGATGGAAACTTGATTTATGCCAGAGGTGACATCAAAAATCACTAAAACAGATTATTCAATGACTAGTACTGAAAGAATTGGCTATTCAAATGGAAATAAAATTGGATCCTTATCTTAATACAGACACACAAAAAATAAACTCCAAACTGACTGAAGATTTAAATGTGAAGGGCAAAACTTCAAAACTTTTAGAAAAACATATAGGAGAATACTTTTATGACCTCATGTTAGGAAAGAACTTTTCAAACAAAATATACCGATAAACCTGACAAATTAAAAATTTAAATTTCTGTTCATCAAAAGACATCAAAAGCAGAGCGGGGAAACAAAAGCCACAAAATGAATGATAAAACAAGGATAAACAGAATTTGTGAAGCACTCTTACGAAACGGTAAGAAAAAAAGATAACCATCACCCCCTAAAAAAATGGACAGAAAGCAAATAAATATTTCAGAGAAGAAAAAATTACAAAACAAATAAACAACAAAGAAAAACACAAAGGAAAGATGTCCTACCTCATTAGTAGCACTATTAGCTCTTCGTTTTTCATTTATTATAAAAAGGGGTGGGTGACGCTTTAAAAAAGTAGAGATGCACCAAATTATGTGGTAACACAAAATAAACAAATGTTAAAATCAACATTCAGCCATATCTAAGACCAAACCCTTAGGTCACCACCATAGATTGAACTGCTCAGATGTCAGAATCTTGGGATTTTACCCCAAAAGTAGTTTTTACTATAATTTATCATTAAAACCACCAGTAAAATTTTTTTAATTTGACATAATATAGGAAAATCAGTTTCTCAGTACTGTCAGCCGATGGATTGATCCTGAGTTTACCATACACTTCATACACTTCATCTGTTATACTAAATAGATTCACTCTTTCAACTGAGGTTGGTAAATGGACATATTTAGGAGTTCCTCATTTTTGTTTAACACTGTTTTCCTTTATTCTATATATTCTTTGTTATGTCTAGATGAAAGATGATTTATTACAGATGTTGTACATGATTTGGGTTGTTTTCCCACCTTGTCAAATTTAACAAGGCAAACTTAACATTTTACTTTTTATCCATCTTTCAAGATGTGAAGAATTTCTAAAGAGAACTTTTTCCTGAAAGACTCATGGCCTAAACGGAATTAAATAACTAAACAATACTGTACAATAAGAATAGTTTTAAAGGTAATTTTCATTAATATTTGAATACTAATATAACTTCAAAGATTAATTCTAATCTAATTAATTCTAATCTAATTTCTAATTAGAATTAATTCTAATTCTAATCTAGAGATTAGAATTATTATTCTTTCTTGTATTATTTAAATTTTATAAATATTCACTGGCTCTAAGAAGATATAATATTCTTCCTAAAGTTATCTAGCTAACATATTCTATCTTAATCTTTATTTTATATCTATTTCCTCATACATCTATTATTTGAAATATTCTGATTATTTTTGTATATAAAATAATTTCTACAATCGTTAATTATTGTTGCGTTTTACTCTTGCAATATCATTTACATTTATACTTCAACAGATCAATAGACTGTCAACATTTAGAATCTACAGAGATGTTTTTCATCCCAAACTACATATAGAATGTAATCTGTTTGAAAGTGAATATCCAGGTAGTAGAAGTAAATCTGAATTATATGCCTTGCTCTTGTTGTCGGCATTGTTATGCTGATTCAACATGGTTTAACTTATCTGACCACATTGCTGAATGTTTAGGGATGACAGTTGAAGTAGACATCTGTCTAGTCATCCTTCCAAAAGCCTTAGCCTGAACCAAAGACAAAAATGTTGGCCAAATATTTTAGCTAACACCAAACTATGGTGCATCCCTAAAAGGAAGTATGTAACCAAACATCTGTCTCCTAGATAGAACCTTATATCCCATATCCACATAGATATATATAGAAATTCTTTATCTCCAAACTAAATTTTCCCAGATACAAAAACACAGAGATGGGATATAAAGATGCTCAATGGATTGTGTTATGGTTCTTCTTGTTCTTGTTGATAACGGTGACTTCTTATCCATAACCCTCTGCCACTTATAAAACTTCATAGCAGCCTCTCACCACACATAGCCATATCCCATGCTCAGTGTACTTCTCCCATGGTGATAGCACTGCTTCATAATAGAGTGGACAAAGTAGGCTTCTTGGTGAATTCTGAATAAAAGACTAAAGACAAGATTATTTAAGGCATAAAAGGTATCGCTATAAATAGGAATCATTTGGCTAGAAGCAAAATGGTAAAAATAGAAAGAGAAGAGGAAAAGAAAAAACATGTTCACAATAGTTTAGCTCAGTTTGTGCGCTATTCTAAAGCGAACAAACTTCCACTTGTATCAATGGAGACATGAGAACTGACTCAGAGAATAGATCATGCACATTAAAAAAAAAAAAAAGAAAAAAAAAACACCCTAACGAATGATTTGCCTTGAACCTTCAGACCTCACCCATTTTCAAATTGCCCAACCCTAACAGAGAAGCAAGAATATGATTCTCAAACATTTTGGTCTCAGGGGGCTTCAGATTCCGAAAAATTATTGATGACCCCAAAGAGATTTCATTTATGTAGGCTATATATATTCATACTTACCATATTAGAAATTGAAAAAGAATTTTTTAAAATAAATTTATTTATATTTCTGGCTGCGTTGGGTCTTTGTTGCTGTGCGCGGGCTTTCTCTGGTTGCAGCGAATGGGGGCTCCTCTTCGTTGCGGTGCACAGGCTTCTCATTGCAGTGGCTTCTCTTGTGGCAGAGCATGGTCTCTAGGCGTGTGGGCTTCAGTAGTTGTGGCGCGTGGGCTCAGTAATCGTGGTTCGTGGGCTCTAGAGCGCAGGCTCAGTAGTGGTGTACGTTGCTCCGCGGCATGTGGGATCTTCCCCAGCCAGGGCTCAAACCCGTGTCCCCTGCATTGGCAGGTGGATTCTTAACCACTGTGCCACCAGGGAAGCCCTGAAATAGAAATTTTTAAAATGTTTATTTTAAATGTTTTAATAAATCCATTACACGTTAACACAAGTGGTATGCTTTTATGAAAATAACTACATTTTTCAAAATAAAAAATTTAGTGAGAAGTGTTTTAAACTTTTGCAAGTATCTTTAATGTCTGGCTTAATAAAACACAATTGGATTCTCATATCTGCTTCTAAATTCAATCTATAAGCAATATATTGCTTTGAACTATTATAAAGAAAATCCAACCTCACACAGATGTGCAGTTGGAAAAGGGTGGAGTATTTCACATTCTTCTCAGATAATTGTGTGTATTCTTCTTTGATACTATACCAAAATTTAACAAATGATGATTTCATAAAAGTTGGAGGATTGACACTACTCGACTTCAAGTCTTACTTTAGAGTAATCAAGACAGTATGGTATTGGCAAGATAACAGACAAATTAGATCATTAAGACAGAATAGAGTACCCAGAAATAAACCCACATAAATATAGTCAACTGATCTCTGACAAAGCAGTAAAGGCAATACAATGGAGCAAAAATCATCTTTTCAACAAAGGTGCTGAACTAACTGGGCATCCACATGCAAAAAGATTAATCTAGACCCAAACTCATACCCTTCACAAAAATTAACTCAAAATGGATTATAGACCTAAATGTAAAATGCAAAACTAACTCTTAGAACATAACATAGGAGAAAACCTAGATGACCTTGGGTATGATGATGACTTTTTAGATACAATAGCAAAGACATGATCCATGAAAGAAAGAATTGCTAAGCAGAATTTCCTTAAAATTAAAAACTTCTGCTCTGCAAAAGGCAACATCAAGAGAATGAGAAGTCACAGACTGGGAGAAAATATTTGCAAAAGACACATCTGATGAAGGAGTGTTATCCAAAATATACAGAGAGCACTTAAACCTCAACAATAAGAAAACAAAAACGTAATTTTAAAATGGACCAAAGAGATACCTCACCAAAGAAGATACACAGAAGGAAGATAAACATATGAAAAGATATTACACATCATATGTCATCAGGAAAATGCAAATTAAAAAAAAATGAGATACCACTATAACTATTTGGTCATTCTTGGCCAAAATCCAGAAAAACGATAACCCTAAATGCCAATGGGGATGTAGAGCAACAGGAATTCTCATATATTGTTGGTGGAAATGGAAAATGGCACAGCTACTTTGGAAGACAGTTGGCAGTTGCCTACAAAACTAAACATACTCTTGTCATACCACCCAGCAGTCATACTTCTTGGTATGTGGAGTTGAAAACTTATGTCCACACAAAAACCTACACATGTGTTTATAGCAGCTTTATTCATAACTGCCAAAACTTGGAAGCAAGCAGGATGTCATTCAGTAGGTAAATGGTTAAATAAACTAGGGTACATCCAGATAGTGGAATACTGTTCAGCACTACAAAGAAATGAACTATCAAGCCATGAAAAGACATGGAGTACTAGTAAATGCATATTACTATGGGAAAGAAGTCAATGTGCAAAGGCTATATACTGTAGGATTCCAAATGTATAATATTCTGGAAAAGGAAAAACCACGGAGACAGCAAAAAGATCAGTGGTTGCCAGGGGTTAAGGGTGGGGAAAGGGATGAATAGGCGGAGCACAGAGGATTTTTAAGGCAGTGAAAATACACTATATGATATAATAATGGTGGATCCACTTCATTATACGTTTGTCCAAGCCCACAGAACATACAATAGCAAGAGTGAACCCTGATACGAACAACAGACTTTGGGTGATAACAGTGTGTCAATGTAGATTCATCCATTGTAACAAATGTACCACTCTAGCAGGGGATGTGGATACTGGGGGCAGGGGGTATAGAAATCTCTGTACCTTTCTCTCAATTTCGTTGTCAATTTAAACTGCTCTAAATATATATATTTTTTTTAATTTTTAAATTTAACTTAAAGAAAACAAAACAGTGGAAGGCTACACACAAATCTAACAAAAGTAGGTCTGGGTAATAGGGAAAACAGAGCTATGAATGAAAGCTAGACTTGGAAATGTATACTTTAGCAGATTCTTAAATTTTGTGTCACAAAAATTATGTATTGCCCACTCATAACAAAATAAATTAACAAGTATATAATATAACCTTTTTTATAATCACATAGATATAATAGAGCAAAATATTAATGACACTCATCTCTGTGATTTTTTTGGTCATTTACTTGATTTTTATTCTCTTTGTTTACTTATTTGTACTTTGTGAGTTTTCTACAATAAATATGTATTATCTGTGTAATTTTAAGTAGTTTCAAAAACTTATCATCCCACTTCCCCACATTAATGGAGAATAATTTCAGTAGTATCTCAGGATAAGCACTTTGAGCAACCTCAGGAATGCTTATGAATACCTGGCCCCCAAAGTAAATTTTCTCTATATGTGTTCTGCCGAAGATCCTGTCGATGAAGAGTACTCAGTACGAACTTTAAAAGAGCAAACTGCTGGGTTCCCTGGTGGCGCAGTGGTTGAGAGTCCGCCTGCTGATGCAGGGAACGCGGGTTCGTGCTCCGGTTTGGAAAGATCCCGCATGCCGCGGAGCGGCTGGGCCCGTGAGCCATGGCCGCTGAGCCTGCGCGTCCAGAGCCTGTGCTCCGCAATGGGAGAGGCCACAGCAGTGAGAGACCTGCGTATCTACAAAAAAAAAAAAAAAGAGCAAACTGCTTATTATTTTCAAACTACCAAATGCATTTTTTTTAATTTTTTCTTTATTTTCATTTTTTATTTGTTGAAGTATAGTTGATTTACAGTATCATGTTAGTTTCAGGTATACAGCACAGTGATTCAGATATATATATATTCAGATACACATACATATCTATAATAGATATATATATATTCTTCTTCAGACTCTCTTCCCTTATAAGTTATTACAAAATATTGAGTACAGTTCCCTGTGCTACACAGTAGGTCCTTGTTGGTTGTCTATTTTATATATAGTAGTGTGTATATGTTAATCCCAACCTCCTAATGTATCCCTTACCCCACCCCATTTTTTCGCTTTGATAACCATCAGTTTGTTTTCTATGTCTGTGAGTCTTTTTCTATTTCGGAAATAATTTAATTTGTATCTTTTTTTTTAATATATTCCACATATAAGCGATCACTGTTTAAAATTTTACACCAATCTACTTTCTTTCCCAGAAACCAATTTCACTACTTAATATCTAGTTAATGGGTGAAAGTTGCCTTACCTGTCCATTCACATTTATTTTTGTGTTGAAAGATAAAACAGAACTATGTCATCTTCACAGACTCCCCTAGAACATGTTCTATCGATAGCCTCATCTTTACTGCTTAAACTCAGAGTGGATTCTCTTCCACTACTTGTCCATTCATAAAGATGAAAAGCGTAAAGCTATTTTAGTAGAAATATTGATCTGAAATTTAAAACTGTTGAGAATAAATTGCTTGTTTAAGAAAAGCTGGAGGGGGAACAGCAAACTAGGGTGTCCTGTGTAAATAAGCACTGTTAGGGCGTGCCATTCTTATCATTTCTGTGAACAGATCGTGTGCAATCAGGTGTAATTCTCTGAACCTCGGCTGCCAAGACTAAGGAAAGCTGCGGCACGGTATTGTCATAGTCAATGTCTAGCAACAACTTAAATTCGTGGCACGTACGTAATACTAGCACATTCATTGTTCTCCGTCCTTGTCCACTAGATACACTGGCAAATAAACATTTTGCCATAGGAGGATCACAAAATGCTTTCAGAAAATGTCTGCAACATACTCTAAAGGAAACAAAGGGAGCCTTTAATCAGGTCCAATAAGCAGTGATCCAATATCCTTCAACAAACACTGCTCCGGCTCCCAAAAATCTGGTCTGTCAGTGTGCAGGAAGGATTCTCACCATCGAGTGGTTAAAGGAGCCCTTATCAAGGAGATGATCTGAGTTCTTCTTAGTGCGTCCTTCGAGTGAAGAGATAAACACTTGTCGCCAAAGGACTTCCTAGAACTCTGCACAGTTGTGGGTAAGAGAAGGCTGAAAAAAGTACAGCCTCCTTTAAAAGAAAAAGCAAGTCATGCTGTGTAGCATTTAAGCGTAAGAGTGGTAATTCATATGCTGGTGAAATGCCATTAATCTGGAAGTGTTTCAGCAACTACTAAAATACATTCATTTCTTTGTTAGATATTCCACATAAGTGAATGTTGCCTAATTAACAGAGCCATTATCTCAAAGCAGTTTTTTTTTTCCATTCTAAACATGTGCAAAGAGTCTATCACACCACATTATCATTTTTTAAATAAGAGTATTATAAAACATAATTTCACAATCTTTGAAATCTATGGAGACTCATGTAAAAGTCCTATGAAGCAAGGATTGAGGGGTGTACAGGCTGTCCTGTTCCTATAGACGCTACATGCCACTGATGGCTGCGCTGTGTTTTCATAGTTTTTTCTGTCAACTGTTTTGCATTCCTCTCTTTTCCCCTGCTATTTGTTATTAATTCAACTTACTAACAGTACGTGCTGCCTCTTTTTCAGACACTGGGTGAGACCTGAATGGTAGCGCTCAACTTCTCTTACAGATCCCAGTGTGCTCTGGGCAGGTCTTGGGTGTTCAGAAGCTTTTGTCAATTACTTCCAGGCTTAAGACAAAATACGTTATAGGTTAAATCTGACTTCTGGAAAAGTGGTGGATTAATTTAATATAGTTCCAGAATTTTATTAACTGTTTCAACATTCTAACCTGCATATTGTCACAAAAGACAACACTATAGTTAAGTCAAAATTCTATGGCTTGGGGACTTCCCTTGTGGTCCAGCGGCTGGGACTCCGTGCTCCCAATGCAGGGGGCCTGGGTTCAATCCCTGGTCAGAGAACTAGATCCAGGTTCCCAAAGCGCATACCTCAGAACACAGGATATTCATAGGTGATATAGTGAGTAGTACTACTTAGAACCAGCTCTGGGGCCTCTACCCTAGGCACTCCCCATCACCCTCAGTGCTCTGGGCTTCCTCAGGACGAGGAAGGTAGACTTTGGATGAAGAGACTGTGGTGTCCACAAACATGCAAGCAAAACTTCTCCTGGGGTGGGAAGAGAAGTGGGAAAGAGACTCAGAAAGCAGAGAACCAGGGCACAAAATGCCAAGGAATCCAAAAATTCTAAATGAAAGTCTGCATTCCAGGTCATTTTGTAGGTATGTCAGTCAAGGTAAGAACATGGAACACATTTTAACAATTTGTTAGCTTAATGTATAGCTCTTAAATATATTGGCATACAATATATAGGTGCTCATTTGTACTTATGTTTTAGCAAGGCAAATAACTGATACACTGTAATTTCTACAAATTCTGTGAAAGCAGAGAAACTTCTTACCTTGTTCACTGCTATAGCTCCAGGACCAAACACATAACTGGTGATGAAAAAGGTACCCGAGTGTTTAAAAAAAAAAAAAGTTTGAGAAATGCTACCTTTTGCAGTCTCCTTTGGAGGATTAACTGTGCAAATTAGCATCTTAAAGGCTTTGAGAAGCTACGGTCTTAAGCAAGGCCCTGCCCACCTCCCCACCCCACCCAACCCTCACAACCCCTACCCCACCCCCCACACACACACACTCCCCACCCCCCGGAGACCTTCTCACATCTACCTTATATGGTAGAAGTCTTTTAGGAATTGATCAACTCGATGACATATATCTACCAGCACACACTTTGGGAGCAACTCAAGACACCTAGAATGGACATAATTTACCCTCAAATATGGTCCCAGATACAATCCAAACATTACAAAAAGCTAAGAAAATATACTGGATACTCTTGAAGGGAAATAAATACAAGATTTTCCTTTTCATGAACAAATCAAGAATTTAATGATAGAGCGAAAAAAAATAATCTTTTCCTGAAATTTTTCTACCTGAGAATAGACAGTTTTAGAGAGGATGCAGAGAGAAAAAGGTAACAAAACCTGTCATATTAAATCCAAGGTGAGAATAAACATCCTATAAAGTTTTATACTCATTCACTCCTCATTTATTAATTTAAAGTGTAATTTATCTGTTGTCAACTAATCTGGATTCAAATGCTGACCAATTCAGCACTTTTAGTTTAAGCGTGAAGATCTATTGTAATTAATACCGATGTTGACTATGATTAACACTTGGCATCAGAGCAAGGCAGAGTGGGAAATTTACATTATAGACTTTTAGTTTAACCTGGAACTACAGAAAAAAGTGGGGATGTACATTAGGACTATTTCAGAGACAAGTCAATATATCCTATTCAAACTAACTTAACTACATAAAAGGAGTTACTGCCTGATGTAACTGGGAAGCATATGGATGCCATTGACCTTGGAAATAACTGAATTAAGGAATTCAACTCACTCCTCTCTCCTCTGTTCTTCTGCTTCTTTGCCCCTTTCCCTCTCCCCTCTCCTCATGTCTCTTACTCTTTCACACAGCTCCAATTTATAGCATCACAGCTCAGAAACCCCAAAGGACAGAGCACTTCAACTTTCGGTATATAAAAACTCAGGGAAAGAAGTCTCATTGGCCAGGCTTGGGTCACATGTCCCATTAGATCAACTACTAAGACCTAGACAGGTATGCCACTGCTTGACATCAATGACATCATGGGGTGAGATAAATCAACACATGGCAGGTAGTCTTAGCAGAAGAGGGGAAAGGAATACAGAACTTCAGTTGTCCCAGGCAGAGTGTAATTCACAACACTCTTCAAGTGTCTATGAAGGAGGATGAGAAAGATCATTAAGAATTAACTTCTAGGGCTTCCCTGGTGGCACAGTGGTTGAGAGTCCGCCTGCCGATGCAGGGGACATGGGTTCGTGCCCCAGTCTGGGAGGATCCCAAATGCCGCAGAGCGGCTGGGCCCGTGGGCCATGGCCGCTGATCCTGCACGTCCAGAGCCTGTGCTCCACCAACGGGAGAAGCCGCAATAGTGAGAGGGCCCACGTACCGCAAAAAAAAAAAAGAAATTAACTTCTAAAAAAATAAAATTAGATTTAAAAAAAATAGGGATAAAGATGTGATACATATATATACAATGGAATATTACTCAGCCATAAAAAGGAACAAAATTGGGTCATTTGTAGAGATGTGGATGGACCTAGAGACTGCCATACAGAGTGAAGTAAGTCAGAAAAACAAATATCATATATTAACGCATATATGTGGAATCTAGAAAAATGGTACAGATGAACTTATTTTACAAAGCAGAAATAGAGACACAGATGTAGAGAACAAACGTATGGATACCAAGCAGGGAAGGGGTGGGTGGGATGAACTGGGAGATTGGGATTGACATATATACACTACTATGTGTAAAATAGACAACTAATGAGAACCGGCTGTATACCACAGGGAACTCTACTCAATGTTCTGTGGTGACCTAAATGGGAAGAAAATCCAAAAAAAAGAGGATATATGTATACGTATAGGATGATTCACTTTGCTAACAGTAGAAAGTAAACACAACATTATAAAGCAACTATACTCCAATTAAAAAAATGAAATTTAAAAAAAAAAAAACAGGAATTATCTTCTAGTCAAGAGGGTCAACAAGGCAGAAGTCAGGGCAATAGGGAAGAGACAGCTTCAGAGACAGAGGCACACACAACAAGCTTACCCCTTCCTAGTTATGCTACGGAGACAGATAGACTAGTTTCTTGTCATGGTCTCTTGGAGTTCAGCCTAACAGAAAAATGAAAAAACTGCTTTGAAAATAATTGTAATGAAGGTGCAAGTACAGAGATTGACATTGGTAAATTATTTATTTTGCTTTTATACGTTATCCTAGTTTCTTATGAGGTCATTATCTGGACGAAAAGGCACATAATAAAAGCACCTTCTACCCGAATTCCAGCACAAGCCATTGCTAATTCGCTATGTGACCTTGGATAGTCGCTTCACAACCATCTTTGTTTCCTATAATATAAGAAGTTTGGGGACTAAATCATCTCTCAAACTTCTTTTGACTATAACATTTTATTATTATGTGGAAGTCTTTTTACAAAAGCTTTAGCTACTGTGCTTCAAAAATATAGGGCACAGGGGCTTCCCTGGTGGCGCAGTGGTTGAGGAGTCCGCCTGCCAATGCAGTGGACGAACGGGGTTCGTGCCCCGGTCTGGGAAAATTCCACATGCCGCAGGAGCAGCTGGGCCCATGCCAGACCACGGCTGCTGAGCCTGCGAGTCCCGAGCCTGATGCTCCGCAGCGGGAGAGGCCACAACAGTGAGAGGCCCACGTACCGGGAAAAAAAAAAAAAAAGAAAAAAAATATATATAGTATATATATAGAGAGAGAGAGAGAGAGAGAGAGAGAGAGAGAGAGAGAGGAGCACAATAAATCCACCTCTTTTGTTAGTGCTTGCTGGTTCTCTCCCCTTGAGTCCTTCTCACAGGATGAATTTGAAACTTTTCAGTTTTACCAATGTGCTTCTTTTTTTTTTTTTTTTTTTTTTTGGCGGTACACACGGGCCTCTCACTGTTATGGCCTCTCCTGCTGCGGAGCACAGGCTCGGGACGCGCAGGCTCAGTGGCCATGGCTCACAGGCCCAGCCGTTCCGCGGCATGTGGGATCTTCCCGGACCGGGGCCGAACCCGCGTCCCCTGCATCGGCAGGTGGACTCTCAACCACTGCGCCACCAGGGAAGCCCCCAATGTGCTTCTTATATATACTAAGACTTTAAGCTCAGCTCTAAAAATCAAAATGCTAGTATTAAAAACAAAAAGATCACTATTCATTTAACATTTTCACAGAAAAATTTTTAGCTATTAAAATTTAGCTATATAATTAAAATTTAAATAACCATTGTAATGTAAAATAGATTTCAGATAAAATCTATCCTAAGGAAAAGATGGTAGAGAGGTTTAAGGGAGAGATTGAATAAGAGGAATAGGATGTATGGGGAGGGAGAGGAAGCAGTAAGAGTGAAGGAAGGAAGAGAAATAAATTGTTTAGCTTTAGGTAATGGGAACCCGCCTTTGGAAAACCAAAAAGCTCAGTTAAAAACTGTCATTTGAATTTGGAAAAAATACAATCAAGGAAGGCAACTTTATCAACCCTTATATCACACATAATGTCTACTAAATCTCCAGACAATAAACACAGATCAAATTATCTTTATTATACACACTCTTCACCTTCCTCCCCAACCTCCCAATACAATACAAAAGTCACAGGCAGCTGGCTTAGCCGCCAGCCACCTACACTGTGGGCTGGGCTGCATGCGTTAAGGAGTCTGAGATGCAAATGACCAATTCTGCTCTGTAGATCATACTTGACATTGCACTAAGCAGTAGGGTTCTTCCTGCTTTTCCTTCAACGGATAAAATTTTGCTTTCACACTGGGTGAACCAACTTCAGAGTGCCCTTTCTCAGGACTTCCTATTATGTGAGCACAATAAACATTTCTTATTATTAAAACTGTAAAAGTTGACTTCAGAGACAGTGGTCACTTGAGTATATGGCCACTCAAAACTGTAACCTATAAGAATTGGGGGATTTAAAAGGAGCTTTGTATGGATAACATGCCCAGACTAAGGACCCTACAAGGGCTGTAGTCCACGGGTGTAAATAAACTGAATATCTGGAAATACCCAGGTTAGCTGCATACAAATATGCAAAAAAAATTGAACATATAGAACATGTTCAAATGTCGTATTACTTTGATAAGCACCAACTCTGCTTTCCATGCCCAGAAGGGTGGCTACAGTGGACTGGAGCAGAGTTCCCAGCTCCTTGAGAAGCCTCAGATCTCTCATCTCTATACAAATTCTTGCAGGTTCCTAGGTCTGCTGAGTATCTTTTTAAAGCCTCTACCTCTGTACTCTCATACTTACAGCTCAGTAAACAGTGTTATCGCTTACTTCAATAAGTGGGCTTATTGAGCACTTGAAGGATAACTGAAGGTTTGAGTCTCTACCCATCCCGGCAACAGCAAAGGGTGAGTTAATTAAAAGCTTAACTAATTTTCCTCACCCACATGGCCACTTCTTGTGGCCTGGCTCCCAGCCAAGTCCTGAAGGAAAGCCAAAGCTGCCAAAGCCAGCTCCCCAGCTGCTGGGAAATGTGAGGCTCAGATTATTACATAGTGGCCAGATTACTATATGTTAAAAGCAAATAAAAACAGATTTTTAATAGATAACTGACACTTACTGACATGTTATCATTTTCTTAAGTTTATTAGCGGTATGAGGTTCTCATCATGCAAAACCACCACTCTTCACATCCACAATTGTTAAAGCATGCAGTGGCTGTTTCTCACCCCAAAACATTTTCCCCAGATATTGAACTGACATGTTTTGCAAATAATAAAGATGAAACCATCTTTGAAGCAGTAGCACAGAAAATACAATCATACAGCTCCACAAAGAGAGTAAAAGAGAAACTTTGCCCAGTTGGCGACGTATTAAATTTCTCAAAACTGTGTTGACTCTAAAAATAAAACCATTTTAACATTTTTGTAAAATAGAGAAAGGAAAATCTTTTTTTTTTTTTTGCAGTACGTGGGCCCCTCACTGTTGTGGCCTCTCCCATTGCAGAGCATAGGCTCAGCGAGCCCGCTCCACGGCATGTGGGATCTTCCCTGACCGGGGCACGAACCCGTGTCCCCTGCATCAGCAGGCAGACTCTCAACCCCTGCGCCACTGGGGAAGCCCAGAAAATCTTTTCTAGTTCTAATATTCTGCTTTCTAGAAACCAAAAGAAATGATCGATTCTCATTAAAGGGATAGGGGATGGAGTATTGTTTTCACTGAGCCAAGAATGTTTACAGTAAATGTGGATAAACCTAAAATTCTTGAGCAAATATATGTATCAAAAAGCATGTTAAGGACTTCCCTGGTGGCGCAGTGGTTAAGAATCCACCTACCAATGCAGGGGACACAGGTTCGAGCCCTGGTCCGGGAAGATCCCACATGCCGTGGAGCAACTAAGCCCATGCACCACAACTACTGAGCCTGCGCTCTAGAGCCCACGAGCCACAACTACTGAGCCCGTGCACCACAACTACTGAAGGCCGCATGCCTAGAGCCCATGCTCTACAACAAGAGAAGCCACCATAGTGAGAAGCCCGCGCACTGCAACCAAGAGCAGCCCCCGCTCGCTGCAACTAGAGAGAGCCCGCGCAGCAAAGAAGACCCAACACGGCCAGAATAAAATTAATTAGTTAATTATTTTTTTAAAAAAAGTATGTTAGTTGAAATGGCAAAGGCATACAAAGTTCAATGGCAAAACAGAATCTTTCCTTGAACCTCCATGACAGTTATCTCATTTCTCCACTTGACCTTAGCAAATAATTATAGTTTCACAGAAGCCAAAATAGGCTCCAAAGAAAGGAAATTCTTCATCCTACCTGTGTCACTTCAGGGTGTGTGCTGTAGGAGTGAAGGGAAGAGTGGGTTGGTATAAACCGCTATCTGATAAAATGTCAATTGCTGCTCCAGCTTCCCTCCTGCCAGAGCACGTGGGACTTGACTCCACGGCTCTCACCATTTGTTCATCATCTTCTTCCGGTGTCTCTCTCCCCATAGATCCATGAACTTTTCAAAGATAAAATATGTCTTTTATCCCCAGCATCTTTCAAAATACCTGAAACTCAAAGTTTGTTAAAGTAATGATTTCAGGGCTTCCCTGGTGGCGCAGTGGTTGAGAGTCCGCCTGCCGATGCAGGGGACATGGGTTCGTGCCCCAGTCCGGGAAGATCCCACATGCCGCGGAGCGGCTGGGCCCGTGAGCCGTGGCCGCTGAGCCTGAGCGTCCGGAGCCTGTGCTCCGCAACGGGAGAGGCCACAGCAGTGAGAAGCCCGCGTACCGCAAAAAAAAAAAAGTAATGGTTGCAATGTTCAATTTACTCATTAATATCATAATTCCAGGAATCTTGGTTTAAAAAATCATATAAGGGGGAAAACAAGGTCTCATATCTCACTCAAACCATAAATTTAATAGCAGAATTCCCTAAATGACAAATACTTCCATAATACACCTATAACCACAGGTTCATATATAAAGCCCAAGAAGTGTAAAGGAAACTAGAGAAAAATACTCTGTTCATTTCCTTTCTATGCATCTGTTAATGGAATCGTGTTTTGAACTACCTTCATTCTCTACACATTGAACTCCTGCCTATCTGGAACATTAGATACGAGTGTCTCATTCCCTGGTTATCGACCTCCTAGATACCAGACATTTGGCTTGTTTCTGATACCTGGTTCTACACTATAACCATTTAGGATAGCATAGAATGTGAATTATTTCATCTTCAATTTTCTCAAGAAACATAAGATGAATTTCCACCTAAAATACTAGTTTTAAAAAAATACATTTTATGTGATTAATACAAAAACCTGATTATTGAAACTAGAAATGACTTTCTCAGCGTATCAAATTATCTCTTTTCTCCTTTTCAAGATTATCCTTGAGACAATAGATAAGCATCTTCAAATACTGTATACATCAATAGTATTAACAAACAATTCCCTGAGGTAGTATATAACGATTATTATTTTCTTCATTTTGTAGATAAAGCAATTGAGAGAAACAAGATTATTTTCCCAACTTCTCAAAAAAATAGAAAATGTAACATTAACACACCAAACCCTCTGGTTATCACGGATCCTATTTACCTCCCACCAAAAAGGATTTGAAGTTATACACCATCAATGGAAAGAAAGAGAACTAATGTTTTCTGAGTACCTAAAATGTGCTGAACGCTGTGCTAATAACCCAGATAATAATTAAAACAATGAAGAAAATAGTGTTGGTCTCATTTTACACATGAGAAGACTAAGACACAGAGGGGTGTTTTTTCCAGGATCACATGGCTAGGAAGTATTACCATCCAAATTTGTTCAGAATTTGAACCCAGGTCTTTCCAACACCAAGGCTGATACCATTTCATCTATAGTATTCTAACATAGGTATAATTAAACCAGAAGCACATAATCCCAAATGAATAAATAAATAAATAAATAAAAGACAAACCGTGAAAAAAGCAAGGTATAAAAGGCTGGAGAAAGAGAAGATAAATACATATTTCCAAAATACACATAGTGAAAAAAACCTATTGCATTTTAACCCAAATCTTAGGTCTGCATTGTGATCCAAGGCAAAGAGGGAAATCAGAGGGATAGCAGCTCTTATTTATGTAATAAAAAGAAGACTGTCAGTCTATCAAGAAGGAGAAACAGCTTACAAGTTCTAAGAGGGATTTCTTATGTATGTCACAAACTGGACCTCATACAGTAGAATCCATTTTCTCCGTAGCAGTTATCCAAAGATCCAGAGGTGTCATTCACATAGCTGTTTCTTCACAGATCCACTTCCATAACCGGGTACAGGCAAACCAAAAATAAGGTGCTGATAGCACAATTGAAGAAAAACAATAATGTCCCCATACAAAGCTCTAACTTCCTCAGATCATTTGAGTCTTTCTTTCTCATCCCACATTTATTAGCAAAACACCTTTCTGATAACAAGTAAGAATGGGCCTACTGCCTCTGCCAGAACTACTGGTCATTCTTTAAGTCATTTAGCCTGTCAATCAATCAGTCAGTCAACAAATATTTATTGAGTGCCCATCACGTGGCAAGTACTGTGCTCGGTACAAGTGAGCTCGACAGATCTTGTCCACTTTGAGGAAGTTGACTCTTTCGTGGAGGAAACAGTTTACCTAGTCACTCAAATACTTATATTCAAACTCCAGTACTTGTTACGAAGGCATTACAAAGTGCCAGGAGAATAAAGCAGAAACTTACACACCATTGTAAAGCAATTATACTCCAATAAAGATGTTAAATAAATGAAATGAAAAAGAAATAAATAAAGTGCTATGAGAGCCAGTGATAGGGACATGATCTAGCTTAGAGCAGAGGCAGGGAACAGGTTTAAGAAATGCATCCCTCCCTGAGTTGAGTTCCACGCTCCATGAAGGCGTTTTACCTCACCCAGCTGCCCGAGCTGCTTAAACTTTATTACCAGAAGCTCTTTCCCTAAGCCCAGTACTATCACTGGCTCAACTATGGCAGGGTGGTAAAGAATTACTTTCAACATCGTGAGTTTTCATTCACATTGAAAGGTGATATTCACATTCATTACCAATCCTTCAACAACCAGAGTGATCTGGCAAAGGAGGTGCAGAAAATGACTCCATACAAGATTGATATAGGCTTAGTATAGAGTCCCACAGACCAAATCAACACAATACAATGCATCTGGGAGCTTTCCGGGCTCAGGAAAAAGAATTGGTATTTGACATTGACATGACAGACTATGACGATGTGAGGAGACATTGTAGTTGTGCAGACATGTGTTCTAAGTGCTGGACCCTCATGACGATGGCCATACACATCATCAACCGAGCATTGAAGGAGGACTTTGGATTTAAACATCATCTCTGGGTATATTCTGGAAGGAGAGATGTCCATTTTTGGGTCTGTGATGAATCAGTTAGAAAACTGTCCTCTGCAGTACGTTCTGGGATATTTGAATATTTGAATCTTGTAAAGGGTGGTCAGGACGTTAAAAAGAAAGTTCATCTAAGTAACAAAAATTCACCTTTTTGTCAGAAAATCTATAAACATAATGAAAAATACTTTATAGAATATGCTTTGGTTGATTAAGATATTCTTGAGAATAAAGAAAGCTGGGATAAGATTTTAACACTTGTTCCTGAAACAATGCATGATGAACTTCAACAAGGCTTCCAAAAGCATCACAATTCACTTCAGCGTTGGGGGCATTTGAAGAAAGCAGCCAGCAGGTATCAGAATAACAGCAAAAATGACCCTGGCTTGAGTGGGAGATCATGCTCCAGTACCGTTTTCCACAACTGGATATCAATGTTAGCAAAAGAATCAATCATTTACTGAAGAGCCCTTTTAGTGTTCATCCTAAAACAGGTTGCATTTCTGTGCCTATTGATTTACAGAAAGTGGATCAGTTTGATCCATTTACTGTCCCAATCGTAAGTTCCATTTGCCATGAATTGGATGCTAATTCCACTAATGAAGAAGAAAAAGAGAATGGGGCTGAAACTGATATCAAACATAGAACCAGAGATTATAAGAAGACCAGTCTAGCTCCTTTTGTAAGTTTTTGAGCAGTTTCTCGAAAACCTGGATAAATCTCGAAAAGGAGAACTTCTCAAGAAGAGTGATTTATAAAAAGACTTCTGAAAATAACTACTCCCTTTATACCAATGTGGATATCTTCTACCTTGAACCAAGAATCAAATACTTCAAGAGCCATTTAACAAATATAGCGGATTAAAAGAAAAAAAGAGAAATGCATCCCTGAAAAATGACATATGAGCTGAGATCTGACTTGCTTGATGATTGGTCATCATGTGTACAGTGTTACCTTAGAGACCAAGAATTAAGTATACAAAGAAGCCTAACATTCACCACTCTGAAGAAGTTTAAATTCAATTACACAGAAAAGACACGTACACGTGAGAAGTCTAATACAAGAAAGCATTAGAAAGGCATCAAATCTGTGGCACAAATAAGTGATAAAAGGCAAAGGGACTGATGAATCATTAGGGGCTGGTGTAACCCAGAAAGAGTTCTCAGAGAAGGCAGGACAGGATGTAGACCCTACAACAATGGTTTTCAAATGTTTTTGACTAAAACACACAATAAGAAATACATCTTACTGAGTCACTTTGCTGTTCAGTAGAAATTAACACTGTAAATCAACTATACTTCAATCAAAGTTTTTAAAAATAAAAAAATTGAAAAATACACATTTTACACTATGGCACAATATAAACATACAGATATAAATAAAAGTAAAACAAGTTTCATGAAACAAAGCTTCATCTCACAAAAAGAGATCCAATTGATTGTTTCTATGCTATTTCATTCTCTTAAATTTTTCTTTATGCTGGTCAAATTCCACTAAATTAAGTTCATTACCCACTAATGAGTCACAACCTAACACTGGAAATTTCTATAACAGAAAATATTCCTGCACACAGTAAAGGTCCTTCATGAAATAAAGGGAAACCCAAAAGTAATTCTCACCTCTTACAAAAGTGATCCAAGCCCCCGTGACCTCTCGCTCTTTCCCACCATTCCTTCTGCTTCTCCTCATTTCCAGTTGCATAGCTACCTTAGCAATAAGAAATCCACACCCAGAATGTGGCTACATCACATATTTACATGATAACCTACCACCTTCTAGCACCAGCCTGATTCTTAGTCGGAATGTATGAAGCTTCTTCACCGGAGCATAAGTGAAGGTGGCTATCAGAGGACTAGATCAAGATTTCAGATCAGACCTAGGTTTTAGGTCCTGAGGCTACACATAAACAGAGGGAATTTATCCATTAGTCCCATATGTTTCTTCATGAGCATTAGTTTTCGACCCAATTCAGTTTTCCAAGGTCAGACTTTAAAAAATTGGTCAGACTTACTAAAGAAAGAAAAATATATATCATGCAAAGCAGGCTACCAATTTTCCACAAATTTATGGTGATCCCTTATCAATAACCACCGATGTTGATAAACTTTTCATCTGGGAAGGAGCTCTCATTCTTTAGTCACGCCTAACTGAAATACTCACTTTCATCAAGTATAGACTTAACAAAAGCCTCCAAAAATTTGCCTTCTAGATTTGACCTAAGAGCCTAAGAGGGATAGCGCTCATCATCACCAGCTTCATAAATAGTTCACAGACATTCCTCAGTGTTTTCTTTTTTAAGGAAGAGATAGTAGTTTAAAAATAAAGTGTTAACTCAAAACAAAATAATAATCAGTCTGAATCAGGTAGGAATCAGGTTCAGAAATGCATCCATTGCACTTATTGATACAAATGATGAAAATATATTGATTGATCAGGTATTAAAAATTAAAACCCAAATTAATAAATATACATTTCTCATTTTGCCCGACCATTTACAAGCCTCCTTTAAAAATCTGGAAGAATGGTCATCTTAGTCTGCTGTTAGGCATAACTAATGTCAACAATCTGGGAAGGAACAGGGGACAGCTGACATATATGTCACTGTGTTTCATACGCACCTGCTAACCTACCCCAGTACCAACATTACCAAGGGAGATTGGAGATGCCTCCTGGCCAATTTGGCTGACTCAGGAGTTTTTTGTTTGTTTGATGTGTGTGTGTGTGTGTGTGTGTGTGTGTGTAATCTGAAGAATACTGATGGCATTTAACGCTCTAAAGCTAAACAGGAAGGTGAGGATGAATGCTCACTTATGTCTGCTCTTAACCAATGCCACTCCAAAGGGCAGCAGTGTCCCTAGAATTGTCATTTTCCTTAAAATGAATCTTCATACCCGCATAGGCCCTAATTTTAGGGCTAAGCCTCCTCTAAGAATGAATAAGAGGTCTTTCTGTAAAGCAGATCCCGAAAGTTATCTGTGAGGTTTTAGTGGTTAAACGACCTGTTAATGAGATTTGGATGAGATCTGATTATTCTTCCTTCTTTAACGCCAAAGACAGTGGTTAAGTAGGATTTACATTTTTAAACTTCCATATAACAAGCTGGGACCAGGCTGCTTCGGTCTATTTAAATTATTGCGAAGGAATGAAATGCATTCACTTACTAATTACTGTATTTGCTCTCCTACACGTCTCGCTGTTGACAGGTCAGGGGTGGGAAAGGCAAACTGCTGCTACATCCTCTTAATCAAAAGGCAAGGTGAGTTGCTTTTCTCCGGTTCTTCGTGGGGTAATTTGTACATTTACATCAGGAAGGGTTGGCTTCTGCCAGGGGTGGCCTTGGGAATCCAAGGAAGCCCTATAATGCACTTCCAGGGTGGGAGTCACCGGAGGAAAAGGGCCTTGGAGACCCCGGCGCGCAGTTGGGCCGCTTCCAGGGTATCGGGCCGCAGCCCTATGGCCAGCTAGACGCCTGGGCGGGCCTGGCTTCCTCCGCCAAAGTGGGCGGTGAAGGCACCTCCCGGGCCTCTTCGCTCAGGTTTGGGAGAAAAGGCGACAAAGGCCCGAGGGCAGCCGGCCCGATGGGAGGAACGAAGCGGCTGCGGCGCTCAGCCACCGCGCCCGAGGTCCCCGGCTGGGCGCAGGCGGGGGCGCTGTAGGGAGGCGCGGGCTGCGCGACCTGGGGCTGCGGCGACCTGCCAGTCCTGGCGGCCAGGGAGGGACCCTGGGAAGGCCCTGGTACCCGACTGGCGCCCGCCTCGCGGCCGATCGGTGGGTGAGCCTGTGGCTCCCGAGGCGCGAGACGCCCCCCGCGCGGCCGTAACCCGGCAGCCGCGCTGCGCCTCCCGAGTGCAATTTGACCGGTGTGTCCCCGGTCGGTCGCCTAAGGCCACGGCTGGGAGGACAGCGAGGCCGAAAGAGAAAAAGGGAATGGGGTGGGGGAGGGGATCGGGAGCGAGGAAGCGGTGTCATTTACACCAACTGGGCTCTTTCCTGACCCAGCCGCTCATCTGTCACCGCTGTCTCATTCCTGTTATTTACATCTGTCTTTAGCATTCTAATTACTCGCTTTATTACTTTAGCCTGAAGGAATCCTGTAAAAAACAACGGAGATGAGGATCCTACCACACAATAAAACTGCCCAAAATCCCCACTGCACATTACACAGAGCACTTGAGAATATTTGTGCTGTTATATGACCTCAATATGTCCTTAGATTGATCCTATTATACCTTTCTCCCTTCTCTTTCTCCGTGTGTATGCGATGAACTCTTTTAAGGTGTGGAGTGTAAGAATAAACTGTTTAACAAATGATGAAAACAAGATTATTCGTGGAAGAGGAGGTAAAGGGGGGAGATGGGTCTTCTCTAAAAAGACTTTGAGGTATTTGAACCAACCCCATCTGAGTCCAGTTCCTAAACTCTTGGTTTTATTTTTTACTTAATCTGATAAAAGTAGAGCTATCTTCACACACAAGCTAAGGCTGAAAGAATCTTGGAAATTTGGAGGAGAGAATAAAATGCCTAATGTCTTTCATTATCTTGCATTCATCTCTGAGTTCCCAGAAGGTCTCAGGAGGGGAAGTGAATTTAGAGTAGTGATAAGAAGTGGGGTTAAAAAATCATGGTGGTTGGAATGCTTTTCTTTTAACGTGAGATTTAGACTGGGGTGCAACATCTTACAAACCCCTGATAGCGAGGTTCACAGATACACTCAGTACTTGAATCCAAAAGAGGCTGATCTAACCTACCAGAAAATTCAGGACAAAAGGCAGCTTTCTCTTATTTATTCCTTCTAGTGGAATTATCGTTGCACTCACTTGCAATTTTCTGGCTGTACTAATGTTTTTCTTTATTGTGTTATACTAACATAATCTCCTCCAGAAAAAAAAATGACAAAATATATAGATTTTCAGATAAATAACTGAGGTAATTTATTGGCCTCTATGCTCTTCTGATGGTGTGGTTGATAGATAATGTAATAATATGTACATAATTAAGCGGGTTTACTATACCTCTGTCAAAATAGGTTCAGGGGCAGTAGCTCTGTCTTTAGGCCTATGGTTTTCTTAATGGATATTTATAAACAACTAGGCACTAAGTGAGGGATGGAGGTATGAAGAAAAAAAAGAAAAGAAAATTGGCAAATTCTCTTATAAAGGATTTTAGATTAGAGCCCATTTTTTTCATAATCCACATCCCAAACCTCATAAGGTTCAGTGAATAATGAGAAAAAAAAAAAAGAAAAGAAACATTGAAGACAAACATACTCCTTCCCAGAGAAATGAATGACTTACACCTAGGTCAAGGAGCCAGGGGGGTGGGGGGTGGGGCTTCAAAAACACCTTTACAGGATCCAGAAATCTTCCATCAAGGAAGCATGAAGGCTTCTGGGAAATCATTAATAGCGAACTTGGCCACCATATGCCCCCTTGCCCCGGCTTCTGGAGGTTGCCCAGTCAAGGCATGGTGTACTTGCTCTTCCAAACTCATCTAAATTACATCAATAACAGAGCGCACTCTTTAATGAGCTCTCAACTTTAAAGACTTGAAAGATATTAACAAGCCGCTTGACAAATGGTGCTTAGAAGCACATTAAAGACGCTGCTAATGGAGCGCATAATGACGGCTAATTTTCGATCAGATATAAATTAGAGCCCCAACAGTTATTTGCCTTAAGGACTTTATGTAAATGATTCTGTTCTGTATAAACTGAAAAGCGAAGAGAGCCCTGCCATTTTGGCAATCCTTGTGGATATGATTAATAGATCTGCAACAGAACTGGGCAGAGACAACTGATGGCATTTCCATCTAAAAGTCAATGTGTTTAGGTAGTAAATATGATAGCTTCTAGAGTCAATGTGTGCTTCTTCCTCAACCGAAAGAGTAAAAGACGTCCTTGGCATCTCCTCCACATGGTTAAAGAGGTTCACAAAAGAAGAGCATCCAGGCTCATCTCCCTAGACCTGCACCTCACACCCACCGAGATACCCAGAACAGCCACAACTTTCTCCTTCACTGGGACCCAAATCTGCGTTATATGCTCCCTAAACACACATCCCTGCATCATCTTCAAAGACACCGTCAACTTTACTGAGATCTACGCTCTACTGATCAATTTTTAGAATCCTTTCACTGTGAAGTTGCTTGAGCTCTCATTCCTAGCTTTGCACACAATTCAGGTTCTCTAAGACAGTGCTGCGAAGAGGAAGGGATTGGGAGAGGAAAGTGAGGAGGGCGAGAAGGGGGAAAATGATGACAGTAATGGTGAGGCGGGAAGAAGGGGAGTGGAAAAGAATGTGAGAGCAGGAGTTCAGAAAGGAAAGACTGGAGGAACTCTAATACCTACCTAATTTAAAGTGGAGGAGACATCCGTAGCTTTGCTTTTTCTTTCTTTCTTTCTTTCTTTTTTTTTTTTCCTTCTGTGCTTTCCACATTTTAAGAGTTAAGTCTTAAGCCATCCGAGTGCATAAAAGGGTTTGGGGACTGATTCTTCAAGTTGATTTCCTTCCAGCCTATTCCTGCTCTGGTGGCTCATGGGAAGCTTGGAAGAGGAGTTACCCTAAGACTGTGTTACCTGTGTCCAGTTTCTGCTTTATCACGTCTACTTGGCATCAGCTGGGGTGATTGCCATGTTTAACGCTGGGATTGCTTAGAGCTATTTCTGCCTGCAGTTTCAGAGATAACATCCTTTCCTGAACAAGGGGAAAGAGTTTGCTTAAGAGTGAATTTGCATAACCTGAAAACCCAGCAAACTCTAGCTTGTCAATGACCTGTTTATTATGAATTACAAACAAACAAAACCTCAGCCTTTCTGCTGCAGGAAATTCAAGCATTACTGCATCTCAGGGCAGTTTTCTCTGCCTTACACACACAATATAAATATGGATTTGGGGGGAGGGGTCGGTTTTTCATAAGCAATTCGTGGGCAGTGTTAAAGTTAATACAGAAATCCTGCCTCAATAAGGGAGCTATTTCTACCAGTGACACCAGCTTCTAAGATTTCCTCATCCAAGCCATCTGAGAGCTAAGAGTAATGAGAAGAGCACAGGGGAGGGGAAAATGGAAGGGTGAGGGGTTGAGCATTAAAGAGATTTCTCCTAGACTGATTAAATCATTTTATCTTGCAGTAACTGATACCTAATAGCCAGGAGTTAAATGGTGGAGAGTAAGGATGCTTCTTACCATCATTACTGAGTTATGAAGTAGTTTTAAATTGGGGTACAATAAATACGATTGCTCTCATCTTCCATTAATCTGTCTACTCTTCCCTCTAACCCTCCTCCCCAATCACACACACACTTCTAGGGCTAACAGGACATGCGGGAAACATCTGGGCATTTCTCCTACCCACCAGTGTTAAGATTCTGCAGCAATGGGAGCAAATAGAAAAAGCAGACTCAGCTTTCATTTCGTCTGACAGCAACATCCAGCTCCCCTCTGTTTTCCACTGGCTGTTGGATGCTCTGTGTGATGGCAGAATTGGATGGTAAAAACTAACTTGGAAAAATAAAACTTAGAATTATGTGAATAGCAAAATTAATCACAAAACTGCAGAATTCTGATCTCACTGGGTTGGGAGAGGGAAAAGTGGCTGAGCTTTTCAGAATGCCAAGCGATGTTTGACACATTACAGCTTAGAGAGCTGGATTTGCTTCTTCTTCCACTTTTTCCTCCTGCCCAGAGTGGATAAATCATGTCACCTTTAGGGAATTTTGTGATTTTATTTACAGTGAATGAACTCATATTCTCAAGATTAATTCCCAGCTATGCGGGCACTTCCACTCCTCCTGGGGACACATAGAGGATACCTGACCAAATGGGGCTGCTCTGGCTCCCTGTGATGTGCCCTTTCTATTTGATTATAGCTCTCTTTTCTCTTTTGGGCATCTACACTATCTAAGATAGGGAGACGGCAGATGTGTTCACTCTGCATGTCTTCCTCTCCCCCGGGAAAAGTAGAGATCATCTCCTATTAACCACCCATCTCCCCCCATACTCCCTCTTTTTCTTTGTTCACCTTCCAAACTCTGAGTGAATCCCAGGGGGGATAAAACTAAGTCTTACTGAAAAAGAAAGCAGCATGAGGGGGAAAGAAATCAATGAAATGATTTAGGAAATGGAAGAATGGGCCCCCTCTGACAATACTGTAATTAAAAGCTCTCAGGGCTCCAAAGTGAAAAGTTGATGAAACAAAAGTGCAAGTTGCCAACCGATTCTTATCTAACCCATTTAGGACCATTTCGCGGAAGTTAGAGACTTAATTTAGGGACGTCCTCAGAAACGACTTTCCTCTCAAAAGGAATCAGAAATCCTAGCTGGGCATCCAGGGTCTGGGTACTCTTCCCCACTCACCACCCACCCCTAATCCCACCCCAAAGACCAGAGACTCTGGAGAAAGAGGAGAAAGCGGTTACCCTCATTCTGGCTCCAGGTGAAGACGTGAGTGGCATTGTTAATTAGAACCTCGAAGATGGTGCCAAAATGACACTTACAACCGGTGAGCCAGGCCGCGCTCTCCGCAAGCCACGCTGAAGTCCGGGAGAGCCCAGAGCCTGAAGCACTGAATCCTGATTTCTCAGGGAACCCTCGATCTAATTTTGGTTCCTCACCCCCGCTGAGCCCAGACACAGGCCCTGTCCTCACGCCCATCCGGGGAGTCACAGACTGCTTCCCTCTCGGAGCCAGAGGAGCTGCCCCAAAGACACCATGTTTGAGCTCCGTGTAAAGGCAGGATGGGTAGGAAGTACACCTGTGGCAAACAGAAGGTCAGAGCCTGTCGGTGCACCAAGAAGAGGCACGCACGGAGTCTGGAGCATCTTCCCAGGTGAATCGCGTGTCTTGGATAGACTAAGAAGGAGAGATTTTGAGTGAGTTTGAAAAGTTTCACCAAGGCATGCGGGCCCCAGGGAATGGCTCTGAGTGAAACTGTGTGTTGGTGTGTGAACGTCCAGCTACATGTGTGTTACTGGATGACAAGCAGTGAGGAAAATGCCTGCGTTGCAGTAGGGGATCTCCATTTCTCTTCCAGTCTGTGGCTTCAGGCCAAGCCTGCGGAGGCTCGGTGTGTGCCTCCCCCGCGCTGCAAAGTGATTTCACCTAGGATTGGAGCAGAAAAGATGACTATTCCGGGCAAGGGTCGGGGGCCTTCCTGTGAAATCTTCCCTTACCTATATGGGCCCCGGACTGCTGTTGAATTTGGAGCATAAGGTGACTGCCCCCCACACAACAGGATGACCGCCTTCTGCCACCTTCAACTCCAACACCTTACACAGCCAGGCCAATAACTCCCCAAGCCAAGGGCCTACTCTGTCCCTAGAAATCGGGGAGCCTCCACCCCTTTTAACCAAAATGCACAAAGAGGCAGACTGCCATTTAGCAAAGCCCTGGGGGCCCACTGGGAAAGTCGGACTGTCTGGCCCTGTGTGTATTAACCCTCCATCTCCTGGTGAGTGCACCAACCTCTGAGTCACACAGGCCTTCTGAAAATGCAGTCACTGTCCCAGCCACTCGTGCTGAGGGTGTTGATTTATGTCTTCCAATCACTTACAAACCCATCGATTACTTGTTTGATTGTTTTAAACCAAATCCTACCGATCAACGGGACGACTTTGGCATCTTACAAGTATTCCAGAAGCCAGCTGGCTTCTCTCAAAAATATTGGACGCATACTCCTCATTTTCTTGTAGCCTCAAATTATTTAGGGAAACCTGGAAGCTAAAAGAGAACCCGCCCATCAAAAACAAGAACAACAACGACAACAAAAAACTCACCAATAGACACACATAAGACTTTGAAAGTGCTCCCAAGGTCCAGAAAATGGGAGGGTTATGGGGGAAGAGGAACTAATGTGTTTATGAAAAATCATAACAAAATTTGAAGAACCACGACTCAGACCCTAGGGGAGGGTTAGGGGGCGCAACCTTCCGTTGGCTACTGCAAAGTCTGGGGATGGGGGAGGGCTCTTCCTTTCCTCCGAGTGACAGCTGGAGTAATGGCTGCAGACCCAGTGCTGGGGCGGGGGGTGGTGAGGCTGGGCGGGGGCAGTAATTACTAGCCAGGCTCACCCGCCTGCCTGCTTTAGAGCGAATGCGTTCCTTTTGCGCGTCCAGCTGCGCGCTCGGCTAGCTGCTCGGCCTCGGGGCATCCTGGAGCCTGAATCGCTGGGAGAGCAGGGGTGAGTGCTAGAGAACTTTAAATCGAGGTTCCGAAAAAGCTTCTGAAGTAGAATGTCCCCAAGGTCTCAGCCTTGCAGAGCTGTGGAGTAAAAGAAGGCTGAGCAGAGACTGCTCCGCGCCCAGCAGCCCTCCACCCCTCGGCCCGCATTAGGGACCCGGCAGAAAGTGAGCGGCGGGGTCGGTGCTGAAGTGGGTAGCAGCCCGGGAAACAGTGACCCATCTGATCCGGCTGCACAGGACTGAAACCTTCCCACGCGGGTGGAAGGAAAAGCGAGTCCAGGTGCCAGCCTCATCCCACCACCTCTCCTCCCGGCCCACAAAGCTCAAACGCTCAGAAGGCGCAAGCACTCCCTTGGGCCCCGAACCTGAAGTTAAGTGTACACCGAGGGCTCCGCGCTGGGGAGGGCGGAGAGGAGGGGAGAGGGGTAGGGGCTAGGTTCTCCACCACCTCCCGCCGCCTCCCTCCCGCAGGCTGGAAGCCTCACGTAGTCTGGGATTTTTTCAGAATAATTGATGGGTCCAGTTCTCCAGAGCTTTCCCGGAGAGAGAGCGGCGGACCGCGCTAGAATTTAAATAGAAGTGATTAGTAAAATGCAAGGGGGTGAGGCGCCCGGGCCTCTCGTTCTCGCAGGCTCCTGGCTGCGCGCCCGGCAAGGCGCCTGCTTCCCGCAGGCTCTAGGGGCCACGCGGGGCCAGGGCAAGCTCGTCCGGCGCAGAGGGCGGCTCTGCTCCCCACCCCCTAAAGCTGTGGACTGTAACAGTCACCCCGTCCCAATCAGTTTCTCATCAACGTGCACCCCGAACTGGAGGAGAGGGGAATTGGGGCTGGCAGGCAACCCAAGGCCGGCGGGTGTAAGTGATGGTAAGCCAGCTGGTGGGTGCAAAGATCTTGATTCCTCTGCACCGCCAGAGCCGGTCAGGCAATCACGAGAGGAAAGTCTCTCGGTCGGTGATCACTGTTCCCGTGCCCTGGTTCTCACACGCACAGTTCCCTTTCGCTACCTCTGCCCTCACCGGTAGGTCCTCGCTCCAGGCTGCCGAGCCCGAGCAGCCAGGGTCGTGGAACTCAAGGCGCCCCTTCACTTACCCAAAGCTCTAAGAAGGTCCCCTCCACAAAGAAGTGACCTAGGCTGGGGAAAGCCTTCGCCTTCCCTCTCTCACATCCCTATCTCATCGATTTGTTCCTGAAAAGGGGGCTGTGCATTCTTATAACGTCTACAGCCAATTAATATTGCAGTAACTCTATTAAAAAACAACAACAACAACAAAAGCACCAGAATTCTGCACCCTATCAAAGCCATCTATTATTCACGGAAATGTAATTGGAGACCTAAGATATGTGTGTTATAGGCCAATGGAGGAAAACAGAGTCGTGACAATATTTCAGAAAGGAAGGGGATCCGAGGGTATCTAATATTTAATTTCAAGTCTGTGGTTTTCTAATTCGAGATTAAAAGCAGTCACGTCTTTGAAGCCAGACAGTTGGTATAAATGTACAGTTAAAATATTCTATTCCACAGTCCCTAGACAGAGCTCTCTGCTCGTCCCAGGCTTCATTAAATTTTTATTATCATCCCAGACTAGAGCAGGGAATGAGTGGAAAGACTGTCCATCTAATTGCAATTGATAAAAAAAAAAAAAAAGCTCTTAGATTTCCCCCCTCATTTTAATATATTAACAATAGTTTTCTTCATATGTCCAGTCTTTCCCAGCCCTGTGATACACACACTTTATCACACAGGTACGTTTTCCACTTTCCAACAGGCACCAGGTTTGACTGTCTTCTCTGCCCTTTGAGAAGGCCTAGGGGTGGGGTTGGAGTGGAGGGAAAAAAGGGTAGTGGAGACTGGTTTCAGAAAGTGATGCTATACGGGGGGGAAAAAAGAAAAAAAGAAAAAAGGTGACATCAGTTCCTGAAGCATCTGGCAAAGATCAACGAGAGACAACATTTGCACTAAGCTGGTTCTTCCTGTAGCAAGATGAAAGCATATTGTTACCCAAACAAAACAAACAGATTATTAGACGAGGCTGCACTTTTCGACAGCCTTTCCACTGTGTGGGATGAAAGCAAAGAGTAATATTATCATTTTCTTTCTTTCTTTCTCACTGCTGCCCCCAAACACACACACACGTGCACACACGCACAAACACACAGACACCTCAAAACGTTTGTTCTTCTTGAGCCTTCTTCATATGCTACTAATCGGACTGTCACACCAGATGCCTCTGTGTGTGTGTAAGTGTGAGTATTCAGGAAGCCTGTCTCAACAAGGGTACTTCAAAAAAAATGGAAACTGGTGTAAATAAAGCGTTTCATCTCCAAGTAGAATAAAATCCACAGTTTGCTTTCTGAGCAGCTTCCTATTATCACATCGCCACTTAATTTTATTTCTATTCTCTCCAAGTTAAATAGAAAGACTGGCTCACAAGGGAGCTGCCATGTGCCTACAGACTGGGGATGTCAAGCAGAGAGACTCACTGTGCAAACTTAATTTCAATTCCCGAGGAGGATTTCACATTCCGGCTGGCTGTGACCCACAGTAATTAGCTGAGATAACTAATGATTACTTACTTATTCCTTGTAATTATCTGGATTTAATAATTCGCTGTGTAATTTATTAATTCACTCATAATAGCCTTTCAGGACAGGGAATGGCTCCTTTAAAGGAGAAAAGCAGAGAAATTTTAGTGATTTTTTTTTCACATTGTCATAAATCTGTCTCCTGACAAATGCAGACTTCAGGAATATTTCTATCATCATAACTATCCGGGAACCTTTGTCTTCCTTTTCGTCCTATCAGGACACCAATCCAACTTCTTTTTTTTTTTTTCCTTCTGTTGCAGCCCCTCCCTCCAAGGCTAACTGAAAAGTAAAGTGTAGTTTTGAGTTCTAATGTGGACCATTTACCTAGAAATATAAATTGCTGTTGCCAAACAATTGAAAGGATGAATTTCTAAACTTACTGTTATGGCCTTTTAAGATCAAGTGAATCTTTTAATCCCTTTTCCACCATCTCCTCAAGAGCTTCCCCAACAGATAGATCAAAATGAATTGATTCATTTAAAGTTTAAAAGAAAACATTTTACCCCCTAAATTCCAATTCTCTTGGCAAAAAGAGGTCCCAGAATCTGTTCTTGATAGTAAAAAAGACTTAAGTTACATAATGTTATTTATTTTTTCGATACATTTTATAGAAGATAGGAGAGTGTTACATTGAATGTAAAGCCCAGTTATTTCATTTGCTTTTTCATATTTCCATTATTTTTCCCCAAGCTGTGTATCAATGAAACTTAATCTATAAAGAACAGACCAACTGATTTAATGTCAAATTTCAAAAAAAAAATTGCAGATAATAGTATTATCCAATTGGTGTAGAGAGTACTTAGCTATCAACCAGGCCGCAATGATCTTTGCTATTAGTCACTATTCCATTCCATTTTAGACTTAAATGATTACCCATTGAATCATTTGGATCATTTGCCTTTAAAGAAGTTAAAAGAAAATAAACTACATAATTCTGAAACGTCATATTGAGGAAGATTAGGTATGCAGCTAAGTCAATTCGTAAAATACCTTTTTCTGATAAAATAGTCATTGTGGACCTTTAGGGGAAAAAATTAGGAAAGGAGTCATAAATGCCAATGGATTTGATTGATATGACAAGGGTCTTCAGAAACAATTTGCTATTTATCTATCTGAGTATTTTGAAAGCCAATATCAAATGGATATTTCTCAACAATTTATAAACAGACCCTTCTAGTCTTACCTTTCATTTCTTCCTTAAGACCAATCCTCTTCAAATCTCTTTGTTTTGGTATATCTCTGCAACTATCATTCACTTAAAAACTTTCAGAATATATTTCTTTTTAAAATTCTGCTTTTCTCATAAAACAAACACATTTAAGCAGGCTTAAATAATGGATATAATTTCCGTTTTGTAGGCAGGAAATTTTTTTTACCCTTGTGATAACATCAAGAAGATGAACTTAAAATGTGATAGTTGTAGAAGTCCAGGAACACAGGAGACAAAGAACAGTTGATGAATGAAGGGGGAAATATAGGTCTTCACTACCAACTTTTGAAGTAATTGGATAGTTGCTTTCCTGTCACGTTCCTCACAAAAATCTAGGACAAACATGCACACATGCAAGCTATCACATATTTCAAAATGCACTAAAAAGAACACCTATTTTATTTCTATCCATTATATTTCTTAATTTCTACCACTTTTACAGTATTTCTCTCTTCATTTAAAGATGTTATATTTGTAGAAAGAAAACACAAGCACACCTGTCTTTCCCCTAACTGACTCCCCTTCCTCCTAACACATTTCCTGGACGCTTAGTTAACAGCAACATATGGGAAGGAGGAGGTGTTATTTACTGAAGACAATTTTTATTCTAGATCAGAAAGTCTGGTTTGTTATACATTCAAGCCATTTAATTCATTTTCCGCTCTCCAGAAAAAGTAAGCAAGCAGAAAGTTCTCTAACTGGCTAGAACTGTATGGTTAAACGTGTTGGAGCGAGACTGAGTCATGTGGTTACTATCCGTGGTGCTGAAACCAGTACCTAGTACAGTGAGATTGGAGACTGGCTGTTTGAAAAGACTTTCAGGAAAACTGAAATCTAATAGTGGGGGGTAAAGTGGAAGAAAGGACAATCAGCCTTCACAACACAGAAATAAAATTAAACTATCAATATCACTATATATGAAATTAAAATTCTTTCTTTTAAATCTCCACAACTTTCTATATTTCCTTAGATATCTATGCAATGTATCTCATTATTTCTAAAGGGACATATGGATTTTGTTCTTTCAGGTGCCTTTTATTCAGTTATAGGGAAAGAAGTCCCTCCACCCATTATCCATCCAACTTTCAGAACTCTTTTTGTTACATCTGAAAGTCATAATCAATTTTCCAATAACATTTCATTCCAACTTGAGCCACTATAACAATTTTCATTGACTCATGGGATGTTTCCTTACCTCATCCTCAAAATAAGAAATATTCCAAGACAGTTCCATATTAGAGAGGTAACAGCTCTGGTTAGCAGAATTACCCATGGAGGATGGCCTGATTCCTCTCTTTTGTTGTACCTATAATTAATATGATGCTTTCATCATTAATAATGTAAATATCTAAACCAGAGCTTTCCTGAAAAAAAAACTTTGAAAACTTAACATGTTGCCCAAATATTGTAGGAAGTCTGAAAATTATTAAAATTTGTGAGGAGGTTTTTTTAAAACTAGGATCAGAAAAAGAAAAGTCAGTGTATCAAATAGGCAAAATTTCTTTGTGTCGAACCACCAGCAGACAGACTTCCACCAACTCTGGTGTCTGGATGAGTCATAGAAAGGGGGCAAAATTTTGCTCCCTCTAACCACCCAGGATTTCTTCCTCAGCCCCCACTCTGCCTCTTGCAGAATGTGAGTTTCCTTAAAGGTCATGGCAATGGAGAGAGAGAGAGGGCGAGAGAAAGAGAGAGAGAAAGATGCTTTACTTCATATCCCAGTAACCTAGGTGCTTTGTGCTCTGGCTGTGGGGCACTGCTCTCCAGGAGTGGTGACTGAACTGAGAACTCTGGTGGGCCATCCCCTAGGTCTCAGCCAGGGTGTCCTACTCCACCAACCAGGCCTTGACACTTGCCACACCCAGTCTCCCAGTGCTGCTGAAAACTGAACTGAGTTCCTTTCTTTTACCCATGCAATACCTCTGCTCACAGAGATGCTCTTCGCAGAATTTTGCTGATCTGGAGAAATAACTTCAAGAGAGGTATTTGGAGCCAAATGTTGTGACCTCATCTGGGCAGAAAAGCAAAGCACCCTGTGAGATGAGCTCTGGCTATGAGAAGGCTATTATAGACCCTGTTCTTTTATACTTTCCTAGAGAAGCAGCCTCTACTAAATCCAAGCCAGACTTTGGCAACAACCACTGCATGATAAAACGTTAAAATGTGTTTCTTCTTTTAAAAAATTCCCCCATCAAAAGAATTCCCATGTAAATGATTTAAAACAACATCACATTTTAAAAGCCATTTAATTTCAATAGCATATTTTAATGAAAAAAAGCAGCATACTTTGCCAATAAAACATTAAAATCATCTCTTCAATGAAAGACAATCAAACAACACCAAAAATAACTTAATACATTACCATAGTAAATAAACCATCTATTAACAAAAGCAAGAAACCAGGTCATATACAGAACTCAAGACTTCAGAGAGCCTTAAATGGAACAGCAATACAGCAAAATTTGTAAGAATATATCTATATGTGCATCATTTTGAATGAAGTATTTACAGTAGGTAAGGTACCAGTCATCATGTACCTAATTTTTGTTGTTGTTGTTTCAAAAGAATTCTACCAAACAATGTGAATTTACAGGCAGTGCACTGTCTTTCTTATAGTTCAAATTTGTTTTCCTACAAACAAACCTCCAAAAGGAAAAACGGAAGGATTCTTGTAAATGTTAAAATGAAGTCAACAGAGCAATTGAAAACTAGAAGACTGAAATACCTTGGTGAAATCTTAGAATCTGGAAGGGCAAACACCAAGTGACAAATGCACCTAAAGCTAGAAAATGATGCATCATAGTCATGGTTCCAACTGCTTGACTTCTTCTCTTCCATTAGAGGTGTGTGTGTGTGTGTGTGTGTGTGTCTATGAGTGAGTGAGAGAGTGCCTGTGTAGCAGGGACAATGTGGGAATCCCCATTAAATATGTAACGAAGTAAACAATACTTTGGACAGTGAATCAGGTCTACACGATTAAGACATCCATTACTGAGTGTCGACTCACAAATCAGAACACTACCAGTAAAAACAAAGAAAAAGCAATCTTCATTCAAAGTGAGAATATACAAATGGGCCAAAAGGAACGTAGTATAAGAGGAAAGCTGTAAAAATTCAGTAAACTCATCAAATAAAAAAATGTTTAACTTCACTAGCCATACGTTCTCCCGTTTTTAAGAGTAAATAAGTTTAATTAATTAGAATGTGCACAAATTAAGTTGCTAGAGAGATAAATTAATAATTTACAGAGGGTTGTTCAGCAATGATCTAATAATAGCTTTCAAGATCAGTGAACACAGCAGGCGCAACTCCTTCCTTAAGCATTAACACTTCAGAGAAGGAAGAAGGGGGTAAGAACCACAATAAAAATATATATATAATATACAGTGTAAATGCAGAAAGTCTGCCATCTTTTTTTTTTTAATTCAAAATACTTTAGAGATGTCTCTATCACATTAAGCATCAACTCTAGCTTAAAGTTTCAGTCCTGAATCAATTTCTATTTCTGAAAAATAGCTGCAAAGTGTACTTTTAAACTTGGAACAAGGGTGATGTCTTTAGGAATAAAAACAAATCTTACTTGCTCATTCTGGAAGCCTTCTAAAAGGCTGTCTCGTCTGCCTTCCTGCAAACAGCCGGCTCCAGACTTCCTCTGAAGAGGCCGAGGTGCCTTTTCCGGGTGGGGTGGGGTCGAAAGGGACAACTTTGCTACAACTTGACAAATCCCTTCTTTTGTTTTTCTTTCCCTTGAGAAATCGTTTCACATTCTCACCGGACTTGGGCTCAGTGACTTGCTCGTTCGCTCGCTCTCCAATCCTCGCTTTCTCCGGATTCACATTTAATGGAATTGTTTCTAGTCGCGAAAAGTGTGTGGGCGGGGGGAGGAAAGAGGCAGGAGAGAGAGGGAGGGAAAAGAGGAGATGAGGAGGGGTCTGTCCCTGGAGAGGCCGTGGGTCTCCTAAATGCCCGCGGAATATTTCATTCTTTTCTGTTTCTGCCTCTGGTTGCAGAACCAGACGCGCACCACGTTCTTCTTAAGGTCCAGCTTCTCAGCGATGGCGGCGATCTTCTCGGAAGAGGGCCGCGGCTGGATGGCGAAGTAGGCTTCGAGCGAGCGCTTCTCCGGCGCCGCGATGGACGTGCGCTTGCGCTTCTTCTCCGCGCCGTTGAAGAGCTCCGGCTTGGTGAGCTTCTCGCGGTGAGACTTCTCCGCCTCCTCTAGCCACGCTTGCAGGATGGGTTTGAGAGCGATCATATTGTTGTGAGACAACGTGAGGGACTCGAACCTGCAGATGGTACTCTGGCTGAGCGAGCCCACGCCGGGGATCTTGAGGTTGGCCAGCGCGGAGCCCACATCGGCCTGGGTCACCCCTAGCTTGATGCGTCGCTGCTTGAAGCGCTCGGCGAACGCCTCCAGGTCCCGGGGGTCGGCGTCCACGTCGCTCATGCAGCCCATGTGTGAGGGCAGCCCGTGCGCGTGGGCCATGCTGAGAGCGGCTTGGTGCATGGGGTTCATGGTAGCCATGGGCGGCGCGTGAGCCGGAGTGGACACCACGGCGCCGTCGGGGCCCGCCATGGCACCCAGCGCTAGCCCGGGACTCAGGTGCTCCAGCAACTCGCCCTCAAGCGCCTGATGAGGCTGATGGTGGTGATGGTGGTGGTGGTGGTGGTGGTGGTGCGTGCCCGCCAGCGCGGACGGGTGCGAGATGGGCACCGACGAAGAGGAGGCAGCCGACGTGCACGGGATGGTATTCATGGTGTGGTAGGTGGCGTCCGGCTTGAAGGGGCTGTGGTGGGGCGGGTGATGGTGGTGGCTCTTGCTCTGGGAGACGATGTCCACCGCCGCCAGAGCCTCGGCGCGGGCCAGCAGGCTCTCATCCAGCCCGCCGAATATATTGCTCTGCAATTGCAAGTAAAAGGCACACATCACTCTCAGCGGGGAATTGTGCGCACTCTCTCCGGAAGCTCCGGCCCAGAGCTCGACACCGCCGCCGCGCCTACAACATTCCCAGAACGTTAAAAATAAATTAAAATAATAATGATAACAATCCTGAAACTAGCAGGTGAGGAGGAGAGGAGGGAAGCCACGGAGGGAAGCCACGGAGAGAAGCCACGAGTGCACGAGGAGGAGGAAAGTGAGCCTGCAAACACAACACAACACGCGCACAGGCAACATTCCAGGTCTTAAAAATTAATATGAAAGGAAAGACCCTCTGAATACATAAGGGGGGGGGGGGAAATTGGTTGGAGGTGCGGGGTGATTTGCTGTGCAGACATGAAAAAAACATCAAGCCAGATAAAGGGGGCTGTCAAAATGTGCCTTTAAGCGGTGATTATGCAGAAATACGCACCGGTGGGGTTGGAAGACATGCTCTCCGCATCGCCTCGGAGCCCCCGCCGCTGCCGCCGCTGCTGCCACTGCTGCTGGAGCTGCTGCTCCGGCCTCCACCGCCCCCGCCACTGCCGCCACCGCCGCCAGCATTGCTCGAGCTGCTAGGAGAGCTGGCGGAGGGCGCCGCGGGTGCAGAGGACCCGGGCGAGGCGCTGTGCAATGCCGAGTACTTGGGCTCCACGTGCAGGCTGCCGCCGTGCGGCATGCTGAACGCCTGCTTGCTGTTCAGGGACATCATCATCATCTTCCCGGCCTGCCCGCGCGCTTGTATGTGGCTCACGCAACTGGCCCCGGTGGCCGGGACCCTCCGCAGAAGCGCTGGGCGAGAGCCGGAGAGGGGAAGGGCGAAGCGGAGTTGCGCTCACTCGCCGCCGCTCGGAGCTCGGCGCGCCTTGACCCGGCTACGCGCTCCACCGCTGGCTACGAGGTCAGTCTGCGCTGTTGCTGGGCTCCGCTTGGCGCTGGCTGCAGACCTGGGCATGCGAAACTGCCCCGCGCTTCGCGGCCGCGGAGTTATACTCCCCGCTCCCCGCGCCTGCCCCCGCACCCCCGCCTCCCTCCCTCCCTCCCTCCCTCCCGCGCGCCCCCGCCCTCCCCTGCCTGAAAGCGCAGGTTTCTCCTGCTCGGATTCTGGCGTCGCCCCTGCTCCCTCTCGGCTTCCTCCAGGCTTTGGTCCTTTCTGCTCTCCCGACACCCGCCTCCCGCTCCCCCGCCGCGCCCTCCACCTCCCCTTCCTGTCCCCGCGGCGCTCTGATGCCGCCTCCCCTTCCCTGCGCCCCGCAGCTCTCACTTACAGTAGTGCCTCTGCTCAAACCCACCCCCCCACCCCCGGCCAGGTCTGCGCTCCAGTCGCAGGGCACTTCCTACCTAAGAGCCGGCCTCCTGCCCCTCCTGCTTCTGCCACTCCCGTCTCCGCCTCGCGGGGAAAAGAAACTACTGAATAAAGTTGCGGACCAAGGGAGCCTTGGGTGGGATTTTCCCTAGACTACAAGGAACGCCTCTTACCTAGCTGCCTCCCCGCCCCCTGCTTACCGCGAAGTTCCAGGCCTCCGCCCCCAACTCGGCCCGCCTCTCCCCGTAGCTCGGGTGACCCTGATCCCTGGCTCTCGACCACAGTGGCGAACGCGGACCCTGCCGCCGACCTGGATCCTCTGCTCTGCTCTGCGCTTCCGGCTGGTACGAACAGCGCTCGGCGCTTCTCTCTGCGCCCCCTCGGCCTGGCGGGTGCCTGGTGCCAAAGAGACCTGGGGTCCTCAGTGCTGCAGGGCTTTCTGTTACTCACAGCTCTCAGCGGATTGGACGGCGGAGGAGACTGCTCCGGTCGCCTATGCGCATGCGACTCCTCCCCCACCCCCGCCCCCGCCAGCCAGACCCCCGTGTACTCCCCCAACGCCACCACCGACAGACACTCCTCTCCACCCTCTTTTCTCTTCCTCCGGATCTTCCTCTTCCTCCTCCCTGTCTCCAGTTCAGTGTGAGTTGGGTCTTGGGCGGATCCACTGGCAAACGCTGCCACTTCATTAGCCGCAATCAAAGGAGGAAGGGGCAACTGACGGAGAGGCAGGGCCAGAGATCACAGAGCGCATGTGCTGCAGAGTATCCCCCCCCCTACACACACACACTAATAAACACACACACACGCCCTCAGGGGCTGGCACAAGCCCCACTTATCTTCATTTCCACAGCCGCTCGGTGCAGAGAGCCTATTTTTAGCCAACACTTTGCTCTCATTTTTGTCCCATCGTGGACCACTTTTCTTAGAAGTGGACACACACTCTTAGTTCCATTTGTAAAAGAAGCAGACAACCTTTCCTACACACACACACACACACACACACACGCACGCACGCACCGCCTTCCTCTCCTCCCCGCTACGGTCTTCTCTCTACTTTCCTCTGTGCTGGGGCTGCTGTCACCTCCCCGGAGCGCGGGAGGAGCGGGGTACAAGCGAGGGTGGAAGGCCCTAAGACCGGGACGCTGGAGCCCGCCGGTGGCCCGACCCGGACGGGGATGGCTGGAAGCAGGTGCAGGCACACGGTGCCTGGGGAAGGCGAGCAGGTGCGAGAGCAGGCGGCAGGCCTGAGAGGCGCCGGCGCGCGCTGGGACGAAACAGAGTGGGAACGAGCGTGGCGAAGGGGGACCCTCGAGTGGTCAGCGCCTGGAAGCCCCGCGGCGGCGGCAAGTAGGGAGTCTCTCGTTCACCCACGACCCCTGCGGGGCGAGATGGCAGGTTCAAGTCGGGAGCTCAGTCCTCGGGAGTCGCCAGAGTACTAGGAAGGCTGCAGCAAACGGCGCGCGACGGGCTCTGTCCATGGTGCTTAACCCCCTTGCAACCCCGGGGCTTGCCTTCCTCCTCCCCTATGTGGAGGAAAATAATAAATAGCAGCCGAAGGGAATTCCTACCAGCCGTGTTCCTGAGCAGAAGCCCGGAGAAGCCTGGACTCGGGACTGGAGAGGGGGTGTTGACATGAATGAATGTGTCTTGTGCCGGTCGGTTCAAGTAAATGCTTAGGTGTTTAATTTCTACCTCAACAACAGCCAGGGTAATTTCGAGGAAATAAAAAAATGACATCGCACAGCTCTCACTGTCTCAAGATTCGAGAAATAAAATAAATCAAAGTTAAAGGCTTGAGTATCATTTAATTATAGTGCGAATAGCGCTTTGAAAGAAGTAGAAACAACATCTCTAAACAAATTATGACTGGGCCAGGAAGGAATTATTAGATTGAAATTTCATTTCGGCTCGGGAGACACCGCGCTTCACTGTGTAATGTGCTATACCTCATCTGATTTGTATGCTTAATTCAGCTTGACGAATTTATTAGTTTCATAATAGTGGAAAAATTGAGCAGTACTATGGGCTAATGCATTGTGTGTACTATAAATTGTGTGTCATCGTGGAAAGGCTGAAGTCTATAGAAATCTTTTAGTAACGTCGGTATAGGGGGGAGGATTTTCTTGCAAACGCCAAACTCCAGTGTTGCTGGGTCTCACTGGTCCATTAACATATCGTCATACTAATTAACTACTTCATCAGTGATATAATTTCAAACTTCAAATTATGTTCTAATTAACAAGGGTTGTCCAATCTGCTTAATCTCCAAAAGGCTTTGGATGGTCTAATTAGTATAAACTGTTGAGCATCTCTAAAGCCTAAAAAAATCCATTAAAATATTTCGGTATGTATTCTATCAATACTGTGTAAGAACCAAAGGGCTAAAAGTGAGAGTGGAGGAGGAAAATAACTGGAAGGCAAAGGTCTGCATCTACCAGTTCCCCCAGATTATAATACTAAGTGACTCACGGGAGAAACTTTTGGGTATTGCACCTCCTAAACAGTGTGTTTATGTGTTTAAATAAAGACATAAGAATATCAAGGAGAAAAAAAACCACAAGGGGAAAAAATTCTTCTCTTTCATTAGGTGCCTAATTAGATGTAAAGTGAAAAGCAACCCTGAGGAGTTTCCCAAGCATTATTGTGGCAACAGTCAGCTGAACTTGGATTGCAAAATCAAATATTTGGGGGTGTTTTGAACCTCTCCCTCTCCCCTCCCCCTTCATTGAGCTTAATTACTTGCAATAGTTGTTTTAATGTATGTTGTCACCTGGGAGTATTGAGAAATGCATATCGTTAATATGAATTAATCTTGATTTTAATAGCAACTGACAACTGATCTCCAAAATGCTAAACACTTGTCACCACTTCATATGGTAAATAAGGTGGTAAAATAAATTCATGAAATAAAGAGGGCACTGTTGAAATGACTGGACAAACTTTGTCCGATGTGGAATTTAGTGACTAAAACTATTTTAAGCAGGACAACTCCCAAGAGAATATTTTCCTGGTGGCTAAAATCAATATATCATTAAATTAATTCAATATAACTTTGAAAAATCTTTCAGCTACTTCTCAGTGATATCTCTAATTCCAGACAGAAAAAAGGAAGCCCTTTATTCTAATTATCAAGGGGAGATAAATTAATATGCAGTTGTAGAGCAAGTCAAGAATTTATTTCCCCATATTTACTTCCTCTTAGAAAACATACATGTTTTCAAAAAGAGGTCAGAGTTAGATTTCTCCTTTTCTCACTCAAAGTGAATAGCAGTGATTGTGTTGTATTAGAGTGAAAATGCAATTCTTCTTTCATCACCACGACTTGCAATCTTGCAATGTCTTCTACCAGAATTGCCCAGAATACCAACATCTTTGCGGTGATATCAATAAAACCTATTTCGGTTTTGTCCACAGGCAATGTTGCGAAGTGCTCCAGCAAGCGTGGAAGCTGCTCTCTGAGGAAGTAAAACTCCAGCCCCCCAGGTAGCAGAAACCATCTAAACAACCGAAAGTTGGGAATAAACCCAAGGGGTGGCAACAAATGGTCCAACATGGGAAATCTGCTTCATATAACCTCAACATACACTTTTATGTCCCAGCACCTATCTGTGCTGGCACCTATGCACATCCTCAGATCTATCTAATAAACCGAAAACAGAGAAGTGATTTTTTTTTTAAGTAGAGAAATGGAAAATGAATCAACTGTGTGACTACACGAGGGGCGCCTTTTCTTCTCACCAAGCCTCTTTGTTTAGCAATAGGTTCTGTCCCACCCTCTGCCAGATGTGGATAGACATGACCAGAGCTTCCCATCCGACGGGCGAGGAATCGCTTGAGGTTCCACCCAAGCTCCCGGGCAGTGGGGTCCCTGCAGAAGGTGCCCCCCACACCCTGAAATCGGCCCGCAGCCATCCTGAGGGGAGAAATCACTGTCTCCTCTCCTGTAACTGGACCTAATTTAGTACTAAAATTTTAAGCAGTGCATTCATATTTTACTGGACCTAATGTGTTTTATTAAATTTTAATCCATTAAGGGCAGTGTGATTTCTCTGTATTTCAAACAGAACTGAGTTGGATTACAAGGAAGATTTCTTAAAAGAGAGATCTGACCCTATTCATGTACCATCTCCATCTCGGGTAAAGAGGGTTTGAGGGAGGAAAGAGGGAAAGGATGGATTCTCCCCCATCCCATCTCCTCAAGGTCAATCGTCTCTGGATTCTGAATAGAGTCAGATTCTCTGAGCTCTCTTTGCACTCTGTAGCTTGGGGCAGAAGGATATGGGATGATTAAACTCCTCCATGGCCTCAGCGGTACCAAGAAAGAAAAAAAGGAGGGAATTATCCCTGAAATTGAGACCTCTGGGAGCGCCCAGAGAGCCTGGTACAGAGCGAAGGGCCGGGAAGGAGAGCTCTCCTGGGTTTCTTACGTCCTGGGGCTAAGTTCGGGGAATATGGGTGCGTTTTGCTCAAACACCTTCCTCTTCCGAGCACGTCCACCTCTGCTCTTGTGTTTGTCTCTAACTTTCTCTCTCCACTGGCTCCCCCGTGAGTCCCAAGTCCACCTCGCTTAGAGATTCTAAGGAGACCCTCTTTCGCCCAAGGCTGCCAGGCACCCCCTGTGGCAGAGGGCACAGCCTCGCCTCAGTTCTTTCTTGGCTAACTCTCTCTCTCACCGCCTCTCACTGCAAGCGCTCAGCAAGTGTCTCCGGAAACCTCTGCATCCGGCAGTTCCCAGGCCCTCCTAGATCAAAATTCGGGCTCGCCAACTCCTGCCCTTCCATCAAGGCCTGGCAGAGTGAAGGGAGGGGAGGGAGTAAAAACAAATGGCCATTGGCGATCGGGAGGACGCACTTTGAGGGTAGGGAGAGACCTGCGCCAGGGCCAGGGCCCTGTAGTCGCCGAATGAGCCGAGTGGGGCTCTCTCTAGATAATTCTGGACTGAGGACAGTGGCCGGGCAGGGGACAAGAGGATGAGAAGAGGCAAGGTAGAAAGGAAAGTAACGGCTCCCTCTTTCCCTGGTGGAGGGAAAGGCGCAGAGCTGAATTTCAAAAAAAGCAGACTGACTGGGAAGGAAGGGACGCGGGACGCAGCCAGCCCCAGGCCCGCTGGATGTCTGCGAGGCTCCTAGACGCCTTCACAATTCCGCAGGGTAGGTTGGCTGAGGCCGAGGGTGGCGAGGAACCCGCACGCGGGGACTGCTGACTCACCCCTGGAGTCGACCAACCTTTGGAGCAAACACAACAGGCGCCGAGAAACCAACATCGGCCGGAGGGAAAGCGTGAGTGCGCCGCACTCCCCAGAGCGCGGGGACGCACACACTCAGGCACGCTCACACCCGCGCATGCAGACACACAAGTGCTAACACTCACGCCCACTCACTCAGATTCACACCTGTTTCTTCCCTCCCCACCTTCCGTGGAAGGGGCTGGGGGGGGAAGAGGCAGAGCTCCGCGTTCTGTCCGCATGCAAGAGTCCCTGTGTTTACTTTCCCCGACGAAACTGTTATTTTTCGTCGTAGTGAATCTCCTTGGTCCGTGTGTTTCTTCTTCCAAAGTTAAGTCCAGTCACGAAATCAAACTTAAAGCCTTGGAACAATCAATGAAGACTTTGCGATCCATGGCGCCTTGCGCTTCCTGGAACTAAAATAAATGCAAGAAATCGAAACTTAATTACTTGAAAGAAATCCTGAAATCCTCTGCATAATTTATCCAGTCATTTTTCGTAGCGTCCGTGTTCAGTGCAGTGTATGTTAACTCTATACTTTGGGCTGAGATCTGGCCTTCCTTCGTTGATTCCTTGGAGTGGCTGCACCCAACCTCAGCCAGGAATTTTGCCCTGCACTAGACTCCCCCTTCTTCCCACTCCTCAGAGCTGATCTAGTAACTTTTTTCAGAGGTCACCAACTGTAACGGTACAAGGATCCCTGGGGCTGAGTGTTGCGTGTGGTTTAAAAATAAAAAACCTCACCCGTTCTCTCTTCTTTTTGCTCACTGGGGCTGTACTTGAATTTGTGTGAGTTGCTTAATACTAGATCTGAAATCAGGAACCTTAGTAAATACAAGGCAGGAAACATTTCTCTGAAGGAACAGTGCCCCATCAAAAAGTGCCATTCTGCTGGTGATGGAAAAATTGATTACAATGTGCACTTTTTTTTCTTCTCTCCAGGGAAATTTTCCCTCTCTCTCTCTTTCTCTCTCTCTCTCTCTCTCTCTTTCGTCTTTATCTTCCTAAGGCACACTGCTTGAATATTTGTTCTGACTAAACTACTCTTCAAAGTATTTTAGCTGGACCACAAAACCAGGACAGTAGTTTCTTGCTCTGATATCTGTTCCTTTCAGACTCACTCATTTCTCCTCTCCTTTGGTTTCTAATTACTTGAGAATCTGCATATCTATAAAGTGCCAAAGATCTTCATGTGGGAGCACAAAATAAATAATTGCTCCTGAATTCAGCTTAAAGATACTGACTAATATCAAATGGACTTTTGTAACATGTTGTGACTCTGACGTTCAGTACTATGGGAATTTAGAAATTTTCGTGATTACTAAAGCTATGGCCAGTGGATTTGCAGAAAAGAATGGTCCCTGAATCTATGAGCATGGTGAGGTTGATTCCAGAAAGACAAGCTTTCTCATAGACACCTTATAGAAATCTGAAGTAATGTTATGAAAGAATGAAAAAATACACTGGGGAACAGCTTGGAAACCGAAGTACCTTTTGATTTAACTTACATTAACAGAAATGTAATGTAAAAGTGAAAGGATCTAACAAAACCATTAATAATTAAAAAATAATTACAGATAGTCTATCCTTACTATTCATAACCACTCAACACTTTAGACAAAGAAAACGGAATACTCTTAATGGGAATGAGATGCGAACAGACTGCTAATGAGACGTTAACTAAGGACTGTGCATTTGTCAAAGGAGAGGAGTTTCCTTCTTTCCCGTCCCCCCCACCCCGACACACACTGTCGCCACATATTTTAATTCTCTCAGAGTTAGCTTGGATCTTCCTCTTCATATACACTGAGTGTCAGAGTTTATGCAACAGAAATCTCTTGAGCAATAACAATACAGACCTTATCGAATTGTGGAGATCAGGGACACCAGATGGCTTGTCTATTAACTAGCCTCACTGACAAATATTTATAGGTGCCTGAGAGATCCATGCTTCTGTAATAGATTTTGGGTGGACAATCCCATCCCAGAAGGATTTCACAAAATAATGACCCTCTAAAGACAGCAGTTTGTTCCCTGTTCCTGTTTGTGATCACTTTTTTAAAAAAGATGAGTCATCCTTTAAGGATTCATTGTCATCCTTTTTCTTGTACTTCTCACCAGAGGTGTTACGTTCCCGTATTTTTCTTAAATGTGTGTGTATTTTTCTGTTACCTAAATTACATTTATTTTCTCTCTAGTATGTGTTTTTTAAATGTTCCAAGGCTTTAGAGCAGTTTTCTACACTTAATCATGCAGTAAACTTTTAGTCATGCACTAGAACTTTAAAAAGATGTTGGGAAGGAAGATACAGTGACTCCATTCTGATTTTCACTGCATATTCTTTTTATTTTGTTTGAGAGACACATGGGACTGCCCTAGAGGGCTCCGTTGATGTTTGGAGACACTGGGAGGAAATCAAAGCAGCCTGGCAGAAAGCAAACTTCACTGCCTCTTTTCAGAGATAAAGGGAATTCTTACAAAAGGAGAGATTTGCAGACATGCAACTGGAATTCAATGAAGTCATGGCTGAGGCATCTGCTGGGAAGCTACCAGGAAGTGGAGACCTACAGCCCATGTCAAATCTTTTAAATCTAAAGAATTTGAAGCTTCCTTCCTTCCCATCCCCAGATGAATTAGAAACAAAACAGCATGCCTTTTGTAGGAAACTGAAAAACCTAAGGAGAAATGCTAATAGATTGCCTACAAAGGTTATAAATACTTCTTAGCTGTATAAATATGACCTGAGTGCATAAAGCATGATAGAGTCCGTGTAGGCATCCACTCTCAGTTTTTGTTTAAATGCAGCAGAAGGACACCGTGACAACAATGACAACAAACTCACATTTAAACATTTTATCCTTTCTTGAAATTTTACATATTGCCTATGATTTGCCTGTAAATCTCATATATACAGAAATGAGCAAATCAATCATAGAATTATAATATTTGTACCTAAGGATGGGTTGTTGTCTCTGTTTTCCTTTCTCTCCTTTATCCTCATAAATAGATCATCAAGGTATAGTTCAGCTAACATGTGCTCTGGAAGATGTTATAACTTTGTGCCTTGACTAGTTTTTCCTGACATGCACTTAAGACATGAAATCGCTCTAGCATTATGACAAGCAAACTGTATTTGAAAGCATTAAGATCTCTCCTCTTCAAAACACAAAATCTATATACTTTGTGATGTCATGCGCTTATTACACCCCTTCTTTGCTTGTCAAAACAAGGCCAAAGAAAGCATTGTCAACATTCTGCTTATCTGACATATACCTGTACTCACGTTCCACTGGTTTCTCCTGGGCTCCACTGTCTAGTCTGGACCATATGACGAGTCATCTCTATAGTAACCCTGCTAGACCCCTTAATCTCTTTGCTCCCTTACCATTCTCATATCAACCTTACCTTTCCTGTTTTCTCCACTTTTGCCAATAGGCTGCTGATTTCACTGGCGATAGGAGAATAGGCTAGTTTCTCTTTAAATTATAATTTATTATATATTCATGCTATCCATCATATATATATATATATATATATATATATATATCTCAGACATATACAGATATGTATATCTGTAATAGCTTGAAACTCAATTTCATTCTGATGTACCTTCCTCTACAGTCTGTGAAGCTAAAAACTACATTTCCCAGACTCTCCTACAGTTCAGGTACTGGCTGTGACCGAGAGGCAGAGGTGTAGCTCAGTTATTCTCTTTTGGTGTGAACCTAAGAGGAGTGGTACTTCCTTAGAGCCAACAGTTACATGCTGCTAAGATGGTATATTCTTGAAGTCTGGAGTTTCACCAGTGCCTTTCCTATTCTCCTCCTTCTTACCTGTGGGAGAGCTCACGGCTTTCCTGGCAGACTAGTTCTGCACTGTGGCTCTGGGTGTTGTTCCAGGAAGTTCAGTGTCGAGTTTGTGACTTCATTCTTTCCAAAGATATGTAAGCACCTGCCTGTATGAAATCTCTCTTGGTTTAAAGTAAAGTAGTTTCTGTTATTTGCAGCTACCCCCGGACCTATACTCCAGCCTTAACGTTATTTTCTCTACTTCTCAGTATCCTTTTTACTTGCTGTTACATGACTCTCAATCTCACTCCCTACAGCGTCTACTGCAAACATTTTCTACCTCTGTCATCATGATTTTGAGCATAAAACCTCACCTCACAGTTTACAAATAAATTATTTTACTGCCACACATTCCCTTAAGTTTTCTACTGCCACCTGGGCATGTTTTCTGTGTTTTAACCCAGCGTCTCCTTCGATTCTCCCCACCACCACCACCACCCCCGCCCCCCACCCCCGCCCCTGTAAGTGTTCGCCTCCTCTGTCAAGTTAACCCTTTAATGTGCTCGTGATTTCTATCCTCTCACCACCTTCTGAACCTTGGTCTGTCAATTTATTCTTTTTCTTGCATCTTCAATTTTTCCTCTCCAGTCTCTCTCTCCTTATCCTACTAATATATTCAAGATGTTTTGGCCATAAAATTTAAATAAAACAAAAGCTCCTTACATTTCTTTCCTCCAATATCTCTCTTCCTTTTGCCATCAGATTTTTGCAAATGGTGGTTGCATTTACTACCATTCATCTACTTTCATCTTATTACCACCCAATCACTTCTTAACTCTCTACTGATGAAGCTGCCTCATAGGATACCAACGGTCTTTTAGTTTACACACTCTGCGGTACTTGTTCCAAAAGTGCAGCCTTCAAACTTGGAATTTTGTGCTAGTTCTACTACTTATGGACTCCAATTCCCATTTTACCCCTCTGAAAATCGTGGATAATAATAGCATATTCTTCCCCCAGAGTGCTGAGTGGATTAAACAACACGTAACATGTAAAGGGCTTAGGATATTTCCTTGTATGTGATAAGTACTTGATAAATATTAGCTAATAATACAATACCAATAATAGTCATTATGGAATGTGAGGGTTGGCAATCCTCTCTTTCCTGAAATGGATTGGCTTGGATCTCAGCCTATGGTCTGTAAAGACAGGATTTACCAACCTCAACAGGATCATCCTTTAAACCAGGTTTTGGCCTTTCTCGTTATTCTTTTTCTATCCTCTCCTGCCCATCAAACAAGGCCAGCACCCCAGTGATCCATCTCCCTAAGGCTGTTATATCAAAAATGTAGGCCTATATATCATTTATTCATTAACTCAGAGACATATTCAGAGAAACCAGGGATTAATTATTATTGATTAAATGCTTTATCGTGCTCAGAAGACCCAAAATTTTGTCACCAGACTTCCCCTACCATTTTAACATGATTTCTAACTTATTCCTTAAAAAACTAATAAATGTTGAAAGAATAACATACTCAATATCTACACCTAAGCATATGGGTCCCTTTCTCAAGTCGAGTATTCTGCACATCTACCTTCTGAGACAGTTTCCTTTCTTCTTTTCCTTGGCTACTCTCCCATTTTCTGAAAGGTAGTGATTACCTAAGGATCTATAAACTCTAGTTCTGCTTCTCCCTTGCTAATTAAATCACTTCCATAGCTTCTACTCTCACCCAAATGCCTCCCCAAACTATATTACTCTGATGTCTTCGAAAGTCAGTTTCACATTCCGACAGTTTACTCAATTTCTCCACCTGGATGCCTGCTCTACCTTCAAACTCAACCCCTACAGACCCATACCACTTTATAATAATTCATTTATGAAATGTATTACTTTCCATTTGTATAATTTTTTATTCTTGTCTGATCTCCTAGATGAGACTGTGAGATCCCCGAAGACAGAGTCTATGTTTAACTCCTTCCGTGCCCTTAACAAGCTTATCATCGTATCCTATGTAGAGAAGGTGCCTGATACTTATTCGCTGGCTGACAATGGATGATTGTTATGATAGCAAATGATGAGACTGCTGTGCATTAAAATCTCACCAATTCTTTTTCTTTTCTGAATCTTTTTAGAAACCGACCTCAAATTAACGGGTAAATGAGAGACTGGGAGAAAACATCTGTATTGGCTAAAAATGACAAAGGAAAAACTAGATCATACGAAGTACCCCTGCAAACTAACATGAGAAGAAATATAATAGAAAAAGACATAAATAGGCAATTTATAGGCTGGCAAAGCCAAGCACTAACTAAGATTGGAGAAGTGCCAAATCTCGCTTAAGTAACCACACAAATGTTAATTAAAACAGTGAGGTACCAATTTATAGCTATCATCTTCATAAAATTGAAAAGTTAGATAATACCAAAAGTTATTAAGGATGTAGGATAGAAATCATAACAGAATATTGATAGAAGTATAAGTATTGGATGGCCATTGTGAAATGCAAGCTGGTAATCTTTAGTAACACAACTATGCAGATAACCTCTGACCTACCAATTCCATTGCTGTGTTATACCCCAAAGAAATTTTCCTACAGATCCAAAAGGCAATATTTGAAGATGTTCCTATCAGTGTTGGTTATAATGTCAGAGAGGCAGAGGCAGCAGATAGAAGCAATGACTCTTATGGCAATATAGAAAGGCCTCCTTAAAAAGTTGAGTGAAAACTGAACACAGTATGTAATATAATGCTATTTTTATACTTGAACACACACAAAAAAGCTGTGTATTTTTCAAGGGTATATATATATACACACACAAAGATAGATTCAACTCATTAGCATAAGTGCCCTTGGCGAGTAGGAACGTAACTGGGGAATAAATTCATTAAGATACATCAAAGGCCTTAAAGGTTCATTTTCTCCTGTGAATCGTACTTCTAGGAATTTCTCTTAAGAAAACAATTTGTTTTCAATGCCCACAAAGATGTAAGGCAGCTTTGATTATAAGAGTAAAAACTGGAGAGTGTCCAGTAGCAGAGAAATAGTTTAATAACTGTAGTACAGTCATATTATTAAATAGTACTCAGCCACTACAATCATGTTTTCAGGGAATTTTTAATGACATGGGAAAATACATTCTTTAAGAAAAAACAAACATAATATAAAACAAAGATTCCTTTTGTTCAAAAGAAGTATATAGACACACAGAAAATAGTGAAAAAATAAGTACTTTGAATGTTGCATTGTGAGAGATTTTAGCTTCCCAAACTGTCTATGATGAGCTGTATTCCTCTTATTGCCAGAATTACATGCGTGTACAGATTTAGATGTAGTTATAGATATAACTTTCCTAGGTTGTATACTTTTTCCTATAAGATTCATTGCACCTCTTATTTAAAGTGCTGTAGCTAAGTAATCCATCAGCTGAACTCATTCACTAACACTAGCTGTAGTGAATATTTATAGATTGGAAATGGTATTTAATTGACTTGAGAAAGATGCATTTTGCCATCTAAATTTTATAGTGCATCTCTGAAATGTGGAAAAGCTCACAGGATTACAAAGAGAAGCCAGTATTGCTTAGCTGGGGACCCCACAAAATGATCCTCTAAATATGGCCTAAATCATTTCAACTGCAATCCATATCATCTCTCTTTGCCTAAAGCAGGTCCAAGATGCTCCCTAGGTAGTTAAGAGACTGGGACAAGAAGGGGTATGTTATCAGATTCCTTATTTTCACCCTTTCCAATATTTTGTTAAGGAAAAAAATGCACACTTGATTAGTTTAAGGAAAAAAATACACTTTATTGAGAAACTGTTAAAATAGCAACTCTGTTCTCAGAGGCAGGATCCATTATATTCTCTACCTTGGTTCCCTAGCTGATATACACAAAGGAGAACTTTTGTAAACTAGTTGTTTTTTTTTTTAACTGAAAAATTAACACACAATGATGATTAGATTTATGCTCAAGGCGGTGCAGTAACTTTAATCTTTGACTACCCCATTAGTTGCAAAAACATGGCAATGTTAGATAAATATAAGAAAAGAAAACCTCATAGGGCTTTGTCTATATAAATAATTTGATTGAGAAATGTATTATGAGATTCATGGGCTCTTGTGAGATGGAGGGATTTACTGATGAAAATTCAGAATGATGGATAGAGAAGAGATACTTACATAGTGTTTATTGTCCAATTAGTATGTGTGAAGATTCTTTCTTCATACTATGCAGGCACCATCTCTTCCTGTACATGACCAGGACCATCTCTTCACATTCTTTATTGTTAAATATGCTCTTCCTGGCTGATTTCATACCTCCCATGATAAGAAAAAGATAGCTCTTTAGAATCTGTTTGTGTTCATGTGATACAGATTTTCTTGTTCTGCAGTGTCTTAATACCATTACTTAATGTTAGTTTCATCATTACTCATGAGTCTGCATTCTCCATCCTGCCATCCATGAATACTGATTTCTGTTGACTCTCTCAAACATTGTGTTGTGCTTTGTTGATGATGACCTCAAATGCAAGTCATACTCAGAGTATGCAGAAAAATGTGAATTATAATTTGTTTTCTGATGTTGTTAAATTTACCTTTCAGAATTTTATGGAATAAAGGTAAAATAACATATTTTCCAACACTGTTTTCTCTTGAACTTTTTTAGGCCATAATCAGTGCCTTTTTAGATTGTACAGTGTTAATTGTACCCCTGCCTTCCACATACCATCACTAACAAAGAGGATAGGTAAGGCCCCTATGGGCAGAGAAAAAGAGTGGTCCTATTCACTCAAGGATATCCATCCCTAGTTCAGCATGGCATAAAACCAGTCCAGGAGAACATGGCATCTACCTGGGAATAGTGCCAAGAGAGGACATTGATCAGAAGAGCTCTAGCATTGTGGACTCATGGTTTCAAAATCTCTCAGAGGAGGAAGGCATGGCCATCCAGAGGATGCCTGACCAGATGGTAAAGATGGTGAGATAACCAGTTTCAGGGACAGAAGACAATCAGTAAAAGCCTGAGACCCTCCTCTTCTCCACTGTCCTTGGGTGTTGCACACCAGAGGTGACGTTGTGGTTAGAAGACAGATGGGCAAAAGTCAATACACAGTATGAGACACCTGATCAAGCCCCAAATCAGAGTGTCAGCAGCATTCTGGTGGCCCAATCTCATACTATTGCATGAAATAAATACTACACAGGTCAGCAGTAATAATCCATTTACTAAGCTGCCCTCCTGGAACAATAATAAGGCCACAGTAATTTAGCATAACCCATAGGGTCCAGTCCTGGAAGTCTTTGGAATATCTGGTTGAAACCATGGATTAAGTAGAAGGTAGACGGTCTAAAGCAAGTGGAGGATGAAAACTGGGACCAGGGTCCATGTGGATCCCAGTACAGGCATGAAATGCCTGTACTTCTCAGACAGCCCTGCTGGCTAAGTCCCATTTTGGCAAGAGAAGAGGAATTAGAAATTTTCACAAAGTGCTTCTGGCAGCTAGGACCCATGCAAGACAGGGTCTGAGCATGGCAAGCCCTGTCTGGATGGTGTTACTTGTCCTTGCCAACTCAAGGCATCAGAGGACGACTTTAAAAATTTCAAGGAAGGGGCTTCCCTGGTGGCGCAGTGGTTGGGAGTCCGCCTGCCGATGCAGGGGACGCGAGTTCGTGCCCCGGTCCGGGAAGATCCCACATGCCGCGGAGCGGCTGGGTCCGTGAGCCATGGCCGCTGAGCCTGCGCGTCCGGAGCCTGTGCTCCGCAACGGGAGAGGCCACAACAGTGAGAGGCCCGGGTACCACAAAAAAAAAAAAAAAAAAAAAAAAAAAAATTTCAAGGAAGGTAGGGGATTCCCTGGAAGTCCAGTGGTTAGGCCTCCACGCTCTCACTGCTCAGGGCCTCGGTTCAATCCCTGGTCAGGGAACTAAGATCCCGCAGGTTGTGTAGCACAGCCCCCCAAAAAAAGTTTTTTCTAAGGAAGGTATACCAAAGCATAAGGCTCCTGAAGTGTGGGCCTGGTATAGTTCCTAGTTTGCCCTGGCTTAAAAGCAGTATTGCCAGGATAGACTGTGCCTGAGAATGGAGAGGGTTTTTTTAAAAATGTAAGGCATTTATGAAAAAAATTATCAGTAATACAAGGAAATAGGACCAAAAGACCAAAAAATAAGGAGAAAAAAACAGATGAGAGAATGGAGTATCTAGATGATACAAATATTTGGTCATCAGACAAACACTTTTAAATAACTGGGATTAATAGTCTTAAGAAAGTAGATGACAGTTATAATCCATAAAAAATCAAATGGAAATACTGGAGGTGAATAAAATAATAAAATATGTTTAATATCAGGTTAGACACATCAGAAGAGAGGATTATTGGCCCGGAATATGGGTCTGGACTGAATCATGGAGAGAAAAAAGATGGAGTATGTAGAAAAGACCTGCAGCTTCAAAAAGCTCTATGAAAAAAAAAGCTCTATGAACTTCCAGCAGGATAAATACAAAGAAAACATTATTTAGTCACTTCATAGTAAGACTGCTGAAAGCAAGAGGAAAAACGCATATGAACTTCAAAGGAGCAACAATAAGACTTACAGCAGACTTTCTGAGGAAAATATGGGATGAGATCTTTAAAGCACTGAAAGACAGTCATCTGCCAGTCTGTAACCCAATAACTGAGAAAGGTGCTTTGAAATGAAGATTTTTCAGACAACTACCAAAAGAATTTTTCACCAACAGACCTCTACTCAAAGAAATTCTAAAGTGAGTTCTTCAGGAAGAAGAAAAATGATTAAAAAAAAGCAGCATTGAAAGTCATGAAGAATTGATGAGCATTGTAACAGATTAACACAGAGTAAATATAAATGTATGCAGAATCAAAATATATGACAACAATAACACAAAAGAGGGGGAAGGAATTAAATAGAGTTCAAGTGTGTTAAAATCCTTGCATTATCCAAGACAGGATAAAATCTTAATGTATAGTTAACTCTATTAAGTTAAGGATGCATGCTGTAATCTTTAGGTAACAACTAAAAGAATAATAAAAGCTAGTAGAGAGGGGTGATAGAAGTTTTTAATACCCGATTGACCTAAAAGAAGTATGAAAGTAAATAATAAGGAACAAAGACCAGAGGCAACCAACAGAAGATAAATAGTAATATGGTTGATTTAAACTAAATATACCAGTAATTATATCAAATGTGAATGGACTAAATATTCCAATTAAACAGACATCCTCTAGACAAGACAAGAGGTTGGCAAACTTCTACGTAATCGGCCAGGTAGTGTTTTAAGTTTTGAGGACTACATATATCTCAACTGCATATTCTTCTTTGTTTTTAACCCTTTAAACATGTAAAAACTATCTTTAGGTGGCAGGCGATATTTGGCTCCCAAGTTTGCCAAGTTACACAATGATGATGATAATCAAAATAATATCTACTTAGGGCCTACTATGTACTGGGAACACTTATCAGAACATTATACGTGTAAATTCATTTAAATATCTATTTCACATTATTATAATGCTTTAATCTCCATTTTACAAAAGAGGAACTTGAAGCATAGTTATGTTAACTAACTTGCTTATGTCTTACAGTGAGTAAAATAGCAAAACCAGGCAGTCTGGCTACAGAGTTAACCTTCTTATTGAGTTGACTAGTAGCATGCCTGGCTAACGTGCGTTCCACAGGAAAACAGTAGCATATGGTTAGAAGGATCTTGCATCTGAAGGCTAGAGATTAGGACCAGTCAGGGACTTGAAATATCCTAAAGAAGGTCCAGATTCCAGTAAGAATTATTGAGTTTTTCAATAATCAAGGCTGTTGATTTATGCCATTTTTAGTGGTAGCTCAGAATCCATTTTCCTTTATCAAATTTAAATTATTTTCAGTCTTCAGTAAAGGACATTTCTAAGATACCCGTTGTCCCAGTGTGATGCTGATCTGCATTGGATTTTAAGACAATCTAGGCAACTGCCTGTTCTACTTCTATGATCTTACAGATAGGCATGGATCAACTATAGCATGTTGGCCTATAAATTCCTTGTAGCAAGTGGCCTAGATTAATCTGAAAATGGTTTGGAAATTTGTAAAGTTGCAGTTTATGTCTCGACTAATAATGTTTTCTGTTTTTTTTTTAATAACAACTATAAAGTCGTTTCTTGCTCAAATTACAGGTTAACGTCTTTATTAGCTAGTGTGCAATGTTTAAATGTTTATCCAAGATCAATACACAAATGATCATTTTCAAAATCTTTGAAATTTTTTATTTCTCAAAGATCTTATAGAAGAAAAGTGGATACAATTAAGATGTATAGTTTACAAATAACTATAAGTGTGAAGACTAATTTTATCCTTTTCTTTATTTTAGAAAAAAGGCAGATGAAAGAAAATGTTTAAAGTAAACATTAGTGGACTTCCCTGGTGGTGCAGTGGCTAAGAATCCACCTGCCAATGCAGGGGACACGGGTTCAAGCCCTGGTCCGGGAGGATCTCGTATGCCGCGGAGCAGCTAAGCCCGTGCGCCTCAACTGCCGGACCTGTGCTCTGGAGCCTGCGAGCCACAGCTACTGAGCCCACATACCACAATTGCTGAAGCCCACGTGCCTAGAGCCCATGCTCCACAACAAGAGAAGCCACCGCAATGAGAAGCCCGTGCACTGCAACGAAGAGTAGCCCCCACTCACAGCAACCCAAGAAAGCCTGGATGCAGCAACAAAGACCCAATGCAGCCAAAAATAAAACAAATTAAAAAAAAACTAAACATTAGTGATATCAGAATGCAATGAATTTTTAGCTGAGGTTCAAATGTTCAATTAAGCATTTTATGTACTGTAAGTATATTGAGGACCCTGAAGTATATTGTCTGAGAGTTATAAATTAGGCATTTAAAAAGTGTCCTAGTAAAATTTTACCATACAAAGTCTAGGATACAGACTATTTCCAGAGTCAATTTTACCAATAAATTAAAATATATTCAGTAACATCATGTCCTTATTGATTTCTTCCTGAGAGTTAATTTAGTTCTTAAAATAAGCACTAGTGCTATATTTTAAAATATTATTTTGAACAGAAGTAAGTCTGAAAAGAAGTACTATAGCATCAGAAAGAGACAAGTTTCCCCTTAAATCTCAGTTCATTTTGTGCAACACTAAACCCTGTAAGTAAATCACTTACATATTTGAAACCATTAAGTGAATCAAGCATTACTACAGTGAACACACACACAAAATATCTGATTCCCATTGGCATTAAATATTTAAGTGCAAGTTTAAAGTTTCCTTCCCCTTACACATGGGACGTTTAAAAGCCCCGGTGGTAAACTCATTTTAATTTTGCTTGTTTCCATTCTTCATTCCTCTGGCAACTTCAGTCTTTTACCAAATAACTGTCCCTATCATTTGGCTGAGTTTCTTCCAGCAACACAAGAAGAGAGGAGGAATCACTGGAGATGTTCTTACTGAGACCAAACATGTGGGGTTGCAGTAGTGGGCAGCTTTTAATTATTCTTCAATAACAAGAGCCCTCAAAGAAGTTTCAGGGGCAGTACAATTTTGTTCACTGAAGATTTCCCTATAAAGACATTTTCCATAGGAGAACATCCTGCACACCTCTTTATTTTTTTAATTTATTTGTTTTTTCTCCAGTTTTATTGAGACATAATTGACATACAACAATGTATATATTTAAGCTGTACAGCATGTTGATTTAACTTACGTAAATCATGAAATGATTATCACAGTAAGTTTAGTGAATGTCCCTTATGTCATATAAATACAAAATTAAAGAAATAGAAAAAAATTTTTCTGTGATGAGAACTCATGACTTACTCTCTTAACAACTTTCATGTATAACATACAATCTACAGATTCAATGCAATCCCTATCAAAATACCAATGGCATTTTTCACAGAACTAAAATAAATAATTCTAAAATTTGTATGGAAACACAAAAGACCACTCCCCCCCAACCCTAAACAGCCAAAACAATCTTGAGAGAGAAGAATGAAGTTGGAGGTATCACACTCTCTGATTTCAAACAATACTACAAAGCTACAGTCATCAAAACAGTATGGTGCTGGCACAAAAGCAGACACATAAGTCAATGTAACAGACTAGAGAGACCAGAAATAAACCCACACATATATGGGCAAATAATCTATGAGAAAGAAGGCAAAAATATACAATGGAGAAAAGACAACCTCTTCAAAAAATGGTGTTGGGAAAACTGGACAGCTACCTACAAAAGAATCAAACTGGACTGCTCTCTCACACCATGCACCAAAATAAATTCAAAGTGGATTAAAGACTTAAATGTAAGACCTGAAACCGGAAAACTTCTAGAAGAAAATACAGGCAGTACTCTCTTTGACATGGGTCTTTGGTGACATTTTTTGGGGTATGTCTCCTCAGGCAGGGGAAACAAAAACAAAAATAAACAAACATAATTACATAAAACTAAAAAGCTTTTGCACAGCAAAGGAAACTACTAATAAAATAAAAAGATAGCCTACAGAATGGGAGAAGATATTTGCAAACAATATATCTGGTAAGGGGTTAATACCAAACAATACAAAGAACTCATACAACTCAATAGCAAGAAAGCAAACAATCTGATTTAAAAATGGACAGAAGACCTGAATAACCATTTTTCCAAAGAATACATACAGCTGGTCAACAGGCACCAAAAAAGATGCTCAACATCACTAATCAACAGGGAAATGCAAATCAAAACCACAATGAGATAACACTTCACATCTGTCAGAATGGCAATTATCAAAAAGACAACAAATAACAATGTTGGCGAGGATGTGGAGAAAAGGGAACCCTCATGGACTGTTGGTACGAGTGTAAATTGGTGCAGCCATTATGGAAAACAGTATGCAGATTCCTCAAAAGATTAAAAACAGAACTGCTGTACGATCCAGCAATTCCACTCCTGGGTTTCTATCAGAGGGAAAGAAAAACACTAATTCAAAAAGATACATGTCCCCAGTGTTCATAGCAGTGTTATTTGCAATAACCAAGATATGGATGGATAAAGAAGATGTGATTATATATATATATATATATATATATATATATATATATATATATCACTCTGCCTGCACACTTCTTTAAAAGAACTGTCTCTGGATCCTCTGTCTTTTCTCTTTCTTTAACCTGATTGCTTCATTCCCTTTTCCTTTCAGGGTCTTCTGCTGCCACCATCCTCAAAACCAGCTCTCAGAAAAGGCTCTGACACATTCGTTCACACTGAGGTGTAATTGACTTGCTGCTCCATCAGGCAGGTATCATGAATCACTTTTTCTGGGAAAATCTGCATTTTAATAGAATTTCTCAAACTGAATGTCTAGTTGTAAAGGGCCCAACATTAGCAAAGAAGACAAAGGTGGAGAAAGAAGCAGCCCTGAAATCACAGTATGCAAATTGCTGTTCAGTCTACCTACTTGTTAGGGTGGACATGACAAAAAGAGGCTAAACTACTTAGGATCACTTGGTAAAATGAGCAGTTAGTTGACCTATTGCCAAAAGAACTTAAACCTGTGAATAGGCAATACGTAAAACTGAAGACAATATTGAGGTATTAGCTTCAATAATTCAACATGCATGTAAGTGTCCACATGCATATAAGATTGATAAGAGATAACACACTTGTCAAAGGAGATATACATTTAAATTTTACCCGTGTTGGCCTTATCACTTCACAGTTACTCTTTGCCATTTTTATGGATGGAACAATAGAGCTGAATGAAAACATGGCTTTAAGATGGTGAAGGGAATTCCCCGGCAGTCCAGTAGTCAGGACTCTGCGCTTTCACTGCCACACAGCACAGCTAAAAAAATAAAATAAAATAAATAAAAGGGTGGAAAAATATCATGGATGTAGCTGGAATTCTTTCTTAAGGAAAAGCGATTTTTTTTGCGACTGGTACAATTTGAAATGGCTGCAATTAGTTTCTTAGTGGGACTAATCACTTGCACAAAGAGAAAACATATCATTTTAGATACAGAATCAGCATTTGATTTGCTCAGCAAATTCCTAATTTGAAGAAAGGAAAATAGCTTCAGGGCCTGGGTGGGCCAGAGTAGTGAACCATGCATGTAAAATGCCAAGCCTTTGATTAAGAATATAAATAATTATTAGCTTATACCACATGGTGTTTCTCCTTTTTTCTCTCTCATGCTCTGTATCTGCAGGGTATTTTACAAAATTTAACTGTGGGGAGGAGGACAAGCTAGGGAAGGGGCCCTGATCCTCGATTATCTCTTGTTAACACAGAATTCTGAATGCCTTATTAAATGCAGATTCTTGTTGTTAGAAGGGTAAGGAAAATCATAGGTGTCAGCTGTGGACAGAATGCAGTAACATTCGGGAGATGCTAAGACACCTTGTTTCTTTTTCTTTTTTTGCTTGTTTTTGTCCCCTTTACTATTGTTTTATTAAGCAAGTAATATATATTTATTTTTTAGGAAAGTACATAATGCGGATTAAATTTTTTTTAGCCATTAAAAAGAATGAAATAATGCCATTTGCAGCAACATGGATGGACCTGGAGATTACCACACTAAGTGAAATAAGTCAGACAGAGAAAGACAACTATCATATGACATTGCTTATATGCTGTCTAAAACAAAAAGGATACAAATGAACTTATTTACAAAGCAGAAACAGACTCAGACTTAGAGAAGGAACTTATGGTTACCAGGGGGGAAGGGTAGGGGGAGAGATAGATTGGGAGTTGGGGATTGACATGTACATACTGCTATACTTAAAATAGATAACCAATAAGGACCTTCTGTATAGCACAGGGAACTCTGCTCAATATTCTGTAATAACCTAAACGGGAAAAGAATTTGAAAAAGAATCGATACATGCACATGTATAAGGGAATCACTTCGCTGTACACCTGAAACTAACACATTGTTAACTATACTCCAATTTAGAATTAAAACTTTTTAATTTAAAAAACTCAGCAACCAAGATAATAGTTTAATGCAATATTTTATAAACTAAAAAATTAATATAAAATCCATGATACATAATGTATAAAATGTTTAATAAAAGTAGTCCAGTGTGATATCCACAAAGAAAAAAAAAATCAACCATAATCCCTGTACACTGATATACTGATTGTTAGTTGAAAATTTAATGTCTAAACTCCATAATGTGTTAAAGCTTTTCCTTAGGAAATCAAGTCTGTGTTTCTTTAGCTTGTTTATAATAGGAAAAAATAAAAGAAACATCCTTAATGTCCAACCATAAGGAATCCAGTAACGATAAATGTTATGTATAAATACATATGTGTTTATATGCCTGAGGCTTATTTAATGGTATCAGACTATATGTATTGTAAGACACCTTGTCTCTGGTTCCTTTTTTCTAAAATGACAAGTAATTCTATATTTGAAAACTAAATATGGACATATTCGGTTTAGGTAATAGGACTTTCATGTTAAAATTACCATAGAGATTTTGCAGACTTCTTTTTTCCATATTTTTTATTTATGGAATTAATTTTAATGAAGTAATTCTTATTCATCTCCAGTGGATATAAAGCACTACTACTATCTCAGTTTCTTAGTAAAAAAAAAAAAAAAAAGCGTATTTTGGGCTAAACTTTTTTCTGAGAATCAAAACATTGAAATTTGATGGAGTGGCTTTTGGACTTTAGGAAAATGTATTAAACTTGAAGAAACTGCCTGAATATACAGACATACAGAATAATGTGGGAAATTTGTGTAATTATTCAGAAAAATTCAATATATACTCTCAGTCTGTTTCCTTTCAAGGAAGAATTAGTCTAAATACTAATAATCCAAATATATTGTGTCAATTGAAGGGACCAATCTCCTAAACAGAAATGAGGGTTAGAGAGCCATTTTACACTTATATTTCTGTCTCTGAGGATGTAAATGTCAGAGCAGACCTCCCAGCTCACCTCTTAACATCTAAAGGAATTGTGTTTGCTCAGTCTTTACAAAGACAACAAATGGATACATTAACTGCAACCCTATTATGAGCAGTTTATTTTCAGGTAATTTAAAACAAGGAACCGGCCATGATACCCAGTGTTGGCCTGTAGTTTACCTCCAAGCCCCCCCGTCTTGAGGGTGTAGTAATTTATGAACCGGTGCCTAACAGGATGTTCATGGCTCATTGTCTTAGCTGTGTGCCTCTGATCCACCATGTATTCCTCATTTTACTTTGACCCACATTTGTCCGGCCACTTTCAAATACTAACGTATTATTCAGTATTTGTAGAGAACTTGAGTTACTTTGACTGCAACTGTTCTAAGTTCTTCCCTTAGATTATAGGCTTTCTGTTTCTTGGCAGAGTTCATTCACTTTTTGCCTTCTTTGTTTTAATCTTGTCCTAATTTCCATTGTTCAAATGTGTATAACTCGAGACATGCAAGAAGGACTCTCCTGGGTCATGTTTTTCTACATGATATTTTTCTCCTCTTGTCTATTTCCTAAAAGTTGGAGAGAGATTTTATAATCTACCATGGATATTGGTAGGAAGAGAAAGAAATCTTTAAACCCAGAGCTGTGTGGAGGTCTTTTCCCAGTATGCAAATTTTTCATTTTTTTCTCATTCACATTCAAGGTCCTTGCTGCCAAGAAAATGTTTTCCATGGTGGAGAGAATTTCTTGGGTAAGTGTATAGGAATGATCATCAGTAACGTGATTCATGATCTATGTCCTTACCCCCAAAATAATAATTTTCTCTGGAATCCTTTATTTCAGAAGTAGAATACATCTTCAGAAAGTTCAACTTTAGATGTATGATACAGAGGTTTTGAGGTGTGGGTGTATTTTAAAATATAAAGAACAGACTTATGTTTTAAAACATTCTCAGTTTGGCCTGGATTGGAGGAAAGATGAAAATTGGAGGTTTACAATGCTGTATATTCTTCATACCTGTCATTCAACCATACACGCTTTGTAAGACAAAAAACGTTCATTCATTTGAAAAAATGTATCGCAGACTCACTAAGTGTTATATATCATTTTAGGTGCTATGGAATCACAGCGAAGATAAACTCCAGAACTTACATTCTAGTGGGATGACCAGATAATTAACAAATAGCTAAATAGATGTATAAAATCAGATGCTTAAAAATAATGAAGAAAAATAAAAGAGGGTAAAGATATAGAGAAGATCAAGGTGTGCTATTTTAGGTAAAGTGGGTTTGGGAAGGCCCATCTATGGAAGAAGGAGAGTTCCAGGAAGGTGGAAGAGTTACACAAAGGTCACAGGCAGGAGAGGGCATGGTTCTTGAAGGACAGCAAGGAGCCAGTATGACTAGAGTGGAGTGAAGGGGATGGGGGACAGGAGCAGGGCATGAGCCCAGAGAGGTCGCCAAGGACAGAGCATGCAGAGCCCTGTAAACCATGGAAAAAAGGGATTCATTCCCAACGTGACAGGAAACCACTGGAGAACTGAAGTCAGGGTAGTGCATGTGATTCAAAGTAAGTTTTGGCTTTAAAACATCACTCTGGTTGTTGTGTGAGAGTCGCCTATAGAAGATCAAGCTGGGAGTAGGGAAATTAATCGAAAGCCTATAGCTGTGGTCCAGACAAGAGATGAATGCAGCTCGGATTAGGATACTAGCAATGAAAGTAGTGAGAAACAGTCTGTTTCATTTTACGTTCTACATTTAGAACGTAGAAACCATAGGATTTGCTAATAGATTGGATATGAGGTGAAAAGAAAAAAGAGTCTCAAGGATGACTCCAAGATTTCGGCCAATAAATCATCTAAGATAATTCTCAGATGATCAGGGTGGAAAAGGTCTCCTGGTGTTTCTAGCTCATCTGGGAGCACTGATAGCAGACCCAGAGCATTCCCTCTAAGTCTCTGGTGTTTACCTGCTCTGCTCTAAACACATCTGATGTTGGCATGGGCAGCTGTCTTTTTCGGTAATTTTTAACTGTGTGAGCAGCCAATGATGCATTAGGTCTTGCATGGCAGAAGTTTAGACTAATTTGGGGGTCCAAACTTCTGTATGTGTTTAGTAAATAAAGCTTGCTAACTGTGTTCTTCAAGTCTTATTTGCTTACTAATTTTTTGTTGTTTTATCTATCAAACTTAGAGTAAAGGTGCTGAAACCTCCCATTATACTTGTGCAGTTTCTCCTATAGCTTCATACATTTTTCTTTACATTTTTTGAGGTCAATTTATTATTAGAGGTGTATCACTTAAGAATTGTTATATCTTTCATTATTAAGAAGTAAATTTTTATTATTGTATAATGACATCTCTTATCCTTAAAAATAATTTCTAAGATAAAATCTATTTTGTAGGATATTGTATAGAAACTCAACTTTCTTTTGGTTGCATTTCTTTTTCAACATCTTTATTGGAGTATAATTGCTTTACAATGGTGTGTTAGTTTTCTGCTTTATAACAAAGTGAATCAGCTATACATATACATATATCCCCATATCTCTTCCCTCTTGCATCTCCCTCCCTCCCACCCTCCCTATCCCACCCCTCTAGGTGGTCACAAAGCACTGAGCTGATCTCCCTGTGCTATGTGGCTGCTTCCCACTAGCTATCTATTTTATATTTGGTATATATGTCCATGCCACTCTCTCACTTTGTCCCAGCTTACCCTTCCCCCTCCCCATATCCTCAAGTCCATTCTCTAGTAGGTCTGCGTCAAAAAGTTAACTTTTTTATATACCTAATACATGCACATAGTATGAAATGCAACAATACAAAAGAATGTACAGTAAAATCTCTACTTCCTTCCCACCTCCGTCTCCTATTTTTTTTTTTAATCTTCTTCCAACTGTCTTCTTCCTGCTGCCAAAAGTTGAGGAGGTTCTTAGAAAACACATTCTGGGTTAGGTTCTTCTCATGCATGTTCTCCCAGCAATCCGTACTTTCCTATCATTAACACATAATTTCTTGCTTACTTGTTCGTCTCTATTATAGATTGTCAGCTTCTTGAAGGATGGGATATTCTCTATCTTGTTTTATTCCCAGCATCTAGCACAATAAATCTACCTTAGTACATAGTACAATATATATTTGTTGAATGAATATCATCAATAATCGATATTTACCAAGTGTTTAGGATAAATTGGAATAAGTATTGTACTAAGATCATTATTTATGGCAGTAGATGGATATGCCCCACCCATATTCCCCATGCCTTTACTATTTCAGTACACACAGGACAAACTTCCAAATGTATTTCTTTGCCTGAGGGTTTTCTCTGATCACCCAAGCCCAAAATGCAAGGGATTAATGATCTTCTCCCACCACCACCAGTAGCCCTCAACAAATGACTGATGGGAGGTGGGGTAAAAATACCCAATTCCTTTGCCCCTACGGTGGGATAACTCTGGGGTATGTGTCCTACATTTGCTTCCAGGATTTCAAAGCAAGATCAAGCCCCAGTTACCTATAATGGTAACTTGTTTGAAAATGTACCAGTTGATACCGATGATGTCCTGAAATTAACATTGTTGTCTCTAATTGGTCTAACTTGGATCATGTTCCTTTTCTGAACCAATCACTATCCCCAGTCTGGTTGGCCAGCCTTGGGTCACATGCCCACCCTTGGAATATATTTCACCAGAATCAAAAAGATTAAGAATGAGAAAGAGAAGAAAACCAGAGGCCATTTCCAGAAAGTATTGTGATTAGATGTGGAATAGCCAAAGAACAACTATATTCCATTATAGACAGAGGACTGAGACTCACTGAAAAAGAAAAAAGATTTTTTTTCATTAAGATTTATAGCTAGTCTGAATTATTTATCAGGCCTTCTAAGGAAAATAATATTTCTCTATTTTAAACTTTCCCATAGAGCATAAAATGAAAGATTTCTTTTTTAAATAAGATAGATATTTTTCTTTGGTGGGAGCATGATAACACCCATCCCCAGTGAGGCCACAGGCCAAGCATTTGGCTTTTACAAACATATTGAAATATTATTCACCTCTGCAAAGATACCTGAATGGACAGAATTTTTTGAAACAATATTTTAAGGAGTTTTCATAAAGAGATAAATATTTTGAGCAGCTGGCCATAGAAAGTTTGAGGTGTCAGCAATCTGACATACTTGAAGTTTCTTACATTAACTAGCATAAAACTGAGATTTTCTCTTTAAAGTGTCCCTTTTCTGCTTCCAGTAAATGCCTCAAACCTCAAGGATTAAGCTTCTCAGCAAACATTCCTATTCTTTTACTCTCTTACCTTCTGCTGTCCTAGAAACACTAAATTTCTCATCAATTCAGTATGTTCAACTACAGGAATACTAATACCCCCTGCCCACCATCTTCAATGTACAATCTAATTAGCTAAGGAATCACCAGCTCTGTGGATGGATTGGGAGCTCAGCCTTATCTCAAGACTTGTTGTTTGGTAAGTTGTCTCTTAAATCAAGATGCATAATAAAGACGGGTCCTCTGAGCACACACTCTGAGTGTCTTTTTATTTTTTTTTGGCCACACCTTGCGGGATCCTATTTCCTCAACCAGGGATGGAACCCAGGGCCCTCGGCAGTGAAAGTGTGGAGTCCTTAACCACTGGACCACCAGGGAATTCCCCTGAGTGTCTTTCTCTTAAGTAGGTAAAGCAGGAGGTGCATCTAAACTATCCCTAAGATGTTCAGAGAAGGGAAAAGCCAATTATTCTTTCATTGACCCATTTTTCCTAATAATAGCTCACAATAGAATATGAAATGTTGGTGAGGAAATTGGAGAATTGGTTGAGTGGCACTTTTCCCCTGTCTTTGGAGAGCAGCATCAAGGTGGGGCAAAGGAAATGGCTGTATCTTTTTTCTGTTAATTTTATTGGGGTCTAGTGGATTTACAATGTTCTCTTAGTTTCAGCCGTACAGCAAAGTGATTCAGTCATTTATATACATATATTCATTCTTTTTCAGATTCTTTTCTCATATACATTATCACAGAATATTGAGTAGAGTTCCGTGTTCTATACAGCTGGTCCTTGTTGTCTATCTATCTTATATATAGTAGTGTGTGTTGACTGTATCTTAAAGACTAAGTCTCCTTCCTGGCTCTATAGGGATCAAGAGAATGATTAGAAAGAGAGGACCAGAAAGAAAGATCAGACCATTCCTCCAAACCTGATATGACCTTTCCGCAGGCCAGGTTCAATCCCTGGTTGGGGAACTAAGGTTCAGCGAGCCACGCGGTGAGGCAAAAAAAAAAAAAAAAAAAAAAAGTCACTCTCTATTACCTCTTCCCTCCAGCTCCTGGAAAAAAATGTTGGTTTATCCATACAATGGTATATTATTCAGCAATAAAAGTGGATGAAGTATTGACACATACTGTAACATGAATGAACCTTGAAACATTACAGGAAGTGAAAGAAGCCAGATACAAAGGACCACATACTGTATGAGCTCATTGATATGGAATGCTCAGAACAGGCAAATCCACAGAGCCTTTAGCATTTTTTTTAATTGTGGTAAAGTACACATAACACAAAATTTACCATTGTAACCAGTTTTAAGTTCAGTGTTATTCATTTCATTCACATTACCGTTCAGTCATCACCACTATCCATCCCCAGTACGTTTCCATCATCCCCAAATGAAACTCTATACTCCTTAAACCATGACTTCCCATTCTCCCCTTTCCCCAGCTCCTGGCAACCACCCTTCTACTTTCTGTGTCTATGAATTTGACTCCTCTGAGCCAGTCGTATAACTGGAGGCATATAGTGTTTGTTCTTTTGGTGTCTGGTTTACTTCACTTGGCATATGTTAGATACACACTGTAGCATGTGTCAGAATTTCCTTCCTTTTTAAGACTATATAATATTCCATTGTATGTATACACCACACTTTGTTTAGCCATTCATCTGTCAATAGACATTTGGGTTGCTTCCACCTTTGGCTATTGTGAATAATGCTGCCATGAACCTGAGTGTACAGAGAGCACAAGTGTCTCTGAGATCCTGCTTTCAGCTCTTTTGGGTATATATCCAGAACGGACTTGCTGGGACACAATGTAATCCTATTTTTAGTTTTTATAAGGAACAACAGTACTATTCCCATTAGCATTTGTAAGGAGTCACAGGAGCTTACAGTAAATGAATGCTTCAATCCTATCCATCACTGGTGGGGAGGCAGGACAAAACTGTCTGACAATAGTTTAATTCCAGGCTCCCAAACAATGAGGTAAGAAGCAAGCTATCTACACCTCAACACTTGCACTGCTCTTCATAAACTATCAAGTTAATAAAATGTCTCATTTTTCAAAATTCAGTGACTAAAACCGATATCATTCTCAGCATGTTATCAGCTAACTTAAGGAAAAATTTAAAGTACTGTTTCATTTTTAATAATCCTGTGAGTCAAACTTTCCTCCTTGCTTGAGCAGAGCCTGCCTGTGAATGTTCAGAGGAAAAGCCCATTTATGAATGGATGGTTTCTGCATGTGGCCCAAACAGTAAGTTATACACTGAATTTTAGTCAGAGAGGATTCAGTTTGCATCCCCTAATGGTTTAGTTACAGTCATGCCTCAAGGCATAGGAATAGACGGGATTTTGTATCACCTTACTTTTCTGACTCCTGAGGGAGAACGCAGATTGAAGCAGTTTCTGATCTGGAAAGGAGGAGAGAAGTCCTACCCATTTTCCCTTACCCTGCAGTGCTTTCCTTTATTTTCCATCCTAAATGTCATTCTCCTTGAAAAGAAGATATTCATAGTCTTAAATTCCTCCATTTACCATTAACATGTTCTTTGCAGAAGTAATGGGTAGAAAACCACCAGATGATCTGCCTGATATCAGTGCCCTACGGGGAGGACATTCAACACAGATAAGCTTCCTGTGTTGGGAAACACTCTTCCAGGCCCTGCTAAGATGGGCTCCAACTTAATAAGTCTGTGAATATTTTCCATGAAAATGTCATCTCCTTCTCAATGAAACTCATATTAAGCCATCTCAGAGTTATTCATCTCCCAAATTCTAAGCCAACAAAACCAAGAATCTTAAGTGGTTTTTTTGGGCTTTTTGTTTTGTTTGTTTGTTTTTGTTTTGTGGTGGTTTTTTATTTTTTGGCTGGGGCGGCACGGACTGTGTGATCTTAATTCCCCCAGCAGGAATTGAACCCTTGCCCCCTGTAGTGGAAGCGTAGAGTCCTAATCACTGGACCGCCAGGGAATTCCCCAGTAATTTTTTAAATTAACTAGTTTGCTTCCATTATGTAGTTTGTGGAACATGCATCTTTTTTTTTTTTTTAAATAGATCTTTATTGGAGTATAATTGCTTCACAATGCTGTGTTAGTTTCTGTTGTACAACAAAGTGAATCAGCCGTATGCATATAGATGTCCCCATATCCCCTCCCTCTTGAGCCTCCCTCCCACCCTCCCTATCCCACCCCTCTAGGTCATCGCAAAGCACTAAGCTAATCTCCCTGTGCTAAGCTGCTGCTTCCCACTAGCTATCTATTTTATATTCAGTCGTGTATATATATCGATGCTACTCTCACTACGCCCCAGCTTCCCCCTCCCCGTATCCTCAAGTGCATTCTCTACGTCTGCGTCTTTATTCCTGCCCTGCCACTAGGTTCATCAGTACCATTTTTTTTCTTTTTTTCTTTTATATTCCATATATATGTGTTAGCATACTGTATTTGTTTTTCTCTTTCTGACTTACTTCACTCTGTATTACAGACTCTAGGTCCCTCCACCTCACTACAAATAACTCAATTTCATTTCTTTTTATGGCTGAGTCTGACCCACCCTGCATCCCGGTTTCGTAGGGTGATGTGTACGCTCCCAAGAGTGAACTCCAGGGGAAACATTTGTTACATTTGTTATTCTTTAAATGGAGAAAACTATTTTGCCCATACTGATGAAAGGCCGTCAAGAACTTCCCTCTGCCCATCACTAAAGCCCCATTGCATACACTGACTCTGTCAAAGTCCCCAGGGTCCCTGGTGCTGCTACATTTGCATCAGCCTCAAAGCCACCGTCAGAATGACTGAACCGTGAACCCTCAGAGCTCTACCTGCTGTGGGCAGGAGCCCTGACTTCACTCTTTGATGCATTCCCAGCCTCTGCACCCTTATCTGCCCAAGAATCCACTAGGAAAAATCCCATCATATTCTCCATCCCTATTAACTTCAGCAAACTCAAGAAAGCCAAGACTCCCAGATCATGCTGCTTTACTCCAGTGCTCACTTCCGAAGGCTCTGGGAATCCCTTAATAATCTGTCCCAATCTTTCTTCCCTCTGTAGTCACGGTCACTTTTGCTGTAACCTCCAGAATTCAAATCTGTATCAACAAAATCACCTAGGGAATTCCCTGGCGGTCCAGTGGTTAGGACACCACGCTCTCACTGCCAAGGGCCCGGGTTCGATCCCCGGTCAGGGAACTAAGATCCTGCAAGCTGTGCAGTATGGCCAAAAACAAGCAAAAACAACAAAAACCTCACAAAATCTCCTATACCCTCAATCTCGTCTTGCTGCAACTCTAACCCAGCTCTCCCCTGAAAACACTACTTCTCCTAAAATCCCCTCACGTAGTGACTGTTTTTGTCTCCTATCCCTGGGCTCAGAAGTTGTAGCTGTCCTTTGTGTACTTCATGGCCACTTCCAGACCATGCTTTCTCCTCTTCCCTAAACCCAGCAACTCCTTGGAAGCTCATACTTTTGTCAGCTCTGCCACTATGCCTCCAAGTTGCCGTCACCTACAGCTCTCCAGGTCACTCTCCATCAGTCCTCAAAGATTTTAGCTCTTGCCTCACTGTCAACCTCTCTAGTCATCTCATTATCACTGAGATGATCCTTTCATTAAAATGAGTTCTTGGTCCCTTGATTGCCTCTCTCCAAGGATCTTGTCATTCATGCCATTCAGCCACCTAACTCCAGGGTCATCTAGACCTCATCACCGCCTTTCGCATAATTCACTCTCAAGCACGTTCACTCCAACTTTACTTCACTCCCTCTGATATCTTTTTTTTTTCTATTTTTCTATTCTTTTTTACATCTTTATTGGAGTATAATTGATTTAAATTGGTGTGTTAGTTTGTGCTTTATAACAAAGTGAATCAGTTATACATATACATATGTTCCCATATCTCTTCCCTCTTGTGTCTTCCTCCTTCCCACCCTCCCTATCCCACCACTCTAGGTGGTCACAAACCACCTAGCTGATCTCCCTGTGCTATGCGCTGATTCCCACTAGCTATCTATTTCACGTTTGGTAGTGTATATATGTCCATGCCACTCTCTCACCTCGTCACAGCTTACCCTTCCCCCTCCCCATATCCTCAAGTCCATTCTCTAGTAGGTCTGTATCTTTATTCCTATCTTACCCCTAGGTTCTTCATGACATTTTTTTCCCTTAAATTCCATATATATGTGTTAGCATACGGTATTTATCTTTCTCTTTCTGACTTACTTCACTCTGTATGACAGACTCTAGGTCCATCCACCTCATTACAAATAGCTCAATTTCATTTCTTTTTATGGCTGAGTAATATTCCATTATACATATGTGCCACAGCTTCTTTATCCACTCATCTGTCGATAAACACATAGGTTGCTTCCACGTCCTGGCTATTGTAAATAGTGTTGCAATGAACATTGTGGTACATGATTCTTTTTGAATTATGGTTTTCTCAGGGTATCTGCCTAGTAGTGGGATTGCTGGGTCATATGGTAGTTCTATTTTTAGATTTTTAAGGATGCTCCATACTGTTCTCCATAGTGGCTGTATCAATATACATTCCCACCAACAGCGCAAGAGGGTTCCCTTTTCTCCACACCCTCTCCAGCATTTATTGTTTCTAGATTTTTTGATGATGGCCATTCTGACTGGTGTGAGATGATATCTCATTGTAGCTTTGATTTGCATTTCTCTAATGATTAATGATGTTGAGCATTCTTTCATGTGTTTGTTGGCATATCTTCTTAGGAGAAATGTCTATTTTGGTCTTCTGCCCATTTTTGGATTGGATTGTTTCTTTTTTTGTTATTGAGCTGCATGAGCTGCTTATAAATTTTGAAGATTAATCCTTTGTCAGTTGCTTCATTTGCAAATATTTTCTCCCATTCTGAGGGTTGTCTTTTGGTCTTGTTTATGGTTTCCTTTGCTGTGCAAAAGCTTTGAAGTTTCATTAGGTCCCATTTGTTTATTTTTGATTTTATTTCCATTTCTCTAGGAGGTGGGTCAAAAAGGATCTTGCTGTGATTTATGTCATAGAGTGTTCTTCCTATGTTTTCCTCTAAGAGTTTGATAGTTTCTGGCCTTACATTTAGGTCTTTAATCCATTTTGAGCTTATTTTTCTGTATGGTGTTAGGGAGTGATCTAATCTCATACTTTTACATGTACCTGTCCAGTTTTCCCAGCACCACTTATTGAAGAGGCTGTCCTTTCTCCACTGTACATTCCTGCCTCCTTTATCAAAGATAAGGTGACCATATGTGCGTGGGTTTATCTCTGGGTTTTCTGTCCTGTTCTATTGATCTATCTTTCTGTTTTTGTGCCAGTACCATACTGTCTTGATTACTGTAGCTTTGTAGTAGTCAGGGAGCCTGATTCCTCCAGCACCGTTTTTCGTTCTCAAGATTGCTTGGGCAATTTGGGGTCTTTTGTGTTTCCATACAAATTGTGAAATTTTCATTCTAGTTCTGTGAAAAATGCCACTGGTAGTTTGATAGGGATTGCATTGAATCTGTATATTGCTTTGGGTAGTAGAGTCATTTTCACAATATTGATTCTTCCAATCCAAGAACATGGTATATCTCTCAATGTATTTGTATCATCTTTAATTTCTTTCATCAGTTTCTTATATTTTCTGCATACAGGTCTTATGTCTCCTTAGGTAGGTTTATTCCTAGATATTTTATTCTTTTTGTTGCAGTGGTAAATGGGAGTGTTTTCTTGATTTCACTTTCAGATTTTTCATCATTAGTGTATAGGAATGCAAGAGATTTCTGTGCATTAATTTTGTATCCTGCTACTTTACCAAATTCATTGATTACCTCTAGTAGTTTTCTGGTAGCATATTTAGGATTCTCTATGTATAGTGTCATGTCATCCACAAACAGTGACAGCTTTACTTCTCCTTTTCCAATTTGGATTCCTTTTATTTCCTTTTCTTCTCTGATTGCTGTGGCTAAAACTTCCAAAACTATGTTGAATAAGAGTGGTTAGAGTGGGCAATCTTGTCTTGTTCCTGATCTTAGTGGAAATGCTTTCAATTTTTCACCATTGAGGATGATGTTGGCTGTGGGTTTGTCATATATGGCCTTTATTATGTTGAGGAAAGTTCCCTCTATGCCTACTTTCTGGAGGCTTTTTATCATAAATGGGTGTTGAATTTTGGCGAAAGCTTTCTCTGCATGTATTGAGATGATCATATGTTTTTTTTTCCTTCAATTTGTTAATATGGTGTATCACGTTGATTGATTTGCATATATTGAAGAATCCTTGCATTCCTGGAATAAACCCCACTTGATCATAGTGTATGATCCTTTAATGTGCTGTAGGATTCTGTTTGCTAGCATTTTGTTGAGGATTTTTGCATCTATGTTCATCAGTGATATTGGCATGTAGTTTTCTTTCTTTGTGACATCCTTGTCTGGTTTTGGTATCAGGGTGATGGTGGCCTCGTAGAATGAGTTTGGGAGTGTTCCTCCCTGTGCTATATTTTGGAAGAGTTTGAGAAGGATAGGTGTTAGGTCTTCTCTAAATGTTTGATAGAATTCGCCTGTGAAGCCATCTGGTCCTGGGCTTTTGTTTGTTGGAAGATTTTTTTTTGTTTTTTTGTGCTTTTATTTTGGGGTACGCGGGCCTCTAACTGCTGTGGCCTCTCCCGTTGCGGAGCACAGGCTCTGGACGTGCAGGCTTAGCAGCTACAGCTCACAGGCTCAGCCACTCTGCGACACGCGGGATCCTCCCGGACCAGGGCACAAACCTGTGTCCCCTGCATCAGCAGGCAGACTCCCAACCACTGTGCCACCAGGGAAGCCCTGTTGGAAGATTTTTAATCAGTTTCAATTTCAATGCTTGTGATTGGTCTGTTCATATTTTCTATTTCTTCCTGATTCAGTCTTGGCAGGTTGTACATTTCTAAGAATTTGTCCATTTCTTCCAGGTTGTCCATTTTATTGGCATAGAGTTGCTTGTAGTAATCTCTCATGATCTTTTGTATTTCTCCAGTGTAAGTTGTTACTTCTCCTTTTTCATTTCTAATTGTATTGATTTGAGTCTTCTCCCTTTCTTTCTTGATGAGTTTGGCTAATGGTTTATCAATTTTGTTTATCTTCTCAAAGAACCAGCTTTTAGTTTTATTGATCTTTGCTATTGTTTCCTTCATTTCTTTTTCATTTATTTCGGATCTGATTTTTATGATTTCTTTCCTTCTGCTAACTTTGGGGTTTTTTGGTTCTTCTTTCTCTAATTGCTTTAGGTGCAAGGTTAGGTTGTTTATTCCAGATGTTTCCTGTTTCTTAAGGTAGGATTGTATTGCTATAAACTTCCCTCTTAAAACTGCTTTTGCTGCATCCCATAGGTTTTGGGTCGTCATGTCTCCATTGTCATTTGTTTCTAGGTATTTTTTTATTTCCTCTTTGATTTCTTCTGTGATCACTTCGTTATTAAGTAGTGTATTGTTTAGCCTCGATGTGTTTGTATTTTTTACAGATCTTTTCCTGTAATTGATATCTAGTCTCATAGTGTTGTGGTCAGAAAAGATACTTGATACAATTTCAATTTTCTTAAATTTACCGAGGCTTGATTTGTGACCCAAGATATGATCTATCCTGGAGAATGTTCCATGAGCACTTGAGAAAAATGTGCATTCTGTTGTTTTTGGATGGAATGTCCTACAAATATCAATTAGGTCCATCTTGTTTAATGTATCATTTAAAGCTTGTGTTTCCTTATTTATTTTCATTTTGGATGATCTGTCCATTGGTGAAAGTGGGATGTTAAAGTCCCCTACTATGAATGTGTTACTGTTGATTTCCCATTTTATGGCTCTTAGTATTTGCCTTATGTATTGAGGTGCTCATATGTTGGGTGCATAAATATTTACAATTGTTATATCTTCTTCTTGGATCAATCCCTTGATCATTACGTAGTGTCCTTGTCTCTTCTAACAGTCTTTACTTTATTTATTTTATTTTTGCGGTACAACGGGCCACTCACTGTTCTGGCCTCATCCCGTTGCGGAGCACAGGCTCCGGACGTGCAGGCCCAGTGGCCATGGCTCACGGGCCCAGCCGCTCCACGGTATGTGGGATCTTCCTGGATCGGGGCACAAATCTGTGTCCCCTGCATCGGCAGGCGGACTCTCAACCGCTGTGCCACCAGGGAAGCCCTAACAGTGTTTATTTTAAAGTCTATTTTGTCTGATATGAGAATTGTTACTCCAGCTTTCTTTTGGTTTCCATTTGCATGGAATATCTTTTCCACCTCCATTACTTTCAGTCTGTATGTGTCTGTAGGTCTGAAGTGGGTCTCTTGTAGACAGCATATATATGGGTCTTATTTTTGTATCCATTCAACCAATCTGTGTCTTTTGGTGGGAGCATTTAGTCCATTTACATTTAAGGTAATTATTGATATGTATGTTCCTATTCCCATTTTCTTAATTGTTTTGGGTTCATTATTGTAGGTCTTTTCCTTCTCTTGTGTTTCTTGTCTAGAGAAGTTCCTTTAGCATTTGTTGTAAAGCTGGTTTTGTGGTGCTGAACTCTCTCAGGTTTTGCTTGTCTGTAAAGGTTTTAATTTCTCCATCAAATCTGAGTGAGATCCTTGCTGGGTAGAGTAATCCTGGTTGCAGGTTTTCCTCCTTCATCGCTTTAAAATGTCCTGTCAGTCCCTTCTGGCTTGCAGAGTTTCTGCTGAAAGATCAGCTGTTAACCTTATGGGGATTCCCTCGTGTGTTATTTGTTGTTTTTCCCTTGCTGCTTTTATATGTTTTCTTTGTATTTAATTTTTGACAGTTTGATTAATATGTGTCTTGGCATATTTCTCCTTGGATTTATCCTGTATGGGACTCTCTGTGCTTCCTGGACTTGATTAACTATTTCCTTTCCCATATTAGGGAAGTTTTCAACTATAATCTCTTCAAATATTTTCTCAGTCCCCTTCTTTTACTCTTCTTCTTCTGGGACCCCTATAATTCGAATGTTGGTGCATTTAATATTGTCCCAGAGGTCTCTGAGACTGTCCTCAGTTCTTTTCATTCTTTCTTCTTTATTCTGCTCTGCAGTAGTTATTTCCACTATTTTATCTTCCAGTTCACTTATCCGTTCTTCTGCCTCAGTTATTTCTGCTATTGATCCCATCTAGAGTATTTTTAATTTCATTTATTGTGTTGTTCATCATTGCTTGTTTCATCTTTAGTTCTTCTAGGTCCTTGTTAAATGTTTCTTTGCATTTTTTCTATTCTATTTCCAAGATTTGGATCATCTTTACTACCATTATTCTGAATTCTTTTTCAGGTAGACTGCCTATTTCTTCTTCATTTGTTAGGTCTGGTGGGTTTTTATCTTGCTCCTTCATCTGCTGTGTGTTTTTCTTTCTTCTCATTTTTCTTATCTTACTGTGTTTGGGGTCTCCTTTTTTTAGGTTGCAGGTTCGTAGTTCCCATTGTTTTTGGTGTCTGTCCCCAGTGGGTAAAATTGGTTCAGTGGGTTGTGTAGGCTTCCTGGTGGAGGGGACTAGTGCCTGTGTTCTGGTGGATGAGGCTGGATCTTGTCTTTCTGGTGGGTAGGTCCACGTCTGGTGGTGTGTTGTGGGGTGTCTGTGGACTTATTATGATTTTAGGCAGCCTCTCTGCTAATGGGTGGGGTTGTGTTCCTGTCTTGCTAGTTGTTTGGCATAGGGTGTCCAGCACTGTAGCTTGCTGGTTGTTGAGTGAAGCTGGGTGCTGGTGTTCAGATGGAGAGCTCTGGGAGATTTTCGCCATTTGATATTATGTGGAGCTGGGAGGTCTCTTGTGGACCAGTGTCCTGAAGTTGGCTCTCCCACCTCAGAGGCACAGCACTGACTCCTGGCTGCAGCACCAAGAGCCTTTCATCCACATGGCTCAGAGTAAAAGGGAGAAAAAGTAGAAAGAAAGAAAGAGAACGAAAGAAAGAAAGAAAGGAAGGAAGGAAGAAAGGAAGAAGGAAAGGAAGGAAGGAAGGAAGGAAGAAAGAAAGAAAGAAAGGGAGAAAGAAAGAAAGGAGGGAGGGAGGGAGGAACGAAGAAAGGAGGGAAGGAAGGAAAGAAAGAAAGAAAGAAGATAAAATAAAATAAAATAAAGTAAGATAAAATAAAATAAAGTTATTAAAATAAACAATAATTATTAAGAAAAAAATTTTTAAGAAAAAAAAAAAACAACAGATAGAACCCTAGGATAAATCGTGAAAGCAAAGCTATACAGACAAAATGTCCACACAGAAGCATACATATACACACTCACAAAAAGAGGAAAAGGGGAGAAAATCATAAATCTTGCTCTCAAAGTCCACCTCCTTAATTTGGGATGATTCGTTGTCTATTCATGTAATCCACAGATGCAGGGTACATCAAGTTGATTGTGGAGATTTAATCCGCTGCTCCTGAGGCTGCTGGGAGATATTTCCCTTTCTCTTCTTTGTTCTCACAGCTCCCAGGGACTCAGCTTTGGATTTGGCCCCGCCTCTGCGTGTAGGTCGCCGGAGGGCATCTGTTCTTCGCTCAGACAGGATGGGGTTAAAGGAGCAGCTGCTCCAGGGTCTCTGGCTCACTCAGGCTGGCGGAGGGAGGGGGCACGGCGTGCGGGGCGGGCCTGCGGCGGCAGAGGCCAGCGTGACGTTGTACCGGCCTGAGGCGCGCCGTTTGTTCTCCTGGGTAAGTTGTCCCTGGATCCCGGGACCCTGGCAGTGGCGGGCTGCACAGGCTCCCCAGAAGGGGTGTTTGGATAGTGACCTGTGCTCGCACACAGGCTTCTTGGTGGCGGCAGCAGCAGCCTTAGCGTCTCAGGCCCATCTCTGGGGTCCGCGCTTTTAGCCGCGGCTCGTGCCTGTCTCTGGAGCTCCTTTAAGCAGAGCTCTGAATCCCCTCGCCTCGCGCACCGGGAAACAAAGAGGGAAAAAAAAGTCTCTTGCCTCTTCAGCAGGTCCAGACCTTTCTCCGGACTCCCTCCCGGCTAGCCGTGGCGCACTAACCCCCTGCAGGCTGTGTTCACGCCGTCAACCCCAGTCCTCTCCTTACGCTACAACCTAAGCCCGAGCCTCAACTCCCAGCCCTGCCCGCCCCAGTGGGTGAGCAGACAAGCCTCTCGGGCTGGTGAGTGCTGGTCGGCACTGATCCTCTGTGTGGGAATCTCCCTTCTTTGCCCTCCGCACCCCTGTGGCTGCGCTCTCCTCCGCGGTTCCGAAGCTTCCCCCCTCCGCCACCCGCAGTCTCCGCCCGTGAAGGGGCTTCCTAGTGTGTGGAGACCTTTCCTCCTTCACGGCTCCCTCCCACTGGTGCAGGGCCCGTCCCTATCCTTTTGTCTCTGTTTATTCTTTTTTCTTTTGCCCTACCCAGGTACGTGGGGAGTTTCTTGCCTTTTGGGAGGTCTGAGGTCTTCTGCCAGCATTCAGTAGGTGTTCTGTAGGAGTTGTTCCACGTGTAGATGTATTTCTGGTGGATCTGTGGGGAGGAAGGTGATCTCCGCGTCTTACTGTTCCGCCATGTTCCCCTCATCTCCCTCTGATATCTCGACACCAATGATTCATCAACCCCACTGGAACCTCCAATTTGATTGTTTTGGCCACCTTTTCACTCAGCCTCACTCCCCTCATGTCTTTTTAAAAATTTTTTTTGGTTACACTGCCCGGCTTGTGGGCTCTTTGTTCCCCGACCAGGGATTGATCCTGGATCCTCAGCAGTGAAAGCACAGAGTCCTAACTGCTGGACTGCCAGAGAATTCCCACTCCTCTCATGTCTTTTCTTCCCTTATGACATAGTTCCAACCCAGTTGTCCTTTACTAAAATTATTCCTTAGGCATACCTTTAAATCTCTTGCTTTTCTTTCTTCAAGCAGTGGTTATGTGGGGAAATGCCCAAGTGGTTAAATCCAATCCCTCCTCTCCCCTGCGGGTCTCACTGCAAATTCATCACCGCTCTCTCAGTGTCCACTTAGTACTGTTCTGTGATCCCACCTCACTGACCCAGTCCAATTGCTCTAAGTTCCCCCAGATCATGGGTTCTCAGTCCTTCCTCAACACTCAGCTGATGACCTTGACCTTTTTAATTTCACTGAGAAAATAGAAACGATCAGAAAGCATTTACTATTTGTTCCTACAACCAAATCTACAAAACCACCTGTATTGGTGCCCACCTCTTATGTTTTCTCTCCTGTTGTGAGAAAACCAAACCAAAAACGGTGAGTTTATATTTATTTATCCTATTTAAACCAATCCCCAATTCCATTTCCATTCCTTCTTTCGTCCAAGGATCTCACTCTCCTAGTGGTCCCTTCTCCTGCATCATTGACTTTTTTCCCTCTTTACTGCATTATTCCCATTGGCCTATAAACATGCAATAATATTGCCCAACTTAAATTTTAAAAAGAGATCTCTTGATCCTACATCTTCATTCAGCTATAGGCTCATTCTTTTCTCCTCTTTGTAGCAAAATTCTTAGGCTAATTTGTCTTACTCTCACTGTCTCCACTTCCTCTTTTCCCATTCTTTCCTGAACTCTCTTTAATCATGCTTTTGTCTCCCCATTTTGTGAAGCTGCTCTTGTCAAGGTCACTAGCGGTCTCTGTGTTTCTCTGTCCTCCTCTTTCTGTCTTACCTGTCAGACACAGAAAATCTCTCCCTCCTTCTTGAAACACTTTCTGCACTTGGCCTATGGGACTCTACCCTTTCTAGATTCTCTTTCTAACTCCCAAGCTTCTTTGCTGATTCCTTCTCATCTTTGAGATTTCTTCAGATCTTGTCTCTATTATGTTCACTCTCTGGAAACCTCATGGCTTTACATACTATCTATTGAGGCCTCTCAAATTTGTATCTTCAGCCCCTATCTCTTCTCTGGACTCCAGATCCATACAACTAACTACATACTGAAACTCTTGGCTTGAGAGTTTGAGAATCTTAAACTTAGCATGAAAAAACATTATTGTTTTGAGGTATCTACCCCACCCCTCAAAGTCTGCCCCTTCTTATGACGTGGCAACTCCAGTCTCCTAGCTATTCAGCCCCAAATGTTGGAGTTGCCTTAAATCTTTTCTATCATATTCCACATCTAATCTCAAATTCTGTTGGCTCTACTTTCAAATCATTTCCAAACTTTACCACTCTTTATTACTTTTACTAATACCATCAACTCCTTCTTGACAATGGCCATGGGCTTCCTTGTTGCTGCCCTTAACTCCCCACATCCTATTCTCCACTCAGAAGCCTCAGTGATCCTTCTAACATGCAAGTCAGATCATGACTCTCTTCTACTCAAAAACTCTCCAATGGCTTCCCAGCTCGCTCCAAGTATAATCCAAAAGCTTTACCCCAGCCTACAAGAACCCAAATGAGCTGAGCCCAGGGTATCCCTTGACTTTCCTCAACGTCCCTCTCTCTATTTCAGGCTCTCTCTGACCCATCCTCCTTAGCCTAGCTATGGTCACCTCAACGCCCCAGTATACACTTGCCTCAGGGCTTTTGTACTTGCGCTCTCTTCTGTGTGAAACACATTCACCCCAAATATCCACTTGGCTTCCTTCCTCGCTTCCTTCAGGTCTCTACTCAAACATCACCTCCTCTGAGAGGCTTTCTAAAATAGCACATTCATAATGTACAGCATGGTGTGTATATTTGAAAGTTGCCAAGGCAGTAAATCTTAGAAACTATCAATGAAACTTAGAAACTTAGAACAATGTGTAACTTGTGTTGTGACTGATGGTAACTAGACTTATTGTGTAGATCACTTTGCAATGCATAGAAATATTGACTCATTATGTTGTACATTTGAAACTAATATGATGTTATATGGCAATTATACCTCAACAAAATAATAAATAAATAAAGTGCATCCACACCGTGACTATCTTTCCCTTTATCCACCATTTTCTTTTTCACAGTATTTATCATTTGATGTACTAGTACTTTCCTTTATTCGTTTGTTGGTTGGTTGGTTGATTTATCACTGTCTTCTCCCACAAGAATAAAAGTTATAGCTCATCCTAACATTTCACTCCATAAAAGCAGTGACTTTTCTGTCACCATTACTTTATATCATATTCTCATCACTTTTATTACCATCATTTGATATTTCCACTCCATCCACTTAATAAATATCTGTTGATTGACATGAATAGTCCAAATGCTACAAATACAGGAGACGCTTTTATTCTCTTACTTTAATGAGTCTTTCTCCAGAAATATATACCAACTATGATAGGAATGATCTGTGTCAACATTTCAAAGAATTATTTAGTCAAAATCCAGCAAATATGTATTGAGCACCTACTATGTGCCAGACATCGTTCTAGGTGCTGGGGCTATAATATTAAACAAAACTAAAAAATACTCTCATGGCTCTTCTAGAAGAGGATATTTTATAAACAAGATAAATAAGTAAAATATTTAGCATGTAAGATAACATTAAGTGCGAAAAAGAAAAAATAAATTAAGGAAAGGAGACAGAAAATATCAGGAATTGAGAAAATTGAAATTTTAAATCGGGTGGCCCGGGAATGCCTCAAAGAGAAGGTCATTTTTTGAAGGATGTGACAGAGCTAGCAAAGTGAGAAAGCATGTTCAACGACCTTGAGAGCATAAATGGCATGCTCTAGGACCAGTAACGAGGGCTGTGTAGCTGCTGCAGAGAGGAAAAGGACAGGGTAGGTGATGAAACTTAGAGAGGTGAAGGGGCTGCCTTGCAGATAATAGTGAGCAAGTTGTCTTTTACTCTAAGCGATGGGAAGACACTGGAAAGTTTTGAGCAGGTAAACGACATTACTTGCCTTCAGTTTTTCAAGTTAACTCTAGCCACTGCACTGAGAATAGCCTGCAGAGGGGTAAGAGCAGAAGAGAACAAGTCTTTTAATAATCCAGATGAGAGATGAGTGGTTTGGGACAGAGAGATGGTAAAGCAGGTGGTGAAAAGTGATCTTATGCTACATATATTTTAAAGGTAGAGGTGCCAGCTTCTGCAGATGGGCTTGTGTGGATTGTTAGGAAAATAAAGGAGTCCAGGATGACACCAAAGTGATTGACTTGGGCAACTATGGGGAGGGAATTGCCATAAACTTAGGTGATGAAGACTGCAGAAGATGACAGGAGCTCAGTTTTCAGTATGTTTACACTGAGATGACTGTTATACATGCACCCAATTAAAACGTCAAGTAACACTTGGCTATGTGACTCTGGATGAGAGAGTTTTGAACATTAAGTCTAGAATGGTATATTTTTTTAACTCATTGTTTGTAAATAAAAGAAGAAGGTTGGAAGTAGCCTGTATCAGTCATAAGCCTAGGGATTTTGAGCAGGATTGAATTATTCCAGGGAGTTAGAAGCTCATATAATTATTGAAAGAAAGAAGAGTGAATGTCTACTGATGATCACCTCTAGTTTCCTGATGAAATAGGACACAAGGTAAAGTGCTGAGAAGAAGGGAAAGAAGGCTGAGTAAGGGGTTTTGAGGAATTAGTAAAAGTTAAATGGGTCATCAGAAAGATTCCTCTGCGCCCGCCCATGATATGTCAGACGAAGAGCTAGGTTTGTGAGATAATGATATTTCATGCTGTTTGTCTTCTCTGCAGACATTTAAAGTAGTTCTGTTTAAAAGTTCTTTGGGGAGCACAGCTGTACACTCGTTGCCAATAGGAGATGTAAGCAAAGATTCAACTCTGAGTTTGTAAAATGCAGATTTTCAGCCCACCCCAGTGATCCCGATTCATTATGTCTGGGGTAAGGTCCAGGAATTTTTAACAAATACCATGGATGATTTTGAACACTGTGATAAACACTGCTCTGAGTTGCATGCAGACCAGAAGTGTTGATAGAAACAGCCGCTGACTGTTTCTATGGGGTGCCCTTGATTAGTTCTAGAAGACATTGCCCCTGAAGAGCAGCTTTTGTTCCAGGTTCAGAGACAGAAAGTTTTATTATAGCACATGCTGAAGATCTCCATTATTCTAGAATGTCCTCCATTGTTCTAGAATGAATCACACTTAAGGAAGAAGTAGGTCAGGCCCCACTGTCTACCTAACAGTGGGGGAAAAGTGGAGATTTCTGGTCTTTTGTTGTAATTTTTAATAAGGAGAAGAAATAGTAATTCCAAAAAATTTCCTGGAGCTTAGCTCATAAACGCCAGACTTTGAATCTTTTACAAATTTTAAAATAATAACTTGGCCCTCAAATGCCTAGCCAGGATGATGTATCCAGGAGAAACTAGAAAATAGTAATTTTTCCCAGGGCTAGTGTTATTAACTTTTGACTATACTTGGCCAAATAGGAGACGTGGGCAGAGATAATCATATAACATTTTTGATGTGCGAATAAATCCTAGGCGAAGCAACTTCATGTGATAGTGGCCGGTTTTTTTCTTAATCAGGCTGATTTCATTGTAAAGGAGTTTGTTGGCTTTTTTTTTTTTTGCCTTAGAAGATTGTTTAATAAAGGTGTAACTGTGTTAACATTAAAGAAGAGTTTCAACCGTTTAAATAAAATGTCAGTATGTACTTGGAATATTTTCCTAAAAATTTAAAATTTCTCCTTATTACTAGCAACCACTTAACAACCCTTAACCATTCAGCTCAATCAATTAAATTAATCCCGTGAAATAAAATATGCAATAGAGATGATATCTGAAATCATTTTTATTCATGGTTAGAGACTACGAAGAGTCTTTTGACAAGCCTTAAAAATCTTGTGGGTGATGTTGAAAACTTCAACGTACAAGTGCTGATTCAGTTTGAGGAGTGAGAGCCTCCTGGTTCGATAAGAGGCAATTCTACACAGAGAACACGAGAATAGCAAACCCCCAAGCTATACAAAGGCTGCGAGAGTTTTCACACGCTCATTACCGGAATTTTCTAGAGCTGAGCAGCTGAGGAGTATGAATGTGCGAAGCTCATGGACTCTGTTCAGCAACTTCTTCTCTCAGCCGCTCCTCCTTCTGAAAAGGAAGTCGCTGTGCCCCTGGCTTTCTAAGCTGTGTTCTGAATCCCCAAAGCAAGCAGGAGGAGAGCGAAGAGAAGGGGAGAGAGTTTTGTTTGTTTTTATACCAAAAACTGAATTTGCCTTTTACAGAGCATGTGTTTTCAGACAAATAGCAGTATTTAGCCAGTGATTTCTCATACAGTTGTCTACCAGGATTTAACCGCACATGGTTGTCCCAGAGGTGAAACAAGAGAAATCCCAATGGCTTGGCATCCTGAATTGTCTTCAGTGGTCCTTGAAGTTTGTCTCTTGCTCTGTTTCTAATTTTTTGATCCAAAAGATAAAAAGCAAACATACCATCATGCTCACTTTATATATTTCCATAATTGTCTTTATACTGAAGGGGTTTTTTGGTTTTTGTTTTTTTTAAGTCCCAGTCCTTTCTGAGAATTAGTGCTTGTTTGTCTATCCTACAAAAAAGATAATTTTGTATAAGAATGATTAATCCGGAAAGGGAGATCTCTTAAGTCTACCAGCAGCCTCTGCATTTTACCTCGTGGCAGATGTACTGCCTTCTCCCCATCATACCCAACCTGTGACCTCCTTCCCTTCCCTTCCCTGTGCTGAACAGCAGCCAAGCTATCTTGGGCCAACAGCACTGTCTACCGGTCATGGTGGTAAATTGTCTAAAGAAATGGCTTTAGCACACGGACAAGCCATGTTCTCCCATGTTGTCTACATTAGAAACCCAGTAAATCATTTTAGAAATTTTCTGCAGTTGCAAATCACATACCCACAAGCTATCTCAGCCATCAAGAGAAGCCCCAACACGACTCATCCTTTAAATCACATCCCCCTACGGCTCTGTCCTTCCCTTTACATGACCCAATCTCACACTCTTCCCAACTGCTGTGGCCTCTCCCGTTGCGGAGCACAGGCTCCGGATGCGCAGGCTCAGCGGCCATGGCTCACGGGCCCAGCCGCTCTGCGGCATGTGGGATCTTCCCGGACCGGGGCACGAACCCGTGTCCCCCGCATCGGCAGGCTGACTCTCAACCACTGCGCCACCAGGGAAGCCCCTTCCCAAACTCTTAATTACACATGGTTGACACAAACTCTCCACTGTGCCCTCTGGAACTCATTGTCTGTCATCAGCAAAATTGCCTGTATCCTCAAGGTCTTCTCCGTGTTACCTCCACCTCTTTATTCTAAATGAAACCTGTTCTTCCTACAGCTGTGAGTACTCACTGCCAGTTCCAGATGGTCCCTCTTTTCTTCTCCCTAAACATTCTTGCTTCCTTTGAAGCTCAGCCATTGGTCATCCACTTCTCCATGTGTCAAGCATCTACAGACTTTATAGTCACGTCTCATCATTCCTTGAATAGTCTCATGCATGACCCACTGTCAATCTCTCCAACAGCACTCTTCTCATAATTCTTGGTGATTTCAAAATCATTGGAAAGATGATTGCAATAAATTCACCTCAGGCTCTTGATGTCCTCTTCTCCTCTGATCTTATTCTCCATATCACGCCAGCCACCTGCTCCACGGTCAGGCCCTAGACGGTATTGTTACTAGTAACTGCATCCCTGCCTAATGTTAATTTCAGACATCAAGCACTCCCACTCTCATCATTTTTTTAGCCCAGGAGGAGCACCTATCTATTGACCTCAGCATTTGTCCCCCACCTCCCTGGGTCTTAATTTACCTCTTAATTTAATTAAGACTCAGTGCCTCAACATGACGATCGTTCCCTTGCATACATCCCAATTTCCTGTCCTTCTCTCCTGTCATCAAATTTACTCATTCTTAATTCAATCAAAACTTCCACCTACTCCTTCCTGTCTCTGAACGGTTGAAGGTGGCTGAAAGAAAATACACTTGTGCTGGTACATATTACTTCAATTTCTTACCATTAATCTCAGGTGAGCCCTTACTGTTGCCAGGAAATTTTATCGCCTTTGACTGGTCCCTTTCCTCTCTTATCCTCCCAGACAACTATTTCTCAACTTTCTTCTCTCCTCAAACCTACAGCACTTCATCCTTTACCCTTACTCTTACTTGTAATGACCTTGCTTTTCATTTTACTAAAAAAATAGAGGCCATTAGAAGGAACTTCCTCATGCTCCCACCACCAAATCCACAGACTTTCCTCCCTCGATGCCAACCTCTGCCTTCCCTTCTGTTACACTGAATACATTGCTCCTAACTGAGGACAACCTCCACCCCCCACGAATAAAATGGCTTCTCTTCCACGCAACAGCATCCTTCCTGCAGTTGCGTGTCTTCTCTGCGTTGTTGATATCTCCCTCTCTAACTAGATCTCTTTCATCTTTAAAAATAAAACCTAACCTTGATCACACGTGCACCTCCAGATACCACCTCATTTCTCTGCTCCCCTTCATAGCAAAAATCTTCCACACGGTGAGCTCCATTTGCTGTCTGCCTTTCTTCTAATATTTCCTGAGCTAATTCCACTTGCAAGCCCTAGCTCTCAAAGATTAACAGTGCTTCCCATGTTGCCAAGCTAATGTTTTTTTCTCAGTTCTCATCGTCTGCATTATCAGTAGCGTTTGCATCAGTCCATCACTTCCTCTTAAAATGTCCTCTTTGCTTGTCTCTTTATCTTCCTATTTCTCTGGTCACTCCTCTTGTCATATTCTTGCTGGTTCCTCCTCATATTCCAGACTCCAAACTTGAGAGTGCCAAAGTATTCCTCCTCAGACCTCTTCTTTGTCATTCACTCTTCACATGACCTCACTCAGTCCTCTAAGTTTAGATGCCAACTAGCTGTATATAACTTAAAATTTCTATCTGTAGCTCACACTTCCCCCTTTGAATTCTAGACTCAAATAATCAACTTCCATCTTGGTATCATCACATGGAAGTCTAAACAGACGTCTCAAAAATAACGTATCACAAACTGGACCCATGATCCCACCCTCTCAAATGTGTGCCTCTCCCTGGTTTTGCTCATAACAGTAGATGGAAACTTGATTCTCTTAGTTTCTTGAGCCCAACATCTTGAGTCATCCTTGACTCTTTTTTCACTTTTGTTATGGACATTTTTAACATACACAAAAGTAGAGTGAACCTTGACTCTGTTGTTTTTCTGCTCATACTCTGCATCTAATCCACCAACAAATCCTATTTGCTCTACCATCAAAGATTAAAAAGACCACTTCTTAGCATCCCTACCATTATTACCCTCCTGACCCATAATTAGTACTGCAAGAGACTCTTAACTGTTCTACTAACTTCTGCCCTTGACTCTGTTTTCAACACAACAACCAGATCCTTCTGAAATTCATGCAAGATCTTATCATTACTCTGATCAAAATTCTCATCTCTTTCAGAGGAAATGCCAAAGGTCTTGGGATGGCTGTTGTATGGTCAGACCACCAAAGATGACTGTTCTCTTGCTCTCTGTACATCCCCTGCTTGACCAGTGCCTGCTTCACCTACACGCTACTTCAATGACTGACTTCCTGTTGATACATACTTGCCCAAGGCCCGAGCTAGTGATTGTTCTAACCTTTAGATCAGAATATCTCCACCACCAGAGCTTATCAAAGGGGCTGTGTGAGCCTGCCCCTCTGCTAGTTTCCCTGGTAACCAATGAGCTAATCTGACATCAGTTCCCCCTCTAACTGGTAACTTCCCCATCCCCTGGAGCCAAGACTGCTGCCGTGTCCTGCCCCACATGGTGGGGTGTCGCTCCAGGACCTTGTTTCAGATGTGTAAGATCCTCCATCCATTAAACTGTTGATGTCTCTGTCGCTGACTCCAGGCTCTTTCTTCAGTCCTGAAGCTGGGCAAGTATAGGTCTTGTAGGCCTTTGGGGTGCAGCCTAACAGCTGTGCCCTACATCATCTGGCCCACTGCCACGTGTCTTATCACTTCCCCACTCATGCTTTCTGCCCCCAGCATGGTCTCCTTTCTCCTCTAACTCACTGCCCATGCTCTGGCCTCAGGACCTTTGCACTTCCCATTTCTCTGCCTGGAATGCCATTCCTTTACATGCTTTAAGTCTCTGCTCAAATGTAATCTTGTCAAGGGACTTCCCTGGTGGTGCAGTGGTTAAGACTCCACGCTCCCAATGGAGGGGGCCCAGGTTTGATCCCTGGTCAGGGCACTAGATCCCACACGCATGCCGCAACTAAGAGCTCTAATGCCGCAACTAAGGAGCCTGCCTGCCGCAACGAAGACCCAGCACAACGAAATAAAATTTTTAAAAAGTGTAACCTTGTCAAAAAGTCCTTCCTTGACCACTCCACATATTAGCATCTTTCTTTATCCCCACCAGGACTTATAGCTCTTATTTTGCTTCATTTTTCTTCATGTTTCTTATCTTCATTGACAGTACTGATATTTGTTTTATATTTCTTCCCATTAGAATATAAACTCCAGGAGAGTAGGGACTTTGTTTTATTTATTTTTTCTTCCCTAGTGTTTTGAACAGTGCTCAGTGCAGGAAAGGAACCAAGTAATTATTTGCCATGCAAATCTCCTTTTATCTTTCTCTAACCCTTGCATTTCCATCTCTCCCCTCCTGGTCTTCTGTCTTTCACTGCTTTTCTTAACATTTCTGAGTTCCAGAGTAACATAATCTAGGGCCAAAAAATTCACCTCAGGACCCCAGTACACTATAAACGTGTGAAGCAACTAGGAGTAGAAATACAGGGGTGGTAGAGTGTGTCTGCCCCACCCCAAACTATTCAAATTCCAATTTTAAAAGATTAAACAGCACACCTCTCAACATACCTCTTTTTTTAATTTTAAAATTTTTTTTAGGGGAGTAACATTTATTTATCAGCTGTATTGTGAATATTATTTTTAGACAATCAGATATAGACACTTGAAAATTCCACAGTACTTTAGAGACCCAAAGGCATAGATACAAGTGACTTACTATGTTTTTAAACAGTGACAAAAGGGAACATTAATTCTGGGATATTTTTAATCAATTCAACACTATTATACACTAGAGAAGAAAAAATTCACAAACATCCCTTTGCAAAGCCAGTAGTTTTACATTCACATAGTATTATTATAGCAATTTAAAATGTTAATCTATGATACAATAATGTTAGTTCAGAAAATGTAAGAAAATACAGTTTTGGGAGCCAGGCTCCCAGTTTTGATGAAAGCTGGTCAGTTCATCCTAATATTAGTTTGACTCTAGGCTTTGGCCTGAAGTCCATGTGTTTGTCATCCTTGCCCTGACAGTGCTAGGCAACTCTTGTATTAAGAACAATTTCATAACTTTTGAAATTAAACGTAGTCACTTTCAGAATTTCCTCACATTTCTCCCCAATATTTCATCCACATTAAACCTACTGTTCCTCAAGTTTTAGCATCTGAGGTGTTTTCTTTTTCTTTTTCCTTTTTTTTTTTTTTCTGCTCAGAGCAGCTTGCAGTATCTTAGTTCTCCAACCAGGGATTGAAGCCGTGCCATGGTAGTGAAAACATGGAGTCCTAACCACTGGACTGCCAGGGAATTCCCTGAGGTGTTTTCTTTAAGTTTTCACTGTTTTCCGTGCATTTTGACTAATATTATAAAATTATTTTTCTACTATTTTCCATATGAACGTTAGTATTTATTACATAGCATTTTATAGACATTTTATAAGGCCTCAGACCCCCTAACGTAACTGTATAGTGACTCTTCTTACAGGTAGTAAGATTAATGAACTGTGCTTACTGTAGGCAAAGGTAGATCAAAATCTGTGTGCTTCTTTTCAGAAGATAGATCACAAGGAAAGAAAATGTGTTTTGCCTGAAAATTCTCTGCTTAAAGCTCCTTTACTCATAAACCTTGCTAATTTCTTTCTGTATTTCTATAAAAGGAATAGGGAACCATCTCCCTGCAGTGTCCCCAGACAGGGTAAGAGGGCTGTGTTGGAAGTTCACACAGGACCATCATTTCTGCCCTAATTTACCACTAAAATGAGTCAGAACCCAACCTCTGATCCTACCTTTTCACCTCCTCTCTCCCAGTCATCACCCAGTTATGCAAACCAGTCATGAGTGACCCTCTGTTGTTCCGTCAATGCTGAGTCTCCTCACGAGGCCAAGGGGGGCTCAGGGCTATCTGCCTGTCTCTCAGCATTTGACAGGGAACAAAGGTCAGGGCTTTTGTCCAGTATTTTCTGTTTCACTGAAATCTTTATAAATCATGCACATTCCACCCTGCCTACTTCACTCTTGCCCGTTCCCAAACACCTGTGTTTGCATTTCGGCCTCTGATTTTTAACGCTGTTTTCATTGGCCAGTGCATTCCAAGCAGCTAGCTAACAAGTGAATCTGTGAAATACAATTCAGGTAGAAACTGGGAATATTGCTTCTTCTCGAATAGGATCAAATTCGACAAAAGAATGTTCTGGTCTGGCTGGGTCGCTACCAATGAAGAACTGGGGAGCTGAGCACTTGTCTGGATGTTAGCAGTGTAGACAGCACCCCTCCCCCATTTCCCCAGTAACCAAGACTTCCGAAACACATGGGGTTTTTCCCCTTCAAGTTCATGGCTCAATGTTGGAGACAAAGATATTTTGCAGAACTAACCAGATAATACTCAAGAGCGGATTATGTGGAGAACTATACAAACATGTCACTCCAAAATGGACCGTAAAAAGACTAGGATTCAGATGCCAAGTCCTAAGTGAGGAAACTGGCTGAGTTGTGAAATACGATGGCAGCAAAACTCCACTTGATATTGGTGCTGACCGCCAAGCTCAGCTTTAAGACTTTCTACTTCTGAGCAGTGTCCAGATATGCAAACAGAAAAGACAAACTATAAGGCTAACAGGAAATTGTACCTTCTCAGAGGTCAAATTTGCTGAAATTTTTGAATAATATACAAAAGGGCAAGAGGACCAAAGACCCTGGTGAAATCAGGACCCTGTCCCCTGAAGCCAGTGACTGAGTAGGAAAATAATTTCATATCCTCATGCCTGGATTTTAAGGGCAGAAAGCAATATAGCCTGGCAAAAATATGGGACATAAATTTAATAAAATGAGTTTTATGAGATGGGGCACCACAGAGCTTCCCCAATTAAACGTTATCCTCATGTTAGGGCAAGTTTCTTCTTTTTGAGACCAGCCTGTCCTTTATTTCTTAACTTCCTGTCATTCTTTTTATTGGTAAAGCAATTATTTTTACTAAAACCTGTGGACAGAGCTCATAAAGTGACACTGTTTTGCCCACACTCTGCATTGTTGAAAGATATAAAGAATAAGTATACATTTTTGGAGGGGAAATAAATCACCCAAATAAGTATTACTCAACATAACAGATTGTGCCCATGATTGTAATGTTTTAAAATTTATTTTATTGAAGTATAGTTGATTTTACAATGTTGTGTTAGTTTCTGGTGTACAGCAAAGGGATTCAGTTATACATATATATAATAGTTTGCATTTGCTAATCCCAAACTCTCAGTCTATCCCTTCCCCCCTAACCCCCATAATTATAATTTTAAGCTAGTTTTCTGGGAACTTTCCTGGCAGTCCAGTGGTTAAGACTCTGTGCTTCCACTGCAGGGGACAGGGGTTCGATCCCTGCCGCCTGCAGTGGAACTATTCTGCAAGCTACAGGGAGTGGCCAAAAAGAAAAAACAAAAAAACCCAAAAAACAAAACTACGTTTTCTGGATGAAGACTGGAAAATTATCCTTTTTAATGAAGGAAAACAATATCTGCTTTGGGAGACATTATATAAAACAGATTTTAGATTAAAATATTAACTCAAAGGACTGAAGGAAGATATCCCCCAGAGGTCCTTAAATATATTCTTAGGTCAGAAAACTGTACCTAAACCAGTCATTACTGCTAAAACTATCTCATGAAAGTTACTCAAAGTGATTTGGTATGGATGCATAGCTAAAAGTGCTACCTGTAACTATACGTGCAGGCAAAATAAACTTCTGACACAGGTCACCACCAACTTCTATTATTTTAAAAATGTATATCAAGTTTCATTAAATATCATCATTAAATATCTTTTTTGGTTATTGAAAAGTCAACCAGATGTATACTGAGCACTATCTATTGGTAAAGTACCAGTAGCAATAGAATTTCATAGTGTAAGGTAAAATCTACATGAAAAGATTTGGTGACAGACTTTTACAAATCAGTGTTTTATTATATTAGGTTAACTTCCGGATAGGGAGAGAGAGAGAGAGAGAGAGATCTAAGAGAAAGTTAAGAATTATGAGCTTTTAGTCTCTTCAGAAAAAGTTGTATTAGGCTTCCCTGCTGGCTCAGTGGTTAAGAAACCGCCTGCCAATGCAGGGAACACAGGTTCAAGCCCTGGTCCGGGAAGATCCCACATGCCGCGGAGCAACTAAGCCACAACTACTGAGCCCGCGCACCTAGAGCCCGTGCTCCGCAACAAGAGAAGCCACTGCAATGAGAAGCACGCGCACCACAATGAAGAGTAGCCCCCGCTCTCTGCAACTAGAGAAAGCCCACGTGCAGCAACGAAGACCCAACGTAGCCTTAAATAATTAATTAATTAATTTAAAAAAAAGAAAAGAGTTGTATTATTGTCACTTGTAGAAGAGGGTGGGACAGATCATACCATTGGGTACAGTTTTGATGTTTCTTTAAGCTGAAAGACCCTAGGCTATGAGTATAGTAATGTAACATATCCACAGAAGAAATTATAACCACATTCTCTGAAGTCAATATTCTCAAGATATCAGTGTATTTATTCTACCTGCTGGGAGTCTACAAAGAAATGCGCAATGATGCTGGCGATAGCCTTAGACTATTTTCCTTTGAAAAAAAGGAGAATAGTTTGAAAAACTATTAGTTTGAAAAACTAAGTTTAATAATCCTAACCCTAACCCTAACGATTAGTTTGAAAAACGAAGAATTATTCTGATCTATGACCCACCAGAAGCCATGTGGATACCATTATTATAAGGAGACCATGAGAACTCCAAAACTGCTGATCCAAGATGGATTCATGAGGTAGATTCTGTCAGATTAATTTGCTTTCATTATTTGTTTTTCATTAAAAAAAAAAATGCTTTCAGGCATTTTGCCATGGAGAAGAGGGTAGAAACTGTGCAGGGAGAAAGTGGAAGTAAAACTAAGAGGTAGATTGAAGAAGCGAACCTGAAGAAAGGGACTCTATTCTTTCCCATTATGGTTTTTCTCCCAGAAATAAAAAAACTTTAATATAAGCATAGGTAGATTATTTGCTTTGGGCTATGTTAAATACAACCTAAATAAAAGGACACCAAGTATGGATTCAATCAGTGTCTTTTAGCATCACAATATAGGCTTTCTTAATTTTCAAAAGCAGAATAGGAAAATTTTAAAAGTGATCAGTGTTCAGGAATATTTTACTTACTATTTTAATAAACCTTTGTTTATGCCTAGAGGTGCCATTAAATTACCAGCCAGACACTAATACACAGCTCACTGGGGACTGGCGTATATGCAGTGATTATTGCTGGGCGTTTCATTTGGGGCTCGCCCAGCTGTTTATTAACAGCTACTGGACAGATGATTTTTTTAAAAAAAGTCTGGGCTTCATTTATATCCCGAGATTGTTTTTCTATCATACTTGGAGATGAATAGCTATTTACGATGTGGATCAAATAATCATAATAGTAAGCTTTTAAAAAGAAGGCATCTTTTAACCAACAAGGACCTACTGTATAGCATAGGGAACTCTATCCAATATTCTGTGATAACCTATATGAGAAAACAATCTAAAAAATAATGAATATATGTATAACGGAATCACTTTGTTATACACCTGAAAATAACACAACATTGTAAATCAATTAAATCCAAGAAAATTAAAATATTTAAAAAATAATAGGGCATCTTTAGACATTTTTTTCTGTGATTACAGTAGAAGGTAACTAAATTTTTCCTACTTGAAGAGGTGACTGAAAATATGATGTTTGCTTATGAAGAGTCTTTTGCCTTTTTTCAGTTTACAGTTCAGAGCTTAGCGTAAGAGTCAGGTTAACAGACTGTTATACCTGGGAGGACCACCGAGGAGACACTGATTTCCACCTGTGCAAATACATGCCAGTGATTGTGTATTTCAGAAAATCAATCAGAACATTGTTGCGAAACCCGAGCCTGAATGTGTTTGGTGCGTTAATTCTAATTATAATAATTAGGTTATAAATAATTCATCCTGTATCAGTACAATGGTTAGCTAAATGGCATTACATTTCTTAGATGGGTGATCTTAATTTTTTTTTTCTAGCACTTAAAAAATAAGAATGCTACCAAGATGCTGCGATTCATACCTCTAAATTGTCTTTTTTTAAAAAAGTTTGTAATGCAAATCAGAGCATAGAAATTCTAGTCAATGATTTAAAATGCATTTTTATAGTGCTTTCAGGTGCTAGAAGCAAATAGCATAGCAGCAGGATGAAAATCAGAAAGCAATGGGCAAAATGGAGCTGTTTTCCTCTGCTAAATGGAATGCAGAGAGCATTCTTAACTTCAAGAACCGGTGGAGGTACTTCCCTGGTGGCGCAGTGGTTAAGAATTCGCCTGCCAATACAAGGGACATGGGTTTGAGCCCTGGTTCAGGAAGATCCCACATGCCGCGGAGCAACTAAGCCCGTGCACCACAACTACCAATCCCATGTGCCACAACTACTGAAGCCTGCGCGCCTAGAGCCCGAGCTCCGCAACAAGAGAAGCCACCGCAATGAGAAGCCCCTGCTCGCCACAACTAGAGAAAGCCCGTGCGCAGCAACAAAGACCCAACACAGCCAACAATAAATAAATAAATAAATAAATAAATGAACGAATGAACCGGTGGAATGAGTGAATAGCTTCCCACTGTGGTTTTCAGAACTGTTGGCGGTTAGAGCTCTATTTTGTTACTTGTCAGAGCTTCAGAAACATGGTTATTGAAGGCCTGTTTCACTTACTTTTTTTTTTTTGGCCATGCCATGCAGCATGCGGGATCCTAGTTCCCCACCCAGGGACTGAACCTGTGCCCCTTGCAGTGGAAGCACAGAGTCTTAACCACCACACCACCAGGGAAGTCCCTCAGTTACTTTTAAAATACGGGTGAAAGGATCAATGAGCCTGGTGAAACTTGAATAATCACTGAATTTTTCTAGCATCACTAAGGAAGTAATGTCTATAGTAATTACCCCCAATTATGTATGCATATATGCATATAAACACTAAAAATAAACATTGGATAGAACAAAAGGGGAAACGTAAACTGTTAACATCTTTTGAGAATGCAATTCTGGACATCTCTACTAAGATTACCGTACATACACCCCCTCTCCTAGCAATACTATAAAAACTAATCTACAAGCCCATAAGGGTGCATGTGAAAGATGTTTACTGTAGCTTTGTTCATTGGGGTAAAAAACAGGACTATAAAGGGAGTGCTCATCACTAGAGATATAGATAAATAAACTGGGGTTCATTCATACCATGAAATGGTATGCATTCACTATAGAAAACATGTTGGGTCTGTATTAGTTGATTGGAGGGATTTTCACACTGTGTGTTCAAGTGAGAAAAACAGTTTTCTAACGTTTTTTATAGGAATGGTGAGGAGGGATGGATACGACAGAGAGAGGAAAGACATAAAGAACTTAACAAAATGCTTTAAAGAATATTCCTAATAAAATACATGTATAATATGATTCTATTTTTTCAAAATTTAGTTTTATTTATTTTGGCTGCACAGCGTGGCTTGTGGGATCTTAGTTCCCCAACCAGGGATCAAACCCAGGCCCCTACACACACACACAGTGGAAGCGCAGAGTCCTAACCACTGGACTCCCAGGGAATTCCCTCAACATTTTATATATAAGTCTGCATATATTAGTCTGAAGAGGTATGTTAAAGGATGGTTACTAAAGGTTTAATAGTGGTTATCTCAGATGATTTTTAGTTTCTTCCTTAAATTTTTTTGTCCAGTTGACTACAATATAGCATACTTTACTTGTATAATGAGATGGAAAGAAGTGTAAAGAATTACCAGTAGCAATTTTAATGTTCCATTTAAGAAAAAACTTTTCAAATCTGTAAAATACAGAATATATAAACAGGCTTTCGAAAGGCCAAAAATTAATATTATGTTTTCAAATATAAGGCATCATATATGCTCCAGATAACCAGTAAAAAATATTTTGATTTGGCAAATCTTTAACATTGCATCAAGGATTTATATTATGCTGATATGTTATGGTCCAAGTACAAAAAGCAGACCGTTTGCAAAGCCTAATCCTGTTCAAGGGTCATTAAAACCAACTAGAATATCTGCCACATTGGGGTATGCAGTATTTGAAATGTTGGGTTTTGATATATAAAGTCAGAATGTATAGCAGATCCTGATCCTCTGGGGGCAGGAGTTAAGTCCTCGTTCCTTCCAAGGATTTGGAGCACGCAAGCCCAAGGTTTGCAAAAGCCATCTAGAGATACATATATATCATAGCACCATGGACTTGTCTCGGTTTTGAACATGGTGAATAAATATCTTGGTTGCCATCTATAGAAATAAAAATAATATCTACTATAAGAGAGGAAAACTATCTTTTTCCTCTGCCCTTCTAAGTTCTCGACTTGGGTCCCCGTCCCAAAAGATTAACATGAGAAAGGCATACAAGTTTATTCAACGTAGGTTTTACAGGACACTGGAGATTTCATAAGGAAATAAGACCCGAAGAAGCAGTTAAACCTGAATGTTTTCATGCTGGGTTTGATGAAGAGAGGAGAGTAGTGGGAAAATGTGATAAGACCGCAAAAAGGGGGGGTTCTCTTGGTGTCCCTCCGTTTTTGGAGGTAAGAATGTTCCTTTCTAAGGGAGGCACCTTAGGGGAAGGTGGAAGTTCACCTCAGGGGAAGTCAGAAGGTCCTTCCTTCACCTGCCATTTCTCATACTCCTTCAGCTTGAAATATTCAGTATGTCAAGGGATCACATTTTGGGGTGTTGTGTCCTGAACCTCATCACTACCAGCTGCCGATCACTGAGATAAGTGCTTTATATGCATCATCTAATTTAATGCTGCAACAACAGGTAGGTCATGCTATTTTTGCATGGCTGGCTCTTTCATTTCATTCAGATCCCAAAGGGAAACTCCTCCTTCCCTAGTCACTCAGGCTAAATTAGAATACCTCTGATATCCAGCAAGACCCTGTGGGGCTCCTGGGCACGAAAGCCTTTCTGTGTCCCTCATTTCTTGATTACAGGAGATAGGCTTCATTCAGCCTCCGTGACCTTCCCTGAGTTCCAATGGGTGGGTTCAAACAGTTGCTCATTAGGGAAGGGTGGGGATGCAGAGACAAGGGAAGAACAGTTAAAAGAAACAATAGTGCAGCCTTGGGGCAGCGTCCTGGTTCCCCCTCAAGGATACACATAACAATATCTTTGAGCTGTTTTGCAGATACTGAAACGCCCACCAGGTGGGAGAAGTTAATGGTATGCTGCCCACAGGCACATAGACCCCAGACTGGTTGGGGTTGACCCCCAGAAGGTTGATAATGCTGACTCCCACTTACCACCAACCACTTAGAAGAATGTCCACGAGCTGATCACACCTTCTTTGAACCATTACTATAAAACTCCTCACTACTCCCTCCAGGTTGGGACACACAGTTTTGGGGGCATTAGCTTGCTGTAGCCCCCTTTGCCTGGCAAAGCAATAAAGCTATTCTTTTCTACTTCACCCAAACTCTGTCACCAAGATTTAATTTGGTGTCGGGGTACAGAGGCTGGATACGGCTTCACCTCCCCCTGGTCAGCCATAGGGGCATGGTGGTTCTAGTCCAGAGCTTCTGAATCTGTCTAGAACTTCTTAGGCATTCAGTCAATATTTGACTGAATGAATTCTTTTTATTTCTTTTTATTTCTCCAATAACGTAAGGTTGCGAGCCTCGACTTTGTCTATTTCCTTTGTTTGTTCATTTATGAACTCAACAAATATTTATTAAGCACTTACTATATTCCAGCCCTGTTCAAGGCCTTTGGAATGTGCCAGTGAACAAAGAGACAAAGTTCCTGCTTCCTTGGAGCTTACTTTTTAGTCACTAAAATCTTAGGTTCTTTTTTTTCCACCTAGTTTGACTAATTGCCATAAAAATAGTAACAAATGTAAACACTGTCCTGATTTCCTTCTGTGGTATTTAAAAATGTAGATATGCTGCTTTCAGAATTATAGGAATCAGACAAACCTTTACATTTCTTTTTTTGTAAATGTTTAATTCTATACGTAAGTTGTCTTAGATGGCTGAAGAGGTAAAACAGACTTCTTATAAGCTAATGATAGGGATGTCTGGTTAATAAAACAATTGTTCTTATATACAAGGTCATGACAAAGAAGTCAAGGAAGAATTAATTTTGAGCCCATATTTTCTATTCCTTGGTATTATCGATAGATTTTAACACTTGAAGAATGGTTTTACCAAGCTTAAAATACTATATCCAATACATTTCCTTCTTAGAAAAAAAGAATGCTTGCAACTGCCTATGGACCAGCTCTTCTCAGGAACCAGATAACTTGATTTGTTTGTTTGTTTTTGAACCGATGCTAACCCTGGCAAGAGTCCTCAAACAACCCTGAGTTTCCTTTAATGAGGAAGTAATACCTGCTCCGTCTATGCCACTATGAGAAGTGAATGAATTCATGTGGTTTCCATAACTGTAAACTACTGCATACAACTATATGTAAATATAATGTTTACTTGGTGCAATTTTAAGAATATAAAAATGGAGCCTCTTAACAACAGCTGAGATCTATGTAAATAGTTTTAGAATGAGAAAAATTAAATTTAGTGATAAGTTCCCAATATGCTCCACCTTCATGGAATAAATGCCAGACACTAAGAATAACCAATTTCAAGTTTACATTGGTCTTAGAGATGGTATAAGCATAAGAAAAACTTGAGAATTCACTTTGCTGCCAGACTGAATTTATAGTTCCTGTAGAAGGCGAAAAGGCAAGGTCAGGCTGCTGGGAAATTGTAAATCCTTTGGTATTTCCCCTTGATGATTTAACTAGGCAGATTAATATAAATACAAAAAAATAAGGTGATATTCAGTATGAATAAAGAGAAGATTCTGATAAAAAGCACAAGATTAAAACTGATTCTAGGGAATTCCCTTGCAGTCAGTGGTTAGGACTCTGTGCTTCCACTGCAAGGGACCTGGGTTCCATCCCTGGTTGGGATGGAACCCAGATCCTGAAAACATACAGTGCGGCCAAAATAAAAAGAGAAAGAAAGAAACTGATTCTCAGCATTTATGGGATAATCCCCCACAGAGCAAGAATTCCCTGGTGGTTCAGTGGTTAGGGCTCTGAGATTCAACTATAGGAACCATGGTTCGATCACTGGTCAGGGAAATAAGATCCCACAAGCCACGCAGTGCAACCAAAAAAAAAAAAAAAAATCCCCACAGGGGATGGCTCAGGCAGGGAGGATGGGTCCCACATCTGGGGCTTTTTTTCCTGTTTTGCTCTCCTCAAGTCCACAGCTGCTTAGACACTGGTCCAGCACACCTGATCCCCCAAGAGCACAGTGACCTTTGATCTTCTCCATCTATTGTTGGCAAATTCTCCTTGGCTTCTTTGCACATGGTGTTCCCCGTATCAGAGGCTAGGTGTATGGGGGTTGGAGACACAATAGGAGGCAGACCTCACCTTCTGTCCCAGGGGCAACAGCAGTACTTCATAGAGGAGACACCTAAAGTGAGTCCTGAAGAGTGAGTAGAAATTGTGCAGAAGAGCAAAGCTACTGTGGGAAAAGAAGATGAACCACATCTATAAAAACAGGAAGAAATCCAGAATACAGAGTGTTGCTGAACCTAAGTGTGTGCCCAACACACATTGAGGTCAAACAAACCGAAACGTCAGAGTTTGGAGCAGAGAAGGTTTATTGCAAGGACCATACAAGGAGAAGGGGTGGCTTGTGCTCAAAAACCCCAAGGGGGTTTTGGGGAGGAGTTTTTATAGGCAAGATCTGGGTGGAAGGGCTGGAGGGTGTGAGACCTTCCTCTGATTGGTTGGTAGTGAGGCAACAGGGCAGTGTTCCAGGAATCATCCTTCTGGTTTCCACCAGTCTGGGGTCCATGTGCTTGTGCTCAGCCTGAAGTTGTCATCTTCCACCTGGGTGGGGGCCTTAGTTCCTGTAGGAAAACTCAGAGACACACATCAGATTGTTATGTATATTCACTAAGGAGGAACCAGGACCCTGCCCCATCACTGTTGTACCCAAAAGGGCCCAGAGGGTCTTGCTCAGTTTGTATTTCCAAAGCATTCTAGTTAGCCTTCATAGAAACATAAACCTCTTTTTTTTGTATTTTTACTTTATTAGTCCAGAAGGATGTTATTAATTAATTATTTAATTAAATAACATAATTCAAATAACAAGTACAAAAGACAGGCTGGTTTGGGAACAAATACAATTAATTCTTGGTAAGAGTATTTCTGCTATATTCTTGAGTAGCTTCACATTAGCATATAAGGACAATCCCCAAGCAGCTCTTAACTGGAGTTTAAGAATTAGAAAGGTCTGGGGACCTCCCTGGTGGCAGAGTGGTTAAGAATCTGCCTGCCAATGCAGGGGACATGGGTTCAAGCCCTGGTCCGGGAAGATCCCACATGCTGCGGAGCAACCAAGCCCGTGTGCCACAACTACCAAGCCTGCGCTCTAGAGCCTGTGAGCCACAACTACTGAGCCCGTGTGCCACAACTACTGAAGCCCATGCACCTAGAGCCCGTGCTCCACAACAAGAGGAGCCACTGCAATGAGAAGCCCGTGCACTGCAATGAAGAGTAGCCCCTGCTCGCCACAACTAGAGAAAACCCGTGAGCAGCAACAAAGACCCAATGCAGCCAAAACTAAATAATATAAATAAAAATAAATTTATATTATAAAAAAAAGAATTAGAAAGGTCTGGGTTGAATCCAGACTCTGTAGTTTACTTTCACTAGCTGTGTGACCTTGAGTAAGTCATCTATTTTTTCTGAGCCGTGGTTTCTTGGCAGGTAGCATGGTAATTATAACTGAAAATTCCGTGCATAAATGAGCTCATCTAAAAGAGCTACTGGTACAATGTAGATACTCAATAAATACTCTTTTCCTTACTTCTGAGTAAAAGAAAGAGATACATTTCTACTACCTTCACCCTTCCCAACTTTTTTTGTCAATACTCTGTACAGTTATCAAGACCTCTACTAAACAGTCAAATCAGACTCATTTAATCCTTGGAAATAAAAGGTTCTTAGGATATGTTTAATGGACTATCCTAATTACTTGTAAGTGATGCCGAATAAAAATGTTGGTCTCTGATCTAGAGACAGGTGAGTATTTCAAATAACAGGACCAACATTTTAAGACAGGTGGCAGGGCACAACCTTTAAAAGAATGACACAGCTGTTGAGGACACAATATAAACTGTTTAGAACCAACTAGGTCCAAGACAGTGGATGAGTTGACTTCCACCAGACCTTGAGCCTCCTTAGGTGCTTGTTGTAATACATTAGCATCTAAATGACACACCCACCAGCGCCATGACAGTTCCAAGGCCCACCATAAAAGGCCAAAAAGAGGGCAGTGGCCCAATTCCTGGAAATCTCCGCTCCTTCCCCCAAATTGTTGGAAAAATCATCCCACTCATTAGCCTATGAAATTACCCACCGCTATAAAAACTGACAATCCTGTATCCCGGGGCCTCTCGCCTTCTGAGGTGGCCCACACTCTGTCTATGGAGTGTGTATTTCCCTGAATAAACCTTGTTTCACTTTACTATGGCCCACTCTTAAATTCTTTCCTGCACAAAGCCAAGAACCCACATTTGGCAGCCATCCAGGGACTTGCCTGAGACCTGAGACGTGGTCGTCCTCTCGCACCCCACTTTCTTTCCTGCAACAGTTTCACAGGCTCACGGTCCAGTTGGCTCCGTGCCTCCCTGCCACTCTTTTTCTATAGTGATAATAATAACTGGTAACTGGAGAACCAGAGAAACAAGAAATCAAAAAGAAAGTGTCTTCAACACAACGGGCACATTTTGTAGTGAGACCCCTTTCTTCTGCCCTTAAGGACACTTAAGAAAGTGTTATTTTCTTGGGTTGATAGAATTATGCCCCAAGCCTTTTGCCGGAGGCTGAATATTCATATACAACCCTAACCGGCCTACTCTTGGGTCCACTGTGAGCTCTGGGCTGCTCTCTAGAAAGCCTTTGTGTGCTTTCGTTTGAACACTAAGCCTGGTGATGATGGGAAGGATGATATGGGCCACTCTCCCTCACAGAGGCGTCATAAAGATAAATGAAATGATATTCATACAGCACTTCAGGATGTTCTTATAAAATGCACCTCTGTAAATATGACGTATTCTAAAAGACCAGTGACTGCAACTTCTACTTAAAATAAAAATTGCTGACAACAATTTCAGCCTTGGAAAGTAAACACATCAGCTTGAAATTGAAGTGCACTTTGCCAAGTAGCAGCACGCCGATCGCCTGTCTGGGTCCTTACTGCAAATAAGGCTAAATGTTCACATGGATCGTTGTGTACAGTTCGTCCTGCTCTGCTATTTGGAAGCATCGAAAAGCAATGGCCTGGTCTGGTGTTCTTTGTGATCCATGAACATCTGGAAGCATGGCTTGGTCTTAGAACCTCCAAGGATGTCTATCTCAAGAAAACTATGATTAGGGACATCTCGAGGACACTGAACTGCAGCAGGATCCAAGCTATGGGGGTACATTAAAGGTATCCCATCGGGGACCCTCTGACACTAGATCAAAGTGACTCTCTGGAAAACCTTCAGCCTGGAGACAGGAGCAAAATTCTCATCCCTCAGGTGACCATGGTCTGAGAATGAGGCCACGTCCTGGAACATATTTAGAGATCTTCGTATGCACACACTGTATGTCACCCACTTATAGCATTCTGGGGGATGTTCTAACACTGTCACAGGGCATTGATGAGTTTTATACTCTATCAGGCAACGGGTGTCCTATGACTAGCAGAGATCACACAGTTAGCATCCTGTGTGCAGAGGGCAATAACCTGGCAGCAGCGAAGCACGTGTAAGTTGACAGAGGGCCAAGCCAGCAAATGCAATAGGGAGACTAGGAAGAGAACCAGTCTTGAAGAGTGCAGTCTTGGGAGAGACCCCAGGCAACTAGGCAGGTGGGGCCTGGCTCTAACGTAGCAGAGAATAAAGTTTCACAGACTCAGCTACAGAAACACAGGAAGTTCAGTAAGAGGCAGAGGAGAATGATATCAACTACTGAAACAAAACAGCTTCTCCACAATGACAGCCATGGAAGTTGCACCTGTACTTGCTTCCTTACAGCCTCATTCTTTCTCTCCACTCTGGGTCTCCTTAGGCCCTGTTGCCTTCCTCATCTAAACCTGTAATGAGATATCCATTTAAAAATGCACAGAAGAGGGAATTCCCTGGTGGTCCAGTGGTTAGGACTCAGCGATTTCACTTCTGGGGACTGGGTTTGATCCCTGGTTGGGGAACTAGGATCTCAAAGGCTGCATGACACAGAAAAAAAAAAAGAAAAAAAAAAGCACAGAAGAAAAACACAACCTAAAATTAACTAGTGATTTCACTACTGGTTGCTGACACAGATACAATACACCAAATAATATCTTAAAAATAATGTGTTTGGTTTTAGAATTTCAATTTGGAGATTTTGACAACTCTTTTTGTATCTGATCTTAGGTAAGGTATTACCTTAGGGAAGGTATTAACATTTTGATGCTTCTTTGTCTGTGTTTTCAAAATGAGGGAAATCGTATGATATTTTCCCTGTGCAAAAGGCATTAGAAAGGCATTATATGTCTTGCTATCATTTTATGTTTATCATTTAAAAGTCTGAGACTTTCCTCTTATTCTGTTTTTAAGTCCATTCCACAAATATTCATGTTTAGGATCACTGCTGACTTTTCTCCTTTTTAAGAACGGGAAGAAAGAGGGACTTCCCTGGTGGTCCAGTGGGTAGGACTCCGTGTTCCCATCCTGCAGGCATGCCACAACTAAAGATCTAGCACACTGAAACTAAGACCAGGTGCAGCCAAAATAAATAAAAATAAACTAAATAAATAAATATTAAAACAGAATGGGAAGAAAGACAAAACACAAGGGGAAAAGAATGAACATTTATTGACCATTAACTCTACTGCTAGGTGATTTATCTATATCTGTCATGACAACCTTGTGAAGTAAGTATTATTAACCATAACAAGTTTCACTGGGGAATAAAAGGGTCACATGCCTCTCAGTTGAGATAGCATGAGATTTTTTTACAATTTTTAAAAGTAACAACAAAATCATGTCTTCCCTGTGATTTTTGAGAACTCACATATGCCAGATAGCAACCTCGCTCCTTGCCGACTCTGTTGTGTCAATGAAGGAACAGACCTATAACCGTGGTCGGGTAATTTACTCAAATGGTGGATGTGGAGTTGGAAGCCTCCAGGTTTTCACTCTCTCTCATTCTTGTGTTTTAAAGTAAGGCATTTCAAATGGGTGATTCATCTGTGTAATCACCACTTAGCCTTCAAAATAAATCTTCAGGTAGTTGACTAAAATGATCATGAGAAAGTCATAAAGCATGAAAATGGAATCATTTAGAACATGTTTACTCTTTCCTTCTTTATTGCTTTTAGAGCATTTGGTTTTAGGACATTCAACAAGTGGGAATAATACCATGACAAGTGATAGACTCCAGCTGTTTGCAACATGGTACCAAGTGAGGAGGCATATGATTTCAAGGAAAAGGGGGTGGGGAGAAACAGACTATTTACAAAGTACTTTTTTATTGCTTTCTCCCATGTTCTTCTAGAAAGCAATACAAGAAAAGATTTACAATATCTTGCTTGTGATTAGTTATTTTTTAAAGCCCCAAGGTTTATACTTTGCTTTCTTGGGCTAGGTAGTCAGTGGGGTTAGGCATGCTTCCTATAACATATATCTCAAGTATAGGGACCCAAAATATTTGTCAGATATTTCCAGCTCTTCATGAAGTCAACCCAATAAATACATGACACATAACCAGAGGAAATGAAGATCTTATTCTTTGAGAAAATCTCAGTCTTCTTACAAGTCAATCAGAGCAGAGAACCAGAAAGAGCTTTCTAAAAAGATATTTCAGTTTAAAACACAGCAGATGACAAATTCAGTCCTAGAGCCCTCGGGGGATTTGACTGCCACACACTGATATATCACAGAAACATTTATTTTGTAAGTAATGTTAATGATATTCTCAGAGCTCTGTGTTTACTGTTTAACACTGCTATTATTTATTGATGACTAATGGCCAATAAACAGAGCCTCTTGCCTTACTCTGGCTTCCAGTCAGTATTTATGGATTAGGTCCATCAGTCTCCTTTTGAAAGCCACTGAGACAATGCAGCTGGCACCCAGCTGAAGAGGAGACGCAACAAATATTACCTGCCACTCAAGGTAAGACAAAGGAGAGAACTTGTAAGGAAGATGTGCTATTGCCACCACAAAGAAGCATTTAAGTATTATTATGATCTAATTAATATTCCTAAATATCTAGTAGCATGGCTTACCTTTTTATTCTCATTTCTATCTCTAAAACACTCCATACTCTCTAACACTGTTCCATAAAGGACTATGGGAATACAGTGATTGAGATCACTTTAAGGAAAATATAAGCTCAGGCATTTAAGAATGTGGAAATAGGGACTCGCCTGGTGGTCCAGCGGGTAAGACTCTGAGCTCCCAATGCAGTGGCCTGGGTTCAATCCCTGGTCGGGGAACTAGATCCTGCATGCATGCCGCGACGAAGATCCTGCATGTTGCAACTAAGACGTGGTACCGCCCGAATAAATAAATAATAAATAACTTTTTTTTAAAAAAAGAATGTGGAAATAAAGAAATGATAAGGAATTTTAATTACTGGAAGTAGAGGGTAAAAGGAAGATGGCACACGGTTCAGGGAGATACATCAAAAAGTTACAGTAATTAAAATACTCAAAATTGTTTTATTAATTTGTTTACCACATGAGGAAAGAGGAAAACTATTAGTGGAGTTTTCCCCTTCTCTGTTCTTAATCTGAAGATATATTTGGGTTATCAAAGTACTGTTACATTACATTCATTTTGCAGCTAGCACAGGTACATTAGGAATTGACTTTATCTTTCAAAGGGACTTCTAAAGGATTACCTTCCAATTGTTTAAGGCAACTCTAAATCTCCAAAGGTTTTGAACTTTCTTTCCCCAAACTGAATTCTGTGTCTAATAATTTTCACCATTAAAATAGCTTTCTGGGAGGGTATATGTCCTACTGTAGTGTATATGAGAGAAAGCACAGAGTGATAGAGGGCTCCAATTGCTTGTCCCAGCTCTGTCACCATGCTGTGATTTTCAGCAGGGGTACAATTGGTTCTTGTTGGTATAATCAGCATGTTGGACTAGAATTATTTTTACTTTTAAAATTTAGTTTTAGTTTTGAAGCCAAATCTGGCTTCTGTACCCCGGCACCAAATTAAATCTCAGAGACAGAGTTTTGGGTGAAGCAGAAAAGAATAGATTTGTTGTTTTGCCATGGGGGCCACAGCGGGCCAATGCCCTTAAAACTGTGTGTCCCAACCTGGAGGTGGTAGTGAGGAATTTTATAGTAATGGTTCAAAGAGGGTGTGGTCAGCTCATGGACATTCTTCTGATTGGTTGGTGGTAAGTGAGTGTCAGCATCATCAACCTTCTGGATCCAACTGGTCTAGGGTCTGTGTGCTTGTGGACAGTATACCTTCATTAACCATTAACCTCTCCCACCTGGTGGGCGTTTCAACATCTGCAAAACAGCTCAAAGATATTGTTATGTGTATCCTTGAGGGGGAACCAGGAGCTGCCCTAAGGCTGCACTATTGTTTCTTTTAACTGTTCCTTCCTTGACTCAGCATCTCCTCCCTTCCTTGATTAGCAACTGTTTGAACTTGCTCATTGGAATTCAAGGAAGGTCACTGAGGCTGAATGAAGCCTATTTACTATAATCAAGAAATGGGGGACACAGAAAGGCTTTTGTGCCCAGGAGCCCCACAGGGTCCTGCTTGGTATCAGTTTTACCTTCAGTTTTAAATTTCTAAAATCCCAGGAAAATGGTGACACATCCAAATAGGGTTGATCTTTTTTGGGTAAGCACTCATGTGTTAGGGGAACCACTGACCGAAACCACCCAGCCTGGCCAAGCTGATAGTAACCACTTGCATGAGTTACCTTACAACAGGAGCTCCTGGTAAGGAACATGGAACTAACAAGCTACCACCAACCAGAAGAATTCAGGAAAGGTCAAAAGGAGAGAGGAGATGCCAGTCCATATCTCCTACCAACCTCCCAGAATCCTTCTTGCTGGAATCCATCTTGGCTAAGAGATGCGTGTGCCACTGGGAAGGACCCTGAGTCAAAGTGATTTGGCAGAGACAACCTGGAAACTAACCCCATTACCATTAAACCTGAGACCGAAAACCACGAGGCAGAGCAGTCCTCCTGGGTTTCCTTACTCTGCTGCTCTCCACCCGGGCACCTCTTCCCAACAAAGTCTCTTGCTTGTCAGCACGTGTGTCTCCTCGGACAGTTCATTTCCAAGTGTTAGACAAGAGCTCACTCTCGGGCCCTGGAAGGGGTCCCCTTCCTGCAACACATGGAAGAAACATGTGAATAACTTTCAACCAGAAATGAATGACTTGACCAGGAAAGTCTATTTGCCTTATCGGAATTATTTCTGCCTACCTTAATACACCGTCTTGCACTGCTTTTCTTCTATGCTATTTTTCGATTGTCCTATCTTTACTTCTTTCCCTCAGCCATATATTGTCAGCTGCATCCTTTTTCTGTTTCTTTGCTTGATCATTTGTTGGTTTCATTTCCTTGCATTTTTTTCTACATTCCAGAAAGGAACAAAAATTATGTCATGACATCCTCTGGCTACCCAAGGACATAACTTTCTAGATGCAAGTACTAAGTTGTATAGATACCATCTTTGGCTTCAGGTCTTTATATTGTCGGGAAGTGTTGCAGGCAAACTTGACAGTGAGACTTGACAATAAATTTCTACTCATGCCCTAGCAAATCATGTCAGTTGCACCCAGAAGGAGACAGAGGTGGGGAGTTATCTTAGCATAGGAGAGACTTAAAAGTCAAAGAGGAAACTTAAGAACCTTAAGTTTTTCTTATCTAAGGCAGTGCTGTCTGGGGAGGGAGAGGGCAGCAAATATTTTTTACGGAGACAAACGTCTGGAACAGGCCAGATAATAAATATTTTTGGCTTTGCTGGGTAAGATCATTGCGCAACTACTCAACTCTACTTTGTAGGTCAAACGGCCATAGAGAATACCAAACAGTCAGGCAGAGCTGTGGCCAGGTTTCAATAAACTTTATTTATAACCTCAGGATTTGTTTTATTTACAAAAAACAAACAAAACAAAATGCAAGGGGTGGGCTTTAGTTTGCTCACTGCTGGTGTAAGGGAAATACTAGACTAGTAATTTGGAGATGTGAATTTAAGAGCTTTGATCAACTGGACAAATTAGGAAATGCTATTGGTCCGGTTATTCAATCCTTTGTTTCTAGGGAAACACAATTGCCACAGCCCTTCCAGTAGAAGAAAAAAGTGACACTTTCCTTGGAGAATGGTAGTGGCACCTGTTTTCCTCCTCACTGTTCAAGAGTTTCAATACCAGTACCCAGGCCACTTAAGAGATCATGAGCCAGCCTCACAAATGATGCTAGAAGATGCACTGTATTCAAAAATAATATTTATAGATGCCTGGCCAGTGTGGCTTTAAAGTGTCTTCAGATACAGCTTCTGGCCCCTAGGTCAAACTTTTTCTTCCTCCAAATAGTATGCACAAATTGGATCCACCAAGACGGGTAGGCCAATCACAACAGCAAACTCCAGTCTTAGTTTCCTACTTGATAATCTATTGCTTTTCTGCAAAGCTGCCAAGGAAGGAAGGTGTATGAGGCACCATCAGCCAGGTAGCAGGAGAGCCTTCAAGGTACAACAAAGCCTGAGTTTTGAAGATGCATGAAGGTCATTGGGATAAATGTTTTCCAAGGACTTGTCATAAAGGACAGCTGTGAAAAAACCACTAGGACCACAGCTGCATGTAAGGAGCATATAGGTAGCTACAGATGAATGTCCAGGTTCTTAGCTGTGGTGTTCAGAAATTCTTCATTATCTCAAGTGTGGCATGCAATGTTTCAGAAGGAAAAATGAACTGGATCAGAACAGATGAACAGAAGCAGGTGATGAAAATCAATATTTTATCTGACATTGATAACCTCACAATAAATTATGTAGAAAAATAAAGCCAAAACAAACCCAAAAATTAATTTATCACTGATGATTCAGTTTCTACTATGTGTAAACTCAAAAGATTGTATGAGTTAAAAGTAAGCAATTAGGGTTAGCAATTCACTTTTTTGATCACTCAAAAAAGGTCAAGACATCACTGCTTACTTTTCAAGTTTTCAAAAATGTATGGCATATTAATTAAAATTAGGCTTGGCTATAAGCAACGGAAAACTCACAATAATAGTAATGACCACAATAGAAGTTTGTTTCTCACTTACACACATACAATCTGGAAGTTGGTGGTCTAGAGCTACTATGGCAGCTCCAGGACGCACCCCCTGTCTTGCTGCTCTGCCAGTCTTGGTGGAAGCTGGCTGCTGGGATTTTAGCCTTTACATCTGCGTTATAGCCAGCAAGAAGGGTATAAAGAAGTGAATGTTGCCTTCCTATAAGAATCATCCTAGAAATCAGGTACTTCCAATCACATTCGATTCCTGGAATTTAGTCTCATGCCCATTTACTAGCTGCAAAGGAAGTTGTAATCTTCATTTGGTGGCCATGTGCCCAGCTAGAATCAGGAGTTTTGCCACTAAGAATGGGTCCTAGCACCCATTCTAGTTACATACACAGCCTTTATATTAATCAAGTCTATGAAACGTGCAGCTTTGGGGAGCTCCATGAAACTAGTGTAATACACACAGGTCTCCACGTCATAGAGACTTAAGGCTCTCTGAATTTCTTTTAGATCTCTGCTCTTTCTTTATTTTTTTTTAATAAATAAATTTATTTATTTCTTGGCTGTGTTGGGTCTTCATTGCTGCGCGCGGGCTTTCTCCAGTTGAGGCCAGCGGGGGCTCTTCTTCGTTGCGGTGCATGGGCTTATTGCGGTGGCTTCTCTTTGTTGCGGAGCATGGGCTCGAGGCACGTGGGTTCAGTAGTTGTGGCACATAGGCCCTAGAGCGTAGGCTCAATAGTTGTGGCACATAGGCTTAGTTGCTCCGTGGCAAGTGGGATCTTCCCGGCCCAGGGCTCGAAGCCATGTCCCCTGCACTGGCAGGCGGATTCTTAACCACTGCGCCACCAGGGAAGTCTCAGTTTTATTTCTTTTACTCTTTCTATCCTTCATCATTTATTAATGACCCAGATTGTGTGAGGAAGAGTTGTCAACATTATCATTTTTCTATATTTACAGGTATAATAACTGCATTGAAGTGGATTTGTCATCTAATAGCCTTAAATGATCCCTCTCTTTTGGGCTGCATTTCCCTCCATTATTTACTGGGCCTCCCCATAGGTTATCATCCATGGCTGTTGACTCTCCTCTCTGTCCTTAATTTCCTGAGACAGATTTCCACTTAAGAGACTGAGAAACTATTAGATAGTTCCCACAAACCACAGGAGCAGAAGGTCTTCTGCAAAGAGACACTTCACCCACTATGGGTTAAAGAAAGTAGCATTACATCTCCACCTGACAAACCCACTCCCTATCAATGTGAAGAGGGCAGAAACACATTTAAATTGAGGGAATCTACAAGCATAACTCTCACGAACACAAATACAATAGGAGCTAAGTGCCTAAATTCCTGTGTACCGAAAAACCGAAGTGGTTATACTTCTAGTCTAATGTAAAGCATGGCCTCCTATATTTGAGTTGGTTTTCATAACTGTTTAATATTAGTCTGTGAATTGTTCCAGGGAGAGCCAATAGCAAAGAAGAAAATAATACTCTATCTCCATAAAGCATTTTAGCAATGCTCAGAGAAGCGGACTACCAGATATTTATTTTGGAAATTAACTAGCTAGCTACGATATATTTTCAAATTATGCATGTATTGGTAGTTTTCTGCTGTAATTGGCGAGGCCACTATATATCTCTATCTTTGCTATATTTACAATACTGTACAGGGAAATAAGTCAGCATTTCCCTTCATGGTAACATTTTGGAGCTAACAATATTCACTAGTGTAAAAGTATTCTCTGATCAAAACAGTTGCTCTTAAATATTCATTTGTTGGAAGATTATATGACATGTTGAAGGTTATGTCCTTATGGATTTTTCATTTAATTTGTAATTACTTCGAATCATTAAAAAGAATACAAATGACTTAACTTCTCAAAAGAAAAATATAAAATATCACCACACCCTATATAATTTTCACAAATTATTCAACAGTGATAAATTACATGGGTTGATTATTGAACCGGACACTACCATCTAAATTGTTTCTGTGCATTGCCAGGTGCCTTTTTATTAAACTTTTATTCTGTGGGATATATGAAGTCATTGAAGATCTTTGAGTTGAGTTGGGCCATATTTCTGGAAAGAGGGTGAGATTTCTAGTTGGTGGTAGTTGACTTAGAGTCCTTTATTTAAACTTTTTTCTGTTCACACTGTCTCTTTGGGTAATCTTATCCAATCACATGGCTTTAAAGACTACTCACGCCTATGACTCCTAAATTTTTCTCTCTAGCTTTGATCTCCCTCTGTGAACTGTTTGGTCAACTGCCTGGTCTCCCTCCACCTGAATTTCTTTCCTTTTCTTTTTTTTTTTTCTGGCCATGCCACGTGGCTTATAGAATTTTAGTTCCTGACCAGGGATCGAACCCAGGGCCCCAGCAGTGAGAGGGCTGAGTCCTAACAACTGGACTGCCAGGGAATTCCCTCCACCTGAAATTCTAACAGGCCCCTCAAAGCTATCTCAAAATAAATCTTGATTTTCCTCACTAAATCTGCTCTTCCCTCTTTCATCTTTGTAAACTGATAGCAACGTTCACCCAAATAAATAGTGGATTTAGCTAAACCTTAGGTTTAGCTAAATAAATAATAAATCCCTGATTCCTTTCCCTAACTCATCTAAATCCAGTCCAACAGCAAATGCTGTCTCTGCCTCTGTGACATAACTGGAAATGATTGTCTTTTCTCTTCCCCATTACCACTGCCCCTCCATCACAGGCCAGCAGGATCTCTTCTTTGAACTACTCTAAAAGCCTCGTAGCTCCTTTTCCATCTTCTTTAAAATTCCTCCTCCACACAACAGCCAGAGTGACCTAAGAACGATTTTTCCTTGCTTAAAAATTTCCTATAGCTTCCCATCACACTTAAATAAAATCTAAATTTTATTACCTGGTCTACAAATACCTACATGATCTGAAGGCTCTGCTTCCTCTGGCACCCCAGCACACTGTATTCCAGTCCTTTGGCCTTCCTTCCTTTAACATGATGTAGTAGGTAGAATAAAGATCACATGCTAATCCTCAGAACGTGTGACTACGTTATTGTGATTAAATTAAGGATTAAACTAAATAGGAACAACACCTTGGATTATCTGGGTATGCACATTGGAATCAGAAGGGTCTCTGTAAGTGAAGGAGGGAGGCGGTGCCAGAATGATTCTTCATGAGAAAGACTGGATAGGCAGTTGTGGACTTTGAAGATGAAGGGAGCCCCTAGAAGCAGGAAGAGGAAAGATTCTCCTCTAGAAACCCAGGAAGGAATGCAGACTTGTGGACACATTGATTTTTAGCCCAGTGAGAGCCATTTTGAACTTCTGAGCCCCTGAACTGTAAGTTAATAAATTTATGTTGTTTTAAGCCACTGAGTTAATTTGTTACAGCAGCAATAGGAAACTTAAAACACATGTCAAGATCATTTCCACCTTAGGGCATTTACAAAGGTTGTTCACCTCTCCCTCTGCCTGAGGTGCTTATCTCTCAGATGTCAGCATCATGAATGTTCCTGCATCATTTGGGTCTCTGCTTAAATTGCATCCTTCAGAAAGGCCTTCTCTGACCACTCAAAGTAGCCTCCTTGTTACTTTCTCAAGTGACCTGTTCTATTTTCATTGTGGCAGTTATCACTACTTGTTAATTTTCTTTTTTATGTCATCATTGGAACACACAAGGAAAGCTGAAACCTTGTCTCTCACTTTTCCTTGTAACCCCAGTATTTACAGAATAACGCCTAGCACAAAGTAGGAGCTCAATAAGTATTTGTGGAATAGATGAATAACTGAGCATTTTTTCCATGCAAAGCAACGTACATACAACGTACATCCCACTGAATCTTTTCAATAGCCTGATGGGACAGGTTCATTCACAAGGTGTACTCCTATTCTTGGCACATAGTAAACATTCATAAATATTATAAGTGAACTATATTCAGAGACTGAGTAACCAATGTGACAAAGTATAAAAGTATATATTTGCTACATTAATGCCTATGATTTCCATAATCTATTGTTGAAGAATCCCAGACCTACAGTAACTCTGTACTCATAAACTCAAACATCCATTCTACCCCCTCTGGACATCTCTATTTGTATGCTCCGATGGCCTTGAACACAAGATCTAAACTGAATTTATAATCTCCTCCCAAATCTACTATATAAAGTTTCCCTGGCTGAGTGACTGGCACGAACATGTCTGACAGACATACTCTGGGAGTCATTTTAGACTGTTTCGCCACTCCCCTATAGGTAACTGGTTATTTATTTATTTTTTATTTTGTGGTACGCGGGCCTCTCACCGCTGTCACCACTCCCCTAGTCACCACTCCCCTATAGGCAACTGGTTATTTATTTGTTTGTTTATTTATTTTGCGGTACGCGGGCCTCTCACCGTTGTGGCCTCTCCCGTTGCGGAGCACAGGCTCCGGACGCGCAGGCTCAGTGGCCATGGCTCATGGGCCCAGCAGCTCCGCGGCATGCGGGATCTTCCCGGACCGGGGCAGGAACCCGCGTCCCCTGGACGGCAGGCAGACTCTCAACCACTGCGTCACCAGGGAAGCCCTGGTCATTTATTTTTCATTTTTCCTGCTTAACAGTTCTTATACTAATTACCTTTTCCGGCTCCACTGACTTAGTCACTTCTTTCTGAACTATTTGTTCAGAGGCTGCCTCTAAAGTAATCTCTCCAGCAAAACTGGACAGACTTCACTAGCTAGTTTTAATTCCTTTAGTGGCTTCCTACAGTGTTTAATAAAATCTAAATCCTTTACCACAGCTTCCGGTTGCCCCACTCCCGCAACTTTCCAGCTTCTGGTGGTTGGTTCCAAAGTGGAACCCTTGGCATTCCTTGGCTTGCAGACACATCACTCCAATCTCTGCTTCCACCTTCACATGATCTCTTCTTCATGTCTCTTTTGTGTGTCTTCCCATGACCTTCTTATAAGAACATGAGTCATTGGATTTAAACCCATCTTAACACAGTATGAGCTCATCTTAACCAATTACATGGGCAAGACTCCATTTCCAAATAAGGTCACATTCTGAGGTTCTGGATTGACATGAACATTTGGGGGACACCATTCAACAAAGTACAGTTACCTAACTGGGTAAAAGGATATTTGCAGATATAGTTAAGGATCTTAAAATGAGATCATTCTGGATTATCGGGTTGGGTCCTAAATCTGATGACAAATGTTTTTATAGGAGACACACAGAAGAGCCAGGGGGCAATGTGAAGACAGATGCAAAGTCTGGAGTGACGTGGCCATAAGCCAAGGAAGCCAAGTTATGCCAACAACCACCAGAAGCTGTAAGAGACAAGGAAGGATTCTCTCCTTAGAGCCTCCAGGGTTAGTGTGGCCTTGCCAACACGTTGATTGTGGATTTCTGGCTTCCAGAACTATGAGAGACTAAATTTCCATTATTCTAAAGGCCTCCAGTTTTAGGTATGTTACAGTATCCGCAGGAAACTAATACAGAATTCACAGTGCACTGTATTCTTTCCCTTTAAGTAACCACCAAAGCAAAAATCATTTCCATGAGTTTGATTCTGCTGTAAATAGATCTGAGTTCTTAGTAAACTGGAACACAGACAGCATTTGCCCGATTTATTTATTTGGGTGCAAAATGGAAAGAGTTGATGTTCCTGCAGGGTCTGTGGGTAGGAAGTCCATTCAGGAAACTATCAATGTCACTGGCTGGCAGAAAACACTTCAAGGGAGAAATGGGGACGGATAGGATCTAGCACGTGGGGCAATGGAAGGCAGGAGTCCTGCCTCTTCCTGGTCCCTCACCACTTTTGCCTTGGGTATCCTGATCTCCTTCCCACAGTTGCCCTGCTGCCTGGGTGGGGCAAGTTCTGGGGGTCAAGCGAAAGCGTGCACACTTCAGACTCGCCAGCTCACACTCCCACTTCGCCCTCCGCCCCCCCGCCCCCACCCCCCCCCCCCCCCCCCCCCCCCCGGGCTCCCGCCCGCGTCAGCTTCGTTGGGAGGTAGGGAGGGAGCTCAAGCACTCACCCACCATCCCCAAAGGAAGATGTGGTCCCCGCTTCCCGGTAGGGGGCTGAACCTCTGCAGTCCCCACTCTGGGTCTGGTGATGGCGAAGGGGGTCGGGGCCCGGCGCCCACCCGCGGATGACCAACCTGGGGGTACCGCCCACCCTCCCGGGCTGTAACGCTGCTACGTATGTGGGCGTCGGCTCGGTATTCAATTCTCAACCCATTTCCGGGGCTAAAGCTACCCGCACTGGGGTGCCGCTTTCCCGCGCCGGGGTATGAGGATGGCTAACTCCAGAGGATCCGGCCGGGACTAGGAGATCGAGAGCGGCCTCCCCTCCCCCCCCCCCCCCCCGCGTACACGTCAACGCCGGCGTCGAGGAAGCGTCGTAATGCTTCGAAGAAGCTCGCCACCAAAAAAAACCCTGTACCCCGCCGCCGCAGCTGCCGACAGAGAAATCCCTGCCCCAAGCGCACGCTAGCCTTTACCGCAGGCTCAAGGCGAAGCCAAAAAGAGTCTCTCCATGGATGTATTCCAGGGGCGCGGGGGGCTGTGTCTAAAGGTTTGTTGGAGCCGGACCCTTGATAGAGCTAGGAGGCTGTGGCGCCTCACGCCACTCCCCGCCCCTGTCATTCCTAAGGTTCCACAGGTCTTGACGGTGGCGAGTCTGTCAGCCCTACTCGGCGGCCAGCTTCCCTTCCTCGATCGCTTGCGCCTGTCGGCCTGGCCCAAACGTCCGCTTCAGAGGGCTGGGAGGCGCAGCCGGAGTCGCGGTGGCTTTTGCGCGTCTATTAGTAGGCGCACGGTAGTGATGGCGGCGCTCAGTGAGACTCTCCTGTCACTGGATACTACTACTCGCAGCCCTCCTCAAAGCAGCCGGAGCAACCCCCAGGTCTTTAATTTACAAGTAGCAATTTGACTTGCTCTGCTGCATGTCAGGTGGGACCGTGGAAAGTGTGGAGACGCCCCGGGGATTAAGCGATAGCAGCTTAAAAAGAAAAAAAGCCAAACAAATAAACAAAACCCACCCACCCGAACAAACATGAGGCTACTGGAGAGAATGAGGAAAGAATGGTTCATGATTGGAATAGTATTGGCGATCGCCGGAGCAAAGCTGGAACCGTCCATAGGGGTGAATGGGGGTAAGTGCTGCACCTCTGCGTATGCTCCACTGCGATTCCCACTTCAGAACTAATTTGCGAGTCTTGGGAAGGAGAGGAGACCGGAATTGGGGAGTGTCTGCCTCTCTTAGGGGCACTGACGAGTTCAAGGTGTCTTTTGGCCCTCTTGCTGGTTTTTTAATTTGCCAGCCCCAGAGAGGATTTATAATTAGGAATGGGGCGAGGGAATTTGAACGCAGGTTGCCTTTTCCGCGAACAATCAATGAGTATCCTTAGTGTCAAGGAGTGAGGTTACCGAGAATGAAACTTATTTGCCTTCAAAGTAGCATCCTATCCCAAGGGACGCTAGGTTGTCAGGAGTTCCTTATCTGTCTTGGAGTGGACACCATTACCCTGTTTCCGACACTCCCCTCCTCCATGTTAAAAAAAAAAAAAAAAAGGAGTGGGGGAAGAAAAAGGGACACCCATTCCTCTTCCAACTCAGATTTGTTGGCCCACATGTTGGAGGGTGATGGTTTGCTGCAGTTCCTGCCGCTCCACAAACTCTCAAACCGACTGACACGTTGCACTCAACTGCTTCCGTGTGCTGCCGGGACTCAATTGCTACCTTTAGCAGTCTCACAGATCCAGGCTGTGTTAGACCATGTGTAGTGTGTATTTTGGCAAGGAAATGTAGGTGGGCTAAAAATCACACCCAGATCTCTGAATTGTGGGATCCTTGTCATGTGTGGATGGGCATTGGTGGAAACGACTGGAAATACCGTTAGCCGTTCATGCCCCCCGACCCCCTCCTCCCACCCTTAGACAATCATGTCCCACTTTTCATTAACATTAATTGAATTTCTTCAGTTCATTGTCTGTTTGACCTTGTTTAGCAGTTTTCACGCTTATTGACAGGTTTTACACATGCAAGGACAGATAAGAACCGAAGTGAGCACACACAATCTTTATGCTAGGAAGCTGTCAGGAGGATATTTGAAGTTATTTGAACCTTTTTGTTCAAACATGATGGAATTGAATGAAATGATCTCTCAGGAGAACAGTGGTTCCTTCTACCCTCTACCCTCAATACCTCCATTTAGAGGTAGCTTCAGAGAACATTTAAAAGGAATTTTTTGGACAAAGGTAGTGGGGATTCAAACTTTTTGGTTTTATTTTATGTTCTTCTATGTTCAACTTAGTACAAAATGTGGAGGTTGGGTAACTGTGAGAGTAAAGCTGTTTGGGGTTACCCTGCTGAAGATACCAGTTTCTCATTTGACATAGTTTCTCTGTGAGCTTTGGGGAAACTTGTGAAGGTTGGTATTTAGGTACTGTCCAATGAGTTCCCCGTCCCTGCAGCTAGCCAGGTAGTAAGAATGTTAGAGAGCGTCTTTGTGGTGATCTGGAATGTAGATTTCACTAGCTTCACTTGCAGACTTTATAGCTTCTAGGGTTAGATCTCTGATTTGCTCAGTGTTAAGGTGAAATCACAGGTGATGTGTGATCTTTAAGTTGAGACCTGCAGAGACTAGGTTTGGTAAAATTCCTTTTCTCTTATATTCCTGGTCTGCTCAGTGGGAAGGAGAGCTGTTGATTGCTCAATCATTTCCCTAGGGCTTCCCCACAGTGGCCTGTGTGAGATGGATTCTGTCATCTGATTTGTTCCCTCAGACTCTGCTTCTTGAAGTTTTGGGAATTATTGTATCTTAGAAATATTGTTTCCCACTTTCACTAGTCCTTATGCCATTAATCTAGGAGAGTTCGTTTGTTTAATTATAAAAGAGGAGACTGTTAAGAGCTGAGGGAACTTTATTTTAAGCTAACATGCTTCTTTTACAGCTGACGATACTGAGACCTCAGGTCAGGTGACTCACCCTAGGTCAGGTTAGCTAGCTTAGGGAAGAGGAAGGACTGGGGACCAGGATTCCCCGTTATTTCATACCAGTTGCAACATCCATCCAAATATTCTTGGCAAAAATCACTAAAAATGAATAACCATTATAAAGAAAGGCTCTCTGTAATAAAGACGGTTTCCATACCCTGAGTTTTAGGCTAAAAGAAGCTGCGCAGAATCGGGTAATATTAGACAACCGTGTATTCATGTGATTTTTTTGAGATCTGTCCAAGTTTAAAAGTTACTGTTTCTAAAAACAAAAGTTAAACAAACAATTGTTTGGGATTTCTTATATAAGCTGTCTTATATAAGCTGTCAGGCTAAGTTCTTGGTACTTCAGTTGACTTTCCCACCTGTAAAACTTCTTCAATAAAAACAAACTTCCTAATAGTACCAAATAACACTTTGACCCCATCAGTTAAAACAACAAAAATCTAGGAACAAGGAGAGTAATGGTGGCTGAAAGTGGTCTGTCCTCTTCTGCTCTACAGAATGATCTAAAGCATCTCTTTTTGCTTGTCACTTTTAGTCAGAAGTTCCATTTTGGGGTCTGTACACTAGAATGCGTGTGCATTTTTAATGCGCTCACATTGGCTGAACAATTTTCAGTCGAACAGTTTTCTAGACTTTCTTTTCTCTTCAGTAGAAAGTTTTGATTGTTTTCAACTTAAGATGCTCACTTCACCTTTACCTGGATCAATACCTTAATGACTCTATTTTGAAGTGTAAGACTTCTACACTTAAAGGGTCACACCTTTGCTCTGCCCTCCCTTAAAAAACAATCTTTATAGCCAGTGGGTGAGTTATGTATGGCAGGAAATTTATAGAGGTGGGAACCCTGAAGTGAGAGAAGTTGAATGACTTTCCATATGGGAAAAAGTGTAACAGGTACTAGCATGGAAAATTTAATTTTTAGTTCCCTGTTCTTTTTACTCAGTTACATTTCATTTTAAAATATATAGAAGGTTGAAAGTAAAGAGCCACAGGAGATGTAAATTGTAGATCCTGAAGTGTAGATACTCTGTTTCATTTCCACACAGGGGAGCCCTGAGCTATGCACATCTTAGAGTTTACCAGAGTTCAACACTGTGCCATTCATTCTCCAAGAGAAAGGCTTACTTCTTTGGAAGTACAGATTAAGCGTCTCATTTCTACCTGCATCTTAACTGAAATCTTTGCCATTAATTAAGACATAAATCCTAAAAAGGAAGTTGCTTCATTTTTGCATTAAGAAAACATAACCAGAAACATGCTACTGTATAAACTTAAGAATATTAGCATGAATACCTTAGATTAGGTTTAGGAGTGAAATTTACTAGATAAGTAGATTTGATGAAACGTAATAGTTCCTTGCATTCCTAAACATTCCAGCTCGTCTTCTTTCCCCACACTCCACTCCCACATTAAAAAGCGTGGGTTTGAAGTCCCAAAATTGCTTCATTTTTTACGGCCAATTTTTCTTTTGATGTTGCTACTCCATTCCATTTTCACTGATAAACATTTTTTTTTTCGCTTTGGTTTAAGGAAGAGTTAAAACTAATATTTCCACTTTATGCTTTGTAGCCTTCTCAAGATCTGAATCTGGTTATTTTCATGACTTGGAGGATATAATCATTACCTTGGAGAGGGGCCACATACCATTTCATAGCGTAGTTTCACCTCTCACCTCTGTGCAAATATTTACCAGTTTTTTACTTCAGCCCTGCCTGCTTCTAGTTCTGCATTCACACCGTGGGCGATCCATTAGCAGCTGTCTCAAAGGGGCCTTAGGTTTCCCCAGATAAGAATTAATTCCTCCTTCCCTTTTAAAAAGGTACATTGTAGGTAGCCCTGGAAGAGCCTCACCAGGTCCTTTCATGGATTAGTTATTTGGATGTGCATCTAATACAAAAAACAATATAAAAATAAACAGTATACCCTGTCTCTAGGATTTAAGACATTCAAATTAAGGAATCATTCCACTGAATTATGCCAGTTAGTTAATAGCTACCATGTGTATTTATATATATATGTGCATGGAGTGTAGGAAGAGTTACCTTCTTAAGAAATCCAGTTGTTGGCTAACTATGGTAGATGCTTTAGCTGCCCCAAAGAAACATGTGGTCTAAGTCAATGCCATGTGCTTGCTATGGAGATGCATCTTTGGATGCATCACCTAGCTCTTGCTTGCAAATATACTGCTAACTATAACCCACCCTATAGAGAAAATCTGGGGTACCACTGTGGATGGCAGCACAGTTGACAAAAATGGGTCTCACAAAAAGCAAGGGGTTGGAGGAAAAGAAAAAGGATATGAGTTTGAAAAAAAACAAACAGGATATTAAAAATTCCTGGAAGGCATTTACTAAAACAAGCCAGATTCCTTGACATTCAAATCTGCTCCTGAATCACCTTCCTCAGCTTTTGAGGAAATATTATTTTGAAGTGTGAGCAGCTGAGACAGATTCACTCACAAGTGTGGGGGGAAAAATGTACTTCTTTTTAAGTTTTTCAACCACTTTCACTGCCCTGAAGTGTAATGCCTCTTCCCCTACCTTCTCCCTTTTGCTGCCTTTTCTCAGATCATAGCAAAATGATTTGAGTAAATGCCAGGTATCTAAAAGAATGTATTGCAGTGTATTTTTTTTTCTTTTTTCCGGCTTTATTGAGATATAATTAACATATAACATTGAATAAGTTTAAGGTGTACAATGTGATGATTTTAGATATACAAAATGATTACCACAATCAAGTTAGTTAACACATCCTTCACCTCACATAATTACCATTTTTTTGTTGTTATAATAAGAACATTTAAGATCTACTGTATACAAAATGGTATTATTAACTATAGTCTCCACTATAGAACTCAAGATCCCCAAACTTGATTATCATTTTTTTAAACATCTTTATTGCACTATAATTGCTTTACAATGGTGTGTTAGTTTCTGCTTTTTTTTTTTTTTTTTTTTTTTTTTTTTTGCGGTACGCGGGCCTCTCACTGTTGTGGCCTCTCCCGCTGCGGAGCACAGGCTCCAGACGTGCAGGCCCAGCGACCATGGCTCACGGAGCCAGCCGCTCTGCGGCATGTGGGATCCTCCCGGACCAGGGCACGAACCCGCGTCCCCTGCATCGGCAGGTGGACTCTCAACCACTGCGCCACCAGGGAAGCCCTAGTTTCTTCTTTTTAACAAAGTGAATCAGTTATACATATGTTCCCATATCTCCTCCCTCTTGTGCCTCCCTCCCTCCCACCCTCCCTATCCCACCCCTCTAGGTGGTCACAAACCACCGAGCTGATCTCCCTGTGCTATGCGGCTGCTTCCCACTAGCTGTCTATTTTACGTTTCGTAGTGTATATATGTCCATGCCACTCTCTCACTTTGTCACAGCGTACCCTTCCCCCTCCCCATATCCTCAAGTCCGTGCTTTAGTAGGTCTATGTCTTTATTCCCATCTTACCCCTAGGTTCTTCATGACCTTTTTTTTTTTCCTTAGATTTTTTTTCTTATATGTGTTAGAATACGGTATTTGTTTTTCTCTTTCTGACTTACTTCACTCTGTATGACAGACTCTAAGTCCATCCACCTCACTACAAATAACTCAATTTCGTTTCTTTTTATGGCTGAGTAATACTCCATTGTATATATGTGCCACATCTTCTTTATCCATTCATCTGTTGATGGACACTTAGGTATTGCAGTGTTTGAGGAGCTCTTTGTTTCTTTTATTCACTGATGTGCTACAAATGCCTAAAATGTAGCCTTGTGGTTGCTCAGTGAATATTTGTTGACTGACTGAGCGGTGATTTTTTCCCCAGCTTGGTCTTATTTGCTGAGCAGTATCTATTGGAATGGTGGAGGATTACAGGCAATGGAGGAACCATGATGTGGTCCTGTTGTTTGGCTTGAGGGAGTGTGTTCGTTTCCTAGCGCTGCCACAATAAATTACCACAAACTGGGTGGCTTAAAACAACAGAAATTTTTTTTTCCCAGAACTTACTCTGGTGGCTAGAATGCAGAAATCAAAATGTCGGCAGGGCGGACATTTACTATGGCAGATAAAATTAGAGGACCTAATATGGAAGGATGCGGCCTATTTGCTCTCTCGTGTGAGAGCAGCATTTATTTTCATTTTTCTGCTCTGAGGATACTGTGCTGCACTGGACAACCTATATTAGCGGCGACACCGAGATTTAAAGTACCGTTTATTCTCCTCCAATGGATTCTCCTTTCATGTCAAGTTATCTACAGGAAATGCCTATCTAACAGTGACTCATTTCTCTCTCTTTAGGACCACTGATGCCAGAAATAACTGTCTCCTACATTGCTGTCGCAACAATATTCTTTAACAGTGGATTATCATTAAATACGGAGGTACTGTCAACTGTGGGGCACATGAAAAGCAGGGAGAAAAATTTAATTCGTGCTTACTCTTTTGAAATTTCAGATTCCTTTTGTAAAGCCGTGTGTAGGTACAGTCTGAAGCTTCACTATCACAGAAGAGAACTTGGACTGCAGCAAAGGACTTGCGTTTTGTACCTATATATTATAGATACTGCATAGCTGGGTGGCATGGAGAATAAGGGTGTGTTTATAGCGGTTATGTTTTCAGTACAACAACTGAACTGAAACATCTACTTCAGGTCTTCCTCAGGTTGTGGTGGTCACTCTAGTGGCACTGAGGCTCACTGGAGTTATTGATGTTTAGTTAGGTTTCCATAACTTGTCGATCATCTTTTGCTTTCAGGACTTATGCTGCTCAAGTGATGCTTGTTATGTTATAATTTTTTAAAAAGTGTATTCTTTGCTGGTATATCTGTTACATATTAATAAATGTTTTAAGAGAAATTCTGGTATTTTTCATACTAAGCCACAGTCTATTATGAAGACACACAGGTAATGTTATTTACTGATCTAGGTGTCACTAAATATGGGATTCTTATAGAATTAAACAAATCCAGGCATTTTTACATCCAAGAGAGGAATGAGTAGAATTTGTGATTCTCTTTTGAATTGTAGTAGAAGAAAAAAAGAGGAGAAAATACCTGTTTACTTTTGAAGAAATCACATTGAGTTTCTAAAGTTGTCATTCTAAGATGCTTATCCTTATGTAGATAGGGAAATCTTACTATGTCAGGATTTGGGGTTTTTTTAGAAATGGCTGTATAATTTGTTTCAGCATTATGTCTTGCCTTTATTTATTTTAAGTTTATTTTCTTTGAAGTGTGCTTTGAATGAAGACCACATTTAGTTACCTTCTTCTTTGACCATCCTAGTAGTGACGTGGAAAAAGCATGGTTTTACTAAATTTATGTATTTTGTAGTTGTCAGGTTGGTGTAAATCTCATCAATGGGGCATTTTTGATGTAAATGGGATCCCCCACATAGTGTCTGAGAAATTTTGTCTCAAGAATTTGAAATCTTCTCACTAATTACTTGCTCTTTTGAAAACTGACATAGAACGAGATTTCCTAAATATGTTGAATTCTAGTTTTTGGAAATTATATTGCAATAAAGGACTACGATTAGTGCTTAAGGGGGCACAGGCTTTTTCTGTCAACGCCTGAGTTCTCCTATTGGTTCTCAAATATGGGACCCAGTGATACAGAAAGATAGTTGCCACTCCTGTAGTGCTGGACTGAGCTTCCCTGGAGGTCTTCCTGCTGGCCTTTGCTGATGCTCTTTGTGGAGCAGCTGCCTTACCCAAGTCCTCTACTTGGGACGTTGCTCTAACTACGTCCTCTGGTGGCTGCTTAATGGCTACAGCTGTTCTTTATGCCATGGGAAATCTGGCAAGATTTGATTCTCTCACTCCTTTAGCTTCTTGCTTAATGCTCTTCTGTCAAGCAGCCAACTTTGCGGGATGCAGGAGTTGAAGAAGGAAGAAGGTCATACTTACCAGCATTTCTCTAAGGACCGAATTCTTCTGTAAGCACCTAGGAAACCTTCAGAATCATCCAGCTAATTGGGATCTAACGCTGAAATGCCTTGATCCTGTGCTTTATTGTGGTATCTAAATAGCCATCAAAGCCACTTCTTCCATATTAAAGGCCCTTTTCAAGCTAATACAATGTTAAGTCATTTTCAAGATCCGTTTAACTTAAGATGCCCTAGATTGCATCATTCTGTAATGTTAAACCATGTCTAAGCCCTGTTAATTTCCGGGGCAACCAAACAGTTGTAAGTTAGGAGGTAGTGAACTTCTTGTTATTTGTTTTCTAGTTAACAGTCTTGTTTCAATAACAAGATTGTAACAATTTGTTTTCTAGTTAACAAACTAATTTCAGCTGGGACTACTATTTTTGTATCCTGTTAGGTCCTGGAACAGTGCATTTTTGCACACAGGAGACTGTAAGTTATAATTAACTTGCGTTTATTTGAAAGCATTTACATTGGCCCCACTCAAGTTTGATTTATAGTGAACATTTCATGTAGTATTACTTATACATTGATGTAATGATGTGTATTCTAAAATTTGTTTTGTTCATTTATTAAAGTTATAAAGGACTGTGTTAATACTTCATGCTGAAAAGATTTAATGCTAAGTCTTCGGTTTTATGACTGTTGATTTCTAGTTTGTGACATACCTGTTGAAGTGGTTTCTGAAATTTTGTTGTAGTGAAATGAAATAAGGTCACATTCAAAATATATTTTATATTTAGCGAACTTCAAATCTACAGTTTCAGAGGATTTGTTACTTAAGAGACTGTTACAAGACCAATCTCATTTAAACAAGTACCTGTTTAGCAGCTGTGGCCACAAGGCACTGCCACCTTGTGCACTTGAACTTGGCTCGGGACAGAAGCAAAGATGAGCAGGAAACTCAGGGCGTGAAAAGGGTCCCCACTAGGCCAGAATATACCGGCTTTCCTTTATTTTCCTAAACAGATCATTGTTTAAAAATCCCATCAGCTCAGAAATAAATATAGCAAATTCTAAAATTGAGGTTCTTGCTGCTTGTTTCCAGCCCAGAGCTATGAGGCTGACCCTCAGAAAGCAAATCCAATAAAGGTCAAATAAGGGTTAGGAGGGAAATTGGTATGTAATGAAAATATTTCTAAGTCCCAGTCAGAGCCTCTGATTTTAAGCAATTCTTGATGCTGTCAGTGAGGCCCTGGTATGTGGAGTATCTCCTTAAGTTTATTTTAATGGGATTCGACCTGTATTCCATGTGAATAAATAAGATGTCATGTGGAATCAACTCTTCAGTTATTCATGATGGTATTTATTTGAGTACGTGACCCTCCATTCTACATGGATATGTATGGAATAATACTATTTTGAATTTTATAGTGTTTACTTGCTTTTTCTTTTCCAGTGCAAGCTTATTTTATCTTTAAGGTTGTATGAAGAAGGTATAGAAAATATAGAACACTGGGTTTTTGTGACAGTCTTGAAAATCTTTCTTGGAAACACTTCATGTCTGTTATTTCCCTGTTGTTAAGAAGCCCCTGAGGACCCAACATAGTGGCGCCTTGTGATTCATTTTGCTGGGTTCTTTACTGTTCCATTATTTTGATACAATATCAGTTGTTTCTACTGTCATTTTTCGGATCACCTAGTGTTTTCTAACTACATTTTACTTTTTATAACTTTTTTCATGATTACAAAAGTAGTCTTTCCCCATGTAGAAAGATTAGAAAGAATAAAAACAACTGCTGTTAACATTTGTGTGTATTTTAGCCCTTTTTTCCCTAAACCCATTTTTTATATAGAGACTACTTTAAAAATAAAATACTTAAAAAATTGTATATATGTATATATGTGTATATATGTATACACATACTTGCATAAATATACACATACATACACACATACAATTTTATTTTTAATACGTGACAGTGTATAATAGTAATTTTCCATGTAATATATTTCATTTAATTTTTCTTCATATTTGAAAATAAGATAATTTATATTTTATTTACTTTTATGAACATAAATCAAAAGGTACAAAAGTATATACGATGAGAAGTCTTCTTTTTACCCCTCTACTAAATATTCAGTTCTCATCTCTGGAGACAACCAATGTTAACAGTTTCTGTGTGTCTTTCTGGAGATATTCTATGCAAAACATACATATGTGTATCACCCCCCGCCCCTGTCAAACTGGGGTGTTTTATACCGTTTGCCACCTTACCTTATTTTACTCAAAACACATATCTTGGAGGTTTTTTCATATCAACACATAAAAAACTCCCTGTTTCTTTTTGGATGCTGAAAAATATTCCATTTTTGAATGTGTCTTGATATATTTTCCTCATCTTCTCTTGAATGGCATTTAGGTAACTTATGGGGTTTTGCTATTCTAAACATTCTGCAAAGGATAACCTAAAAATACGTCATTTCCTACATTTGGGAATACGTATGAAGGATTAATTCCTCGAAGTAGGATTGCTGGGTCAGATGATATGTGAAGTTTGAGTTGTGAGAAATAGTCCAAGTACCTAGGAAGGAGTCAGGTGCTGGGTAAGTGTTTGCCGCCTGAAGGAATGAGTTGCTAGGTTGGTCTACGTAGTCTGTGCCAGTGAGACACCTGTTGGTTAAGTAGGGAGAGACCCTGAACTTCTACATCCTTGTCTACACAGTTTTAACATAGTTTCTAATAACTCTTAACACTCTGTTGCTACCTTAAGTTATTTAGTTATTTCCTCACTTTTGGACATATAAGTTGTTTCCAGATTTTACTGTAATAGATAATGCTGTGACTATCAACCAATTCTATATATAAATGCTTGTAACCACTTTTTCTATCCTTAGGAGAAATGCCTAGACATAAAATTTCGGGGTCCAAGAGTATGAATCCTATTATAGTCCTTGAGATATTCTCCCAAATTACTTTTCAGAAAAGTTGCAGCGTTTTATATTCCTATGAGAAGTGTATGCAAATGCCTGTGTTACTGCCTTCTGGCTAATCATTTTATTTTCATTTTTTGAAAATAAAAAACCCACTGATATTCATTTGGTATTTAAGAATGCCTCTGAGTGTATTTGCGTGAGATTTGGTTTCAAGACTGCTGAGAATTCTTGGAACTGCTGGTGCTCAAGTTTTCTCTGGGGTGCAATTTCTGGTTCATTGTAAAGATGGCTCCTTTTATGTTAGCTCTGATCCATGGACCCAGTGTGGCTTCCAGTCTGCACAGTGTTTCCCAGTTGTCCTGCATTAGACCCAGATTTCCAGAAGTTCCATAGATGCCATTAGGGACGTATTGTGATTAAACTGGAGCTGCTGTGTAACATGAAGGGAGATTAATGGTGGGAACTGATGAGACAGATTGTAGAAAGTGGTGACCAGTGAATGAGTCTGCACTAACCTACTGTTTATTACACCGTGAACTTTGGCTAATGTCTCTGAGGCTAGTTCATGACTTACTTGAACTAAGGGAGGTGGGGGACATGACAGTGCTATGTTTATAAACCAGTGAATCTCTGGCAACTTTGAATGTGTTTAATGACTGCCTGCATGTTTTATATTCTACTACTTTCTGAATTTGTTTTATTTTTGCTGAATAACCACATAACTCAGAGAAATTCAAATGTAAACACTTGTTGGTTTGTACATATTGAAATCCCAAAGTTTACCAAGTATCCCTTTTTAGCTGTGAGACTTACAATATGTGCCTGGTGTGTCATGATTCATGCGAATCTTTTCTCTCCTGGGGCAGCGGTGTGATATGGTGGGAGAAGCAGGAGTGAGTGGGTTTGATAGAATGCCAGAAATGGGTTTGATTCTGGGCTTCACTCTCAATCTCAATTTCCTCATCAGTACAATAGGGATAATAATATCTTCCTAACTGGGTTGTTGTCAGGATTAAATGAGATAACATACATAAAGTGGCAAGCTCAGAGCATGGCACAGAGCTGCTATTCAGTAAATGTTAATAAAGAAATCTAGTGAGTAGATTTTGGGAAAAAAATCCCTTTTGAAATGTAGAATATTGTTGGGGAAAACATTTTTAAAAATTATGATTTGTGTGTAGATTTAGTAACATCTTGCCAAATTGAGGCCTTGCTAGGTCTGGTGTAATGAGTAGAGGTTAATTGTCAAATTTAATTAAAATTCTAGGTCCTGCCAAAATTTTTAAACAAGATTTTGTTTAAAATAGTTTGTTTGCAGTATCAACAATTCTGAAATCTCTACTAGTGTAAAGGTAGGTAGCTTAGTCCTGTTCCAGAATTTTACAAATCTGAATTGTTGGAATAGACTGTATTTGAAAGAAATGAGAATGCTTCAGAAATTTTATAGAAAAATACTTTATAATTATCATGAACTTTTTTTTAACTTCTTTTTTTCTTAAAGTCTTTCTCTTATGCATGTGCTTATAGGTAAAAATTTTAGCTCTGAAATAACTCCGCATTGATGGATATTAACTAGACTTATTGTGGTGATCATTTTGCAGTATACACAATGAATCTTCATGTTGTATACCTAAAATTAATATAATGTTATATGTCAATTATATCTCAATTAAAAAAAAAACCTAATTCATGTGATGTTGTTTTGGTAGCAGTCTGTCTTCAGAAATAGTTTTCTTACCTTTGTTATTTTGTGTCCTTCATTTTCACAGGAGCTGACAAGTGCTTTGGTGCATATAAAACTACATCTTTTTATTCAGATCTTTACACTTGCATTCTTCCCAGCAGCAATATGGCTTCTTCTTCAGCTTTTGTCAATCACACCCATCAATGAATGGCTTTTAAAAGGGTATGTTTAAATATTTTGAAGGGTCCACTTTTAATGGGGTATCTTTAGTAACATTATTATTTCTGTGGTAACTGTACACAAAAGGGCTTATGTGTCATATAAGGAAATAAAAACACTTTTAACATTATTATTATTCTTTAAAGTGATAGTGTTTCACTAAGGAACTGCATTAAAGAATTTTATAACAAGAGTCTTAAAATATACACTCTTGCTAAATGACAAGGTTCTAGGAGAGACAATTTTCTGTTGGGAGAAAAATGGAAGGCACTACAGGATGTAAGGTCTGTGTGCATGTGTGTAATGTAGGCTGTCGATTGGGTGCTTTAACGTTTGTGTTCTATATCTTACCAAATGTATACAGATACTGGCTGACTATAATATGTGTTTTTAAAATGCATAGGAAAGAAAAATATATAGAGGGGACAAACATTTACTTTTTCCCTTGTTCTGTTTTATGTTTGATAGGATAATTGAATTAGCAATAGATTTTTTTTCATGTTATTTTTTAATTTATTTTTTTAACATCTTTATTGGAGTATAATTGCTTTACAATGGTGTGTTAGTTTCTGCTGTAAAGCAAAGTGAATCAGCTATACATATATCCTCATATCTCCTCCCTCTTGCGTCTCCCTCCCACCCTCCCTATCCCACCCCTCTAGGTGGACACAAAGCACCGAGCTGATCTCCCTGTGCTATGCAGCTGCTTCCCACTAGCTAGCTATTTTACATTTGGTAGTGTACATATGTCCATGCCACTCTCTCACTTCATCCCAGCTTACCCTTCCCCCTCCTCGTGTCCTCAAGTCCATTCCCTACGTCTGCATCTTTATTCCTACCCTGCCCCTAGGTTCTTCAGAACCATTTTTCTTTTTCGATTCCATATGTATGTGTTAGCATACGGTATTTGTCTTCCTCTTTCTGACTTCACTCTGTATGACAGTCTCTAGGTCCAACCACCTCACTACAAATAACTCAATTTTGTTTCTTTTTATGGATGAGTAATATTCCATTGTATGTATGTGCCACATCTTCTTTATCCATTCATCTGTCTATGGACACTTAGGTTGTTTCCATGTCCTGACTGTTGTAAATAGAGCAATAGATTTTTATTAGAGTCTTTTCTCCCATTAAAAATGTTGCCATGTTTGTTAAAAGGATTTAATGATTTTTAAAAATTATTTGAAGTGGTTTAAAACTAACCACATTTTAGCATCATGGTATAAAAACTGTAACACTGAACTTAAAGCCTAAAGGTTGCACTCTGACCTTGTCCCTAAGTTGCTATGTGACTTTTAGGAAAGTCATTGAAGAGTCTTGAACCTCAATTTCCCTGTGTATAAAGTGAGGATAATCATACTTTTATTGCCTGCTTAGTAATGCTGTGGGGATATCAGTTGAGGTCACTTATTCATTCATTTATTCAAGTCATTTATTCAGCTCCTTCTATATGCCAGGAATTATCATAGGTATTGGAGAAACAGCAGTGAACAAAATTGGCAAGTTAGTTTTGCACGTCAAGGACACTCTAGGTGTGATTGTCAATAAATAAGTAAATAGATGATCAAGATAGAGATAAGTGATCTGAAGTAAAGCTGTATGATATGAATGGTTGAGAGGACAGGCTGGTGATCAATTTAGACTGCAGAGTTCTGGGGGCAGAATGTTCTAGGTAAAGGAAACAAAATGTTTAAGGACTGGAACAAGCCTGGTGTCTTCTAGGGTCAGGAAAGTGACAGTGATGGCCAAAGCCTGATGATATAGAGGACAAATAATGTGACTTGGGGTTGGAAAGATGGATAGGATCCTGGTCATGAGAGCCTTGTAGGCTTGTAAAGCATTCAGTTTTTATTTCGAGTGCTGCAGGAAGCTACAGGATGGATTTAAATGAGAGAGTAATATGGTTCTGATTTATGTTTGCAAATGATTCTTCTAGCTCCTGTATAAAGAACAGATAGTAGAAGAGCCTGAGAGAAAACTAGGAGACCAGCTTGGAGGCTAGTGTGATGAGGGAGCAGCTCAGAAGAAAGAAATGGATGTATGGAGGATATATTTTAAAATTAGAGCTCTCAGTATCCATGGGTGGATAGGTTGTGGAGAGAGGACAGGGAGGAGTCTGGATTCGGGGTATGAGCCACTGGCCGATTGGCGGCATCATTTTCTTAGCTGGGGGAGAAATAGGTTGGGATGAGAGCAGGAAAAAAAGAGCGCTGTTTTGGCCGGGTCGAGTTTGAGAGAATGAACATAAAATTTCACCAGAAAGCATAAAATGCTACATAAATGTGATGACATCATTTTAGAGCAACAAGGTATGATGCATATAGAGAGCCAGTATTTACCAACTATCTGCCCTGTAGAGAGCACTCAAGAAATTGGAAGATATTAACTCATTTTCATTGTATTCAGGGAACTTCCAGTTTAGTTGGATATGTAGGATATATATACATATATATGAAACAGTAACCAATAAAATGGGGCATCATATGATTTGTTAGATAAGTGGTGTAATCAGTTAAAGGGGAAGAGGTTCAGCAAGGGTGAACTAAAGAAGAGAATTCAAACATGAGGCATTAGTGGGAGACAAAGATAAAAAGCTTCCTTAAGGCCAAGTTGCAAGACTGGAACTACTGGGCTGAGGAGTTTGAGTTTGAATCTGTAGATGATGCAGGGTTCTTAAATGTGCTAAACAAGAGAACAACATGCTAGAAAATGGTCATTAAAGAAGATTATCTGATAGTATTGTCCTGGGTGTATAAGCAGAGCAGAGTAGAGTTTGTAATCACAGTATGCTAAATAAAAATAAAAGCATACAATTCTCAGCTCAGGATATTAAACTTAACGGAGTACAAACTTAGTCTACCTCACTTAGAGAAAGCTCTTCCTCACTCACTTTTTCTCCCTTCCCCTCCCAATTTGAGAGTACACACTTAGTATGTTAACTGGAGGGAATTGCTGACTTCTACGTCAAGGTCCTGTTTAAATCACTGAGATAAATGTATTCTGAGCGCACACTCCTTACCTTGCTGTGTGAAAGAGAAAGAATGAAGGTAGGGAGAGCACTGAGTAGGCATTTAGAAATGTCCAGACTTGGGCGAAAAGCATCTGAAGGGGAATGATGACAATAGTCGTGGAAAAGAATGGAAAGTTGGTTGTGGCGATTGTTTGGTTTGTTAAGAGTGAGTGGAGCTCCACTTAGCTCCAAAGTTTCAGACTGGATCATTAGGAAAAAAGCTGTCCCATTGGAAGAAATAGGTTAATTGAGAGGCAAAATTGATTTCTTAGAAAATACATAAATTTAACATTAGACATGTTTTGTTTATGGTGGCAGTCATAGACAGCTACGGATTTGGGAATGGAGGTTAGGGTTAGCAATAGAAATTTGTAAGTATTCATATAGATTCAGATTTGCAAATAAGATTGAGAAGAAGACAGGAAAATACTTGAATGGGCTGGTTTAAAAGATAGGAGATAAATTGAATGATACTGTACTATGGCAACCAAGAGAATAGAGTGCTTTGAGAAGCAAGGAGGAAAGGAGAATGAATACAGGGAAAAGGATGTTGGATTTGGTGATTGGGAGATTGCTGGTTATTTATAAGGTTACTGCTTTTACTAGAAGGGGCATAAGTCAGATTCCAGGGGAGTAAAGAGAGAATGAGCTTTGGGGTCTTGGAGGTAGAGCACAACAGTGAGCCACAGTGGAAAAAGTATTATTACATCCTGAGGAGGCAACAGTACTAATTTTGAGGTTAGTTATCTACATTTATATGTTGAATATTCTGCCTCCTTGAAGGCAGGAACGATGTCTTGTCCTTTTTTTTATACGCTTGTGTAGTGTCCTACCTGTAGAAAGTATATGTATTCAGTATATATCTTAGAGATTTTTTTTTTAAGATACCGAGAACTCTCCTTCTTTGTACATAGAGGGGAAGAGGCCAGATGAGAGGGAAAGTTTGAAAAAGTTCAATTGAAAATACCTGAGAGGACCTGTTCCTTGTATTGGTGGTAGAGAAGCCAGAAGGCAGAGAGCCTGGAGGGGTGGCCTTGGTAAGGCTTTGGCCCTGGATTACAGAATAAAAGTTTAACCCAAGATAGGTGATTTTGTGAGTTTGGTCATATATTTAACTCCTGTCTTAACTTCAGTTTTTATAAAAATGAGAATAATAATAGTATTTATCTTAAATACTTGTGAGGGATAAATGAGTAAAGTGTCTAGAACAGTATCTACTACAGATGGTAAAATCTCAGTAATATTAGTGATGTTGATGGTAATGATTACAAGGAAGGCTCAGAGATTGGGAATTCATAACCAGACAGACTACTTCAGCATCACTTGGGAAAACAGACCTTAAAAGAAGACCGTGTTAAAGTGAATTGAACTGGAAGTTCCCTATAAGGTTTTTTCTTAAGTTTTCAGTCAAAAATTAATGAAAACTTTTAATTTTTTCTTACTTCAGAGCCAATATAAATTCATTGCATAAAGATTAGACAATATATTATTACAAAAGTGAATAAAAATGACCTGTGATCCTACATTCAAAATATTAGTCAGATACTCTGTGTCCTTGATTCCTTGTATAAACTTTCCACTTTAGTTGGGCTTTGTCCCCAGAATATATATTCTGTATGAATGCTGAGGAATGTTTTTTATCTTTAATACTTGGATTTACTACTCATAATTTCGTTTGCTTGTCATGCAATGTGTTTTCTATTCTAAACTAAGAGAATAGAATTCTTGTCACGATCTTGGGAGTATACACATAGTTTAATAAAAACCAAATTTAGAATAGACACTAGAATTTACTATAGGGTCTGAATCTAAGAAGTACATGATTGTGTCATGCCTATTTTTATAATGATATTACAACAGCATGAAAATGTCTTTTATGAGATGAAAGTTTGAGAATTGCTGTTATGTGGAAAAGAATCTGCAAGAGGTTTTAAAGTTTTATTTTTGCCAAAAACCTTCCTATAAAAAATGTAAGGAAAAGATACCTGAAAATAACTGACTATATACACTTGCCAAATGATTAACCATTTTGGTTATCTTTCAATGACTACACTCACCATAACCTGACTGTTTTTTGAATTGTATAAGACCTTAAATAATTTAAAAAATAAAATCACCCAAGTCTGTGGAATGGAGTGAGAGCTTCTATTAAGCCATGTTGCCTCATATAGAATTGTCTAAACTCAAAAGGACATGTGCATCAGTAAACATTCTCCTATTTTCATTTACTCAGCTCTGCTATTTTAGAGTGAATGTAGTGAAAACTATTTATAATTGAAAACAAAAGCCTACTTATAGTTGCTTATTTTTTTCTTTTTCAGGTTGCAGACAGTAGGTTGCATGCCTCCCCCTGTGTCTTCTGCAGTGATTTTAACCAAGGCAGTTGGTGGAAATGAGGTAAGTCACAGGGCTAACTTTGTTTAAACATAAGTGGGTGCTATGCTTTTATTTTATATTTTATTTTATTCTATTCTATTCTGTTCTATGATGGAGTCATGTCACAGAAAACATATAACCATAGCAGCTTATGAAAGAAGTGGGTGAATTCATGTTTAGGATGATGCTAAAATTGACAATAATGAATGAAATTTAGGATTTCAAAGAGAAGAGCAAGGGAGGTGAATGAAATAGGGATGGTGATTTTTCTACCTCAGTGGGAAATGAGGAGACAGAAGACAGTGAGTCCAAGGCAAGGGACTTTTACATCCAAGACTCATCAACTGAGGACACCTGCCGTGGCCATTCCTTAGTTCTTAAAAAATTTGTAGCAAATTAATTCATGGGAAAAGGGTCAATATAAGTTTAATGGCAAATGAAGATGATATAAAAAAGGAGAAATTAGGCCAGGTTTCTAAGATGAGTTCAAAGAAATTATTCAACTACTAGGAAACTGTGACCAAAGAAGAGTGCTTGTATATTGGGGTGGCAGTTGTCCATTTCGGGAGCTACTTATAGGTGGTTTTTCTTGGCTGAAAGACCCTACGACTTTATACTGAGGGACTCTGCTTTGTAGTAGCTTATTCCTCCTTTTCCACTAATATTTTATCATTCAGAAAAGAATGCTATAGAATGAGGGAGGATATAAATGTTCCCACTGCAATTCGTTCTTAGGATTTTGCTTTCTTTGCATCTGTTTTCATCTTTATTCACTTTATTCAGTACCTGCTATATTCCTTTTACAAAAAAGTTAATTGAAGTATCATCGACATACAATAAACTGAACAAATTAAAGCAATTTAACATTTTGACACATGTATGCATTGGGAAATCATCAACACAATTGAGATAGTGAACGTGTTCATCACCCTCAAAAGTTTCCTTGTACCGCTGTGTAATCCCTCCCTCCTGTTGTCTTCCCCAGGAAACCTCTGATCTGTTTTCTGTTACTACAGATGTTTGCATTTTCTAGAGTTTTATATACAGTAAGTCCCCTACATACGAACCTTCAAGTTGCGAACTTTCAAAGATGCGAACGTGTGTTCCATCGATGTCAGGCATGAGTGAAATTGCACCTTGCTCTCCGTCTCCTATTGCTGACAGCTCTATCCTCTCCCACCTCCTCTCCCTCCTCCAGTCAGTAACTCTTCTTGCCTGTTTACTCGATGCTAACCCCTGTATGCCAGCTGTTGTACTATTGTACTTTTCAAGGTACTGTAGTGTAAATTAAAAATGTTTTCTATTTTTTGTGTTTGTTTTTTATGTACTATTTGTGTGAAAAGTATCATAAACCTATTACAGTACAGTACTATATAGCTGATTGTGTTAGTTGGGTACCTAGGCTAACTTTGTTGGACTTGCAAACAAATGGACTTACGAATGCGCTCTTGGAATGGAACTCGTTTGTATGTAGGGGACTTACTGTAACGGAATCACACAGTGTGTACTCCTTTTTTTTTCCTTCTCTTACTCAGCATAATTATTTTGAGATTCATCTATATTGTGTGTATTAGTAATTCAGTCCTTTTTATTGCTGAATAGTAGTATTTTGTATGAATATGCCACAATTTGACTATCCATTCACTTGGTGATGGACATTTGGGCAGTTTCCACTTTTGGGCTATGAACATTTGTGTACAAATCTTTAAGTGGACATATACTTTCTTTCTTTTGAGAATACGTAGGAGTGGAATGGCTGGATCATCTAATAGGTGTATGTTTTAGCACCTTTCAGCCAAGGGAAGAATCACCAATAAATATAAGTCATCTATAAACAGCTTCTGGAGTGGACCATATCTGTCAATATATAAACACTCTTCTTTTACCACCGGTGTATGTTTAACTTTTGAGAAATTGCCAAAATATTTTCCAAAGTGGTTGTATCATTTTACATTTTAAATAGCAATGTATGAGAATTGCTGTGTTCTACGTCTCATCAATACTTGGTATTGTCATTCTTTTTAATTTTAGCCATTCTAATATGTATGTAGTTGTATCTCATTGTGGTTTTAATTTAATTTGCATTTTCCAGTGACTAATAGTGGTGAGCATTCTTATCTTTCCATGTGTTTATTTGCTATCCATGCCTTTCTTGGGGAAATGTCTATTAAAATTTTGTTTTTTAAAAAATTGGGTGTTTTGTTTTCTTATTGATGAGCTTGGAGAGTTTTATATATTCTGGATACAAGCCCTTCATTTTATCTATATGCTTTTAAAGTGTTTTCTCCCAGTTTGTGTTTGTCTTTTCATGTTCTTATCAGTGTCTTTTGAAGAGCAGAGTGGTAGTGGAAGAAGTAAAGGGTGGTTGGGTTCTGTATGTATTTTGAAGGTGCAGGGTATGCTGATTAATTGGATGTGGGGTATGAGAGAAAGAAAGGGGTCGAGAATGACTTCAGGGTTTTTGACTGAGCAGCTAAAAGGATGGAGTTTGCTGAGATAGAAAAGACCACTACGTGAGAGCCGCTTTTGGGGGGTATTTAGTCTGGGTAGGCAAGGCTATACTGTGATAACTAAGAACTCCAAAATCTCAATGGCTTGTTAAGCATATAAGTTTATTTCTTGTTAATGGTACCTGTTCCATGTTGGTCAGTGGGAAGGTCTTTGCCATCACTAAGGAAGCCTGGTTGGCTCCACGTCTTGAAGTACACCATCTGGATGGAACACAAAACATTTTCAGTTGCCACAGCACGGAAAGAGAGAGATTGGAGAATCACAATGGGCTTATCATGTCCAGGCTGGAAATGACATATGGCACTTCTGCTCACATTACATTGGCCAGAACAAGTCATGTGGTCTTATCATGGGTTGTCATTCCTGTGCCCTGAAGGGGAGGGGAGCTGGACGTTGATGAACACTTGTAATGTCAGCCATATGGTAAAGATCAAGAGCTTATTTTTTTGATGTGTCAAGATGCCTATTACATATCCAAACGAAAATGTCAGTGAGCAATTAGAGTTACAGGGGTTGAGAGGTGAGGGAGTGTCCTAAACCTGGAGACATAAATTAGGGAGTCATCAGTGAATAAATTGTATTTAAAGCCAAGATTGAGGATGAGATTCCTTAGGGAGAGAGCATAGATAGAAAAGAGCAGAGGTTCAAGGACTGAGTCCAGGAAACCTCCAACATTAAGAGGTCAGGACAATGAGGAATAACCAGCAAAGGCAACAGAGAGTATAATTAGTGAGACTGAAGAAAAAAACAAGAGAGCATGGTATCCTGGAAGCCAGGTGAAGAAGGGGTTTGAAGGAGGAGGGTATGATGAGCGGTATCAAATTCTGCTGATGTGAGTTGTGTAAGATGAGTTCCGAGAATTGACCATTGAATTAAGGTATGTGGAGGTTACTGGTAACCTTGACCAGGGTGGTTTTGTTGGAGCGTAGGGGCAAAAGCTTGTAGAGTGGGTTCAAGGAAAACAGGAAGAGAAGAATTAGAGAGAGGAGGTCTAGACCATTGTTATGAGGTCCTTTGTGACAAAAGGGAATAGAGAAATGGGACTATGTTTAGAGAGGGATGCGGCCTCAAGATATATTTTTTTAATGCAGAAAGAGAGTGTATTTCTATCATGATGAAAATCGTACAGCAGAGAGCAAGCTGTGGATTTAAGAGAGAGTGCTGGAGTAGTTTATTTGATCAAGTGGAAGACAATGGTATTGGGTTGTATGAGCTTCAGTAGGAGCTTGGACCATTTGTTCATAATAACAAGAGGGAAGGCAGGGTGCTTGGCTATAGATCCACGTAGATGGGTAGAAGGGGTACACTTGGGAGTTTTTTCTGGTGGCTTTCATCTTTTCTCAGCAGCAGAGAGTGGTGATGGGGGTAAGTGCTATTAATGTTCGAGATGAGAGGAGAAAATGCGGAATTGCCATGTAGATGGGGAGAGTGAGTCAACTGGAGAAGATGGTAGCATTGCCAGGCAGCACCAAGGACCCAGCTGAAACCAAGCCATGCATTTAAAGTGAAGCCAGGCATCATGGATGCGTGTTTTCTCTAAGCCACATTTAACTTCTCTGTGTAGGAATGGAATTGGCAGATAGTTGGATTTAACCAGGATTTCAGTATGCCAAGTAATTCTTTCAGTTGCCACATAATTAGTGAGGTAGAGAAGTTATTGGAGTCTTGGATTAGCACCTGCTATGATTATCTTTCTATTGCCTTGAAAGAATTTGAGGAAAGGGTCTCCTGTGGTATATCTGAGACTAATGGTAATTGGTTTAAAGGTGTCATTTATCTCTTTCTTTCTAATGTGATTCCCTTAAAAAACTTTTCTTTCTCAAATGACTTTTGGCAGAAGTTCAAAGTTCACTCATTTTCTTGACATCAACATATAACATTTGAAATTGTATCTACATGTTCATTCCCCAGTAGATATTTAAATTATTTACATTAATGTTGCATGTTAATAATGCTGAATTTGTGAACATCTCCTTTGTTTTCTAGCATCATTGGTCTCTAGTTCTTTAAATGTTTATATTGTGCAGCTTCGTGATTGTCATTTAAAAATTTTATTAATTAATTTATTTTTATTTTTGGCTGCGTTGGGTCTTTGTTGCTGCACGCTGGCTTTCTTTAGTTGCAGCGAGCGGGGGCTACTCTTTGTTGTGGTGCGCAGGCTTCTCACTGTGGTGGCTTCTCTTGTTGCGGAGCACAGGCTCTAGGCACGCGGGCTCAGTAGTTGTGGCTCGCAGGCTCTAGAGCGCAGGCTCAGTAGTTGTGGCACAGGGACTTAGTTGCTCTGCAGCATGTGGGATCTTCCCGCACTAGGGCTTGAACCTGTGTCCCCTGCGTTGGCAGGTGGATTCTTAACCACTGTGCCACCAGGGAAGCCCTGTCAAGCGTTTTTGAAGTCCTGGGGAATAAGACACAATTTTTCATAAATATTGAACATTGAGCTTCAGAAATGAAGCTTTCAAAGTCCATTTTGGTCATGTCTTCTGACGTGCAGTGAATAGACTATTTTATATTTATGTCAGATTATGGAAGAAAATGATCTGTAGGTAAAAATACTAGATAATTTTAAGTTTCGTGGTTTTCTAAAATACTGTTATAAGGTAACCGAATATAGGCTTTTGTTGAAATAAATGTAAGGGAAGATTAATCTTTTGTATCATATATCGGAAAAAACTAAGGATAGAAAATAAATTTTTTGGTGCATGTAAATGAAAAGATCCAAAAGCTGAGTGCAGTGTCAGGAGCCATTAGGTGACGGTTTCGATTCTACTTCACCGTGGTTGTCTGCTCTGTCTCACACACAGCGGCTATGTACCCACATGGATTTTAGCATGGGGGGAAAATTACTGGGGCACATTTCCATGTTACACTGTTCTTTCCAGCTGACCATTCTTTGCAGTGTTTATACATGTAAGAAAACTTTTTTCTTTCCAGATTTTGTGTTATTAAACTTATTGACATTGAGTTTATGCTCTCAAACACTTATATATATATCTTTTAATACCTGTACACATGTTTAGCATATGCTCTCGTATGTTAAAATGTGCGACTGTGTAGCATATTTGTATTTAATGATTTTGGGGACATATGCAGATACAGTAGTGTCATTTGAAATGATTCTCTTCATTTTATTTTGTAAAGTTGTTGTATAACTTAGAAGGAATTTTTTTTTCCTGTTACTTATATACCTCTCATTGTAAATGCTTTTTTCCATAAAACTGTTGGTTACTGAAAGGTTTTTGTCATGGATTGAAAGTTATTGCATCCCTTAAACTCACATCTTGTACTTTGGTGAGAATAGCCTTTTTACTTTTTGTTAAAGTTCAAAAACAATTTCTGTTTTTATAACTTAGATTGTTTTTGTTTCAGTGAGCCAATTAAAATTTATAATCATTTTTAGGAGCAGAGGGAACTCAATGTATGTGCATAACAATGCATGTACACTGGAATGCCAGCATATCCTTTAGGTATTAAAGTGAGACTGTTTGAGGTTATAGCTGACTGGCAGTCTTATTTTGTGGCTTTTAAATTTTAAACTACTTTCAATTAAGTATTGGAAACTTGGTTAGGTTCGTTTTTGTGATTGTTATTTATTCATTCCAGTGTTTTAAATGCAGTTTTTCAAACCTGCAGGATTGTAGTGTATGATGTTGACATGGTCTGATTGGTGGCGATAATGGTAGTGTGTGTGTGTGTGTGTGTGTGTGTGTGTGTGTGTGTGTGTGTGTGTCTGTCCTAATTACATTGCCAAGTATAAAAAAGAAGATAGGTCAAAATGTTTTTTATTCTAACATGGGAGACATAGTATAAACACATATTTTTTGTTTAAAACTGTATACAGTTCTGTTCCAAATGTAATGTTAGGTGGTAAAAGACATGATTTTTTTTCCAAAAGCCTTACATAGGTTTTAAACTTTATGAGATTTGCTAAGAAAATCATTGTGCTTAAATTCAAGTAACTTCTGCGTTATAGTAACTACCACAGGGATTTCTTTTATAAAAGGCGTTTCTTAAAAAAAAAAAAAACTGGAAAATTATTTCCCTAAGTTTGGAGAGAAGGTATCATGTGGGTTTTGTGTTGTTGTTATAGAGGTATTTTTATTTCATTTGACACTTATACTGTTGTTTAATGAAAAAGCAAGAGAGGTAGGGTTTGGGAAAAGATGCACTGTCTCCTTTTACCTCTATTTCTTTTTTTGCAAACTGAGATACGGAAGGATTCAGCTAAAAGCCCTTCCTCAAAATATGAAGTAAATATGAGGTCTTAATTTCCAAGTAAAGTTGCGAAGCTGTATAACTTTGTAAGATTTTGTTAGTCTGGGCAATAAACTAAGTAGGAGAGAAATGTAATTAAGGATTTCTATCTTCAGATATCTGAAGGAAAAAAGAAAAGGAAAGCAAAAGCATTAAGAATTATAATAGAGGAAAATCAGAGCAAGTTAGGAAGGAATTTCCAGGCATATCTGAGGGTAATATTTTATGCTAAATACTATGTTCTCTGTGTTTAAGTCTGAGCCTGATAATTTGAACCAGGAAAGTAAAACACCTTCACCACTAATAGCAGTGTACTGATAACAGGCATGTTATTTATGTTGGTCTGTTTATTTATTTATTTTTTGTTGTTTTTCTCAAAGTGAATTCTATAGATCGCCCACATCTGCGTTACCTGGGGTGATTAGAAAAAAAAAATCCCTTATCTCCACTTTAGACCTATTGAATTAGAATGTGTAGTGGATGGGCCTCAGAATTCTCCCTCTTTTTAAAAATTATGAAATATCATATCTATAAAAAACATATATATCCATTTTAAAGCATAATAATAAACACCACTGTGCCCACCATCCAGCTTTAGAAATAGAATGTACTAGTCAACAGTAGTTTAGCACCCACTTTATGTAGACACTGCCTTTTACCTTAGGGAATAAAAAAGGAGAGTAAGATCTGGGGCCTGCCTTCAAGAAGCCTACATTCAGTGTCATGTTACACTATTCAAAACCTCTATTTCATATTAAAAACCTCACAAAAGTAGGCAAAACAGAGTAGAATGGCTTTACATTGGCCCATATCATTAAAATCATTGTTTTTTTTCTTAGTGTAGAAAAAAACCAAAATGTACCCCAAGTGAGTTCAGTCTCATTCAGCTGTGTAGGGCAGCCAGAAGTTCCATTTGGGGATATGGACTGTGGTTGGTTCCTGTAGGCATTAAGCTGTCCTCTTGCCTAGTCTAGAGTTAAGATGGTGTGTTGCTTTTAGCGTAAACAGATTTAGCTGACGTTTTTATTGTGTTTTAGTTAACAGGCTGAAGGATTTTAGAACCCTTTGGTAGTCATGCAGAATTCCAAGTAAATTTTAAGGAAAAGTTTTGATTTCAGGTATGGTAGAAAGGTGACAAGTTGAAAATGTGTGTGTGTGTGTGCGCGCACATGCGCTTAATTTCATCGATGGAGTTATTGCCCAGATCTCTTCAAAGAAAACTTAAGAATGTCTCCCGAGCAAAGAAAATTATTACATGTGGTGAACTCTTTAAGTCATTGACGAAGGTCATGGCAGTCTGAGTGTATTTAAAAAAGGTGTCCTATCTGCTTGGAAAGCAAATGAAGCACTCATTACGAACTTTAAAATTATAGCTATGAGAAGATTTTTGCTAGAGGTGAAAGATCAAGATCGTCACAGTCCAAATGAAGACGGAAAGTTCAATTTCTGGCTGATCAGCAAGGCATGAAACATTTCAGGGTTATTTTGCATTATCAGTGGGGAGTTGATCTTGCTAATCCAATGCATGAAGATAAGATTCACTGAAACATTTATAAAGGCATTTAGAGTAGATCTGATCAGCAGAGAGAGGACTTGAAGTGAGAAGGAAATCTGATCTGTCAGTCACTGTCTCAGCTTCAGCCATCACTGGACTTTTGTGTACCTTGCATTTCTCTCCTGTTAAATGGGCTTGGTCACTGCTTTTGCTTGCAGTGGGAGTTTACTGGCCTCCTGGAGCAATCTTGTACAGCCTGAAAAGCCTGTCAGTGTTGAGCCCTCTTGCAAGCTGGCCTATGTGTACTTTCTACCCTCCAGCCTCCTGTGCTCTCAGAGAAATGGTAACAGTTTTTCCTCTTTTTTTTTTTTTTTTTTTTTTTTTTTTTTTAGTGGTACGCGCGGGCCTCTCATTGTTGTGGCCTCTCCTGTTGCGGAGCACAGGCTCTGGACGCACAGGCTCAGCGGCCATGGCTCACGGGCCCAGCCGCTCCGCGGCATGTGGGATCTTCCCGGACTGGGGCACGAACCCGTGTCCCCTGCATCAGCAGGCAGACTCTCAACCACTGTGCCACCAGGGAAGCTCCAGTTTTTCCTCTTTGACAGATGAAAGAAAGGAAGTAATAGCAGCAAGAAATTCCATATCCCTACTAGTCTTCCATTTCTACCTTTTAACTTTAGTCTCACTATCTGGATTGGGTTAGCATTCTTAGGAGCCCTCAAAAGAGTTGACTGGGTTTGTTTGAAGCTGTTATAAAACTGGCTTGAAACATACCTAGATTTCCCAAGATTTTTGTGTGTAACTTAGAATTCTCTCATTTAACCCCTTAAAGCCTCTCAAATTGTCTTCTGTTTCTACCACTCCAACCAAATGGGTCCTCTCAGTGGCCGGCAGTGATGTCTGTTCACCAAATCCAGTGTCCCGTTCTCATCCTTCATGACCTGACTTCAACCTGTGACACGACACCTACTTGCTTCCAACTTCCTTTTGCTTCTCTGACCCTCTTCTCTCCTAATTCTCTTCCTATGTTTCTCATCACTCCTTTTCTTCTTACCTGGCTCCTTTCCCATCTGAATGGGAGTGTCTTCCAGGGACTTGATCTTGAAACACCTTGTTCAGCATTGCAGATTCCTGTTTCCGAGCCCTTCTTTCTACAGCTGAAGTCATTTGACCCCCACCTTTGGGTCCAACTCTGCCTCAGACATAAGGACAAGTCCTGATCTTGGGTGAGAAGTATTTAAACAACACCAGCTTAACATGCTGGGTGCAGCATCACACCTGAGCTGCTAGGCCACCTGACCTTTTAGCAAAGGATACACTTGCCAGGAAATCCAAGCAGGTATTTGATTCCTGCTTTTGCCATCACTCACCTAGTGGTCTGAGTGGTCACCAGGTAAGCCCTGGACCTTTCTGAGCCTTGGTTTTCTCATCTGAGGATCAATAGTCTTTGCATCCTTATTTCATAAAATTGCTTACAAGGATCTCATGAAATCATATGCAGAAGCACTTATAAATTGTGAGGGCACGTATCAAGCAAGCATCAGCGTTATCCTCATTGTAGAGGTTTGTCACTGATGAAATCACCTAGTTTTCTGAGTCATTATCATTGCTTTCTCAAAGTTTGATCTAAGTCTATTCATTTACTCTGTTCATTCATTCATTCAAAAATACATGTTGAGTACTTACTATAGCTTCCTATATATCGTACCTTCATAGAATTTTCAGTTGAGTAAGTGATATAAAGCATAAACAGTAAATTGCAATATAAGAAGTTTGGTGTTTAAATAAGTTTACAAGATGGCAGGTGTCTAAATAAATTTAACAAACTGGGTAATCCCAGTTTATTAGTTTTTATTATAGATCCTCAACATTTTTGTATAAATATTTCTTACCATAACATGGAATATTCATGTCAGATATCTGAGATTACCCACTCTGGGAACTAAAGGGCACGGGAAGTCAAGTTACTTATGGAAAGATTGCTTTGGGAATTTAGAACTAGATAAAGAGGACTGAACAGACCTGCAGGATGTTTCCTCTAAACTGTAATGCCTGGAAAACCACCCCGGGTTCCATTGTAACTAACAAACAAACAGACCACAGAAACAATCAGGTACCATGTGTCCTTTGAACAATTCTTCGTAAACATTGGACATTTGTTATCTAATTCTTTTTCAATGTCAGATTGTCTGCATATATTATGACTAACATAAAACATTTTTCAATAATTTGGTTTATTTCTATTAGTTACATTTTAATAATCAAACTTCCTTTTTTAGGGAGGTACCCTGGGTCCATTAGTGATTTTGAGGAAACACTAGTCTAAGGAACAGCACACTCATCACTTTTTTCTTAGTTAATCTTATTTGATTAATGTTCACATTTGTTGTATCTCGTTATAGAGAATTTGATTATTTATACCTTCATTTCCAAATTCTGGGCAAGCACCTTTTTTAGGTTCTTTGGCTTATCTGTGCATTGACTACATGCTAGTTACATATATATTTATATGTGTTTATAAAGTTGTTACTATTGAAAAAGGAGACTTATTCTCAATAATTTATTAAACCATGGAATTATGGTAATACTAATAAATTAAACCTGAGAAGACTTAGTTTCTTCTCTTGGCCCCATCGCTAACTAGCTCTGTGATCTTGGGTATTCTCTTTTTCAGCTTTTTAATCAGTTGTATGTAGGCAGGGTTGTTTTAGATGAATATACTTTGGGAAAAAATATATAAGGACTTATATAAATGAGAGGAGGTAATCTGCCATTTTAAGCTGTTTACTTCCCGGTGAAATATGATCTACTTTATTGTGTTAATTGTAGATCTTTATGCTTTCTCAATTTCTTCTCCCTATGAGATTATCCGCTTCGTAACAGAGCATTACATTATCCATGTATCTTTCATATGAAGATGCTTAGCATCTGTCAGTCTAAAGGAAACAAGCATAATCTTTACTGCATTGCTATGAACTTTGGAAATGACTCTTTTAAACTTTACTTGCTTTATGAAGACATCAGACTGTGTCTTCTAAGTATCTAATGAGAACATCTTGCTTAGTGCAGTAAGATTTTTTAAGTCAATTATTCATGACCAAGAACACTTAGACCCAAACTAATGGTCTGAATATATTGAGTGAGACTGAGCTGCGTTCTAATCAAGTGCCAGGATTAGACCTGAAGGGCCCTTTAAATGAGTGATTTCCATTTTTTTTAAAAAAAACACAATTCACGGCTAGAAACTGAAAAGGTACTCTGTGTAATTCACTCTCTCCTCTCCTCTCCTGTCTTCTTCCCTTCCCCCTCCTCCTCCACCTTTCTCCTTTCCTTCCCTTCCTTTTACTTCACTTTCTTTCATTCTGTAAAATAAATGCCAATTTACTAATTGGTTTTGGGAACTACAGTTTGAAAAACACAACCCTAAACTGTAGTGGAAACGTGCCACCTGTATTTCCTCCTGAGTCAGCTCCTCTGGACAGAATTTCTAGCCTTCGGTCTATTCTCAAGGAGATTCCTGGCCTCCGGTCACTTGCAGACAGTTCCTTTGGTGTTGGCCCTCAGACCAGTGTGAGAACTTTGTGTTTCTGAGAAAGTCTTCTGCTGCTTGGGATCAGTTCACTTGACCAGTCTGCTCTATAATAGAGACCTCCTCATCTTCCAGTATCTGCTGGTGGAAGTACTGCCCATCAGTCAGAGGCCCAGCTCAAATAATCATTTCCCTCGTAAGAAGCCTTGCAGATGCCCGGGCAGAAATATTAATCTTTTTTTTCCTTCCACAGGAGAGACTGTTTTTGTACCCTTAATCAGATACTTTTGCATGTGTTGGGCTCTTTAATCAATTTTTGACTTGGCAGGAACTGCTTTTCTTTGTATCCCTTTAATGCGGTACTAGACTATCCATAATAAAAATGGCAAAGGATTGGGGAAGCTAGAGAATGACTCTAGCTTTGTGTGACTCTTAGTCACGCGATGGTCCCAGCAGAGTTGTTCAGAACAATGTGAGGTCACTTACACTGCAGTAATTTTCATAAGTATATGTTCTCAATCTCTCCTTCAAGTATCTTTTTGTATTTACTGTGCCAGAATAAAGTGGGATAGAATTGAACAATGTTCTATCTAGATTAGACATATTTTCTCATTGATGTACGTACATTTTAGATCCCATTAAGAGCGCTTATTTATGGGAAGTTTTCAGAGTTTATGCTCCATAGTGTTTCTCATTAAACAGTCCTTTAGATCTGGACTCAGTGACAGTGTTATTACAAACTTCCAGTCTTATTACAGTTACATTAAGTTCATGTTTGACAATGGTATCGTTTTTCAAATAGGGAGACCATGGTACTTTAATTCTGAAAACCAGTCTGAGAAACTATATGAGGCAAAGTGTATTTATATATTTATACATACTGATCTTTTTTTTAAGTGCATAATGAGTTAGCCTGTGAAAAATGCTTTTCAACTTTTGTGGCCCTCCTTATCAAGGACAGCGGGGACTGATATGCCTTAATTCTTGTTTGAGTTTATGTTAAGTCCTTGTCAAAATAAGCCATTGTGGACACTCATTGCATTTATGCAATGGAGTTGCTGACATGCGTTATTCTTTTAGTTCCTCCAACGTTTGATGTTTCCAGTTCCCAGATAGTTTTAATTACCAATTGTTTTGCTGTGTGCTTGCACACTTGCTGTTAAATGTGAGATACGTAGTCACATTTTCATATGCAAAATGGAAGCTGGCATTAAAATTAAAACAGATCTACTATGCTCAAGTAGTTTATAAAGAGACACATGAATTCTGTTGGTTTGATATCGTTATCTTTTTATGGATAACCAAAAATGAAATTTTTGTTGGAGGATTATGTAGCTCTCTTGAAAAAAATTTTATTTTCAAGTTGTGTTTGAAATACTTCTGAGGGTAAAAAACGAACCTACTTCAAGAAACAATTTGCCTGTGGTTGATGAAGTTTTACAACTTCAGGCGCAGTTCATTGTAAATTCATTGTCAATATAGAAAGAGGAAAGAAGTTAATTGAGTTAGAAGCTTGTTTGTTTAATTAAAGGAGCCTTTTACTGGATGGAAGAAGCTTGACCTCAGGTTTTACAAAGCCTCTTAGACATGTGAAGAACTGCTAACGTTTTTCTACGCTTTCCCACTTTCTGACCTGGAAAAGAAAATAAGGGCACAGCAGGACAATGGAATGACACAGAACGGCAACAACGCACAATTCCGGGAAGCATTCTTAACTTTGGGCAATTCCTCTGCCCTAAGTTGATTTATTTAGCTGCTGACCCACACAGCAAGAGATAACTGCAATCACAGTAAGGTCTTGCCATCAAAATAATAACATCCCAGCGCGTTTATAGCTCACGATATGTGTCAATCCTTGTTCTCAGTGCTTTATATTATATATTAACTCCTTTAAGCCTTTTAACAACCTTTTGAGCTAGGTACTATTATTATTATTATCTCCATTTTATAGATGAGAACACTGACGCAAAAAGAGATTAAGAAACTTGTGCAGGGTTATGTAGCGCAAAAGAGGAAGAGCAAGGATGTAAACCCAGGCGCTTCTCTTTCAATGCCTGTGCTCCTAGTCTCCCCTTCAATACTAGGCTCTGAGTTAACACTGGAGGTAGATAGGACCCATGGTACTAAAGGCTCTCCATCTACGTGTGACTTAGTGCCTGAACTACTTAGGTAAGAAAAATAAGGGTTGATCTACGAGTAGACCAAAAAGCCAGTAGTTAGAAAAAAAAAAAAATGGAGTTAGGTAAAACACTAAGAAGTTGTATAGGTATTGACTTTCCCACTTGACTGCAAGCCTCCCTTGAGGAAGCTTTCCCATCTCTCTACCAGGGCTCTGTGGTACTGACCCCATCAAGGCACGTATAGCACAGAGTATTGTAAATGCCTGTGTATCTCACTGTCGTCATGAGATGACAGAAATGTGTATTTCTTATTCACAGTTGTGTCCTCTGTGTCTGTTGCCGCATTTGGCATGTACTGGGGCCACAGTAAATATATTTGCATAGATTAATATTCTTGAAGGACTTTAAATCTAGCCCTATCAGTGTCTTCATTTAAATGTCTTCCTAAAGTAATATCTGATATCTAGTTTTACTTTGTTGTATGTTAAATAAACTTTTATAGAAAAATCATTAAGTTTTGTAAAAAATCAGGATACATAATTGGCTGTCTCTTGTAATATTTCTACTTTTCTCTGTTATTCACACCTGTTCTGCTTTGTCTAAGCATCAGCAGTCATAGCCACTTACATGGTGGCAGTCTCCAAAATGGCTGGCATAATGCCTAGAAGGAAATACAAGATTTCTAGTGCTTGGAAGGGAATGAAAGACTTTTATATGGTTGATCTGGCCTGGAAGGGAATAAAAGACTTCTATAGGGTTGATCTTGCATTTTCAAACCTACTAAGTGATGAAAAACATACACAGACATTTTAGTAGCTGAATGGGACCTTTTAGTCTATTTTCTTCCCTTGTAAATTTTGGATGCTCTTAAATTAACTAGTCTAGTAAATATCTCATGTGGGAAAAATGATTTTAACATTAAAGATATTAGTAGATACTTAAAATATATTTTTTTGCATGAATGATAAGGTAAAATTTATTTCCCTTATTTAAAATAAATAGTGATTTCTGTATGGAAATTTCAGTATACAGTTGACCCTTGAACAGCGTAGGGATTAGGGGTGCCAACCCTCCTCACAGTTGAAATCCATGTATAATTTATAGTCAGACCCCATACCCTTGGTTCCTGCGTATCCATGGATTCAACACCATATACACATCCACGGATTCAACCAACCACTGATTGTCTAGTACTGTAGTACAGTAAAAACTGTAGTGTTTACTACTGAAAAAAAATCTGCATATACGTGGGCATGGGCAGCTCAAACCCTTGTTGTTCAAGGGTCAACTGTATATAGAATTAAAACATATGCCAGTACTTCTTTAGATCATCTCCTATTGTGATAAATAATTCATTTTGCATATCTTATGAAATGCTTTTACCTGTATTTTCTTTTTCTAACCTCCCAACAGTTATATGAAGTAGATAGGACTGGTATTATGTTATCCTGATTTTCGTAGTTGGTCAAATTAGGATTTAGAGGTGAGGTGACTAAAGTCACACAGCTGGGAAGTACAGACTCCTTCTCCAGGACCCTTTCATCCAATTATGCGACATCTTCAGCAAAACCAGAAAACTCTAGAAATCAGTCACATGAGAAGGAGCACCTAGATCTTGTGTTGGCTTCTCATTAAAGGTGGATGGCTTGAAATTTTTTCCGAGAGATGAATGTCAGTGTACAATTAAATTAAAACACATTAGCGAGCATTTGCAATTTACAGAGCACCGAGCTAGTATTTTGAGGTGTGGGGAGGTGGAGTACACCTCCCCAAGAGAATGCAATGTCGTATGCTTTCAGAGTTTGGTAATGAAATGGGGAGAACTGGGAGCGTTAACAGCAGGTGCGTGTGAGTGAGCTAGTGGAGTAAGTCAGGAGGGGGCAGGGGAGGTCCCTAGAGCTTGAGCTGGGCCCACAGGTCCTGGTTGGCAAGTTGGTTCTTGGAAGTGATAGGCTTTCAAATTCTCTCCTAGTGCTTAGGGTATCTTTTTGAAAGGCCTCCCCCTTAGGGTTAAGATAATACACTGGTTGGAAGATCCAAGAGAATGGATGAGTCTGATGGAAGGGGTGCTGCTCACAAATCCTGTCCCAGTGGCCTGATCAGTGCAACATACCTGACCGGCATGTGAGAGCCGGAGTGCAGACTGACCAAAGAAGCAGTTGCATTGTGGCTGACAGTTTGACTGCAAATGTTGCTTCCTTTATATTTAGTGAGCTAGTGGCAGAATTACTGCTTTGCTGTGCCGCATAGGTACCAAATCTGAATGGAATAACCAAACGCTTGGGTGGTGTGGGTAGGTCAGTGGCACAGGGAGGTCAAGCCTGTGTGCCCTGCTTCACGGCCGTTGCAGAGTTAAAAGAAAAACTCACCACTGCCCTAATCACAGGGAGATTTTTCACGTATATCTCAGCAACTTCCATTCCCTGCAGGATGAAAACGTGAAAAACAAAGCCGAGGTTTCCTTCTACGCCTCAGACATGGGAGGCCTTTTGTCTTGAATTTGTTTTTGTACCACAGACCCAAACTCTACCATCAGGAAGCCAGTTCCACCCAGAAACACAGCAGCACATATATCTCTTTCTAGCAAATGTTATTCCAGTATCTGAAACTGTAAGATACCATGTACATGCTTTTTCTTTAAAGGCTATTTAAATAGAAAAAGTTAATTTCAATGTTAGAAATGCTATAAGTACATACCCACTTTTCCCCCTAAATCCACACCATAGATTAAGTTATATAAAATATCTTCCAGCAATAGATACACATTGTTTAGTGTTAGCTTGTTAAATGATTACATTAACATAATGTGTACATGCTTTGCAAATTACAAAACATTATATAATTACGTTATTGCTATAGATGACTGGCTTTTAAAAACTTTGTTGATTGGAAAGTCTATTGGATGTAGCTGATTGTTCATAAATTAATTATTGCTCTCTTGACAGCTTATCTGAATGGCCTATAGTTTCTAGTTGAGTATTGAATGTCTTATTGAATGTTGTGTTATTACTTTGGGGGTTAGAAGTTAAATGTGGTATTTTTCACCTTGGTTGATAAGACTAGTTTTATCATGATACCTGAAAAAACATTTAGTATTTATTATCTCTCTTACTTGCCTAAGTTGCTTCACATACTTCTTTTTGCCTCATAAGCCTGGGAAGAGACGATGCTATGATAGTCTACTTGATTTTTTAAAGCTTAATCATTTTTTATAATTATATTTTAAAAATCTATGCCTCTATCATCTGAGCTTCTCCCTTTCTCTTTCCTGTCCTTCTCCTCTTTTTCTTCCATCACTGTTTCTCCCTCTGTTTGCTGGTGAATTTTAGTTCCTCCGCTAACTAGGTCTTAACCCAGGTAGACTCTTTTTTTTTTGGTACGCGGGCCTCTCACCGCTGTGGCCTCTCCTGTTGTGGAGCACAGGCTCCGGACGCGCAGGCTCAGCGGCCATGGCTCGCGGGCCCAGCCGCTCCACGGCATGTGGGATCCTCCCGGACCGGGGCACGAACCCGTGTCCCCCGCATCGGCAGGCGGACTCCCAACCACTGCGCCACCAGGGAAGCCCCCAGGTAGACTCTTCAATAGGTTCCTGCATGGTCCTCTGGCACCTTTGTTATTGTCACTGCCCTCGTGGTCATCTCGCCATCCTGTGGTCTCTTGGAAGCTCTGGGCGTAACTGTTTTTCAGCCCAGAGTGGGGCATCCACTCAGGTTTCCAAATCCTGAACTGGGCCTTGTAAGGACAAAAGTATCTACTTTCCTGGCCCTACATATTCTTCCAAAAGCTGTTAGGGTCGGTCAGTCTGCTCCGGCAGTGATCGTCTTTGAAGGTCTCCTGGGACAGGGGATTGCCCTGCACACCAGCTCTGTGTGTAGCAGGTGTTTTCAGGGTCCGTGGGACTCTGAATCATTCCGCCCTCAGCACCAAGATATTAGGAAGCTTCCTTTAGAATGTGTGACCCTGTTGTGCTTGCTGCTACTGTCATGCTGCTGCTGTCATGCACCTTTGGGCCTTTCTCCTTGGCAGCCACTTACTCTTTAAAGTGCTGCTTCCAGAGGCTTCTCAGAATGAATCATTGCAGCTTTATATGGATGTTGCAGAAGGCACGGAGATCAATAGCCAAATGAGAGGAATTTGGGCTATAACTGGAACTCTGTAAAATCTCCAGTCAGAGTCAAATCATATAATCTTCTTAAACTCCCTCCTCCATGATTCTGTACAAATAATTCTCCATTTCATCTGGGAGATGTGCCTTAAGGGGAATTGGTTTGGTTTTTCTGATTTTTCACTCTTTTGCTTCTTTTCCAACATTTTTTTCCTCAGTGGCGGCAAGGGATGGGGGTGGGGTGATGGAAAAACACTGTCTTCAATCCAGACCTAATGTTATGTTTTCATCTCTACGTTGACTTGGTCTAAGCCAACACACGATATTAGCTCATTGGGAGAATCTGCCTGATTCATTTATTTAGTAAGTACTCTATTCATATTTAAGGAAATAAATGAAATTCACTGTGTTGCAAGGAAATGAATTGATTCCCTGTCTCTTTAATTGGATATTATTTTAATTGGACATTATTGATATTTTCTCAAATTGAAAACTAATTTCAAATTTCTTTTTTTCATCATGGTGATTTGTTGATAATTCTCATTCTTTTATATGAATTATACTCTTCAGATACCAGTAATAGTTAATGAATTTGTTTTCCCTTTGTTCCCACTTGTTTATTCACCTACAATAGTAGTTGTATTTAAGTGAGTATTCTGGTTAATATACGTGTCAGACACCTCTGGTTGCTTTCTAATTTCCTTTTCCCTTCGTCTTTAGAGCAGAACCCAAGCTTTCAGGTGGGCACACTGCCACCTAAATACTGTATTTACTAGACTTCCTGGTGTTCTAGTGGCCGCGTAACTAAATTCTGGCCAGTGAAATGTAAGTGAAAATATTGTATATTAACATCCAAGACATCTCTTTAAAAGTAGGTGGTACAGCCTCCATTTTTCCTTCCTCTCTGCTTACTGGAATGTTGACTTGATGACTAGAGCTTGAGGAGAAAACTTCGGCCATGCTAATGATTTGACCTGCTAATGATAGCAGAGCAGCAAGAATAGGATTCTGGGTCCTTTTGTCTGTGGAGCTGCCATTCCAGCCCTGGATTGCCTACCTCTGGACTTCCTTCACGTGAAAGAGAAGTGAATTTCTCTCTTGTATAAGCTACTGTTATTTGGAGTTTCTTTTTTAGTGTGTGTATGTAGTTAAACTTAATCACAATTAATATAAAATATATTTGTATAATTTTCAAATAATAGAATAGAATAAAGTAAGCTTAGCACTGGAACTACCCTGAATATAATTTAAAATAATATGATATTTGGAAGGCACTTGGAGAGCCGGATTAATTCCTGGGTCCGTTATATCTTAATAGTTCACAGTATTGTAAAAAATCTCATTGGTTGTCTTGAATTTTCTACCTCTTTTAATTCTGGAAATGCAGGTTAATATTGAGAAATAGTTTTGTTACTTAGCAGCAGTATTCCTAATGTGAGGTCCCAAACTCTAGACATCTAGGGGAAATTTTGGAAATACGTTTTTTGGAATCTATTCTGCTAATGTGCTCTGGAATTGATTTAGGGCTTTTGTTTTGTTTTGTTTTTTCATTTCTTGAGTGATGGTGATAAGAGTATATAAATTAAAACATGATTGCGGATGCTTCTCATTTATGTATCTTTGGTCAAGGAAAGACATTCAAAATAAAAGACCTCCAAAGTTTCATTATCTTTGAGTTTTCATATTATTATATAGCTAACATAATTCTTTTAAAAATTGTTGTAAAATATACAAACATAAATAAAATTTACCTTTTTAATTATTTTTAAGTATACAGTTCATTGGCATTGATTACATTGCTGTGTAATCATTACCACCCAGAACTTTTTCATCTTCCTGAAATAAAACTCCATCCCCATTAAACAATAGCTCTCCATTTCTCCCTGCCCCCAGCCCTCAGCAACCAACTTTCTTATTTTTGTCTCTATACATTAGACTGCTCTAGAAACCTCATGAAAGTGGAATCATACAATATTTGTCTTTTTGTGAGGGGCTTATTTCACACTAACATAATTCTTTTGCTTTACTTGATAATAAATGAATTGTTATTGCTTAAATTGTTATTGGTTAAATTTCTTACGTTCATCCTCTGAAAATTTTTGTCTCTAGTGGTAATTATAATGGATGTTAACAGAGTAGATAGTGTTAGGATAAAATAGGATATTAGAATCGTTAACTTATGAAGTACACTACAAGGTAGAAGTCTTTATATAGTTGTGTTTTGAATATTACAAAAAAATTGAAACAAAACAAGGACTTATTTTGACAGGTATGAGATGAATGCATCAGGTATTTTAGCAAGTCTCATGAGTTTTCTGTCACCCTGTTTAAGAACATAAATGTCATATGTAGTATAACACTTGATCTCATATATTAGCTGAATGTATTGCAAATAGATAAAATGTGATTTTAGGATAAAATATTGAAGTTCACAGATTAAGCCATTATCCCACTTGGCTTATATTCTATTTGTGTAATAAATGGTAAATTATTTTTTTTCTCAGAATGTATAGACTTGGGGGATTAAACAATAATCCCTAAAAAGGAATTAAAATGTTGATGATTATTTGTTGCCTTGGGGGGAAAATATTGATAATCTTTGTCATTTCAAAAATAACATTTTGTCCTTGACTGAATTGTTTGGCTTTTTTTTTTTTTTTTTTTTTTTAAGCTTACATCACTTCTTGCACCCTCTTGCTTTCCTCAGAGGCACATTACAGAAGTATACTTTAATCGAACCTTTCTGGTAGATTGGCAGCTAAGATTCTTTCAAAAAAAATCCCAGTTAAAAGTAGAAACGTGATAGGAGGTTGGCGTAATGAGAGGCATGCAACTGTATTTGCAAATCTTAGACATCATCCCACGGTTTTGGTGTAACCCTTCAGCTGACAGTTAAAATCTTTGTTTTATCAGTCATCACCCAACCCTAACAGATGGGTGAAGAATTAATCTGATTTGTATTTTTCCTCACAACTTTCTCCTACACATTGTAATATTCTATGATTAACATTCGGTGAGTTCTTAAAGATGATTGATGGGCCTTAAGGATATAATATATACATCCTATTTAAATTATGCTGGAGTAAAACCACAGAACAGAAGCACTCCTAAGACCACTGTAGAAATTTGAAGACAATTTTGATACTCTCGTCCACTCGAAAAGAAATCTGCTAATACTGTAATGTTTTTTCCCTTGCCAGGACCCTCCTTGCCTGGTGTCATTTCTTGAGCTCTCCTGGGAGGAGATTAGTCTAAAACAACAAAGTAGCCAGATGTCTGGTTCTGAGAGAGTCCCAGAGGCCAGGCTACGGTAGGCAACAGAAACCGCATGGGGCTGAAGATCAAAGATACCTGAGAATTACTTATGGGCACATAGTATGTGTCATTCCCATTATTAACAGTCTGAGAAAATTTGTTTCTCTAATTAACCCTTTTGTTGGAATAACCTTAAATTTTAGTGAGTATATTTCTTTTTTGATATGTATTCTTTTGTGGAATTTTGAGAAGTGCACGTATCAAAAGAGAGAAATGAAAAGGAAGTCACATGCTTGATTGAAATCTCTAAGCCTTTATCCTTATCCAAAATAGATACGCTATCCAGTGTGTAATCATTTATTCATGAAATAAGTGGGCATTATGGTTCTAAGTTAAAATTACAAATTAAGAGTCTGGAACTACATGGTTTCTACATACAAAGAGCTGTTCTTAAAGCCCCAATCCTTAAAGTACTGTTATTTCAACTTTTAACCCTTTCAGAGTGGAGATTTTTAAGATCACAGCTTTCTGGTCTTAAAATGAATTCAGAATAAATCCCAGTGGTGGGAAATCTGTCCCTTATTAATAGTTGACCTCTTTCTTTTCACATTGGTATTATAATGAAATGCTAATTAAAAATTCTTGCCATCCTTTACCTGTTTGCTTTATAGGTATAATTTTATATTGTTTAGACATATACAGATTTGGACAATATAAATACATTTGCTTTTTAGAGTTAGTCTTCGTCCTAAAGCCTCTAAAGCCTTTTAGCTGAATTTATTCTAAGGCACGAGGAAAAATCTAACGATAACTTCCCATGTCTTAGCCCCTAGATGAGAGTATCAAAAGAGAGAACAAAAGATTTGGGTTGGCCTTGCCCCTTGTTTTTGCTTCTGTTCAATATCATGATGTAACAACAAAATCATGTAAATGCCTTCTTCCTGCTTTCCTTGAGATATAATCATAAACCATTGTTATCAAGAGCGTGATTAGCCAGCTTTAGCGCTTTTAAGTGCTACCACACATTCTTTAACATCTGGTAATATAAACTTGGCATAAAAGCTGTAAAAATGTCCTTATACCTAATTGGAGCTATGTGTTTGCTATGTAGTGCAGAGGTTTCATCTCCTTTGTGTGATGGTCAAGGCTTCTGTTAACTCCTTGAGGAAAAGGAAGCTCCTAGGAGCAGTTTATAAGGATTAATAGATCTCTTTGTCTCTAGATTTAAGTACGGAAGCAAGAATAAAATATTGGCTTCTTGCACAAAGAACTGGAGAGGAAACTATTTTTTTTCAGAGCAGAATTTGTTGTTACTTCCGTGACAAAGGGCGATCTGCGTTTTCACTCTTTCCACCTGTGTTTCTCTCACTGGCTACCATTGTGAACACCATTTGCTATCACCAGAGGCTGCTTATTTGTCTTTCTTTTTTTTTTTTTTCTCTTTTATTTATTTGCATTTATTTTATGCTGAATTTATTTCCAGGCCATAAGTTTTTGTTTTTTCAGTTTCTTCTGGGATATCTTTTTCTCCTGTGCAACCTCTTCTTCTGCTTTAGGAACAACCTGCTGTGTTTCAGTGAGGGTCAGCTCAGCGTGGCAGGGAAAGCTTATGCACGTGTTGTCTGTAGGTTCTGTGCCGAGGCTGTGTTCACCTGGATGTGCTCAGTGATCGGAGAATCTGCTTCTAGGCCCTGTAGTTCAGCATTACTCTCTGCTTTTTTAAGCATGTGCAGTAAAAATTCAGCACTCTTTGTGAGCCATCGACCCTGCGTCCAGCCCCTCTGTCTGGCCTGGGCACGCCTACCAACTCCACCATTGTAACCACAGCATGGCACACATTGCTTCTGTAAAGTGACGTCCTTCACATACTTGGTGGCTTTTCAGGTATGCATACCCTTCATGGCCTGGGTGATTTCATGAGTGCTTTTAAAGTGAACACAAAGATTTGAACCTCTTGACTTGTATGACTCTGGGGGGTTTTCTGGGTCACATGAATAGTGAGCCATTTTCAGAGGTCACCTCGCCGCTTATGGGAAGAGGAAGCTCTGTTTTCCTATTTTGAACGCAAGTTGTCAGCTATGACGACTATATCATAAATATTTCTCAGCCCCAGTTAATGGCTTACTTTAAGTAAGTAGTATTCAAGAGTAACAAAACACCTCCCAGTACCACAATATTAGTCAGTTCCTTGGAGTTGGTTATATGGCAAGATTTGATCTGAGGGAATGAGAGTCTTAGTTCCAGGACTGAGGTCCAGTGGTAGAAGTAGCACTCCACCCTTTGTAGACCAGGGGGCGGTTCTTTTTTTTTTTTTTAATTTATTTATTTTGTTTTTATTTATTTATTATTTTTGGCTGCGTTGGGCTTCATTGCTGCGTGCGGGCTTTCTCTAGTTGTGGAGAGTGGGAGCGAGTGGGAGCTACTCTTCGTTGCGGTGCGCGGGCTTCTCATTGCAGTGGCTTCTCTTGTTGCGGAGCACAGGCTCTAGGCACACGGGCTTCAGTAGTTGTAGCACGCGGGCTCAGTAGTTGTGGCTTGAGGGCTCTAGAGCACAGTCTCAATAGTTGTGGTGCACGGGCTTAGCTGCTCCGCGGCACGTGGGATCTTCCCGGACCAGGGCTTGAACCCGTGTCCCCTGCGTTGGCAGGCGGATTCTTAACCACTGCACCACCAGGGAAGCCCCCGGGGGGGGCTGTTCTTGTTTCCCTCTTTCCCCTCATCCGCAAGACACACAGACTCATGTACACACACACACACACACACACACACACACACACACACACACATGTAAAATAGGGATCTGCTAAGGAAAAGACAAAAAGGTAACCCCTCTTTTTATCTTTCAGAAGTTACCAATGTTGCTGACCATGAACCTGTGAATGCCTTCACCTTGGGTTGCTCCACTGACATTTGGGGCACTCATCTCACTCCCTGCCCACCTTCTTTGCCTCCTCTCCCCCTCCCATAACTTATGAACCATTGCTGTGTATATCAGCTCTTCGTGGGGCATTTCTCCCACAACACTGTGTACAGAGATGTGTTTAATTATGTTTTTTAAAAATTAGATATTATCAAATTTGAGGAGGTGAAGAGTGTGGGTTTTCTAGTTCCTGCTTTTTATCTATTCACTTGATCTTCTCATTCATAGATTTCTTTTTGTATGACCTTCTCCTCTACCCTGTCATATTTTCTCTTTTTCTTCATCTTCTACTTTTCTTAACTCTGTTTCAGCATTCTGCCTACAGCTTTCTAAGATGGGTTCTGATTTAAAATAAGAACTAAGCTGTTAAGAGCAGGCAATTAAGACCTATATTAAAAAATTCTTTTAATAACTTAATGCATAATGATTCAGTACTTGAGTGGGCATGGAGGGAGTAATCTATAAACTTTTTGTGACGGGATTATGTGCTAAATAAAAATGCTTGCAATATAACTCAAGTTGGCTTTGTTAGAATGTGATGATAATACGCATTTTAATTCCTCTTAATTTTAAAAGCTTTGAGGTTAAAGGTAGAATCTTAAACTTTTCTTTTTAATTTATGATGGTCTGAAAGATCTTAAGAGCTCCTGACTTACTTACCTTTTTACTTGCTTGCTAAATTTCTTTAGTTTTAATTTAAAGTTGTATTTATTCTCACCTGAGTTTTGGAGTAATAGCCTTGGAACATCTGTTTACTGTTTAAAGCGGTGGTCTTTGACTTTAAGTTGCCTGAGAGTCTGAGGTTGCAAAGTGATAGGATTAGATCTTAGCAGATGGGACGGTCCTTTCCCCAGTGGCAAGTGTAGGGTAGCATGCTGCTAGAGAGGGCAGTCCTGGAAGGAAAGTTACGGGTTTTTTTTTTTTTTTTTAATTAAAAAAAATATTTATTTTTGGCTGTGTTGGGTCTTCATTGCTGCACGTGGGCTTTCTCTAGTTGTGCCAAGCAGGGGCTACTCTTCCTTGAAGTGTGCAGGCTTCTCATGGCAGTGGCTCCTCTTGTTGTGGATCACGGGCTCTAGAGTGCAGGCTCAGTAGTTGTGGCTCGTGGGCTCTAGAGCGCAGGCTCAGTAGTTGTGGCACACGGGCTTAGTTGCTCCGCAGCATGTGAGAACTTTCCAGACCAGGCCTCGAACCTGTGTCCCCTGCATTGGCAGGCAGATTCTTAACCACTGCGCCACCAGGGAAGCCCCAGGAAAGTTATGTTTTGAATACAAATGATCAGTTCTTGAATCCTCGTGACTTCTAACTCTATTACTAAAATTAAAAAAAATGTTTTTAAGAAGTTGTAGAAAATTATGTATTGTCATATCCAGTATGAGCAGTTGACTGAAGAGAAATGTTTACAGTGGAGTAGTTTTCCTTTTTCAAGTAAGATTTACATGATTCACTATGAAATGAAACTACAGCCCATAGATAATCAGATACCTAAGAATAATGTTTGGGAAGCTGGGTTTCCTGAAGATATGAGACTTAGTTATTTTAGCCTGGGGATTTTGCCTGGGGAAAAATGTATGTGCCTCAACAGCTGAAGGGCTATTCAGGAAGAAACAAAGTAAAATGGCATCTATTTTAACGTGTAATTTCGATATTTCATACTTAATCTTATCCTTGGCAGAAATGTCAGAATATACTAGCTGCAAACCGTCTCTGAAGCCGTATCTACACTATCAAATTGAACTGGGTAAAGTCTTTAAGAATCAAGTAGTTTTCCACGGGGAGAAGAGGGTCCTTTCTAGGTAATTCTCTGCTGGGAAAGGACTACTCTAGTAGAATAAAAATGAAGATGTGGTGTATTTCAAATATAGGAATATACAGCCTAAAGGAATGGCTGCAGGGAGGAGGGGAAGGAGATTTTAAACTTTGGTGTATCATGGTTTGTTTTGCATTATTTTCTATTTCTACTTATTCCCACTTAAATTTGAAATAGCACTTTCTTTCATTTATGCTTAGGTTTTTTTTTTTTTTTTTAACCTCATCCAAAATTGAATATCTCATCCTAGAAATGATACTACAATTCTGTCCCTTATTTCCTTCTCTACCATTCTTTAAAGGCTGAATTATTCTAGCTGTATAACTTGCTGTTTAAGTTAAAATCAAGTTCTTAACTAATGGAATAGCTAGATTTCTATTTTCTATAAATGCTTTTCTTTTGCTTATGCTAGAGTAGAAACATACTCCTTGAAGGAATTAAAATGGTAAAGTCTAGGCTGCCATTTATTTTGTCACCACATGGCTGTAGTTTATTGTTTTTTAATCAAAAATCAAGTTTCTGTACTTAATGACTTGGAAGATGCATTACATTTTGTCAAAATATAAGAATTTATGAAGAATAAAGAGCCTCTGGAATCCCCAAAAGATCAAGGAGGGGATGTGTATAATTTTGCTGTTTAACACATATATAAGCATTAATATTTATTATTGAGTTTAGTATTTTGTATTTACACTCCCATCAACGTCTAATATATTATAGCGTATTGTTTAGAGGCCGTTAAACAGCTCACGATTTATTCACAGAAGAGGAAAAAAAAATGTTAGGTTTTTTTTTTCCTCTCTTTTATTTGAATTTTCCCTAGGTTATTTGGTAAAGAGCAAACAGATTTCCTCCTGATGAGGGAACTTACATTATATAAAACCTGGTCTGGTATGTGTGGAAGTAATCAAAGAACTGACAAGTTGCTGCATGGTCACCATCATCTGTTAATGTAATGCACACACTGTTCATGCTAAGGTAACAGAGGTAACCTTGACAGTGAAAATCCGTGGCATGTGCAGATATGACCCTTGATACTTAATTTTTACTTAATTATTAGAATACACATAAAGCACATCAGGTTGGTTGGCTTAAACAATAGTATTAGTTCCGTATCATTTAAAATTCATAGAAATGTTAGATAAATGCACTTTTGTTTGACTAGAGGATTCATTTTTTATTAAAATAGCCATTAAAAAACCCAAAACATAACATTTCTAGAAACTCAACTTTTTAAAGAAATACTTGACCAGTACAAAATGCTTCTCTAGCCAAATTGGTAGTGTCGTGATCTTTTAAATAGCATTACTTGGAATGCTTCTAAAAGTACTTTTTCATGTATTAAATTAAATGTCAAATTATGCACCTTCCTTGCAACCTTTTTAAGGAGAAATTTCATCAAAGAATGAGACTACTGTGTTTAATTCACTGAGGTGAACTATAATTTCAAACATATGTTTATGACGTGATAAGGATGATATTGTGTAATGTATAAATAATATCTTTTTAGTGGAATATACCCCTGGGCTTTTCCTTATTTGCTAGATATTGTGGCTTGGAAAGAAAACCATATATGAGTAAATCAAAGACTCCGGGAACCGAGCAGCATTAAATCAAAACATGCTTGGGTTAGAATTAAGAAAAACTACATTTCGAGAAGACATGGGGATAGGATTCTCCCCAACTCTGTCCCCTCGAGGAAGTAGAGATGGCAGCCTTTCAGGTCTTCCCCACACCTCTAGTCCTCTGTATAGATGAGGAAAGAATCTTTCGACAACTGGTGACCAAGCAGTTAGCTTTACCAACCTGGGCTCTTGTATTTGAAATTTGGTTTTCATTCTCGTTCCTGCCTACTGCAGTGATATGGCCTTTGGACAACTAGACTTTCAAAAGTTAAAAGGCAATAAGTCAGTCCCCTGGAAACGATGCAGAAGCGTAGATTCAAATCGTAAATAAGGAAATGCATTGAGTACATTAAATAGACATAGAAAAATGGATTTCTGTCTTTTGTAGTAAGGTAATTGGGCACCACTGCTTGGCAGGAGCTGGTGCTATTGAGCCCGCTGTAGCTGCCACAGGTTGATAGGCAGGTGATCAGGCAGCTTCCACCAGGGTCTGCACAGGAGGCCTACCTAATATGCTGTCTGCCCTCAGGGCCTATGGGAACACAGTTGGATTATTATGTTAATGCATGGGCCTGCTGCCCTCTTCCTATCCCAGCTGGGTTCCCTGTTGTTAGGAACTGCTTTGCACTGACAGTGGAGTAATATGCTTCATGATTGAAAGGGCAAAGGGGCTTGGAAGGAAAAAAAAAAGAATAGACCTGCACAGATATGTAAATGAAGGAAGGCAATCTGTAGGAAGATTTCACTCTAAGTGTAGAGAGAAAGTTTATTACAAAGTACTTTCTCTCATAGCACAATGAGTGGTTTTACTCATTTCTTAATTAATTTCTGGGCTTGCTTTCCCCTAACACTGGTATATACAGCACAGGCAATGTCTTCCAAAATAGGCACTTAGGTTGATTTGTTTTCAACTAAGATGCTCTAACACATTGGTACCCAGGTAGAGTGCTGACAGTAATGCATTTTTTCGCACCTTCATTATTCTTTAATACTCGTCCCTTAGTTATTGCACTATATTTTATAGAAAAGTTATTTTTTAAAGATGCTGAAGGATTTATATTTTGTGTTGACATCACTTTTATTTCTCTTTATTTTTGATGCAGCTTTAGGAAACTGCCTAAACCTATCTTTTGGGAGTAGGTAGGGGTGGATGTGAGGAAATGATTGAATGAGCTGGAGAGGTATTTTGGTGGGTTATGAGTTTGATATGAGTAGGGGTTCAAATTGCAGTAGCATTTTGTTTTCAGTTTTTATTTTTATTTTTTAAAAATTTATTTGTTTATTTTATTTTTGGCTGCATTGGGTCTTCGTTGTTTCGCGTGGACTTTCTCTAGTTGCAGAAAGCGGGGGCTACTCTTCGTTGCGGTGCGCGGGCTTCTCATTGCAGTGGCTTCTCCTGTTGCAGAGCATGGGCTCTAGGCATGCGGGCTTCAGTAGTTGTGACTCGTGGGCTGTAGAGCGCAGGCTAAGTAGTTGCAGCGCACAGGCTTAGTCGCTCCACGGCATGTGGGATATTCCCAGACCAGGCCTCAAACCCGTGTCCCCTGAATTGGCAGGCAGATTCTTAACCACTTCGCCACCAGGGAAGCCCTCAGTTGAGGTTTTTAATGTTGCCATTGTAACATAATAAAAAGAGTATGGGCTTTGGTGTCTCTAGACCTATACAAATCCCAGCTCTACTAATTACTAGCTGTCTAACTTTAGATAAATTACTTTACCACTCATCTACCTCACCTGTAAAATGGGTGTGATATGAGTTTTAAATGAGAGGATAATGAATATAAATCATTTAGTCTGACCTAGAGTGAGTACTCACAAATGCTTGCCATAATAATGATACTTAATTGCCATCATAACAGTAATAAGTTTCAGTTATTAGATGATTATTTTAATATGTATGGCTCTATACTTTCAATAGATTTCAATGGATTGAAGATTTTTGATCTTTCTCCTAGACTATCTACCTTTTTGTCACCAAACCTCACCAAGTGGGAGTAACTTTAGCTTCAACCAGAATTTGAAACAGAAAATTATTCAGATAGACATTATTTAACTGAAAGGGTTAATGCTAGAACATACTCTTAAACAATTAGTTTTATAATAAGTCATCCTTCAAATGTGAAAGAATATTGAATGGAAAAGAGAATCTAGTTGGGCCAGTGTTCTAGACAGTTCTGGAGGTACTTTTAGTGTTTGCCTAAATTTGGGAAAGTTTCCAAATATTCTTGTATGTGTAACTTTCTAATATATACATTTAAACTAGCTTAAAATGGCAGTATATGATTGGGAACTATTTTAAATATATCTCTTGTATTTATTACTTAGCACCGTACCTGTTGCACGAGATGATTGTGTAAAGATGATCTGTGCACAGTGCCTGACACACATGGAGGGATTGGGAGATGGTGGTCACTGATATTAGTGGTAGTGCATGTTCCATACTGACAGACCAGCCTGTGTTTGTAACTTTCCAGATTAAAAAGGAGGAACTTCAGGGAGATTCTCAAGGTCAACAAGTGCAGAAAGTCTGGGTCTAGTATAGGCTCTTCAGGCTAGTAAGACAGTTACCATATATATCTGGTGAAAAAGGGTCTACATGATTCTTTGTAATTTTTTCAAATTATTTTACTATCCCATTGAAAACTTTGTTAAAGTTTAAGATAGGTACCTTGTGTTATATTAGCAAAAAGATTCTTTTCTATAAAGGTAATTGTGCATTTACATACACAGAATAAAGGGAGAAGGAACCAGTTCTAAGCAATCCTTTGTGGTTGTAGCAAAATTTTATAACATGTTTTCACATTGTGGGTAATGTGTTATATATGTTATATGTAATGTGTTTTATGTATGGGGTGTGTGTAGAAGCAGTAACACCATGAGGTAAGTAGAGAAATAGTCGAAGGATTACCCCTTTCTTTACGTCCTTGTTTTCCCACCAACCAACAGTTCAGGCTGTGTACACTGCCTGTTGTCAGAACACAGTTATACATCTGCCCCAGACATAGCCACTGTGCACAGAAAGAAGCCCATCACAGAGTAAATAACAAACTGCTTTTTAAAAAAAATTTATTTTTATTTATTTATTTTTGCTGTGTTGGGTCTGAGTTTCTGTGCGAGGGCTTTCTCTAGTTGTGGCAAGCAGGGGGCCACTCTTCATCGCGGTGCGCGGGCCTCTCACTATCACGGCCTCTCTCGTTGCGGAGCACAGGCTCCAGACGCGCAGGCTCAGTAGTTGTGGCTCACGGGCCTAGTTGCTCCGTGGCATGTGGGATCCTCCCAGACCAGGGCTCGAACCCGTGTCCCCTGCATTAGCAGTCAGATTCTCAACCACTGTGCCACCAGGGAAGCCCAATAACAAACTATTTTAAAGGAAGTCGACTTTGAAGAAAATCTATGCAGTCTATTTGTTTTAAATAAACATTTGTCCAATGCCTGCTTTTCTCTAAAGGAGCTTTGGATTTGATATATCCTATACTCCCTTGTAGGTTGAAATATTCTTGAGGACAGGGGTCACAGCTTATATTTTAAAAAAGGAATCCCAGTTCCTTATACACAGAAAGAATTCATCAAATACTTGTTGACCAAGATAACTGGGTTGGTTTTGAAGGTAATACTCAGATTTTAAGTCCATGGATCTGAGCATTCCTTGCTTTCTCTTACCTTTCCTTAGTACTGCTTTCAAGGAAGCATTATCCATGTGCCCTGTGGCAGCTTCATGAAGCTGCTGACTGAGTTCAATTTTCAACCTTTCTGACGCCAGTGTTAACTTCTCCTGACCACCTTCCTACCTCTACCGGCCATGTGCACCTCCTTACCCCCTCCCCACATTGTTATTTTATCAGAGGTGCAGGAAAGGCCAGAGGTGGAGAAATGATGACTGGATTGAGATTCACTTCACAGAAAGATGCAAAGATCTTGCTGGATGGGTTGGTTTCTGTTCTCCTGGAAGCCATTAGCTTCTCCAGTGACCTGCCATCCCTCTGGCTGTGTTCCCCATTCAGCCTTTGGCTTTCGGGAGACTTTATGAGCACTGTGAACGATTAGTTTATTACAAACCCCAATCCTAATTAAAATTGTTAGGACCCACTCTGCTATAAAGGTTCATTTCCACCTCTTCGCCCAACCCCAATCCAGGACTTCTTTCAGGTTTTTACCCCAAAAGTGGTAAAAAAATTTTTTTTGTTGAATATTTTCTGAGGTCTGACAAGTCTCTAAATATTACCAAAGAATTTTACATAACAGGTTATAATTCTAAAACACAGTGAGTTATGTTGTAAAAAATAAACTGTATTGTTTTTTAACATCTTTATTGTAGTATAATTGCTTTACAATGTTGTGTTAGTTTCTGCTGTATAACAAAGTGAATCAGCTATACATATACATTTATCCCCATATCCCCTCCCTCTTGCGTCTCCCTCCCACCCTCCCTATCCTACCCCTCTAGGTGGTCACAAAGCACCAAGCTGATCTCCCTGTGCTATGTGGCTGCTTCCCACTAGCTATCTATTTTACGTTTGGTAGTGTATATATGTCCATGCCACTCTCTCACTTCGTCCCAGCTTCCCTTTCCCCCTCCCCGTGTCCACAAGTCCATTCTCTACGTCTTTATTCCTGTCCTTCCCCTAGGCTCTTCAGAACCATTTTTTTTTTTTTTTAGATTCCATATATATGAAACACTGCATTTTTAAAAAGGCTTGCTTGCCTCACATCCCAATGTTCATCCTTCCTTCTTTTTTCGACCTTAAGTTGTTTGTCTCTATTTTTTCAAATTTACCAGAAATTTTATCTCTATTTCTGGATTTCTAATTTGGCAAGTCATTGATTAATGGTTCTTACCACTTAATAATATGATAATATTGACGATATTATGTATATGTAATATAATAATGTAACATGTATAATAATGACTAATCTTTATTAAGCATTTACGGTGCTAATACTTTACATGAATTGTCTGATTTAATTCTTACTTAGTACTCACAAGTAGATACTAATATTACACCTATTTTTGAGATGAGGGAACAGGCATGAGATGGTAAAACTGATCTTGTTGGAGGTACCTCTGGCTTTGTTGCTGGATTCAGACCTAGGTCAGTTAAGTCTAGTGCCCTCTTGTGTGTGCCTGTATATCTCATGGCTATTTTAGGTGGTAAACTACATACGGAAAACATAGCCCTCTTCTCCCACCTGTCTGCCTTCAGTCTTTGGGTTCTGTCTGTATCTATTTTTGTACAGGAGTTTGTGTCACATTAGGCATAATCATGTCACATAGGTCTAGGAGGATGGATCATGGATAAATAAAAGGAAAACCACGCTAGTAGGGTTTTTTTACCCCTACTTTTCCAGGTTGCCTGGGTAGGCAGCTTAGTAAGTTGGTATTATCTCATAATGATGATCTCAAAGGAAAAACTATGAGCTAGGCTAACTAGTCCCTCTTTTACTAGCAAAGCTCAACAGCAAATGTTGTGTGGGTAGTAAATAGCTAATAGGAAGCTGACAGTTGAAGGGAATGAAATTTGTATTAGTTTCCTTAAAGGTAAACCTCACCTTGGATGTAACAATCTGCTAAGTGCACAGACAGACCTTGAAGAGAAAAGTTATCAAAAGGAAACTGGGTATAAGTTAATAAGTCAGATCTTGACTTCCTGATAAAGCCTGTCCTGTTTGCCGGGCACTGATTGAAAAGACAGTGAAGTAAGCCTGGCTTTCAGCAAGCTTTTGGATTTTGCAGAAAGAGCCCTGAGAGTCCCAAGAATGAAACTTTTTGAGTTACTTTATCCAGGCTCCTAACCAGAGAGGAAGGTGTCTGCTGGGGCTCCTGAAATCCCAGCGGCCTGTTTGAGAGGATTCTAGTTAAAATGGACAGTTGAAAACAGGTGCTCTGTCCTAGGCTTTCTTCCTAAGTTCTTACATTTATGATACTGTCCTTTTACGAGAGTATGGGTTTAGGAGTCGCAATGTCATCACTGATCCATTGCACTTATTTCTCTCAACCACTTGACTTCCCTGAGCCTTATTTTTCACAATCTATGAAATGGAATAATGCCTTATAGGTTCTTTTGGGGATTATGTGAAATATCACTTATTGTTTGGCACATAGAAGATGCTCAGAAAAGGTCAGCTTTTTTTTTTTCTGCTTATGAATTTCTATTTTGAAGGAAAAGTAAAGTAAAAGAAGTCATTTCACTATAAATTCCTGGGTCAGAAAACAGGTTTGATCTCCTGATCTTATAGAATATTATACATCATCTCTCCTTTAAGACCCTGTGAGCTCCTGATGTAGGGGAAAAAATGAAATTTAGTTTGGTTAATGAAAACTCTTAGAAGGTAGTTTTTAAACTGTGATGAAGCTAGGTTAAATGGTAGCCAAGTGAGGCCATTTCCAGGGGTCTTGGAGGTGAAACAATTTGTTTTTGTACTTGTATCTGTACTTTTACTCTTAAATCTCATTTCTAGTCCCTTGGGTTCCATAATAAAGTCTTCAGTACTATACAGTTTTATTAAACATCTTTTTTGGACTCCAATTTGCATTTCAGATAATATAACAAAATGTATGTGTTTCAAGTATTCACTGCCTAATTGTGATTAAAACATGTAATCCCTCAAAAGATGTTAATTGCAATTTAAATTCATGCTGAATTTAATTGAGTTGGGGATTAGAAAGTAGATGTAAGGAGTAGTTAAGGGAATACATTTTGAAAAAGCATCCATATTTTTTCTGAAAATGTAAGCCTCTTTCAAGTTTAAGGTTAGAAAAATAAAGGACATATGGAAGAGAAGGGGAGGAAGCAGGTTAAAGGACATATTAGAAAAATTTTCAAACTGTGTTCACAATATGGGTCTTGAATTTAAGCTACTTGTGTTTAAAGAAGGAGGGGTGGTTTGAGGAGCCTTCTCATTTATATCCCTAGAGCTTCCAGTACATATTAACTTGCTTGGTGTCTGATAAAGACTTCAGTTAACCTGAGCTCTTTAAGAACTGCCGAGAATGATTGGGAAGGAAGTCGATAGAAACAGAGGTCTTTCAATTCACCTGTTACCTGATGCTTCAATTTGCCTTACAATATTCTGGTCAAGGGGGTGTCTTATGAATAATTAGGTGTAATAGACACTTTGTGCATAGACAGTTCAGGTTTAAGCAGTGCTTTTCTATGATAACTTCATTATATTAATGGAAATAAAGAGTAGTATTGGAAGAAAGACAAATACCTTATTTTTTCCCCCTAATTTCTATAGAATACTAAAATTTGAGATTTAAGGTCTTAAAAAATGTTGAGCAGTCATATGTCTATGATTGGGAGAAGGAAGTATAGCAATTAATTATTTGATATTGAATTTGAAAACAGTTTTTCAAAAGGAATAACATTGTGCCTCATTTTTTTCTTAAAATTTCACAAGAACACATTTTATTTTGTTTTAATATTTATTTGGTTGTGCCAGGTCTTAGTTGAGGCAGGCAGCCTCCTTAGTTGCGGCTCACTGGCTCCTTAGTTGTGGCAGGTGGACTTCTGAGTTGTGGCTCACCGGCTCCTTAGTTGTGGCATGTGAACTCTTAGTTGTGGCATGCATGTGGGATCTAGTTCCCTGACCAGGGATGGAACCCCAGCCCCCTGCATTGGGAGTGCGGAGTCCTAACTACGGCACCATGAGGGAAGTCCCAAGAGTTTGTTTTAAGATAATCTAAACAGTTTTTTTGTTGTTGTTGTTTTTAATTTCCTGTTTTTATTTTAATTTATTCTTTTGGCCACGCCAGCAAAAGAATTGTGGGATGGCTTGCGGGATCTTAGTTCCCCAACCAGGGATCGAACCTGGCCCCCCTGCAGTGGAAATACGGCGTTCTAACCACTGGACCGCCAGGGAATTCCCTAAACACAGTTCTAAATGCAATGGTATTATTCCTACTTATAAATCATTTCCTTATTTTCACATGTGTCTAGAAGAGGAAAATATTTACTTCATAAACCTGTTTTGAATGAGTCATACCATAGATGTGATACACAAACCACAGTGTGTATGTGTGTGTATGTTAGTTACACACATTGGCTACCTAATATTTATTGGACTCTATAAACATAATATAAAAAAAACAAATTTCAAAGACTTTTAGATTGTCTCTTAGTAGAAATATTTCATGCGAAAATTCAGGTGGGAAGCTCTGTCTTTGTTTCATTAGAAGTTGAACATCCTTAAAATAGAAACATGAATCTGACTTTACATCTGGAACAGAGTTCTTTGACTTTGTGCTATATTGTAAGGAGTATTTAAGGGAACACATTTTTTTTAAATGAGTAAATGCTAAACCCTGTTTTAAAGGAAATAAAAACTCTGTTTTTACTTAAAGTACTATTTGTGACTTTAAATATCTAAACCCTCATTCATTTTGCTTGCAACCTAAAATCATTCCATGTAAATGTCTTCATTTATTTGCAATTTAATTTCCCCAAAATGACTACTTTGATAACGACTGTCATGGTTTCTTTTTCTAATAACATAAAATTACTGTTATTCTCAATGAAATGATTATTTTTCTTTCGGGTTAGATTCTCACTATCACGTAAACATAATTTTTTTCACATAAACATAATTTTTGACCAGTGGCATATCAAAGGAAAGGCTTACCATTCATTCACTGCCCTAAAGCACATTGTATTGTGGCATTTCAAAGTCACATACAATATTCCAAAATGACTATATAGAATTTTATATTCTTGTACTGTTTAAAAAATTTTTAATAACTTGTTTTTTTCTTATTACAAAAGCAGTATGTATTCCTAGTGGATAATCGAGAAAATATAGCTAAACAAAACAAAGAAATATCATAATCCCGCTGGTCTGACAACCATAGGGATATTTGAATGTGTATTTTCCAGACCTTTTTATCTGTACATATATTTGATAAAATGAGATCATATAATATACACCATTTTGTAATCCTATTTGTCCACCTAACAATACATTGTGAACAGGGTTCTAAAACATTCTTTTTAAAGGCTACTGACCATTCTCATGTGTGGCTGTGCAGTGGTTCATTTCAGCCCTGGATAACTTTTGCTATTAAAAAACTAATAATAATGTTAAAATGAAGATCCTTTTAGTAATCTTTCCTTGTATCTGTATTATTTTCTTGGATACATTTTTTAAAGTGGAATTCCTGGATTAAGGGGTGTGTATGGACATTTTTAAGGTTTTACTACTTACCGCAGCACATCCAGTATGGTTATAAAGGACGCAAAGTGTCTTTTCCCTGAACTCTGATCAGTCATCAGCATTATTAATTCTTTGCTCATTTGATATTTTCTTCCACACGACTTTCGTTTTTCTCTTCCCATTACAGGTTGGTCCATGTTGTAAAGATGAGGAGTCCATGTAATATTTTATAGAACAGTGTATTTAATAAATATTCTCATTTCATCCTCCCCAGTCCTCTCCCAATTTCTACTGCTCATATCTTAGAGTAAAATCTTGAGGGCAACATTTAAAAAGTTGTTCTATTTCTTTTATTTCAATCAAAAGAAAGACACAGTGTGGTTGCTGAATGAGTTGTTTAACTAGATCTCTAACCATGTTATAAATGGTTCCTGTAGAAGGATCTGGGGACAAGACCTTTAAGCTTTTTTTTTTTTTAATCACATCTTTAGATCTCGAAGAATCTGAACTTATATAAGAATGTTTGGGCTGCTGTTATTACAGTGAAACCTTCTTAGAGTATCTTCTCAGGTAATTTTTTTTAGAGAAAGTCACTTACAGACATAAAACATTTGACCAAAAGAAAGCCTCAGGTTGTCAGAGTTACTTATACACTGTTGTTCAGCTGGGCCTCTTTATTAAATCATCTCTTGGCAGTCCATTAGTTGTGGTGCTACAGCTATTGTATGGCCCACTAAGCTAATACACCTTCAATCACTAACAGAAGGATAACCTTAATAAAAATTTGAAGTCGATTTAGTGCTTCACTGCTTGCTGACCAGTGTTTTACGCTTTAGTGTGTCTATATATATTCCATTCCGTGTATTTTTGATATTCACCTAGATCTTATCTACATAATATATTAGAATCAAATAAAGATTAATGGCCTAGAGAAGGAAGAGTGTTTGGGAGCTCTTATAACCCCAGCTTGGCCACTGCCAGAAACTGTGTGATCTTGAGCAAGTCACTTCCCACGCTGGGCTTCTGTCCAAACCTTATATGTAAAATTTAGGAAATTGGGAAGATATTGGCTGATATTTGTTCCTGCATCACTCTATTATTTGTAGAAAATATAAATTACATTCTGCTGAATGTAACACATTGAAACGTTTTTAACCTCATTGATGCTTTTATAGGAAATAAAAAGAATTGCTCTATTCTGCCCCCCCATAAAAGTTTGAGTAACTAGAATAAAAAAAAAATCCAATTATTCAATGGTAAATGATACAGAAGAAAGCTCACTTAAAGTCAACTAACTTTAAAAAAAGAATTAGCATTTAGTAATAATTACTGAAAAATATTAGTTTTTAATTTGAAAAAATGGAACTAAATTATGGAAATAAGCTTAGTTTTTAATTTGTTGAACAAAATTCAGGTTGTATTATAACTGTCTGCTAATTCTTGGAGCGAATGAAGAAAGAATCAAGTGTTGTTTTGGAGGGCAGGGATTGATGTATTTTTCCCAAGGAATTGTATGATGATGACATGACGTCACATCTTTTTCTCCTGTTTATTTTTGTAACACAATCATAAAGATACAAATTTGCAAAAAAAAAAAATTGAGGCTTCATCAATTTTCACAAGTGCTCTCACTTAAAAAAATATTTCGATTACTCTCCTTTTAATACCTATCCTGTCATTTTTTTCTCACTTGTCATTGGCTTTGTTCTGATTTCACGACTAATGAAATCCTGCATCTTCTGTAGGACTTGCAATTATATTTAGCAACCTATTTGTGTTTTATTTGTGTTGTATTGTCAGGTGGCTTAAAGTACCAGACAATTGGTGAGAATAAACCAACGAAAGCTGAGGTACAGAGATAGATATTATTGCGAAGTAGTTGGGGTGTGAGTGTGGGAGGAGAAAATATTTTCTTGAGAATCATTTTAGAAATGGTCATTTCATTTGTGAGTCTTTTCTTGCTGTGATGTCTCTGGTTTCCCTGTACAACCTAAACCTAAATTCTTCAGGGACTTGGAGAATGAATACTTGTATGATGAGGGCTTGCTGGGCGTTTTGTATATGAGATTTTCTATGGTTATAGAATACCCAGGGGGTCTATATTTCATCTTATTTAATCCTCACAAAAATTTTATGAAGTGGATGTTGTTATTCCCACTTAATGAAGTGAAGAAACTGAGATTTAAAGAGTTTTCATAGCTGAGTATGTGATCAGGTTGTTTTTAAACTAAGTCTTCTGACTTCATTATCATTGCTTTTTCTACTTTTTCAGAGATGTCTCTGTGATTATTTTCTTTTATTTTTTACCATTTCTTTTTTTTAAATTAATTTTTATTGGAGTCTAGCTCATTTACAATGTTGTGTTAGTTTCAGGTGTACAGCAAAGTGAATCAGTTATACATAAACATATATCCACACTTTTTTAGAGCCTATTCCCATATAGGTCATTACAGAGTATTGAGAAGAGTTCCCTGTGCTATACAGTAGGTTCTCACTAGTTATCTATTTTATAAATAGTAGTGTGTATATGTCAATCCCATTCTCCCAGTTTATCCCTCCCTCTGTTTTCCTCTTGGTAACCATAGGTTTGTTTTCTACGTCTGTGACTCTATTTTTGTTTTGTAAATAGGTTCATTTGTACCATTTTTGTCTCTGATGATTTTAAATTAAAACAGTTATTTAACATGATATCTTTATCATCTTTAAAACAAGGGTATCTGTTTTGGATATCAGATAAGCCCATAGAGTCTTTAAGTATCCACATTATGTTAATGTTTAAAACAATGACTTGGAAAGACATTTTTACAAATTACACGGTAGAGCTCTGAAGCTTCAGTTTTCATAGGTAGTAAGTAGTAACAGTAATTCTGTGGTTTTGATTAATTTATGTTTTTATTAAGTAAAGACCTATTAATGCTTATTTATTGAAATTTTCTCTGTAAACCTCAAAACAAAGTAAATATGAAAAAGCTAAATCATAATATTATATAGTTACATTTCTCTACTTTTTTGTTTACTTTCAAAATTGTTATAAATTTACAAAGTCAGGTTTATGGATGTATGACTTATAGATATTAAAATTCCCTCTTTTAAAGTATGTAGTTTAATTAGTTTGGAAAATAAATAAAGTTGTGTGAAACATTGCTATCATGGTAAAAAATTCTTTTGTGCCTCTTTTCCTTTTCCCTACCTGCAGTCCCTGACAGCTAGTGATCTGAATTCTGTCTGTATAGTTTTGCCTTTTCCAGAATGTCATATCAATGGACTCATATAGTACATAGCCTTTTGTGTCTGTCTGCATTTGACCGGCAAAATGCTTTTGAGATCCATCCATGTTGTTGCATGTATCAGTAGTTCATTCCTTTTTATCGCCAAGTAGTATTCTCTTGTACGGATGTATCATAATGTGTTTATTCACCAGTTGATGGATATTTGGGTAATTTCCAATTATGAACTATTACAAATAAAGCTGCTCTGAATATTTGAGTACAAGTTCTTATATGAACATATTAATATCTGTCTCTTGGGTAAATAAATACCCAGTGGTGGGATAGTTGGGCCATATGGCAAGTATATGTGCAACTTTAAAAGAGACTGCTAAACCTTTTCCAAGGTGGCTGTATCATTTGGATTCATTCCAGCAATATATGAGAGTTCTGTCTGGTCCACATCCTAACCAGCTCTGAACTATCAGGGTTTTTGTTTTGTTTTGTTTTTAAGTTTTTAGTAGGTGTGTAGTGGTATCTCATGATTTTAATTTACATACCTCAAATAACTAATGATGTTGAGCATCTTTTCTTGTGTTGATTTGTCACCCAAATCTCTTCTTTAGTGAAGTGTCTGTTTGAATCATTAGCCCACTTTTTTTTATTGGATTGTCATCTTATTATTTACTTGTAAGAATTTTAAAAATATATTCTACCTACAAGTCCTTTATCAGATGTGTGTTTTGTAAATATATTCTCTCAACATGTAGCTTGCTTTTGCATTTTCTTAACAGTGTCTTTGAAGGAAAAAAGCTTTAAATTGTGATGGTCTAATTTATCATTTTTTAATTTTAAAGTTACAAGTTTTGTGTCCTGAGAAATGTTGTCCTAACCCAAAGTCACAAAGATTTTCTCTATGTTCTCTTCTAGAAGTTTTATAGATTTAGTTGTTACATTTAGCTCTATAATCCATTCCAGCTTATGTTTTGTGTACAGAGTATAAGGGTCAAAGTTCTGGGTTTTGTTATTGTTTTTTGCATAGAGATATCAGTTACCACTTACTGAAAAGATTATTCTTTTCCCATTGAATTACTGTAGCACCCATGTCAAAAATCAATTTACCATTTCTATATAGATCTATTTCTGGACTTTCTATTCTGTTCCATTGATCTATATACTTGTCTTTAAGCCAGTACCACACTATTTTAACTAATATAGCTTTTTTTTTCATTCAAACAGGAAGTCACAAAAATTATAATCATCCTCATCAGTTCATTCAGTCCCATGTAATTATTTTTTTTTCATCTTGATCTTTTGTTAGCACTTTTATGAATTCATCAGTTAATATAGCTTTATATTAAGTGTTGAAATCAAGTTGTGTGAGTCTTCCAACTGTTATTTTTCTTTTTCCAAGAAGAAGATTTCCAAATAAATTTTAGTCATATTGTCATTTTCTTCTAAAAATCCTGCAGGGATTTTGATTGGAATTACATTAAATATATAGAACAATCTGGGGAAATTTGACATCTTAATAATTGAGGATTCTAATACATATGTCTCTATTTAGGACTTTAAATATTTCTCAAATTATTCATGATTTTGGTGTCCTATTGTAAATGGTATTTTTATTAATTTCAATTTAGTCCTTGCAGTATATAGATGTTCATTGATTTTTACACCTTGTATGCTATAACATTGCTAAATTCACTTATTATTTCTTGGAGTTTGTTTGTTTTTTTTTATTTGTTTGTTTTTGGTCAAGGTTTTCTAGGATCATATAATTTGTGAAAAAAATGTGTTTATTTCTTCTTTTCCCATCTCTCTGCCTTTTATTTCTTTTTCTTGCATTATTACATGGCAAAGACTTTCAGGCCAATGTTGTATAGAAATGGTAGTAAGAGTAGAGATTCTTATCATGTCCCTGATTTTAGGGGGAAAGCATTCAGTCTTTTCTCATTAAGTATGATGTTATCTGTTTGGTTTTTGATAAAGATGCCCTTTATCAGTTGGAAGAAATTCTTACCAATTCAATTTTCTGAGTTTTTATCATGAATATATATGGACTTTTGTCAAATACTTTTTCTCCATCTATTGATCTGATCATATGTTTTTTCTTTTAATCTGTTGATGAAGTGAATCACCTTGATTGATTTCAAATCTTAAACCAAGTTTGCATTCCTGGAATAACTCCACTTGGTCATGATATATTATCCTTTTTGTATATTATTGAGTTTAATTAACTAAAATTTTGTAAGTTTTGTGTTTGTCTATGTGCATGAGAATTATTGTCCTGCAGTTCTTTTATGATGTTTTGACTTGGTTTCAGTATCAGGCTAATGTTGGTTTCATAAAATGATTTTTCCCTCTTGTATTTTCTGGGTGAGTTTTTACAGAATTAATATTATTTCTTCTTTAAATATTTGGTAGAATTCACCAGTGAAGCCATTTGGTTTTGGAGATTTCTTTTGTGGGAAAATTTTAAAGCACAGATTCAATGTCTTTAATATATAATGGGCTATTTTTTTATTTAAAAAAATATTTTTTTAATTAATTTATTTAGGCTGTGCCAGGTCTTAGTTGTGGCATGTGGGCTTCTCTTTTTTTTTTTTTTTTTTTTTTTGCGGTACGCGGGCCTCTCACTGCTGTGGACTCTCCGGTTGCGGAGCACAGGCTCCGGACGCGCAGGCTCAGCGGCCATGGCTCACGGGCCCAGCCGCTCTGCGGCATGTGGGATCTTCCTGGACCGGGGCACGAACCCGTGTCCCCTGCGTTGGCAGGCAGACTCTCAACCACTGCGCCACCAGGGAAGCCCTGTATCATTTTTTTTAGATTCCACATGTAAGTGATACCAAATATTTGTCTTTGTCTGACTTACTTCATTTAGTATGATACTCTCTAGGTCCACCCATGTTACAGCAAATGGCACTATTTCATTCTTATTTATGGCTGAGTAAATAATATATTCCGTTGTTTATATATACCACATCTTCTTTATCCATTCATCTGTCGATGGACATTTAGGTTTCTTCCATGTCTTGCCTATTGTAAACAGTGCTGCAATGAACATTGGGGTGCATGTATCTTTTCGAATTATGGTTTTCTCTGGGTATATGCCCTGGAGTGGGATTACAGAATCATGTGATAGCTGTATTTTCAGTGTTTTAAGGAACCTTCATACTGTTCTCCATAGCGGCTGTACCAACTTACATTCCCACCAACAGTGTGGGAGGGTTCCTTTTTCTCCACTCCCACTCCAGTATTTATTTGTAGACTTTTTGATGATGGCCATTCTGCCTGGAGTGAGGTGATACCTCATTGTAGTTTCGATCTGCATTTCTCTAATAATTCATGATATCGAGCATCTTTTCATGTGCCTGTTGGCCATCAACACAGCTCTTTTTTAATCCTCTCAGGGCACCTAACACAAAAAGATGATCTTAAAAGTTAATTCAGAAAAGGAAAAGACTTGTTAGTGAAAAAATGTGATTTAAAATATAGATTTTAAATCTAAAATTCTCGAAGAGATTATGCAGTCTTGATCCTGAAGTCATGAAGAATAGGATAGTAGGTTCCACTTGTTAGTGATTTCGGTGTAGTCCTTCTTGAGGAAAAGTGCCTTGATTAGATGATCTGTAGAAGTCCATTGCAGTTCTGTGAATCTATGGTAAGTTATTTCCCAGAAGATGGTAGGAAAGCTATTTTATTGCAAATGAAAAGCTGATGAGTGAGTTATTGCTGAGGGATTGATCCACTGCCCTTTTAAGAAGCTCTGAGATTCCCAGACCTAAAGGACGGAAAAGAGCAGAAATAACAGTTAGGTAGCTCAAGTTTAAAATTTTTAAGAAACATTAGATGGTTTGACATAAGTTGTCACTTATGTTTTGTGGATGCCCTTCTAAGCAAAGTGTTAGGCGAATTCTTGGCCAATTTCTCTGTTGATGTGCTGAGAGCTTAGTTCATGTGTTTGGCATTAAATAGAGCTTCCATTAATTGATCAGAAAAGTGTTTGTATATCACTAGGAGGTATTGAAAAAGCCCACTTAAAAGGAAATTTTAGTAAATTTCTGTGCTGCCATAGCTTTGAACCCATTGATCTTCTTGTGTTATAGCCATTATGATGTCTCTCTTCTAGCCCAGTACTGTGAGCAGATACTCTATTGTATTTGTTTTTGTATTCTCAGTGCTTAGCGTTGTGAACTGCTTAATAAATTTTTGTTGAATGAATGAATAATTAAAGGAACATTTATTTTATTCCTTTTTGGCAGGACATAGGGAACCCAAAAGATTAAGCACAATTAAATTTCAGGAATATTGAGAAAATTGGCATTAAAAAGAAAGATGTAATGTTAAATCGTGTGTAATATTTCAAGTACGTTTTATTCAGCTTCATCCTAGATATTTACAAGTGTTTAACAAGCTATTAATAAGTAAGTAACATATATTTTCAGTTTAATAGTTGATATTCTGAGTTACAATCACACTTTGTTCCTCTGAGTGTTCAGCATTAATATAACAAGTAGGACTGTTTAGGTACTTTCTTCTTGGTATTATCCTCAGTATCATTCAGCTTTTAGTTAGATATCGATTGAGTGCAACATTATTCAAGGTTTGCCTAAAGATTAAAGAGAGAACCTCTAAAATGCTAGTTGTATTTAACATATAACATTTATTATGTGCTTTTCTTCTAATAAATACATAATCAGTACAAAAATCCTTGAAAATCTGGGAAAAGCATGAAGGAAAAAAATATCCCTAATCCTATTACCCCAATATAACTGCTGTGAGTGTGTTGGTGTATGCCCTTTTTACACTATAAATCTACAAATATTGTATTAAAAATTATATATAAAATAGGCCGTGTGGGTGTTATAGAGAGGGTAGAGGAAACATCTGGAGATGAGTTCTATTCTGGCTTTGCCACTAGCCAGTATGACCTTAGGAAAGATCCTTTATCCCTAGTGTTCTGTTGCTTCATTTATAAAGGGATTGTCATAATATCTAAGGGCCTTTTCTCGCTTGAAAATTCTGATTTCATTGACACTGAACACCTCTGAAGACAGATTTCGGAGGATGAAATCGAAAGTGTTTAAGTCTATATTCATCTTAATTATGAGGCAGATTGAAAAATCTTAAACTGGTATAAATATTTCTTGCTAATATCATTAGGTTTTTGTTATTATGAAGCAGCTATACTTCATAATATATTGTGATTCTTGAATCACAATCTGAATTCCAGATGAAGGTATTTGAGCTGATAAATATGTTTGTAGGAAAGTGTTAAAATAATTCTCATCAGCCTTTAGGTGTGTGACCAGAAATAAGATATACAGTATCGCCACTATTTTCAGTACATGGTATTTTATCAAAAAAGCATACCAAGGAGAAAAACAACTATTTTACTTGATTCTTTTTACACCTCAAGAAAATTGATTTTGTCTCCCCTCCCCTCCTCCACGCATATTGTAAAAATGTAGATTGGTATGCAAGAACTATCGCATATGATGGACCAAAGCTTTAAAAGTGTTCCGAGGTGTCTGGTTTATCTTACAAGGGTCCATTTTCACATTAAACAATTTTTGTTGAACAGTTAAGATGTCCTTTAACTTTTACCATTTCTTAGTAGGATTTTTGGTATGCATTTTAAGTGTTATTTAAGAGTCCCCATATGCTTCGAAAGGAATCAGAATGTATGTGCCTTTTTTTTTTTTTTTTAAAGCCTCAGCACAATGTAGGTTATTCCATCAATACCATCAAATGACTGGGAGCTGGAGTTGGAACAATATGTAAAAATACAGCTTGCGGAAGATTTCCTTTATTAGCTGTCATCATCCGCAGAATATATGTTCAAATAAACGTTGTGTAATAACTAAATTTGAGATTAATAGGCCCCTTAAGAAACAGCGAAGTCATTCAGAATTGTCAGTGAAACATAGGCTGTAATACTGTAACATGCATATATTGTCCTGCTTACATGCTCTCTCTGGTGTCATTCCCATTTATCACTGTCGGCGGGCTCGGTTCTCATTAAAACACTCTTGCACAAAAGCAACTTAATTTTCTTAAGAGGAGAGGACACCTGATTCAATTTGGCATCCAGAAGCGGTAACTTGAATATATTTTTTCCTTGCCTGAATTGAGATGAATAGTTACAAACAAGAATAGCGCCCCCCCATTCACCTCAAGATTAGGGATGTTAAATATTTTTTTCCATTGATATCAAGAAATGGACCCATAGAAATAGGCAAGAAATGTCGCTTACTCTCAAAAAAGCAGCTGGATGGCATTTTCTCATAACTTGCATATAGATGAACGTCTCTTCATTCCTGTAGTGTTTTCAAAACAAAGAATGAAAGCGGTCATTAAGATGGTGAATTTTAATGGTATATTAATCTTTCTTTAAATTGGAGAATGCCTTGTAGCAGTTCTGTAGTCTTCACTTAGATGTATTTGTTGAGAAGAAATGCTCAGTAGTGATTTTAAGGCAATATTCTACTTTTTAGCTATTGCTGCTTAAAAAATACAACACAAATAATGGAATCAAATGAATAATGCCCCTTTAATATTGAGCATGGTCAATAAACTCGCATTTAAATTGATGTCTTATATATACTTTTGTGTGGTATGGTTCAATAATATTTAAAGGTAATATAGAAATGTATAACTCAAATTTTACTTGCTATGAGATTTATACAGTGAAAATAGTGGTAATTTAGTAGTAAAATGTCCTAAGCAACTAAGGTGCTTTTCAGCCAATTATAATTTTTAAAAACAGGCAGAATAAGCTTTTCTTAGTTCTTTTTTTTTTTTGGCCTTTCTATAGCATTTTGCAAAATACCTTACAAGTAAAAAGAAAATGTTTTGTATTTCCTTGTTTAATTGGAGACCAAGGATAGGAATTCAATCTTTGATGTCTTTATGCTTTTTCCAACTACAACTATGCTTAGAAAGGGGATAAATATTTAGGCTAGTTCTCCTTCTTGTGACTCAGAGGCAGGGGTGATATAAATTCACATAGTTGAGGAACTTTTCCAGGTTAGGATAATGCAGCTTTGATCTCCAACAACCGTCACCAATAGTCAGTTTTTTATCTGTTCGTTTTTCATGATGTGTTATGCCATATGCAATGGGAACAAGAGGTTATGCTAAATAAAACTTAATAGCCTAGTCAAGTTTATGTCTGGGAAACGCTTTTGATTTATCTAACCTGCCTGATTAGTACTTCATTACTTACTCCTTTGTTTAGGAACATGATTGTATCAGTTAGGCTTCAAGTAATAGAAAATCAGACTAAAAGTAGCTTACACAAGCAGGGACTTATTTTTCTCATATATCAAGATGCCTGGAGGTGCGGCTGGCTGGCATTTGTTCTGTGGCTCAATGATATTATCTCTGTGTTGCTCTTGGCCTTTCTCTGCTGGATGCAAGGTAGCTTTCACTGCTCTAGGCAGGAAGAACGGAAGAAGGGCAGTGCCAGAAACTAACTTCCCTATCCCCCAACCATCAAGCGGAAACCAGTTTATATCTCACTGGCCAGGACCTTGTTGCGTGGCCACCCTAGCTTTTCCTATTTCACGTGTACTTTTTGTGTCTTATTTAATTTTTTTTTTCCTTTTCAGGAAGCATACAGTGAGTCTCATATTTTCTTCTAAGAGTTTTAAAGTTGTGCCTTCCAATTCTAGGTCTCTAATTTATGTTGTATTTTCTTTTCTAGCATATTGTGAAAAACTCAGTTTCTCCTCCTTTCCCAACTGTGTTACAGTGGAGCTGCTGTCGTATACAGCTTTCTCACATTGTTTGTACTTTTTTTTATTGTAAACTCCTGTTCATTGGGGGTCGTTTAATTGGGAATCTGCTTTGTTCCGGATTATTAGAGTGACTCCAAAGAGAAGTTCTGCGTTTGCTTCTTTCCGGGCCTCAGGGGTTCCACCGGTCTTTGATCCGTTTTGTCTTTTCTTTTCTCCGAATTAATCGTTAGTTTGGGATTCTTGAGTCACATAGGTAGTGTAAATTCTATTGCGTGCCCACCCTTGACGCCAGGCCCTGTGTTACCTCCGTGACTGTCTGAGGAGAGTTTTCTAGTTGCCCTCGCCTGGTGGGCAGCCCCTTCAGCATCCCGCTCTTCTGGCCGGAGGTGCGTCAGCTCAGGTCCTCACCCTTTGTAGCCAAAGGCCGTGCGTCCTAGTGCTTCTTGCGCATGCGTCAGTATCGCCTGGGAGAGTGCAGCCTCAAACCCCCTGTTTGACCACTCTGTCTTTGACTAACTTCCATATGTCTCCTACCAGGGTTTTTGTTTTGTTTAGGCTCAACTATACATTGTTTTGTTTTTTTTTTGCGGTACGCGGGCCTCTCACTGTTGTGGCCTCTCCCGTTGCGGAGCACAGGCTCCGGACGCGCAGGCTCAGCGGCCGTGGCTCACGGGCCCAGCCGCTCTGCGGCATGTGGGATCCTCCCGGACCGGGGCACAAACCCGCGTCCCCTGCATCGGCAGGCGGACTCTCAACCACTGCGCCACCAGGGAAAGCCCCTCAACTATACATTTAAAATGTTATATTCTTATAATCTATTGAGTGGTGTGAATTTGAGGATTATATACATGAAATGTCGTCTAACATAGTCCTTTTCCCCACCCTTACCCTCTCTTTGGGCAACATCTCTGACAGATCTCAAGGTTTTTCTGGTCACTTTTTGTTACAAAAACAGTCATATATTTAGTAATTAAGTTTAACTTTCTGGTATTATATCATGCGGGGCAGTCTAGCTTAAACAAATTCTCTTCTTTGCCAACCTGCCTAATCTGTGTTTTTTGTTTTCTGTTTTTTTTTTTTTGGGGGGGGGGGTGGGCGAGAAGGAAGGATTTATTACTTGCAGCAAGTAAGGAGAACACCAGGGCTCTTTTCCCAAAGCCGTGTCTCCCTGAACTGCAAAATTGGGGAAGCTTTAAACCATGGGTATGTGCATATTCATAAGGGGGCTTGAGCAGAGAAAAATTCAGCATAGGATTGGGGCAAAGGTCGACAGTCCAAGCTTTAGTTTATTGAAGACAGAAGGGTCAACATCATCATTCCATCCTCCACCTGGGTGGGAGCCTTAGTTCCTGGTGTCAGGACTTTACTGAAGCTCAGGTTCTTTGTTTCGTTGCAGAAAGAATTCAGTGAGAGACAAAGTGATAGGTAGGAAGTGGATTTATTTAGAGAGGTCACATACCATAGACAAAGTGAGGTCCTTCTCAAAAGGTGAGCGCAATCCTGAGAGAAACACACTCCACAGAGTGAGGACCAGCTCAGAAGGCGAGACGCCCTAATCTGTGTTTGTAAAGCACAGAAAATTGTACTTTTTTCTTAATGAATACATACACATATACAAATATAATCTTTTTTTTTTTTTTTAAATAAAACAGATAGGTAGAGCCAGTGGGGAAGAAGGTATGGTCTGTTTCACTACGTTTTTACTTTCTCACCCTCCCTACTCTGTAGAGTCAGGGGTGAGAGTAGGACCACTGGCTTAGAGGGAGAGGGACAGAATCTGATCTTACTGGTGCTGTTCTAATCTGGCCCTTAGTGCCCTCTGTCATAGCAGGTGTCTACCTTCTATTTCTTTTTCCAGGACAGGTTGGGGAGGGAGTTCTTCAGAGTACACGTGCAGCTTCCAACCCTCAACACAGCCCTTCATGCTCTCCTTGCTGGAGTCTCTTCTCCCCGGAAGGCTGCTATGTAGGGTCTCTCACAATGAATCAGGTTTCATGGCAGTCCTCTGAGGCACCTACCTGGCCCCTGGGATTGACAGAACCTTCACTGAACTGAAGTATACTTTGCCCAACGGCTTACCTCCATCCTTGCCCTCCCCTTGTGGCCTGTCCTAGGCAGCCTCCCCAGCTTTGCTGTTTCTAGTCGGGAAGCAAGTACCTGTCTCTGGTTCATTACACACCCTCCCTTTCCCCCCAGCGCAGTTCTAGGGAATAGACCGTGATGGTTCCACGAGCGCTCACAGAGTGCCCTCCACTCCTGTGGCAGCCTGGCGAGCACTTTCTTCCTCAGTAAACATCCATCCCCACTTTGGGAGGCATGGCAGACACATCAGCTTTCTCGCCTAGAGGAAGAAGAAAAAGTAAAAAAACCCACTACTACTAGAAATTTCCTTTTATCAATCACCTCTAGAACATCTAGGCTTTTCTTATATAGGCTGCATGTGAAATGGTCCCTAGCTTAGTTTTCATGTCTTTTTATAAGCTCTGCGTTGATATCTCTGGAATATTACTTTAGACTAGTGGGATACTTGCCACATATTCTCCTTAGCTTGGAGCATTATTAGAAATTCCGAGACAACCATAAATGTTCCATTTTAGCATTTTAGTAAGCATTGCTGTATACATTGGCTGGGGAAACAGGTTATGCAACAGCGAACACGGAACACCACACAGGAAGTTTCATAAATTAATTTGTAACAGATCATTCACACTCAGTGTGAACAATGGATCTCATTTTTTTTTTTTTTTTTTTTTTTTTTTAGTGGACTGATGAGGGAAAGAAAAAGAGGGGTGTTGGGCCAGCATTATGAAAACTGTAGATATAGTGATATGAGGAGAGGACTTGGGTAGGGCCCAACAGTGTCATATATTTGGAGTGCAGTCATTTTATAAGGGGACCACATGTTTATGTAACTCCAGAGCATGGAACATGGTCAGTGCACAGCAGTTATGGAAGGTGAAGGTTTTGGGCTTACTGTCAGGTAGGACTTCATAACATTCAAGGGCATTCAGCAGTGGAAGCACTTGATTTCCTGAGTTAGAGAACACTCTGTCACCATGCTTTTCAGCATTTTGTTTTTGTTTTAATTTACCTTTTTATTTCAAATAATTCCAAGTAAGTTATGAAGAAATTAATTTGTTATTGAACTTGCTTAATTTTCCAAAATAATTTAATAAAGACATGCTGTAATATATAATGAAACAGTAAAATACCATATTTCGAGTAAAACTGGGCTGATACTAAAAGCAATATAATATCTAAAAATGTACAATATAAAGGAAGCCAATCTACTCAGTATTAAAAAACCACCTCAATATGAACTTTTTTAGTTAGCATTGATCAAATTATCCATCAAACATGATTACACCAAGGTATGTACTTTGCACATGGGATTCCTGAGTTAATAATGAAAACATTACTGTGTAAGACATTCAGTTAACATAAGAACTATTCATTCATTCATTCATTTATTCATTCATTCTTTCGTTCAGTAATATTCATTGAGGGTTTATTACAAGTCAGGTGCTGTTCTAGGCAGTGAAGATACAATCTTGTACAAATTAGACAAAATTCTTCTTGTGATGGAACATTCTAGAGGGGGAATGGATAATTAAGTTGTTTCTGGCAAAAGAGATAATAAATAAAATGCACTATTTAAAAATCAGAATGGATAAACAACAAGGTCCTACTGTATAGCACAGGGAACTATATTCAATATCCTCTGATAAACTATAATGGAAAAGAATGTGAAAAAGAATATATATATATATATATATATATATATATGTATAACTGAATCACTTTGCTCTACAGCAGAAATTAACACAACATTGTAAATCAACTATACTTCAATAAAATTAAAAAAATCTTTAAAAAACAAAAATCAATGGACTCTCTCAGGTGTGGCTTCTAGAAGACAGAGGAGAGGAAACTCATATCCTAAGACAGTCTGGTCATATAACCTGAGGGGTCCTCCCTTCAGAACAAATTGTCTTTGGTGGTTCTCGTTTGATCTCAGTACATGAAGTTTGTACACAGCCATGTTTGCTTTAATATAAAAATGAAAGTGCATTTTTGGATTATTTTCTAAACCAAATATTCACATGCTACAGATACTTGTGGAAGGTGTCCTCTGTTTATCCTGTGGCTTCTCATACCCCCAGCACACTGATGTATGTTCCAGAGGGTTCTCAACCTCCAGCTTGTCAGGCAGCCAGCAAGAGATATCACTAACGTGCAAAGTAGGGATTGAAATCTTAATTTTATTTAAAAATAAAACATGTATTCCATTTTTAACACAAAGGGATTTAAAATGCGAACAGTAAATAGCTCAACATCTTCCTGCCCAGATATAGAAATGCAACACGTTTAAAAAAGAAGACAAAAAAAAAAAAAAAAGACTAACAGGACAGACAGAAGAAAATGAAAAATAAAAATGACCCCCACTCAATTCCTTTCAAACAAATTTAATCATAGTTGAGGGTTTTTCTGTGATCCCTTTGAGAAAACAAGTGTTTTTTTATACTTGTCTGTGTATATATGTGTGTGTGTGTGTACACATTTACACAATAGGAATGTGATGATTATAATAAGAAATATATATTTGGTCTTTGTCTCAATTCCTGGCACAGAGCTCCTAAAATGATTAGATTTCCTAAGTGAAGAGAGCTGGAAAAAGTGTCTTTTGTTATGCTAAATAGATGACTTTTGGAAAGCCCCTAGCTAACCTGAGGATGGGGCTGGTTGCCAGGGGAACCAACCAGAGATTAGAAGGTTGGACCTCTGGGGAGGGGAGAGGGGCTAGAGATTGAGTTCAGTCACCAGTGGCCAATGTTGAAATCAATCATGCTATGTAATGGAGCCTCTATAGAAACCCAAAGGATGGGTTTGGAGAGCTTCTGGGTTGGTGAGCACTGGAGGTGATGAGAGAGGCATGTGATCAGAGGGCATGGCAGCTCCACAGCCTTGCCCCATACCTTGCCCTCTGCATCTCTTCCATCTGGCTGTTCCTGAGTTATAGCTTTTTATGATAAAGCAGTAATCTAGTGAGTCAGCTGAGTTCTGTGAGCTGCTCTAGCAAATTAATCATACTGGAGGAGACTGGGTTGTGGAACCTCCAATTTATAGTCAGTTGGTCAGAAGCACAGGTGACAGCCTTGACTTTTGATTGACATCTGAAGTGGGGACAGCCTTGTGGTTCTGAACCCTTAACCTGGGGAATCTGATGCTATTTGAGGGTAGATAATGTCAGAAATGAGTTGAATTGTAGAAAACCCAACTGGTGGTGGGTGAATTTCATGGTGGTGTGGAGAAACACATACTGAAGGAATTATACACACTGTTCTGAAACTTGCTTTTTTAACTTAAAATATCTTAGCCTGCTTTAATATCAGTATATGCAGGTCATCTTTTTAATGGCTACAGAGTATTCCTTTGTAATTCTAGATTTTATTTAACTAACTCTATTGCTATATAATGGTGGCAAATTTTAAAACATTTTTTATATTACATTAAGCGTATGTATATAACTATATAAGAATAGGGAGGTTAAGAGAAGTAAAATACGATGCCGTGAGAGAGATACTTATACTGGGTGAGAGACCAAAGTCTAAATGTCATTTCCACTGCTTGGCTGTGGTGCCAGGTGGCTGATCCAGTCTTCTTTGTCTGCCAATCCTTGGATTCTGCCAAACACATAGAATAATGTAGTTGGAGAAGTAGACTTTGGACATTTCTGGGAATCCTACTTACTTTAGAAATCCAATTAGCAAACATGGAGGTGCTCAGGAACTTCATCAGATTCCTTCCTTAGAAGACTTGAGTCTCTCGCGGGGCAGGGAGGCATGTAGATAGGTCATTCAATAGTGTGACAAGTGCCAGGGCAGAAGTATACTCAGGATGTTGTGACAGCAGGTATGGGGACACTCAGGCCACCCAGAAGTATGGATGTGTGAGTGTTGAGGAGGTGACTGAAAGTTTCTTGGAAGGACGATGCTTAAGCTGAGTCACTAAGATAAATGGGAGTTCCCTGGCAGGCAGAAGGGCATTCCAGGCCAAGGCGCAAAGAGGTAAGAAACAGCATGATGAGTGTGGGGAATCACAAGTAGTTTAGTGCTGTCAGAATATAAATTTTGAGGCAATAAATGAGATGGATGGACAGTGACCTGTTCATGGACGGCCTTGTAGTTCATACTGAGGAGCTGGGAATTCCCCCTTAAGTCAAAAGATACGCTTGTCTTTATATATCAATTAAAATCTCTCTAAATATTTTTCATCACTTTTGGGAACTCTGGAAAACGTAATGGCTTCCTATGCTGCAACGGCAAAATTGAGCCAACTGTTAGCTTCATTATCTGTTGCTGTCGAGCCCAGGATCCTTAGTTCGGTGTCCGATTTCACATGGTTCTTCAGGGAACCCAGAACCTTAATCAGCCAAGTCACCAGTGGTTGCCAGAGCCCACTGCATGGTGAGCGATTTCAAATCCATCACCACTGTCAGGAAAATAGCTAAGAAGTTGGCCTGCAGCATCTTTGGATACCTAAGATATCTCATCACTGTCATCACCATCATTTTATAAGATGCAGGAACATAGCCAATCCACATAAAATATATTGCTTGGGTTTGGGTTAAAAGAGAACAGGATGGAATGGGAGTATAGCGATTTGATCTACTGAGTAGTAGTTAATACTTATTTTACTTTGACTTCTGAGTCTTTTTGTTTCTAATGTTCCATGTTTGTTTGTTTGTTTTTTTAAATGCTAGGCAAAACTATTAGTGGTCTAGTATAAGGCTGGTGAAAGGCACTGGAAAGAAACAAATCTGGAAGAGAGGAGCTCAAACAGGAATACCTCATTTCTTTACTAAAAAGAGAGAAACTCGTTCTAAGCACAAAATAGGGTCTAGAAATAAACATTGTTTGTGGCGAAGTACATTTTTATCAAAAGGAAGGCAGTGTTCCCTATTAATCTCCCCACAACTCATTTATTTATAGTTTTACTTATTTTTCTCTGCACATACAACTTTTTCCTGAACCATCCATAATCGGATACTAGGAAGATGTGTTAAATATGTTGCTACAGTTTACATTTGTCATCTGTGATGTTTTATTTAGCCGAATCTTTTTTTTTTCCTTCACAGCTCCCTGTACAACATGAAATACCATATGCCATTGTCCCTGCCAGGAAGCAAAGGTTTCCCTGGTCTGTGCCTGTGCCTATGTTTATGCCACAGCAGAGCTGTGGTCCAGTGCCATCTTTTATTGATAAGGCCAGCAAAGGAGAAATCTAATGAAATTATCAAAGCTTTGAATTAATTATGAACTTGAATAGGAGAGCTAAGCTCTCTGGAGCCAAGGATCTCATTACCCATGCATTCTCATTGCATTCTCTTCTGGAGCAGAAGGCATTTTCAGCTACAGCTCTTAGCTTGGCTTTGGACTTTATTCAAACTTGCTAAACTGACATCCTCTTCTTACTACAATGTGGCTGCTAATGTCCATGATGATTAATTTAATTCTGCTCTGGATCCACAGGAGATGTCAATAGGTTTTCTCTGCCCCTCCTTCCGCTTTTTATTATTTTTCTTTCTCTCTTTTTTTTTCATCAAATTGGATATTATACGAGTTTTTCTCTTTTGGAGGTCATGTGAGAAGCTTTCAGAATTCAGGTGTAGCTTCATGGACTGTAGTGATTGAATTAAAGTTAAGGACTATATTATATCTACTATGTATTCCCGGGATATTTAGGTAAGCTCAAAGTCAAGTATTTCTTCTTTGAATTTTGAACGCCAAACAGAAGTTTTTCTTGCCTGTTTCTACGTTAGAATTAATCGTGTAGCAATAACGCCCATGGTCTTAACAGCATTGATCATATTTCTAATGTGCGTTGTATGGGAACTACAGATCTCACTTTGTGGGCGTAGCTCATAGGTCTTATGCTCCTTGATGGAGAGTACTTAATGTTTGCTTTACAATTCTGGTATTCCTTTTCCCAGTAACATGAATTTTCTTCCTTTCTTTTCTTTTTCTTTTTTTTCTTTTTGGTGAACAAATCAACCTCTGATTGTTTTAAGTTTAGTAGCAAAGTCAATAACAACAATGTTTCAATTTGCTGTTGGGGATGATTCTTCAGTACTGTCATATAGGTTCAAAGCATCTTATGGCGAGCCTTTTCTCCTTGCTTTTGAGACCCATTATTTATGAATTCCTAAGCTGTAGCTCATCTGTCTTAGTAAACTACAGGCTACTGGCAATTTTTGTAAGCAGTGACTAACTTTGCTTTACAGAGTCAGTGTTTTAAGGTTTTGAATAGTGGGGGATGGGAGAATGATAGTCTTTGCTTTTCCTTTTCCTATTTACTTTCAGTGAGTTTTTTTCCCCCCATTTATTCTCTCTATAGGCAGCTGCAATATTTAATTCAGCCTTTGGAAGTTTTTTGGTAAGTAAACATGGTTTAATTAATCTTTTATAACTTTTGTTGTGATGATTGTATGAAATATTTAGTGAAAATTGGACTTTTTTTTACTATTTGGTTAAATATAAAAGTTCTTGAATCCTGTCATATGCCATTATCCATACCCTAAAGAAAATTAATAAATAAAGGAAATATTCTCTTATAATATAATTTGGAGGCTTGGGTTTAATATTCCATTTAATGGATTCAAGGAATCAATTAAAACACTATGTGTCTCCTTATAGAGGTATGTCAATATATTGATCATTTAATGAGGTCTTTTAGATTATTATTATTTTGTGTCATGGGACTGAGGATTTTGAAAAAGGAAACATGACCCAGCTGGTCAGAAAGGGAATGCTAATTTACTTGTTGACATGTCATTTATTTTGTACATTTCACTTTTAAAGAAGCTACTGTCTTAGATACTTCTGAGAAATCTATGTGAAAAAAAATTTGAAATGAGGAAATAACTAATGAGTAATTTGCAAGAAAATACAATATTTTTTGACATGTGAACTATCAATTGTATATAAAAAGGTTAAAAATAGTTTATCTTTCATAAGTGGAACCAATATAATTATAAGGACAATACTATTTTAGCATTTTTTTAATCATTATCTTTTAAACAGATGATATAAACAAAGACTTGGTTTGTGTTATGAAAGAATGAGAAAGAAACTGAGTTTTCTGTCAACTGAATATTTTATTTATACCTTCCCTAAAACTCTGCTAAATTGATGAAAACAAATTAGAATATTGTATTTTTAGATATATAACTCATTAACAGATATGTGGTTACAGTGATTTACAAAAAATTGAGAATGAAATCAGTGAGGTATATAAGCTGGTTCATGAGTCTAGGCAAAATATCAATTACTTCTGTTTAAAATGCTCTTTATGTCACTTGTTATTGTATGTATTTAAATGTACTTGAAGCTTTAAAACATATTGTTATGTAGTGTTAATTCTGTACAGTCCTATATAGCTTTTAATGTCCCAATGTTACAGAGCTTTTAATGATGTAGCTTCTGCAAAATACATGCTTAGATTCTATCTTATTTTTAAAGAAGTAGTAATATTATTCCCGATGGTGTATTATTATTATTGGGTTTTAGAAGAGAGGCAATAGAGTCCATTTAATGCAAATGATCTCTTGAGCTACTTATTTTAGACTCAGTGATATTTTCTTGTCATTATTTCACATATCCAAGTATTATTTTCTATATGTTGTCACAATTGACAAAATAATATCTGTAAGATATGTTCTTGCTGTAAGCCAGCTTTTTTACATGGTTTGGATTTGTATATATCCGCTGTCGAAACATGGTTTCCTAAACTGGATCTCCTACTCTTTAAAATGTCTGGTGTAATTGAGAAAATAACTTTGAGGCAATTGTCTGAGTAACTAAAGCAAAATACAGTCCTTTAGTTGGAGGACAAGCTCGCTAAGTACAGTTTGAGCTTTGCACTGACTGACTGTATGAACAATAAATGTATCATATTATTTGTTCTACAAGGCCCAATTCTTTGATAAGATCCAGTGGAGTAAAACTTGTTCTAGGGATTCTTTCGGATTTTTTTTTTTTTTATTCTTTCGGATTTTTGTTATGCCCTTTCACTTTTAAAATGTTATGCATTCTCACTCCTTAGTCTTTTGCTCTTTTTCCTCTCTTCACCTTTTTTTCTTACATTAATGAGTCAATCGAAAGTATTTATTGATTTCCTGCCTACAGAGGTGGTTTTCTAATAGCTGTAGAGGTGCAAAAAAATACAACATGGTCCCACTCTGCTGTGGAGATAACACATAGAAAAAGAAATACAATGTAAAAGCTAACAAATCAAACAAAAGATGTTACTAGGTGATTTATGATTGTCAGATATGAACTCTGGGTTGAAAGGTCGGACAGAAACAATTTTGCTGTTGGGCCTTGAAGTGTGATAGGACTTAGCTAGTCGAGAAGAGAGGAGAGGAAAAAGGCATGAACAGTGGCAGAGAGGCAGAAGTGTCTTCCATTTTTTCCCCTTCCCCTTCCTTTCCTTCCTTTTTCTTTCCCAAAGCTGAAAATTACCAGAAGGGGTTGAGAATAAAAATTATGATTGGAGATGTTTTGCTCCAGTGTTGTAAGAGAAATAATTCTATTTCTTTTTCTTCCCTCTCCACCATAGTTACAACAAACCTTGGATTATGAACTATGTGCAAAGTCTGAACTAAATCAGTTAGAATTAGGCTCAGCTTATTTACCAGGAGAAAAAAAATAGTGGCTTGGACAAAGGTAAATGTTTATTTCTCTATTATGTAAAATCTGGAAGGAGGCTGTCATGGGAGCTTCATGGTCTCACTGTGTACAGAGACAACCATCTTTCTCCTGCACCATCCACAGCACACAGCTGCCTTCATCAATGTTGCCTTATGGTCCAAGTGGATAGCAAGGTCTTTACCTTGGGAAAGCACAAAAGAGCTCCCCTAAAAGCTAAGTCTGCTTTCTTTAAACAGCATTCCTGGAACTCCAACACCATACTTGCAGTAATATCTTATTGCAGAACTTAGTCATATCATCCTACCCAGCCACTGGAGAGGCTGGGACATGTGGCAAATTGGTAAGAGCTACAAACTGAATTTCTGTAACTAAGGAAGAAGAGAATGTATAAGAGGCAGCTAGCGCTTTGTGCAAAAGAGCAGTGTATAGCATTTGTCAAGGGTTTGAAGAAAGAGGTTAAGCTTAGTTGAATGATATGAGAAGGCTTCAGGGAGAAGTTGGTGCTTGAGTTGGGCTTGGGTAAAAGGACTTACTTTAGAGGAGGAAAATTCCAAACTATAACCTTCATGTTTTATTTTGTTATTCCTAAAGGGTGGTACTTGTTAAGAGTTTTTTTTTTTTTAATTTTCTTTATAAATGAAAAATATTTACCTATCCTTAAAATTTACGATTATTGGTAGTAGGATGGTTTCTAGAGTCAGACTGGGTTTAAATCCTTACTTGACTGAATACTATTCTCACCACAAAACCTTCCATATATATAAAATCGGGTAATGATAGTACCTAAACTATACAGTTGAGGTAGGGATTAAATGGGATAATCTATAAAAAATGCTTGAATGATGTAGTAGAAATAACTGGTCTAGGTTTTGTCCAAGTTCTACCATGAATTTTTTGTGCATGACCATGGACATTCATAAAATGAAGAAATTGGTTATCTGTGACTAAGCCCTATAATTCTAAAATACACTGATTCAATGCTTATTCTCTGGTTATGAGTGACCATTTCTTTTGTATTTAAAGCATAGAGTGTGAAAAGGCTATTTATTCTGGATTACATTAAAACTTTGAATGAAGGCCTTTTACTAGAAGAATTTTTGAAGAATGAACTATTTGGGCATTCTTGTTGGTTTTCAGACATCTGGGTATACCAAGTAAACTACTGTACATATTTATTAGCTAGTTTAATAATGTCCCAGGTCTAATTAAAACAGTGTTTTTAAGAACTAATTGTCACAGAAAACTTTTTTTATTGTAGCTAGGCTGATAATAACTAATGATAGATGAATTCAATTTATATAAATTTCAGGCCAAGAAAATATTTTAAAATTATGCCACAGAGGATTGCTTTAAGTTAAGAAGTTAATGTTATTATCTCCTCCTCTCATTTAAATTGTTTGGTTTATAATAATTGTGGAGCATAATAAGTGTTTTGAGATTTCCCTCGATGAAATTTTAATAAAATTTGATAGTCAACCACTGAATAATGAAAATGTTATCAAAATTTATATGTGTATCTATTTTTTCTATGTAAAACCATGTATTTCAAGTTCAACCATTTCATATGTTGCTTCCTCATCAAATGAGAGATTTTTTAAAAATAGATTTAGATATTGGCAACTTTTTGAAAAATTCCAATTGAAAAATCATTTCTTTAACTTAAAAAGATTCAACTATGTTGAAAAAAAAATGATCACATGATTTGTTAGACCCTGAGCATTTTTGGTTTGGAGGCTAAATTTCAGTGTTTCCATGTTCTCAAGAATTATATGTTAAAGTTTAAAAAGAAAAAGTATAATTTTTTCTTTTTAGATTCCTTAGCCTATTTTATTATTTTTGGTAGCTCCTAATCTTAAAGGGAAAACCTAGTGAGTAACAAAGTCGATCTGTCAAATTGAGTTTCGAATAACTATGTTATACAGCATTATAGTAATTCATGGCAACATAAATGTAAGGAGTTCTGAAACAGTAGCAAAGAATTCTAAGCAAAGTTAAATCATTTTTGTGAATTGATAACACCTAGTCTAAAAAAGATCTTTAAGAGTCACTGTTTACTTTCTAAATCTTGTCATTTAAAGTATCAAGAAATGGGTTTATTCTACATAATTCTCCTTTAAAATAGTCATTGCCAGAACCAGCAGAAGCTATTCTAAGATGAATAATTTTATTTTTTTTTTAATGCCAGACCAAGTGTTAAAAGAAACTCCTTACCTTGAGCTGAAGAACTAGCCAGCACATATTTTTCTTCCCTTACCTGTTCTGTCTTCCTTCTTTGCTTTGGCTGATCCTCCATTACTACCCATCTTTGTAGAAAGATTTAATAGTTAACTGATGCTGAAAGAAAATAGTTGCTGAAATAAAAGAAGTCTTGAACACAAATGCCATGTTTTAATAACTTGGGATATATGTTTATCACTTTATTCTTCCTTTCTTGTAAATATAAAAATGTGCTCAGCCATACTCAGAACTGTTAGAGAGGAAGCACATTAACTTTGTAACTTGTTTGATTGCTGTGCAACACTGCTTTTTAAAAATCAGATCAAGAGGGCTTCCCTGGTGGCGCAGTGGTTGAGAGTCCACCTGCCGCTGCGGGGGACGCGGGTTCGTGCCCTGGTCCGGGGAAGATCCCACATGCCGCGGAGCGGCTGGGCCCGTGAGCCACGGCCGCTGAGCCTGCGCGTCCGGAGCCTGTGCTCCGCAACGGGAGAGGCCACAGGAGTGAGAGGCCCGCGTACCGCCAAAAAAAAAAAAAAAAAAAAAAAATCAGATCAAGAATCTCAAATATTAACGAAGAAGGTTAAGGGTGATACCATACAAGGCTTAATTGTTAATTTGGGTTTCCTTTCATCTAAATCTAGGATGTCAGTTTTTAATTCAGTTTGTTTATGGAATACTCATTTTGTGCAATACTGAAAACTTTGCCAATTTTTTCCCTTAATTTGTTTAAAATCTTAACCAACCTGTATTATTCAGTTGAGATCTTTGTTTCCCCTCAAAAGTTCATGACTTGTTTAAAATACAGGTTTTTATTTTCATTAAGTTTAAACACCAGAACAAACAACTGAATTTTTGAGCAATATTCAGTACTATCTTACAGGATGTCACTTCTTACATTTATCCTTTTATTGCTAAGGACTCAGTAAAACCAGGATTTTAAATATCATCCTGGGCTTTAAAGTAACTTATGGACTATGTTTGGACAAAAGGAAGCTAGTTTCTACCTTTAAAAAGCGGAATCCATCATCATTCTATGCCTTTCATTTGTTCACCTCTTTGGGCAAATGGACACCATGAAAGCTGGATTGCTGAGAACAGACTACTTTCTCTTTAAAAAATGCCATTGGGTCAATTAGCAGTATGGCACGAAATAGGAAAATAGCATATAAAATTAACACACGTATACTCAGAGTCAATTAGATTCAAGGCACTTTTCCAGATACTGAAGCAAATGCACAATACATAAATATGTGAAAAAAATAAGTAACAGTAAAAGAATTAACAGGACAGGAATTGCCTTGAAGGCAGTGTCTTCCAAATTTCAGGCACCTTTATGACTTTTGCCATGTCAACATATTATTTGTATTATTAAGTTAAATAAAACTCACTTTTAAAAGTTAACTTTATTTTAAAGTGAAACTCTACATCAGCACGTCAGATAAAAAGCAATCTTGTCATGAAGAGAAGGTAACTGAAGTTAAATCAAATAGGAAAAAGCTATCATTAATTTGTACTCTGCTGCCTACACAAGGCTCTGAGTCCATGCCTACCCTCCTTTTGATAAGAAGTGGAATTAGCATCAGTACCTAACCAAGAACTGTCTCTTTCTGCAATCTGAAGGACTGAAAAAGATTTTTTGTAAAGAGAGTAAGTTTTATTACAGATTCTCTGTCTCTGTGTCGTTTGCTTTGACTTCCACTTTGGGCTTCACGTTCTTAGGCTCTGGGAAGCACTGTCCTCTAGGGTCATTTCTCAAATCATTTCAGCAAAGAGGTGAATTAAAACCATTTAGGGAGGTCAAATGAGGAAACCCCCAGAATCAGGGACTCTGGCAACATGAATATATTCGTGTTTCTTTCATTAGAATATTTTCTACCTAACGCTTGCCCAGAAAAGCAGTATGCATGTGTGCCAAACATGTCTGTAGACGTAAAAGTATGCAATATCGCTTTAGTAAGGAAAACCCCGTGATAGTTGCATTTGGATTCATTTCTCAGACAAATTCTTATCTGAAGTACAATCACCGTAAATAAAAAAATGGTCTTCGTTACTTCATAAAAATGTATAGAATCCTTACCTACTCCATTATAGCAGCATAGCGCTCTATGCCGTCTGACAGGACTTGTGTAGCAAGTAAATGCATTAGTCACAGTGACCATTTTTCTTGCAAATTTGTGACATAGATTTAATTATAGGAATGACCAGCAACTTACAAATCTAATTTTGGTGGAGGCTGAGGCAACTTTTTTTTTTATTTTAATAATGATGGATTTTTTTAAAAGCAATGATTTCATTACCATTTAAAGAAATCTACTGGTGTAGAACTAGCCAATTGACTGAAATTATTTTATTACCCTTTAACATATGCCACGTACTTTCATTTTTATTTTTATTAATTTTTAAAATGTCATCATTCCCAAACTGGAAAAGTACTTGCTCCTATACCGATTTAGGTAAAAATAAATAAATATAAATTTGGGGGGCAGGGCACAGGATAAAGGGCCTCCTAAGAAACACAATCCTAGTAGTTGGTTAAAAGCAAGACTATTTCGTTAATTTGAATCCAACCTAACTACAGAATTGCTTAGTCTATGGCCTTTAGTAGGAGATACCCACTAACTGCTAAATGATGATAATGTGTTAGATCTCGTTTCTCCAAACTAAAAATTTACCATGATTAACCCAGTTATTAAGCTAATATTTGGGGAATCTGGGGATAATAGTGTGGTGAGCCAAACAATTAAGTTTCATCTGCATTAGTGATTCTTAAGGTGAGAATATCAAGTCCCATGGTGGGGGGAAGGGAGGAGGTAATCATTTTCCATTCTCAATATACCTAATTGATTCAGACCTAACTGCCATTCCAAAATATATCTGGGCATGGGAAAGAAGCAGGAGGGCATCTGAGCATGCATAAACTGTTTAAACTTGTGGATTCTACCAACCAGAAAGAACCTTCCCTTTAATTACTGGTCTTTAGGAAGAAAGAAAAGTTAGACATCTAAACTCCATTGAGGACTCAGGTTTTCAAGTAAACACTTAGCACTTCTAAAAAACAATGGTCTGTTTTATTGGAAATGGCAGACTGTAGTTTGTAGTTTGAAATTAAGAAATCAAACTTTTTTTTTTTAACTCAATTCATTGTGTGTCATTGTTTCCCCTTATATCAATTTTATTAATTAAACATTTGTGGACTTCCTGCTAGGAAGTAGCCTACTATGTGCTGGGCTCTGGGCTAGGTTTTAGAGCTAACTAACTAAATTTTACATATATATATATATATATATATATATATATATGTATATGAGGTCTTGGCTTCAAGGCATATAAAATTCCTGGATTTTAAATGTCATTTTTCACAGTGTGATTACCCAGGCAACCTGCTTCTTAATTACCCCTAAATGATGATTTGCTCTCACAGAGTTTGACCCCTTATTCTGACTATATAACTTCAAATAAAGCAGAAGATTAGCATCTCCAATTATTAAAATAAAACTCTTTCATTTTTATTGAAATTCCAAAGAAAACTGAATTTTAAGTTTATGTGTTTGCCAGTATAGATGTTTTTAAAAAGCAGCTTATCAGATACTAGATTCAGTTTGTAAGTATATCAAAAGCTGACTTAGAAAAGTACCTTACGATATATAACTTATTCTGTGGGAACATTGTGTTAAAAATTAACTTCTTTAAAGCTATTTTAATTGTAGTATAGTCAGCCCTCTGTATCCTCAGGTTCCACATCCAAGAATTCAATCAGCTGAGCTCAAAAATATTCAGGAAAAAAAAAAAAAGATTCCAGGAAGTTCCAAAAAGGAAAACTTGAACTTGCTGCAACTATTTACATAGCATTTACCTTGTATCAGGTATTACATGTAATCTAGAGATGGTTTAAAGTATATGGGAGGATGTGCATAGGTTATATGCAAATACTACATTATTTTATATAAGGGACTTGAGTGTCTATGGAGTTTAGCATCTGTGGGGTTCCTAGAACCAATTCCCTGCAGATACTGAGGGACACCTGCATATGTTTTTTTTTTTTTTCTGCATATGTTTAATATCATATGAAATCACCAAATTGTTTTCCAAAGTGGTTGTACCTTTTAACATTTCTATCAGGAATGTTTGAGGAATCTAGTTGCTCCATATCCTGGCCAGCCCTAGGTATTAGCAGTACCTTTTATTTTAGCCATTCTAATAGGTGTTTAGCGATACATCGTCGTAGCTTTAACTTCTAGTTCCCTAATGGTGAATGATGTTGGACATCTTTTTTTGTGCTTATTTGCCACCTGTGTATCTTCTTGGGGGGTGTCTGTTCAAATCTCTTGTCTATTTTTTAATGGGGTTGTTTTCTTATAATTGGATTGTGAATTTCTAAATATGTGTGACCACCAGTCGTTTATCAGATATGTATTTTGCAAGTGTTTTCTCCCAGTCTGTGGCTTGTCTTCTCATTTTCTTAATGGTGTCTTTTGAAGAGCAGAAGTTTAAAATTTTGATTAAATCCATTTTTTTTCTTTTATGGCTCTTGGTTTTTGTGTCCTCTAAGAAATTCTTGTTTAATCCAAAATCACAAAATTCTTTATGTTTTCTTCTAGATGTTTTATAGTTTTTGTTTTTATATTTAAGTCTGTGATCCATTTTGATTAATGTTTGTACATGATGCCTTATATCAGTTGGGATTCATTATTTTGCATATAGTTGTAGAAGTTTAAAGTTTTTATGTCTGTCAAATGTATCCATCTTTCCCTTTATGGATTTTTCCATAGTCTTTATACTTATAAAGCCTTTCCCTAATCACAGTATCAGATAAAATTTCACATGTATTTTCTTTTAGCTTTATAGACAAAATGCATACATAGTGTATGTTTAAAAGTAAAGCCTGTCATACAGGAGTTAACAAATACAAATAACAGTTTGAAAGTACTTCACCTGATTAAGGTATCATTGGTTAAAGAAGTCAATTTCTGTTGCTGCTGTGGCCCTACTGTTGTTTTTTTGTTTTCTTTTCATGTAAGTCCATCTTTGTAGTGATACTCTCATATCTACATAGTGACATATATGCTTGTCCCTGAAAATAATTAGATCAGTATTCATGACTGTTAAAAATGGTTTCTCTATCTTAGGATATTACCCATGACATTAATATAATTACCTAAGATAAAATTATTCGTTTGAAGTATAAAATGGAGATGTACATAGAATAGTGATTGAAAATTATAGAAACCTCCTTTTGATCTCTATCAATTTAATTTGCAAATATTCACACAAACTAACAGTAAAATGTTTCTACTTGGAGGATTGTTGAGTAAGGTGAATAGCTCTCTTAGTTGCAGAGTTTCAAATAATAGAGGACTTTTAAAAGATAAAATATGATTTAAAAAACCCTGATCAATTTGATTTTAAATTTTATAATTGAACAAACTGTACTGGTCAGGGGAAAGAAAATTTTCATGATGAGAACATGGTATATTGGAAATTAAAGTCAAAGCATCACAGCTCTCCAGGCTCATGAGATGAACATTGATTCGTATTTTACATGTCCATTGATGGTTGTACTCCGAGTATGCAGTTTGTACATTTTCTTTCTCTTTTGACAGAACCACATATGTGTTTACTTTTCCTGGCTAGCTTTTTCTGTGATGTTTCTAATAAGTAGAGTAATTAAATTAAAAATTTCCACTGTGTTTATAGTTTTACTGTAACAGTGCTTGGTCTAGTGGTCAGTATTTGTGGTTTAGTTTTTCATTATTCAGGCAACTCTCTTAAAAGTAGTTATTTTCTAAAGTGTTCCTACGTTTTCACTTGAAAGCTTATGATATTCTTTTTATCCATTTATTTAGGAAGGATAACGTTTATTAACGTTATTGTGCTTTTGGTTATTCTCAAGAACCGAAGTGGTGCGTCCTATATTCTTTCTCAGCATCCTATTGTTATTGTAAGATAAACTATCTTCACATACTACTTTTATATGTTACTCCTATGCCTCAATGCCTTCAGTGGCTCTTTATTGCCCACCACCCAGTTGGCCATTCTGGAGTCTTCTCAGTGCAACCCCATCCCCTCTCTCTCCGGCATCCTTCTTACATTCACATTTTAACTGTTGATTTACTCTTTCCTCCCTTTCCTCCAACACTTGGAGCTCCCACCTCTTTGCTTATACTATTCCCATCCTTTCCATATCCTATCCATCTCTCAAAAGCCTGTCTGCCCCTTCAAGCAAGTTCTCCAGCTTTTCTTTTATGGTTATTTAGCTCTTGGGATGACTTTCCATCTAGATTGCAACTGCTTGATATAGTTAGCTTAAAATTCTGATCTTGTCTCCCACCCCTGGCTCCTCCTGTGATCCTGCTCTTATTATTTTATTCTAAAATACTTAGCTTCTAACATTATATATTTATTATTTTTATTGTCTGTCTCTCCTTGTTCCAATAAGTGCTCCATGAAGGTGGGTATTTTTCTTCTGGGTGGTTTGGTTCACTGCACTATCCACAGCACATGTAGTATCTGGCACATGGTCAGCACACAGAAAATATTTGTTAAATGAAGAAGTGGGTTCAGTGAATGTTATTTTAACCTCTCTTCTTCATGTATCTAAGACTGTAAAATATCTTATGTATAATATGCACTTAAAATGCATGCTAATTAGATGTTAAATTAGTTTGACAAAAATCCCAATATTACTTTAATTGGTTATCCACCAAATTCTTCTTACTTATGTTAAAGTGATTTTAAATCATAAACTTTTAGTTTCAATAAAACATATGCTATAAAAAAAGACAAAAAGAAATGCTGTAGCCATAGAAATTCGTATTGTTTTATATTCACGGTATTGATTTGGAATGAGGATGCAAACTCATTTCCACATCTAAATTTGATATTGGGTGATTTGTAAGATTTTCTTATAATAACTCCCTGTGAGTAGATTAGGGCAGATCGTCTCTATGTAATAGATTACCAACCCATATGCTATTATGATTCAAATAATTTATCTTAAATATCAGAAAGTTTTCCATGAAAAATTGCTACAAGTTTGATTACTACATATATATTTATAAAGAGCTGGATATTTGTAGATAAGTGGCTATAATAAGTGAGTTCATTTTAAAGAATTGTTGCACTGTTGGTATTCAGGAAAAGGATTATATCGTTAAAGTTTAACCTTTCACAACTTGTGAAATATATAATTAAATTGACAAATGAGAGCCAAATTTCTAGACAATGCTGAAAAAGAAATTGTACAGTATCCTAGAGAAGAAGTAAAAATGAAAGTAAGTCTGAAAAATAGAAGAACCAATTCAATGGTGTATAAAAACGAGGTCAAATCCATGACTGAGAGGCATTAGAAGTACTTAGGAAATAGAAATGACCAAAAAAAGAAAAAGAAAGAAAAGCCAAGGTGATAATGAGGAGGCAGATAGCTTGAACTTGCAATATAATATGACAGCAAATGAAAGCTAATGCAGTTCCTTCTTTAGAAGCATCATGTTACAGCCGTCTGCACTTGAGTTTGGTAGGTTCATGATTCAGAATATTGCTTTGATGTTGGTCTTATTATCTTGTCAGAGGTTAAAACTTGTTAAGTGAGATATAGAAAATAATGAAGATGTGACTTTAGCTAGCAGAGCTTTGGAGAGTGAGAAATACCTCTCTATAATGGAGTAAAGAAGAGAGAATTTTAAGATACTAAAGGAAGAGACGTATAGTTAATCAGACATGATTTTTTTCACAGAAGAGTTGGTTGCCTTTTCTTACGATAACCTAAAAAATACCTTTGTGCCATTTATATTTGTTATAGCAGCCTAATAAGCCATTCAGAATTCCTGATCAGTAACTGCTGAGGTATACAAATTTGGAGCAGGACAGCTTTTCAATCTTTTTCAATAACTAAAGCAATAGGAAAGGTTATTTCTTCTTTACTGCCCCCCACCACAGAAAGTAGACTTACATGTTACTTTTTTTTTCTTCATTTACTTCTACTTCTTTAAACTAAAGAGGAAAAAATGAGTAGGAATAATGGAAAATATTAGAGAAATGTATGTGGAGGCTTCCTGCCTTTTGCCCTTTAATTCATAGATATTTTCCCTCAAAGATGGTTGAATCCTGATTCTGTATCATTAAATGTCTCTATAGAATTTTGGATCCATATCTCATGTAGTTTCAAGCTAAACAACTGTTGAAGTCAAAAGGTTAAATTTCCAACTGTTAAAAAAATTGAATAAAAACTCCCACCAGTGCAGACAAGTGGTCTTAAAAAAAGGCTTTAATGTGTAACAGTAGAAAATAGCTACATTAGGAAGAATGCTTCCTCTTAGACTGCTTTTTTTTTTTTTGTATGAAGCTTCAAGATATATTTGAAAAGTAGCTTCAAGATCTCCCTAAGGAGTAATCTCAACAATCTTTAGTCTTGAAACGAATCTTCCATTATGTCTGGCTTTTTTCCCCAAATTCTATCAACCTGATGCCACATCACTAAGGGTTTTCTAGTGACAAAAATATCATAAACTAATGGAAATCTAAAGTAGCATTGTGCATCGCTGTCTTAGATTTCCTAGATGTTGTTAGCCTTTCATTTCTATATGGGAACTATATGTAGTGAGTCACCTAACATATATGTTTTGATATGTGTTATAAAAATACAAACAAACTAGAAGGGGAAGTTTTTCTCCTTTAAGAAGTTGGGTGCCATATAGTCTTAAAGGAAGTTTTTCTTTCTCTGCTGGAAATCACTCTTGTTGCTTCAAAGATCTGAGACCTCTTTTCTTGGGTTAAGCCTTTTCTTGGCATGATGTCACCCTTAAGCAGAATCATTTCCAGTAACCTTATTGTTTTTTTCTTTGTCTATTTGAATCATCCACTTTTAAGATACTGAGCTCCTCATTGCCAGAGGTCTAAGGGACACATACTTTGTAAATTTACTATGGTCCTGTTTCAGAAACTGATTTTGTGTCTCCAGCTCACAGGGATGGACTCACATTAATCATACTCATAGATAATGATATTTCAAGCAGATTGCCAATTTATTAATTGAGAGTGGGAAAGATAATTATGAGAAGCTCTTAGACACTTGGGTTGATGCCTTCTCTCCTCATGGCTAAATTCACACGAGAAGATATTTTAATAAGAATTTTACTTAAAAAAAAAAAAAGGGAAGTTTACTTGGTGGGACTGGAATTAGAGGAAGGAGAGATAGGGAGATAATTCCCAAGTTTGATTCTATCAGGCTGTTGTAAGTGAATGTGTCTGGCTCCACAACGAGGGTTATGTTGCCCTTGGAAACAGGTCCATCATTTGGATCAGGGATCTTCTTTCCTAGATGGTGCTTAGGTAGGTGTTCTTAAAAATTACTTTAAGGTACTTTCACTGCCTTCATTGCTGACGAGTTTCCCTTTTTATAGACTTACCATACCTTAAAGTGAAATCTTGCTGACATTGAAACGATTCTAATGTTTTAAAGTGATTTTGCATGTCTTTGCTGTAAAGGCATTTCCTTTATTTCCAAGTTCAAAGAGGGAAGAAATACAAATATAAAATCCCATTTTGTATCATCTATGGTTAAATTGACCAATAAGGTAGCTACAAGCTACATGCGGCTATTTAAAATTTAATTAGTTAAAATTAAACAAAATTAAACATTCAGTTCCCCAGTCACACATTTCAGGGATTCAGTAACCACAGTGACTGCTGGTTACTGTAATGAACAGTGCAGGATGCTGAACATTTTCATCGTTGCAGAAAGTTCTGTTGGACAACACCGAAGAGATGTTTAATTGACAAAATAGTTTGCATGATCTATTTTAATATAATTTGGTGTCTGATATCTTTATATGTCTTCATTTTGTATATGTATTTCAGATATAGTCCAATTTACTATTCCAATCTTCTTTAGTGAATTTGAAGTCGATCAACAGGGATTTTGTTGTTGTTAAGATAATTGTTGGTTATGTATCCAGCACTTAACTACTCTGCTTATTAACAAGTGCTCATGAATTTCATTTGCAATTCTCCTACAGTTACTGAGAGGACTGTTTACTTTGGAGTATTGGAAAAAACTCCAGTGCACAGCCAAAACATTTTAAAATGGTTATATTATAATTTTCATAATTTTGACTTGTAATGGTAGATTTCTTTCTTTTTCCAACACTTTGCTATTTTGATAAATTAATAAAGCTCATTCAGAAATGCTGACAGTGCCAGGAAAATAAATGCGTAAGAGATATCCTTTGGAAAATAGTACAATGTTGTAGCTAGAGGGGCCCGAAAGTCAATCCATTTTCAAAGTCTGAATATGATTTTATTTTTAATTTGTGTGCCTTCCTCTGCATTTAACAACTGTTCTCATGGGATTCTTAGAATTTTTTAAAAGCTGCTTTACCCTTGTACATTTGAAAGATCATACTCAATAAGACTAGTCTTTCTTACCTGGTAGTTTAATGAGGTCAGTGATTTTCGAACATTTGGATTTCTTGATCTGTAAAATTTCAAAAGAAATTTTTGGGAGTGCCCAGTGTCTTTAATTCTTTATTTTGCCAAATAAGGACTACCATTTATTATCATTTTCAATCCATGGAAGAATGGACTTTTTTTTTTTTTTTTGCCGTACGCGGGCCTCTCACTGTTATGGCCTCTCCCGTTGCGGAGCACAGGCTCCGGACGCGCAGGCTCAGCGGCCATGGCTCACGGACGCAGCCGCTGCGCGGCATGTGGGATCTTCCCAGACCGGGGCATGAACCCGCGTCCCCTGCATCGGCAGACGGACTCTCAACCGCTGCACCACCAGGGAAGCCCCAAGAATGGACATTTAAACATAAAACCTGAAAGGATGTATTTCAGACGTCCTTGAATAAATTTAGCTTTATGATAGTCATGCTACATTCTTCTTATTTTTCCCATTTATTCTTTTAGAGCTTCTGACTAGTCACAAGCCTAAGCTCTTCACTGTAAATTACCAACCTTTGCTGGTTTTCTTCTTCTTCTTCTTCTTTTTTTTTTTTTTTGATATTTTTACCACCTCTATTTGGTATTCTGAATTATAATTTTGATATAGATTCTATGCTATTAGTTAGGCAAAGACTGTCTCTATTCAAGGAAATCCTATAATATAATCAGGCCAGTCAGAACATTTAATAAGTGGTAGTAATTTATCAAAAAGTTATTTAAGTCTCAACCATGGCAACTATTAACCAAATTTTCATTTGTCTGAGCTATACTCTTAAGTTTGTCCAAGTTATAGTCTCTAGGGAGTAGGAAGATATAGATATCTCTTCCAGAACTGGAGGGAGATGAAAACAAAGGAATTAAGACAAAGTAAATTCTTAAGTAGACCCAATAATTCATTTTCAAAGAAAAGTCTATTTGGGGAATATTTGGATAATATAGCTCACTTTTTAGGAACTTAGAATTTTAGAAAAAAATATATAGTTTGGAAAAATATTTTTTAAGGTAACATATAATTCATATATATATAATTTTTACCAGTGGAATTTTTATGTGCTTGGTGGACTTGTGAAAGAACTTATTGGAGAGTATGTATATACACTCAAATAAATACGTATTCATCCATATTCTTATACACAATTGTTCTTATCATTAGAAAAGGTCACTTGCTATTGAGTACTTTAGAGGTAATGGATTCAGTGTAGCTTCTGGGGGGCCAAGATGTCTCTGGGCACAGATCCTGCTCTCAGAGGGCTTACACTGTAGTAATCAAATACATACAAAAGTACATGTAAGAGAATAGCTACAGTATGCGCGACTGGGAATATTTCCCAGCAGAGATGGTATGAGAAGAAGCCTTGCGGAATAAATAGAATTTGGGAATATAGTGATGCTCGTTCCAGACTAAGGCTAAGGGGATCTTACTGTTACTGATTCTCTTGCAGAAGTCTACCTAGTAGGCTAAGTTTTTGATGAGTTATAATGTTAGTGTCTTGTAGACAAAAATCTGGTATAATACAAAATAATAATCCAACAGGGATGAGTAATACATAGAAGGAGGCCTGGTCTAATGTTTGTCATAGCTGAATTTCTGCAAGAAAGGTATAATTGACATGAAAAGCCTGCAAATTCATTTATTAGACATTTTAGTTACACTTTTACACATGGTTTAACTGTCGTAATATTCTTTTTAGGTAAATATAAAAGACAGTAATCTCTATATATAGAAAATGAAAATGGTCTCTACGTGTAGAATATTAATCTTTGCTTGCTTTGAAAATACTTTTTCTTTTAAAAAAGTTAAATAAGTAAAGACCTCATTTACTTTCATCAATATTATTGACATCTTAGTAGAACCCTATTAAATTTGGGCTATAGTATGGTCTCTATGTCATATGAAATAAATATAAAATACATGAATTAAAGAAAAAGACTGATGCTTCATAGAACTTATAAAATATCACACATGATTGGGAGACAGTTATACCATGTAGGAGAAATTTTTTTGTTCTTCTTCTCTTTTTTTTAATATAACTATATCTTTTATATACCTGTTCCTTTTCTAGAGATTTTCTTATATATCTATTTGCAAAGATAAATTAGATCTTGGTCTTAGTTTGACTTAATATTCTAAACTCTTTTCAATACCAAAAGCTATTGATTAATGACATGCTGTATACATATCCATGAATTCAGTTGAGTTACATTCAGTTGGGTGATGAAGAAAAGTATAAGACACAATTTCTGTTTAAGAGACTTAGTGTAATGGAGGAAATGAAACAGGCATAAGTAAAATGCTGGGAGAAAAACAAGAAAAAATATAATCAAGTGCTTAAATGTGTGGTACCATCAATTCAGAAAGGGAGAGCAAGACAGGGTAAAGTGTTCAGGAAAGGATTCCTGGAGGATGTTCAATATAAGATCTTTAAAATTGAGAACAAGCAGAGAAGGTCAACCTGAGAGTGGATATGGCCCAGCAAGGGCAGGGACTGTGCTATTTATGCTCATTGCTCTATCTCTATATGTAGATGTAATGGCAAATATAGTGCCTGGTACATAGTAGATGATCAATACGTAATGAATAAATAAACGAATGGGTAGGTGCAGGTAAAACACAGTGAAAGGAGAGGTGTTTATGGGACTAAGCCAATTCTTGTTGGTGACTGGTAGAAATTATGTGAGATAGGTTAATGAAGAGCCTTGAATGGGAAGCAAAACTCGAACTTGATACCAGGTGAGGCATTACTGAGGTGTCTTCTAGGAGTATATCATGCCAAAAGTGGTATCTTAAGATAAGTGGCCTGGCAGCAGTGTGTTTGTTGGTGAGTTTGTATGTGAAAGACGAACGTACGCCATTCTGAGTGTAGACAAACAGTGATGAACGCCCTGGCGAGAGCCTTTAAATTTTCTTACAGAGAAAGAACCACAAGCACAAAAGAAAAAGGAAAAACTTTCTTAGCCATTTATTAAATTATTTAGGCAGCTAAGATTAACCTAGTGCCTACTGTATGAAGGTCCTGACATAGGAGCCTCACTACGAAGCTTTGAATCAAGGATACTTACCTCCTAGCACTGTTAAAAAGATTCAGTTAGATTGAGTCCCTGAGATGCTTAGCAGAACGTCTGGCACATGAGCTAGAATTATAAGTGGTAGTGGCTATTACTATTATCCAGCTTACTTTAGAAACCCTGACTGTCCTCATCCCTATGGCCAAAACCTTCTCTATAATCCTATATTTAGACTTTTTATCTAGTCCCTAGAAACAGTATTTTCCTAAACCTCTGGACCCTTAAAAACAACAACATTTTTTAGTTAGAAACTCTGAAACTTATACAAAGTAGATCAGATAATATTAATGAATGTTGTGTACACATCTCTCAGCTTCAGCGATTGTTAGCTCAGCCCACTCTTGTTTCCTCTACACTCGCATCCACTTTTCTTCTCTCAGGTATTATTTTGAAGCAAACCCCACACGTCTTCTCATTTCAACGTGAATTTAATAGGTAAGGGCTCTCTTTATTAAACATAACTATGATGCTGTTTTTCCACTTACAGACTTTTACTGGTCCAGTTTTTCACAAAAGAGTTTGGGATATATTTATGGTAGAAAGGGGCCAGGAAATGCAAGGAACATAGACAGGAGACTCAAGGATCTTAGGATTAAAGCTGTGGTGTCGTGAAGAAAAACAGAGAATTTAAGCAAGAGACTAATTTTGAGTGAGATGACTAAGTTTGAATTGATACCTATTAGTTACATGGTGGTGGTGGGACGTTCAAAGGCAGGTGTCCAGGGATGGACATGATTGGAATCTGTTTTCCTTCATGAATGGAGGCTACATGGATCTTAAACCAATATAGATTCTTTGGGGTTGATCATTAATGCCCTTCCCTCTTTTTTTTTTTTTTTTTTTTTTTTAAACTTCTGATCTCATCCTTTCTGTATCCCAGCCTTTACCTCTCTATTGCCACTCCCCTCTACTCCTATACATTTTTTAACCTTACTTTTCTATTAATTGTGTTTATTTGAGTTGATTAGGTTAAAGTTTATTTTTTATTAAAAATAGTTTGGCCCATCTGACAGTACTTAGAGTCAGTGATGATTAATAGGTAATGAATAAATATTCAAATGGGATGGATGATAGCTTCAATTTTGATTTTATAGTGATTTCAGCTTAAGATGTTTTTCAAAGGAAAAGTGTAAAATAGTATCATAGCCGAAGTTCCATCAAAGGGAGACAAATAGTTGCCACTGATTCCTGAAATTAAATTAGAACACAAATGCTCATAAATTCATAACTTTAATTCTTTTTTTTTTAAGTTCTTAGCTTTCAAAGTACCTCTTCCTATTTCACTTTGAAAATAGTAAACAGTTTAGCTCATAGGCCAAAATAGAGGTCTTATTATTCTTTTTATGCATAGGTGTCATGACATTCATGCTAATTTTTGTTATGTGTGTTCACTGAGAGTGAGAATCAGGCTTATTTTAGCACCTGATTTGAGCCTGCAGCAGACTTTCATATTCGAATTAGAAATTTAGAGATGTGTATAGAAAGTGGAAGTATATATGGTTAGGACCTACTTCAGTTTTATAACAGGCTCATAATTATTAGCAATGGGATCCTTGCTGTTAACATTGGATGCTGGTTGAATGTTCTGTGATAATTTATAGGGTTGATTACTCCAGCTTCAAGTGGAACCTTAGAAAGAAGAGCAGCAAATGGTAAATCTTTGTGATGGTCCCTGGAGTAGCATTTCAGTTTGAGGCTCTGAGTTATATGGGTCTCAACCTCTTTTCCTCCCCTGGCCTTTCCTGTGGCTCATCATCATCATCATCATCCGTTCAGATCATGCCTGTTCAGAAATCACAGGTCCCCAGGGAGGGGAGAGTGGGGAGAGTCCTGTTATAAGCACACTCGCTGCAAACCTTTCACCTTGCTGTCAAGGTGACAAATGTTTGTCCTTAAGGGAACACTGGAGGTTAAATCACCAGTGTTTCTCTCACTTATCTTCTTTCCCATACTACCAAAGCTCTTAGCCAAATTTATAGCAAAAAGAATCTCAGAAAATTAGGCTCCTCATAACCTTTATTCACCTTGTGCAGAGATACGTTTTGTGTAAGCTCAAAGTACTGACTATGTTATGCATTGGGGGCTGAGTAATTAGAATTTCCTAAAAGTCATTATGTAAGTACATTTTCATTGCAGGCCTTATTCAAAAGGAAAAGATATGGGAAAGAAATATTTAAATTTTGAGAGATAGTATTGGGAGCTTTGCAAATATAACTGTGATAAGGTGAGCAATGCCTTCTTTTTACATCAGCATGTGTTAAGGGTGTACACATCCTCACACGAAGAGACACCAAAACATGCATTAACCCCAGAAATGGAAGTTGCTCTGGATTTCTCCCTCTCTTTTTTGGCCCATTCCATTCCATTCTCTTTATAGCAGTGAGAATGATCTTGAACCATGTAAATTGCTATGACATTTTCCTGCTTAAAAATCCTTCAGTGTTTCTTAGAATAAATACCGAAATTCCTTATATGGCTTACAAGGGCCTGCATGATCTATGCCTTGCCTTCCTTTCCAGCTTCATCCCATGCCACCTTCTTCACCCACAAGGCAGCTTCCATGTGGACATACTCGAGTTTCTCCAGTTCATTCATCCAACAAATACTTTATTGAACACGTACTCTATATTGAGGCTATGGAAATCTATAAAACAGACAAAAACTCATGGAGCTTACATTCTAGTGAGGGACTATAACAACTAAAATATATAGATTTGCGACTAAATGTATATATTACATGTATATATATTCTATGTGTATATATATTTCATGTGATTATTACATATTCATTTTATATTATATATTTTAGTTATCAATATATTTTAGTTATATCTATATGTGTGTATATGTCATATGGAGAAAATGGAGAAAAATGAGGCAGGAAGGGAGAAAGACAGGAGGAAGCTAGAGAGTTGCAGTTTTTTTAAAAGGTGATAGGTGACGGTATCACTTAGAATGTTTCAAAAGAGATGTGAAGCATCTGAAGGAGAAAGCCATGAGAATATTTGGGGAAATAGTGTCCATATAAAGAGAATGTCCCCAAAGTTTAAAGGGCCAGGCGGGAGAAGGGCCAGAATAGGGTGGGCAATAGAGATAAATTCAGATATGTGACAAGGGGCCAGATTATATGTGGGCCATTGAAAGACCTTTGAGTTTAAATCTAAATAAGATGGTGTATTAGTCAACTTGAGCTGCCATACCAAAATGCCGTGGACTGGGTGGCTTAAGAGAGAGGGAGAGAGAAAGAGGGATTGGATCTGGTGTCTCTCTTCTGATACGACACTAGTCCTTTGGATTAGGGCCCCATCCTTATGACCTCATTTAACCTAGTTACCTCTCAAAGGCCATATCTCCAAATACAGTCACATTAGGGGTTAGGGCTTCAACATAGGAATTTTAGGGGAACAGAATTCAATTCATAGCAGATGGGAAGACATTTGAGAGTTCTGAGCAGACCAATAACGTAATCTCAATGACCACCTTGTTGAGAATGGACTGTAGGATTAAGGGCAGGAGCAGAGGAACCAGTTAGGAAATGGTTGCGCTAGTTCAGCCAAAAGATGATAGTGGCTGGAACCCAGGTGATAGCTACTGAACCAAGCTTATTACAGCTTTGGGCATTCTCATAGGCTGTTCCCTGGATTGCTTATATGTACATAGTATCTTATGAATGTCAGAGCTCTTGTACATATATTTTCTCAGGCAAGCACCATGCCTCTCCTGTGAGGCAAGCACAGTATTGTGAGACTGGAGTTTTGAATGAGACTAATTCTGGAGCACCTTCCTGGGTGTGTATTTCCCTATGTGCGTTCAATCCCTGAGAATCGCAAACGTGCCTACCTTGTATAGTGTTGTGAAGATTAAATGAAACATTCTCTGTTAAATGTTTAGTAGAGTGGCACACTAGTAAGTAATAAATACTAGTTGTCATTATGCTTGTCATTTAATAGATAATGAAATTAAGAGTCAGAAAAGTCCATTGGTTTGTCCAGTTACCTGGCTAGTAATGAGAAGAAACACAGCTAGAATCCAGTTCTTATTGTTTCTCATACAGTCTGCTTTCCATTATATTTTGTAGCTGAAGGAGTTCCATTTTAAACCAGAGTATAGTTTAAGTTATAGAAGGTAGTAAAAGTTTCTTTTAAAATACTCTTCAATTTGAACTTTGCAGTATTCCATCCTGACCCACATTCCTTCCTTCTGATGGCATTTCCCCATGTATCTAATTCTTCATAAAGTTTAGCTTTGTTTCCTTAAAGTAGTCCAAGAGTTTGAACCTCCTTTGAATTATCAAATAATTCCTTCTCTGGAAATTGCTTAATTTCTATTGTTTTCTCGACTGTTCACTGTTTACTGTTTACACTCGGAATTAAAATTCTGATTCTGTGAGTGTTAAATTAAGACTTTAAGGAGATATCTGCTTCCCCCATAGAGAAGTTCAAATGGTCCTTCAGAATCCCTTTCAATTCAATCTGGTAGAAAAATTTTTAATTCATTTGTTTAAGAAAATTTTACTTGATATGTACTGTATGCCTGGGACTAAGCTAGACATTAGCAATAGAGTGGTCAATAAGCCAGGCATGGTCCTCGTCCAGATGGAGTCTACACTCAAATAGGGAAATGAACAAGAGATGAAATAATTACATTATAATTTTAATTATGAAGGAAATAAGCAGAGCGATGATAAAGCAGAAATTGTTCCATTTTAGTCCAGTTCTTTCTTCAACTACTCCCCATTTTTCCTCTTCTCCTAAGATAATTTTTTTTATCAGAGAAACTCGTTCTTTTAAGTTTTTTGCTCAAGTCATCCATATGAAGTTGTTTAATACAGGACAAATAACGTGAGTCATTGTTAATAGTTAGACAGTCAAAATTTGGCTGACATTTATGTTGACATGCACAAAACTTTAACCTAGGTCACATTAGGGGCACTAAGCTAGAAGAGTATCATTTTAATAGCAACACAGTAATAACTAGTTGAGAAGAGATATTTGTGTACTTTACAAATGATATCAGTCATTGCATTTAATTTTTTACTTTCCTTTGTTCCTAAAACAGATACTCATTGCAGAAAAGTGTTGATGCTCTTATTTTTGCCATACAAAATTTATGTTTAAAGATGTATATGATAAAGAATGATGATTAGTAACTTGTTTTAAAATTACCTTTGGATAAGGTAAAGGAAAATGCCTTCCAGAAGATCATGTGAGTTCCTCCCTATCTCTTTTAGGCCAAGTAATTATATTCCATCATGCAATTTTTTTTTTTTTTTTGGTTCGAGGGACAGAGTAAAGATAAAAGACAGCCATAGAAATAACAGCCTACTTCACAGCTGACTGAAGCAGGTGTTAGAAATGCAGATGAAGCATGTTGACTAAAGACTATACAAATTTGAAGTGAAAATGCCACTGGTCTGCATGCAGCGTTCTGCACATACGAAGTTTCAGGCAGTTCAATTATTCATTGTATTGTGTGAACTAGTTTCAGGAGTTAGGGAAAAGGTGCCTTTTACATTTAAACTGTTTCTTCCCCTTCTTCCTTTTATCTGTACTTGACAAGCAAAATGAACTTCATTTTGTAAGTTTTATTCCAGCAAGTGACTTACATCTCTATGTGTAAAAGAAAAAATACACCCAGGAACAGATAACTCACAGGTTTAAGGGACGATATAAAACAGTAGAAACTGGAAATTGTTTTTCTTTCTCATTTTTGTTATAATGAAAGCCACTAAAGATAAATAAATGCGAAAGTAGCTTTCTAATTGTCATTACCATCAACCTCACCATGAAATATTTCTCAAGTCCCTGTGTGTGCATTATTCCGTGCTGGGTAAGAAGATTTAAAAAAAAAATAAGCCATTTGTTCTATAATCTTATAATTAAGACTCCTTTTTTTTAAAAGGTAGAACTGAGGTATTTTTAAACATTTAATATGTAATTTTAAAGCACACTTACATTTTAAGGGAAATATCACAATTCCTGGAATTATTTCTACTCTCATTTTGGCTCATTTTGCGTTTTGGTCTCAAAGGCTGGTTAACCATGCTACAGGTTACCATACTGGTACCTAGAGACTGATACTAGTGTCAAAACACCTGCTTTTGGTGAACTTAGAGCACTTCAGGACACCCAAAGAGGTTTTATGTATGTCAAGGAGAAAAACATAAACACCTCATTTTAAAGGTGAAGAAACTAGGAACAAGATACGCTTTTGTTTCTTTCCTTCTGTCTCTCTCCTTTCCTCCCTCCCTCCCTTCCTTCCTTCCTTCCTTTCTTCCTCGGTTGAGACTCAAAGTTTTGGAACTGCTAAGATTTTGACTCTGTGTAAATGTATAGGTTTAAATTATCTTTCTTTTGGCTCTGAAGACAAAAAGCTTCAGCATCTATGCTTTGTGGCCTCGTGGTAGCAAGACGGCTGCTGCAGCTTCAGGCATTGTGTGTTGTTCAAGGTAGGATGGAAGTGGGGAGGCATTGCTGGGAAGCTTTCTTCTCATCTCTGTCCTTTTAATAAGTAAGAACAAACATTCCCAAGAGGCTCTCAGCAGACTTGCTCTAATCTTTCATTGGTCAGAGCTCAATCACAGGGTTACTGCTAGCTCTAAGGAAAGAAGACAGGTAGGGTATCAAAGGGAGCAGAGTTTGGCTTAGAACTATGCTTCTTGACCCCTTCCTTTCATGACACATCCTAGGGGTAAAAAGACCGTTCCTGCGGCTCTAGGTCCTGCACTTTTGCCCTGAGGGTTAAAGGGAGTCAAAACTTGGCTATCTGTGGTACATTTAAGACTCATATTGGTTGGAAATGACTAGTTTAACCTAGTAATGAGTCACATCCTAGATTAGACGTATTGTTGCTGTAAAGAAAACAGGGTTCTATTAGCATATAAGAAGATGAAGTGGCTTTTAGGTAACCAATCAATAGAGTCTGGCACAGTAGCTGTTTCCTTAAATAAGTTACATTTGATCTTGGAATATGTTATGTTTGGATTCGAATAAATGTGTATCTGTTACTCTCGGGAGTTACTTTTTTCCCCCCTTTAATAGTGAAACTATTATATACTGTGAAGGAAGCTTGTAGCTGTAAAGTTGACTTCTTTTTTTCAGGTATACTTTCAGCGTCACTTGCGGTAATATGACTTCTGCATACGTTGAGTTATGCTGGCAGTTGTAAAGAGAAAGTGAGGGGTGGGAAAGGGCCCATCACCAAAGTGAACCAGGTTTATACATGAGAGACCGGAAGTGCATCGTAAGGAAAGATCCTAGGAACCAGGCAGATCGGTGGTAGCTAGCTGCTTACACGTCAAACTGCAACGGCTGCTCTGGCAGATCCTTAGGTCTCCAGTGTAGTCAGTTCGGATGCTCCTTGGAAGTCGGCTGTAGCTGAGAGTGGAGATCAGGTAGAAGCTGCATCAGAAGTGAGTTTCAGGGGTTGACAAGGCTTTACTCTGCAAAGCACTGATGAAGAGCTTATGGATGAGGTGAGACTTATGGTGAAGCGTTAATTCTTCTATGCTCCAAAATAAATAGATGGAGTACCTAAGGTAGAGACAGATTAGTTTGTATATTAGGTATTTCGTGATAGTTTTAAAAACCAAATTTCCTCTAGAGCAAGAGTTTCTCAGCCTGAAGGCTTGGAGTCCTAGTACGTTCTGAAAATTTATATTCAAAATTTATTCTGTAATTGTATATGGATTTTTATAGAGAGCAAGGCCATAGCTTTCATCAGATTTTCAAAGATTAAAAACAGAGAATCCGTTGAATGCTTAAATAACCCAGACTTGAAGCAGTTTTCCAGGTCTCATTAGAGTTATTTTAAGAGAACTGCAGCTTCTAATTGTTCTATGACCTGATAATCTGTTTAAACAGTAATTTCTCTTTGATGTATATGGTGCTTTACAGTATGTGCAGTAGATGGCATAAGTGGTTTTATGGAAAAGATATGTTTTTCTGTAAAATATTCATCAGTCCTGAGTCCACGAAATGCAGTTTTTCTCTTGAGGAAGATAAAATATATTGCATGAGGTGACCAAAATTAGGCAGTGTTTTTGTAAGTGATATTGCAAAGGAACCGTAAAACTCTTTCTTGTACCTTCAAGATTATGTAGAGTTAAGGGTAAATTAGTTATAATAGTCAAATGCTTAACTATTTGAATACCCAATGTATTTGGATATTTACCTACTTAGACTTTTAATCATAGCAAAATAGTGGTAGATGATGGATAGGAAGGTAGACAGATAGAAAGATAGATAGATATAAAAAAGAACTATTTTTCTCTATTATAAAACAATTCTCAGTTCTTCGTTGCCTTCAAAGTTACTCCCATCCTTTAGATGCGTGTGTTAAATAATATCCCCCCTGTGGACGAAGCTGACAGCATTTTGCAAATTGATTTTCTATCTGTAATATTCTAACCATATCTCAAACCTCCTTAAAGCCCTTTTCATCATTTCTCTGACTCCATTATTTATGGCAGCATCTCAAAATTTAGTTTTCCCTGTAAATTTCATTATTGTGGTTACCAATTCATTATAAAATGATCAGAGGAGTAGGAGAGGGGGAAGAGGAATTGACATATGAGGACAAAGTGAAAGATTAGGGCTCTTTGGCCTGGAAAGTAGAAATCTATCAAATCATGAATGGCATGGGTAGGGTGAACATGAATCAAGATGCTAGATCTGGAAACAGAAAGATGGAAGGACATTCTTGAAACTCTCTTGAAATATAAGAAGTGGAGCTACTTAACAGGGACAGAAAAGTAATTTTTAAAAGCTTTGGGTGAATTTATTTTCAAACCAAAGAGAAATTAAGATGTAGCAAATCTTCCTGTAAACTCTGAACATATCCTAAGTAATTGTAAATGTTATGATGCTAAACAAGGCCTCCTATTTTTTTTTTATCATGTTCTCTGGGACATCCTTTAGAAACAGAATTTTGTGTTGATTAGGCAAGAGGAGGTCAAATCTGACCTAGAAAGAAGGATGTGGTCCTATGTTCTTTTCATATGCATTTGGCAAACGAGATTGGTGATAGCCCAAACCACTGCAACGTACATCAGTGAAGACTACATCTTCAGTTTATTCTGACAGTGATATGTCGACGAATTCATTCTCCGTAAAGAAAGTGCTTTCAGTATCCGAAGTTCACCATAACAAAGGGGCAAGATATACACAAGGATGTTTTTATCTTTAATATATAAACAATTCTTATAGATAAAGAAGAAACAAATACATATCCCAGGAGAAAAATGAGCAAAGATATTTAACTGGCCATTCACAGAGGAACAACTATGGATGAGCAATAAACCTATGAAAAGATGAACAACCGCACTGCCAGTCAGATCAGTGCAAATAAAAAATATTTTCCATCTATAAAATTGGCAGAGTTGAACAAGATTGACAGGACCTATTATTGGTAAGAAGGGAAAGACTTAGAAATACACACTGGTGGTAGGTGTGTACGTATATACAATCTTTCTAGATGGTAGTTTCACAGTGTGAAGCAAAATCGAAAACACTTAAAATAATAACAGCAATAATAATAGCATCTCTCAAAGCTACCCTGAACTTGGAGCTGTGCTAAACATTTAGCATGTATTATATTTTTTCTCACAATAATTATTATTACTTGTATATTATAAATGAGGAAACCAGAACTTAAAGAGTTTGAGTTCCCCCTTCCCCCAGAGTGATATAGCTGTTAAGTGATGAAGACTAGATTTGAACTTATATCTTTCTAACTCCAGATTCCACAGTGATAACCACTATGTAGTTCAGCCTGCTCTTGGTGGGTCAGTTCCAGTGCTAGGAATTTATATCAAAGAGACAATCATCAGGACTTCCCTGCCGGTTCAATGATTAAGACTTTGCCTTCCAGTTCAGGGGGTGCGGGTTTGATCCCCAGTTGGGGAGCTAAGCTCCCACATGCCTCATGGCCAAAAAACCAAAACATAAAACAGAAGCGATATTGTAACAAATTCAATAAAGACTTAAAAAAAATGGTCTACATCAAAAAGAAATCTTAAAAAAAAAAAAGAGACGATCATCAATGCCCAAGTTGTATGTACAAGAATGTTACATACCTTCATATTTAGGTGAGAAGTATACATGCACCTACATGAAATGTAGCTTGGGCATATTCAAGGCAGTTAATGGGAACTGAGACCACTGAAGAAACTTGGGAACCTAAAAGGTGCCCCCTCAGTCAGAGGGTTACTGGAAAAAAACCTACTCATTGGCCAAGATAAGTGATAGTGTTGTCCTAGGCTGGGAGTTTGAATGGAAGAAAAGGAATCTCCTGTGAACAATGGAAACTCAAAGCCTGTTCTACAGGTGGTTGTGGAGTAGGAACTTATACTATTTTTATGGGTCCAGAAACTCCAAGTCTAGAAATTAATCTAAAAACTAATTTCAGACAGGAGTTCCAAAAAGAGAGAATTTTTTAGAATTAGAAGATATGAATCCCTACATTGAAGAAGTTCACCAGGTCCCAAGTAGGATGAGTATAAATGAGTCAGAATAAAAGTTCAATACAACACAGACTACTACGACTGAAACTACTACTAATAGTACTAGCAAACACTAACATAGTGGCCACTTTGTGCTGGGTAATCATCTAAGTGCTTTATATACATATTAACTCACTTATTTATGGATAGTAACTCACAATTTTTCCTATTTTATTGAAGAGGAAAATAAGGCACAAAGAAGTTACTGAATTTTCTTAAAGGCACTCAGCTACGTGGTGGCCAAACGGGATTTGAACCCGTATAATCTGGCTCCCAAGTTTGTGCTCTTAACCACCGCACACAGTGCTCAAGGAGAAAATCTTCAAAACAACCGGAGAGAAAAGACAACTTTGTAAAGCAACAACAACTAGTCTGGCAGCTGACTTCTCTAAAGCAGTAAGAGAGGACAAAATAAAATGGAATATCTTCAAGTGCTGTGGGAAAATGGCCACCTCCCTGCCCCTGAAGATTATTGACAATCATTCAAGAGTGAGGCTGAGTTCTTCTTCCTGTCCTCCTCCTATTTCTCTTCCTTTCCTCGTCATTTCTTTAAAAAATAATTTGGGTTCCCTTCCCTCCTCTTGAGGCAGCTGGGGTTAGGGTGCCTTCAGGTCCAGGGCTGAGGAGGCAGCCAGGACCAAGAGGGCTGGTCAGTGCTCAAGCTGAGGAGGCGACTGGGGCTGGGTTTTGGGTGGAGGTAAGACTGAAGGGGCTGCCGGGGCTGAGAGGGCCAGGATAGCCATTGTATGTAGGAGGTATGACTAAATTGAGGGTAATTAGTGCTAAAAATGTGTGATCTCACTTTTATGTGGAATTTAAAAAATAAAACAAACTAGTGAATATAACAAAAAACAAGCAGACTCACAGACCTAGAGAAGAAACTAGTGGTTCCATTGGGGAGAGGGGATGGGGAAGGAGCAAGGTAGGGGTAGAGGATTAAGAGGTACAAACTACTGTGTATAAAATAAGCTACAAGGATGTACGACACAGGGAATATAGCCGGTATTTTGTAGTAACTATTAATAGATTATAACCTTTAAAAATTGTGAATCGCTATACGGCACACCTGTAACTTATGTAATATTGTACCTCAACTATATTTCAATAAAAAAAACTTTAAAAAATGATGAGGCCATGTCAGAAGTTATACAGGAGCCAACTTGAAAGGACATGCACTGGTCAAATTTGGAATTATTTGAGCATCAAAATAAATAATGATTGTAAAAGATTATACTCCACCGAATAAAATAGGAACCCAGGAGTCCATACTAATATCAATAAATAACCGAATAAACAAATCAATGGGGAGAATTCCAGGCTATAAACATAGAAAGAATGATGGAGTTAGGATATCGCCATTTGGCAACTACTGTAGAAGTAATACGCGTAATTGATTCAGGCATGAATCATCCATGGAGGTTAAAACTAGCTCTTGAAAGTTAATGAAGGAACAGGGTGGTAGTATTCTCAAAGTATTTTAATTAAAAAGGGGGAAACAGTAACTTCACTGAGGAGAAACCTAGAAGATAACCACCTTTAAACCAAATGAGCAAAGTGAACATCCCCGGTAGTGGGGCAAATGAACATCATTGCCGCCGAATGTGGTACATTAAGAAGAGTATAGCGTCACTTCTGAGGCATTCCTGTCAAAAGGCATCACCTGAATTTAATCATGAGAATGACACAGAGAAACCCAAATAGGGGGACACTCTGCGAGATAAATGGCTTGTACTCTTCAAAAATACCAAGGTTATAAAAAGCATGGAAAGATTAAGGAATTGTTCTAGATAAAGAGACATGACAACTAAGTGCAAAATATGACTCTAGATTGGGACAGTTGGGTGAAGTTTGATGGGACTGGATTGATGGTAGATGGTGGTATCATTATCAAGATAATTTCCTGATTTAGCAGGTTTTACTGTGGTTGTATATGGGAGTGCCCTTGTCTTTTAGGAAATACGCTCTGAAGTGTTAATGGTGTTATCACGTCTGCAACTTACACTCAGTTGGTTCTGAAGATAATGATTGTGTGTGTGCGTGTGTGTGTGTGTGTGCTCGAGTGTGTATGCCTGTTCATACCTCTTTTGTGGTGGTTGTGTAGATGTAAATTTTTATTTCATTCTAAACAGGTCTGCATGCTATGTAACCCTTTAACCCGGTTTCTAAAAATGTCTCATGAAGTTTCTATTGATCTAGTTTTGAGCTTAGTTGACCTTTGCAATCTCAACAAAAAATACTGATTCAGAGTACCCCAAATCACAAATTTATTACATTTATACACTTTTTACTTATTATTTTCACATAGTTTCTTTCTATTTATTTGCTTTGTATTTTTTGTTTCTAATTTTTTATTTAGATATAGTTGATGTACGATAGTATATAAGTTCATAATTTCTCATTAGTTTAATATATTTTAAACATATGCAATCCACTCCTTGGTGTTTTATAATGAGAAAATAATGGTATTTAGAGTCGGAAAGACTTGGTTTTACACCCCATTTCTGCTTCTATCTAGCTGTTTGAATGTGGGCAAAATTCTCATGGTTTTTTTTTTGGTTCACAGTTTCCTCATCCATAGGCAACTCAGGATTGTTGTCAGGAACAAATGTGGAAACATGAAAAGCCTAAGCAGAGTTGCTGGCATGTAAGAGACATGCAGTAAGCATTGCCTTTCCTCACTTCATTCTTCCTCCTCTCACCAAAATCATCCACACAAGCCTCCTGGGCATAGGGAAGTGCAAAGCTTATTAATAAGGGACCATAGGAAAGGGCTCTGTCCCTGCCCTTTTGTTCATATTTGGCTTCTCTCCTTGTAGCTGATTCTTGCCTTATTTCTGTAATTAAGTCATCCATCATCATCCAGAAGATGAACCAAGCCAGATGGTGATCACAGTTTGCAGGGGAGGAAGGGAGTAGAGCACAGAGAGGACGAGAGGATTGCTGGAGTGGGTTACTGGGGACCAGCAGCCAGTGTCAGTGAGGAGGATTGGATAGAGCAGAGCAGGTCTTTCCAACCTGGAGACTGTTATCTCTGCTGTTACAGCAGCTAACAATCTCTAAGAAAAATACTGATTGATCATGGCCGAATGACTATCTGATTCTCCTCTCTGACTCCTTACTCAGCAAGCAAAATTTAGCTGTTCTGAGTCTTGAAGCCATTCAGTGTTTGCAGTTTCTTCCCTTTCATTGATGGTTTCCATTTTTCCTTTGTTCTTTTTGGGGTGTTTTCCTTATTGCTAGCCTTCTTTACACTTTTATATGTAAATATATATTCCCTAAATGTCCACATACATTTTATGCCATCTTTATTACATGTTAGTTCATTTCTATTTCCTTCGTATTCTTCCTCTTCTTTTAATATCTGTGGGGTCGGGGGTGCGGTAACTGGGCGAAGGTGGTCGAAAGGCACAAACGTTCAGTTGAAAAATCTAAAGAAAAAATATGTATCTGCAAGGTCAGATATATATATAATAAATGTTGTATGTGCGATGAATAGGAGCTCTTGTTGACAGCCTGTCCGTTCATCTGCCATCAGATGTGAAGTACAGTAAGTCCAGTGGGACCTGAAGCCTAGCCTTCTTTTTTTGGAACCAAATTCTAGGGTTAGGGTTCTGCTGCCTGGCAAGAGCTCAAGTGCTGAAATTCCAAGACCATATCCTTTTTTTTTTAATTAAAAAGATTTTTAAATTGAAGCAGGGTTGATTTACAATGTCTTGTTGGTTTCAGGTGTACAGCAAGGCGATCCAGTTATATGCATATGTGTATATCATCATAGTTTTGATTTCAAGCCCATGTCCTTAGTTCTATTCTGACTCCTACCACATTGCACATCTTGCATCTAGATGTTTCACAAGTATTTATTGTATCAGTGACTCAGTAAATAACTCAAGATCCTGCTTTCCATCCCATATATTTATACTGAGCCTAGAAACCAGAGTAGGATTGAGTGTGGGCCTCTACTGGACCGTGCTCTTATAACACCTTCCATGTTCCCTCCAGCCACTGCCCCATTTCACTGCTCAACTTCCAAGCAAGCAAAATTTGAAATAGCTGTCCCAATCTTTACTTCTTACAGCACTGCCTCTCCTCAGTTGACTCTAATCAAGCCTCCCTAGCACTCTACTTAGAACTTGACTCTGCTCTTGTCAAGGTCACCAGTGACCTCCATCTTGCCAAAGCCACTGGTGGCTTCTCTGTCCTTGTTTTACCCAAATACTTGGCACTACTAGACACAGTCAGTCATTTTCTCCTTGAAACATGTTTTCCTCTTTCTTCATTTCCATGCTACCTCCTTCTCCTGAGGTTCCTACTGCACCTCTTCAGTATCCTATGTGGGTTCTCTGCTGTGCTTAACTTCTGTAAATGTTAGATTGTGTCAGGATTTGGTGGCAAGTCCTGGTCTTTTCTTAGTCTACAGTAACTCCCTAGGAAAGATCATCCAATCTCATGGATTTATGGAACATCAAAATGCATCTGCTACCAAATTGATGTCTTCAGCTCCAACTTCTCCCCCAAATGCCAGACTCATACATCAAGATGCCTATTTGATGTCTCATTTTGGATATCTAATAAGCATCTCAAGCTTACCATATGCAAAATAGAATTCTTGATCACACCCCCCCCATCCTTAAACTGCTTCTGCCTTAATCTATCTCATTTCAGTTAATGGCTCTACCCATTACTTGGATTTAAGAGTTTTCCTAGATTTCTCTCTTTTCAGCATTTCCCCCTCCCCGTATCTAAGTCATCAGCAAATCCTATTGGGTCTACCTTCAAAATACATTTTGAGTTCATCATCTTCTCTTCATCTTCACTGTCACTACCCAAATGCAAGATGCCATCAACTCTTGCCTGTTATGCAACAATTATGCCCTAATTTGTCCCCCTGCTTCTATTCTGATCCCCCTAAAATTCTGATTTCACATATCAGCTAAAGTAACCTTTTCAGAATGTAAAACTCTTGTTGTGTCACCATACTCCCTCCCAGCTCTTCCCTGGTTTTAAGACACCTCTGGTGTCTTCTGTTGCCCTTAGGATAAAATCTAGACTCCTTATCCCAACCAATAAGGTCCTGTTACCTAGCCCTGCCTTCCTCCTTGGCCCTACCTTATACCACACCCCATACTCAGCACACTTCAGCAACACAAAGTTTCTCTCCCCAAACACACCAAGCCCGTTTCTTCCTTAGGGCCTTTGTACTAGCCACCCCCTCTGTCTGGAACATTCTTTCCTCCAGTCTTCACTGGATTGGCTCGTTCTCGTCATGCAGGTGTCAACTCAAATGGCACCTCCTCACTGACCTTCCCTGAGTGCTTCCCCAGCACTTTCTATCACATCAACCTGTTTTATTTTCTTCAAAGCCGTTATTATTATCCAAGTTATCTTGTTCATTTATCTGCTGTATGTCAATCCCCGCTAGAGTGTAAACTCCGAGAGAGGAGTGTCCTTGTCTGCCCTTTTCATCCCAATACTCCTGCTGTTTATATAGTGCCTGGCACCTATACTGTGCTAAATAGCTATAGAATAAATTAACCATTTTCCAGGGCTCAGAGTAGAACAAAAAGCCTGGGAATTTTCAAGTCTTACCAGTTAGCAGTCTGTCTGTGTTACGTATTCACAGGTAAGCTTTCACTTTTCCCACCTTGCTATTTTTTCTCTCCCTTCTTTTCTCTTCTTCAGGGTGGACTTGTCTTTGTTTCCATCTCTAAACAGGCTTTCCAAGGCCACATTTCATCCTTCTGGTCTTTTGACATCACTCAGAGATTTGTTTGTGAAGGAAAGTAAGTCCAGCTTGCAGTGGTCCATAAAGCTGTTTCTTATTACACCAAATTAAAGGACTTCCTGATCACTGGTCCAAGGCTTGTCTACTTTTCTTAAAACAAATGTTCCACTGTTGTTACAGTATAATTGCGTATAGATTCTCCTTTGGAGTTTCTGATTTTCTTGATCTTCATCTGTCTTCTTTGACTTCTTTTGTGATGAAGAATCTTTTTGATACTCCTTCTCTTACTATACTGAAACTAGAAAGATAACCAAATATTTAAGCTGTAGTGGATGTCACACATTCATTGTGTGTATGTATAAGTGTATGTAACTATTACCAGTTTTTACATAGCTTGTTCTACCTTGATATTTCATTGCTGAATAAATATGAAATTGTAGGACACTGACTTATGTAAAGAGATTTATCTATTTTTTTTTTACAGTACAGAATCTTTTTCCTTTTTTGATTGAGAGGGTCCAGTAGAAGAGTTCTACTGTTTCTCAGGCATTTGTACATGTCCACACATTTCCACATATTTTCAGAAATCTCAAGGTGTTCTGATTACATGATGTTGCAGACAATGCCAATGCTCTATTGTTAACACTTTGAACACTTGTGCATTATATACATCTGCACTGCCTGAAGAGCTCACTGTGCTTTACAGCTCTACCTCTTAAACTCTGGTCCCCAGAGCCTCTGCCCAAAATGAACAACTCCTTTTGCTACTGCTTTATCCAGTTTTTTTCTTTCAGCTTTAGTTTCTACTCTGGTTTGTATTGTTAAATCATACGCCCGAAAATTCTTAAAGGTGTTTCTTCTGCTGTCCTATCTTGATGCTACCCCAGATCTACTCACTGTACAGTGATTACATCCTTGGGTATCCTGCTGCAATCTTTTATTTGTTCTTGAACAACCCACAGACTTACGTCTCAACACCATGTCAGCATAAGAGGATGGGCCAAACTGAAGAACTTCTGTTTTACAGTCTCACTTTGAGACTCGATGTTCAGGAGTGATGTTAGCGAAAAGCCCCATTAAGCAGGGTGTGAAGGAAAGCTCAAGCTGTCCCACTGCTAAAAATCCCAGCCTGCTGTGCACGTTCTTCCTGACGTAGACTAAAACATAATCATGGGGGAGGGAGGGAGATGCAAGAGGGAGGAGATATGGGAACATATGTATATGTATAACTGATTCACTTTGTTATAAGGCAGAAACTAACACACCATTGTAAAGCAGTTATACTCCAATAAAGATGTTTAAAAAAAAAAAAAACATAGTCATGGGGTTTGTTTGTTTTTTTTTTCAAGCTAAAGTTCCCACAGCAAAAGCAGAAAAGTTACCTGTGATCAATTGTGTATATTTGGGGGGTTGTGTTTTGAAGCAGCTCTGTCTTATCCTGAAAATTCCTGGATGACTTTATTGTTGCTGGAACTTAGTTGTTAAGTTGGAAGAAATTCCCAGATGTCTGAAAACTTTTCTGACATGATTTTAGTTGACAAATAGTGTATAGGTGGCCTGCTTTTTAAATGAGCATTATTTAATCCACATTAAACCATCTTTTGGTTCTTACAACTGTCTTAACTTTATTAAAGTCAAAAATAATGTTTAGAGAGGGTAAAATCGTAAATATGATTCATAAATACTTTAAAAAAAACAACAAATAGCGCTCCTAGTTGAACGTAAATCTCACTTAGAACTGTAGTTTATCTTTGAAAGAAAAAGTTCTGGGACTGAGGATAAGCAGTTTTAGAAAAGAAATCAAATATTATGGAATTTGAAAATCTAATTTGGCATATATTAGATTAATGCCCTGTAAAACCCTAAAGTCTGAATTGAGTTTACAGAGGGTTTGACTTAATTCTGTTATTTCTTTTGCTCTTTTTTCCTTTGTTATGTATGTATAAATCTTGGTGACTTTTCCTTTTATGGGTTTAAACATTTAGTACTGAATTCTAAAGCGGCAGGTCCCTCCCTGCTTTTTATTCTCAGTGAACTTTTGAGGAGGTAGTGGACAGGAATTTGTGTGTGTGTGTGAAATTACTTTTTCTATGAATCTATGCATAATCCCACAATTTCACCAATGTACACATTTTTTGCTTGCAAATAAGAAGGGATTAAAAAATTTGGTATGTAAAAAGCAAGGTTGATAAAGACCTTTTCATACATTTGTGTCCTAATATGTTTTTATTTTTTAAAAATATGCTGCAGCTGATTGAACTAAATTTGATTTTGACTTGTGCCACACAACTATAATTCCTTCAAAAGCATGTCAATGTGCAGTATATTTAAGGTACTGTCAGCAACAATTCCTTCTTTATTTAGAGTAATGTAATCTGAAACTATCAACCTTTTCTACTTTCATGAGCTTTTGACTTTCACACCACAATGCATGAAATAATGCATTTTATTTAAAGCTTTCGCTAAAATGTCCGTCACTGGAGGGAAAATTTTTATTTAAATATGCCCCCTCCATTGAAATAGGCTTTTCTACCATTGTCTGGGTGTCTTCCAATATTCTAAGCCCTTTGGATTACTTTGGATTAATTAGTCATCTCTTTATTTATAATAAAACAACATAATGATCCCCTATTGTGGCCAAAGAATTGGACTAAGCAGGGTGATTAAACTGGAGAATAGAACATCAAATGATACCAGAGTCTAGTTACCTTATCAATTTTCTTCAGATAGAAATGATTAAGCAACCTGTTGGATAGTAGATCCAGACTAGAGAGACGAAAGTATAATTAATATTGGAAGGATGTAAAGGGGGGAAAAAACCCTGTAAATTGACCTATAATGAGAATAATCCGTGATGCACAGCAAAGAGAATGATCAGTGCCTGGAATTCAGTGCCAGCTTGGCTTACATTTATGAGAATATCTTATTCATTTTTATGAATATTAAGTTCTATAAAGTCCAAATTGAGCAAAGGAAAACAAATGACATATATGGGTATCTACAGGTACGGGGTGGGGGGAGCCCAGGGGATAGAAAATGCATTGAAATATTGAATAATCAAAGTAGAAACACTAGTCTAACAAGATAGTCGTGCCATCCATACACACATTGTTTTGGTTTTTTACTTATGTTATAACATTTTATCAAGTTATAACCTCATCTCTGATGTTATTATATGTTGGAGCAAATGTATATTAGCACCTGTCTCTACTGCACGCACAGACAGCCATGTTCATTTACTTGTGAAGTGAATTGTTCTATCGATTATGTGCATCCATTATGACAAGTGCTTAGGGGAAGCAGGGCAGATTTTATTCAGGTGAAAAACCTATCTTGAAAGAGCTTCTACTTTAAAAGGGGAGACATGTACACATAAGTATATGAAAAGCAAGATAGTAGAAACTGTGTGCTTTAACAGGGAAGCATATAACTGAGGGACAGGTACCATGGTAACAAGGAGTAAGAGCTCAGAGATTTAGGAGGGAAGATAGAAATATTCAGGGAAGGCTCCATGGAAGAAGTAGAGCTGTTGATCAGAGAACAGTACTAAGCAATTCTGATAGCTGAAAAAAGTTCATGTATGTCTATTAAGGCATGTGTTTTGAAAATTACAGATAATTCATTTTATACTCATAAGAATGAGAATATGAAGGAATGTGATCCCACAGATACATGAATGGAAAAAGGATTTAGAAGGGAGATGTCTTTGCATCTTTCCCAGGTCCTCCATATTTTCATTTGCTCATGTGGTTCATATTTAGTGTATGTGTACATGGTGGGCTCTGCAGGCTGTCTAAGTAGGTACATTGCTAAAGATATAGTGACAGACTTTTGTCTCAGTGTCCTCATATAAGTGCTGATCTAGTATAATTAGCCTTTATAATATGTGATTTAAGGTATAATATTTGTACTCCTTGAAAATTTTTTCATGGCAAGCTGCCTCATGCCTTTGGCCATGCAGTAATCATTAACCACTTTGTTACAGAAAGGTAGAAAGGAAAATTATGAAGCAAGACCTATTTATTTTGTTTTTCAGTTGCAGCACTGGTAGATAAAAGATTTAATGAGGAGGGCGGAGTCAAGATGGCAGACTAGGAGGATGAGGAATTTGCATCTCCGCACAACTAGTGCACCTACCAGGCACCGGTGGGGAACCACAGACACCTAAGGGATGGGAGGACTTCCCAGCGACCAGTTGTTTCAATTATATTTTTACCTATCCTAGTATATTCTTTATCTTTCTAATTTTATTTTCTTCTTTATTCTTTGATATTGTACTGCTCCCTTTTTTCTTTCCTTTTTTTGCCACACCACGCAGCTTGCAGATCTTGGTTCCCAGGTTGGAAGTCAGGCCTGAGCTCCTGTGGTGGGAGCAACGAGTCTAAACTGCTGGACTAACAGAGAACCTCAGACCTCAGAGAATATTAATCAGAGTGGGGCCTCGCAGAGGTCCTCATCTCAGCACACAGACCTGGCTCTATCCAACTGCCTGGAAACTCCAGTGCTGGACGCCTCAGGCCTAACAACATATAAGACAGGAATACAGCCCCACCGATCAAAAAGAAAAAATGAAATGACAAAAAAATATGTTACAGATGAAGGAGCACCTACAAGACCAAATAAATGAAGATGAAATAGGCAACCTACCTGAAAAAGAATTCAGAGTAATGATAGTAAAGGTGATCCAAAATCTTGGAAACAGAATGGGGAAAATACAAGAAACATTTAACAAGGATCTAGAAGAACTAAAGAGTAACCAGACAGTGATGAACAACACAATAACTGAAATTTAAAATACTGTAGAAAGAATCAATAGCAGAATAACTGAGGCAGAAGAACGGATGAGTGCGCTGGAAGATAAAATGGTGGAAATAACTTCCAGGGAGCAGAATAAAGAAAAAAGAATGAAAAGAGTTGAGGACAGTCTCAGAGACCTCTGGGACAACATTAAACACACCAGCATTTGAATTATAGGGGTCCCAGAAGAAGAAGAGAAAAAGAAAGGGTATAAGAAAATATTTGAAGAGATTATAGATGAAAACTTCCCTAACATGGGAAAGGAAATAGTCAGTCAAGTCCAGGAAGTGCAAAGAGTCTCATACAGGATAAAACCAAAGAGAAACATGCCAAGACACATATTAATCAAACTATCAAAAATTAAATAAAGAAAAATTACTGAAAGCAGCAAGGGAAAAGCAATAAATAACATACAATGGAATCCCCATAAGGTTAACAGCTGATCTTTCAGGAGAAACTCTGCAAGCCAGAGGGAGTAGCAGGACATATTTAAAGTGATGAAAGGGAAAAACCTACAACCAAGATTATTCTACCCAGAAAGGATCTCATTCAGATTCTATGGAGAAATGAAAATCTTTACAGGCAAGCAAAAGTTAAGAGAATTCAGCACCACCAAACCAGCTTTACAACAAATGCTAAAGGAACTTCTCTAGGCAGAAAACATAAGAGAAGGAAAAGACCTACAATAACAAGCCCCAAATAATTAAGAAAATGGTAAGAGGAACATACATATTGATAATTACCTTAAATGTAAATGGATTAAATACTCCCACCAAAAGACATAGACTGGCTGAATGGATACAAAAACAAGACCTGTATATATGCTGTCTACAAGAGGCCCACTTCAGACCTAGGGACACATACAGATTGAAAGTGAGGAGATGGAAAAAGATATTCCATGAAAACGTAAATTAAAAGAAAGCTGGAGTAACATTTATCATATCAGACAAAATAGACTTCAAAATAAAGACTATTACAAGAGATAAAGAAGGTTACTACATAATGATCAAGGGATCAATCCAAGGAGAAGATATAACAATTTTAAATATTTACGCACCCAACACAGTAACACCTCAATACATAAGGCAAATTCTAACAACCATAAAAGGGGAAATCGACAGTAACACAGTCATAGTAGGGGACTTTTTTTTTTTTTTTTTTTTTTTTTTTTTTGCGGTACACGGGCCTCTCACTGCTGTGGCCTCTCCCGTTGCGGAGCACAGGCTCCGGACGCGCAGGCTCAGCGGCCAGGGCTCACAGGCCCAGCCACTCCACGGCACGTGGGATCTTCCCGGACCGGGGCACGAACCCGTGTCCTCTGCATTGGCAGGTGGACTCTCAACCACTGCGCCACCAGGGAAGCCCCCATAGTAGGGGACTTTAACCCCCCACTTTCACCAATGGACAGATGATCCAAAATGAAAATAAATACGGAAACACAAGCTTTAAATGACACATTAAGCAAGATGGAATTAATTGATATTTATAGTACATTCCATCCAAAAACAACAGAATACACTTTCTTCTCAAGTGCTCATGGAACATTCTCCAGGACAGATCATATCTTGGATCACAAAACAAGCCTTGGTAAATTTAAGAAAATTGAAATCATATCAAGTATCTTTTCTGACCACAGCACTATGATACTAGATATCAATTACAGGAAAAAAAAACTGTAAAAAATACAAACACATGCAGGCTAAACAGTATGCTACTAAATAACCAAGAGATCAATGAAGAAATCAAAGAGGAAATTTAAAAAAACCTAGAAACAAATGACAATGAAAACATGATGACCCACAACCTATGGGATGCAGCAAAAGCAGTTTTAAGAGGGAAGTTTATAGCAATGCAATCCTACCTCAAGAAACAAGAAAAATCTCAAATAAACAACCTAACCTTACACCTAAAGCGATTAGAAAAAGAAGAAAAAAAAAATCCCAAAGTTAGCAGAAGGGAAGAAATCATAAAGATCAGATGAGAAATAAATGAAAAAGAAATGAAAGAAATAGTAGCAAAGATCAATAAAACTAAAGGCTGTTTCTTTGAGAAGATAAACAAAATTAATAAGCCATTAGCCAGACTCATCAAGAAAAAAAGAGTGAAGACTCAAATCAGTAGAATTAGAAATGAAAAAGGAGAATTAACAACTGATGCCATAGAAATACAAAGAATCATGAGAGATCACCGCAAGCAACTATATGCCAATAAAATGGACAACCTGGAAGAAATGCACAAATTCTTAGAAAAGCACAACCTTCCAAAACTGAACCAGGAAGAAATAGAAAATATAAACAGACCAATTACAAGCAGTGAAATTGTCACTGTGGTTAAAAATCTTCCAACAAACAAAAGCCCAGGACCAGATGGCTTCAGAGGTGAATTCTATAAAGCATTGAGAGAAGCGTTAACACCTATCCTTCTCAAACTCTTCCAGAATATAGCAGAGGCAGAAAAACTCCCAAACTCATTCCAGGAGGCCACCGTCACCCTGATAAACAAAACCAGACAAAGAGGTCACAGAAAAAGAAAACTATAGGCCAATCTCACTGATGAACATAGATGCAAAAATCCTCAAAAAATACGAGCAAATAGAATCCAACAGCACATTAAAAGGATCATACACCATGATCAAGTAGGGTGTACCCCAGGAATGCATGAATTCTTCAATATACACAAATCAATCAATGTGATACACCATATTAACAAATTGAAGGATAAAAACCATATGATCATCTCAATAGATGCAGAAAAAGCTTTTGACAAAATTCAACACCACTTATGATAAAAACTCTCCAGAAAGTAGGCATAGAGGGAACCTACCTCAACATAATAAAGTCCATATATGACAAACCCACAGCTAACATCATTCTCAGTAGTGAAAAACTAAAACCATTTCCTCTAAGATCAGAAACAAGAAAAGGTTGCCCACTCTCACCACTATTATTCAACATAGTTTTGGAAGTTTTAGCCACAGCAATCAGAGAAGAAAAAGAAATAAAAGGAATCGAAATTGGAAAAGAAGAAGTAAAACTGTCACTGTTTGCAGATGACATGATACTGTACATAGAGTATCCTAAAGATGCTACCAGAAAACTACTAGAGCTAATCAATGAATTTGGTAAAGTAGCAGGATACAAAATTAATGCACAGAAATCTCTTGCATTCCTATACACTAATGATGAAAAATCTGCAAGAGAAATTAGAGAAACACTTCCATTTACCATTGCAACAAAAAGAATAAAATACCTAGGAATAAACGTACCTAAGGAGACAAAAGACCTGTATGCAGAAAACTATCACACTGATGAAAGAAATTAAAGATGATACAAGCAGATGGAGAGATATACCATGTTCTTGGATTGGAAGAATCAACATTGTTAAAATGCCTATACTACCCAAAGGAATCTGCAGATTCAATGCAATCCCTCTCAAACTACCAATGGCATTTTTCACAGAACTAGAACAAAAAATTTCACAATTTGTATGGAAACACAAAAGACTCCGAATAGCCAAAGCAATCTTGAGAAAGAAAAATGGAGCTGGAGGAATCAGGCTCCCTGACTTCAGACTGTACTACAAAGCTACAGCAATCAATACAGTATGGTACTGGCACAAAAACAGAAATATAGATCAATGGAACTGGATAGAAACCCCAGAAATAAACCCACACACATGTGATTACCTTATCTTTGATAAAGGAGGCAAGAGTATACAATAGAGAAGACACCCTCTTCAATAAGTGGTGCTGAGAAAACCAGACAACTACATGTAACAGGATGAAATTAGAACAGTTCCTAACACCATGCACAAAAATAAACTGAAAATGGATTAAAGACCTAAATGTAAGGCCTGACACTATAAAACTTTTAGAGGAAAACATAGGCAGAACACTCTACGACATAAATCACAGCAAGATCCTTTTTGACCCACCTCGTAGAGAAATGGAAATAAAAACAAGGATAAACAAACAGGACCTAATGAAACTTAAAAGCTTTTGCACAGCAAAGGAAAACATAAACAAGAACAAAAGACAACTCTCAGAATGGGAGAAAATATTTGCAAACGAAGCAACTGACAAAGGATTAATCTCCAAAATATATAAGCAGCTCATGCAGCTCAATATGTAAAAAACAAACAACCCAGTCCAAAACTGGGCAGAAGACCTAAATAGACATTTCTCCAAAGAACATATACAGATTGCCAACAAACATATGAAAGGATGCTCAACACCAGTAATCATTAGAGAAATGCAAATGAAAACTACAGTGAGGTATCACCTCACACCAGTCGGAATGGCCATCATCAAGAAATCTATAAACAATAAATGCTGGAGAGGGTGTGGAGAAAAGGGAACCCTCTTGCGCTGTTGGTGGGAATGTATATTGATACAGCCACTATGGAGAACAGTATGGAGCATCCTTAAAAATCTAAAAATAGAACTACCATATGACCCAGCAATCCCACTACTAGGCAGATACCCTGAGAAAACCATAATTCAAAAAGAATCATGTACCACAATGTTCATTGCAACACTATTTACAATAGCCAGGACGTGGAAGCAACCTATGTGTTTATCGACAGATGAGTGGATAAAGAAGCTGTGGCACATATGTATAATGGAATATTACTCAGCCATAAAAAGAAATGAAAGTGAAAGTGAGTTATTTGTAGTGAGGTGGATGGACCTAGAGTCTGACATACAGAGTGAAGTAAGTCAGAAGGAGAAAAACAAATACTGTATGCTAACACATATATATGGAATCTAAAAAAAAAAAAAAGTTTCTGATTAACCTAGGGGCAGGACAGGAATAAAGACACAGAGGTAGAGAATCGACTTGAGGACATGGAGTCAGGGAAGGGTAAGCTGGGGTGAAGTGTAAGAGTAGCATTGACATATACACACTACCAGAGGTAAAATAGATAGCTAGAGGGAAGCAGCTGCATAGCACAGGGAGATCAGCTCGATGCTTTGTGTCCACCTAGAGGAATGGTATAGGGAGGGGATGTGGGGATATATATATGCATATAGCTGATTCACTTTGTCGTACAGCAGAGACTAACAACATTGTAAAGCAATTATATTCCAATAAAGATGTTTAAAAAAAAAAAAAGCTTATTGCAAATCCACCCCGTCTTTTCTCTTGTGCTAGTAACCCTTCAGAGAATTTCCTTTTGGGGAGTATCTAACCTGCTGCAAACATTCTAGAAACTGACTGGAAAACGAGCCTGAGGGTCATTATTCATTGTTCATAATGTAGAATTTCATTCAATCCCTTTGTTTTCAGTATGATGTGTCATTGCTCACTCTACATGGTACATGGAATTCCCTGCACTAGAACCTTTCTGGTTCAGTTCCATAGAAAATAAAAATCTTGTTTTCAGTCCCAGGGAGTATATGGGATGGGGGAGGGGATATTGAATTCTAATTGCTTCTTATACAGGCTTTCAACCAATTCTCCTATTCTCCCTCTTCTTACGCTTACTTTGTCAAGTATGGAGGCTTTCCTGGGTTCTGTGGCTCAAATCAGTTAGTTTCCAAATTTCTTCTTCCCTTTTTTTTTTTTGCAGTGCTTATACCAATTTTTATACTTAGAGATGTGTTTATGCCAGCATGTATATTTTATATTTTCACTTGTCTTGTTTACTATATTTATTTGTGTTTTTAATATTTTTCTCACTAATTTAATACTATAAAACTGCTTTGAAGCTATTGATTTGCTTTCATAAATTTGAGATATAGATTAATATATTAATAATAAAGAAAATGGAAATGTAACCAACAAGAACTATAATGTGTAAATTACATAAACTTGAGGTGAAAACCACATCTATTAACTGATCATGTAGTTTAGCTGGAACAAGCGTATGCAGTCTTTGATATACATGTGTAACATTAGGTTACAATTCTAAAGAAAAACTGTCAAGCACTGTATTAGGTGTTTACATTGTCTCTTACATAATTTTTAATTTAAAATTTATAAAATGTATGTACACACACACAGAAAAAGACTTAATGAGGTGAAATGTAGAAATAAATACTTAAGTCAGGTTTTCATTCATGTTATAACCATGGAGTATGAGAATTTGGAATCTAGGGCTGACCTTGACCAATCTCCAGAGTCAGTGGTATTGGCCTTACATATTCAGTTCAAGAAAATTTGCAATTATTCTGAATAGATTTCCTGATATAATATGAGTAATCTTGTTTAGATGCTAGGATTAGCTATATTCATTGAGATAAATCTTCTATGGGTCTTTGAGATGATTTTACCATATTTATACACAATTTTTCAATGTGATTTTATTTATTTACCTACTTTTATTGAAGTGTAGTTGCTGTATGGTATTACGTAAGTTACAGGGGTACAATATAGTGATTCACAATTTGTAAAGGTTACAATTCATTTATAGTTGTTGTAAAGTATTGGCTATATTCCCATTGTTGTGCAATACATTCTTGTAGCTTATTTTATACCTAATAGTTTATACCTCTTAATTTCCTACACCTATATTCCCCACCCCTCCCCTCTCTTCACTGGTAGCCACAAGTTTGTTCCCTAGGTCTGTGAGTCTGTTTCTTTTTTGTTATATTCACTAATTTGTTGTATTTTTTAAATTCCACATGTAAGTGATATCATACAGTATTTGTCTTCCTCTGTCTGACTTATTTCACTTAGCGTAATGCCCCCCAAGTCCATCCACATTGCTGCAAATGGCAAAATTTCATTCATTTTTATGGCTGAATATATTTCATTCCATACAATGGAATATATATATTCAGATGTGGTATATATATATATATATACATATATATATATATGTATATATATATACACCATATCTTCTTTATCCATTCTTCTTTTGATAGACACTTAGGTTGCTTCCATACCTTGGTAATTGTAAATAATGCTGCTATGAACATTAGGGTGCATGTATCTTTTCAAATAAGTGTTTTTGTTTTTTTCAGATATATACCCAGGAGTGGAATTGCTGGGTCATATGGTAGTTCTAGTTTTAGCTTTTTGAGAACCCTCTATACTGTTTTCCACAGTGGCCATACCAATTATACTTTGAAGTTGGAATTGGCAGCTATCAAGCTGACTCTGAAAACTACAGAGAACTGAATTTTCAAAAAGTGCTCTGAGTACTCTTACTAGTAGGTTTCAGTATGGAGTTAGATGTGTACACTGCCTTGCCTCTTTCTAACACATGCTTCATGCATTTCCTATTCAAATTATATTTACTGTGGACTTGATTCGACTTCATATAGTACTTAATAATAAGTTATGCCTATTTCAGCATTCCACATTCAGTGCTAGAATTGCATAGGTAGCAACTTATCATGAGCATTTTTAGGTAGCCTTTCTTTTCTTTGTGTTCAAAATGACTTGATATGTCATGCGTTCATTCATGCAACAAGAAACATTTGTTTACCTCTGTGTTCGTTCCCAGTACCAGCACAGTATCTTAGTACAAGATAGAACCTGTTCTGCCTTTACTGCCTTTATGGAGGTTACATTCTAGTGTGGAAAGCAAACATTAAGCAACTGATTATGTGCTAAGTATTAATCGAAGTGTGTAGCGTGTGAAGAGAGACTACACCAAGGGGACGACATCAGTGAGTTCCTCTTCCACCATTTACAAGCTGTATACTCTTGCATATTAATCTTTCTGGGACTCATTTTCGCATCTGTAAATGGAGATAATAATAATGCTAATTTCGGCTGTTGTGAAAATTTGGGCATGGTGCCTAGCACACAGGAACATTTAGTGATTATTACCTATTTGTTTTTGAGGGGGAGAGGGAGGGTCAGGGAAGGCTTCTGTGAGCAATTGACTTTTAAACTGAGATCTGAACAATGGTAGGGATTTGCTAAGTGGAGAGCATTTTATAAGAAAGAACACCATGTTCAAAGGCCCTGAGACAGGGCACATGATGTGTCTAAAGAACTAAAAGAAAGCCCCTGTGCCTAGAGCTCAGAAAATGAAGAATGCCTTAAAATGAGGCTGAGGTAGGCTGGGGTGGCTAGATCACACAGGGTCTTGTAGGCCTTGTTAAGGAGGATTTAGGCCTTTATTCTAAGGACAATAAGAAGAATTTCCACAGGGGAATGGCATGATTAGATTTGAGTTTTAGAAAGATTATTCTGGCTTAAGTATTGACAATGGTTTGAAATTTTTCATCAAGGATTTGGCTCATCTATGAAGGGACCTTTTGGGGGAAATACTGGATTTTTTTGCTAGTGTCACCTTCTTGGGTGTTGGTCCCTGGGATGCCAGTCAGTGATAAAATTGGCATTGCCAATTTCTAGGTTTTCAGTAAATCTGCGGTTCAGAATTATATGAGCGTGTGTGTGTATGAGTATATGCATATATGTGCAAATATATATAAACACATGTGTGTACATGTACACACATATATACATATAAATATACATGCATGTATGTTTGTGTACACACACACACACACACACACACACATTCTATCTCCCAAGAGAGAGACCAATATGTTTTTCTCTCCTATCTTCTGCCTCTGACCATTCAATTTCAATGTTTTTTGAGTTATGGCATGTATGTTTAAGAGGTGAGGAAGAGAAAATATATTTACCGATCCCTTTAATCTATCAGCTATAATGACATATCATGATTACTCTTCATAAGAGATTGGGAATGTATTGTGTTGTGCATACCGACTTTATAATATAAATTCCAAGTTTTCAGGAGTTGCAGAGATATAGGAGAATGCTGTGTTCTCCACGTCGTGATGAATGCAGCAGTTGTGCACATATACAGGGCTCGATCATACTGAGCATCCCCTGAGCTCCGTTTGCAGACAAGTCATATCTCCACCATGACAAAATTCCCACAAGATTTTGAATAATTAATTTCTTGGAATTTGCGGGATTCAGCAGATATGTTCAGCGTTATTGATGGCAGCAAACTTTATCTCTTTTATTTCTGAGACACATAATGAAATAGGGAGTCCCTCGAATAACCACAGTTAGCGTTGAGGCTAATTTTGTAAGGGCCAGTGGGCTTTTGACTTAATGTGTATAAATACGATTTTTCCCCCTCACAGCAGAATGCATGGTAGATAGAGGCAGAGTGAATTGGCACTAATTTATGAACGCTTCCAGCCTTCTCCGTGCAGTACACCCTGTGAGGGCAAGGTGCTCTAATTACACTTACTTCACATAATGAGAGCTTTTAATGACAATTACTGATTAGAGTTAGGGATGTTTGGGGACCTTAAGAGCAGGTATATTAGCCTTCAGAATGAAAGACTTCATCTGTCTTTTGTGTAGCTCAGTCCCACCACTGACCAGTTAGTTACTCCATGAAATCCAGCTCCACGGCCCCAAAGATGTGAGTGGTGGGACTTTATTTCTCAACTTTATTCCTCAACTCAAATTAGGTCAAAGAGTTCAAGAATTCTCTTTGCTTTTAGCAGTGTTTTTACTTTGCGCTTTTTCTCCATGTTGATGGTCACACTGGCTGTTTTCCTTTTTGGTAACAAGAATAACCCATAGTCCAGACTGCTCTTTTTAGAGACATTGATTTGCACAGTCACAAATGGATACCTGACATTGTTTTCCTCTTTACACGTCTGTAGTGTTCAAATTTGGGGGGCCAGTATTTAAAAGCTCTGGCATCCTTTATATTAATGTGGATATGAGAATTACAATAAAGATAAAAATTCTAGATCGTTACCAATTGTTGTACTAAGTGCATGAGTTTATATGGTCTACATATCCTATTTTGAGCAAAGCAGAAATTTTCTTTACAAGTCGAGATGACATGTATACGTCGTCTTTTATAAACAATTAGAAATTTCACTTACATATCACATCGACATTTTACTAGGAGGATGATATTGCCCTTTCTAGCTTCAGTATCTGTCTCTCTTCTTAATGAAAATAGATCAAGCTTTGTTTGTCTGTTTCCTTTTCCCTTTCAGGTCGCTCTGAGCGTCAGTTTCTCCTAAAGCCTTCTTGCTTTTATATTCTCTGTCTATACCACCATTTCCATTATTTCCATTTTCTGCATTTTGAATTTTGTGTCTTTATGTCTGCTATACCTGAAGTTAGAATTAAAAGCCAAAAAGTATTTGCAGTACAGGCATGTTTAAACTCAGTGCATTTAAATAACTTACAAGCAATATAACTGGTAAAGTTGGAAGGGAAAATGGCTCATGTTTTCTTGGCACTTCCTACTCAGAACCTTCCCAGTTCTAGGATTCTGATTTAAATGACTATCTTTTATGTATTCCATGTCCTTACCCTACAACTCCCCAAAGCTAGCATAATTTAAGCCCTTAATATGTACTAGCTTTAGCAATATTATCAGTAATTGAAACCATAAAACATTCCAATTGCCTTTTGTTAGTTTTAATAGTTTCTTGTGAACTGGTATGTTTATAACCCAAAATCCCATTTTTTAGTCATGTATTCATTTGTTCATTCACTGGACACACACATTTATTATTGGCTCAGGGTGAGGTATAAAATATGTCATCCTTCAAATAGCAGAATCTAGGATGTCTACAACAAATTTTACTAAAAGATTAAAACTCGAACACATACACTTTAGTAATGCATATACTATTACACTTTTCATTGTCCTAATCCTTAAGAAAATATGTTTTGAGTCCCCATAGTTTGCATTCAACCAACATTTATCGAGCATTTCTTAAGCTAGGTAACTGTGCTATGTGCTTTCACACCCACAATCAGAAATCCTATCAGCTGCCCCAGGGAAGAATGGACCCCTGCATTTTTTGCTGAGGGTTATAGAGGCTAGATAAGTGATGTGCCCAACATCTCAGAGCCAGAAGACCATCTCACCAGGCTTCCCAGTTCCAAATCTGGAGTTTATATCTGTAAACAGCCATTCACTTCCCCCTTCCCTGCCCCCTGCCACTATTTTTGAAGCTGATCCCCTGACCTTGGCCATAAAGACTGGACAAGGAGGCTGAAGTTCTCTCTGGAGGTGTTGGTCTGCTACTTGTCTTGGCTACTTACTGCTCTTAAAAGAGTCAATATAGCTTATTAAACATATATATTCAAAACTAAAACATAGCCATAGTTTGGGAGAATGTCTGTATAATTCAGGGAAACAAAATTTGATACAAGTTGTTCTATGCACAAAACCTTTTTCCTTTTTTCATTTAAAGAGCAAAACCTATCAGTTAATTTGGCATCAGAATTTAAGAGAACTCAAACTGTAGCCCAGTTATTTGAGGTTCCGCAGCCCTGGTCAGCCAGAAAGGTTGTACCTGGCCCACTGACTCTCAGACCTGTGAGAAATAGGCACCAGATCCCCAGTATGGTAACAAAGGGCCCTGACACTGGACTCTGGGCCTGAGCATTGTCCAAGGTAATATAAAATGTTTAATAGAGAAATCACACATGTCCATCTGAGGGATTTTGGTGGAATTGCCAATTATAAAAGCAGAGCTAAAATTACCTAGCTCATCACCAGAACCCCCCAAAGAAAAAGCCCCTTAATTTTGCATATGTTTCAAGCAGTGCCTCTGTAAGTATTGCTGCTATTCATGATAAATCAACAACTGAAAAGCCAAACCAACCTATCAGAGAGTCCCAAAGATCAATATGTCGCTTTCTGTGTATAACAGAAAGTATCAGCTTTTCTTTAATTATCTGTTTGGGGTTTTTTTTGGCTCAATAGCATGAGTCATTGAATTCATAAAAGCCCAGGCAGGTACAAAGAAACACCCAATTTTATCTACCTGTCTTTCTATCTACCTCTCTATCTATCTATCTATTTAGTTTTAGTTCTTTCCCTAGTTTCACTGAGCAATAAATTGACATGCATCACTGTGTACATTTAAGACATGCAGCATGATGGTTTGATTTACATATATTATGAAATGATTACCACAGTAGGTCTAGCTAACCTCCATCCTCTCATATAGATACAATAAAAAGAAAAGGAAAAAAGAAAAACGTTTTCTCCTTGAAGAAATACCCACTTTTTAAAAAGGCATTTTTCAAACAATTTATTGAACACACACGAAAGGTCAGGCGAGCAATAAAAACAATACAAAGATGAACAAGACAGAAATCACAAGCCAACAGCTCACCTGTGTGACCTTGGACATGTTGCTCGATCTCTCTACACTTGTTTCCTCTTGGAATGTGGTAATACTGTCTACCTCATAAGGCTGTTGAAAGGACTGAATGACACAGTATATGTAAAGTGCCTAGTCTTGAAAAAGAAAGAGCTATTATTTTATCATCAGTATTATCACTACTAAAGTTAAGTGACTCGTAGAAAATCAAAAAGAGTTGCTGACAGGGTCAGAACCTCCTTCTGCTTCTCTCATAAACAAACATTTATTCAGTGATCCTGCTGGTTGATTTTGTAGATGTTTGTTGAGTGTCTCCTATCTGCAAGGAGCTATGCTAAGCCCTGTGAAAATACAAGTTGCTCTTGGACACACTTCTTGTCCTCAGGTGTTCGTGGACTATTTGGGGATGTGAGACATACACATAATTAATCGTGGTGCCAAGAAGAAAGCAAAAAGTGGTATAATAGAGGCACAGACATCAGAAGGAAAAGCGAGAAGGGAAGCCTTCGTAGACTACAGGACTTTGAAGGATGGATAGATTTGGACATTCCAAGGAAAGGAAACAGTAAATGGATTATACCAGAAGTGGTGAGAATTCAACATGCTTGAGAAAGGATCTCTGAAGGGCCAGGATAGCAGAAGGTATTAATAGGCACGGAGTACATGCCAACAGAATACAATACCAACCTTCTGTGATTGCTGTAGGGATTCAAGAGCAGAGCATATGAGGTACCTGGCACGCAAAAGAACTCAGTAACATCTCCTTCTACTACTACCATTATCTATTTGAAGATACCGAACACCTGCACGAGGGGAGAAGCAGGGGAATGGGAGAAAATCCATAGGAGTTGGCAACTGATTGCATTTGAAGGAACAAGGAGGAGGATAGAGAGCTCAGGAAAAACTCCAGGTGTTGTTTGTTTGTTTGTAGAAGAGAAATTGCTAAGGAAAGAAGAAGATGCTGGCTTAATTGAGTTGTCTGCCACACTGATTGTTGAACACGCTGAGGAATTCTTTTCAGGAAGGGTGGTTGATCCTTAGAAATTATTAAAGATAGACCCATGATTTAGAGACTTCTTATATAAATGCTCTGTTTTGAAGAATTATGTTCTTAAATATATATTACAGGTGCACACACAAAATAGAACGGTTAATGAAAGTATCCTTCCCAAGCCTCTCCTTATGGATAGCCATTGTTAAGTTTCTCATGTTTTCTACCAGAAAAATATTTATGACAATACCAGTATCATATCTGTGTGTACACACTCACGCATATGTGTGTACTTTCAAAAATTCACACGAATGGTAATATATCTAGGGGTCTTGCTTTTTTTTTTCCTTAACTCAATCCAATCTTCCTTTGTTCTGTTAAACATCTGCTTACGAGTCCACTGGCAAGGTATATCATACTGGATTTAACTAATTCCCCATGAGTGACCATGTAAGGTTGTTTTCAGTTTTTTACTGTTACAAATAACTGGTCATGAACATTAGTATACATTTATCTTGATGTTTCGTTGGTTGGTTTTGGAGCGTATTATTAGCAACAATTCCTAGAAGTAGAATTGCTGGGCCAAAAACTGTTTATAGTTTTAATTTTGATAATTTCCCTCTTAAAAGGCTCTACCATTTACCCTCCTTTCAATAGTGTGAGAGGGTTTTTGCCACACCCTCACCAATAGTGGGTATTACTGACTTGTAAATTCATTAAGAGAAAATATTACCTGGTTTAGATGTGTATTTATCAATTCTTTATTACTTATATTCTTTATTGTTAATTATAAATGAGGTTGAACAGTTTTTAAAATCTTCATTAACTTTTTCCTACCTTTTTCTTTTTTAATACAATATTCTGATTTTGTATTCCTATAAAATTCTATGTGTAGAATTAACCTTATTATCTAAATCACTGTATATATATATCCATATAGGTATATCTATATATATATTATGTGCTTTAAAAAACCTAACAAAGAGGGGGGCTTCCCTGGTGGTGCAGTGGTTGAGAGTCTGCCTGCCGATGCAGGGGACACGGGTTCGTGCCCCGGTCCGGGAAGATCCCACATGCCGCGGAGTGGCTGGGCCTGTGAGCCATGGCCGCTGAGCCTGTGCTTCCGGAGCCTGTGCTCCACAACGGGAGAGGCCACAACAGTGAGAGGCCCGCGTACCGCAAAAAAAAAAAAAAAAAAAAAAAAAACCTAACAAAGAGGGATAATAAAATTACATAGTTTATGTATTTAGTTCAATTAATCGTTAGCTTCTTTACCATTGGTTTCTCTCAAGGAACAGTGCTAGGCACCAAAGATAGAAAAATGTTCGTATCTTTTTACCAATTTTATCATTAATCATTTATATTGATTTCATAAGCTATTCATATATAATAATCTAGCCTGTTACATGTGTGGCAAATTTTTTTAATTCATTTATCTTTTGACTATTTTTTCATATAAAGTTGTTTAATATGCAATTAAATTTAGCAGTCTCTTCCTTTATAGCTTCTAGGAATTTTTTTTTAATTACTTAGTGTGCTCAGGCTACCATTAACAAAATACTATAGACTGGGTAGGTTAAAAAACATCAGTTTATTCCTCACAGTGGCTAAGAAGTTCGGGATCAAGGTGCCAGATGATTCAGTTCCTGGTGAAGGATCTCTTTCTTTCCTGTGTATGGCCACCTTCTCACTGTGTCCTCACATGGTGGAGAGAGAGACTGAGATCTCTGGTGTTTCTTCCTCTTGTTATAAGGCACCAGCACTATTGATTAAGACCTTACTCTTACGACCTCATTTAACCTTAATTACATCCTGAAGGCCCTATCACCAAATAGGGACACAGTGGGAATTAGGGACTCAACATGTGAATTTGGGGTTGGGGGAACACAATTCAGCCATAGCAATTACCAAGTGTAATATTGCATTCTGCGTTAATCCACCAAATGGCAGTTTTGAGCACTGTGTGAGATCTTTGTTAATGTTCAATCATTGATATTGTTTGATTTAGTATAAAACTTTTTTGAGAACAAGAATATAATTTCATTCGAGTACCCACACTCATCTCAAGGGCCTCTTCTGTCCTATTCTGAGTGGGCCAACTATAAATATGATGTTAGACCTCAGAGATCATCTGGTACAATACCTTCAATGCGTATCTGTGGAAAATGGGACCCAGAACGGTTGAAGAGACTTCCTCAAAATTTTGGAGTTAATCGCACCAGAAGTCGGACTGGAATTCTGGTCTTTTTTTGACTTTCAGTCTAGTGTTGATTGTTCAGTAAGTGAATAAATACATATAAGTACTTAGAACATGGCTGGTACCTAATAAGTGCTGCCTGAGTATTAGCTATTATTGTTACTTCGCTGTTGTCATCAGTATGTTCATCATTATTCAAAGAGAACAGATTCTGGAAGCAGACTGAGATTGAACCTCAGTGAGATTAGCAGTCAGTTGTTAGTCTTTCTGAGCCTCAGGTGTCTCAACTATAATAGGGGACAATAGTGGAAGAAACTATCTCATAAGGGAGTTGAAAGAAACAGTTTTTGGTTTTTTCTAATATGCAGAACACAGACCAGCACCTGTATCAAAATAATAATTATGTAACTATTATATGAAATAATATTTTTTTCCATTTTTTTCCCAGTTTATTAAAAAGAGTACAAATGAACAATGGATGAAGAGGCACGTAGGGTGAGGTCTGGAAGGATCCTGAGTGCAGGACCTTCTGTCCCCAGGAGTTAGGCTATGGCCTCCTCCCAATATTATTATAGAACCACTTAGTCTCCTAGAATCAGCTTGAGCCAACTAATCTTGTCTAGTTGCGTCCCGCCTCCTTCTGGAGTCGTGATTGTAAGCACGATCTACAGTGGTCACTGATACAATAAAAATACTTAAATTGTGTGATGAGAGAGCAGAGCACAAACTAGATAAGGAGACAAATTGAACATTGATTTGTTTTTGAGGCTTGCTTGCAAAAACAAGTTAGAGTCATGCAAAGAGGAGGTGGTACCAACAGGAGGTTAGATGATATAAATGAAAGTGTCATCAATATTGATTAGATTTAATCCTCCTCTTTCCATCCTTTCAATATTGATATAATTCTGTCTTGAGATATCTTGGGCTCATAGATGAGAAGAGTTTCATAAGTTGACTGAGTTTTGTATTTTTCTCGTGCAGAAATACAAATATTATGAAAAGGAAAGTCAGGACTTACAGTGTCAATTTTATAAGAAATTTGAAATAAATGATGTAATTTTAAACACATCTGGAATTTTTTAATCTCTAGTTTTTGAAAGGTTTTTCCAGAAACAGAAGTTACCATGTATTAAAAATCACTCCATACTTAACACTGCTTGCTTCCATAGAGAACATCTTTTGTGCCAGGTCTTTATAAAGTAGCTTCATTATTTGTTTTTCAAAATACCATGTTGATTCCTAAAATATTGGGCTCCCTGCCATTCACATTTAATTGAAGAGCACAATTCCAAGTCAATGTTTAAAATATTTAAATCTCACCATTTACTATTATCCATTCCATGATTCTCCTTCAGTACGTTGAGCATCTACTATGTGTCAGCACTCTACTCATCACTAAGGAGACAAAAATGAATACAGCCCCAGTGTTCCCCCTGTACCCTAGCCCCAGAAATTTATAGTCTATGGGTGTATCAGTCATGAGAAAAAGTAATTGCAGCATGATACAAGTGCTATGATAGTGTAAATCCAGTGATAGCACAAAGGAAGAAATGACCAATCAGAAACAGACCACTTTACACAGTCCTTGAGCACATTTAGTCCTTCTACAGAAAAGTAAACAATTACCAAAATGTCAACATAACTAGAAATCTTTATCCATTCCTAGGGTCAACTTATACTACTGCTGTAGATAATCTCCATATCATGATAGCAGAACCCAAACAACCTAGTTTTTTGTTTGTTTGTTTGTTTTTGTTTGCAAAGAAGGAAAAATCAACCTTTGTAACAAAGCCTTTTGTTGGATTAGAATTTTTTCTCGTCCCATGAATTTAGAGAGATTGAATGCCTTCTCTAATGATAGGAGACATTACTCTCTCCGGGTTTAGAAATCATTATTTTCTATGTAGTCTTCTGTAAACTATTGATACCACACATGCTTATTAAAGAGTTATGAACTATCTCCTTTTGCAGATTTTAGACTCTAGGGCTAAACAGTCTCCTTATGACAGGTGGAGAGCAGGCATAGAAAAAGGGATAAATGCTGTCTAGGTGATTGATAATATGGTTGTCTGTCTCAGGGGCTGGCTTCTGGAAAGGGCCATCCAAGGGCAGTTTTAAGAAAAATTGCCTACGGCTGTCTTGGGCTGAATGTGTTGCAGAAAAAGAACTCACTCCTCTGGGGGAAGGGAAAAGAAGGCCCAGTATCCCAGAAGACTTATGGCTTCTATTTGTCTGATGAAAGAGTGGCATTGACAGAATACAGAGTGGATGATAGCAAATCTTGCTTGTCTCTAGTGAAGATTTTTGTTTAGCAGGGTGGAGGGATTCAAATTGTGAAGTCTATTTGGGATGAGTTATCTGCAATCTCTCCCTATCCCTGGAGAGAAGGAGAATGACTAATTGAAGCATCCCAGAACAGTAATTGAGACAGATTGAAAGGGGAAATGAGTGATTAACCTTGAGCCTTCTCTTGACGCTGTGTATGGTAATGTTAGAGGTTTCTGGGCGGTGCCTTAGGAGCTCATTTTCACAAAAGTCCACATAGCTCCTATAATTAAATTTCAGAGAAATATGTTTCCGCCCCAACTTAAGTTTCAGATACTTGTTGCTCTGTTTTACATCATGTCACTAATAAAATCTTGTTACTAATGGCTGAAAACCAGAGACAGATTTGCTGAGAAGCTAATGAAGCTTAAACTGTAGGACCCCTTACCCTGGAACTAATTTTGCATTCCTTTCTTAAAGAAGAGCCCCAAATTGTATAGGCCTCGAGTCCCACAAAACCTACATCTGTCCCTGCTGATAAAATTCCAATAATAATGAGTGATTGGCATAAATTGAAAAGTTCTCCAAAATGAAGGCCAGCATTTCTTCACTCCTTAGGGATTCAGGAACTAAGTTTCATAAATGCTTAGACCTGTATCTGTTTACTCTAAATTATCAAGGTTTTGAAATTCTGGGAGTTGAGATGAACAATATCCTAGCTAAATAGAGTGTTAGTAATGTTAAAAAAGGAAAAGTAGAAAAAATATGATATAATAATATAGAGGTACCATTTTTTACATATTTCTGTGTACTGGTACAATAATCATAAATAAGAATCAAATGGGTTAGTTTTTAAAAGACTCAGATCTCCTGTATTCTGAATTGTGATACCATTTATCCTTCTACCTTTTAGCAATATCTCATTTAGTGCCCTGTATACAGTACGTGGTCAAAAAGCATTTGTTGAATTGAAACTAAGTGTATGTTGTGAATTGGATTGCTTTACTAAAAAGAAGAGCTAACAGAATCTGGCTGATGTGAAAAAAAATAAAACACTTAACCTAAATGTAGCTGTATGCGCATTGATGGCAAGTAACTTTTACAAAGCAAAACTCTCTACTTACCGGAAATTTCATAATCATCCTTTGGCAAGTATAATTAACATGAGATCACAAACCTGCTACCACATTTTTATTTGATAAGTGAATCCATGTTTAACTCAGGCATCCTATATGACTCGTCTGAAAATCCATGTATGCCCGAAAGCTCTGGGGATATTTTTTTCCTTATTTTTTATTATTGTTGTTGATTTTTTTCCTGCTTTTGATAGGGTTGTAAATTGACCTGGAGAAATAATAACTAACGGAGTATACTTGGGTTTTGACAGAATTTTATTTGACTAGTTATATACTTGTATCTGAAACTTATATCCTTGATAGTTTTCTTCCCAGTGGATATCAAAGTTTGCTGCAACAGCTTTCTATAACAGAGGAAGTTAGCTCTCTTTTGCTTACTCACTCATATTCTTATACACACATTCTCTCTCTCTCTCTCTCTCTCTCTCTCTCTCACACACACACACACACACACACACACACACACAAGCAGTCCACACGCACAGATAGTTTTTTGACAAGCAGGTATTTGTATAGTTTGAATCACTGAATGAACTCTAAGCTATCAGCACAGAACTTGACAAGAGCTAGGGCCATTCTCCAGGCTCTCAGGAACTTTACCTCTCTCAGCTAGGAGTAATTCTTGACTCAGTGCTCAAATGATGGATGGTCTAGAAGTACACAGTGAAAGAGTATAGTCTTTTATGGCCATGTTCTTTGGAGAGAATTAAAAATATAGAAAGAATACAGTGATTTTGAACAAAGTACTTAATTGTTAGTATCAACATAGTATATTTACAATTTTTTCTTCTGCCTGAGAGGTTGTCAAGACTGGGATTTTCATCTCTGAAGATGCTTGTTTCTCAGCCTCCCCATTGGGCTGATCCTCTTAGTTATTCAGGCAATGTCACAAGCAATTAAATGAGGTGAAATATTTGTTTCATTTTAGACCAAGTGTCGTAGTTTTGAATATCCTTTATTCTGTCAGCAGCAACAATTACAAAATTAAGGTAACCAGTAACTTTTTTATTGGAGGTCTTGTTCCTCTAAGACCTGTTTGTTCTGATGATCTTTCTGAATCTTCTGATAAATCTCCATCAATAAAAGATGTTGTATTCATCGATCAAGCATAGAGCTGAAGCTGCAAAGACACGTATTACACGTGTTAAAATTGTCACTTTTGATAGGAGTAAAGGATAAGTAATTGTTGAGAACACCAAAAGCCCTCTACAACAAAGACTAATATGGACTGTTTTGAGCTGGTGGGCCAGCATATATCTGAACAAATAGGATCCTAATGGTTTGGTGAACTAGAAGACAGAATGAAAGTAATTTGGACAGCATTCCTAAGTCTGCAATTTTGTTAGGCCAGTTCAGACCCTCTCCACAGGAAGCAGACATTGAGGTCAGAAGTTGGGTCAAAGCCTTTTAATTGTGAACCTCCACGATGCCTCTGGGCTCAGGTCAATAACCTGAGAGACTCTGTCTGTGAGCCTGGAAAGGGTATACTACGGGGGCTCAGGTGGCCCACTAGACTGTTCTAATACTCAATTGTGAGAAGCAGATTATCTGCTTTGCAGATTATCTGATCTTCTTTCATCAGCCTCCCTACTGGGCTTTCAGTTGCCAAGTATGGGTCTCAAATGTGAAGTGCAAGAAGTTCGGCACAGTGGACTCTGTGTGCAATCCCATTAGTAAACCAAATATAAATCAATCAACAGGCACTGCTTTGTTAAATGGCTTCGGGCTTATTTGCTTTGGCATTTTCTCTATCTTAATCTGTATTCTCTAGAGTTGCCTGAACCCCATTTATTTTACTCTTATCTCCTAGAAATCTTTAGACTAGAGAACAGATGTATCATGAAATCCATGCAAAATGGAATTATTCCAACACCTTTCCGTTTTTTGTGTTCTCTGTAATGTAGATAGAGCATTACGATGTAATTTAATCTCTTCTCTGGAAATTCATAAAGTCGTTCCCGCCTAGGCTGTCCTTGGTGCCCTGGTAATCTTGCTTGTTTGTGCTCTTCAAGGCAGCTGTCATTCAGTCAGAAGAAAGATTGGTTCTCTGTGAGTCACAGTTTTCTGTGGATTAGGAAATCAGGGCTGGATTGTGAATTATGTTTTTGTCAAAGACCAGACTATTATCATCATCCTCTCCTATTTTCAGAAACAAAGAGAGAAAGGGACATAAGAAAAGAGGGAGGGAGGGATGGGGGGGTGAGAAAGAGAGCGAACAAGAACACTAATTACATTTTAGCCTGCTGTAAGTTATAATCTTCTCTATAGCTAGACAGGTAGTATCCCTGATAAGTTGTTAATAAGAAAGTGTATTTTTATGCCCTTCTTTGGCATATGAAAGCATCCCTGCAAACTTAAAAGCAAAATGGCAAACTCTTAAATCCTAATCTTTGTTTTCATCACTAGATCATGCCTCACTCCCAAAGTACTGCTTCCAAAGCTAGTTTTCCCCCTAAAACACATACTCTTTCCTGTTTTCCACTAGTCCTGGCGCAGATGCTCTAAGAACAGAGCACTGATTGGTACTACTGAACAAAAATTTTTGTTTTCAACAACCCCTTCACCTATCCTTTTCTTTTTTAATCAGTTTTGATGACTTGATTTTATATTAGTCGCATGCCTACTTACAATACTAGCATATACTTCTATGAATTTTGAATTTTGTTGGCAATTTTTAAATCTTTTATTATTCAGCAGATACTCATTTTATACCTACTTTGTGCCAGGCACTATTCTAGGTCCTTGGCACAATGATAATAAGTTAATAAAACAATCTTAGATTTCTTCCCTCATGGAGTTTACATCCTGTTGGGAATAGACTGACAATAAAAAATAAACAAATAGGTAAATTATACAGTTTGTCAAAAAAAGATAAGAGCTACAGAAACGAACAAAAAGAAGGAGAGTGAGAGGTTAAAGGAAGCCAGAAGTGCTGAGGCAGAGGTGGGGAGGTTGTGATTTAAGTGGGGTGATCAAGTTGGCCTCGTTCAGGGAGAACAAAACCTTGAGGGCTCTCGTGGGAGTTAGCTATGAAGATTTCTGGAGAAGAACATTCCAGACAAAGGGAATAGCCAGTGCAAAGCCCACGAGGTGAGAGCATCCGTCCAGGTATTGAGACCCTGTGTTTATAAATTGAAACTAGAATGCTTTTCCTAAGATCAGCCTTTCATTATCAAACTCTCTCTATCCTTACTGTTTGTTTCTGAAATAACTTAAAATTAGAAGCAGATTTCCCTCAATGTATCTGTGTTTCTAGAAATGATAGTAAACTATTTCCCAACATCCAAGACATCCTTTTTAAGTGTCTTGCATCTTCTGAGAAGTAGAAGTCATAGTATTTGTTAAATACTCTGTTAAAATAATTTCATGTATTGAAACAAATTTAGTTCCTTTAGGAATTTAAATGGGACACCTGGAGTAGCTGTATTATAATATGGAAGGGAAGAACATTTATTAAGCACCTATTGTGTAACAGGCACTGTCCTAGGTCCTTTATATATGTAATCTTGTATAATCTCTACAGCTGTGAAGTAAGTGAAATTGACTCCATTTCGTATGAGGAGTCAAAGAGATATTAAATAACTTGGCCAAAGGCTCAAAATAGAAAATGGACAAACCAGATCCAAACCCAGGTCCAATAGAATTTAAGGCCAATGAACAGCATCACAATTTGCCCATTTTCCTGGGGTAACCTGTACGTAATTTTTACTTCATATATTTCTCTCACTTCCCACAGGTAACCAATCAGTACATCCTGTTCATTTTATCACCTGAGTATTTGTCAACTTTATTCACGTTTCTCCATCTCCACCACCAGGGTCCTTGTTCAGCCATCGTCTCTCCACAGCCCTGCTGATTTCCTTGCTTCCAGTCTGAGCAGTAGTTCTCAACCCCGGCCATATAGTAAATAACTGGGGTAGTTTTTTTAAGAAAATTGCTGCTGTGTGGGCCCCACTCCAGACCAATTAAATTATAATCTGGTGTAGGGGGGTTTGGACACTGATATTCTTTTAAAGCTCCTGTGTGACTCGAATATTGTATTCAGTGTTGAGAACTACTGTATTAGACCCTTTTACAATGTAAATTTTACCACTAAAATCCCTGAGTAGCTCCTCCTTTCTCTCAGGATAAAATCTGTACTTAATATGGCAGTTCTTGACCTGGTCCCAGGGCTTACCTTGCCAGCCCTTGTACCTTGCCCTGCCCTTGAATTTTTTTGTAAATCACATAAAATTACTTTAAAATTATAACCTCAGGGATGTTTATTTGTATTCCAAATCAGCCTTTTGCTTAAAATGTTCTTCCTCTAGGACTTCCTATCCAATAATGATCAATAAACCCTTAGGTGCACTAAGAAGCTATAAATGGTCTTAATTAAATAAACAATTATTTTACGAAGCTAATAGGGCTCTCTGATATGGCTGACTGATATTCTTTCAGACAAATCTGTTGAAAGAACAAACGGACTCTGGACAATCAAAATTTGAGCCTTCCTAGTAGTAATGTTGAAACCGTCATGAATTCCTTGGATTCTCATTTCATAATTTTCATTCCTAAATGTATCTGAGGGTAGGGTAAATAATGGTGAAACAACTTATTTTGGAAGCGTTGTGATATTTAATCTGAGAAAAGGGTATTTTCTTTTTTAATGTTTGATGAAAAGTTAATTTACCTCTGTCATTCCAAGCTCTTTCATGCTATCATCCTTGCAAAATGCTTTAGTAACTAATTAACAAAGAAGTTATACTCTTATTAATGCCTTCTTTCAATGAATAAGAGTGTTTCTGTAAGATTAAAAGGAGGCTAGCACTTTTATGAATCTCTTATTATTAGATAAGCTGGATGTTATTTTATTCAATGGGCAATAAGAGTAAAACATATTGACCTGGCTTCTGAGTAGACTACAGTGAAGGTCTCCACATTTGGTTGTTTATCAGAATCACCAGGGAAGCTTTTTAAAAAATGCAGTTTTCTCAGCTCCACCTTAAATTTATTGAATAAGAATCTCTAGGTTTAGACCTAAGAGTCTCTCTCTCTCTCTCTTTCTTTTAAAATCAGGTTCCCAAGGAATTCTGATGCACGGCCAGGTTTAGCAACCACTGGACGAGAATATATTTAGCAATGGGAGGAGACATAGAGTAGCCTGATATCTATAGAAGTAACCCATTCACCCAACTGAGATAAAATATTGCTTTTAGAGTACTAAGTAATCAGATGCCTGGTAGTCAAAAGGAAGAATGAAGAATACCACTCTGATGACCCATATTTCTTCCATTTTCCTTAAACTTGAGCCATCCCCAACCCACTGAGACTTCTCTAACAATAATAGGTCTTTAGTAGTAATAGCTCTAACAATAATGGCAGTAACATTGATTTTACAGGAGGCCCTGTTTTATATATATATATATATATATATATATATATATATATATATATATATGCACACACATATATATGGAGGAGATATATATATATATCCTCCATTTAATCTTCAATACACCCTGTGGCGTAGGTATTGTTATGTGCGGGCAATACAGGAGAAAAGTGAATAAGCAAGTTACCTACCCCAGGTTATCCCAAGTAGTCATGATGGCCCCAGCTCAGGCAGGCTGACCCCATAACCCCACTCTTAACCACTCTGCTCTCTCCCTCTAAACATGCCATGTGCTTTTTTTTTTTTTAAAAAAAAACATGAACTTTATACAGTTCCATTTTTTTCCCTCATGATGCTTTCTTTGCCAAGAATCCCTTACTTCCCATTTTTCTCTATCGAAATCCTACTTTTTCTACAAAGCCAGCATCAACTCTGCCCTTTCTTTGGCCCCTTGTCCCATTATCTCCTCTGCCCTTAGACCAAACGAATTGTCCTTGACTTTGTATCCAAGGAGGAAAAGCAAACTATTGTTTATTAACCATCTACCAAGAGTACTATGTAAGATAAATAATACGATGTCTATGTTATATTTGGGCAAAATGAAATTCAAGAAGGTAGGTGACTTCCCAGAGCCCCCCTGTGTGTGGAGAAAGACAAATTTGAGTCCCAGTCTGTCTAACTCTAGCTCTTTAGGCCATGATATGCTGTTCTCTCCCTTGACATGTGGTTTATGTCCTATCACAGCACATATCATGCAAGCATATTATATCCATTTTTGAAACCCTTGTTCCAGAAAAAGTGCTGTGCATATAATATGTGCTCTGGAAAGTGTTTGATGAATGAATTTTGAGGTTCTTCCAATAATCCAGATCTTGGGAATTTTTATGGCGCTAAACATATAGTTGAGAAACATGGTTAACTTTACTTTCTCCTTGCTCAAAGGAGAAAAGGATTATCTCACAAGTCATCAGAAAAAAGCCAGATTAACCTATTAGGGGACTTACTAGATCCTCTCTCTCTGGCCATTGTGTGCTTCAGTGACTTTATTTGCCTTACGATTTCTCTCTGTTTGGAGTAACCATTTGGATAGATAAATAAAAGAGATGAAAGAAAGGAAGAAGAAAGCATGGAAAGTAGGAAGAAGGGTTTCAAATAATTTTTGTTTTTACAAAACCAAGTTTTCCTCCATGAAAAGTACCTCTGAACTCCGTGGGGGAAGATAAAACCATGAAGATTGAATGTTCGTAGTTGTTTGGCATGCTTGAGAAATCTACATTCTTCTTGTCTCTGTGCCCTGCAGTTTTAATGTAGAAACAGACAATTCTGACTTGACCTTAAGTGCCTCACCAATCTACTCGGGGGACTCCCTGTAGGAATATGAGCTGACACCACCTTGCCTGAGTTTCTTTCAATCAATAACATGGCAGAGTACACATGATACGAATAGGCAGGCCGATAAGAAATAAAAGCATATCTGTTGATACAAATGGAGCGATAAATGGACGGGTTTCTATCCAAGGACTTTGAAGGGGAAATCAAGGAGGAACAAGATGATGGCCAAATGTGAATGTACAGCAAATTAATTTTTTTTCCGAGGGACGGTTTCTCTTTCATTACTTACGTTCAGAAGAAAATGGTCAAGTTGTTCTATGCCTAAAAGGGATTTGTTACTCTGATTCTTGGAATAAAATAAGCCTCTCGGGAGTGTGCATTTTGTGACTGTAAATCTGCAGTGGCGAAATGGCGTTAATTTGACTGACTGGAAATATTAACCACATTATATCAAATGACTGCCAGAAAGAATTCTCTGCCATGCCCTGTGACTTTATTTTAATTGATTTTTTTTACTTTCAGCTTCTGTGATTTTTGTTTCTTCTGACACATGTTTATTAAATGCAGGAAGAAAATTGTTTTGCAAATTATTTTTAGTGTGTTTATCTTGTTTAAATTGGTGGGTTAACTCTTTTTCTTCAGAATTCCAACCTCTTTTATTTTCGGGCTCGATACTGCTGATTTAGCTTTTTGGGCCCACTAATGGCATTATTGTCCACATCAGCAGTCTCCACAATTAAGCTGTATGCTTAGCAGTATCATCTGATGTTTCACAAAGATTTGAAAGTCAAAATTGAATATGATTGATTGCTGTGAGATATGTTAATGTTAGGATTCCTGAGCTCTGGTGTAGAATAATCATCCATTGTAATAACAAAGATAATGCCTCTAACATTACTCATTTTATGGTCTATCAGTAGTCAGGCCTTAGGAATAAGCCTCATTTGTCTGCTGTGGAGCCCTCATATTATACGAATCACAAGGTGACTGTTCATAGACACATCATTTAGGATAGTAGAATTTACCTGTCAGTATTACCAACAATGATATATTCAAAAGGATAACCTCATTTCCTTTATCAGCCTTTCTTTCTATTTACCCAGCATTGGATGTTTCAAAATGAAGCTGCTTTATGCTTCACATCAGAGTTTCCATAATGCATCCTGCAATCCAGGAAAAAAAAAAAAGTTGTTTTGTTATTTTTTTAACTATACTTGTCCAAAAAAAACCCTACTACTAATAATGTAAACCAACATCTTTTGAATACTTACTAAGTGCCAAGAGCTGCGTCATACATTTAGCATGTATAAGTTTATCCATTCCTTACAATAGCACAAAGGCATGTAGGTACCGTGTTTATTCCCAGTTTACTGAGGAAACCTAAGCCCAGAGAGGTTAGATAACTTGCTAGGGTGATAACTTGCTATGATCACACCGATTGTCAGGGGTAGAGCAGGATTTGAACCCAGGATGTCTGGCCCCAGGGCCCATGCTCCTAACTAATATAGCAGACCTGCAGGAGGCATGTGTGAGAGGTTTCGTCCCTGTCGTCAGTGGCTCACTTTCTCATTTTGGTGATAATAATCATGAACAGGAAGTCATAATAAAAGATCAACTGCCAAGTTGCAGAATACATCCCCCAGATATGGTACTGCAGGAATTCAAGAAGACAAAAGGGCTAGTATAGGCTGGGTAGCATTCAGAACAACTTGTCATTATTTAGTTAAAACTGAGATGCCTAGAAAAGCTTTAAAATTCCCAAACACTGAATGTTAATACTGGAAGTAATTTTATAGACTGCGGTATCTTTTTATGTTTTACACGTGATTCTACGTACCGGTAGGAGTATCTCTTAGTGATTTTAATTTACTCCCAGATTATTTTGAATATTTATCCTTTGGGGTGAACTTTGCATTTGTAGGTCTCCCACCTGTGAAATAAATTGAATTTACACCTGATAAAAATGTTACACAATGCCAACTTGCTGTCTAGCGGGTCTGTTCCAGAAGGAAGGCACGGGTACTAGTTGTATTCTTTCATAGTCTCTAGTCTTACTCCTTTAAAGTTTTAGGCTGAACGAAATGATCCTTCTTTTTCTTCAGTTAATCAAGTCAGTGCAGGGTGACCACCTATGTAAAAATAACTTGCTAATTTAATGTCAAAGTCTAGAGTGAATTAATTTCACATCATGGGTTGTCAACAGCTTTGCATATTTTGGCGGTTCTGGTGAAGTAGAGCCCTGTGTAACTGTACCAGTGACAGAACATTTGTGCCATTAAGGCTTCAAACTCTTATTCAGCTGTCAACACATGGGCACTTTCTGGAGCCAGCTTCTCTCACGCTGTGCACTGCCTGCAGCTCGCCGGAAGCTCAACTTTGACTAAAAGGGTTGATTTCTCTTCTCTCACCCTTGTTCTCATTTAGTGTTAAAACCTGCTTAAAGCCCACCCTTCATTCTGAAAAGTACACAGGCATGTGTCATCTAAACCATGGTGACATGGAGGTAAGGAGCTCCAAAGAAATGCTGGACATCTGAGCGAATAGTTGATTAGAGAGGAATCTGGCAGTGTTAATTGTGAGCCACAGTATAATGACTGCTGAAACCAAAGCTTTCTGGAGGTTTTCAGAACTTGAGTAAAGTTTTTAATACTGAGCAATAGGGTCAGTGTACTGTGGTGGAATTTAAAGTGTTTTTTTTGACAGTGATAGTTTTTTTTTTAGTGGAGTTTAGTTGATTTACAATGTTGTATTAGTTTCAGGTGTACAGCAAAGTGAATCAGTTACACACACACACACACACACACACACACACACACACACACACATATATATATATATATATATATATATATATATATATACTCTTTTTTAGATTCTTTTCCCATATAGGTTATTACAGAATATTGAGTAGAGAATTGGCTTTTGTCACTTGCCACTTTTGTTGTCTGATTGCAGACTCATTTGCTATATTGACTATGTGTGTTGTTGTTTGTTTTGTTTTGTTTTTAATGTTTGTCTGCCTGAAGCCACTTGGTAATGCAGGGCGGATAGAACAGCCTAAGGAACCAGAGAATAATAGATGGAGACAAATGTTGGATAAAGTGATGAATTCTTTAGCCAACTCTCACCAACATAGCACAATGAAACAGAAACTTTTATTCGTGCAGGCTCTGACAATTTGATTTTCAGTGATTCTTTTCAAGTAAAATTGTAGAAAAGAGCTCCCAAATTTTATCCAATGGATAACATTACAAATCATTTAAAACTAAGAGTGTCTCCACTGAAGAAGAACTCATGAACAATTGACGTTTGTGGACCTGCACTATCTAATACACTACTAACTAACCGCATGTGGCTAATTAACTTTAAATTAATTAGAAAATTAAATAAAATTTAAAATTCAGGTCCTTAGTTACACTAGCCACATGTCAAGTGTTTAAATAGCTACATGTGGCTACTGGCTATTGTGTTGAACAGTGCAGACTGGAACTTTTCCATCATTGCAGAAAGTTCTAGTCGACAGCACTGCTCTGGACAATACTAGGGAAAGCCAAATAAGTTTCCGTTTGTTTGTTGGTTTTGGTTTTGGCTTTTAGTTATCATTTTAACATATTTTTTTTATAGAGGCAGAGACTATAACCGTTAGGAAAATTAGTGTGAGAACCGTGTATTCGTCTTGGTGTCGCCCTGCTATGATATTAAACAGCTCGCAGATCTATACATACATTATTCCAGTGGCTCAGGAACTGAACAAATACCTTGTAGATTAGCTAAGCCATGTTTTTTAGGATGCGTAGCAAAAAAAAGCCTTGCTTATAGGTTGCTCAGAAGAGGAAAAGATCTGAATATGGAGTCAAAGGATAAAGTTTCTCTGCCCCTAATGTATTTATAACCCAAGTACATTTTCAACACAGGGTACTCAGAAGAATTTTTGTCTGCACGATAAAAGGCAAGACCAAGAAAATCTGGAAGGAAATACTTAGGAAAGTAGACCCTTTTCCATGAAGGGAGAATAAGTATTTTCTTAAGTTGTATAAAACTATTTTACTCTAAAAATAGTAAACTCTGGTGAACTCTGGATAAGAGGGGTAGATTGTATCACTGCCAATTTCCCAGTTGTGATATTGTCAATACTAAACTTGTGCAAGATGTTACCGCTGGGGAAAACTGGGTGAAGGGTACACTGATCTCTCTGCATTATTTCTTATAACCGCATATGAACCTACAATGATCTCAAAATTATAAGTTTAAAAAAAGAAAAATAATAACTTGCTGAAGTCCTCATAGCTATTAGGAAACAGAGCTAAGACTCAGACTGTCTGATTCCAGAATTTGAGTGCCTAAAGCATTGCTTCATTTGAATAAAATTACTGTATATTGAGAAACAGTAAATATATACCTACCCACCTTTTGGAGCTGGAGCAGAACTTTCAGATATTGATTAGTTGGTAACCATCCCTATAATTTTGAAGCATTATTTATCAATAATAAGAAAATTTTGGTTTACTAAATATCTGAGGTTGAATTTAATGATATAATTTAATTTAATGATATAATTTAAAACTTCTGTTACCTGTGCTTTAAGTAAAGATAAACTTTAATTTTAAACTCCGTCATAAAGTCAGCTACCGCCAATCATGAGGCACTAGAATAATATTTGGACATAACTTTGTGATTTTTAAATCATTATGTGAGATTTTTACTGTATTTTACACAGTAAAATGCAGTTTTAAAAATCCAGATAAAAATTAAAAATGCATATATAGATATTTGAAAAAAGGAAGCAAATATCTGACTTATTATTGATTAATTCAGTGTTTATATAAATATAGATAGTGTTTTGTGCTTTCTAGGAGTACAAAAGATATTATTAGTGAACCATAATTTTTTGGCAAAATTTTCTATATTTACTGGATTTTATACTGTAATAATGTGATCTTAATATATAATAAGCCGAGTTAGAATTACAGAGTCCCCTGATACTTTGCTCGGTCCATGGATCTCATGACGTCAGTTTCTGCCAAGGATTGGCAGTCTGCTTTTTGGGTGGGGGGCAGTTTACCTTGTCGGATACTCTCCAATGAAAGTAGTACTAGAAAGGAAATGGAAGAGGCTTCCACTGTGTGTATTGGCTTTTTTTTTTTTTCTTAAACTGTGTACTTGTCAGGATCTTGGACAAGAAGCGAGAATCACTGACCTAAATCCTTTGTGTGATTTTGCTGTGGCAGCCTCATATTAATTGGCTCCATCAAATTAACTCTTCTAAAGCCTTCCAAGCCCATCCTTCCAACTTACCTACAAAGCACAGTTTTGACTTAGCTTGAAATAAATAGTGAACATTTGACCCACCTCTCTGGCATTGGCTCTTTTTAGAAATGCAATAATCTCTCAACGTACCCAACTAATACTCATTATGGACCAACGATGTGTGAGGCGTTATACCTGGCATTGTGGATGGAGGTAAAAAGATAGTTAACACGTTTGCTTTCAAGAAGTTCAGAGAAGAGAAGGATTAGTTTTAGTGGCAGTAGTAGTATAAATAGTAGCAGCAGTATCATAGTACTTTCTCTGTGTCTGTCACTATTCTAATACTTTACGTTAACTCGTGTAATCCTTGTATCAGCCCTATGAAGTAGGTATGTTGGGGATGGAGGGAACAAAAAGTGCCCACTGAACTGAGAAGGCATCTTGAGACTGAAAAATGAGGCAGGCAGCTCCATGTAATCAATGGATCAGTGTATTATAGGGTAACTTACAGGGTGAGATCGGGCAGACCATGACGCAGAAGCATTCGCAAGCTGCACTCCATACTGCCAAGGGGCCACTGAGATAATTTTATAGTTAACCTACGGTATGGAGTATGTGCTTGGAAACAGGATGTGCATTCCTAAGTCAAGACTCATGAATGAGTAACTAATCTTGTGGGCACTGAGAATTCCTCAGCGGTTTTCATCATTGTTTGGGGACTAACAGCATAGAGGCCACCTGATCCTAATGATTATTGAACAATATCTATTAACTACAAAGCTCTCGACAACAGAAAGCTGAATTACTGGGTAGGTTCACAGAAGGACGGGAGAAACTGTAAGGGCCCAAGATGGCATCGGTTATGTTAACAGCCATCATAGGTACAATTATTATGTCCATTTTACAGATGAAGATACTGAGGTACATAAGGGTTTAATCATTATCTAAGATCATACAACAGATGGTGCTAGAATTTGAACAGAAGTAGTCTGGCTCCAGAATTCATACTAGTCTGTATTTTCATCTGAGGGGAGTCTTGAGTGTGTCTTCAGTAATGGATAGGGAAGAACATCCAAAGAGAGGCATTGCAAGTAATTCTGCTTGACAGTCACTTAGTAAATGCCCGTCATGTGGAAAGCACTACAGAAATGAATAAGTTACAGACGCTGCACTCAAGGAACTTATAGCAAGTTTACATACTTCCTGATGATCTATTTGGGGGCTGTTTGAGAAAAGAATATAATTTCTATTTGATGGTTTATTTCAAAGTTTTGTGGTCCGTTGTGTTTCTCATTGAACAATCCACAAATGACAAAATATTTTGCCGACATTTTTTTCTTTTAACCTTTATTGAGTGCCTACTAAAAGTTCGGCAGCACGTGGTGAGGCCCGCAGGAACAGTAATAAACGAGATAGACCATCCCTCCCCTCAAGGAAGTTTCATCTAGTGGAGAAGACAGTTAAACAAGTATCAAAGTAAAATGTGGACAATGCTGTGAGAGAAGATAGGGAACTATTTGAGTATGTAAATAGAGACTTCAACCTTCGGGAACCTCAGGAGTGCTGATGCCTGAAAGATGAAGCGTCAGTCAGGGAAAAGGGGTGTGGGAAGTAGAGAGTAGGAAAAAAAAATGTTCCAGGCAGAGGGAACAGCACACACAGGGGCTAGCACAGAGAGAGAGCCTGGTTCATTTGATGAACTTAAGGACAAGTGGGGTGAGCAACCTGATCAGATTTGCAGACTCCTTCCTTGTCTGAATCATCGTGGGGAAGTTACTCTTCCTCTTTAAGCTTCAATGACTCCATTTAAAGGAAAGAGAAATACAGTACCTCCCTCTTAGGGTTGTTAGAAACATCAAATGAGATCATGCCTTATAAAGGACCAAGTGCAGAGTAAGTGCTGTAGAAGACTTCGTCATTATTAACTTAGAGGAACCACCTTGACTGCATATGCAAGATGGTTTGGAGCAGGGCTAGACTAGAGGTGTGAACTAATTAGGAGGCTGGTACCGTGATTCAAGAGAAAAAGAACATTGGCCTAGAGGAAAGTAACAGTGGGATGATGAGAAGCAAATATATATTGCAAAGTTATTTTAGAGGTGGAATAGAGTCCTTGTTGGGTGTAGATGTAGCAGGTGAGAGGGAGAGGAGTTAGGGTTGACTCCTAGGTTTCTAGTTTGGGGTCACTGGGTGGGGATAGAAAGACAGGTTAGAAATCCAAATCCAACCTTGTAATGTACAGTTTTGGAAAATTAACTCTATGGATGTGGATGAGCTATTGCTAGGTAGTCAGTGACAGAATTCCTGCCCAGCATCCCTTCAGTATGACACTAAACTTCAATAGCAAATACCATTTCTAAGAAAACCAAATTATAAGAGAAGAAGCATATCTTTGTATGGAATGCCCTAAGGCACTCGATACATATTCAATAATGGAAAGTCTTGATTCTGTATAGCTGTGTCATATCTATAATAAACTTAGCTAATAAATCAGGAGTGTCTCATACACTCACTGGGAGGATTGTTCATTTAAAAAAAAAGGGGGTGCTATACCTTCTCAAATGAATCTTCATAGTCAAGCCAAGTATAACTGACTCATTGATGAGCTAGACTCTTATTGGGTACAAGCATAAAGCAATATCACTGTCACTCAGTACTTGTTTTTACACTTGCTCTGTGAAATAATTCTTTCCCCTTTTTGGATAAAATTTCAGAAAAAACCCTTAGTTTCTCCAGTCACTTTCAGGTATTAAAAAGTCCAGTGTACTAGGAGAAAACACGGGAGAACATCTTCTCAAGTCACAAAATCATAACTATATCTGAAAAGATTGATCAAATGGACTTCGTTAAAATTAAAAACATCTGTTCAACAAAAACTACCATTAAGAGAGTAAAAGGCAAGCCACGAGTCAGAGAAAATATTTCGAGTACACACATTGTCGGGTATCCAACAAAAGATTCGTATCCAGACTATGTAAATAGCTCATACAATCAATAAAAAATATAGGTGACACAATAAGAAATGGGCAAAGATTTGAATAGACATTTCATTGAAAATGATATCCAAATCTTCAGAAAGCATCTAAAAAAGGACTCAACATCATCAGTCATCAGGAAAGTGCAGAATGGCTGAAATTTAAGGAGATTGTCAATAGCAAGTATTAATGCAGATGCCCAGTGACTGAAATTCTCATATATTGCTGGTGGGAGTGGAAAGTGGTTCTAGTACTTTGGGAAACTGTTTGGCAATATCTATGAATGCTAAATGCATGCCTACCTCTGACTCAGCAGTTCTACTGTCACGTATATACCCAACAGATGAGTGCACATGTCCACCGGAAGGCATGTTCCGTAGCAACTGTTTTTCATAAACCAAAAGGGAAAAATTCAAATGTCCATCATTAGGGAGTGGATAAATAAGTTGTGATGTGTTCATACAATAGAACACGACATACGAATGGAAAAGATGAGCTACTGCTCCACCCAGAAACATGGTTAACTCTTACAGACGTAAGATTGAGCCGATGAAACCATACACAAAAGAGTTTGTACGTATGATTTCATGTATATGAAGTTCAAGGTGAGAAAAATTAACCCAAGGCAATGAAAGTGAGAATAGTGAGACTATTCTCACTTAGTGAGAATAGTGAGGCTGAGTGGGACTTGACTAGGAGGAAGCATGAGGGATCTTTCTAGATTACTAGAAATGTTTCATATTTAGATCTGTGTGACAGTTACCCAGGTATGTATGTATGTGTATGAGATATATGTGTAAAGATTTATACCATGTTTGATGTACTTCAATAAATAGAGAAAAAGCCTAGTCCAGTCTAATGTCAAAACTTCAGTCTCTTAGCTAATTGAAAGCTTTTCCCCTTTCTTCCCCTCCCCCATCGACTCACGATCAACCATCTGCAGTAAGAAGGGAGAACTGTGATAGGTTTCTTCTCTCATCCTTGGGCCACCTCCTGTCCCACTCCTGAGCCACTGTTTTTGTCCCTTCCAGGATCAGGTACGTGGGGGAAGGAGGGACCAGAGAGGAATGGACACAGTGATGTGTCTTGGCTTATAATCGGGCTTTGCTGCCCTCCGAGTGTGGCACATCGCCAAAGGCCAGCTCTTTCTCTCCGGGGGACGCTTCTGCGGGTTTTTCAAGCAATCCTGCTTCACTAGGAACCTCCCAGTACAGCGTTGCCTGGCATGGACAGTGATCCTCTTAACACGCCAGCCGCAGCCGTTGGCCTTTAGTGATCTACTCCTACGGCTGGAGTCCTAGTCAGAAGGACTTGAGTCCATCTCTTCCTTGGGTCACTTGACCCAGAGGAAAACTGACACGTCTTTGCCTGGCCAGTGGAGAACTTGCAGTTTGCTCCCATTTTAGCCTCTCTCCCTCCCAGCCTCTCAGCTGTAAGCTTCTCAAGGAGGGAGCCAGGGCCCACTCTCTTGCTTTATATTATTGCCATGAGGATAAAATAGCAATGAATTATATGTATACAGAAATGGATGTGCACATACACACATATTATACACATAGTACTTAGAACAAGGTAAGTGTGCAAAAAGTGTTAACTCCTTTCTTCTTTCTTCCTGGACTAGGTGACTTTTCACTCCCTTTCTTTCAGTAAAACATCTTTCTTTAGTTATAGTCTTTGGATAGAGCAGAGAGGGACAGGGTTTTAGGATTCATTGTAAAGATGTATTGTGTCCTTGGAGTTTACTATTTGGAAACTTTTAATAAAGGTGTGCTATATTTGAAATTAAACCAGGTGTGGTAAAATAATCATATCCCTAGAGTTTAGAAAGACCAGAATTTGAATCCCAGCTTCACACTTCTAGCCATTCAGTCAGCATATTTATTGAGGACCACCTTTGTGCCAGGCACTGTTGTAGGCACTGAGAATACAGGGGGAAATAGACAAACAATATCCCAACCTTGGGGACCTTCGCTGGGGGGTAGGAATAGGTGAACAGTAGGGGTAATAAACACAGTAAGCAAATAACTAAATATAATATCAAGTGGTGATAAATTTTGTGAACAGAAATAAAGCAAGATAAAGGAATAGAAAGTAGGTGCAGGTTGGGGTAGATAAGGCAGTCAGGGAAGGTCTTCTAAGAGAACTGAACTAAGTGAGGGAGGAAGATCTAGGAGAAGAAGGTAGAAGAGGAGTTTGCAATATTCCACAAGCCAAAGAACAAAGTGTTTCAAGAAGGAGGAAGTCATATGCTGTTGAGTGATGGATAACATGAGGGGCTTTCAGTAGCCATGTGACCCCTGTACAAGTTATGTACCTTACTGGAGCAATATTCAATAATAAATTTCTAAGGATTGAGATAATTTATGTAAATCACCTGTCATATAGTAGACGGTAACTGAAGATTTTCTTCACATTTCATGTGTGTAATAAAACATGAATTTAAAAATTTACAGTGAAAGATATTTTTTAAATGGCCTCAATTCCATTTCTCACTGAATTTGCAATATCTTCAATTAACTGTACATAAGCCAAAATATGGAAGTCAGTAAGTTAAAGTATAATTGTTGTGGAATTGTAGCTTTGTGTTTTTTAACGAACTGTATTAGTAAGTAGTTAATTTGATATGTCATGTGTTTAAATGTGTCAGAATTTTCACATTTAAACTGGCAGAGATCATGTGTTAAAAAATAAGAGCTGAGAAATTCAGGTATTTTAGCATTCACAGGAGACTGTTTTGCTAAATTACAGTTTCTATGAATGATCAGCTAATTATTTCCAGTTAAATATAAGAAATAAGGAAATTGATTGAATTCTTATCTGTTTCAGGCATTCCCTAATGACTTAGCATTGATTTATAAACATGCTTTCAATTTTATAGATTTGGCTAAATAATATGACATTTGATCTAACCTCTATAGAAATGACAAAATGAAACTGTTAGATACTCTTTAAAGTAATATAAAATTATGATACCTTTTTCTAACTACTTCACAATATTTATGTCACCTAAATTATTTTATAAAAGCCAGGCCTTAAAAATTCCACCCAGATAGTGCTGAACAATCAGGATATACATTCAAACATGTGCATTTAAATCTACATAAATGTAAATATGTTTTTATGCACGATAGTTTCCTGCAGAAGAAATCGGTATGCTTTTTGAAAGCACGACTCTCACTCTTAGATGTTTCAAAGCTTGTCGGATATCTTACAGGAAAGGAAATAGAGTCATTTTACTTTAAGTCAATCATTTCTCCAAATTTTCTTGAGCACATTTATCTAGGTACTGAGAGAGATCTTTCTCACGTTTTAATTACAAAACACACCAGCTGCTACCCCAGCTATCCACTAGAGAAAGGGAGAATAACTAAATTTCTGCATCAATGTGTAGAGCTACATTTATTGAAATCCCAGTGAAAGCTTTTGTGTTTGGGATAATAGGGAAAATTCCGTAAGATATCTTAGATCGCATTTTCAGTCATAGTCCTTGTACCCTCTGGTCAGTGTCTAAATAATGCTTCATTCATTTAGAATGGAATCTCACACCTCAGAAGCCAGCCAGGTTTGGGGATTACAAGACATTTTATTTCAAATAACATTGACTACTCCTTGTTGTAAACATAGAATCCACTGAATTTGGTTCAGAGAGCCTGGAGCTTGGTGACCCCATTTAGTTACTTTTCCTCAAATATGTAAGGAATGGATGTATATTCTAAAGTGTGTGGTTTTAATGAATTAATGTCAGCCTTTCATATATCTATTTTTGAGACTTTTTCCCCTAGTTATATTTTTGGTTTCTTTTCAAGTACTTTTTAAAAATTCATTTTCCAGTTATTATAAGAAGTTAATTTATATATTGAGGATTACCCATGTTTGCTCTTAAAGATTTTCCTCTTTTCACCTAGCCTGTGTTTTCTAAAAGAAGACACAGTCAAATGTTTTTGTTCCTCTTAGGAAACCCCTGACCGGCCCACAACACTGGCTACTGCTGTAGCTGTACATTTCTATACATAATTGATGACTTGAGGCCCAGCAGACAGCACCAGTACACAAGCCATATAGATTACCATACAGTGAGGGGTCTTAGGTCTTTGAATTTTCCAGTTTTGAATAGAAATAACTCCTTGCCAAGTAACAAAAATTCCAGGAGTAAGTTTGCCATACTAATAAATATTCTCCAGAGAACAAAACGTTCGCCAGCAATAGAAGATTCGGACAGTCTTAAGCTCCTAACTTTACTACCCTACCCTCCACTCCAGCCATCTCTCAACCTAGCAGCCCTGGAAATGTTTGGTTTGGCTAACATTTTGGTAATAAATTTTTTTAAAAGTTTAGTGCTGAGGAAAGTTAAAATTCCAAATGGCACTTTTTGGGGTATCCCTTAATCTAATTGCCCTTTCTGTTTCTTTGATTTACTAGAAGGTGAGAAGTCTAGTAGATATAACTGGTTATCTTATGAGGAATTTGTGAGATTCTTGCCGCCAGAATGGTGCTTATTACATCCCATTCATCCTGCCTATCCTAAATGCCATGAGCACACTTTCTTGTGTTTAGGCCTTTGTACACGCTGTCCCCCCACTTCCCAGATCACTTCCAGAACCTTCCACCTCCACCTGTGTCTTGGCCCTTCCTACTCATCATTCTGGCCTCAGTTTAGACATCACCCCTTTCAGAATCCCTCGTTCAGTTAGGTGAGGTGAACAGCCCTACCTCCCCCCATTATCTGGCCTCTGGCTTTTTACTTTACCGCAACTAGACCGTAATTTCTTGTAAAGTAGAGATGAGGCCGCCTTTAACATTGTTTCCCCAGCTTCTAGGATATGGCTGACATAGAGTGGTGTCCAGTAGTTATTTGTTGAACAGAACTACAAAGATACTAACAATATAAAATTGAAATTAAACATAAAAATGATGAAATAGATTGTTAGGTTTTAGATGATAAGTCGTCGGAATTTGTAGTATTCCTAGATTTGCACTTTGTTTTTCTTATAGTAACATACGTTCTTAAGAATGCTGTGATAACAGAAAAAAATAGATTTGAATTACAATTATGTTTTGTATTTAAAGACTCATGAGACTAATTTGTAATTTCAAATGACCAGGTTAATATAAATAAAACCTGTGTTTGTTAAGAAATAAACATACTGAAAATTTTTAATGAAATTAAACCAGATTGGGGAGGAGGACATGTATCTATTTAATTTGGAAAGTTTAGGCTCGTTGCTTTATTTGGGTTCACTTCCTTTTTAAAAAATATAATTTCTCAAAGATCAGAGATTTTTTTTTCTAAATCTTAACATGTGTACTATCTAGTTCTAGAGGTCTAGAAGAGAACATCGTTTTTGTCATTATTTCTTGGATCCCCTTTTACTTTTGGAAAACAGAATGTACAGATGTCTTTTTTCTCTTTTAACCGATGAAACATAGAAAGCTACAAAAGCACTAATGCAAAAATGACTGTTTGTTGTTTCTTTAGATACCTTTAATTCCAGAACATATTACACAGTTCCCCATTAGAGTCACTCATCAATTTGCTAATTAGCTTCCTAAACTTTGTAAATCATTTGTTGATTTCTATGGGAAATAATTTTGAATGGCAACCTTATGAGTAGAAATTGGGCCCACAAACAACAGTTATATTACAGGCTCTAGAATCAAACTGTTGAGTTCATATCCTGACCTCAAAAATGACTGTTTGACCTTGGCCAAATTGTCTAACTTCTGTGTGCCTCGATTTCTTCTTCTGTAAGTGGGGATAATAATTGTACCTATCTACTGGCTTATTTTCAGAATTATGTTACATTCGTGAAGTACATACAACAGTGTCTTTGCTCAGTAAATACTCCCTATTATTGTTATTATAATTATTAATCAGTCCTAGAAGCAAGAAATCATTTATTCCTCCATTCAAAAATATTAATTGAACTCATACTATGTCCTAGGCATTTTACTAGGTACAGGGAATACAGGATGGAGTAAAAATAAGAATGACCCCTGCCCTCATAAGCTTACAGTCTAGTGTAGGACACACAGATAATAATTTAAAAATCATACAAATAATTGTAAAATTGCAACTGTGGGAATTACTACAAAGGAGATCCATGATACCATAAGAGTGCATGTTCAGGGGAAATTGATATTGGCAGGAAGCCTTCCTTGATGGCTGAAGGAAACCAAAGTCTGCAGGTGGAAGGGAACATAGCCCAGTCAAGGAAACAGACCAGGGGCCCTGGGGCTGGAGCATGGAGAGCCCAGTGCAGAATGAGGAGGGATGAAAAGAGAGAGGTAGGCAGAAGCAGATCATACAGGATGATGTAGGTCATGCCTGGTCTTTAAAGACGAGTTGGAAACCAATGAACGATTGCATTTCAGTGTGGAGACTGAATTGGAGTCTCCCAAAGTATAAGAGGTAAGAGAAGGTGAAGAGCAATGACCCCTTTCTAGATGTAGCATTGGTCCCAGGCTACATTTTGAAATCCAAACATTTGCCATTACACCCTCCTGACTCCCTCTCTGCTCCCTCTTCTACCTGAGTTATTTCACCTGGGCTCCTAGCTCTCCTGCCTCTGTTTACCCCTCTGCATCAAGCCTGGCAGGCTCACCTTGCCCGGATGAGTGCTTCCTACCCCCAGGTGCTCTACCTTCCCTGATTTCTAACAAAGCTCATTTCGATAGAAGTTTTACATTCATATTAATATTTAGAGGAAAGCACCCTAACAGAATTTATTTAGACTAAGACGTGAGCAACTTACCTCAAGAACAGCAAAGCTTGAGAAAGCGTTCTCAAGCTTTTTGGACCCCTTTACATTCTTAAGGTTTGTTGAAAACCCCAGGGAGCTTTCATTTGTATCGGTTAGATCTATCTGTATTTACCACGTTTGAAATTAAAGCTGGGAAATTATTAATTCATTTTATAATAACAATAAACCCTGTGATATGCAAACGTACATATTTTTATGAAAAATCACTCTATTTTCCAAAACAAAAACCAGTGAGAACAATACCATTATTTTACATTTTGCAAATCTCTTTAATGTCTGGCTTAATACAGGACAGCTGGAGTCTCATATCTCTTTCTGTATAAAATCTCTCAGTATCACATGTTGGGTGGCCTCTGGAAAACTTCGCTGTACAACTGTGAAAGAATGAAGGTGAAAAAGGCAAAGAGTGTCTTACTTAGTATTATCATGAAAGTCGTGTTTTGTCTCACTGAGCCCCCACAATGGTCTTAGGGACCCTGGGGAACTGCTGCTCCAGAAGAAGGCATGCAATTAAAAGAAAACCAAGATGCTTATTAAGTTAAAAGATGCTCATGTGAGATGGCATTTCAGGCAATCTAAAAAGTGAATGAAAAGAATTCAGCAGTGTGACTCTAATCTGTTTCTGCCTTTCATCACCTCTTCTGTACATCTGGGTTTGAACGCATTAAATTCTATAAAAATTCCAAATGATTTTCAGTGTTAGTAGAGACTCTCATGGATGTTTAGACAATATTTGAAATTCCTGAAACATGCTGGTTTTGCCTTGGTTTCTGGTGTAAGGCTTATTCCCTATGCAAAGTAAATTGTGATTCCCTCTTGGTTTCCTCTGAGCATCAGGTCACTTAGCTTTCTACGGCACAGCCTCTCCTGGAGACCGCAGCTTCACCATGTTTATCTTTCAAGAAGAACTGACTTGTGAGGTGTAGCTAAAGTAACAAGAGTATTGTTAATCTCTGTGCTGTCTTCCAGTTCAGGAATGACATGATTTTATATTATTTTCTTATGTGGCACACAAGCTCTTTCTGAAGACAGCTAAAAATGTTTGGAATGATGCATCATTTAAAAATGAGTTTGGCTTCTCTCAATAACAAGCTCGAAGAACCACATTCCTTTAGATGAGTGTTGTTGCTTTCGTCAAAAATTTATTTTTGTTCCTTTTAATCACACCTTGTACCGTAATATAAATTCCACCATCACCATCTAACCTTTTAAAATGTATGTTAATCATATATTTCTATGCATTCAATAGTAAATGCTTCACCCCTCCACCCACACCCCATTAGAGGGGTCATACAAGTGGTTCCAGGGAGAGAAGACCCTGCCGCTAGAGGGAGGCTGCTAAATCTATGTTTTTCGTTGAACCAGTAGCTTGTCGCGGAGAATTAACTCTCTTGACCACTACAGTTTATCTCCTGAATCATTAGTGATTTCTGTTCTTTAAGGAGGGATATACATACAAGTGATGTAAACATTCTAGAAGGACAGCTGAAACACCACTGGCACTCCTTCATTCGAAATGAAATTGGATTTTCTTTTCAAATACGTCCCTCATAGATTCATGGTTAGGGATGTGTTGGCCTTGGTCGGAGGTCACAAATAAGTGGCCCACAGACTTCATGCAGGCCACAGATGTGCTTTCTTTGGCCTGCATAGGGGGTTGTCGGGCTGTGAGTGTGTGCACACGTGTGCTGGTTTTGTTTTTCATCTGGATTTGAATGCCTATACTCTGTTTTTTCTAGGGTGCCCTCACTCCCTATTATCTTACACATGGCCTGATTCAGACATTTACCTTGTCAGTCTGGCCACTGTCAGCCTTTGAATTAACAGCTCTACAACAAGCAGTCACATCTAGGGAGAATAGAAAAATAGAACCCAAGAACACAATGTATACTGTGAAATAGGAAATTGCCTAATAGAAAATTATTTGATAAAAATATATAATTGCTGATTTTTTATTCTTTTTCACACACACACACACACACACACACACACACACTGTATTTTAGTTTTACAGGAGATAAATGAACTGACAGCAAGCGTTGTAAATGGATGACCACAACAGAAGCAACAATGATTGCAATTACCAAACACAAAACACACTCATACTATGTCATAATATTGACATTCAGTCCAGTAATCCTCCACTGTAACAGCTCCCTTACTTTGCAGTGATAATTGATTTGTATATTTTTTGCCTCTGAGTCTTTGTGGGATTTTTTTTTTTAATTCAAACAAAGTCACAAAAATTATAATCATCCTCATCAGTTCACTGATTTTTTTTATTCTTGCGTACATATTAAAAAATAACATTAAAGATAAATGAAAAATAACTGATTAAGAAGCATGCCTCAAAAGTGACATTTATAATATAGAGATTTTTTTAATAGTTTAACATAGAAGCTAGAGTATGGAAGGGAGTCATGTCTTTTTGAAAGAGGTCGTCATCAAAACTTTGCTTTTCTATTATGTTATTTTTATTGTTTACATGGCATTAGTTTATCTAGAAAAAAATATGTAATGTACGTTTAAATATATAGAATCAACCACACAACTAACTAATGAAGTGCAGGTTGCAATGTTGGTTTATCTGGAAGGTCCCACAGCACCACCTAGCGCCCTGTATTTTATTTTGCATAATATTTTTATAAATTAAAAAAATTCTGATGATCACATTTTAATATCAAATCTTGCACTGAAATAAATATATGGTTTAAGCAGTATTATAAATAGAGAGAAAGTAATTCTTACATGTTTAATTGAAAAATTTTAAGCAGAACTCAAAAAAATGATGATTGTATAACACAGAACTATTATAAAAATTGACTAGTTAAAAAAATGTATTAGAATTTCTAATTCACAGCTAAAGATGTTACCCTTTGTGTGATCTAATGGAGTTATTGGTAAGCTTTTTACCCAAAGCAGATGTTGATTTCTTTTTTTTCATTTGCTGCTGTATAGGAAAGGTAATTTTTCCGGGCTTCTTTTTGAAATCCATAAATTCCCAGTCTCCACAAATTAAAACACACTAAGTAACGACACATTCCACAGCTCTTATCAGTTTCAGACAAAATTATATAACCACTTTTAAAACTAGAATTTTGAGGGGTTTAGAGATGGAATGTTATAAAATACTTCTACATTAAAAAATAAAATGAGTCAAATAAAAGAATGGGGTACACTTATACATTCTTTTATGGAAAGCACTCCAAGAAACATAGTGAAGTGTGAGTATAGTAAGTATTTTTGTCTGATTATATGATTGTCTTAAGAAAACTGTATAAATTTGAATAATTTAAGAAGACTAGATGAATGGGTGGAAAGAATGATGGATGAATACTTGTATATTCTTTTCTGGATAGAGTCACAAGAAACTGTTAACATCTCTGGGGAGAGTGGGGTGCTAGAAAATTTCACTTTTCATCTTGTACTTTTCCGTACAATTAATATTTTTCTAATCAACTTTATTACTTTATTTAAGGTCAACAAGTGGTCTTTGAATATTAAGATTTGAAGCATTTCATTTTTCCTTGTAATATTTCTCTAAAAACAAAGCCTACTTTTCTAATAAAAAATGAAACTAGTGTTATGACATGGTGAGCATCTATCTTATAAGCTAATCTTTTCAGAAGCCTTCAGATATAGTATTTTTTATTAGTGGGAGTATAAGCTCCAAGAAGGTAAGGAATTTTGTCAGATTTGTCACACTGTATTCTTGACTTCTAGAATAGTCTCTGGCATATAGTAAGTGCTCAGTAAATAAATGTTGAATGGGTGAATGAATGAAAACATAACACATTATGTCCAAATCTCTATAGTAATGAGATGTGTTATAGTAGAATTTTACTCTGTTTGCAGATACATAAATACGCATGTATAGTTGCATTCTTATATCTGACATCATTTAAAATATGAACATTGATAAGTATTAATTCAAAGTTTATAGTAACAAAGGAAGTTAATTATACTTTGAGATGTTTATGGCTTTTTTTTTTTTTGCCTATTCTTAGATTTTATGCATTCACATTAGCTATGTCAGTCATAATGAAATTCAATCAAAATGTTTACTAAGGAACAGTACTCTCATCATTTACCTTTTATATTTCACTTACTATCTATCATAGTGACCTAAATGGTTGCTACTTTAAAGTTCCCACAATAACACTCATATTAATCATAAAATGCTAATTACTCATTATTAAGTATATTCAATTTCTAATTACATATTTAAAATTTCATGACATTTTATAGCTACCTGTTAGTGAAATCCATTCATAGACACAAATTGTATTATTTTAAACATACAGTGGTTCTTACTGATGTGGTGTGCATAGATTTTTTTTGTTGACTATCGAAGTGTGTAGAAGTTGCCCTCTACTGGGGAACTAGAAAAATTATGTTGACATAGATTTCCAATGTTCTTAAAGACTCTTAAGTTAAGTTCATTGATGTGATTTACCCGATGATCACTTCTTGCTCACGGGCACTTTTAAGTTCCAAAGATATTGAAGTGATTAACAGCATACATTTCAAAATAAATATCTGATGTGAAGTTACCTACAGCCGTTTCTGATGAAAACATTGGCTTTTCCTTCTTAAAAACCCCTCAGTGACAACACCCAATAGTGTAGCTCCAGAAATAACTGTATAGCATGAATCTTTACTGAAGCATTAAGGGGAATTAGCTGTGTATGATTACATAACCAAAAATGAGTCAGGACTGTTTTAGCAACTCACCATAGGAATTTTGAGGATAAAAGTCTAAGCGCTCAAAAAAATTTAGCTAGCTCATTCTCATTTTCCTGGGTGTCAAGATCAAATTTAATGGTGCAGAAGTGATTTACTTATTGTATTAATTATTGAACTTTTTATACCAAAACAATCACATGATCATAAAATGGCAAGGTCTATATACCACTTCTTATAAGCTGGTATGACAATGTTCTTCCTCACCTCATCAGTGCTTTTCTATCTGCTTCCGGAAATCCTGTCAGGCTTTGGATAGCCACTGCCCTAGAGAGGGTCAGGGTCTAAGATCCATCTTCTTCAGACCCCAGTATCACATTGTATGTTTTTCTTCTCCTGCCCGCTGGTATTTAATAAAACTAAACATGTTATTAAGGAGAAACCTGTTTAAAACAGACATGGATGGTGGGAATTGTGTTAGGAAAGAAAAGACTCCCAAAAGTCAGCCTGAATATCAGGATTCTACTGCCTCTGCCCTGGTGATGGTGGGAGGATTTGTGGACCAAGGATTCTTACATGAGGAACAGACATTATTTAGGGGCCATCGGTTAATCCACCTGCATCCCTGAGCTGAAGCCTCTCTGAGTCATAAAGTTCAGGGCCACTTGGCTCTGGCTTAGGAATATTATGAAAACTAGAGTAAATCAGACCATTGATATATGAGACAAGGCAAGTGGACTGCAGCTGTCTCCATTCATTTTGTCCATCTTTACACTCAGTATTGATCGTCACAGCTAGATCTAGTGGCAGCGTGTGCTGTCATTTAGACACATCCGAAAGAAATGGATGGGCTATGCCAAGCCCATTCATTTCACATGTGTACACATGGTCTGGGTTTTTTGTTTGTTGTTTGTTTATGATAAAGGTCTATTAAGTTTGAACACTGGTTTTGACTAAACCATTAATTTGAATATCTTATTTAAAAGAAAATCAATGGGGCTTCCTTGGTGGCAGAGTGGTTGAGAGTCCGCCTGCCGATGGAAGGGGCACGGGTTCGTGCCCCGGTCCGGGAAGATCCCACATGTCGCGGAGTGGCTGGGCCCGTGAGCCATGGCTGCTGAGCCTGTGCTCTGCAACGGGAGAGGCCACAACAGTGAGAGGCCCGCGTACCGCAAAAAAAAAAAAAAAAATCAATGTACAGTTGTTCTAGAAGTTTATTTTAACACCCAGAGACCTGAATTAAAAGCCCCTTCCCCAAATCTCCCATAAATCGCCTTTCATTGCCTCCCTTCTCCATCCTCATTGACCCTCATACTCTCTCTCTCCATCTTCCACATCTCTTCCTTGCTTTTGCAACATTTTGCAAAACTGTTCTCCCATAGCCATGTTGACAATTCATAGGACTTTGGGGAGGAGGGAAGAGCATCTATTTCAAGATTTGATTTCCTTCAAAACACCCTTTTATAGTCCATTCTAGTTTTATTGTCTGTGTCTTTTTTGTCTTATGCATATGATAAATAAAATAATAAATAATTACTCATATTTAATAATATAATAGCTTTCAAGTCTTCCATCTGTGAGTTTTGCTCTATTCAGCTGGTTTTTAAGGGACAGTGTGGTGTCAGAAATAAAGAACTGGGCAGGGGATTTGAGATACTTCCTGTCCCAGTCCTGTTGTTTCCACCAACTCTGAAGCTATGGGTGAGAGACACTGCCACCTTTGGCCTCAACTTTGCAATCTATTAAATGAGATAGCAAATTATCTCTAATATTCCTTTCGGCTAAAATTCTCTGGTATCTCTAAATTTTCAGAGAACTCTTAACCGTTATGTAAACATATAATGATAGAGACCATGGATTCTGGAGCCAGATGCATAGCTTGCTTCCCATTCTGCCACTTATTGCTTGGGAATTTTGTATTCTTCTGCTGTACACCTCAGTTTTCTCCTCTTTAAAATGGGAATCGTAGCAGCACCTCCCATAGGTTTGTTGTGAGGACTGAACGAGTTAGTCCATATGAAGAGTATAGAATAGTTCCTGACACATACAAAGTAGGCATTCAATAAATGTCAACTAGTCTTGTTATTATTACAAACGTAAGTGTTTTAAAGCATTTCAGAAAGTGTGTGTTTCTCATCAAATGGATATGCTGCTCCCTGAGAGAAGCACTTGTGGACATACATTCATTCATTCATTTGTTCAGCAAAAAAATGTATTGAGTGCCTAATATATGCCAGGTGCTCTTCTCTTATAGGCATCAACAAGCATAATGGTAGATACACATTAAATCTTTTAAGCCAGTGAGTAGAATATGTGTTTCCCTAGTCACCCGAGAGAGTTACTTGGTGCATTCTTTTCATATATTCATACACCACTGGTAGATCGTATGTGTGATCTTTGACCCTATTTTTAATTTATATTACATATTTTGTATGGGTTTCTGACAGTCCATTCCTGTGTATCCTTTTATTTTGAGTTTCCTCTTTCCTCCTTTGCTCTTCTTTTTTCTTTTCTAAACTTTTCTTCTGTTTGGCCTATCTCTTGACCTCTCAACTTTTGTTTTTATTCCTTTGGCTGGCGTTCTGCCTCCTGGTATTTCCTAGTCTCTATAGGCCTCTTGTCTCACCTATTAAATTGGGATAATCAATTTACTTATTGGAATTTTAAGCTAGATAATGTTTGTAAAGCACTTAGCGCAGTTCCTAGTACATAATATACCTTAATAAATGTTGGCCTTTGGTGATGGTGGTATTTGGTATTATTGAAGCAGTGATTCCAAAGTAAGAGATACTACAGGCTCCTATGTGTAATATTCAGACCGTAGGAACTTGGGCTGACCATTGGGTAACGTGGGACCATCTTCTTGACATTTTGTGAGAGTTGTGCTTCTTGTGTAAAATGTTTGTTGTGCTACGATGACCCTTAATAGGCCGCCACGTGCATTACCAGGGAAAACAAAACTTCAACATTTTGGCTTGCAGCTGTGTACCCACAGTGGAGACCTGCAAACTAAAGTGAACCCTGGCAAGTCCTTACTCAGCTATGAAAGCTTGTGTCATCAAAAAAGAAATTTTGACTTAATTTCCTTTTGCTGCATTTTTGGTCTAATATATATTCTACAGATAAGCATTTTTAAGAAAGTCCTTTGGAAAATATTTATTGCATGTTACGTCTATGCACTTAGAAGTCATTTACATGAAAGATTCTTGGAAAATACTGAAAATTCCCATATGCATCTCACTGTGGACTTTAGGTGAATTTCAAATTGTTCTTATCACTCTTAATCTGGATAGAAAAATCCAACTTAATAGTTTTAATACAGGTCTATGAGTTTACATAGTCTGAAAAAAAGATTGACTTTTTCAGTTAAAAAGTAAAAGGAAAAATCATGAATTTGAGCACCGTATTTCAGCTTTACTATATATCACTATATAGTTTTAATTAGCAATGTACATGTTTTTCCCCTTTTGTGTTCTTGTGTTATTGTTTTTCTCTTATACAGCTCTGGATATTAAGACCCTAAACGCCACACATTATGCGTGCTGTTCAGCATCCTTAACTAATTTCTCCCTCCCTGCTGGCCCTTCCCTTTGCTTCCATCATCTTTGGCAAAGAGAACCATCTTAAGATTAGAAATGCTAAAGTAAATATTGGTAAAAGGAAAGTAGGCTCAAGATAAGTGGACTCTATCTGCTGGCCCAGACAAATTACGTTGTAGGGTCCTGAGAAAACTAATGTTTGAGATTACAAAATCTCTGTCTTTGACAAATCATAAAGAAAAGGAGTAGAAGCAGCAGCTGGCCATGTGCAAATGTCACTGCAAATATCAAAAAGAGGAAAAAAGTAGATTTTACACACTATTAACTGATAATTTTGTTTTCAGTCTGGAGAAAAGTTGGAAGACCGGATAATTAAATAGTGTGTTATAAGCAGTTACAGAGGAACTGCTGTGATGTTTAGAAGCCAGCTTGGGTTCACTAAAAACCAAGTCATTAAAAGTAAAAGTTTGTCACAATAACTTATTTCTTTTTCAAATGTAATTGCTAATCTAAAACGATGCTTACAGCAGGGGTCCAAGCTACAGCCCTTGGGCCAAATTTGACCATGTCCATTTGTTTACTTATTGTTTGGGCTGCTTTCTAGCTACAATAGCAGAGTTGAGTAATTTTAACAAGAGTCTGTATCACCAGCAGAGCCTGAAATAATTATTATCTGACCGTATACAGAAAAGGTTTGCCTACACCTGCTCTAGAGCCTAAATCAGTTCTTTTTGAATTTTAATGTGTCGAGAGATTATCTGGAAATCTTGTTTAAAATGCAGATAGTGGTGCAGTAGATCTGGGGTGGGGTCTGAGATTCAGCAATTCCTGACAAGCTTCCTGGTGAGGTGAGTGCTGCTGGTCTACAGACCACATTTCAGTCTGGCGAGGATGTAGATTTCAAAAAGATTTAAAATTTCCCCATTTAGAAAAATCAAGAGAGTGAATTATGAGTTGGAAGTCAGTTCAGTTGGTTCGACTCTTATTTGAATCGTAGTGCCCAAGGACTGTTAAAGGATCAGTGTTATCTTGGAGAGAAGTTTTTCTGATCATTTAAAAATGATTAGGGATGAACTGGGAGATTGGGATTGACATATATACACTAATATATATAAAATAGATAACTAATGAGAACCCGCTGTATAGCACAGGGAACTCCACTTCACTGTACAGTAGAAACTAACACAATATTGTAAGACAACTATACCCCAATTAAAAAAATGATTATCTAATGATCATTTCCTTGTATAAGGACATTGGCTCAGTGATGATATTTGAAGGGAGCAATAATGAGCTCAATAGCTCAAATGTTTAGGTGTCCAGTATCAACTAGATTGGTCTGCTGGACATTTCCTCTGTTGGAAGACAGTTCTCCACGTGTCTCCTACATTTCTATCCATCTTGCGCCCTGACTGCTCTTTGTTACCCAACTCTCTTTTCAAGGATGTTTGTATAGTGAACTGCCTTGAAAGATACAAATAGTATCTCCCTCTGGGACAACTGGCAAGTTTGCTTACTGCCCATTAAAAAAAGATTTGGGGGCTTCCCTGGTGGCGCAGTTGTTGAGAGTCTGCCTGCCGATGCAGGGGACATGGGTTCGTGCCCCAGTCCGGGAAGATCCCACATGCCACGGAGCGGCTGGGCCTGTGAGCCATGACCGCTGAGCCTGCGCATCCGGAGCCTGTGCTCCGCAACGGGAGAGGCCGCAGCAGTGAGAGGCCCGCGTACTGAAAAAAAAAAGAAAAAAAAAAAAGATTTGGGTTCCCTAAACTCAGTATTCCTTTCCTGTAATGTAACCCACTGTAGATGCAGGCATCCACCCAAGCCCATCTGTACCACCCCCTTGACTTGGGGGCAAGGGGAACTGATGCTAACGTCATGCTAGGTTACTCACTCTAATGTGTGTGAGTGACACAGTCCTTTGGCTCTGACCCGGGAATCTTGTGTCTGCTTCCAGCATCCATGAAGCTATGGCAGGCTAACTTGTGATCTTCAAGTTTGGTAAAATCTCAGCCCCTTCACAGTTTTAGATACCCTCTCCCATGCGTCACAGCCCAGGTTTCCAATCACTGACTTTCCCCTTTCTCTGAACCTGTCTTCACCTCATTTTAGTAAAACTCTTCACCTTCTACTTAATATAGGAAAAAGAAGCTTTAAATGAAAGTCCCTTCAACTTTCTAACATCAAGCATACAAGTCTATCTTCATCTGTACCTAATCTATCCTTTATTCTCCTTTTACAATGAAGAGGTGTCAGCCCTACCTCTTTTCCAAAGTTAAGCCCTCCAGCTGTGCACTGGAACTCTCCCTGCTGCTTCCTTAGGTGTAGTAAGTATAACCCCTTTTCTTTACTAAATCTCCATCCCCCACCCCCCTTTTTATGAATTTTGAAAATTCTTAAGTTTCTCCTTTCAAAAACAAAGCAAACAGCAAGCTTCCTTTCCCTCATCTTTATTCCCCTTTGAGTTTCAGCTCTATTTCTTTCCTCTTCTCTACAGTGAGATTTCTTGAAAGAATTGTCCAAACTCTGTTTTTCTTTCTCCTCTTCCTTCTCAGTCCTCAATCTACTCCAGTTTAACTTTCATTCTAGTCATCCCATTGAAACTGTATTCTTCTAGGCATCCTTTGAATTCTAATATATGTTCTGTATTCCTAAACTGCTTATCTTCTCTGTAACAGTAAACCACCAACCAAATGCTGAGGACTCACTCATCTGTAGCCACTGTCCAGAGTACTCTGAGCCTAAGTCCCATATATCCAACTCCTTACAGTATCTCTAATTGGATGCCTTGTAGATACCTCAAACTCATCATCTTCCCCAAGAAAAAATTAACCTATACATCCCAGTTCTTTCCTGGCTCAGTAATTTGATCTATAATCTACCTATTTGGTTAAAAATCCCTTAACTCAGAAGATTAAGACACTATCCTTCCTTTCTTTTTATCACCACTCCCCCAATATTTAGTTAATCTACCAGTGTACATTTCAAATATTTCTTGAATGTGTTGTCTCTCTAATTTGATCTCTAACGTTCTATCTCCTTAGCCCAAATCAACTCCTGCCTGGATTACTGAACAACCTCCTAGTTAGTCTCCCTCCCTTTAATTTTTCACCACTTTAATTTCTTCTCTAAACTATAGCCAGAGTGGTGAGATATATATATATATATATATATATATATATATACACACACACACACATATATACATATGTATATGTATATATATACACATATATAAATGTGTATATATAGATACATATATATATATATCTTAATTTTGGTTTGAAAAAAAAGTGTCAATTTTTTTTTTTTTTTTTTGCGGTACGCGGGTCTCTTACTGTTGTGGCCTCTCCCGTTGCGCAGCACGGGCTCCGGACGCGCAGGCTCAGCGGCCGTGGCTCGCGGGCCCAGCTGCTCCGCGGACCGGGACATGAGCCCGTGTCCCCTGCATCGGCAGGCGGACTCTCAACCACTGCGCCACCAGGGAAGCGCAGTCCCAATCTTTTGAGAATAAGATGGTAAAGGCATTTCTTAACAGAAGCATTGAAGTTACAGAAGGACAAGGTAGAACTGCTTTCTATGATGGGAACTCCTTATGGGCATGGACCATCAATGAAAGATCAAATATGTGCATATCAGAGACTTGGCTTGAAAAATCAAAAATCACTCTAAGTATATTAGTGAGGGTAAGCAGTGCTTAACAGTGGTTGTAGGAAAAGAAAAACAGAAAAGAAAGAACAAAGATTTTCCAAGACAGTCTTTAAAGACAACCCCAAGGACTTCACAGAAACTATTTTCTGGAGTTTTAGGTAAAAGTCCACTTTAAAATGACTATAAAGTTTTATGTGTTTAGGTGACTTGGAATCTTTTCTCCCTCAGCACCCATCATGTCTGTACACAGTTGACACTCAATAAATGTCTGTTTATTGAAATGTATGCCATTGAGACAAGCCAACTGCTGTTGCTGCAAGGCCTCACAGGGTGACATTGCTTTATGGGGTCACCAGAATCCAGGAGTAGACCCTTAGCTTTGCGGGTCCAGAAACTCAACTATCATGAGCGCCCCCCAATGTGGTTGTGCTCTAGGAGACTGGTGTCAACTAGTCAGGGTCTTCTCTTCCTATCGGAAATACTATGTGGAAAACAAAATTATTATTCAGTGTTTCCTTGGCAAGCATGGACTCCGACTAGAGAGAATTAAGTGGATGTTTTCAGTGGCTGGCGTTATCAAGCTCAAATACTCTGATGCATCTGACTTTACTACAGTGCACTGTGCCTGGTGAACAAGCCAGAATGCTCATATCAGCTGCTAAGATATACCCGTCCCCTGACAGAGCTATGAACATACTGAGAAATGCTTAGCTGGGCATTTTAAGGTACTGACTCTGTGAAGGCCCAGTTTTAAAGAGGAAAATATAGGCAGAGGGGAGGGAAGAGGCCCTCACCTACCAGTCAACCACCACTTTCTTTCCAACTGCCCTTCCCTAGATTTCTAATGCATTTTTCTTTCCTCTATAAAATTTCCTCAACTACATATTTTGAGAGCCATATTTATAAGGTCATATTCCCTGAGGCCATATAACCTGACCATTTTGTTTAATTTAGGTGTCTCCAAAATTCTCCATACCACCCCTTTTAAATTTATTGCTTAGGATGTGTTGGCCAATGTCACTCATTACATATTGGTTTGATACAATTTCATTCTTGAAGATTAAACTTTACTACTACTTTTTAAGATATCACTACATACTGACCACAGAACAAAATATTAAGACAACCTGCGAGTTTAAGTTAGTATTAATCTTAAAAAAATAAAAGTGATCTTTGCATTAACATAAATGCAAGGTTCAGAGTAAAGGAGTTGTCAAAGCATAATCTTCAAAAGTTGAAAATATGACTTTTTTATAAATATAGAATGGACGCCTGTCAAATATTTATTTAACTGAATAATGAGGGAGCCGGCAGGATGGTAAAGATGGTTTCGAGGAATGATAGAAATAGGGGTTATTTGGTCCATCAGAAAAGCATACTGAAATAAGTTTGCTGAGTTAGAGACGAAACCAGCTAATTTCTGCAGGGTAATAAAACCATAACCTTTGTGATTGTTCTTCTACTAGATAGAAATTATTTCCATCTCTACTGGACAAAGCTTTGTAACTTAACATGTAATTTCATAGTCTGGGCCCTAATCACTAGTAAGTAGAAGTCAAACAAGGGTATATCCCTCTAGGAAATTAAGTAAGTAATCCTTGGATTGGCCCGTTAGACAAATCTCCAGGGTGACTTTGAAAGGACATGCGGTCCTCATTTGGCCTTATTTCCAAGTTTTGGTCAATTTTTATTAAGCAAGTGCTGTGGACTCTTAAATTCATCTGGATAAGATGATGTCTAAAGGAAGGCTCGGGGCTTCCCTAGTGGCGCAGTTGTTGAGAGTCCGCCTGCCGATGCAGGGGACGCGGGTTCGTGCCCCGCTCCGGGAGGATCCCACATGCCGCAGAGCGGCTGGGCCCGTGAGCCATGGCCACTGAGCCTGCCCGTCCGGAGCCTGTGCTCCGCAACGGGAGAGGCCACAACAGTGAGAGGCCCGTGTACCACAAAAAAAAAAAAATAATAAAATTAAATAAATAAAAGAAGGCTCAGAACTGCCCTTCCCCACCAGGAGGAACAGTGGGAGGGCCTGAGGACTTTTAGCCTGGACAAGACTTAGTATGGGGACCCAAATGCTCACTGCAGCATTACTCTTAAACTACAGGCCTGAGGAAATAGTTTAAGAGTGCAGAGATTTTATGTACACCATCCAAAAGCAGCAGCTAAAAGGCCATCGCAAGAAAGGTGGGGTGAGATGTGTCTTAAGTTGCTGCAAGGGGAAGACAGGGCATCAGTGGAAGTGGTTTGGGCTCAGATTGAGAAAGAGCTTCCCACCGTGAAAGAACGTCAGCCGGGCAGTGTGTGCCTTGAGAGCAGGAACAGGGGTCTGTCTGCAGGTTCTCTGGCAAAGGCGTGGCCATCACAGCCTCACATCAGGAGCAAGTGAGGGAGACAGAGGAGGGTCACGTTTCAAATGAGGACTGGACCAGCCTCAACTAAGATCCTTTACAAAACTGAGATTCTGTTATTTTGTGAAAATTGAGTTATTGCTGTTTAATTAAAAAACAAGAAGCACCATTTCCAAGGCTCAACATTTAATATCCTGGAGACAGAAGCCTTATGTTAGTTTTAGTAGCTGTGTGATCACAATAGTTATTGCCGCGAAGCCTTTTGATAATTTTTTCTCCTTTTAAAAATTGATAATTTACTTCAGTTTTACCTTTTTTACAAGCTCTACTCCCGAGAGAAGCGCATTCACAGTTTTGTTGTTGATTTTGTTGTTATTTGGGGGGGTGATGCTGGTTTGTATTTTAATGTGACTAAATCTCAGTGTCTCAGGTTTGACACTTTTTTTTCCTTTCCACTAAAGTCATTGAAATATATTCACCTGGTCGTTCACATCAGAGGTGTAAATGGGTTTTCTAAAGGTTTTTAAGAGATAATCAAAGTCAGACGCTTTGTGACTTAACTTCTTCAGGTGTTGCAAAAAGAAAGCTTAACACGTCGTCCCAATTGCAAGGATGCTAAAACTATGCTTGACCTTGAATCTGCAAGGAGTTGGGTAACATCTTTTGCTAGAAGTGCCCATCTACCACTTGTTTGTTTTTAACCATCTGTATAGAATTTACTTGGGAAAGAGAAAGGAGAAGGAATCAGATATATTCAAGAGCAAATAGCGTGTTTATTTGATTTTCCAGCTTCCAGTGACTATTGCAGTTACAGTTTAACTTTTTAGTTTACCCTTTTTACCATTGATATTTGCCATGGATATTTGCAAAAATGCGACTTTAAAAAAATGTATCAGCCATGTCACACAAAGGCTTATATCTCAATTTGTTTCATGTCATCAAAAAGACATACTGAGTTTGAAGCTCCTCTTAGGTTTATTCTTAAAATATAAACCTGGGGAAATAGTGTAAGATTGCAAAGATTTTGTTTACACAATTCAGGATCACAGGCTCTGGAGTCAGGGAGATAGAGATTGAATTCCTGACATTGCCTTTTCCTGTCACTCAGTGTCTCTGAGACTCAGTTTCCTTCCCTAATAGATGGGGATAATATCAGTACCTACTGTATAGTGTTGTAAGGATTACGTAAGATAACACACAGAAAGTCCTTAGTGCGTCATCTAATACAAGTACTCCATAAATATTAGCTATTATTATTTTATAATAATTAGAACAACTTCACCAAAACTTAATTATGGTGCTCTTGTCAGGATTAACGGCACCATGGCTGACTCATTTCCTAATACAATTGAAAAGCAACTTTCAGCTTTGTGCAACAATTCATTCTTAGTTAATGAACTTGAACAGCCATTCTTGAGAAAATAATGAGGAATTGTGAATCTAGAATTAGAAGATGCATCCTATTCACTAGGAAACTTAATGTCTTAGCAACAAATGTCGTAAGTCCTCGTAAGAACTGTTGTGTGTTGGTGACCATACACTTGAAATATTCAAGCAGGAAAATCTGGAGATAACAGTGCTCTCCCTTCCAGAATGAGAGCATCTCTAAGAATTGGTGATCAGCTGGAAGCCAAGGTCATATAGCAACTAGTCATGATATATATGTCCTTAGCAGAACTCTGTAGGAAGCTGCACTGGTTGTTAATCTGCTACCCAGAGACCAGTGCTGCACTGGGGTCAGTTCAGGATTTGGAGCTGGACAAAGCAGGCTCTAGTCCAAGCTTTGACATTTGTTTCCTGTGTGATTTTGGGCTGGTTGCTTGGCTTTTCTGAACCTGTTTCGTCATCCATAAAGTGGGGCTATTATGGAAACCAACTATTTCAGTAGAGGAAGGTCAAATTTTTAAATGTACATAAAAGTACTGAAGCAAAATACCATTAGTAGTACTGGTATTATTACTAATACTGTTACTATTCCACTATTGCAAAGGAAAATGAAACGGGCACCAGGAAGAATATGGGTGCCCACGTGTTATATGATACCAGTGTGGGTTCGACCCCTCTAATACAAGACAGATGTTCCCAGAGTGGTGACAATGCTCAACCTTCTTCCTGGGGGAAAATTCTTATCCTATCACAGATATCATACTGTTTCTCAGAAGTGTTATTGAAATTCCATAATTCACATTAATATAAGTTTCTATTTTCTTTTATCTGAATTTAGATGAACTGATAGATAACAAGGGTAAAAGTGGCTAGGTTAGAAGCAAAGTCAAATTCATTTTCCATTTACTAAATTATTTTACTAACTCATTATACCCCCCCTTTAACATTGGGTTGGCCAAAAAGTGCCTTCGGTTTTTTAAGTAAAAATAAAAGACACGTTTTTCATTTTCACCAAGAACTTTATTGAACAACATATTCACCCTTTTGTTCCACTACCTTCTGCCATTTTTCAGGCAACTTCATAATTCCGTCTGCCTCAAACTTTTTATCTTTTTGAGCAAAGAACTGTTCCAGGTGCCTTTTACAGTCTCCCAGGGAATTGAACTTTTTTCCATTAAAAGAATTTTGTAAAGACCGAAATCAATGGAAATCCGAAGGTGCAATGTCTGGTGAATATGATAGTTGAATCAGAACTTCCCAGCCAAGCTGTAACAGTTTTTGCCTGGTCATCAAAGAAACATGTGGTCTTGCGTTATCCTGATGGAGGATTATGCGTTTTCTGTTGACTAATTCTGGATGCCTTTTGTGCAGTGTTGCTTTCATTTGGTCTAATTGGAAGCAGTACTTGGTGGAAGGAGTTCATAATAGAGGACTACCTTCCAGTCCCACCATATACACAAATCACCTTCTTTGGATGAATACCGGCCTTTGGTGTGGTTGGTGGTTGTTCCTTTCGCTTGCCCCATGATCTCTTCCGTTCCACATTATTGTACAGTATCCACTTTTCATGGCCTGTCACAATTGGTTTTAAAAATAGAACGTTTTCATTATGTTTCAGTAGAGAATTGCATGCGGAAATATGGTCAAGAAGGTTTTTTTTGCTTAACTTACGTGGAACCCAGACATCAAAGCAATGAACATAACCAAGCTGGTGCAAATGATTTTCAATGCTTGATTTGGATATTTTGAGTATGTCGGCTATCTCCCACGTGGTATAACATTGATTGTTCTCAGTTATTGTTTTGATTGGATCGCTATCAACTTCAAGTGGTCTACCCAACTGTGGAGCATCGTCTAGCATGAAGTCTTCAGCACGAAACTTTGCAAACCACTTTTGACACGTTCAATCAGTCACAGCACTTTCTCCATACACTGCGCAAATCTTTCTTTGTGTTCCAGTTGTGTTTTTACCTTTCTTGAAATAATAAAGCGTAATATGAAGAAAATGTTGCTTTTTTTCTTCCGTCTTCAATATTAAAATGGCTACACAAAAATTCACCAATTTAGATAAGTCTCTTTTAAAATGCATGCTGATGTGACAGCTGTCACAATACAATCTAACAAAATTGTTTCAAATGAAGTTAAAGACAACTAAGTGCTACTAGAACCATCTTACAAAAAAAACCAAACGAACTTTTGGCCCACACAATAGTTTGACATGGTTGGAAGGATCAGCTCCAAGCTCCCTCTCCTGGCCTCCAAGGCCTTTGATGATCTGGTATCTGAATCCTCCACTTGATACTTTTTTTCCCTCCCTGCTCAACTTCATAGCTTTGCAAATGCCCTTCCTTCTTCCTGCAATATCCTAACACCCTTTCTACCGGATCACGTTTCATTAGTTCTTCTAATTATTTGGAACCATGCCTGGCATGTAAGTGGATATTCAATAGACATTTAAACAAATTGACTTGAAATCAGATGGCTCCCACCTAGACTGAAACAGCCAGATATTTCCATTTCGACGTGACCTCACAAAGTTCGGAATTCCTCCCAGAGTCTGAATAGATTCCATGTTATTGAAGGACAGTAACTCTTAAAAATTATTTTGCACGTTGAGCTCTTCTAAATGGTGCTGATGAGAACTTGCTTCAGAGGCACCAGTGGAGCTGATAAACCACAATACATGTTTTAATAAGTAGATTTTAAAATATAACACTTGAATAAAGATGTGGTATTCCTTATTGCCAGCTAGCTGTGAAAGTTTGCACAATAAAGAAGCATTTATTCTATTATTTAACAATAAAACAAGTCTGTGTGTGGATATTCACATGTGTATATGCCTAAAAAAGTTGTGGTAGCAATATTCATATAAGGCAAGCCATTCCCTTTGGGCCACATCCAAAAGAATTTAGTTACTGTAATGATAAAAGGGCTTCCATATATTAATACCAAAAGGACTTTTTCCCAAAAGTAATGAAGTGGTCCCAGACCTCGATCCTGGGCACAGTATAGTCTCTCTCTGTCTGTCTGTCTATCTCTGTCTCTGTCTCTGTCTCTGTCTCTCTCTTTCTCTCTCTCTCTCTCACACACACACACACACACACACACACACACACACACACAGACTCTTTGGAATTTTAAAGTTCCAAGTAGAATTCATTAATAAAAATATGAACTGCTTTTTCTTGTATAAATCATAATAAAGTGTTGAGAGATAAAGGAACAACTAAGGGGGCAAATCATCAGCTGCTGCTGTAAAACCGAGACCTGTCATGTTAACTCCCAACTCAAACACCTAGTTTTAAAGATTTACCTTCAAGAATCCTAAAAGCTTGTATCCTGCCTCATCAACAACAGCCTCAAACTGTTCCCTGTCATCGAAGAAAACAAATCTTTTGCTCCTTCCTGCCTCTGGAGGCAGAGGGACTGAGGTGGTCCTGGGTGGCTGAATTAGATGAAAGACTTGCCTTCCACCATGGAGACATGGAGTCCAATCAAGTGAAATGAGTTTTGAGATCCCAACTCATTTCCTAGGGGAGATCAGTTCACATTACAAAATCATGACATCCCATTCATCACAACTGACGTGGTCTTTGCTCAGGAGAGGACCCCAACTGGGACTAAACCACCTGTCTTCTCTTGAAAAGGGGCACTTTATCCAAGTTAGAGTTGAAAGCCTTGGAGTGAGAAATCTTGCCAGCTTCCACCCAAGTGATGCATATGCAACGTGGAAGGAAACTTAAGCTTAAAAAAGGCAAGACGAGTTTAAGGAAGTTTGGTGGTTGTACTTCAAATGATGCCAGATATGAATAATTATACTAGAGATGCTAAGGCATTATGGTCGGGAGAGCCAAGAGTGGGGCTCCCTCTTCTTTATCTCCTAGATTTTATTAAACAGAAATGAGAAGGATAAGCATGTCCATGCATCAGAGTTTAAAATGGCCAAGAAAGTGTCCTGTTTTCCAGGCTGATAAATGATCGTCATCTCTTTCATTTCTTTCAGGGCATCGTTGTAACACCCCTGCTACTGCTGCTTTTTGTGAGTATTTTGATGTTGTTTTTAATATTCTTTATTAAAAGCCATCTACAACCCTTTAAGAAAGGTCTTTAGAAATAAATTGAAATTTGAATCTTGTATCATATTTTGAACTGTTCTTCCAGTTGAGCTGTACCAAGTCATAACATGGAGACACAAAGAATCTCTGTAGTCTCATGGCCCAAGGACAGCAACAGGACCCAGTTCTTGGGCCTCTGACTCCTGGCTAAATCATTAATTATTACAAGTTAACGACCTGTGACGTAGGTCAAAAATGTGCTGCACTTTATTTTCTCACTAGTGAGACTGAAGTGATTGCTAGTGAGCGAGGGTTTGATTGAAAGAGCCTTGGTCCAGGGGACCAGACAAAGCTTAGTTTCCTGTGCTGGTACTGATAGGAACTGGCTTCCTCACTTTGGGGAATACTGCCTCGGTGTTTTCATCTGTAAAATGGGAAAAAATTACACCTACCCCAGTCTGTCTCCCAGGGATAATGAAATGTGCTTTAGAAAGGAAAAGTACAAGCTACTGGCAAACCAAGCAAAAATTGTTCTGAAAATAAGAAATGCTAATTAGCTGTCTTATTTCTTTTGGCACTAAGCATATGAGAAATTAGATGAGAGATTATAATAGAAATTAATGTTATCTCATGCTGAGAAAAGCATATGTAACCATGAATGATACCTAAAATATTTTATGAACTGTGCATTTTTCATACACACATCTCCCAAGTATAAATCACTCCACTCATCACTGAAATAGAGTAGGGATGCGTTTCTGGGAGTGAAACTGTAGCTGTTTGACTAGCACTATTTGTCAGTGAATTAAAACTATGGGGCAAATTTATTTAATTATAGGGTAATTACCCAAGTTGAAATTCAATTAGAGTAATAGAATGTGGGACTTCATTTCTTACAAGCTGTGTAGGAAGTGGAGAGGGAGAGATGCCCTACTAAACAGTTGGATTTTGCATCTTTCATGAAAGACATTTCCTTCCAGTAATAACCCTCAGCCTCACCATCCCTTCTGAAATGCTAGCTCCATCCTGACAAGGTAAGGAGAGTCAAATCAGATCGCTTCCCACAGCATCACAAACCTCATTAATTTAGACTCAGCAATTCAGAATTTGCAGGGAGTCAAATTGAAACTGAAGTGAATGTCTCTTTGGGAAAAAAAGACTTGGTTGGTATGTACCTACCTGCTCACCTGCTCACTCACTAGATGTGAGGACCTGGGATCGTCCCTCAGTGTTTTTTCCAAGCCTTGGGATCGTAATTTCCCAGGAGCAGCACTCAGTGGGCACAGGATGCAGGCCAGCCTGGGGTCCCCCCGGCAGTGAGTCAGAGAAGTAGCGTAGAGCTGGCCATATAGAAAGAGTCCAATAAATGACTACGTAGCCTAGATTTTGTCCATTGCAGAAGAGTAGCATCTCCTACTCAGGGGACTCTTTGAAGAAGATCACGAGAGAAGTCACAGCCACAACTAGGGGGCTAAGACCTAGGTAGCACTTTTTTTTTTTTGCGGTACGCGGGCCTCTCACTGCTGTGGCCTCTCCTGCCGCGGGGCACAGGCTCCGGACGCGCAGGCTCGGTGGCCGTGGCTCACGGGCCCAGCCGCTCCGCGACACGTGGGATCTTCCTGGACCGGGTCACGAACCCGTGTCCCCTGCATCGGCAGGCGGACTCTCAACCGCTGCGCCACCAGGGAAGCCCATAGGTAGCACTTTTGAGTATCTCAGAGTCTGGAATCCCTGAGACACTGTTTCAGCTGTGACTAAAGGAACCAGATGCTTACTTTTCTCCCTCTCTTCCCATCTCCATGCCGTAACAAGACATTCCCAGCTGGTTAATATTAATGGCATCATGCAAGCTTGCCTTCCCTCTTAGACCCTAGACTTGTGAGCTTTAGTTTGTTCAACCTTTTTAAATCATCGAGCTACAGGAATAGTGAAAGAAACCCCAAGACCCTCAACTTAAAAGTTTAATGTTTCCCTTTTGAGCCAACTGGGCTGTTCCACTAGGTTCAATGGCACCGTCACACGACATCAATAGTTACTTCTGTGTTACGTGACTTGAAATTGCATGCACAGTATATAATACTTTTTGCCTGTGCATTTTACGAACAATGGGAATTGCTTAAACACTTGGGTGACCAGGCTTCACTTAGCAGGAGAGAAAAGCCTGAGCGACTTATAATATGAACACATATTATTAAAGATGTAGTGTTTTTCATCAACACCCCTGTTGTGGCTTAAATTGTGATTCTCCAAAAGATAGGTTGAAGTTCTAATCCCTAGTACATCCGAATGTGACCTTATTGGAAAACAGGGGTGTTGCAGATGTAATTAGTTAAGATGAAGTCATAGTGGTACAGGGTGGGTCCTTAATCCAATATGACTGCTGTCCGTAAAGAATAGGAGTCAGAGAACCACAGGGAGAATGCCACATCACGATGGAGGAAGAGATTAGAGAGACGGGTCTACAGGCCAAGGGACACCAGCAGTTGCCGGCAAACGTCAGAAGCTAGAAGAGACAAGGAAGGATTCTCCTCTAGAGATTTCAGAGGGAGCATGGCCTCGCTTGATTTCAGACTTACAGTTTCCACAACTGTGAAACAATACGTTTCTGTTGTTTTAAGCCACCCAGTTTATGATATTTCATTACAGAAGTCAAAAAAGCTAATACAACCCCTGAAAATTGAATTGTCTTTTTTTTTTTAAATCATATCTTGAAAGTGTAAATTTCTGGACAGTCAGTCACAGTAGCTAGTAAAAGCCATTTTTGCTGATGGAGTCTCAGTTCCCTGTATTCGTAACATCTTCTCAGAATGTTCCCTTTACCATCTTGCTCCAACTGAAACCTGTCTTCTTATTCATGTTTTTGCTGTTGGCATCTTTCATATCACTGAGCCTTGAAATGGGAGAAGGTGTCTTTCTTGTTCCTCTTTACCAATCCCAGATCACTTCCCATGCCTTCTCCATAAAATCCTCCTATTACCTTTAAAGGTTATGCCAGCACACCTATATTACCTGCTGCCGCTCTTTGTTGTAATTGTCAGTGGAACACCAGGTCACGCTCTAAGAGTCCAGAAAAATGTTAGCACCTTTCCATTGTCTTCTTTTTCACAATACACTTGGATTGATTCTTGGTGTTTTCAGTATTCACATAGTTGACCTTCCCAATACCCTGGCCTCTAAATTCTTGACCCCCTTCACCAGTGAGATTGCCTTCCCCCTCATCTCAGCCAGTCAACCCTGCAGTCAGACCGTTGACTTATTATTGCCAATGATAGCATCCTTCCATAATCCTATTTTCAAATGTCTTCTCCTACTAGCAGCTGCTATCTTTGTGACCTACTCCCCAGATTAAGAATTCTTCAAACTTGCCAGGAGGGCTCATTTATTTACCTTATCACCTTCAATGCTTCTAACTAATCCACCCTACCCTCACTCACCCTCTTACCCTCAGATTCCATCTGACCTAGCCTAGATCTCATGGTCCATCATTGTAATTACTTTATTACATACACCGTCAACAACCTTGCTCATCTCTTACTGCTTCCTATTTGTCTGGCAAGTGCCAGGTCTGCTTAAATCCAGCTCTACACCTTTCTGTATTTGTACCTGAGCACGCGGGGGCACCCACTCTCATGCTGACTGATCTCATTCGAAATTCATGACAACTAATTGTAAATGAGCCTGGCAATCCTACTCCCTTCCCCGAACTGATGCACATCCCCAATATCTAGAGAATCACACCTTCTCCTTGCTTCTCAAATCTCCAGTGCCTCTTCTCTTTTTTTCATCTTAACTGATGCAGAAAGGAAACTAGATGATGAGGAAGTCAGAAGCAATCAGAGAAATTTACAAAATCCCGCCTACTTGCTTCTATATTTTTCACCTCTCTCCTCCTTCCGTAGATAAACTATCTTTGCTCCCATCTAAGGCCAGTCCCTCCAGTTGTGCCATCCCTTATTGCCTACTTAATAATAGGAGCCACACACATTTCCCTCTTTCTCCTATGTCATTAAATTTTCTATCTCTGCTGGATCATTTCTGTCAGCATGTAAGCATTCTGTAATATTACACATCTTAAAAATTAAATTTCACCTTATCCTACCTGTAGTCCATTTCTGTGCACTCTTTTACGGCACAGTTCCTCCAAAAAGTTATTTTAACTTATTCATCACTCATTCAGTAATATGTATTGAGTTCTTCCAATATACCAGTCACTTTCCGGGGTGCCAAGGATATAGCAGTGAGCAAAACAGATACATCTTTGCTCTAATGGAGGTTATATACTAGTGGAAAGAAGCAACCAACAAATAAGTAAAAATATATTGTGTAAGATGGGTGCTAAAGAAAAAATAAAGTAAGGAAGGGAAGTGGGTTGGGAGGTTGGACTCACTGAGAAACAATATTTGAGCAAAGGCTTAGAGGAGATACCACCAGAAAGTGAGCTTTCTGGTGGTAGAATGTTCCAGGTGGAAGGAACAACAAGTGCAAAGGTCCTGAGAGTGTGCTTGGTGCCTAAGGAACAGCAAGGAGGCCAGCGTGGCTGGAATGGAGTGAGCAAGGGGAGAGTAGATGGGGATGAGGTCAGAGACATAGCAGAGGCCAAATGATAGAGGACCTCAAAGTCCTTTGTACAGATTTTGAATTGTAATTCAAGAGAGACAGGAGACGATTGAAAGAGTTTTGATCAGGGGAATGGCATGTTCTGACATTCCCTTTAAAAGGGTAACTCTGGATGCTGGGTTGAGAGTAGATTGTTAAGGGGATCATGGTGGAGACAGGAAGACCAGTTAGAAAGCTAGTGCAAGAGATGCTGTTAGCTTGGGCCAGCGTGGTTGAATAAATCTGGTGGGAGGTAGTTCTTTATTTTCTTGGAAGAACTGAGAGATTGAATGAAAATTATGAGGGAAAGATAAGAAGCAAGGATGACTCCACACCTGTGCAACCTGAAGTATGGAATTGCAAGTTACTAAGATAGGGAAGGCTGTAGGGTCGAACAAGTTGATGGAACTCACAACAGATTCAGTCTTGGACATGTCTGGATTAAGATGTCTTTCAGACATCTAAGGAGAGAAGTCAAGTAAGCAGTTGACTATATGTCTGGAATTCAGGAGAAAGGGTCTGGACTTTCTGTGTGTATGTATCTCTAGAGATACACATTTGGGAGAGCTCAGCATAGAGATGGATTTTGAGTTAGACTGGACGAGATCACCAAAAGAGAATAAAGAAGGAGAGGTATCAGTGGACTGAATTTGGGGCATTCTAACATTAAGAGGTCAGCAAAGAAGACCAAGGATATCCAGTTTGCTTAGGAAGAGCACCAAGAGATTTTAATGTCCTAGAAGCCTAGCAGAGAATGTGTTTCAAAGAGGGGATCATGGGGCTTCCCTGATGGTGCAGTGGTTGGGAGTCCGCCTGCTGATTCAGGGGACACGGGTTCGTGCCCCGGTCCGGGAGGATCCCGCATGCCGCGGAGCGGCTGGGCCTGTGAGCCATGGCCGCTGAGCCTGCGCGTCCGGAGCCTGTGCTCCGCAACGGGAGAGGCCACAACGGTGAGAGGCCCGTGTACAGCAAAAAAAAAAAAAGAGGGGATCATGGTCAGCTACTTCAAATGCTGGTAATAATTCGGATAAAATGAAGTCCAACAATTGGCCATTGATTGTAACGAGATGGAGGCCACTGGAGACCTTAATAAGAGCTATTTCAGCAGAGTTTTGGAGGTGAAAGCCTTATTGAAGTTGGTTCAAGAATAAATGAAGAAAGAAGAGTTAAAGACAGAGTTCATTTTGCTGTAAAGTGTGCAGAAAATGGGAGAGCAACAAAGTTAATGAAGGACTGAGAGAGGATTCTTTTTTAAGTTGGGAAAATTATTAGCATATTTGTATCGATAGATTAATCCAGTTAGAGAAGGATAATTTGATACAGAAAAAAGAGGGGAGAATTTGTGGACCCATGTCCTTGAGTAGGAGAAAGGGATGAGTTCTAGTGTGTAAAGGGAGTATGGCCTCCTAAGCACAGATAGTTCATCCAGAGTCACGGAAGGGAAGCCATGGGATATAGGCAGGGATGCAAGTAAATTGGATGATGTAATTATAGGAGCTTGTTAAGTTCTCCTCTGGTTCTGTTTTCTCAGTGAAGTGGCAAGCAAGGTTAGGGGTAGAGGACAAGAAAAGGCAAGGAGGTGTTGGAGATTTGATGAGAAAGGCAAAGACATGAAGCAGTCATACGTCAGAGTGAATGGAATGGGCAAATGCAGGGCTATGGTCCAGCAGCACCGAGGACCATCCTGAGTCTTTACACTTGGCATTGGCTCAGCCTGGATTCTCCCCACCCCGGATAGCCACACGGCTCCCTCCTTCACTTTCATCAGGTCTCTGGTCCGATGTCATTTTAGAGGAGAAGAATAATATATTCCATCACTCTCTCCCCACCTACCATTCTTAATTGTTCCTCTTTAGTACTTATCACGTGACATCTTAATCACTGGTTAATTTGTTTATTATCCATCTTCCCTAACTAGAGCAAAGCATTACAAGATAGCAGAGACTTTATGTTTTGGTCACTGCTAAAACCCCACTGCTCAACGTAATGCCTGGCTATGGAAGCCACTTGAAAGCATTTTTGAATGGATGCTTGGTTAAGAAAAACTGTTTCTGTTCTCACAGTACTTCTAACACCAAAGGTGTGGGTTTTCGATGCCAAGGGATCCTCCAGTTCTCTGCAAATACCAACCGGGTATTCTACAATTTAATTCATTTTGACACTAACTTCCCAGAGTTAATGCAGACCCCACAGGTGGAGGGCTCAGTCTCCCAAGATTGCCTCTCACTTCAGGTGCCAATCAGAAGTAGTGGTTTCCAGGTTACCCACACTTCTGTCTGACTTTGCTACAAATCAGGGGGCTCCCACAACCCCCTCCTCAGGTCCAATAATTTGCTACCACTGTTCACAGAACCCAGTGAAACACTTTATTTATTATTACTGATTAATTATAAAGGAAACAAACAAACAGCCAGATGAAGAGGTACATAGAGCAAGGTCCAGAACGGTCCCAAGGGCAGGAGTTTCTGTCCCATGGAGTTTGGGGTGTGCCCCCCACCCTGCATATGGGTGCATTCACCAACCCAGAAGCTCTCTGAACCCTTCTGTGCCAGGTACTGGGGACAAAACCCAAATAATGTAACAAAAGACACTCTTATCATCCCATCCCTCAGGAAGTTCTGAGGGTTTTAGAAGCTCTGTGCTAGGAATTGGGAACAAAGACCAAATATATATTTCTTACTGTATCACTACATCACAGTTGGACAGGTGGACAGGTGCCTCTGTTCAAAGAGTCGGGCTAGGACCACTTTTAAGACTCGTATGTCCTTATCACATGCTCTACCTTCAGGGCCACATTCCTTATTGTAAAGCTATTTTGAAGGGACCAACTTCACTCTCCTCACAGTCTGTTGTGCAGGGGTGGCATGGTACGGGGAGAAAGCATCCCGTTTTGGTTCAGTCTGCAGCCAGTATTTGTTGTGAACAGTGGATTTTCTTTTACCCTTCTTAGCCTCGGTTTTTACCTCTGTAAAGTGAGAATTATGATAAGATGAAATGAGTTCATTTATGGGTAAGCCTGTTGTAAACTGTAAGGAACCAGCAAATGCTAGTTATTTAAATTTGACACTTTATAAAGGAAAATAGAAAATAATGCCAGGAAGGATGTCAAAGTTTTGCAAAAGCACCTATCTGATAAAATGCAGCGATGGCCCAGCTAGTCCAGACCTTAAAGATGAGCTGAGTCTTAAAACTTTAAGATTCTATAATCATCTATAATCTTATAAACTTGTATATAAATGAATCCAATATTTACCATGGCTGGCAATGAGTGCAGTGAAACTTCCTGAAATAGCACCATTAACTCCTAAGGCTCAAAGTGCTTTTTACATATATCACCTCAATTTTCTTGATAACATACCTTTGCTATTGGCAGGGGCAGAAATTATTGTCTTTATTTTGTTAGTGGATGTGTATCAGACCACGAAGTTCCAATCTGTAAGGTAGATAAAGGCCTTGTCTAGCTAAAAACTATACTTATAAGTTCATTACTTGAAATTCCATGTGAATTGTCCTTCTGAAACAGTGTTCCCAGTGGTAAGCAGCCACTAGATTTTGTCCGCCTGGGCCAGGAACCATGAATATCTTATTCATTAACTTATCTCTGGTGCCAAATATTCAATAAATGTTGCAAGGAGGGGAATAGAAAGATGGGTGAACAATGGTTAGAATGAGTCAAATGATAAATTAGTGGCTCGAAGGTTAGGATTCCAGCCTGAGCCATAAAATTTTACTTTATATTTGCTATGACAAATAACTTACAATTTTTTTCAATAATAGTAAAACATCCATTCTTTTATTCAGTGTTTGGATGCCTACTGTGCACTGTGAATATTACAACGATCAGTCTGACATCGATCCTTCCCTCAAAGAATTTATGATTTAACAGAGAAAATAGAATATATTCACAGATAATTAAAATCCAAGGTAGAAATTGTATCACAAGTATCATAATATTTCAAAGGAGATTACTGAAAAAGAAAACATTTTATTTAATAGGAGAAGTGAGTTTTTTTACAATAATTTTTTACTGAAAGAAGCTTTTTTAAAAAATATATTCAAGTATAGTTGATTTATGTTAATTTCTGCTGTACGGCAAAGTGATTCAGTTATATACATACACACACACACACACACATATTCTTTTTCATATTCTTTTCCATTATGGCTTATCACAGGATATTGAATGTAGTTCCCTGTGTGTGTAGGACCTTGTTGTTTATCCCTTCTATATGTAATAGTTTGCGTCTGCTGACCCCAAACTCCCAATCCGTCCCTCTCCCTCCTCCCCTTCCCCCTTGGCAACCACAAGTCTCTTCTCTATTGTCTGTGAGTCTGTTTCTGTTTCGTAGATAAATTCCTTTGTGTCATATTTTAGATTCCACATATAAGTGATATCTTAAGGTATTTGTCTTTGTCTGACTTACTTCACTTAGTATAATAATCTCTAGGTCCATCCATGTTGCTGCAAATGGCATTATTTCATTTTTATGCCTGAGCAATATTCCTTTGTATTTATGTACCACATCTTCTCTATCCATTCATCTGTTGATGGACATTTAGGTTGCTTCCATGTCTTGGCTATTGTAAATAGTGCTGCTATGAACTGGGGTGCATGTATCTTTTCCAATGAGAGTTTTTGTCTTTTCTGGATATATGCCCGGGAGTGGGATTGCTGGATCATATGGCAACTCTATTTTTAGTTTTTTAAGGAACCTCCATACTGTTCTCCACAGTGGCTGTACCAATTTACATTCCCACCAACAGTGTAGCAGAGCTCCCTTTTGAAAGAAAACTTTTAATTTGAGGAAAACTTTTAATTTGAGAGGTAGATGGAAACTTCTACTATTTCTCCAGGGATCTCCTACTTACTTCAAGTTTTTTTCATGTGCGTGGTTCTGATTCTCGTTCATATCTAATATCACTTAAAACTTGCAGATCTTTCCTTTCCTCTGATGTGGTTTCTCACTAACACTCTGTTTACCGACCATTATTACAGTTTTTATTCAGCAGCAAATAATAGAGAAGACTGAAAGAGAGAGACTTGGAAACTTGAAATGGAGTGTTGTGGGTAGTGAAGATGCGGAGGCCCTGGTGCTGAGTCAAGCACTTAGGCTGTGAGGTCCGGGACAGTCCATTGGGCAGCGTGAAGCTGCTGCCTTTGTAGACCCCTGTCCCCCCAGGTCTCCTTAGCAGCTCCCTCACACCTTCTTCCCAACTACATCTTGGCGACTGTGCAGAATGAAAGGAAGCAACGTCTAAACTTCTCTCTTACTCCCTCTAAAGTTAAGACAAAGAAGGTAAGATAACCATGTTCACACCGTGGAACAGGTCAGTCTAATTCTACGCAATTATGACCTAAGGAAACCAGATATTAGCTGGTATTGTCATGGCCTCAAGCCCCATAATTCTGTAGACCACCACTTTTATTTAAATAAGTTCCTGCGTGGCAGGGGAGAGTCAGTAGTGCTTTGAGCTTGTGCCATTGGAACGACAAATCAAGGCCTCACTTCCGCCCCAGCCACCTCAGCTCAACATCAAGACCCCTGGAAACACAAAGGGCGGAAACTTGGACCGCTGCTGAAAGTCATGTTCTCAGAGTTACAGATCAGCCCATCTTCATATATGGGGATGGTCACATCAGTCGCTTAGGATATTTAATAAACATTCACCCTCATGCTTACCCATTCAATAGTAATGTAAGCGCCCCTTAAGTAAGTGGGAGCACCACCAGCTCTGCTGTTATATCAATTGATTTTATATGACTTGATTTCTTAGAAACCTGGCCCCTCATCAAGTAGATATTTAGAAGGCATTGTGATACTTGGACATATATACACACATGTGCACAACACGCAGACATGCACGTGCACCCCCATGCATGCACACCAGGCCCTGTTTCTAGGCTAACTGTATGCTCCATTCGTCTGACTGTCTCTTCTGTTACTTTCCATTTTAGCAGTTCTTAAATCCAATCAGCTTGAATTCTCAGGACACTTTAAAAGAAACCTTGTTTTTCCAGAAGGGGAGGGGGATGGTGGGGAGGGGGGAGAATAATTTTTATTGAGTAGGTATAATGGGTACTCTATGCATATTCCCATGTGAGTAGCATGAGTACCTTTAGAGGTAGGTATCATCCTCACTTATATGAGAAAACTTAGGTTCAAAGACTAGTCAAGAACACGGGGCCCTTTCAGGCAGCGTTCCTTCCGGGTTTTGCTTACAAAGCACGCCTCCTAGGAGACAGGTGATTTTAAGACATTTTATCAGCACTCAGTTACCACTTCCTGGACATATATATTTTAGGTAACATAGGAAAGATAAACAGAATAAAGCATAAATATTGCCTTGAAGAAACTTAAACCTCCTGTAGGTAAAGAAGAATAGACTATGGAAGAATTTTAGAGGAAAAATTAACTACTAAACTGTGTGATTCAGACTGAATTTCATAGGAGTTCACAGAAGAGCGAGGTCAGGGTCGGGCAGAGATGTCAGTGGCAGCTTCCAAGGCTACTGTCGTCATTAGTTTCTCTAGTAATTGGCTACCTGTGATAGAAAGTCCTTCAACTTTTGATCCCATCAATAAAAACAAAAACAACAAATACAGACATTAGTGTCATGTACAGTACTCTGATTTTTTGTAGTATGTTCCCAATGATGGTTGCATAACTGATGGTCACATACATGTGCGATGTATAAAATGATGATAAAACATAAAGCACTTGAAGAGAAACGATCCCATTGATTGCCTCAGTTGTTCCACACGGAGCCGGGCACTCCACCATGTGCCCAGGGGCGTTTGTTCCTAAAGCAAGTAAGACGGATCTCATCTCCTCGAGCCTGAGAGCAGCTTATCTTCTGACTGTGTGTATAAATCACGCAGGGATGCTTCTCACACATGGAGAATTTTGTAACGCAGAATAATCTGTGGAGTCTTTTGTAAATGCTCTTCCCGGGGCTCCCCCAGACCTTGTTGAAATAATGGGGAAGCAGGGGAGCACCTGGTAAGCCACTTTCAAATGCTCCAGAAGCAACATTGATAAACTCCCCCCACCCCCATCCCCCTTCAAGGACCATTGACCCGGAGAGGCCGAGTCCACTGCCGCTCTGGGACTTGGCAGACTTATCTGAAGGGATGAGCTCAGGTGCAGCGCTGTCCTAGCCAGGCTTCTCCCTGCACCTTGGTCCCCGCTCCAACACCAGCGGCTGCTCCCCAGGTGGTTATGATCTGGCTGAAGTGAGAAGGACACTGCTTCCTTACACCACCCTTGCCTGTTGGTCCCTCTTCTGGAGGAACTTAAAACTTTGTCTCCTTAAGGGACAATTAGCAACAGCAGGTTCTGTGGTTCCTGAACCAAACTCAGGATTGACAAGACCAAATCCTGTGGTCAGGGAATAACGGACAAAGCTTGTTTCTAGATGCCTCTGCATATCTCTGCCTCTAGCCAGCCATGTCCTGGAAGCCCAGCTTTCCTCTGCGGGCGATAAGCTGATTTACAGTTCATTTGGGCACATTTCGCTACAATTCTTGTGTTGTTTGAATAAACAGAACTTAAAATTGTACGTCGTTTCCATCAGTTATTGGAAGGTAATCTTTTCATCTTACCTTTTAAATCAGCAGATAACAAAAAGAAATGTTTTACGTATTTTTTTAATCTTTAAAAAAATCATTTAAAACCTATTTTGTTCTTTGTTGCTCAGAGAAGGAAAAATACCATGCATCTAGATATATAAATAATAAATAAAAGGGATCATTTCCTCAACTACCTGTACACATTCCATGCCGTAACCCATCTCTAGTTTGATACATGCAGCCAAATCAATGTGGCTTTTTAACAACCATATTCTTAATTTTCATAAAAATGGCAGTCATTTTTCCACTGAGCCTGTCAGCCTGGTATACCTTTGAGTCATTGATTTTGTGTAAGTAATCAGTTGAGTTCGCATGGAATGAAAGACACACTGGACTATAGATTCTGGGGAAAGACGGGACTGTAGAAGGGCTCAGGGGATCAAGGCCTAGGGACACTCTCCCTTCTTACGTCTGAATGCCTTGTCTTTGTGACGGGAAGGGGATAGTATTTATGAACATCCATAATGTCTGTGTGTGGGTACAAGAAAGTTAGATCCAATAGTAAGCAAGTCCCCTCCTTCTTTCCCTCACCTGGGGCTGGGCTCTGGGTAATGTTGGTGAGGGGCCAGAACTGGGCCGGAAGGGAACTCATCCTGCTTTCTATATAGGTCTGAAGTGGCTTCTTCCTGATTTCCTCGCAAAGGAGATTTAACATTCTTTACTCTACAGTATAAACTATAAATATCTATTCTTATTTTTCTCTGAATGTGGGACTCATGAAAAGCAAAGACCAATCATCAAGGGTGAATTATATAATACAATAATGTTTTAATAGCTGAGAAGGGACACAAATAGTTGCAGCGCCTGTGGCTAATGGATTTCCCTGGTAGGAGATAAAAGGCTGATTACACAGAGAGCAAGTGAGGACCTGGTGCGTTAATGACGATTTACAGGTCAGCTCACTTACAGGAGTGATTTAAAACGCACCATCTGTTTTCTAACTGTAGGCTGATAACTGTGATTTTACAGACGGTCAATGTGTCCTCATCAAGAATTTACTTATTTGTCTTTCTGAGTCTGCTTAGTCTGGCCCTGTAAAATTTCACTGACTGGACGCCCCCATATTCTTTCCAAATCAAACAATTTCTAAGTTGAATGGATCGACAGCAGCCAATCTTGCTTCGTTTGACTCAGCCTTTCTCTGCCAGGTTAGAAAATGAAATCCTAATGCTCTAAAGCAGGCCTTGTATGTACTGGATTAACTTCTTTCTGACACATCTACCCTGGTACTAGTGATGTGCCATCCTTGAGGGAGTTAAGAAAAGAGTTACTCAGATAATTTTCGGTGTCCTGTGGTTCACATCCAGAAACCCAGGTGAGAAAGGCTGCACCGTCATCCACTGCTTATCCAGTTTCCTCCCATCCCTTTTTTTTCCCCTCTTTTTTTTTTTTTGCGGTACGCGGGCCTCTCACTGTTGTGGCCTCTCCCGTTGTGGAGCACAGGCTCCGGACGCGCAGGCTCAGCGGCCATGGCTCACGGGCCCAGCCGCTCCGCGGCATGTGGGACCTTCCCGGACCAGGGCACGAACCCGCTTCCCCTGCATCGGCAGGCGGACTCTCAACCGCTGTGCCACCAGGGAAGCCCTCCCTCTGTCTTTCTGCTTCTGCCCTCCAGCTCCCCATCTCCTCGCAGCCCTCACAAAACACACGTACAGACACACAGACGCTCTTCTCTTTCTCTCACACGGACAAGATAAGGGGAGGCCAGCTTTGGCCTCCACTCCTGCCCCCTTCCCCATCTCACTGCTCTGTCCCTTCTTTTGTTAATGTGCGGTGGAATGTGAGGATTAAGTGTGAGGGCTGTGGAGACAGCCTCTGGGTTGAGTTCCCGGCTCCGTCACTTTCTAGGTACGGTGGCCATGTCCAGGCTGTTCAAGTGTTCTGTGCCACGGTTTCCTCATATGAAAATGGCGGTACTAATGAGACCCGCCCCAGGGGGTCGCTGTATTAAATCGTGCAACACATTAGGCATTCAGAGCAGTGCACAGTAAATGTCACCATATCTGTAATTACAGGAGACGATTGGGTGGGAGGCTCCTGGCCCTTTCTTGGGGCTGTGAATTCAGCAGGACTCTGTAACTTACCACAAGCTGGAAGGATGGAAAGAAGAAAAAACATTGTCAAGCCTCTCTTTCTACCTATGTGTTGTGGCCATTCATTAGGTGAACACACTTTCTGGAGCACATACTGTGTACTAACTCCGTGGTTCTCAAAGGTAAGCCCCAGCCCAGCAGTAGCAGCAGCATCGCCTGGGGCCTGGTTAGAAGTGCAAATTCTCCCCTTCCTCCCCTCGTCCCTCCTGCTAGGTGTTACGAATCAGAAACTCTGAAGGTGGCACCAAGGAACAGGTGTTTCCACAAGCCCTCCAGGTGCGTCTGGTATGTTAACGTTTGAGAACCACCACCCTAGATGTAGAACGTAGTCACTCTGCTGGGCACCCGGAACATAAACATGAAAAGGACCACGTCCCTGACCTTCAGGAACATACAGTCTACTGGGAGAGGCAGATGTGTAAACAAGAACAACCAAGGATTCTGAGCGGTACAGTGGCAACACAGAGCCACAAAAGAGGGGGTGGCCGAGTCCGCATTTGGGGAGGAGGGTTTGGAAATCATCCCCAAAGAAGTGACGCTTGAAATAATTCTTAGGAAAAGACTAGAACTTTTCCAGTTATAAGCGGGGGAAAGAAAGGAGTGTGCACTTGGTGATGGGTGGACCCGCATGCAGACCTCAACTTTGAAAAAGCAGCTCCTGGAGCGGTGGGGCGGGCGGGGGGCGGGGCTGTTGGTTTTTTGTTCACTGTTGGATCCCTGGGGCTGAGAACATGCCTCTGGCCCACAGGAGGCACTGGTTACCATTTGACTGATTGAACACAAAGGTCTTAAATTCCCACATATTTAATTTTCACTGAAATGTTTCTTCGCAGCATGAGATTAAAACAAATAAACCTAATTGTGAGTTCTCTGCTTTAAAGCACTATATTCCTGAAAGAGATTAGCCAATGCCTGGATTGTTTATTTCACATGCGATATCTTAAAGCACGGGTTGGCAATGTGAGACGTAGGACCTTTAAACCCGCCGGGTGGCTCAGCGAAGCCCAGAGCACTTGCTTGACACAAGCTTATGCTGAACCCGCAACTTTATCCAAACATGCAAATTATTGATGCTTCAGAGACCAAACACATTGGTCTCTGAAACAGAAACCACATGAGGTTCCTCATTAAAATGTGAAGAAACAAATAGCCCGGGCAGCGTATTTCCTTCTGCTTTAGTTAAAATCAACTCTGCATGCAAAGTGATTGGCTCTTGTAATTTTCTAGTCATACTCTCAAATGCAGATGCTCACTCTTCTTTCTTCTGGATGCGAGGGCGTACTTCATAGTGTCAGGAACCTCCCCAAGGGGACCTCTGCATCTTCAAACTGACCACAGCGACAGGTCTGGTGGCCGATTCAAAAGAAAGGACTTATGCCAAGTTAGACCCCAGGACTGAGATTTCCTTCCTTTCAGAGCCACTTCTAAGGAAGCCACCCTGCAGGACTTCCTCCCCAACATCTCCACCGTATTTAGTCTGGTTTCGTGTACCCGGTTACCTGCATCCCTGGCTAGCTTGCTCTGGCCTCTGATCTGACAAAGCCGCAGAGGAGGGCTGCTCTACCCTGTGCTCCTAATCGAGTGGATCAGAGATCATGGGTGTTTTCGAGGACAAAGGGACCTTGGGGATCACGGACAACCTCCCACCCTCCCCCTCACCCCATAGCCTTTTCCACTGTCTTCTAGGAACAAGAGGCTCCCAAACACTGAACGTGCAGGTGGTCTATTACGTGATGGATCTAGAAAGTGAAACACAGAATATTCTTCAACACCAAAGTTGAAATGGGTTTTCCTCTACTTCCCTTTTAGCTTGAATTAGGATTAAAAAGAACCCCCAACATGGACTCAATACACGAAATCACATTTTACCTTTTCTGTCCATTTGATCTGAGTTTACTGCTCTGCAGTAATACTTTATGGTTAAACTAACCAGCCTTCCCAGTGTGCCTCTGGCTTCTATCACAGAGCAGATCTGGCTGAAGAGTTGCTTGCATGTGTTTGAGGAGCACTGCCAACTGCACATCATAACACAGGTCTTCGAAGTGTTCATTACAAGCTGCTTCTCTCTGAACCTCAGTTTTCAGTCTTTAAAAAGAGCTAATGGGACTACGAGTCTCTTGCAGGTTAGGATTCTATCAGTTTTAGGTCTTCCCTTCCAGAGCAGCATTAAGGAGCTAAGGAGGGGGTGGAGGAGAACTGAGGGAGGTAACATGCACCACCAGGCTCGCTCTGTTGTTTTACACGGGCACACGTGCGTGTGAGCTGGTCCTTTCTTCCCTTGGTTTTCATCATGAATAGATGCCCTTAGTTTCTAGGTGCACGTTCGAATTCGTTTTGTTACTAGTGATAAACAAGCAGTGAAAAGAATAATACCAACTGATTTTGTAATGCTACGTGATGATAAGAGATTTTTAGATATACTTAAGTTTTGTGTGTTTTTCTTTTTAGAAAAAACAGGGATATGATTTTGCATAAGAGTTTGTCTCTTTTTAGCGCCCCATGTTTACAAATTAGGTCATCTGTTCATTCTGCACAGGTTTATGCTCTCTGCATACATATTCTCTGTGCCAGTTCCTGGGATAAGTGCTCGGCTGACAGAGGGAATATAGCTTCATATGATTACTCATGAAAACATTTAAAAAATACATTAAATAACTTAATAAAGTTGAGATAAAAGGAGGAACAGAGATATGTGAGATCACCCATGAGATTTCAGGCAAGAGTTGAGACTTTTTACTTGAGGGTTATCACCTTGCACCCTACTGCCTGTCCTCAAACATTGTGAACCCTGTGGATACAGCATTGAGTTGAATGTTTCTGAACTTGAAAACTTTGTTCTTTAAAGTTTATTTTTCTAATTATCCAGTGTCTCAGTTTCTTTGTAAAATATATTTTTCCTTATTTCAGTCCTTGCCCCAGGAGCATCCTTAGGGTTAGTATTTGTGGAGAGAATATATTTGTTAAATACCTTGCACTTCAAGGACATCGTTGCTCTAATCATTAGCTTTTAATACTTTCGTTTTGACTAAAAAGAAATATCTAACAGCCATGTAACATTTAACACACCACAAATCCTGTGTGTTCTTCACCAGTTTCATTTTTTCTGCTTGTATTTCTTTCGTTTATATTTGTTCTGGAGGAAAAGGCTAGAGGCGACACTTTTTGTGGGTGAAACTGACAGCCAGTGGTCAGTGTTGAAGGCAGTATTAAGTGGATGCAGGCCACTGATGGACAGGGCATACATTCTTGACCTCCTGAGTGCGTATAGATTGGGGCCGAGGATGGGGGACAGAGTTTTATAAAATAGACCAGGGCATAGAAAAGATTTCGGTAAGCCAGTTCACACAGAAATCAGTGAAAACGCTGGTCCCACATCACTTCATTCTGAGCTATGGACTTCACTTATCTAAATATTTGATATGTTTTATTTAATATTCTCTGCCCTCCATCATTACCGTCTCCTCATCTTTCACAGAAATTACTTTCCAAAAGATATTTCCAAGTTTAACTAAACTTAGGTAAATATGAAAACTGAGGTGTGGTCTGCAGGGGAAGGTGAAAGTAACTTCCAAGGGCCAGGAGGGATCGTCACTTGGGAGAACCTGTTTGCAGAAGGGACTCATGAAAGGGATAAACAACTGTGAAACAGGCTACTGTTTGTCCAGAAAGGAGATTTTGAAAAATACTTCAGAAAGTTAATAGGAAGACAGCAGGTCTTGGTAGTTGAGGTTAATGTGAGTGTTGATGTGTTCACAGAGAAACGCTGCCTGGTGCTGCTAGCATCTTTATGAAGCTGAGACTGCAATCATTAGCAAAGAAAGAATCAAAAACTGAGGACAGAGTCAAAACGGGAATTCTGAGCAACGTTAAGACATACAAATTTAGGAGCGGTATATTGAAATTTTCAGTTGAAAAATAAGTTCCATTTCAGGATTTCCCATTTCCAAGATTTTGTTTAAGAATGAATTTTAAAGGATATGAGAATCATTGCCTTTGTTTTCGAGGAGTAGGAAAGTTAGAAACTATTTCATTTACATAAATACAAATATTATCTCGTTAATAAAATAATGAGACACACTTGTTTGTTTTAGGTATCTGCAGACGGGTGAAATAGAAATCACGTAAACTATGATTACAGGTGAAATATGCCATATGAGAACAGACAGTATGAACACAGAATGGCTTTACAATTCAGAAATGTATTTAATAAGAAGAAATTTAATTGCAAAACAATAGTTATTTTTCTTCAATCTTAGTCTCCCAATAAAAATTATATATTAAACTACTCAGTCTATTTCGTGCTAAATTTCAAAAATAAAAGTAACTTCACTTGCTCCTTGTATATAGCTACCAAGTTTTTGTGCATGTGAGAGAATTCATTTATTACATTAGTTAACAGCGGTATTGAGAACGGATTTAAAGTGATTCTAACTCCTCGTATTCTTGTTTTACAGCTTCACTCCTCCTCTTCTGTGCCTTTTACATCTATTTTTTCTCAGCTTTTTATGACTGTTGTGGTTCCCCTCATTATTGGACAGGTAAGGTCTCCAGTTCTCTCTGCTCTTTTCTTTATAGATCAAATTGTGAATTCTTATGTAACGTCAGGACAATCGAGAGAAAAGATAGAGGAAGAGATGGTTAAATGAAAATCTAAGACTGTCCAACAGAAGGTTTCCTCAGCCACAAAGGTCTCATCTTTTTATTTTTTTAATTAACATCAATCTGCTTTACAGATAGCTATATATAGGGACACCAGCACACAATCTTGATGTTTAAAATTTATCTTCCCTTCTTTGTAGCTATGTAGCTAGCTTGGAAATGTCTAGCAGATCATTACCTTGATTTCTGATACGGTCTCAGCAATTATGACCATTTGGGGGACAACCATCTGCATTTGACTGGCTTCTTCTTAGGCTCCTCCGATAGCAGTGATCATATTTGTGACCCTGTAGTTGATAAAATAAACATTTAATTCTATTAGCTCTTAAAATTAGACCTTAGAAAGTTTAGTTTCCCTTATCATTCTTACTGAATTAGACTCGCAGAAGAAATTCCGAACTTCTTATAACAGGCTGATGATGAGCATATAATTCAGTTATGAGCGTACAGATTCAAAAACAAGGCGTCGTTGTTTTCATCATAGGTAGCCACAGTAACAGCGTACAGAGTTTAACGTACTGCTAAAGTGAGTGAGTCTTAGAAAAAGAGTACATTAGGATGGCGAAGAGCACAGATGTTGGGTTTAGAGTAACTAGACTCTAGCTCTTAGTTCTGCCTTTTATTTGCTGTGTGACCTTGGGCAAGTCGTTTAATCTCCTTAGCTCCAGGTTCATAATTTATCAAGCTGTGTAATAATGGGACCTATCTTGAAGGGTTGTTGTGAGCGTCAAATGAAATATGATGCATGTAAAGTTTTTGTCCTCATAGAACCTGATACAGGTAAGTGCTCTATAGTTTCATCATCATTTTCAAATTCCCTGTAGATACGAAACAGGAAGCAACTCTTTGAGGCACTAACAATAAAAAATGGTGTGTGTATAGACATGTAATATTTACATGCTGTCTTAGGTTTTCTGGGAAATCAACTCTGAGACAGAGGTTTCCATGCAGGAAGCTGAATGGGGGAGAACCCTTGGGATCAACACTTGGGAGAGTGGGACAAGTAGGACAGGGATGAAGGGGCCACAGCCTCAGGCTGGACCACCCCCTCAGAGTTGTCCTGCCTAAGACACGCGTGCCCGGTTTCTCTCCTCTTGTGCCGAGCAGTCATCAGATGCTGGCTTCCTTGCCCCTCCGCGGTATGTCCTTGGGTGAGTCTGCTCTCTTAGCAGCAGTTCCCAAAGAGGAAGTCGACTGAGATCTTTCAGTCAATCAACATGCCCTGCAGATATGGGAATAAGCATCTCATTACTGAAGAGATGGGTCTGGGGGGCACAACACAGCATCCACTATACATGCGCTATTTTTTTCTTTTAATTTTAGTTTTAGGAAGGGGTCTAAACTTACAGTAAAGGGGGAGGGTTTAAAAGCACTCAGAGAATACCATTTAATTAAATACAGGATATCCTTGAGAAAATATTCCCACAGTGCTGCTCACATAACAGGTATTCTGAATAAATCTTACGGCGTCTACCTCTCTAACTCTTTGCCCATTTCCTAAACTCTAGCCTTGGCTTTTTCTCAATTGCTGCTTAATTTTTCTGTTTAGAATGTCTTTCTACCCACCCTCCCACTGCAACTCATTGCTCATTGGGCTCTTTAATTCATACCTTCTTTGGACCACCTACCTGAAGTATGTTTCCCTTTTACTCTTTATTGTGGTACCTTGTTTGAGTCCTTTCTTGGCCCTTGTCACAATATATACTTATCTTTTGTTTGCTTGTTAACAGTTGGTCTCCCTCATTAGACGGTAAGCTTTATGAGTACAGGAACCACATTTGCTTTGTTTGCCATTACATAGGCACCCAATAAATACGTGTTGGGTGAGGGAGAGAGGGAGTGAATGCGTGAGAGGTCTGCGATCACTTAGGGAAATGCTGTGTCTTATAGAGGAACCTACCTGCCCTGCTCAGCTCTGGACAGTATTAGTTTAAACCCATGCTTATTCTCTTGGTTCTGAAATTAATTCCATATAACAACTCGGGGCTCACACATTCTTCTCTTAGTGGATCTCAGAAACAATCTCTCTTAATAATAAATGTTTGTCTTCAATTATATGGACAAAAAATTTTTGTCTACACTATTCAATGGATTTTTTAAATATATAGTGTTATATTATTTATGTAATTAAGACTATTTATCCAGAGAGAATAATGAATTGTTAGATAGCTTGCGTGCCCAGTAGTAAAGTATTACAGTAAATTATAAAGCAGTAAAGGTAGTCAAAAAGCAAGAGGGCTGGTTTTTAAAAAGTTCTCTAGTACCAAAGTACCCTCGTGGCTTTTTGCAAAGAGGAAACCTTTATGTTTGCAACCACTTACAAGGTAGATGTGTTTGCATCTACCTCTTATATTCTAGTCTTGGGAATTAACAGTCACACCCCTGGTCTCTCCCCCTAGAAGCCACCCTGCCGCCTAACGTCCTTATTCCCTCACATCCAGGCAGGCACTAAATGTCACCATTTCTGCCTCCAGAATCTTCCAGCTCTGGCATCTGCAGCCTCGTGCATGCCAGAGAGGGTGCCACACCGTCACCATCTCTTGTTTAAATTACTGCACCTCCCAACCCTGTCTCTCTGCTGGGAACCTCTTCCAGTCCCCATCTAATGTGTTCACCACTCCAGGGTAGTCCTAAAAAACAAACCAGATAGTGTTATTCCTCTCCTTAGAAACTTCCCTCACGGTTCCCTGTTGCCTACTCCTCGTGTGGCCCACAAAGCCCCTCACAGTTTGACCCCAGCCTGTCCCCTCCCACCATCCCCTTCACACAGGCTCCTCTTCTGCCATGTGGTGTGCCCACTACCCCCTCACCCGACCGTGCCCCTTCACGGCTCCATGCCTTTTATCTCGTTGTTGCCATCGTTTCTGCCAGCAAACTTCTCTTCATTTCTAAAGACTCAAGACAGAGATGCCCTCTGATGTGCTCTGACTCTCTGGGCCTAGAGTAAACTCCAGTTCTCCCATCATACTTCACCGTCGTATTTCTCAGGAGAGACAGTAATGTACCCGTGAGCTTCCAGGAAGCGGAAACTCTATCATAAGTATATTTAATAGCATACTCAGTAGTTGGGTGTAAACTGTATAAAAACATTGGCTGAAGAAAACTTTGAACCTATCCCCTCAGTACCCCCAGCAGCCATTTTCCCTAGGTCTCCAGCTTCACTAGAGAGAAACATATGATTGGTTCTCATCTTGTTTTAAATTCATGACCCCAAATTTAAAATGTCATTCAGTACTTTGCAGATATCTTACTCTGCTTCCTCACAGGATGATTTCACCCTGTCCTCTATTTTCAAGTCCCTTTTTCTTCCCCTAACACTCTCCCACTTGCCCATTACCCTTGGATCTCACGGACTTTGCTTCTGTTTTCTGAAAGCAGCCAGCCTTGATGCTGCCTTAGAACCTTTGCACTGGCTGGTACTTCTGTTTGGAGCACCCTCTCACCTGTCACCTCCTCAGAAAGACCTTTCCTCGCCCTTCCTCCAGAGGCTACCCACTCAATCACTCATGTATTATCCAGTTTAAACCTCTATTTGGTATGGATCATTATCTGCTTCTCATTTATTTGTTGTTTTGCTTTTTATTTATCTCCTCAAACATGAGCTCCATGAGACCAGGGACCTCGTCCGCTCTTTTATCTCTGCTCATTTGTAATTGATTGACAGACCTGACTTTTGTGATGCAATCTTGGAAGCCCTCATTAGAAGTGCTCAGTGTACTATTTACTTCAGAGGGATTAGATTCCTGGCAACGTAGCCTCATTTCTCCACTGTAACCACATTATAGTTGCAGTGCCACATTGTGAAAATAAACATCTCTATAGACTTTTTTTTTTTTTTTTTTTTTGCGGTACGCGGGCCCCTCACTGCCGCGGCCTCCCCCGTTGCGGAGCACAGGGTCCGGACGCGCAGGCTCAGCGGCCATGGCTCACGGGCCCAGCCGCTCCGCGGCATGTGGGATCTTCCCGGACCGGGGCACGAACCCGCGTCCCCTGCATCGGCAGGCGGACTCTCAACCACTGCGCCACCAGGGAAGCCCCTCTATAGACTTTTATATGCATCTTTAAATGAGATTTTATTGTTACCTTTTAAATAAACAATGGGAACTAGAGGGAGAAGAAAAAGACCAGGAAGGGTGAGTTGAAAATATTTTCCATAATCTTTTAATGATGATAAAACTTCATCATTCCATTTTTTATTTATATTTCTGAGAGTGGATTTTATTTTCTTTTTTTGTGTGTGTTTTCTCCAAACAGTACCTCTTTGGGGTTGAAATCATTATTAACTGACTGTGATGTGATGTGAGGTCCAGTTTGGTCTTTGCCACTGCTTGGCTATACACACGACTTCTAGGCCTCACTTACCTCATCTGTAGGATGAGGAGTATATCTTCCAGCTTGAAGATGCTGTGACTCTGTGAGATAAGATTAGTCTTTCAATAGATGGTTGGGAGATCGTTGCTTCTGTCAATTCTAGAAAGAGGTAAAATGTCTGTTATTGTAATATTTCTTCTCTTCCGATAAAGCCTTCAATATATCTAAGTGCTTGTGACACATACTTACTTTATGCATTAAATTTGAGAGATTTGTGAATAAATGTTAATGAAATTGAATTTCCAGCACCTTTGAAAACTATTTTTTAAAACAGCACGCTAAACCCCACTTTTCTTTCAATAAATTAATAGTAAAAAAAAAAACATTATTTATCATTTATGCATTCTCTAGTCTTTCATTAGTGATTTGTTTCACAGTTTGAGATTGGCTTTTTGTATTAAATAATACCCAGCTAAATCTGCAGTTAATGTTATTAATGCTAGTAAAATTTTGCATTTATAAAATTAGTTATGAACGGTTTTCATTGCTTCACTTGAATTGCTTTGAGAGAACAGTGACTTTCACATTATGCATTGGGATGTATTGCTGAACAGTGTTCTGAGAGAAACATCACCAAACTGGGACTTGGAAATAAGAAGGGCCATCATTTACCGAGTACGGTCCCTGGTTCTAAAGCATTTTATATTTATTTAATTTCTTAGTCCTCACTACAACTACTATTATATCCATTTTAGAGATGAGGCATAGGGAAGTTAAGGAATTTGCCCAAGATGACAAAGTAAGAAGCTCCAAAGTCTGTACCTTGAACCTCTACGCTATTATTCCCTCAGGAAATAGAGGTCAGAGTCCTGCTCATCCACCTGAATAGCTTTTTAACATTTATTCAAGCTGTTTGGGGTCTCTATGCCCTTGTTTACAGCTGTAAACTGGGCAGGATAATACCTGCACGACCTCGCTCTTGAGAATGGAAGTAAATAATAGGGGGAAAGAATTTTTGAAAAGTGCAGTAGATGACGGGTGCTTCTTGTATTCATCTATTATTATTGTTTCTACTTTTTTAGAAAGTGTACAGATATTATTTTGAATCTACTCAATATTTAATAAGCGTTACATAATTGGATTTGATATCATATCCCTTACTATACATTTCAACAGAATATTAATGAAGAAACAAAGCAGCTTGTGAAAATGTATGGATTCAGTGGAATGGGGATAAAAATTGAAGATAACAAGAAAGAAGCAGACTCACAGATATAGACAACAAACAAGTGGTTACCAGTGGGGGGGGGAGGGGTAATATAGGGGAGGAGGAGGGGGAGGTGCAGCAAGCTGCTGGGTGTAAGATGGGCTCAAGGATGTATCGTATAATACGGGGAATAGAGTCAATATTTTGTAATAACTGTAGACGGAAAGCAACCTTTAAAAATTGTATTAAAGTTTAAAAAGTGTTTTTAAATAAAAACAAATGAAAAAAATAATCTTAAAAAAATTGAAGCCAACTGAAGAAATTTTAAAATTCAGACTTAACATGAAAAATTATCCATTGTATATCCCACTCAAAAATCAATTTATAAGTATAGAGACAGAGTAGAAAGAAAAACATAAGAAGATGCCCCGAAAAAGAAAATGAAGAAAACAAAATGATGGCTGTTACACTTCTCACTTACTTCTGCATATCAACCTTCTTCACCTAAGATGTGTTATTTTTCCAGGGGTTCAGCTTGGAGGTCATGCAGTAATTGACATGTCACTCAGCTTATTTAGAAGTACAGGGATTCGAATTTTAGTTTCCCTTTAACCTTTCCTTGTGCTTAATTTTAGAAAAAGAAAATGAAAATGTAGAAGGTGAGACAATAAAATAAAAAGTTTCCTGAGGAGGATTTTTTTCCCCTTCTCTCTCCACAGGGAAAAGCAAAAAAGTCATTTAATTTTGAATGCTTGCGTTTCTGTGAGCTAGAGTTTAGAAGAAAGTCATTTTGGCTAGGAGGATGCAGGATTTGGAGCCTGTGTTTCTTGCCTGTTGAAAGAATCCTAATATACTATGAGGCTTTGAGTACTTTGTAATGAAGAAAGAGGTAATAAGGTTGACTAAGTCAAATCACAGCTTATAAAGTTGATTGATGATTACAGATTTGTCTTGGTTTTTAAAATGGCTTTGACTTTCGAGTTACACCTCATTCATATTTATTTGTTTATTTTGTCAGAGGGCTCGATGGTAGTGGAAGAAGACGCTTTTATTGGGTGGGCCAAAAGGTTCATTCGGTTTTTTCTGTAAGATGGCTCTAGTAGCACTTAGTTGTCTTTAACTTCATTCAAAACAATTTTGTTAGATTGTATGTGACAGCTGTCATATCAGCGTGCATTTAAAAAAAAAGACATCAAAATCGGTGAACTTTTGTGTAGCCATTTTAATATTGAAGATGGAAGAGAAAAAGCAACATTTTCAGCATATTATGCTTTATTATTTCAAGAAAGGTAAAAATGCAATTGAAACACAAAGAAAGATTTGTGCAGCGTATGGAGAAGGTGCTGTGACTGACCGAGCATGTCAAAAGTGGTCTGCGAAGTTTCGCGCTGGAGATTTCTCGCTGGACGATGCCCCATGGTCAGGTACACCAGTTGAAGTTGATAGCGATCAAGTCGAGATATTAATTGAGAACAATCAATGTTATACCACGTGGGAGATAGCTGACATACTCAAAATATCCAAATCAAGCGCTGAAAATCATTTGCACCAGCTTGGTTATGTCCATCGCTTTGATGTTTGTGTTCAACATAAGTTAAGCGAAAAAAACCTGCTTGACCATATTTCCGCATGCAATTCTCTACTGAAACGTAATGAAAACATTCTGTTTTTGAAACAAATCGTGAAGGGCGATGAAAAGTGGATACTGTACAATAATGTGGAATGGAAGAGATCATGGGGCAAGCGAAATGAACCACCACCAAGCACACCAAAGGCCGGTATTCAATCAAAGAAGGTGATGTTGTGTATATGGTGGGATTGGAAGGGAGTCCTCTATTATGAGCTCCTTCTGGAAAACTGAGCGATTAATTCCAACAAGTACTGCTCCCAGTTAGACCAACTGAAAGCAGCACTTGATGAAAAGCATCCAGAATTAGTCAACAGAAAATGCATAATCCTCCAACAAGGATAATGCAAGACCACATGTTTCTTTGATGACCAGGCAAAAACTGTTACAGCTTGGCTGGGAAGTTCTGATTCAACTGTCGTATTCACCAGACATTGCACCTTCAGATTTCCATTTATTTCTGTCTTTACAAAATTCTCTTAATGGAAAAAATGTCAATTTCCTGGAAGACTGTAGAAGACACCTGGAACAGTCCTTTGCTCAAAAAGATAAAACATTTTGGGAAGATGGAATTATGAAGTTACCTGAAAGATGACAGAAGGTAGTGGAACAAAAGGGTGAATATGTTTTTCGATTGAGTTCTTTGAAAATGAAAACTGTGTCTTTTATTTTTACTTAGAAACCGAAGGTACTTTTTGCCAACCCAATACTTTTGGAATTGGGATCATACATTCTGTAACCTATTGCAAAGAGAGGACTTCTGTGTTTTTAACCATTATATATCAAAACAAAATTGGAGGACAGTATCAATTTCAATAACTCTGTGTAATTTCCATTTATTTTATTTCCTAAAGAAGTTGGGTTGCACTGAATTGGACCAATTACCAGCTTTATGCTACCAGAAACAACAGATTATGAAATGACCTTTCTTTTTTTTTGGTGGTACGCGGGCCTCTCACTGTTGTGGCCTCTCCCGTTGTGGACCACAGGCTCCGGACGCGACGGCTCAGTGGCCATGGCTCACGGGCCCAGCCGCTCCACGGCATGTGGGATCCTCCCGGACCGGGGCATGAACCCGTGTCCCCTGCATCGGCAGGCGGACTCTCAACCACTGCGCCACCAGGGAAGCCCGAAATGACCTTTTAAGTGAAGTCTCTGTAGCCTTCTATTATGCAGCTACCCCCATGGTGACATATCCGAACATGGGACTATCTGGGTCCCTCAGGCACCAAAATTTGTGTGCTGATACGTCAGTCCATAATACTATGTGACAGAACTACTCTTATTTCTCTCTACCTCACTACATTTAAACTTTAAAGAAAGAAATGAACACTAGATAAGTTACTGTGGTTTCGGATCACTTGTGCAAAAACAAAACATGATTTTTTTATAAATTCACCTGTAACTTTAATTACAAGATCTACTTTTTCAAAATATTTAACCACTATTTATCTCTCTCTATAAAACCCTCGTTCTCCTCCCGCCCCACCCAACCTTTAAGGTGCTGCACCTATACTTCATACCAACTGGTCAGCTTTCTGCCAGGACACCCTTTTTCAACACTTGTTTTACTTACTGAGCACTTGCGATCGGAGGAGATCGATCCAATAGCCGTTTGTTCACAGGTTCTCTGGAGAGTCGTTTATTTATTCTTGAGTATCTGTGAAGGCATGCCTCATTGCGAATTAAGCCTTTTTAGTGACAGAGTGGAAGATGACAGAACCCCATCAGCCTTGTCAGGAGAAGTTCCCTGACCTCATTATTGCTAATGGATCATGGTAATTCAGCCTGTTGTGAAATCTCATGTTCAATTATGCAGGATAATGAGTGACTCAGAACTTAATGTCTCTCAACTCTAGCCTTCATTATCGGGTTTGTTCAGCTTCTTCCAAAAGCCAAAGGTTTTAAATAGAGTGGTTCACTTTCATATCCAGACTTAAAGTTATCGCCAATGTTCAGGCTGTCCTGATTTGAAATATCTGACTTGATTTTAAAATATGAGAGGATTGCCATATAACTTCATATTTCACTCATCCTTTTGTAGGAAAGTTAGGACAGGTTTATTCATTTTTAAGTGTTAATTCTGGAATTCTAAAAGCATGCAAATGGCCTTTGGATTCACAAAAACCCTAGGTATTCAGAGTCTGAATTATTTAAACTCCCACAACACATGCACTTTTGCTTTTCAAGCATGAGTTATAATTTAATTAAAAACTTCTGGTGCATTGCTAGCATTTTAAATATTAATATGTTCCATGGATCATTTTCGATTATCTACTGTCTTGAAATTCTTGAAGATGTCAGACTGTTAAGATTCCCAAAGTTGCACTTGGAATTGTCCATCGAGGCAAAGGGGACTGTGATAATTACACACATCCATTAGGATCAGCAGAAGAGATAAACTTTGGGGAGGCTTAATGGGCATGTCTCAGTGACAGCTAGCAAAGAGCATTTGGCATGATTAAGGATGGATTTGAATGCAGTGGAAAATATACTGTCCTCATGGACACCGGTGGAAGTTGCACTACAAATGTTAAATTCCCCAGGAGAAGAGTGGTGTGGCAGGGAAGCTTTGAAATCCCCTATGGCCATCCTCCAAATTATTCTCTTTCCTTTATGTCTTTCTGCTGTCAGAATCACTTTGCAATGCCCAATTCAACTGCGTCCACTTCTGAAAAGAGGCAAACTGTTGGTCTCTGTGTTTCAGATTGTCCGAAGGTACATCAAGGACTGGCTTGAAAGAAAGAAGCCTCCTTTTGGTGCTGTCAGCAGCAGCGTGCTCCTCGTGATAATCTACACAACCTTCTGTGACACGTTCTCGAACCCAGATATCGACCTGGATAGATTCAGTCTTATTCTCATACTGTTCATAAGTAAGTTGGAAGGTGGGATACCCTTGCTATCTCCTCGGCCTCCTCACTAGCAAAGCCAAGCCATCTGTGGTCCCTAAATTCATTGCCAATATTCATTTGCTTAGAAAAGAATACCTCCTTTTGTGTTGCACGTACGGACTCGGTGACTTTATCGTATGCATCTGTTCTTTAGAAAGACATCAGTTATGCACTTATGACATGATCTCCTTTGTTTTTTATGCCTGATTTACAATAGTTGATGCCAGATGAAAGAAGCCATAATATCTGTCAAATTCAAATGCTAGATTGAGCACTTTTTTGCCAATTTATTTTATTGTAACTTGAAGCTAATCTTACCCTTTATTGTGAATTAAAAGTAGGATTTATAATCTATGGTACTGTCGTTTTCTAAGTATAGTGATTGGCTGCATTGGTTCAAATGTGACTATTTACATAATGTTTTCTATTAAAATATACCCAAAGTAATATCGTTTCATTTTAAGAAGCAGCAGGCTATAAAATGCAAGTAACTGCTAGAGTCCAAAACCTTTTGTTCTATTTACCCAGTAATACCAAAGATTACTTTGGTAATTATAATATCAAAGAATGTTTTCTTATTAAAATCAACATGAGTCATTCCAAAATATATGTTATATGCTACCACATTTATGCTATTTGCTATTATTCATAGTACAAACCAGCTCTTCCGAAATTGAACAAATAACCAAACTTTAAATCAAAGAGGGTTTTAGAGTTACCCCGAGTAGCAAATATCATAGGTTATATCTGAGGATATCTTCACTAAGAACAAGTTGAGGGACTTCCCTGGTAGTCCAGTGGTTAAGACTCTACGCTTCCACTGCCGGGGGCCCAGGTGCACTTTCACTGCAGGGGGCCCGGGTTCGATCCCTGGTTGGAGAACTAAGATCCCGCATGCTGCGAGGCATGGAAAAAATAAAATAAAAAGAACAAGTTGAGTCCCACTAGTTTAAATGATTCTGTCAGTTTAGCAGTGTGTGTGTGTTTCACTTATCCGTTTGTTTATTTTTCTATTTGAATTCCCATAAGTTTCAGATTAAATGAAGCATACCAGTAAGTATGTTACAGATACTGATTTTACAGTGCTAATTTAGATTTAATCTTTTTGTTTTTTCTTCAGTCTGTTCCATTCAGCTGAGTTTTATGCTTTTAACATTCATCTTTTCAACGAGGTAAGTGATCTGGTATCTCTTGTTGTTAATTTCCTAATTGACGAATCATGCTCTTTACTTGGCTTCCAGGCCCCTACATTCTTCTACTTGGTCTCCTGTCTCCCAACTGTCGTATCTTGCTCCTGCCGCCTTCAAGTTGTAGAAGTTACCAAAGGATCTGTTCTTGGTCCGCGTTTCATTATTCACATTTTGTGCGGAGGCGGCCTCCTCCGTTCTGCTGGCTCGAGCTCTCAGCTTCCTGCGGATGAAGCCTAGAGCTTCCACTGCACTGTTTTCTGGAGCTCTGGCACTGCTCGTCACTTACCATTTGGATATCTTCACCTGACTGTCTTAACAAGACCTCACACTCACCCGTGCTTTTTCCACTGCACTAAACTCAAAGTATTCAAAATGGAATTAATCTTTTCCCCCAGTACTTCCTCTTTCTCTCATATTTTTTAATGGAACTACCATCCACGGAGTTACTCAGACTGGAATCCTTCACATTATTATTTTTTCAATGTCTTGATCCTACCTCGGTGCTTTCCAAGTCTCTTCCCTAATTCAGGCTCTCGCTGCCTCTTTCTCCCTAGACTGTTGCCATGCATGTCTTACCGTTATTCTTCATTTCCAGACTGAACTTTTCTTGTGTATTTCATACTGCTTCCAATAACTCAGAGTCCTGATAATAGGTCTCCTGTTCAGAGACCTTCAATGGTCAGCCAGTGCCTGCAGAATCAGGTTCATTTTGGGGGGCTAAGTGAACCACTACTAGCATTCACACTATCTAAGCTTTAGGTTGAGGTAAAAATCATTGCTGTTCCCTGGAAGAACCTCGAGCATTCTCATTTCTGTCCCTTGCTTAGGCTGACCCCATGTCAAAATTCGTCTCCATGTCCTAGTTCATCTTTCCTGTTCTTAAAGCCTCACTTCTTCCACCAGTATTATACATTCAACAGATATGACTTAAGCCTTTGGTAGGAGAAAGTTACCACAGTGAATACCACAAATAATGATTTTGATCCCGTATGAGTTTATAGACTAGATATATGCATTGGTAACTGAGTGTTCTCTTAGTGTGACAGTAACACAACCTGGAGTCAATTCAAAGAAGAAGGCACTCCCAAAGAGAGTGGTAGAACAAGACTCCATGGAGGAGATGGGATTTGACATGAGTCATAAAGAATAGCTAATTATTCAGCAAACACAGATGCAAAGAGGGAGTTCTTGGAAGAAGAAATAGTAAAGCAAATGTAGACATGCAAACACACACACACACACAAAGACCTGGTGGAACAATAGGAGTAGAGGAAAATTAAAAATAATAATAGTAACTGGAAAAGTAAGTTTGGGCCAGATTGTGAGGGCCTTGAATGCCAGGTGCTGGCAATGAGCTGCCACAAGGGAAGGGGCCTGCGTTGTTTATGGGGCCTGAAATAGCGTCAGAGCGTGGATGGCTCAGGCCTCACATTAGGCACTTGGCTCTTAGAGCACTTGCTATAGCACGAGGCCAGTTGTAAACAGTCAATAAAAATTTATTGATTGGTGTAATTTGAAGCATTTTCCCAGGCTTGTGGTTGTGATTTATGAAGTAAGAGTAGAGCCTGGAGCCATTAAGTCACAGAGAAAATGTGACTTAATTGGGTAAGTCTGAGAGTAGGAGCTATTTTAAAGTTCTTTTTGTAAATGGCTTGTTAGGTCACCTTCGAAAAGATGTTTGCCTTCCGCTGGCTGTTTGTTTGCTGGTCCTTGTGGCCGAAGTAATCCTCAGACCCAGTCTGGTGTCAGACTGTCAGTGACTGAAAAATTCCTTGAAAAGCACAGAACAGCCACTACTGGGATTGCTGAAGGAGGGCTGGGGGAGGGGAGTATCACAACTAGTTGAATTCGAAGTGAGAATTGTCAGCATGGAGTAGGCTGGACTTTCACAAAGCCTTGTGGTTTTGAGGCCCTTCTATTCTGCCTTATTCTGCCTTCACTAAAGTTCTGTTGTGTCTTGAACTTGCTTGGCCCACTGCCAGACATGCCTGTTCTTTGGTAAACAACAGAATATGGAGTAGCTGTAATCGTGCTCCTGGGTAGTAGTTGTGTAGCCCCAAAATATGCCATTAAAATTTGGAGATGTTTCAATTAGACAAAATTTATGATTTTCACATTCTGTTTTCATGCTGGAAGACCCCATAACACTTGAGGATTTTATTGGAGGAATGAAAAATACCAACATTTATTGAACCCTACTCTGTGCCAGGCACTGTGCTAGGGATTGTGCATACGTTATTTTGTGTAAGTCTGACAGCAAAAGACTAGGTTACTATGCATTTTTGTTGCTATTTTGCAGGTGATGACCCACACTTAGAGTAGTTTAGGGACTTGCCTAAAATCAGATTTTAGTAGTTTAGTAACTTACCCAAAATCAGATGGCAAATACTGCACTTAGAACTGAAATTCATCTCCATTTGACATTTCCAAAAGAATTTACCCGTGCTTTTCCCACTGCACTAAACTACTTCAGTTACTTTTAATGTTCACAATCCTCGTTTTGGTTGGGGAATTTGTAGAGAGCATATAATTGGATTCTCCAAGTTCACACACACACGCAAATTAGTCAAAGATACCAAGAGTTAGAACTAGGACCCATTGGTTTATTCTCTGAGTTTTCTTTTCCTACTTTTTGTTCCTTCCTTCTTAAAATTAGTGAAATTGGCCTGTGGTGGGTTTTTTCTTTTCTTTTACTTGCCAATTCAGTAAAGCTAAAACCAATCCAGATATCCGGAGACAAAAATCTCAACATAGAAATCGGTCTGTCTTTTTTTGTACAGCATGCCACTGACCTCTGATGGTGGAAGTTTAGCATAAACCAGGAGAGACCCAGCCTAGAAAATTCAACTTCCCTGCAACACTTGTTTACCTGGTTAATATTTCTTAGGTTTACAGACCTGACATGTTACCATTGTGTAGCATGTCATTGTGTCTGGCAGGGGAGCCTCTTCTACTTTGAATATTTAAAATACATTTGAGAGTTGTTATTCTGTGTTCTCATTTATCTGTCCACAGAAGAGCATCAGGGTTAAAAATTCCAACTCTGGAGTCAGACAGACTTAAGTTTCAATCCTGTTTAATAACTTTGTAACTTTTGTCAGTTTCCTCATTGATAAAATGGAGATAGTAGTAGTACCTATTTCATAGGGTCATTTGGAGAATTAAATAATACGCACATAAAGCCCTCAGCATAATACCTAGTATACAGTAAGTGCTCAAGAAATGTTAGCTACTGTAAAATATTTGCTATATCACAGTAGCGTATGTTATTTCAAAAACTAATTATGGAAGAGAGAGAATTAGCATTTCTAGTTTTGCAATATATTCTTTTGGACGTTTCTCTGTCACAGTTGCTAGGAATGGGGAGTTGATTCATCAAACCAAGAGTCCACTGTCCATAGTGACCTAAGGTTTCTGCAACTTTCAGAAGCTTCAAAGGTAGAATAAAAAAGTTGAAAAAGCTTAGAAAAATAAAGCAGTAATTGGGAGCCTTTTAAAAAAGTATATACAAGATAGTTTGGTAGATTGATAACTAGAGTAATAGAAACCTAGAGTATCCCTAGAGTGACAAAAGAAACTATTAATAAAAGGAAAAGGAAGAAAACAAATATAAATATTTGCATTAGGTGCTTTAGCCCTTATCAGTACATTTTCAACCAGATGTCTCATTCAGCCTCAGGCCATAGTCCTGGGAGGGAAGGAGGGTGACCTGGAGGGCAGGAGAGGGAGAAAGGGAGGGAAGGAGAGAAGAGGAGCATTGTTATTCCTGGGAAGTCTCCTAGCCATTTCAGAGATGGGCCAACTAAGCCAGAGCTCTGGGTAACTTGTTTAGTGCCACACAGCTGGTGATAGACAAGGTCTCCTAAAACGAGTAAAGACAAAAATGGGACCTAATGAAACTTAAAAGCTTCTGCACAGCAAAGGAAACTATAAACAAGATGAAAAGACAACCCTCAGAATGGGAGAAAATATTTGCAAACAAATCAACAAAGGATTAATCTCCAAAATATGTAAACAGCTCATGCAGCTCAATATTAAAAAAACAAGCAAACAATCAAAAAATGGGCAGAAGACCTAAGAAGGTCTTCTCCAAAGAAGACATACAGATGGCCAAGAGGCACAGGAAAAGCTGCTCAACATCACTAACTATTACAGAAATGCAAATCAAAATTACAATGAGGTATCACCTCACACCAGTTAGAATGGGCATCATCAGAAAATCTACAAACAACAAATGCTGGAGAGGGTGTGGAGAAAAGGGAACCCTCTTGCACTGTTGGTGGGAATGTAAATTGACACAGCCACTATGGAGAACGGTATGCAGGTTCCTCAAAAAACTAAAAATAGAATTACCATATGATCCAGCAATCCCAATACTGGCATATACCCAGAGAAAACCATAATTCAAAAAGACACATGCAGCCCAATGTTCATTGCAGCACTAATTACAATAGCCAGGTCATGGAAGCAACCTAAATGCCCATCGACTGATGAATGGTTAAAGAAGATGTGGTACATATATACAGTGGAATATTACTCAACCATAAAAAGGAATGAAATTGGGTCATTTGTAGAGACATGGATGGACCTAGAGACTGTCATACAGAGGGAAGTAAGTCAGAAAGAGAAAAACAAATATTGTATATTAACGCATATATATAGAATCTAGAAAAATGGTACAGATGAAGCGGTTTGCAAAGCAGAAATAGAAACACAGATGTAGAGAACTAACGTATGGACACGAAGGGGGGAAAGCAGGGTTGGGCGGGGGTGATGGGATGAACTGGGAGATTGGGATTGACATATATACACTAACATGTATAAAATAGATAACTAAGAAACTGCTGTATAAAAAAAATGAAATAAAATTTCAAAAAAAAGAAGATGAGAAGCCCAGGTAAAGATTTTTAAACCATGTTCTGTTATAAAAAAAAAAAAAATGCCACACAGGTACAGAGGTTAACAAAGGAAAGTATTTCACGTGGAAGTATCCCCCTGTAAAAACAGTGGGCTTAGACGGGACTATCTCAGAGGACCCTTTCTGCTCCACATTCTGTAATTCTGCTAGTAAAACCTTTTGACATATTTTCCTTTGTGGGTACTCAAAGGAAGGCAAAATAAATATTATGTGGAAAACACTGAATGAAAGCTTTGTGCGAGAATAAAAAGACCAGTTGGGAAGAAAAGGAAATAAACATCTCGAGGGACGCCAAAGTAATCAAAAGAATTATAAAAACAAGATAAAAAGAAAATCAATATTAAATAGAGATAAGGTAGAGTTTGAAAATAAATAGTAATGTGATTCCTTTCAAGAATGTGAGCACAGTAGAGATGATAATCACTGAAAATAATTATAGCCATTATCACTTAATATAATGTATGGGATACTTTGTTCTTCTGTGTGTTGTCATGACATTTCACCATTTAACCACCCCTGAACAGAGCATGGGTGAGGGAGGGTTAGTTACCAGGATGGCTGCTCTCATCCACTAAATTGTGTGGTGATTTTGGTTATGGTTTTGAGTTTTTATAATGTTCTTCTCAGAAGGCAAACTTGTCTTCACAATTTGGGGCAGCCTCCTTATTAGCTGTGTGACTTGAGGCAACTGTGCTTCAAGATCCCTTTTCGGAAAAACAAGACCAAAATACTGTTACCGTATAAGGCTGTTCTACGAAGAAAGAAGAACTGGATGCAAAGTGCTTAGCAAAGTGCTCAATAAATGTTGACTGCAGGGCTTCCCTGGTGGCGCAGTGGTTGAGAGTCCACCTGGCGATGCAGGGGACGCGGGTTCGTGCCCCGGTCCGGGAAGATCCCACGTGCCGCGGAGCGGCTGGGCCCGTGAGCCATGGCCGCTGAGCCTGCGCGTCCGGAGCCTGTGCTCCGTGACGGGAGAGGCCACGACAGTGAGAGGCCCGCGTACGGCAAAAAAAAAAAAAAAATTGTTGACTGCAAATCAACTATACTTCAATTAAAATATATATTTATGATAGAAAAAAATTTCTTTAATGTTTACTGCTGTGGTTACTCACCATCCTCATCCTCTTCCTCCTTATATTGGATGGAAGGTTAAGTGAGCACGTTCTCTGCTGGCTTCTCCAAGACCTGTGATGTGGAACAGTCTGTTACTGTAGACATAGAGTATAAGTCAGCCCTATTTAGATGGAATATTGTTTTTAACCTCAAACATTCCATCTTTACCTCCTGATTCTCTCTCCCCACTGAAGGGCTTTGTGTCAGTAGGACCCTAGGGCAGTGTTCCAACCCACTTCGTGTGGGCTTACCTTCGGTCTCTTTACCCCGGAGCAGAGGACAAGTAAGCATATCTTGCAAACATCCTCTTTCGCCACACTGGAAATGCTGCTCCAACATGGCAGCCAGCGCCAGATTAAATCAGAGCTTTCTTGGCCAGAGAGATCTAGACACATTAGAAATGGGTCAAGCAGAACAGCGTTCACCAAAGAAGAAGTGTACTGCCGGACTCCCTTGGAAGAAAACCAAACTGCCTAAATCCAGATGCAGCAACAACTGGTTGCAAACAAGGGCAGCCGAACCCCTCAAAGGCCTTTGCAGTGTTATTGACACCAGAGCATTGCCGGAGAAAGACCCCGGACTAGGCCAGCTGGCTCTGCCACGTGTTCCACAATCACAGCTGGGCATTCATTCCTGGAGACATTTTTTATTCATTGTGAATTGACCGTAGGTCATATTCCCCAGTCTGCTTATGTCAAGTTTTTCTCAGGCCTCAGTATTCCCTCAGACTTCTCTAGATGAATGAAGTGCCTCACGCTTTGCACAGAAAGTAAACTCTCTGATGCAGATTTCCTCCACTTTCTTATTCTCCACCTGAAAATTTTCTGTATTTTTTACTCACCTTGTCTTCTTTTGCTTCCAGCTCACAGCCTCTCAGACTGTAGGACACTTCTCTCCAGCCAATCTCAGTCTCATCCTCTCAGGCCCCTTTGAGGATGTGGTTTCGTCCATTATTTCTACCTGCTGTATCATCACTTTCTATGTATAAACAGGTTCGTCTCCATGGCCCTTTTCTTCTCTTCACCAGATTTCTTGAAAACACAGCCCCCTTCACTACTGCAAATTCAGTAAACTTAAACCTCAACTCCTGGGTCTCCTGCCCAGACCCTACTGGGCTTCCTTGTTTCCATTAATGCTTTGATAATTCTCTCAAAGTTTCTAATTTCTCTTCGATCTCTCTTCTCTCAAGGCAACAATAACAATAAAAGTGTAAATTAGCTTTTTTTTTTTTTTTTGCGGTACGCAGGCCTCTCACTGTTGTGGCCTCTCCCGTTGCGGAGCACAGGCTCTGGACACGCAGGCTCAGCGGCCATGGCTCACGGGCCCGGCCGCTCCGCGGCATGTGGGATCTTCCCGGACCAGGGCACGAACCCGTGTCCCCTGCATCGGCAGGTGGACTCTCAACCACTGCGCCACCAGGGAAGCCCTAAACTAGCATTTTTAAACACTTGCTATGTGCCCAGTTCTTAACAGACATTGGCATTTATCCTCACAATGACCCTAAGAGGCAGACAGTATTATCCCCATTTTATATCTAAGCAAAAGGATGGTCTGGATTTAAATTCCAATGTGTTTCCCGCACTGCCTGTGCTCTTAAGCTGCTGGGAGGGAATATTTCGTAGAAGTTGCCAGTTGACAAGTTCTTCTAATTCTATCTTCATGTCTCTTACCACCAGCTCCTGTACTCACTGTGATTCTTCAGGCCCTCATAGCTTTCTGCTCCCTGCCTGGGCTCATCAACTTAGCCTTATACTGGGCTGTGTGACTACTCTTCCTTAAGAACGGGTCTGACCATGCCATTCTACTGTCCCATGTCCTTCAGTAGTTCCCCTTATCCTATCTTACGGAGTCCACGCTCCTGGACGTGAGCGAGTGCACAAGTCAGCCTGGAGAGTCTGCGCTTTGCCAACTGCCGCCTGCACTTGCATGCTTCCGTTCTGCTCTCCCTTACCTAAAATCCGCATCTGCGCATGTCTAAACCTGTTCTTTAAAGCCTAGCTCAATTGTAATTTCCTCCAAGAAGTTCTCTACAGGCTTCATCATCATCCCCTACCCCCCTGCCAAGCTTGAGATCATCCTCCCCTTCAGAACCAAAACATCCTCTCTAGAGACTCTCTCTCCCTTTCTCTCTCTCTTTCTTTCTCTCTCTCTCTCTGTCTCCCTCCCTCCTTCTCTTTCAACTGAGGTGAGACCAAAAATTCAGTTTGGAAAGATGTTATTTAAAAAAAAAAAAAAAAAAAAAATGGCTGCAGGTAAGACTGGTTAGGAAACATGAGCTTACATGATTTTTCAAAGGAGAGGAGACTAAAGGGCAATTTAAATATTCTCTTAACATACGTACAGAGGAGCAGGTGGTGGAGGAGAGGGTCCTGCTCCCCTCCAGTGAGTACATGACAAAGAAACAGGATGTGGGATCTGCTGAGGGAAGCTTTTTCTGCCAGTGAAAGTTGTATACAAGGATGAGGTTACTAAGGGAAACGGTGGGGTCTCTTTCTTTAGACATCCTTGACAATTGGTTAGATTGCTACATCTACAACTATATGCATGCAGTCGGGTTCTAGACCGTTTTTCCATTTGCTAGCCCTCTTGTCTGAGTTCAGGGCGGGAATGAACAGACTCACTATATCTTCAAACACTGATGGTGCAGGAAGGAATAGCTTCTAACATATCAAGGATGCAATAATAATACTTACATTTCTAACCTTTTTGGTTCCTGGTTCTCTAAATCTTTATGATCTAAAATAGGAAATCTGAATATGATATTCACCAGTACTGATGCCCATAACATTTAATGGATTTTGACTACACAAGATTTTTTTTATCCTTAACATATAACAATAAAACAATGGCAGTTAAGCGCAGGCACAGGAGCCAGACTTGATTTAAATCCTGGCTCTGTCACTTCCTAGCTATGGGGTCCTGGGTAGGTTACATAACTTCTGTGTGCCTCAGTTTTCTCATCTGTAAATAATGATATTGTACTGCCTACCTGATAGGGTTTTTGTCTTTATATGCAAAGACCTTAAGGGAACACCTGATACATAGTAACGGATAAAAATTGGTAATTTATTATTTTTACTAAAACATATGGTGTTAAACTTTTGTTCATACCGTGTATTTCTCAAAGGCCGTTGTTTGCTGCCAGAGGGATGTGTTGCTCCTTGAGGGAAGCCTTTTTGAAATACATTAACTCTTTTCAAGCCACTGGGTTAAAATCAAGTGATGGCCTAGTGACTGTGCTAACTTTCCTTGCTGTGTGATTTTTATGAAGTCTTGCCACAAGCTGATTACATATGTAATTTTAGAAGACCTCCACCACACATTTTTAAGACTGTCTCCTTTTCATGGATAAACGACTCAGAAATTATTCTCTAAAAAGAAATTTGGACATTTCTGTACATTTGGGTATAGAATTAACTTCTGTCACCAGGACTGATCAAAGGGATGTTAGCACAAAGGTAGGTACTACATTTGATTGAGGATGTATTAAATATGCTTTTTATTTGTAAAACACTTTTTTTCTTTTGCCACTAGGAATAATTCAGGTTTCACACCAGCAGACACTGTGGCTGTCATGTTCTGTTCTACACACAAATCCCTCACATTGGGTAAGTGACCCACAGACTTAAAAACCAACTTAATATTACCCTCAGATAATTGCATCTTATGATTTTGAAATTCAAACAACTCTTCAAATTAAATGGAATGGGGGTATTTTCCACTCTGTCACCTAAAGAACAGTAGCAAAGTGAGGATGGGTCATAGCTTTGAAATACCATCACTGGATTGAACCCATTTTTGAGGGCCTAAATTTAATAGTGTAGGATTTAACTTTATTTGTAATCACGTATTCGATTCTCATCGAAGATTTTCAATGTAGAATGTTCATGCTAAAAGTCTGGGGGTGTGTAGTTGGGGGCGGGGGGTGCAATGAGCACAAACTTGGTTTTGGAAGGCTCTAGAGTGACCCCTGGGAAATGTCACCTTATATTTTCTGGAAGCTTGGAGCAAGGTGGAAATAATGTTATTACTCTAGTTTGATATTGACATTAGTTTGAAGTTCATTTCAGAATGTTATTTCTATAAAGAAACACGACATAGTTGTCATTAACTCAATCTGATCAGCACCTAAAATGAAATAAGTACGTATTTAATGGACAAAAATAGATCAAGAAAAGTGCTATTTTCTACTTAGCTTTATCCAGTTTAATGACATTATCCCAATAACCTGTCCAAGACATCTGGAATCCATGTTTTTAGTCATTAAAAGTCATTAAGTAATGAGAAACTTTATTGAAATATACATCATTAACAAACTCCTTGGGGTAGTAGGCACATTGTGGTAAAACTAGTTTTAAAAATTCCATTACATTTTGATGTGACTGACTAAAGAGAATGACATTGCTCTAAGTCTGCTCGTGTTAAAGTTCAGTCTGTAAACTAGGAAACGAAGAGATTTCATAATGGTTTTACTAGCCCCAAACATATTTGTCTAATAGAATTATTTTCAGTCTTGCAAAGTTTGGGAAATGATTTAGAAATTGGACCTACTCTTAAAGAAGCAATTGCTATCTAGGGGGTCAGCTTATTTGAAGAAAAAATATATATATACTGTCCATACGTTGCATTATGACTGTTAGGTTTTCTTTATAATCATCACCAAATAGAATTTGAAAGAGCTTTTTGGAAGCCACATTTCAGTCCTGATTTTGTGATCCTGGACAAATCACTTAAGCTCCCTGAACCTTAGCTTTCTCACTTTGTAAGCCATTTTCTTACCTTTTCTTAATCCTTAAGGCTGCTGTAAATATTAAAGATAAAATTTGTTAAGTACCCAGCACAGGACTTGTACCTAATACAAGTCAGTACATGACAGAATGTGTTCAGTAATTGTGCTGTGTGTGGATTGCTGTGGACGAAATGAGAGTGCCCACCTAGAGAGCTCGGTGTGCTGCCTGGCGCATAACACATACCCTTAAAGCAGCAGCTGTTATTAGTTATTATTAACTGTATTGGTTATGATGGTATTACCATTCCCAGGGTTCCAGTCGCCTGACCCCGGTCCCGTAGATGTTCATGTAACAGGTGTGGTTTAACTGTTGACCTCAGAGAAATCATCTTGCACTTCCTCCTGCATGCGGTCGTTGTGATGTGATACCCGGTGCTCCAGGTCTCTTGAAAAGGAAGGGGCTGTTACAAAGGTAGGGAGGCCAGAGGCGGACGCTGCCAGGCACCTCAGAGGTCACGAGTCAGGGACCAAAAGAGCCTGTGTCGTTAGAGCAGATGCTGAGTCCTGGCTGCACCACATATGCTTCCTCATTTCTGCGGTGGCCTTTCAAACCTGCCCCACCCCTAGGATTTGCTTTTGTCAGGACAACCAAAATGGGTTGTGTTTGTTTCTCCATGATTTTCTCCTGTGCTTGGAGCTGGCGGTGGTGAACCCGAGTATGCTACCCGAGAAGCATACTGCACTGTGATCAGTATTCTTTTCTTTTCTGTAAGCAGAATACCTACCCATCCTATCTTTTTTTTTTTCTTTTCATTTTTTTAATCTCAAAGCCATATCCTTCTGTCCTTGATGCTTTCTAATTTTCAGGCAAACAGGTGCTCTGAACGTCGATCAAAAGTAGCTGTTGTGCTAAAAATGTTTGGGTTAACTTGGACTTCTGCTTTTGCATTTTGCTTTTGCAATGTTCGCCCATGAAATAGATACTTGGGTCCTCCAGTAAAATACTAATGTGGTATCTAAGTAACCATCGTAGTGTAAATCCTTAGTTATTTCCATAACATGGTAGACCTATGCTTTCTTGGAATTGCAAGACCTAAATACTCATCCTGACTCTTCCACTGAGACATCCCCACGCCTGTTTCCGTAGCTCTTAGATTAGGGAATTTTACTTCGAGCTAGGCTATTCTATCATGCTGGGATCAGACCTGGCTTCCTGCCTGCAATCTCCTAGGTAGCATTTATAAAAATGACCTCTTTGCTGCTTCCTTATCTCAGTGAGATGGCACGGATCACCCTTGTCCCAGGAGCACCCTTATTTCTACATACAACAAGGGGTGTTTGGGTCCTGTTGCTTGAATGGACTTGTTAAGCCCTATAAATTTAGTGTATCAGTTTTCACAAGATCCAATTCATGTTTCTACTGGTGACCTGACATCTCTGGTACAGAGGATATGCCTGGCAGTGACCTGAGCTACAGGCCGACAATTATCCTAATGGAACTTCTCATCTGCATAGCAATGAAAGAACATCACAATAAGTGTGAAAAATTCATATTCCAGAAAGCAGGGTGCAAATTTCAGGTAATATCACTCAGAGTTATACTGCTCTTACTTCAAGATGAAATACAACAGATTAAAATGCATCTATTTGGCATGTAGAAAATATATCTATCCCTTTTGTGATCACTGTCAAAATATTTCTTCTAGTGATTTTAAACACACACACACACACACACACATAACATCTCAAATAGAATACATTAAGAAAGCCCTATGAAATAACATTTTTTATTATTATATCCAGTATTTGTATTTCAGAATAAATTATTGCAGGCCCGGTGATACCCAGGTAACTAATGAACCGAAGATGAAAACTCTGGCTTTGAGAAGCCTTCTGAAAGTTCTCTTGTACATACACTTGAAATTTATTTTTTTGTTCTTGCTTTTGCCCTGTCTCAGTCTCTTCAATGTACTTGCATCTACACATATGCTGAATTTGATTCATTGCTTTTATTAGTGCATTTGCCATTGATAGATTAGTTCTTCGTATTAGTACTTTTTCTACTGATTGATTGCAGATGAAGTGACTATTTGACCTTTAATTATGAGGCTTCCTATTGAAAATGACATTGAGCTATGGCTTCACATAATCCATCTGGAAAGCCTGACATGATGCCATTCCCTGGAGTTCGTTCAGGAAGAAAGCGGAGGCCCGGAGGAAGTGCAGAGCTTTCACTGTGCTTCATCTGAAACAATACTACAGGGCTTGTTTGCTGCTCTCCTGTAGTTGCACCTCAGGGTTGGAGATAATTATATTTTGTCAAGACAGCATTACTGGCTGTGGGTTGCTCCAAAAGCCATGAACTCTCCCAAATTGTTTTCTAGTTTGATGGTGATTTTTGTATAATGATGAGAAGACACTTTACATAGCAGAGGTGGGAGAACAGCTTGCACCCTAGTTACCAACGGTTCAGTGCTCACTCAGTCAACAGAGCTCATCACAAAAGAAATTCGATCCGAGGGACCCTGTGGAATTAGTATTTTACTTTTATTTTATTTATCTTTTTCTCTTGAGTGTTCAAATCACTTTGGTATCTAGAGTTCTAATATATATAGAAAGCTTTCTCACTATTCCTAGAAAGAGAATGTTTAAGGATGTTTGAGATCCTTAAGTGAGTGTATGTTTATATTAGTTTTTCATGTTTCCAAATGGCAAAATGAAAGCGTATACTCCTAGAGCATGTCAACTGACAACTGGCAATCAGTTGTGAGACCAGTTGTTTGTGTCCAAAAGCTTTTCTGAATTGAAAGAATGCTCTTTAAGTTTTAAATAGAGTGTCGTGATCAATGTGTATTAAAAGTCCACTATGGGTCTTACCATTTATAGACATTTGTGTACAAAGACCAATCAAGGCATCTTTCCCTCACATTGAACTTCATTATGAGTCTACGCTTGCAGTTACACAGCTGAGCTGTGATAAGAAACTATGCGTTAAGCAAAAAGCATATAGCTTTTTGATAGACATAGGATTCTGGAAAGAGTGGAAAGAATACATACCTGATTCTAGTTGGGATTCAAGTTGCAGTTCTCTCACCAAAAGCTGAACAAATCACTTAACTGCTATCAGCCTCAATTTCCAAATCTGTAAAATGAGAAGATGGAAGAGATGATACTTGAGATTCCTTCCAGTTTTAAGTTCCTATGAGTCTTTTGCTCAGTGACTGATATTACCACCATTCTATAAGGTAACAGTTTCCCTGCTATGTGTGAAAAGGAAAAGAGTTCTTGAAAGGAACGGCTATGTAAATAATGTTACAATATTACAAGAAAGGAAATATGACTGTTACATCTTCCTAAAGAGGCTAAAAATTATCTTCATACTCTCCAAAGAGTTTCATAGGAGACACAAACTCTGAAAAGGATCTCATTTTCAATTTTACTTGGAAGCTTTTCAAGAGTGCTAAAGGATTACCCTGCAGCTTGGGCTGAAAAGATCATTTAATAACATCTGGGTTATTTTCTCCAGAGGAAATGGAATTGAAATAGGAAAGTTTGCATTTCTGTTTTTCTTTCCCCCTAAAGCTTCTCTGCAATTCTATTTGGCACATAAAAACTATTATCTTGATGAAACTGCCCCACAATTGAGAAGCACTTTTTTAAAGCCTTTAACCCCTTAACTCTTGTTACCTAAATAACCTTGAATATTAGCAAATCAGTAATTATTATCTTATTTTTCATACAAAGACGTGAAGCGTAGAAAAAATTCTAAAAATTTATGCCAGGGCATATAACTAACTAGATTCCAGGTCTCCTGCTTCCAGAGCTGCACTGGACAATAGGATGTGAAAGCTCTTTGAAGACCCAGAAGTGCTAGACTGATTCTGAGTGTTTTCAGTGTACACTCTCAGTGTGGGTTTGAATCATTTTATTGATTGTTTAAAAAAAGAAAATGACTTCTGATTCCATTGCTAGCTATAAGACAGTTTAAAAATCTTCACTATCTGTAATTGTGGCCATATGTATGTATTCCTTATGGCCTGTCATAAACTGGCACACAGTCCTTGTATTTTCTTTATTAACAAAAGGTTATATTGTAGTTAAAGTGTGTCTTGATGGGCCAGCCCTTACCTTTCAGGGGCATCAGTGTCTGCACTCTGTTCTTGCAAACTGAGAACCATAATGCTGTTTAACAACAAACTATCACAGTAGAAATCGAAGTCCTGGGTAAAGACAGAAAATAGAAGTTTGTCTCTGAGGCATAAGCGTAAATATATTTTTTGTCCTGCAGTTTGCTCTTGGCGTTTCAGTTCTTTAAGGAAAGACAGTATGGGGTCCTCTACCACCTGACAGATTTTTTTTTTTAATTGAAGTATAGTTGATTTACAATGTTGTGTTAGTTTCAGGTGTACAGCAAAGTGACTCTATATATATATATACATATATTCTTTTTCAGATTCTTTTCCATTATAGGTTATTACAAGATACTGAATATAGTTTCCTGTGCTATATCGTAGATCCTTGTTGTTTATCTGTTTTATGTATAGTAGTGTGTATCTGTTAATCCCATACTCCTAATTTATCCTTTCCTCCCCCACTTCCCCTTTGGTAACCATAAGATTGTTTTCTGTGTCTGTGTGTCTGTTTCTGTTTTGTAAACAAGTTCATTTATATCATATTTTAGATTCCACAAATAAGTGATATCATATGGTGTTTGTCTTTCTCTGTCTGACTTACTTCACTTAGTATGATAATCTCCAGGGTCATCCATGTTGCTGCACATGGCATTATTTCATTCTTTTTTATGGCTGAGTAATATTCCATTGTATATATATATACCTCTTCTTTATCCATTCATCTGGCATCTGACAGAGTCTTAAAGATGCCACTGAAATTAAAGGCCCAGTAGGATTTACCACCATAGTGAAAACAAGTTGGGTAGTGTCTGTCCTTTTGTACTGTTTTCTGATCCACATAAAGAAAGAGAGAGATGCAAGTTCTCGAACAAAGTGATACACTTATGTTTGGAGCTTTGCAGATTACTTTGTTTTGAATTTTTGATTCTGTATTTGGTGTCTGAACTTCATCACTAGCATATCCAGACTTCGTAATAAAAATTTAGAAAGTCCCCAGGTTCTGCATAAGTATCAAATGAAAGACATTAAAACCTCTTTGAGGATTTCCTAGCCTGATGCTCAGGTACCATTCTTCTGAACGATACTGCAGGAGGTGTTCGCAGTGTGCGGTGTTCACCAGGACCAATGCCCTGGTGCTCGCTCATTTCTGCTCCTTCTCCACGTTTCCTGTGCCGGGGACTGTCAGACATTTTTAACCACAACCTGCAGTTAGAAATACCTTTTACAGTGTGATCCAGAAAACATTTGCATGTGTGTAAAAGTTTGACAAAACAACATTCACTCTCACTTCTCGTGATACATTCCATCTTCTAGCCAAGTGCTAGATCAAAACGCATTACACTGATTCAGCAACTCATTAATGGGTCGTGATCCAAGGTCTGAAAAATACTACTTCAAGTCTTGCTTGGTGAAATTTTACCCCCTTTCTCAAATAGTTACCGTGTAGGCTTCGGCTACTGCTGTCCGTTTTTCACGAAACTTTAACCGAAATTTCTGATACCATGTAAGAACCAGACCTAATTTAAGACTTGGAATAATTCTTGAAGTGCAGTCAGGTCACCTCCATTTAGATTTTATTAATCCAGCTTATATAATAGAGTTTCTATACCTTTTGTTGATTTACTTGTTAAATTGTTTCTCTATTCAACATGTTTTCAATTAGTAATAATAATAATAACAATGGAGATTAATTGGGTACTTAATAGGCTAAATGCTTGTTACAAGAAGTAATTTACTTGAAAATATTTTATGCTGATGGTTAGTGTAGACCTCAGCGCCCAGGACAGCCCACTGCTCTCATGGAAAATTCTCACTGGAGTGTTCAGCTATTATTTTATCAAAAAGAAAATACTCCAGAGGCAGCTACAACAGATGCTTTTGTTATCTATATCTCTATCAACCAGAGACTTTACTAATTAGCATAATGAATTCAGAAATAGGTTTTTTTTTTTTTTTTTTTTTTGGGTATGCGGGCCTGTCGCTGTTGTGGCCTCTCCCGTTGCGGAGCACAGGCTCCGGACGTGCAGGCTCGGCGGCCATGGCTCACGGACCCAGCCTCTCCGCGGCATGTGGGATCTTCCCGGACCAGGGCACGAGCCCGCGTCCCCTGCATCGGCAGGCGGACTCTCAACCACTGCGCCACCAGGGAAGCCCAGAAATAGGTTTTTATTGATGAAATTACTGACTTGTTGCCTTTCATGATAAATGTAATAAATGGACCCTCGTTGATATGTAGCCTGCCTTTAAACTTTCGAGACACACTTCCCACTTGCTAGAAGAATCTAGCAAATCCCATGTCCTGAATATGCAATCCCCAGGGCTGTGCTGAAGGCCTGATCCCTACCAGTTTTGTGCTCAGCCTCTGTCCGGAGGCCCTGTGGTCACCTGAGGCTGACTGTGAGGGTTACTGAATCCTGCTCTGAGAGACCCTCTCGTGCAAGGTGCTAGTGAGAGCACTGGCAAAGTCAGAGCTGGGACTTTAGTTGACACTTTTACTGCTAATATGTGTTAACCTAAAAATACCTGTACCTGTGGCAGCTTGCTTTCATTCAAAGCTGCTGGCAAGGTGCTGGGAGTGGGGAGTACAGGTAATTTTCACCTACCCTTCAAATTTCTTCAGCCACTGTACTCTATCTGCTGGAAGAATCTGGAGCTTATGCATGACCAGCCTGGTACAGGTCACGTTCCAACAGTTCTTTCCATGCACCAGCTCACCTCACTACCACAGTCACCCCCGCAAGGGAGGTGAGGTCCAGAGTGATAAACAACTTGCCCAAGTCACATGACCCCAAGTGGCAAAGCCAGAAGTCTGACTCTTAGCCACTGTGCCGAGCTGTAATGAGAGTTCTGGGGAAGGTCCTATGCTGTGAAACCCAGGTTCTTGTATCAGCCCTTGGTTGCTAACATGAAAAGTCTAGGCTAGATGATCTCTGGGATCCTTCTGGTTCTAACATTCAATAATTTTCTGATTTTGAAAGACTTAAGTGTTAGCTTTAGAATCTTGAGTCATTCAGAGGGACAGCCTAAGATCAGCATTTCTCAAAGGGTGGCCCTTAAAAATATAGCAAATTGCTTCCAAAAAAAAATGTTACGGGGCCTCATCTGAGGCCTACTGATTCAGAATTTTTAAGAATAAGACCCTGGAGCCTGATTGTAACACATCGCAAAAAAAGGGTATTATGCACACAAAAGTGTAAGAGCCACCATATTACATCCATCCATAATCACCTCTCAGCTTCCAGAGAACCTAGCTCACCCACTCAGGTTCTTAGGCGAGCATTTGACCTAGCAGAGCATTCGGTCAAACTTTGTATAGGCGCTTAGTGATGATGGTGGAAACTAGTTTGTACCAACCACGGTTGCTGGTTTTCTATTTTTTGTTTTTTTTTTTTTACTTTAGCCTAGCCATGGTGCGCCCCCCTTTTAGATACTTTTTTATCTCATCATTAGCCAAAATGAGATGCTTAGGACGTAGAGGCTTATGACACACCACTAAGTACTATAAAAAGGTAAACAACAAACATTTTTTTTAAAGACTCAGTAGGCCTGGACTCTGATTTCTAGGAATCACTCACTTCATTCCATGGCCTCATGGTCATGTCTAGGAAGGATAAAAACCTATACTGATTTTTTGCCTTCAGATGTTCTCTTGAGTCCTTTTTTTTACCAGTCTGGTTAAACCACCATGCTTGGATGTGGAAGTGTGCCAGTATTTCACGAGGTATAACCCGAGCAAAAGAAAACCATCCATTTCATGCCCATCATACCAAGCACTCACTCCAAAAGAGGGGGCTTTCTTCCTTTAAGACCATGTCTTCCTGGCAAGCTGACAGTCGAATTTAAGCATATTTAAAAACAATTTCAGAATGCCTTACTATTTGCAAGTTATCCTTTTAAAAAACCCATTATGAAAGGAAATATATATGATTTTCCCCAAAAGTCTCACAGTGTAATTGATACTGTAGAAAGATTTAAAAAAAATCAACAACACACAAAATAGAATCACGCTTTGCAGAAGTCAGTGCTCCGAAAGGGACAGCAGGCCAGATAGAATCATAAGCACTTAGCAAGAAGTTGTAAACAGATGGAGGCCAATGGAGGTTTGCGTGGCATCCGAGGTAGATGTTTCTGTTCCCGTGGCAGTTCTCAGCAGTTCCCATTCTCAAGAATTGTAGGAATGCTTCCGACCTCATCCTAGATGATTTCAGTGACAAACCCCTTCCCTGCTCAGTCCTGTAGACTACCGAATTTGAACCCCGCAATACTGATTCATAATGCTATTCATAATAATAATAATAGCTATCATTTTGGAGATGCTGACTTTATGCCAGGCACTGTACTGGGTACTTGACATGCACTGTCTCACTGAAACCTCCAACTACCACTTGAGATAGTTATTTTAACCTCATTTTGAGCAGATGTGGAAACTGAGGGTATTCAGGTCAGGTCACCCAATCACGTAGCTGGTGGGTAGCACTGTCAGGACTGAAAACCAGGTCTCTGACGTCAAAGTCCAAGTCCTTTCCATCACACCACCCAGTCCTCTAGAAATAGCTCCAGTGGTGCGTCGTCTGCTGCTCTCTCGGTCTCAGGATTGGAGCAGGAACAAGAGTGGCCAAGGCTTACATGCGGCAGCTTCACTGCAGCCGAGCTCACTCGCCGTTGTTACCCTACAGCTCAATGGCAAGGAGACAAAAAATCCCACATAGGGCTTCCCTGGTGGCGCAGTGGTTGAGAGTCCGCCTGCCGATGGAGGGGACACGGGTTCGTGCCCCGGTCCGGGAAGATCCCACATGCCGCGGAGCGGCTGGGCCCGTGAGCCGTGGCCGCTGAGCCTGTGCGTCCGAAGCCTGTGCTCCGCAACGGGAGAGGCCACAACAGTGAGAGGCCAGTGTACCGCAAAAAAAAAAAAAAAAAAAAAAAAAATCCCACATATTATACAGCGGCACCTCAAACTATACACCAAATCCTTACCCCTGTGCGTCTCTTAATGTCAGTTGTTAGTGGTGGAAGCTCTTAATTCCGCAGTTTCATATTTCTTTCAAAATAAAAACCACCGTGTCATAGTTAGAAGGAGCTCTAAAGAGATTCATTTTACATGTTAATAATCAACTCACATGCCCGAAGCCATATGCACTCCGTGCTTCTGAAAACAGGAAGTGAGGGGACCACATTCTGTTGTCCTGGAGCTTGTCCTTTCTGAGGAGGCCTTCGCCACATCCAGGAGGGCCGACCACAGCCCGTCTCCCAGGGCTCTCTGTTCATCCCTGCACCTGCTATCAGTTGCGGAGGGGATTGTTTATTATTATTAATATTTAGAAAGGTTGCCTCTAGAGGTACTAAAATGTGCACCACAGAACAACAGTTGTTTACTGTGTTTGAAGTGAAGGATCTCACCCAGGAGAGCTCCTTCACTTGAAGTTTCTCTCTCTCCATCTCTACTTGCAAACAGAGATTGATGAATAACAATTATTGTTTCAGAGTTGCATCTCTCACATTATTTATTTGGTCATAACTCTTCCCAGAAATTCCCTTAATTGAACCAGACACTATAAACCAGTTTGCATGGATTTGATGACAGCCAGCTCCATGCTTCTTTACAATAAAGAATAAAGGACTCCACGGCTGCAGAATGAGGTGACACCCACTGCCTCCTTGTCCCCGTCTATAGACCTATCCAAACAATTCCAGCCAGATATTAAAGTTAGCTGTCCATTTTTTAAAGCCATGCGGGGTGCAGTAGGTTTTTGACGAATTACCCTGGAGGCAGGAGGAGATATAAAATTAGACCTAGGGCTTCCCTGGTGGCGCAGTGATTAATAATCCGTCTGCCAATGCAGGGGACACAAGTTCGAGCCCTGGTCCGGGAAGATCCCACGTGCCACGGAGCAACTGAGCCCGTGCACCACAACTACTGAGCCTGCGCTCTAGAGCCCACGAGCCACAACTCCTGAAGACCAAGCACCTAGAGCCTGTGCTCCGCAACAAGAGAAGCCACCGCAATGAGAAGCCCGTGCAACCGCAATGAAGAGTAGCCTATGCTCGCCACAACTAGAGAAAGCCCGCGTGCAGCAAGAAAGACCCAATGCAGCCGAAATAAATAAATAAATTTAAAATTGAACATAACTCAAAAGATTCCTGGGCCCCAGGAAGCCAGCTCGCTTGGAATGTCACCTCCTGAAGCTGAGCACGCTCATGGTTTTGGAGCAGTGACACTTCCCATAGCTGCCTTTGCTTCAGGTTTGCTCTACGTACTAGTTACTCTCTGTGCTTGTACTACTACTGTACTCTAGTACTGCTAGAGCAAGCTTTCTAAATATTAATAATAATGAAAACCAACTCCTCTGCAACTGACAGCGAGTGCAGAAATGTGGAGGAATAAACGGTGCCAGTGGAAAGATGCTTCGCCAACATCATTTGCTCAGTTCATGCGCTCATCCAACAAGTGTTTATTTCACGCCTACTATGCACCAGGCACTGTCCTAGGCCCTAGGGTGGCCCAGCAGTGAGCAAAACACGAAAAAGCACTCCCCCTTATCCAGCTTCCTTTCTAGTGGGTCCAACAGACAAACACTCAGACATATTGCACTTCAGATCATGGGAAGTGTGTGGCGAAAAAGAAAACCAGAAAGGAGAATAAGAAGGGCCAGAGGGAGGTGGGGACATTTTAGGCTTAAAGGGAGCTTTGGGTCAAAGACCTGTAGGGAAGAGGGAGCAAGCCACGTGATATAGAGAGGAAGGAGGCTCCCACCAGGGGGAACAGCGAGGGCAAAGGACGTGAGGCCACGGTGTGCTCGGCAAGTTGGAGAAAGAGGAAGGGGCCAGTGTTCAGGGAGCAGAAGGGGTGAGAAGAGAGTTCTAGGAGGCGTGGTAAAAGGTCACGGGAGAGTGCCGGTGGTACTGTGTGAGACCTTATCCACCTGCTGTGAGGACTTGCCTGCTATGCAGAAGGAGAGGGGAAGCCGTGAGGGGTCTGAGTGAACAAGTCAAAAGATTCAGCTCCCACTTTGGCTGCTATGTTGAAAAAGGACTGGGTCTGGCTGGGGGGAAGGGTGCAGCAGGGAGAAACAGGAAAGCCAGTTAAGAGCCTTTAATCCAGACGAAAGCTGGGGTGGTGTGGTTAAAGGTAATAGTGGAGTGGTGAGAAGCGTTGGATCCTGGTTGTATTTTTTTTTTTTTTTAACATCTTTATTGGGGTATAATTGCTTTACAATGGTGTGTTAGTTTCTGCTTTATAACAAAGTGAATCAGCTATACATATATATATGCTCCCATGTGTCTTCCCTCTTGCGTCTCCCTCCCTCCCACTCTCCCCATCCCACCCCTCCAGGCTGTCTCAAAGCCCCGAGCTAATAGCCCTGTGCCTTGCGGTTGCTTCCCCCTAGCTATCTACCTTACTACGTTTGTTAGTGTGTATATGTCCATGACTCTCTCTCGCCCTGGTTGTATTTTGAATGCAGAACTACTGGGATTTGCTGACGAATTGGATTTGTATGTAAAAGAAGGAGGAATGAAAGGCGATTCCAAGGCGTTTGGCCTGAGGGGCTGGAAGGATGGAGTTACCATTTACTAGACTGGATGAGAAACAGATTTTACTGGTGGAAGAGGGATGTGGGGCAGACCCAGAGTTCCATCTTGAACGTGTTAAGTTTGAGATGTCTTTTCGACATCCAGAGAAGAGTTGTCTTTGAGTCTAGAATTCTGGTCTAGGCTGGAATTTTCAGCATATAGATGTTAGTTTAAGCTATCAGGCTCCATGGGATCACTGAAGAATGGGTAGACAGAGGAGAAAAGGGCTCCGAGCACTGGGCCCTGAGGCCCTCCAGAGGTTAGGGAGGCTACGAAATTACTTTGAGTGTAAAATGATATTGAAATTAGAAATCAGCCAGACATGTAGACGTCCAAAATGGCTAGCCTGTATTTTTCTGCCATATCACAAGGTTGAGGTGATGATTGAATAAGAAAGTAGATATAGGGCTTCCCTGGTGGCGCAGTGGTTGAGAGTCCGCCTGCCGATGCAGGGGACATGGGTTCGTGCCCCGGTCTGGGAAGATCCCACATGCCGCGGAGCGGCTGGGCCCGTGAGCCATGGCCGCTGAGCCTGCGCGTCCAGAGCCTGTGCTCCGCAACGGGAGAGGCCACAACAGTGAGAGGCCTGCGTACTACAAAAAATAAATAAATAAATAAAAAATAAAAAAGAAAGTAGATATAAAACCACTTTGAAACATTAAAAGGAAAAGGGTCTGGCAGTCCTATGGCACCTACCACGTGCCAGGCACTGCATCAAGCACATGGGTTGCCTTATTATCTCATTGGATCTACACAACAGCCCTGCACAATAGCTTTTATTGATCCCATTGTCCAAGAAAACTGAGCCTCAGAGAGGTCAAGTAAGTCACCCCAGTTTACACAGTGAGGAGAACGGCAAAGCCAGCACACAGTGGCCATGTGTCTACCTCCAGAAACCCCCAGAAACCTCTAGAATCCTCTTGCTCTCCCTTATTACCAGACCAAACTTCTCAGCCCAGCTCACACTGGAATCACCTGAGAGCTATGCAAAACTGTGCCGGGACCCTCCCCATACCTGTTTGCTCAGAATCTCTCAGGATAGACCCAGGTATCACAGTTTTTAAAAGCTACCCAGGTGATTCTAATGAGCAGCTGCCGCTGAGAGCCATGGTATCATGCTACTTCCTTTATTTGTACGCATGCGTGGTCCACTGTGTTCCAGAAGGATCCAGGTGGGATTACACCTGCTCATGTGTTAATAAAACCGACCATTTGTGAAAACCACAATTCTCTGTGTTGTGATTAGATATGTTAAACGGTTCAGAGTTTAAAGAAAACCAAGGGGATTAGAAAAACATTGTTATTTCCAGAAATGGCTTCCAGGGTTCTCTTATTTTCTTCCTCTGCCTAAAAGTCCTCTGAATGAGGTCTTCACTCCCCAATTTTTATATCACTGAAAACAAATGAGGGCAGAAGTAGGTTAGCGGGACAACATCTAGCCAAGTTAAACCACGGAAACGTGAGTCAGACTTTTATTTATTTAAGTTGTGTTGTTTCTTTTTTTTCCTTTCTTTTTTTTGTTTTTTTTGCGGTACGCGGGCCTCTCACTGTTGTGGCCTCTTCCGTTGCGAAGCACAGGCTCCGGACCCGCAGGCTCAGGGGCCATGGCTCACGGGCCCAGCTGCTCCGCAGCATGTGCGATCCTCCTGGACTGGGACAAGAACCCGTGTCCCCTGCATCGGCAGGCGGACTCTCAACCACTGCGCCACCAGGGAAGCCCCTGTTGTTTCTATTTTTATTTTTTTGACTTTTTTTAACATCTTTATTGGAGTATAATTGCTTTACAATGGTATGTTAGTTTCTGCTTTATAACAAAGTGAATCAGCTATACATATACATATATCCCCATATCTCCTCCCTCTTGCATCTCCCTCCTACCCTTGCTATCCCACCCCTCTAGGTGGTCACAAAACACCGAGCTGATCTCCCTGTGCTACGCAGCTGCTTCCCACTAGCTATCTATTTTACATTTGGTAGTATATATATATGTATCAATGCTACTCTCTCACTTTGTCCCAGCTTACCCATCCCCCTCCCCGTGTCCTCTAGTCCATTCTCTACATCTTCATCTTTATTCCTGTCCTGCCCTTACGTTCTTCAGAACCCTTTTTTTTTTTTAGATTCCATATATACGTGTTAGCATACGGTATTTGTTTTTCTCTTTCTGACTTACTTCACTCTGTATGACAGACTCTGCGTCCATTCACCTCACTACAAGTAACTCAATTGCGTTACTTTTTATGGTTGAGTAGTATTCCATTGTATATATGTGCCACATCTTCTTTATCCATTCATCTGTTGATGGACACTTAGGTTGCTTCCATGTCCTGGCTATTGTAAATAGTGCTGCAATGAACATTGTGGTACATAACTCTTTTTCAATTATGGTTTTCTCAGGGTATATGCCCAGTAGTGGGATTGCTGGGTCATCTGCTAGTTCTAGTTTTAGTTTTTTAACCTCCATACTGTTCTCCATAGTGGCTCTATCAATTTACATTCCCACCCACAGTGCAAGAGGGTTCCCTTTTCTCCACACCCTCTACAGCATTTGTTCTTTGTAGATTTTTTGAGGATGGCCATTCTGACTGGTGTGAGATGATACCTCATTGTAGTTTTGATTTGCATTTCTCTAATGATTAGTGATGTTGAGCATTCTTTCATGTGTTTGTTGGCAATCTGTATATCTTCTTTGGAGAAATGTCTGTTTAGGTCTTCTGCCCATTTTTGGATGGGTTGCTTCTTTTTATGATATTGAGCTGCATGTAAATTTTGGGGATTAATCCTTTGTCAGTTGCTTCATTTGAAAATGTTTTCTCCAATTCTGAGGGTTATCTTTTCGTCTTATGTTTTCCTTTGCTGTGCAAAAGCTTTCAAGTTTCATTAGGTCCCATTTGTTTATTTTTTATTTTATTTCCATGGGTCAAAAAAGAATCTTGCTGTGATTTCTGTCATAGAGTGTTCTGCCTGTGTTTTCCTCTAAGAGTTTTATAGTGTCTGGCCTTACATTTAGGTCTTTAATCCATTTTGAATTTATTTTTGTGCATGATGTTAGGGAGTGTTCTAATTTCATCCTTTTACATGTAGCTATCCAGTTTTTCCAGCACTGTTTATTGAAGAGGCTGTCTTTTCTCCATTATATATTCTTGCCTCCTTTATTAAAAATAAGGTGACCATATGTGCATAGGTTTATCTCTGGGCTTTTTATCCTGTTATATTGATCTATATTTCTGTTTTGGAGCCAGTACAATACTGTCTTGATTACTGTAGCTTTGTAGTATAGTCTGAAGTCAGGGAGTCTGATTCCTCTAGCTCTGTTTTTCTTTCTCAAGATTGCTTTGGCTATTTGGGTCTTTTGTGTTTCCATACAAATTGTGAAATTTTTTGTTCTAGTTCTGTAAAAAATGCCATTGGTAGTTTGATAGGGATTGCATTTAATCTGTAGATTGCTTTGAGTAGTAGAGTCATATTCACAATGTTGATTCTTCCAATCCAAGAACATGGTATATCTCTCCATCTATGTGTATCATCTTTAATTTCTTTCATCAGTGTCTTATAGTTTTCTGCGTACATGTCTTTTGTCTCGTTAGGTAGGTTTATTTCTAGGTATTTTATTCCTTTTTGTTGCAATGGTAAATGGGAGTATTTCCTTAATTTCTCTTTCAGATTTTTCATCTTTAGTGTATAGGAATGCAAGAGATTTCTGTGCATTAATTTTTGTATCCTGCTACTTTACCAAATTCATTGATTAGCTCTAGGAGTTTTCTGATAGCATCTTTAGGATTCTCTACGTATAGTATCATGTCATCTGCAAACAGTGACAGCTTTACTTCTTCTTATCTGATTTGGATTCCTTTCATTTCTTTTTCTTCCCTGATTGCTGTGGCTAAAACTTCCAAAACTATGTTGAATAATAGTGGTGAGAGTGGACAACCTTGTCTTCTTCCTGATCTTAGAGGAAATGGTTTCAGTTTTTCACCATTGAGAACAATGTTGGCTGTGAGTTTGTCATATATGGCCTTTATTATGTTGAGGTAAGTTCCCTCTATGCCTACTTTCTGGAGGGTTTTTATCATAAATGGGTGTTGAATTTTGTCAGATCTTTTTCTGCATCTATTGAGATGATCATATGGTTTTTATCCTTCAGTTTCTTAATATGGTTTATCATATTGATTGATTTGCATATACTGAAGACTCCTTGCATTGCTGGGATAAACCCCACTTGAGCATGGTGTATGATCCTTTTAATGTGCTTTTGGATTCTGTTTGCTAGTATTTTGTTGAGGCTTTTTGCATCTATGTTCATCAGTGATATTGGCCTGTAGTTTTCTTTCTTTGTGACATCTTTGTCTGGTTTTGGTATCAGGGTGATGGTGGCCTCATAGAATGAGTTTGGGAGTGTTCCTCCCTGTGCTATATTTTGGAAGAGTTTGAGAAGGATAGGTGTTAACTCTTCTCTCAATGTTTTATAGAATTCACCTGTGAAGCCATCTGGTCCTGGGCTTTTGTTTGTTGGAAGATTTTTAATCACAGTGTCAATTTCAGTGCTTGTGATTAGTCTGTTTATATTTTCTATTTCTTCCTGGTTCAGTCTTGGAAAGTTGTGCTTTTCTAAGAATTTGTCCATTTCTTCCAGGTTGTCCATTTTATTGGCATATAGTTGCTTGTAGTAATCTCTCATGATCCTTTATATTTCTGCAGTGTCTGTTGTTACTTCCCCTATTTCATTTCTAATTCCATTGATTTGAGTTTTCTCCCTTTTTTTCTTGAAGAGTCTGGCTAATGGTTTATCAATTTTGTTTATCTTCTCAAAGAACCAGCTTTTAGTTTTATTGATCTTTGCTATAGTTTCCTTCCTTTCTTTTTCATTTATTTCTGATCTGATCTTTATGATTTCTTTCCTTCTGCTAACTTTGGGGGTTTTTTGTTTTTCTTTCTCTAATTGCTTTAGGTGTAAGGTTAGGTTGTTTATTTGAGATGTTTGTCGTTTCTTGAGGGAGGAGTGTATTGCTATAAAATTCCCTCTTAGAACTGGTTTTGCTGCATCCCATAGGTTTTGAGTCATCGTGTTTTCATTGTCACTTGTTTCTAGGTATTGTTTGATTTCCTCTTTGATTTCTTCAGTGATCTCTTGGTTATTTTGTAGTGTACTGTTTAGCCTCCATGTGTCTGTATTTTTTTTACAGATATTTTCCTGTAATTGATATCTAGTCTCATAGCATTGTGGTCAGAAAAGATACTTGATACAATTTCAATTTTCTTAAATTTACGAAGGCTTGATTTGTGACCCAAGATATGATCTATCCTGGAGAATGCTCCATGAGCACTTGAGAAGAAAGTGTATTCTGTTAGTTTGGGATGAAATGTCCTATAAATATCAATTAAGTCCATCTTGTTTAATGTATCATTTAAAGCTTGTGTTTCCTTATTTATTTCCATTTTGGATGATCTGTCCATTGGTGAAAGTGGGGTGTTAGAGTCCCCTACTATGATTGTGTTCCTATCGATTTCCCCTTTTATGGCTGTTAGCATTTGCCTTATGTATTGAGGTGCTCCTATGTTGGGTGCAAAAAGATTTACAATTGTTACATCTTCTTGTATTGATTCCCTTGATCATTATGTAGTATCCTTCTTTGTCTCTTTTAATAGGCTTTGTTTTAAAGTCTATTTTGTCTGATATGGGAATTGCTACTCCAGCTTTCTTTTGATTTCCATTTGCATGGAGTATCTTTTACCATCCCCTCACTTTCAGTCTGTACGTGTCCCTAGGTCTGAAGTGGGTCTCTTGTAGACAACATATATACGGGTCTTGTTTCTGTATCCATTCAGCCAGTCTATGTCTTTTGGTTGGAGCATTTAAACAATTTACATTTAAGGTAGTTATCGATATGTATGTTCCTATTACCATTTTCTTAATTGTTTGGGGTTTGTTACTGTAGGTCTTTTCCTTCTCTTGTGTTTCCTGCCTGGAGAAATTCCTTTAGCATTTGTCGTAAAGCTGGTTTGGCGGTGCTAAATTCTCTTAGCTTTTGCTCGCTTGTAAAGGTTTTAATTTCTCCATCGAATCTGAATGAGATCCTTGCTGGGTAGAGTACTCTTGGTTGTAGGTTTTTCCCTTTCATCACTTTAAATATGTTCTGCCACTCCCTTCTGGCTTGCAGAGTTTCTATGGAAAGATCAGCTGTTAATCTTATGGGGATTCCCTTGTGTGTTATTTGTTGTTTTTCCCTTGCTACTTTTAATATTTTTCCTTTGTATTTAATTTTTGATAGTTTGATTAATATGTGTGTTGGTGTGTTTCTCCTTGGATTTAACCTATATGGGACTCTGTGCTTCCTGGACTTGATTGACTATTTCCTTTCCCATATTAGGGAAGTTTTCAACTATAATCTGTTCAAATGTTTTCTCAGTTCCTTTCTTTTACTCTTCTTCTTCTGGGACCCCTATAATTCAAATGTTGGTGTGTTTAATGTTGTCCCAGAGGTCTCTGAGACTATCCTAAATTCTTTTCATACTTTTTTCTTTATTCTGCTCTGCGCTAGTTATTTCTACTATTTTATCTTCTAGGTCACTTATCCGTTCTTCTGCCTCAGTTATTCTAATATTGATTCCTTCTAGAGAATTTTAAATTTCATTTATTGTGTTTTCATCATTGTTTGTTTCCTCTTTAGTTCTTCTTTTTCCTTGTTAAATGTTTCTTGTATTTTCTCCATTCTATTTCCAAGATTTTGGATCATGTTTACTATCATTACTCTGAATTCTTTTTCAGGTAGACTGTCTATTTCTCTTCATTTGTTCGGTCTGGTGGGTTTTTATCTTGCTCCTTCATCTGCTGTAGGTTTCTCTGTCTTCTCATTTTACTTAACTTACTGTGTTTGGGGTCTCCTTTTCACAGGCTGCAGGTTCATAGTTCCTGTTGTTTTTGGTGGCTGCCCCCAGTGGCTAAGTTTGGTTCAGTGGGTTGTGTAGGCTTCCTGGTGGAGGGGACTAGTGCCTGTGTTGTGGAGAATGAGGCTGGATCTTATCTTTCTGGTGGGCAGGACTGCATCCGGTGGTGTGTTTTGGGGTGTCTGTGACCTTATTATGATTTTAGGCAGCCTCTCTGCTAATGGGTGAGGTTGTGTTCCTGTCTTGCTATTTGTTTGGCATAGGGTGTCCAGCACTGTAGCTCGCTGGTCATTGAGTGGAGCTGGGTCTTAGCATTGAGATGGAGATCTTGGGAGAGCTTTTGCCATTCGATATTACGTGGGGCTGGGAGGTCTCTGGTGGACCAATGTCCTGAACTCAGCTCTCCCACCTCAGAGGCACAGGCCTGACACCCAGCCAGAGCACCAAGACCCTGTCAGCCACACGGCTCAGAAAAAAAGGGAGAAAAAAAGAAAGAAAGAAAAAGTAAAATAAAATAAAGTCATTAAAAAATAAAAAAAATATTAAATATAAAAAAAATTTAAACTAATTTAAAAAAAAGAAAGAAAGAAGAGAGCAACCAAACCAAAAAACAAATCCACCGATGATAACAAGTGCTAAAAACTATACTAAAAAACGGACTGGCAGAACCCTAGGACGAATGGTAGAAGCAAAGCTATACAGACAAAATCACACAAAGTCCACGGCCTCAGTTTTGGGATGATTCGTTTTCTATTCAGGTATTCCACAGATGCAGGGTACATCAAGTTGATTGTGGAGCTTTAATCCACTGCTCCTGAGGCTGCTGGGAGAGATTTCCCTTTCTCTTCTTTGTTCGCACAGCTCCCGGGGTTCATCTTTGGATTTGGACCCTCCTCTCCGTGTAGGTCGCCTGAGGTCGTCTGTTCTTCGCTCAGACAAGACGGGGTTAAAGGAGCTGCTGATTCGGGGGCTCTGGCTCACTCAGGCCGGGGGGAGGGAGGGGTACGGATGCAGGGCAAGCCTGCGGCGGCAGAGGCCGGCGTGACGTTGCACCAGCCTGAGGTGCGCCGTGCGTTCTCCCGGGGAAGTTGTCCCTGGATCCCGAGACCCTGGCAGTGGCGGGCTGCACAGGCTCCGGGAGGGGAGGTGTGGATAGTGACCTGTGCTCGCACACAGGCTTCTTGGTGGCGGCAGCAGCAGCCTTAGTCTCAGGCCCGTCTCTGGGGTCCGTGCTTTTAGTCGCGGCTCGTGCCCGTCTCTGGAGCTCCTTTAAGCGGCGCTCTTAATCCCTCTCCTCGTGCACCAGGAAACAAAGAGGTAAGAAAAAGTCTCTTGCCTCTTCGGCAGGTCCAGACTTTTTCCCGAACTCCCTCCCGGCTAGCCGTGGCACACTAACCCCCTGCAGGCTGTGTTCACGCCGCCAACCCCAGTCCTCTCCCTGCGCTCCGACCGAAGCCCGAGCCTCAGCTCCCAGCCCCGCCCGCCCTGGCGGGTGAGCAAACAAGCCTCTCGGGCTGGTGAGTGTCGGTCGGCCCTGACCCTCTGTGCAGGAATCTCTCCGCTTTGCCCCCCACACCCCTGTTGCTGTGCCCTCCTCCGCGGCTTCGAAGCTCCCCACTCCGCCACCCGCAGTCTCCGCCCGCCAAGGGGCTTCCTAGTGTGTGGAAACCTTTCCTCCTTCACAGCTCCCTCCCACTGGTGTGGGTCCCGTCCCTATCCTTTTGTCTCCATTTGTTCTTTTTTCTTTTGCCCTACCCAGGTACGTGGGGAGTTTCTTGCCTTTTGGGAGGTCTGAGGTCTTCTGCCAGCGTTCAGTAGGTGTTCTGTAGGAGTTGTTCCACGTGTAGATGTATTTCTGATGTATTTGTGGGGAGGAAGGTGATCTTCGCATCTTACTCCTCCGCCATCTTGAAGGTCTCCGAGTCAGGCTTTTAAAAGAGAGATGGATTTATGGGTAAATAATTCTGGTTTCTAATCCCCAAATCAAAACATCCTTGTTCTTCTGTGTCAGAAGGTATCTCTTCTGAGGTTTAGGTTTATCATAAACATGGTGCCATCAAGAAAGTTAGCACCAGAGGGTGATTAGTGGCCATGTTGACAAAACAGAAAGTGTATGTGCATTTGGGTCACAGTTTACTCCCATTTACGACTTAACTACGATTTGGACGCCTTCCAGAAGTTCCTCTGTCCATCGTTAAGAACATTATCAATGCAAAATCTTAGGGAAAACTAAGTTTAGGGTGTTGGAAGCTGTGGCAGAATCAGTGAAAGTGCATGTCATACTCATCAGCCTCTCATTGGCTCACACTTAAAAAGTTCCAAGTGTTTTTCTTCATTTATATAAAAACACATCTTTAAAAAAATCTGTAAAACTAGACAAGGCTTTCCAGAGCCAGTCAGATGGGGCCAGCCCTGTGTTGGTGACGATGTTTAATCTATTCTGATGACTTCGTGTTATTTTTGTCATATGAAACTCTCACTCTATTTTTGAGGTTTCACATCCTGTGATTGTGAACATTAGGCAGATTATTCTCTTTAGAAGACAAATGACTCTTCCTTCGCAGCCCAGAGAAGGAAAATGGTAAGCTCACTCTACTTCCTTCCCATCTGTCTCTGTAAATATGGTGACCCCTCCCGGAAGCCACCATGGGCATCTGAATGAAGCCTCCACGGCTCAGCTCTTCAATGCATTCTTGAATTCCCCATCTGTTAATTACTCCTACAATGCTGTCAGATAGGTGAGGATGTACCTAATCTTCCGAGGCTGAAACCTTCGATTGGTAGAGTTAAATGTTTCATTGTCCGCATCTGGTGAGCCAGTTCAGGACATTCATTAAACATCTTTTCCAATCAGAACATACCTGTTTCAAAACAGAAATAACACCAGCTGCTTATTTGGGTCTTTTCTTGCATCTTTATGCAAGTTTTATTACGTAAAACTTTCAGCAAAGGGGTAGGGTTACAGCCCAGGTGACTGAAGGCTAAACCACCATCTTTCATTTTCTGAATGGGCTGACAATGGTCAGAAAATGGTCATCGACCAACTTTTATTCAAAGCGAATAAAAGCTGGTCATATGAGCTCCTCTGTCGAAAGGAATACCTCTCTTCTTTGCAGACCTTTCCTGTGTAAATATTTTATTTCTTACGTTCTATATTCTATTCCTTTTCACCCTCCATTATTCTGTTAATATCATCAAGCATCTCTTTTTCTCTTGGGTTCCAGGCACTCTGAAAAATCACCATTGGAGGCAGTAATGTGGTAGAGGGTCCAGAACCAGAGCCAGTCTGTCTGTGTTCACATCCCAGCTACACACTGTTGCTCACTGTGCGTGGCCTTGGGGAGATTTTTATTCTTCTGCTGCCTCAGTTTTCTCATCTGAAAAATGGGGAGAATAACGGCAGCCTTCACTCACATTGTAGACATAAGGAGTGAATGAGCTAATGTTGGCACACTCCCAGAATAGTGCCTGACCCATAGTAAGCCCCGTGTAATGATTTTCCACAATCTGTATTCCACCTACCAACATACCAATAAGAGCCAGAAAGGTCCATGAACTCCAGATATGGCTTCTGAAGTCCTGCCTGAGGTGAGATGACCGAAAGACTACAACATGAACACTGCCCTTTTTTTTCTAAAACTCTCAATTACTGGAAAGATTGTTCCTTCTGTTAATAATGGCCTCGGACTTCTAGTTTATACCCTTGTATTTGTTCATTTTCCTGCTCTTCCAGGCCTAACTCTGCCTTTTGGATAAAGGGAGATGTATTTTTATATATTATTATAGTCTGTATTTTATAATATATAAAAATGTTATGTTTTTGAATTCTGGTTTTGAAATATGAAGGAAGGATAAATCTCTTAGGAAAGTTTTACATAAACATTGGTTTAGCATAGCTAAATAGCTCCTGACTACACCGAAAAGAAATGGAGCTGTGAGTCTTCCTAACCGTGGAGGGGAGGGTGGCAGGAGAGCCCCATCAGGACCTCAGAGGGGGTGTCTGAGTCCAACATGTGAAGTGCATTTCTGACACCTCCTGTGTGGAATTCTACGTTGTCCCTTTCCCTCTCATATGCCATCTACAGAGATAACCATGGGACGTTTTTCAGGCCTCAGAGGTTGGAAATTAAAGTTCCATTTTTACTTACCTGTGAAACTGGTATAAGATTGTCTTGTTTTTCTGCCGGAGGTCTAGCCAAGGGGGTTGGTTGTTAGCCATCCCTGAGCTGCTGCTATTGCCTTTGTGTTCAGCGATTTAGAAATGCCCTAGTCTATGTGGGTTCCCTGAACCCATCGCTGGGACACTGAGAAAACGAAAGAGTTCTTATTTGCATATATTATTTAGTTTTACATCATTTTGGATGACTCCTTCTACAAAAAGGGCAAGAATCTTTCCTTCTGTGTCTCATAAAGCAACAATAGAGGTTCTGATGGTGGAGTCACATCAAAGATAATATGGTGGGCTTCCCTGGTGGCGCAGTGGTTAAGAATCTGCCTGCCAATGCAGGGGACACGGGTTCGAGCCCTGGTCTGGGAAGATCCCACATGCTGCGGAGCAACTAAGCCCACGTGCCAAAACTACTGAGCCTGAGCTCTAGAGCCCACGAGCCACAACTACTGAAGCCCATGCACCTAGAGCCCGTGCTCCGCAACAAGAGAAGCCACCGAAATGAGAAGCCCGCGCACCGCAACGAAGAGTAGCCCCCGCTCGCCGCAACTAGAGAAAGCCCGTGCACAGCAACAAAGATCCAACGCAGCCAAAAATAAAATAAATAAATTAAAAAAAAAAGATAAGATAGCAGTTTTCCATTACAGATGGAATGACACAAAAAGAACAGGGAAGCAAATAAAATGTGAATCACTGGCAAGGGTAAGGCAACCCAATCTGTGTATTAAAATACCTTGGAGAATTTGAGCAAAAGACCAGTCATTTAGATGGGAGTGAATGAGAGCAGGTCACATGATCCGTGACTTCCTGTCCACCTTCCTAAGGGAATCTGCAGGAAGTAGACTCGCCAGCCTTTGGAACATTCCAGAATGGGTTTCAGGGGAAGTCCTAGAATAGCCAGCATTACGAGCAGAATGTAATTCTGGGGGCTGTGCAGACGTACCATCTGCTCCAACAGGCCACACGTTAGTGGCCCTCTCTCTGATGGACAGCAAGCCAAGCCGTACCCATCAACCTGGAAGTAGGTGGCCTTTCTTTTTACCCACTCTAAAAGAGAGACAAAAATTAGAATAACCCAAATGTTCACTGCATCCATTTTGCCTAACAGCTTTGCAGTGCTGCATTTCCTCACTGCCCCGTGCCATGATTCTGTGGTTGGGTGGAATTTGCTCTTCACCTAGCTTCGACATGGCACTCTCCATCTTCTCTCCCTAGTCAATAAGAGCATAAGTTCCATGAAGGCGGGGTTGGGGGAGGGGTATCGGTTTACCCACTTATTCACTGCACCTAGAATGGTATCTGAAGACTTACTACTTACCAGACATTGTGTATTGTTTCATTTATGGTTTATTAAGAAAAAAAAAACCCTACAAAGTAGGTACATTTTACAGATGTGAAAACAGAGGTTCAATCACTTGCCTAACCAAAGTAACACAGCTGGTAAGTGGTAAGCATGGGATTCCAACCCGGGGCTCTCTGTGTCTTGTATCAGACTTCGTAACAGCTACCTGTACTGCCTTGTGTAGGCTACTGGACATAATAAATTATAAATTGCTGCATGAAACGACAGCTATATTACTGAAAATTAGCTTGCTTTAGGAAAATCCTAACTGAAAGCCTTTTCTAAACAAATTCCAAAACTGTTGGCGTACCTTGTCATGGTACCATTTTGTGTTCTAGAAAAGGCATATGAGTACCCCTTTGTTTAGTAACTGAGATAAATCAGCGCCAGTGAGTTTGACTTTCTGTGACTATTTGTCTCTGAAGAGAAAGTGTGTGAGTGTGTGTGTGTGTGTGTGCGCGCGCGCGCGTGGGGTCAGAAGGGGACCCAGACTGGCATTTAGTGAAAAGAGTGGCTGTGTTCCTCTAACAGCGGCTGCCTTCTTCAATTACATTATGACTGGGGAGACCATCTATCCCAATGACTCTTAAAGGCAAATGTGGGCTTTTGAACTGAGAGATGCACTAAGAAGGAAGAGATAGAATTCAAATAACAATGTGTAAGATGTTTGGAGAGTAAAATTATGGATGTTTCTAACTAAGAACAAACTAAACAAAAGTGGGAAATCTCCATGGCGACTGAAGAGCGAAGCAGCTCGATGCCAGACTTGCCAGCAGCTCTCTCCAGAACTCACTGGAACGTCCGAGAAAGAATTTAAATGGAAAACAAGTCATGTGAATTCAGGCGAATGAACTTTTGAAAGACAGGAAAGGATCCAGGTGATTGGCGTATACTCTCTCTTAGCGAAGTGGGAAAGTAAGTGACATATTCAAGTTCAAAAACACAAAGGGTGTTTTTCAATATATTTCCTCTCCTACTCCACTATTCAATACTCATTTCAAAGTTTGGTTTCCACGGTCAGACCAGTTTCTTTCCTTCCTGCCATAAAGAATATATTTTTCTCCTATGAAATACAACCCTCTCCCAGAGGGGTGTGCAAAAGATTTTTTTTTTTTTTTTTGCGGTTTGTGGGCCTCTCACTGTTGTGGCCTCTCCTGTTGCAGAGCACAGGCTCTGGACGTGCAGGCTTAGTGACCATGGCTCACGGGCCTAGCCGCTCCGCGGCATGTGGGATCTTCCCAGACTGGGGCACGAACCCGTGTCCCCTGCATCAGCAGGTGGACTCTCAACCACTGCGCCACCAGGGAAGCCCGGATTCTCTTTTTAGTCCAGTAAAGCAACTAGTATTTGTTCTTGTCCTGTCTTTTTTGATGGGAAACATTGCTTTAGCACCTATTCTTCAATAATCACTCATGTATTGAGTACCAGTCCTGTGCTTAAACACCGCAGGAGATTAAAAGAAAAATATAAGGCTTTGCCTATTTTCAGGGGCAAACAAAACCTACACAAAAGAAAATAATGGCAACATAAGCAAATGCTAAATTATGGAGTGCAACTAGGAAGAGAGGCTTCATTCTTCAAAAGAGGAAGAAATCGGTAGGGAGGCCACCCTTCACCATGGAGAAAAAATGTAAAGCTGAGCGCAAAACAACCCATAGGATTTAGTCACCCAGAGGGAAGGGACAAGATCGAGGCAGGGGCTCAGCTTTTACAAAGACAAGAAAGTTCTAGGCCTGAGCCAGTGACAGCAGTTGGCAACTGAGAGTTTGGTTTAATGGAGTTAACATAGGTTAGTGATTAAAAGTAAATAGACTGTGGTCTAATTCTGTCTCTACCACCTACCAGATGTGTGATGTTAGGCAAGTCACATAACTGCTCTACGCCTCAGTTGCCTCATGTTTCAGTGGGGAAATTGCCACCTACTTCTTAGGGCTGTTTTAAGGATTAAGTGAGATAATGCAGGAAAAGCACCTGGCAGGCAGGAAGCACTTATAAAATGGCGGTAGTTGCCATTGTTCTCTACTGATGTCGAAGGGGTAGAGGATTTGATGAATGGGCACTGGAAGGTCATTGTAATTCTTGAGCAGGGTATTGCCTTTAATTAATGTGTGTTTTAGGAAGATTAATCTGGCTGTGGTTTGTAGGATTGATGAAGGGAAGAGTCTGAAGACGGGGGGTTATGTCAGGAAGCTGAAAGAGTCATTTGGCTTGATTTTATGAGGAACCGAATTAGGAAGGTGGCAGTGAACACTGAGGGGGAAGGACAGTGCTCGATAGAGGAAAGAACCTCCAGAACTTGGTGACTTGATCTACAAGTAGAAAGACAAATGGGGATCCCCAAACTCTGAGTTGTAGCAACTTGGTAAGCATGCACCAGGCCGGCGCTCACTCTCTGGACGAAGGAAAGCCGAGGTGATTGGGGCAAGTGCTACAGAAAGTGGGCCCCAGGAAGGCAGGGGCCTTGTCTGTGTTATTTTCCTTGTATCCTCAGCACCGGGAACAGTAAATCACATACAGCAGAGGCCCAGGAAGTATTTTTTGAATGAATGAGTAGATGGTGAGAGCACTGTGCTCCTACAAGTAAACTGAACAACGATATAAAGTAGATGGTGTTCATATTGGGAGGAACAGAGCGGCCCTCCGTGAGAGATATGTGAAGGCCCCTATTTAATCGAGGAAGAAAAATGTCTGTTTCTCAAGGAAAAATTTAAAAACCGTCCATCCAATAGAAAGTAGTAACTGTTGAAACTTGATACAAAGGGAATTTTCTAATTCAGAGAACATAAAATAAACATTTAAAATAGGGGGGGAAACCCCCACTTGTTCTGGTACGTATTGTTTTATCCTTTCCATCCTGGGTGTAGGATAAAAGAAACCCCTTATTTGCTTGTTAGAAGAAGAAAGCTCTCACTTGAAGTTCTTAGTTGGCAGATGTCAGTTGAAAGCTCTGCTTATGGAATATGCCGCAGTGTCAAAGTCTGTTGGATAATTTTAGACGAATGTGTCATGTGTGACATGGAAATATGGCATGCCATACATTAGTGATTTCCCAAGTGTTTGGAGCAGGTAGTAATGTGCTGGGGAAGTGCTCTTTATCTCTCCACACAGTGTACTTGTAGAGCAGTGGGGAAATGCTTCTGGTGGATATTACTTTAGTCAGAAAAAGAATCCATTTACAATATGCGCCTTCTAACATCTTTCAGACAATGCATTGTATTAAAGAGGCATTTTTTGATTAATGTTTTATAAACATTTTTCAGCATGACAGCTTAAAGTCCCTGTAAAATTGTAAATGTGCGCATGGTGTTCACTTCCATAAAGTCAAACGCCGTCTCATAAAGTCTAGTCGGATCCTGTCAACGATGGTGACACAGAATCAGTACCTGGGAGCATTAAAATTAATTTGCTTCATTTATATTACCGCAGTGATCGCAAGATGAAAAGAGTCCTATATTTAAATTTTACTTGAAAAAGAAAACTCTTTTGAGTAAGTTTGTTTGGTGTTTTGAAATTATTGCCCTTTTTTTTCTCCCTAGTTAATGAATGGAGTGAAAATGGAGTGACAGTCTGCACAGCAACTTTACGATGGGGTCTGGAAAAGCACAAGTCCGATCCTTCTTTGCTCTTCCTCTGAGCCCTAAGATGCTCAGAGATGAAGACAAAATAGTCACTGACCCTAAGAAGCTAACAGCTTAGTGAGGGACACACACACACACACACACACACACACACACACACACACACACGAAGCAAGCAGCGATAATAAATGCAGCAAACGCTAGGCCAGAACACGCGCCAGTTGGGTAAGCCTAGAGCAGAAAGGAGCCTTGGGACATCAAGGATGGCTTCCCAGAGGAGGTGAGGTAGAAACTGCGGGCTAAGGAATCGGGCAGGTCAAGAAGTGGGTGGTGAGCATCCTGGGCAAAAGGAACTCCCGTGCAAAGACCGAGGGGTGAGACTTCTAGAGCCTAGAGCATGGGCCTGGGCACGGGTTGGGGAGAGGAGGGGAGGAAGGGGTACCGCACTCTTCATGGCTGGAGCACAGAGAGAGCCCAAGGGAGTGTGGCGAGACGGAGAGAGATTTTGTACTCAGCCTGGTTACAGACTGGAAAATACCCTGCAGAGGACAAGCCTGAAGGCAGAGAGATGGGTTTGGGGTGAGGGTTGGGGGGCGGGTGAGGGCTGACCGAGCCCTGAAGGAAGGTCACAGGGAGGCAGTGGGAGTGGTCATAGAGGGGCCTGTGAGTTACCTGAGTGAGGGTCGTGTCACATGCCTCGCCCTTTAGTTAATCTGTGAAGTGAGTGCTAATTGAATGAACGATTGAGTGAATTGTTGAAAGGGTGGGTGAAGAGGATGAAAGGGTGGTGCATCACATGGGCTTCTGGAAAAAGACATAGCGATGCTCTCTGATTTGACTTGAAGGTCAAGTTTGGAAACACAGCAAAGATGCCCTAGAACAGAGATCGTAAACTCGCCGCTTCCAAACATCGCCAGGGTGGACTGGACCACTCGGACATGGAATCGTAGAATAGTTACCTCCCCCTCCACCTCACCACTTCTCCCAACTTCTCTTCCTACTCTGACCCTCGAGAAAATGAAAATGCACAGGGTGGAAGCTGCCAGGAGGGCGGATGGGGAGAAACTGAAGAAAAGCAGGGGAAAGACTGAGATATAAAGAAGAGATTGTGAAGGAACTAATAATTGAAAAAGAAAGTGGATAATTGAATGATCGAGAAGTAAGGTAGAGTTTCAGACAGAGGGAACAGAAAGGTTCCCAAAACAAATAGCTTGACTTGAATCTCTGGAGTCCCCCTCCCCTCATCCGGGGATTAGCCGGTGGTGAATCCACCCTGAGAGAGTGACAAGCAAAGATGCAGCCAAGGGACCTGGCCCCTAATCTCCGGAAGCTAAGTTTTTCTCTCTGATGTGATTTTCAATCATATTTTTAACATTAGTCACTGAGAGTGGTGGTGATAGGAAATCTGATTAACAATTAACAAGGAGGTATTGCAGGCACAAAAAGTGATGAAGAGAAATCCCTACTTCATTCAACAGATGTCTACAGCAGCGGCCAGTCATGGGGGAGCCCTCTCTTTTCCAGGCGAAGTGGATGACTGGGGTGCGAAGCCAAGTGAGAGAGGGCCTGTGTCTCCAGGGTGAGGCAGGCAAACACGCCACGCCATCAACATAGGGCACTAAAACAGTGTGGGAAAGCGGGGAGGGGACAGTGAGGAAATGAAGGAGTAATAAGTGCAGGAAGTAGCCGGAGCTGGGGGAACAAAGGAAGAAGTTGGGTTCTCAGAACCTAGAAGTCTGGAGAGGAAACAGGGGTCAGACCTTCAAGGAGGGGCACAGTGGGCTAGCCGCTGGGGCCGAACCCCAGGCCTCTGCGCCTTCTCCGACCTTCCTCTAGTGTCCAGGTGGCCGCCTGCTGACAAGGAGGAGTGATGTTTGCAGAGTCCCAGCCTGGTCTGTACAGAAGAGTGTGTTCAAAGATGAGACGGAAGAGCTGAAGAACCAGCCCAGGACCAGAAGAGAATTTCATACAAAGTGATAGCAGGGTCCACAGAAGGTAGAAGTTCACCTGTACACTGGAAGTATCTTGAAGGCAGTGTCAGTCTGGGGTTCCCTTGCCACTATTGGGGTAGGCCTCGCGGTTACTGAGCTCCTGGCTGCTGTGAAATCACAGGAATACCCCAGCGAGGGTAGCAGGGGAGTGTGAGGTCTGCTGCCCCCGGAAGTGCTGCTGGGAGGGTTAGGGGCCCAAGGGGAGCGAGTTCTGAAAGGACTTCTGGACTAGAAAGCTCTTTGCATCCCAGGCCCTCTTCTGCTTCATGGAGCTGCCATGCCTGTGGCATCTTGAACTGAAGACCTTGGAGGCCTTGACCCTTACCTGACACAGAGAGCTGGAAACCCAGGTGGCCTAGATTGCAGTAAAGACTCCACCACTTGGGAAAGTTTTCTAACCACTAATGAGGCGTTTCAGTCTCCTCATTAGTAAAGTGGTGCAAACAATAGGTTTCATCAACCACCGAGAGTTGTTGTCTGTTCATATGGGAGAGCCCTTGACAGCACCTGGCCTCAAGTAAGTACTCACTGCATACAAACCGTTATTATCATTACTACTACTATCTTTTCATCACACTACAGTGAATTGATGTCGCTTCCATTAAGATACCTTGTGAACTTGCGTATTGGAGCAGCAACCCTGTGACCATACCTGTGGGCTTGCTTGAGCTGGCTGAAGAGCGACCCAGAGCCTGTCTGAACTTAGCCAAGAAAGTGTAACTCAGGTGATTTAGCCCAGCAGCCATCATCCTTGAATTTGGGGTCAGAAACCCCTGCTCTGACCATTTTTTAGAGACACATACCTCCATATTTCTATCATTTGCTCCCTTTAGCCCCACTATTACTCCACGCCACCCCCCAACTCCTTCACGTCATCCTTTTGGGCCAAATAACCTTTCCTAAAAACAGGAGTAGTATATGTTCAGGTCTTCTTCATTTCTCATTGTAGTAACTTTCTGGGACTATAATTTTCTTTAGATTTTATTCATTTTATTTTATTTATTTTTTTGGCTGCATTGGGTCTTTGTTGTTGTGTGTGGGCTTTAGTTGTGGCGAATGGGGGCTACTCTTTGTTGTGGTGTGCGGGCTTCTTATTGTGGTGGCTTCTCTTGTTTCAGAGCACAGGCTCTAGGCGCGTGGGCTTCAGTAGTTGTGGCACGCGGGCTCAGTAGTTGTGGCTCGCAGGCTGTAGAGCGCAGGCTCAGTAGTTGTGGCACACGGGCTTAGTTGTTCTGCAGCACGTGGGATCTTCCCGGACCAGGGCTTGAACCAGTGTCCCCTGCATTGGCAGGTGGGTTCTTAACCACTGCGCCACCAGGGAAGCCCTCTGGGATTATAATATTAAATGCTGCTTTTCAATATCTAACACTGATCTAATTCAAATCCAATAAGTGGATTAAGCATATTACTTTTAAAAAGAAAACTCCTTTGTTCTTTATATTAGTGAGAAGACAGAAGCTGTGCAAAAATCTAAATGCATATGCTTGAAGCTTTGAGAGAGACTTTGTTTGGGAAGAGTTAAGTGTTTGCAGTTTATGGCAATGATATGTGAGGCTATGAAAAAGAAAGCAGCCATGAAATACATTTTTGCATAAAGGTTTGAAATTTAGTATAAGGTAAAAATAATTGAAAAAACAGAGCTTTCCTCACCAGGCTATCATAAAACGTTATTTATGTGCCATCATTGTGTGTATTTAGGAGCCTGGGTCCTTTTCAGTGGTTGTTCTCAAAGAAACAAAAAGAAAGCTAAGCTGTTAAAACTATTCCGTTGAAAAACTGATGTACATACACAGCCGTACTGATAACTGGACCACATTAAAGCAGTTGGTGATAAAAATCACCAGTGTCTGAACTCTGTTACAGAAGCTTAATAGTTACATACGTTAGGCAGCTGCTTACAAAATATGCACACCTTGCCCTGGATATAACAGAGCGGTAGACTCAGAAGTAGTATTCATTTACCTGAGTTCCGTTACAGGCTTCACTGTGGGGTGTAATAATTCAGCACAGATTTTAGAATTCATCTGCCGTATACAGTACTGCTTAAAGTGCTTCGAGATTCTTGGCCAAAAGAGAATGTGCAAAAGCCTTTATTTATTTATTTATTTTTTTTGCGGTATACGGGCCTCTCACTGTTGTGGCCTCTCCCGTTGCGGAGCACAGGCTCCAGACGCGCAGGCTCAGCGGCCATGGCTCACGGGCCCAGCCGCTCCGCGGCATGTGGGATCTTCCCGGATCGGGATACGAACCCATGTCCCCTGCATCGGCAGGTGGACTGTCAACCACTGCGCCACCAGGGAAGCCCCAAAAGCCTTTATTAATATCTTTCTGGCTAAAGTACCCTCCTACTTATAGCCATATATACCATACTTTATCTTACCATATACTTTCAGCCCCAAAGTGAACTTGGGGGCTGTGAAATGGTGCCAGGCAGGCTTCCCTAAAGACCAACAGAGTGTTTCACTACTAAGCAAGAAAAGATCCTTTTTTTTTTTTTTAATTGTGGTATAGTTGCTTTACAGTGTTGTGCAGAAAAGATCCATTTTTAACCTCTATCTTACTAGTATGCCTCAGCCTTCTCAAAGAAACTCTATTCCGAAATCTGAAAGAGAAATTAAGGAAACTCTCCCATTTACCATTGCAACAAAAAGAATAAAATACCTAGGAATAAACCTTCCTAGAGAGACAAAAGACCTATATGCAGAAAACTATAAGACACTGATGAAAGAAATTAAAGATGATACCAACAGATGGAGAGATATACCATGTTCTTGGATTGGAAGAATCAATATTGTGAAAATGACTATACTACCCAAAGCAATCTGCAGATTCAATGCAATCCCTATCAAATTACCAATGGCATTTTATACAGAACTAGAACAAAAAAATCTTAAAATTTGTATGGAGACACAAAAGACCCCGAATAGCCAAAGAAGCCTTGAGGGAAAAAAACGGAGCTGGAGGAATCAGACTCCCTGACTTCAGACTATACTACAAAGCTACAGTAATCAAGACAATATGGTACTGGCAGAAAACCAGAAACATAGATCAATGGAACAAGATAGAAAGCCCAGAGATAAACCACGCACCTATCGTCAACTAATCTATGACAAAGGAGGCAAGGATATACAATGGAGAAAAGACAGTCTCTTCAATAAGTGGTGCTGGGAAAATGAATGAAATTAGAACACTCCCTAACACCATGCACAAAAATAAACTCAAAATGGGTTCGAGACCTAAATGTAAGACCAGACACTATAAAACTCTTAGAGGAAAACATAAGAACACCCTTTGACATAAATCACAGCCAGATCTTTTTTGATCCATCTCCTAGAGTAATGGAAATAAGAACAAAAATAAACAAATGGGACCTAATGAAACTTAAAAGCTTTTGCACAGCAAAGGAAAGCATAAACAAGACGAAAAGACAACCCTCAGAATGGGAGAAAATATTTGCACACGAATCAATGGACAAAGGATTAGTCTCCAAAATATATAAACAACTCATGCAGCTCAATATCAAAAAACAAACAACCCAACCCAAAAATGGGCAGAAAACCTAAATAGACATGTCTCCAGAGAAGACATACAGATGGCCAAGAAGCACATGAAAAGCTGCTCAACATCTATTAGAGAAATGCAAATCAAAACTACATGAGGTATCACCTCCCACCAGTTAGAATGGGCATCATCAGAAAATCTACAAACAACAAATGCTGGAGAGGGTGTGGAGGAAAGGGAATCCTCTTGCACTGTTGGTGGGAATGTAAATTGATACAGCCACTATGGAGAGCAGTATGGAGGTTCCCTAAAAAACTAAAAATAGAATTGCCATATGATCCAGCAATCCCACTACTGGGCATATACCCAGAGAAAACCATAATTCAAAAAGACACATGCACCCCAGTGTTCATTGCAGTACTATTTACAATAGCCAGGTCATGGAAGCAACCTAAATGCCCATCGACAGACGAATGGATAAAGAAGATGTGGTACATACATACAATGGAATATTACTCAGCCATTAAAAGGAATGAAATTGGGTCATTTATTGATATGTGGTTGGATCTAGAGACTGTCATACAGAGTGAAGTAAGTCAGAAAGAGAAAAACAAATATCGTATATTAACGCTTATCTGTGGAACCTAGAAAAATGGTACAGATGAACCAGTTTACAGGGCAGAAGTTGAGACACAGATGTAGAGAACAAATGTATGGACACCAAGGGGGGAAAGTGGCGGGGAGGTGTGGGTGATGGTGTGATGAATTGGGAGATTGGGATTGACATGTATACACTGATATGTATAAAATTGATGACTAATAAGGGCCTGCTATATAAAAAAATAAATTAGATAAAATTTAAAAATTTTTAAAAAAGAAACTCTATTCCCCACTATCTTCTCACCTCTCCTTGTTAGACAGGCTGCTAACTTGCAGTGAGAGTTACTGGTGCCCTTGAACCGACCACCTTTTCAGTTTTAATCTGTTCTAGATAGAGCTTGGAGGTTTACACAGTGAAAGGAAGATGGAAAGATTTGGTGAGTCGTTCCAGACCTTCCCTTTTTAGTTCTGTGAATATACACAAGAGAAAGGAGGCGCAATCCGAAGTCCAGTTTTAATGGCGTATGTCTTTAGTTTGATGACAGACTGAATTTGCCTCTAGGTTTTCTGTCTTCTTTGTTCATCAGGGATTCCAATGCTGAAGATCGTGTTTGCAGGCCATGAGTACCTCTCTTTAATATCCGTCCCCTTGCTGATCTACCACCCGGTGCAGATCCTTCTGGGAAGTGTGTTGGTGCCAACAATAAAGTCTTGGATGGTGTCAAGGCAGAAGGTGAGACTCTAGAAGAATCTTATTTGGATCCAAGTCACATTGAAGTGCTATTTCTGAATCTTAGCTGTTCATATGCTTTAACTTTTGCACATATAACCTTGTTCTCAAGTACACATTCTCTTAACTAAATACGATAATAATGACGCGTTAATCCAATTCAATTTGAGCGAGAGGATTGAGGGCTAATTGTTCTATATTGTTATAACAGCACGATGATACTTAAGAGGTAGTTTTTAAAAGCCCTTTTTAATTTGCTCATATCGAAGGGCATATTGCAGTGGATTAAAGTTTCAGTAAATATACTCAAAATATATGTGCCCCTCTGCTCGGGTGCCCACCATCTTTGCCCACCCGATCATTTGTATGTGTCCTGATTTCACATGCCTTTCTAAGTATGATAGCACCTGGATTTATCCAGAGTCTCTACTTTATTTTTAATTTTCCAGACACATAATAACTTCTTTGTACTATGCATTTGCGAATTAAAAAATAAAATTTCAGTAGCAAAGGAGGCCACACAAGGACGTCAATTTCACCACACTTGGCTCAGAAGTCTTGTTACTTATTTGATATTTGTGGATTTGATTTTCTAAATTATCAGCCAAAATAAAATAAACTGAGTGACTCATACAAAATTTAGATGCAGCACATACCACGGAAGTGCCCATAGAGCTGGCTTCTTCCTTCTTCCAGTGGCTCAGACTTTGCAAGACTTCTTTCGCCTGCTCACGAGGTGTCAAGGAGATAGCACTGTGTGTCGTGTCCTTAGTGTCCTGAAAACGGAATAGCCCCACTACAGCCTGTTAAGCTCTGTGTTATGCTAAGCACGTGCCAGCCTTCACCAGGTTCGGAGTGTGGGCCCTTGAGCCATCCTGCCAGCTCTGCCACCTTACCCCCGTGTGACCCTGGCCATGTTACTTCACGTCTCTGTACCTCAGTCTCTGCCACACTAAGACTCATGATAACATCTACTCTTTAGAGTTGTGGAGGATTACATGGCAGGTATTTGACAAAAGCTATCTGATATAATCACTGTTATCATCACTGATGTTCCTTATTTTCTACAACACTCTTTGTAGCAGGCTCTGCTATCCCCATTGAACACATAGGAACTAGGCCCAGAGAGTTGAGCAACTTGCCCAGGGTTATGGGGGTGGGTTTACTCAGTGCTAGACTTAGTACTTGAACCCTGGTCTATGTGTCCCCCAAAATCTTTCCCCTACACCACAACGATGCTCCAAACAGAAATACAAGATTGCTTCTGTTTAATTTTTGGTACTGAAGTACAGTTAATTTACGATGTTGTGTTAGTTTCAAGTGTACAGCAAAGTGATTGTTATATATGTAAGAATATATATAAGAATAAAAATATATAGGAATATATATATATATTCTTTTTCAGATTCTTTTCCATTTAGGTTATTACAAGATATTGAGTATAGTTCCCTGTGCTGTACAGTAGGTCCTTGTTGTTTATCCATTTTATATATAGGAGTGTGTATATGTTAATCCCAGACTCTCCTAATTTATCTCTCCCCCCCACCCCCAAGATTGCTTTTAGAAGGAGAGCCCTAGGTCCCCAGAATCCTGCCTGAGAAGGTAGCCCTCCAGCACCTTCCCTCCTCTTGTAATTGAACAAAATGTTAGCAAACACCATTCTGTGCTGGGGACCACTCCAGGCTGGGGTCTTCCCACTCAGAATTGGTACAGGAGCAGTTCAGTAATTTTCTTTCTTTTACTATTTATCCCCTTTTAAAACTTCATTTGTATATATGCTCGTGTTTAATAATGTGTATATGCACGATAGACCAGAATTTATATATATAAATTTTGACAAAGAATGAAGAAAATTATTTGAAAATGCTAATACTCCATCAATAATATACAGTCATAGTGAACAGCAAATTAATCAGAATGAAGTTTTCTTCTAAATGTTTAAAAGCTCTGGGATTTATCCTGCAGAGTAACAGAAGCATTTCCAAAAGGGAGATTACACTGGGCGCTGTTCATTTTTCCCTTTGCACAGAAACCACTCCAAACCAGGGGGCCACTGGCTAATGTAGAATAATCCAGAAGGCTTGGAATATTTAGCCATTCCCACCTGGCCACAAAAACAAAGTGTCCATCGTAAGGGTATCCTTGAGTGTCTCCTCTGCTTTACAGACAATAGTGACTGAGACCCACAGGCACCATCTAATGCACAGCAGACGGGATAAATAGCCATGCCGGGCGTGGGGGAGATGCCAGATTCTGCAGGCCAGTGAGGTGGGCGGGTGAATTTATTTGGATCCAGGGGTTTGGATCCTGGGTTATATCATGCTCTCTAGGCGGGCCTCTTTTTCCTTCTGGTAGCATAAATTATCTGGTGTTAATTGATGCTCTCACGTTGTTCGTGGATACCGTCCAACTCTGATGTCATGTTTTCCTTTCTTGTAGGGAGTGAAGTTGACAAGACCAACGGTATAAGGAAGGAGGTGGTCTTTCCGCAACGATGTATATACGTACAGGGTTGTACATACAAACAGTTCTGAAGACATGTATTTGTGAACGTTGCTTCAATGCATATTTTATTTTTTTACACAAAAAAATATGACATAACTGTTTAAGTGCCTTAAAATGGATTTGACGAGAGCGTTATTTCCAAAACCTACTTTGTTGGTTACTGCCAGGGGTGGTTCAGTATTTTGGAGTTGTTCTTTGTTTTTTTTTTTTCCTAACACAGGAAACAGTCATCATAAGCGACAAAAAGCAAACACGTTTTCATCGTACCACCTTCTGTGCACTAGCTACTTCTCTCTACTAGCTACTGTACTGTTTGGAATGAGGTCACACCATCAGGAAAATGCTCTTCTCATGACAGTGAAAATTTCCAAAGTCTTATTCACGGATACTTTGATTTCCCTTGTGATTCTTTTTTTTCTGCAACTGTGACATGCCTCTTCCTTATCAACTCAGCAGGGGTCATAGATTGAATAGATGCTGAAAAGCATAAGTCATCTGCATTTCTTGACATCAGTTTTTAAGACGTTCCTTCAAATAGTTTCCACTCAGAAATTCCTCAGTTCCATTACAAGAGATTGTGGTGTTCTATGTCTTAAATTTATTATAAGCTGCTTCAAAGAAAGGGCCTGATGTTTGAGTTATGAGTCAAAGTACGTGCAGTTTTCAGATAAACTGCAGGATTTGGGTTTCAGGATTCTTAAAATTATATTTCAAATGTTTTTCGTTTTTCTTCCATTATTTCTTTCTTACCTGTTTTCCAGCACACTTGCAAACTCATAACAACCAAATGTGAGACCCAAAAACGTTACAGTTAGTTCGAGAGCAGCAACAGTTAATGATGGATTATTTCACATTCCACAATGGAGACCAAAATGTGTTTCCTGTTACACAGATGTGCTGGGCACAAATTTCCTCTTTTAGCCAGAAGCAGCCTGTTACATCTTTAAATTAAGCACACTTAAGGCATTTGAGACAAGTTATTAATGAGAATTTCCTTGGCAGATTTGACAAATGTTTGCAACATTAAAAAAAAAAAATAAATCACATCGCTCTTACAAATAAATGAAAATATAAAGGTCATAGAGGCAAACAAATGTTACATATACACATTCTGTCTAGCGAGATGGAAAGAAAAATAGACACAGAAGATGCAAAACCATTTGTCAACCAAAATATTAAGTAAAATTAGCTCCCAGTTGGGCATCAGCTTGCCATGGAGTATCCAATGTTTGCTTCTACTATGTCTGGAAGAGCTTTCACGACCCAAATAGAGAAAAAAACAATGTATAGAAATAAGGGAACACTTTTTCTGTTTCCTGCACACCATTCTGTCACATCCTCTCTACGTGTCTTTTCGTGATTTGACAGATGATATTGACATCATGAGTCACACCATATCTTCAGCAGCTGTTTTGTTGTTTTATCAACAACAAAAAATCATTCCTTAGAAACTCACCATGTTTACCAGTATGGTAAATTTACATTATTGTTACTACCAGCTCTCATCTTGTGTTACTTCTGACTCATTTCAATGTCACTGAACCTCATAAATTTCATAAGAGTTAGCCTGGGTGTGAGTTTTAAGGCTAGTGCCAGACCCTGCAAAAAGCTATGCTAAATAGGCTGTTTGGCAAGAATTCCTATTGTCAAGAATTTCACTTGTGTCTAAAACTACAGTAATTTTGCTTGATACTTTTGATGCTTACATATGGAGCACAGAAAGGTTTTTCATGTTTGTTCCTGCAAGCTTCTTTGAATTTCAGAGTGAATGGAATTGTCCTGTCTGAGCTATCTTAAAAATCTTCTCCCTAGCATTAGAATACTGATTTTTTCCCCCCAACTTATCTACCTCTATTATCTAACACCTATAGTAGGTGTGACTATGGGATAAAATTCAACTGAAAATGATATAACATTTTACCTTTTGCTTTAAAAAAATGTGTTTCTTTTTTCAAATAATCTTCTTTCCATAGTGAATTTTGGTGGCTTTATTGATGTGTATACCTATTTCTTTTTTTACACAAATGCTGTGCATATTTTTCCATAAAGGACAAAAAAATAAAATCAAAATATATTTTTAATTCATGATTATTGGGGTTTAATTATTCATATCTTAAAATATGTTGTTATATCTATGCACTATCTCTTTTATGCATTTGTTTTGTCTGAATGTATTTATGAAAGAAATACGTTAGATTATATTTATGTTTGCTTGTTTTTCCACCTGGAGTTTTTTTAATGGTTGTTATGAAATTTGATTTTTTAAATGGATGAGAATGTTCATCTTTTCATGTGCTCTTTTCTAAGTTTTAAAATTTTGTGGGCTCTTCTTTTTATTCTTCCCTCTTCTGGTTGAAACTAACACACCCCTGGCTAATGTTCAGTGTTTGTTTATGCTAAATACCAAATTTTTCCAAAAGGATTGGTGAAGTAATGAAATGGATTATTTATGATGAATGGAAGATGGACATAATTCTATGATTAAACAAAGATGTTTCAGAAATCACAAGAGAACCTGCGGCTTATTTTTAACCTGATTTCAGATATACACTCATAATGCCTTCCAAGTATCTGTAGATTTCTTTTAATTCATTCCAATCCTCTTATACTATTTGTGGTTAGCTGGATATAAGTTTCATAGTCTTCCCAGGTATCCATCTCAATACCCCACCACGCCGTAACGTTAAAATCCAGAACCAGCCCTTGCTGGTTAGAGATTTTCTCAGCATCAGGGTTGAGGACCAAAAGAGAAACATATCCAACAGAAGGGACAGAACATAGGTGATCTGCGTTTTAGCCACCTTGTCAATTTTTTCAGGGATAGAAATATGAACCCTTAGAATGCAGAATGCCTTTTCCAAACCCGAGTTTCTTCGTGGGGTACATTCCCTTTTGTAGAATTCCATACCTTCGTGTTCTCATTTTGCTGTCTTGACTTAGCAAGCCTCTTCTCCCTGGAAGGCTGACAGAAATGTCACCTCATCCAGGAAGCTTTCCTGCTCCCCCAGTCAGTTCTAGACTTACTCCCTGTGACGTGCCTTTAGAACAAGTCCCTCAAGTCTTCCAAAACCTTTGCTCGTCTAATCATCACTTTACATTTCTGTCTCCTCCAATGTGGTCCTCATTTGTTTTCCTCCTGTGCCTAGCACAATGCCTGACTCAGATTAATAACCAGAAAAAAAAAAAAACCCAAAAAACCATTTTCCAAACTGTGATCTTAATAGGTAAGACATGAACCTTCATAATTATGAAAGCTCTTCTCTACATATAGATCATTACTCAGTTACAAGAAAAACTGATTTTTTTTTGCTACTATTCCTAGCTAGCCTGAGGGAAACTGTGAAGCCACATTGCGCTGCTGAGAGAAATGCATGGCTTCATAACTGTGTAAACACTAGCTCTCCAAGTTGAAGCTGCAGATGTGATATGCAAATAACTTTCATCTTTTATATTTTGACAGAACAATAAACCCTCAATAATTCAGGCTAAATCAGCTTGGGTTGATCTGAATTAGTGAATACTTTATATGCATAAAAAATAAAGCGTTTTCCTTATCGGAATTCTGACATTATAAAGACTAGATACAAATTATTATGATTATCATCATATTATTGGTTTATGTAGATACATACAAAGGGTCTCATAAGAGTACTCTCTTTAGCAAAGCAGCTAATCTTATTTACACTATAGAACAGTTTCTCAAATGTGAGTAAAATACTAACCTCATGTAAAGGGAAAACAATTTTTCATTGACCCTGGAGAACTTGTCTACAGAGCCAACGATGAGAAACTGTATTAAACATTAAAGGTCACTCTAACGATCGGTTGGTGCCAATGTGCTTGTAAACACAGGTGCAGACGAGCACTGAAGTCGCAGGGCTGAGCTGAGTCACAGGGGGTCACCCAGAAGATGCCCACAGGCCTCTCCAGACCCCCTTCCTCCACCGAGCTCTCCAGCATCTCAGACTCCACCACCCACACATGGATTTCCATTCCAGTTCCTTGATTTCTACCAAAGTCTGGACACACTGAGTTTGGGGGGATAGAGAAACTTAAAATGGAACGTTAGGAAAAAAATGGAATGTTAGACATCCTGTTCCCACCAATCTCCCAGCCACCCTCCCACCTGGAATTTCTCACTGACCGCCCTTCCCCGTAACCCCATCTACCTGCCCTGTTACCAGCTCTTTCTCTCCCCAACCCTCAAGTTCACAGAAGTTCAGCCACCTCTTTGTTCATTCTCTGACTTCCTGAACTTGCCCTGGGGCCAGTGGCTATATAATCTAACAGAAACTTCCTCATTTCCACTTTCCTCTCATTTCGCCAACTGCGCGTTGGAATGAGGCAACATGAGGATTCGTGTATGTCCTGGATGAGCTGTAGCCCAGATGTTGGGGAGGAGATGGAAAAGGAGCTGTGACTTCTCTCTACACTAGCAAAACAGGCAAAGTTTGTGAATGGGTAATTTATACAAAATGGATAATAGACATATTTTTAAATATTCAGTCTTACCAGAGATCAGGGAAATATACGTTTAAATGAGATACTGTTTTTCACCTATGAGATTGACAAAAAGTTGAAAGTTTCATAATATTCAAATATTGATAAGGGTTTGGGGAGAGGGACCTCATGCCCTTCTAGTTGGAACATAAATGGGGATGGAATTTTCTGGAGGGTTATTTAGCTGTACCATTGAAAGTTTAAATATATGTGTTCTTCAGCCCAGCTCTTTGGCTTCTGTGAATCCAGAAATAGATAAGTGCCCTAGAATCTACCGACAATGACATTTCAGAACTTTGATAAGGCTGAAAGGCCACCCAAATTCCCCAACTCAAGGAAATGTTTAAACACTCAATGGTATGTTCTTATCGTAGAACATTATTTAGGCATTAAAAGAAATGATGGTCACTGTGGAATAATGATATATTGTTGAGTAGGAAGAAGAATAAATTTCAGGGAAGAATATGCATTTTGTCATACTATTTTTATATATCCTATTTTTTCATTAGTTAAAATATATGTTACATATGTGTAGGGACACTCCATACATAAAAAACGTTTAGAGGTATACTTATAAGTAACATTAGTGAGCTTTTTCTTTAGGCCTGGTACTATTTCACGCACTGTACATTATTTCATCTAACCCTCTCAACAACTCTATGAGGTAGGTGGTATTATCCCCATTTTACAGATGAGAAACTGAGTCCCAGACTAAGTGGCTTTCAAGGCCACAAAATTAAGAACTGGGCGCATTTTAACCACTCTTAGACTACTTAACGGTGATGATTCCTAGGACCAGGAATGCAGAGGTGTTCATACTTTTAATTGTACCTTTTCTTTTAATCACACTTTGGAAGAGTTCTAACAAGCATAAAGCACAAACTGGGGCTACTTCTGCTACTTCTTGAGCGAACGGCATAATTCATTTCTGAGCCGTGGCGCACTTGTCAAGCAAAACCTTTTTGGGTTGAGAAAGATGGGCCTCTAGGCACATCCTGGGGGGTAAGGGCCGGACAAGGGAATCTGACTGTCCCATGCATTGAGGTGAGAGGAATTTTGAGTCGGAGTCAACAGCATGGGAAAGGGGGCTGAGAGGTCCAAAAACTGGAAGAAGAGGAACCAGAGAGGAAGTGGGCCAAAGAGAAAAGACAGTCCAGTGGGAAATGTGTGATGGCCTAAGTGATAGTGGTGGTGGTGGTTAATCATCATCATTTTTATCTTTTGCCAGCTTTATTGAGGTATAATTGACAAATAAAGTTGTAAGCTATCTGAAGTGTACAAGTGATGATCCAATATACACATACATTGTGAAAGTATTCTCACAATTAATGAACACACCCTTCACCTCACACAGTTACTTGTGTGTGTGTGAGGATGCTTACTTAATACAGTCTCTTAGCGAATTTCAATTATATGATACAGTTATCACCTACAGTCACCACGATGTCCATCAGATCCTCAGACCTTATTCTTCTTATGACTGAAAGTTTGTACCCTTTTACCAACCTCTTCTCATTCCCACACCCCCAGCCCCTGGCAACCACTATTCTACTCTCTGCTTCTATGAGTTCTGCTTTTTTTCAAGATTCCACATATAAGTGATACCGTGCAGTGTTTGTCTGTCTCTTTCTGGTTTATTTCACTTAGCATAATGCCCACCACCTTCATCTGTGTTGTCACAAATGGCCGGATTTCCTTCTTTTTAAAGGCTGAATAATATTTCATTGTGTATATATACCACATTTTCTTCATCCATTCATCTGTCGATGGACACTTAGGGGCATTGTCAGAGGCACCATGTGTGAGACGGTGAGAGCAGTGGGTCCCAGCGTAGGAAGTTGCCGTAAACATTTAGCGGTGGATGAGCTCTAGCTACGTTGGCAAAACCAGCCCGGGAGGCCGCACTGACAGCAGTGCTCTCAGTGAACACCTAGCATCAGGGTCTAGAATGCCCACTAGGGATCCCAAATCAATGTGGTTGTAAGGATTTCTAATCTGGAATAGCCAGTAACAAGGGAACGACCCATGTCTAGGGCTGAGGCCAAGACTTGTTTCCTCCGTGTGTGGTCTTTTCCTATCAGTGGACTCCGAGGCCTGGCATGTGTCAGAAACCCTAGGCTCCTTCCTGCCAATGCTCTGGAATTTCTGAGTTGTGGAGCTTTTGAGTCACTCCAGTGAAGGGAAAACAATACCCTTTATGAAACCTTGGTTGCAGAGTTCAGGTAGAGTTCAGAATCATTGCTAGCTAGTTTCTAGAATTTAGAATATGAGAAAATAAGATCTTGCAGGGAGCACGTCGTTTCCGAGGTGCAGAAGAGTCTACTTAGTGGTTAGCAGTGTGGACTCTGGAATCAGGAAGTCTGAGTTCAAATCCAGCTCCACCATGTAAGCGTTGGGAGGCTTGCACTCTTTTCGTCTTGGTTTCCTTATCTGTACATCGCCAATAATAATGGTACATATCCTCTTAGGAATGTTGAAGTAATTAAATGAAAAACTGGAATAAAGAACCTAGTATCGACCTGGGGGACAGAGGGATTTTCACACCTTGGCTACTGTGAGTAACGCTGCAGTGAACGCGGAGGAACAGGTATCTGTGTGTAGGCTGGAGTCGGCTTGTATCATCTCCTGAGAGCCAGTCGAGGGCATCCTTCCCCGATGCCAACTCAGGAACAGCTTGCTGGTAGCTTGAAATTGGCAAGGGTGGGACTGTTTACACCCCAGAAATTGGCAAGTGCCACAGATCAGAGCACTGAATATTAGTTATGGCTGTTGCAATCCCCCAGTCCATCTGAATACATATTAATTTATATTTAGGTGTAATTGTTTGAGAATGAATTCCATGTTCTGTGGGAAGCATTCTACGCCCCCCAAGATTTCCAGGAGTTTCCATTTTTATCATCTCATGCACAGAATTCCTGCTTGTGACTTGGTGTCTGTATTACTGGAATGTTCCTTTTCTCCCCTATATAACTTCCTTGTGGATGTTGAAACTTTTACTTCATTTTCCTCCAAATGAACAAAAATATCTGCTGGAAAAGCAGATTTGTACTGAAATTTGTTTGTTTGTTTGTTTGTTTGTTGAGGGCTGTTGGGCAGCAGGTGCTTTACAACTGCAGAAACAGCCACTGTTTGGAGAACAGTATGTTGGTTCCTCAAGAAATTAAAAATAGAACTACCATATGATCCAGTAATTCCACTTCCAGTTATATATCCAAATGAAGCAAATCACTAACTCAAACAGAAACCTGTACCTCCGCGTTCACTGCAGCGTTACTCACAGTAGCCAAGGTGTGAAAATCCCTCTGTCCCCCAGGTCGATACTAGGTTCTTTATTCCAGTTTTTCATTTAATTATTTCAACATTCCTAAGGCGATATGTACCATTATTATCGGCGATGTACAGATAAGGAAACCAAGACGAAAAAGAGTGCAAGCCTCCCAACGCTTACATGGTGGAGCTGGGATTTGAACTCAGACTTTCCTGATTCCAGAGTCCACACTGCTAACCACTAAGTAGACTCTTCTGCACCTCGGAAACGACGTGCTCCCTGCAAGATCTTATTTTCTCATATTCTAAAATTCTAGAAACTAGCTAGCAATGATTCTGAACTCTACCTGAACTCTGCAACCAAGGTTTTCATAAAGGGTGTTGTTTTCCCTTCACTGGAGTGACTCAAAAGCTCCACAACTCAGAAATTCCAGAGCATTGGCAGGAAGGAGCCTAGGGTTTCTGACACATGCCAGGCCTCGGAGTCCACTGATAGGAAAAGACCACACACGGAGGAAACAAGTCTTGGCCTCAGCCCTAGACATGGGTCGTTCCCTTGTTACTGGCTATTCCAGATTAGAAATCCTTACAACCACATTGATTTGGGATCCCTAGTGGGCATTCTAGACCCTGATGCTAGGTGTTCACTGAGAGCACTGCTGTCAGTGCGGCCTCCCGGGCTGGTTTTGCCAACGTAGCTAGAGCTCATCCACCGCTAAATGTTTACGGCAACTTCCTACGCTGGGACCCACTGCTCTCACCGTCTCACACGTGGTGCCTCTGACAATGCCCCTTCCCCTCAGCAGCCGCTCCAGCTCCAAAGAGCACCTCTGTACCTGTGCACATTGAAGACGGGGCAGAATACCATCTGTATCACTTCTCTGCTCATGAAGCCAAAGTGAAAAGCATGTAATGCCACAGGTTGGTTATTAGGAATGAATGAGAGAATCCTTGCAAATGGCTTGTCACAGTGTCTGGCACTTGGTAAGAACCCAATCAGTGACAGCTATTGTTATGGTTCCACAGGGATGGGACCTGGGTAAACCGTATCGGATGTATGGGGTCAGCCGTCAGGGTCTATTCTGCTTGAATTCTAATCTAGGCAAAAAATCTATTAGGCAGTCCATTAAATGTCACCAATTAAGTCAGGACCTGACCAGGGCATGAGTGCCTCCTTCATCAGTTTATGAAGACACCTGACTCTGAATTGTAAGACGACTGCAGCCGTCCCTGGCCTCCAGCAGGAATTGAAAGGCCTTTCCAGCCCACCATTGCTGCTTGGGTCTTGCCTTTTTCTACTTACTCCAAAGAACTCCAAGCAGGAATTTTGCCCAACTCCCCCAGAAAGCACTGAGTCTGGCTGAGAACCACCTGATAATGCAGCTGACAGAGCTGCCCTATACGGACACTGATTTGCTAACGCCCGGCTGATCTGAGGTCCGACTGTACAGCTGCTCTAGGGCTGTCCCCCTATGACCACAGTCCTCTTGGACAGCCACTCAGTTCCACCTGGTCAGGTGCCCCCGTGGCCCTGGAGCATCTGGGTTTCCCGTTCACAGGCCCCCTTTCCACTCACACCTTTAATATTGACATTTCCAGGCATCCTGGTCTCCGATCTTTCTTCCCCGCCCCCCCCTCGCCATGCTCTCCCACTGGGAGCCTGTGGGCCGCTCTCGCAGCGCCAGCCACCACTGTAACTTAGCCAGAGCTCCCAGTCCTGTAGCCCTGAGCTCACATTTCCAACTGTGTTTGGAGACCACCCCTCCCCGCCACCCCCCCATCCCCACCCCGGGCATCCTGAAAGCACTCCTGGCCCTGAAGGAAAAGTCAGTATCATCTCTCCTTACACACTATCCTCCACAACCAGCTTCCTGGCTTGTCATAGCAACCAGGCCTGGGGCCTCCCCTCAGCCTTCGCATTTCACTTTTCATATTCAGCTAATCACCGAATTCCCTTGATTCTATCTGCAAAACCTCTCCTTAATCTCAACTGTCTTGTCCACTGGGCTGCTGTCATTTACTATTCTTTTTTCCTCCAGTAAAGCCTTCTCCAATCCAGGAAGCCCTTGCTGACATTTATCAGTCCCCTACCAGGTGCTGGGTGCTCTGCTCAATGCTTTACCTGAATGATCCCATTTAATCCTTATGAATATTTTTTACATTGGTGTCATTATTCCCATTCTACAGACTAGAAAGTGGAGGCTCCAAGAGAGAAAATTTCAGATGCCCTAGCTTTTAAGTGGCAAAGCCTGGCTGCCCACCTGGGTGCTGGCCTGGCCAGCACCTGCGCTTGCCTCCCCCTCTGCAATGTTGACTCCTGATCTGTGGGCTCCAGCCGTGTCCCCTACACCCTCTACCCCTACAGTGAGACACGGCCCTTGGTTTTCAAGTGTGTACAGAGTTTCTTCTTTGGCTTATTGATTACCCATCAGATTGTGCCACATCATTCTTGTCCACATGCCTCTCTCCCTCTAAATGATTCATTCCTTCAGTGGGGACCTTGTCTTGTTTATCTTTGCAACCCTGATAACTAGAAGAATGCTTGCCTGATAGCAGGAATCTCAGTAAATGTTTATTGAACGACGGGTTGGCCCTTACTGTCCCCCAGGTTGCTTTTCTGATTCTGGAGGAGACGTCTTCAGATTATAAAACACTATTTTTGCGGAGTGGCCTGTGACCCGATTATCACTCAGTGGATGGGAATCATCACGTCGATCAGCCTATGAATGCTCCTGAAATTACTTTTTTTTTTTTTTTTCATGAAAACTACCAGCAAAAAAAAAAAAAAAAAAAAAAAAATGACATTGTTGACCTCAGAGTACTTGAGGCCCAGAGCATCTCGGCCTCAGTACCCCTCAGATGGACATTTCTTGCTGTAGCCTTTGCTGCGGAGGCCAGCTCTATATGCGTGCAAAGGTCCTGAGGTCAGGATCAGGCACCCAGCCTGGGAAGAGCGCGTGGCTTTGGGGCCCAGGCTGATCAAGATGGCCCCGCCCCTCTGCCCTCCAACTGCCTTCCGTCTCACGGCCCCCCAGGACAGAAATGCACCCCTGCTTGCCCTCCTGGGACTTGAACCGCTCAGCCCCAAGTGCTAAGTTAGGATCCAACCAAAACTCAACTGGATGAGGAGAACACAGGAGCAGCGGAACAGAGAGCACAGGGCCGGGCAGAGGCAGGCCAGTTATTGCATAGAGAGCCCTGCATCGGGGGCCTTTTACCTCTGGGTCACTGGTTCAAATCCAGCCAGGCCTCGCCTGGCAGAAAATCATTAGCGGCTCTGTGTCAGGCTGTTTGAGAGACGGAACATGAGCTTCTGTCACCAACCAGCAGGCAAGCGTCTACATCACACTTGGCCCTAAGCAGCCCTGGACTCTGTGGAGACGGAGAAGTCAGGCGACAGGCCCCCGGCTCTGGCAGGCCTCTGAGGCCAGGCCAGCCCACGTCTCAGCAACCTCCGCTCGGGGGGCCTGACGGCTCTCTCGTCTCACCCCCTTCCTGAGCGCCTTATTAATCTAGGTTTGTCTTTTCCCTCTGAGGCCATTGTGTTAGAAAGTAGTCAGAAGTAATGGGACAACTGAGAAAGTCTGATTCTGCAGCATCGAAAGAAGAGCGGTCAAAATCACAACAGAAAAATCCCTAAAAGACATTTTTATCCTTGTCTGAGGCACAATGCAGGGCTGGGCGGCTGAATGCGTCCCCGAAAGGTGTGAGTTACAGGGCAGGGTAGGCAGGGACAGTGGCTTCACCACTAGCTCTCTGGATGAGGGGCACGGGGGACAATCCTCTCTAAGGGTATTTTATCTTCGCCTCGCTCCTTCCCTCATAGAACTATCTAAGCCACCAGCCTAAAAGCATCTGAAGCTAAGAAAGACACTTCCTCCCTTTCTGGGCACGGACAGGCCCTGCCAGACTCTTGGAAGACAGTCTATGGAACGCCCACAGACTGGACTCTCCTCACCACCAAGGGGGAGGAATTCCCACCCACCCTGGATTGTTCTGGCAAATGCACAGTGCGGTCTGACTCGCTGCAAACTTCTAAACCCCTCCTCTTCGCCGGGTGGTGAAACCTACGGCACCGAGCATCCCCGGTCTGGGCCTCGGAGAGTTTCCTCGTCCGAGCTGCACTTCCTCTAACCCCTCCAGGACGGCTGCAGTGTGGCCCCTCTTGGGTCATCCCAGGAGCGCCCAGTACTCCCAAGACTCTGGGGCTCTGAATACAAGGCGCCCCCTTGGGCTGTTGAGGAACATCCTCGCCAGTTCGCCGTCCGCATCCCCTTGGCCGGCAGGGGGCAGACCGCACCCACCGCCCCTTCTGCCGACCCGCGGCGGCCGCAGCGCAGGGGATGGGCCTGGAGGATGCGAACCGTGGGTCCCGCGCCTCCGGAGCTCACCTGGCTTTGGGAAACCCGGCCAAGGTGTGTGGAGGAACCTTCTGAGCCACCTGTAAGAGCCATGAACCAGGAAATCCACTGCCACATTTCTGTGCCCGGAGAAACCCATTACCTCCTTCTCTCTGGGTCCCTCCAGCCCTGCTTGTTAGGACGGGAGCCTGACCTCACCCTTTAGATGAATCGAGAAAAGACCAGAGTTCGGGACCACTCGCAGCAGGCCAGAGCCTCTGCTCTCCCTTCTCTCACTCCCCCATCCTCCTATCCAACCCCTCTCACGGGGTTCTGAAGCAGAAAGTAGCCCCCAGGTTCCCAATTTGCGTTTTCATTCTGTTGCCACGCTTTCAGACACCTTGGTATTATCAGATGGAGACAACCTATTGTGTCTGTTTCTGTTCACGGGTATCAACAGTTTTAATATAGATTCCCGGCTGCATCCGAATCTGGGGGGCGGGGGGAATCCATCTGTATGCGCAGTCACTGTTACAGCATATGGTGTTTACTCGCCCTGACAAACTGCAGAGGAGCTGGTTTTCAAAGCTGCATGAGTGCTTTGTGTGTGTGTGTGTGTGTGTGTGTGTGTGTGTGCTCGCACGCGTGCACCTGTGTGTTTAGTTATAAACTAATACGTGCTCACAGAAAGAAGTCCAGAATGGAGTCAAGGGAAAGCCGATCTGCCGAGCACGCTTTGGGAACCACTGCCCAGAGCCCTTCTGTGCTCTTTGCCTCTCTGACTTTCTCTACCGCCCTAGCCCGTAGGCCACAGGGGAGCTCTTCAGGAGTCACTGCGGCCACCTTGCTTCTTGAGAACCCTAAGGCTACTTTCAAGTGCAGCCTCCCTCCAGACAGAGGAACTAGAGAGCAGGAAGCCTGCAGCGCAAACCTCTGGACAGAGAGAAGCCTTCTGAGGATTGCTGTCCATCCCTGTGGGATTGCACAGATGAGGCCAAGGTCAGCGGGGGGACGGCCAAGGAGTGGACGGATGCCTGCCTTCCTGCCTGGAGGACCCTGGAGCAAGCTGCGGTCTTGGGCACCGGGCCTACCCTGATCGACCCGGGATGCCCTGAGGAAGGGGCAGCCCCTGCTGGCTCCGCCCAGACGGACAGCAGCTCCGACTACGGGGAAGACGCCCACGTGGACAAAGGAAGCAGCTGCCTTTGTACTTCTCCCTCCCTTCTCTAGCTGTGCTTCTGGAAGAATGGAACAGTTCCAAGGAAGTCAAAGACTTGCCTTGACATTTGGAGAGCCTGGTTTTTGTGAAATGCGATGGTGATGGTAATACCCACCTCACAGAGCTGATTCCAGGATGAAATGAGGTCACTCACATGAATGAATGTCAACTCTAAAAGGTGACAGAAATGTCAGGGATGGGAAAGTTGAGTGCTGTGTTTCAAATATGCTCCAGGATTAAATTAGAGTGGCTAAAAATCAGTCCTAATATATTCACTGATATTCTTCTATTCATTGAGTACAAACTTTAAGCTGTAAGAATAATCTCCTGTCCTCCAGCCCTACCCCACCAGTGGAACTCAGTGAAACTATTTTCTTTTTGGGTGGGAAAAAATAATTTTATTTTCTAAATTGGGCTGTGTGCAGAATAAAGGCCGCCCACCACGGCCCGGACAGCCCTGGCTGCACAAAATGTGCACAGCGTCCTCCCAGCACCAAGGCTTGCTCTTATTTACACTTATTTACATATCAAGCCAGATCTCCGTGGCTGCCTGCCCGGAAGCCCTATTTTTAATTGTTTGACGCTCCAGCCACCCCTCTGACCCTTCCTGGCGCTTTTCTGAGGATTTCTGGCCACCGCTGGCTCGTGAGGGAAGGCTCCCAACCAAACCAGAGGCCCCCAAATTCAGCATCTTTAAGCCCCTTTCCAAGGGGATTCTCCAGGCAGGCCAGGGGTAGCCCCCTATGGCGTGGAGGGGATTTGGGCCGTGGCCCGGGGGTGGAGGGACGAGCGCGGGTGGTCAGCGGCATCCCATGTGGACAAAAGGACAGAAGACAATGGTAGCAGCTGCCTGTGGGCTCTCCAGCTTCCTTCTCTAGCTGTGCTTCTGGAAGAATCAGGAATAGTTACAACTGAAAGCAAAGGGCTTGCCCTGAAATTTAGACTGGGCTGCCGGTGGTTTTTTTTCCCCCTTCTTTTTACAAACAGCATTTCCTAGACAGAGCAATAAAACATATATTTATAAATATTTTCCAAGAGTGCCCTCTAGTGGAAATCTGAAGGCAGTGGCACGTTTTACAAATTGAAGTGACTTGGCTCCCAAACTCCTGAATAAAAATAAAGCACCTTCCACCCAGACCTTCTTCACACGTGACCTGAAAACAGATCCAGTTTCTTCCACGAGTCCATAAAATGTCACATGGTCTTGATTGGAAATGAAGGCTGCCTTAAGTCTTTAAAAGGAAATGGTGCTCCACTTTTAGAACTGGAAATTACACACAGTGTTCAGGAACTTTCCGTGCAGGGAAGTGTGTGGAAGGGGACAATGGGAGAGATCCCTGGGTTGTATTCCTACGCTGCGCCTGGGTTGCTGGCCGACGGCTTTTATTTTGGCTGCGGAGGCAGCCAAGCCTGCAATGACGTCCAGCCCCAAAGGCCACACACACTGCTGGGTTTTTACCTTGGAGGATGTGGGACAATGAGTCATTTGTGCCTCTTCCTGGCCAAGGTCAGCTTTCCCACTGGAACCAAGCAGCCTGGCGCAGAGCCCGAGCCGTCTGGAGCCTTCCACTGGTGCCGAGCCCAGGAGTGGGTGTGGCCCCCCGCCCGCTCCCCGCAGAGGGTCCCAGTTCAGGCTCCGAGGCAGCCCTTGTCCACGTCATAAAACCCCATTCACGCGGCTCCGTTTAGCATGAAGGGCCCCCTGGCGGAGGCCTGCGGAAATCGCCGGCCCTAAAGAAAGCTTCCCTGGCAGAATTTTGTGCGGAGGAAACTCAAAGGGCTTCTGACCATTCCCATTCCCTTTCTGGTCCGCTTTCCAGAGTCCATGAACTTTTCTCCGTTTGGATGGATTCCAATTCATCTTCAACCATTGCTACCACGAGTAGTAATAAGATAGCTGCCGTTCCTTCCTTCCCCCATTCAAGAAGCATATTTGAGCACCTACTGGGCACCAGGCACTCTGTTCTAGACTCAGACCACCCAGACAGACAAGGTCCTGATCTCATGAAAATTACAGTGTAATTTGGAGGTAGATGATACACAAGCAAATATATCATTCTGAGGCTCTGAAGGAAACCAAGAGAGTGTAATGAATAACTGGGGGGTCGCGAGATTAAGCGTTTGGACAGACTGCTCTGAGAAGGTTACATTAAGCATCTATTATGGGCCAGCTGTTTGCTGTGTTAGAGGTTAAGGATACAAAGATAAAAAGACGATGTCATCTGTACCTTCAAAGAGCTCAGAGCACAACGGTGAAATAATAATTCCATAGGATTCGAACAGGGAGATTTCACAGTAGCCCTAAGATCTATTGCTCAAGGTAAATCTGCCCAGTAAATTGTGTCATCCTCATTTTATAGATGTGTAGGTCTGAAAGGACTGGCCAGACGTCGTCGAGTTCATCAGTAGCACTGTCAAGTTTAGAACCGAGGCCCGTCTGACTCCCAAATAGTGTCTATCTTTCTTTCCCTATGCCCTGTTTCTTGGTGGAAATGGGGAGGGAAACAATGAGATCCCAAAGTCTCTCCCAGCCCGCAGGTTTCGAATGGGCATCCCGCACCGTCTGAAGTGAGTTCACAGTACGCGGCTCCCTGTCTCCCAGCATCTGCTGCAGGACTCCCGCGAGAGTAGAGGAAGGACCCAGACCATACACTGGTTCTAGCTCCAATCCAACGTGTTGCTTCTCTGGCTCTTGAGAGTGGTACACAAGTCTGGTCGTTGATGTCAGACTCCCTCGACCTCGGTCCTGCAGAGATGCTGAGGAGATGCTCTTCCACAAAACGAACTCAGATCCAAGTCCACACCCGGGGACCCTCCTTAGCTTCCCTTCACGAGGCTTCTCTCATCCAGCAGCCAAAGGGACAGGTTTCCTGCCTCTGAGTGAAAAGGTCACTCAACACTTCTGCCGAACTCATCACTGACCGGACCTTAAGCAGGAAGAGGAAGGAAGAAAAGTCCACCGGAAGTGACCCTTGTCTATTCCTCAGTTGCTGGTGGGGAAAGATTAATGGCCCATAGCGGGCTGCCTGCCGATGGTGGCGTGATGGTTTGAGCCTCTTCTCTGAAAGCCATGTTGTCACACCAGGGCTCCTGGGAGAAGAGAGGAAGACAACTGGGCCAACTCCTTGGGTGGTAGGGCTGTTGATTTGCTGTCGGCTAAACAACCCACACCCAGAGTCCAACATCTGTGCGTCTGCTTGCACTGGCACAACAGGAGACAAACGTGCCCCGAGACCATGGCTCTTGGAGGGCTGGGAGGTAACTCCTCTACGCAGATATCCTGCATGGCCTAATTATATGACTTGCTTCTGTTACAGAAATGCCGTGCTTTACCCACTGTCCTTTCATGTAGTAAATCTATATTCAGTTGCTACTCTGTGCCAGGCACTGTGCTAGATGCCAGAGGATACAGCAGAACATAAACACACAAGAGTTTGTGGAGTTTATATCCACCAGAATCTAAAGCAGCAGTTCTCAGCCCTGGCCGCCCACTGGAGTCACCTGGAAAGCTTTAAAAAATACGGACGTGGGCCCCGCTCCTAAGAAGTCTGATTTAATTGGACTGGGATCCTGATGTCAGTGTTTATGTCTGAAGGATTTGGGTCCAGACGGGAGGGCCTCTGAGGGTCTGCGGAGAAGTGTCTAGTCTTCCCAATTGTGCAGTGAATCAGCCTCCCTCCTGGGTTACTTGTGAAGCTGGACCTTTCCCCTACTGCCAGGCTGTGGGAGGGGAAAGCAATAACGCACTCGGGCTCTGTGTCTCCTCCAGAACTTCACTACATCTGTGTGTTTTACTTCTTTTTCTTAGTTTCCCACATCGGGAGTCTTTTCTTCGGAAACTAGGACCTTGCCAGTTCAGGTCCTGAAATCTGGATTCAGAGATGCACAGCCTTTGCCTTCTATCACCCCGGGCTGCAAGTCAACTGCCTCTGACTTTTCCCCTTCTCACTGACTTCCTTTTCTTTGTTGCTTGATTCCGATCTCTTTTTGTCTCCACCTCTTAGATCCGGGAGCCTTCTCAGTTTGCTTTATGGCTCCGGTAGATAGCAGGGACCCATGCCCGGGGCTGAAGGACCTTTCGCCTCCTTCAGCCCTTTCTTCTCTAATCTCCTGCAGTATCTCTCTCTTTTTCATCCTCACCATTTTCCACCCCCAGATCTGTCCCCCTCTCCTGCCCCAGCTTCTCTAAACACCTCTGGCGCTGGGGCATAATTCCTGCAGGAGACAGGAGAGGAAGCATCTGGGGGTGGAAATTAGACGTTGTGAAACTCTCACCATCTTCCCCAAACCTGGCAGACACCAGACCTGGACAGCACCTCTCCACAAGCATTAAAGAGAGAGAACAAAATATATTTGTTTGTTTAATTGTTTAACATCAAGAAGACTTGATTTTCAACCCCAGAGGGTCTGGGCAAGCAGAGACTCAGCTCAATCAGAGGGCTTGGGCTTACATCATGCCCTACAAATAATAATAATCATAACATAATAGTACTAATGCTTGTGCTACATTTGGAGCTTGAAATGATCAGTGACATTTCCCCTGATGAGGTTAAACAGCCCGGCTCTCGGGGCTGCACATTTGCATAATAAAGATCAGAAGTCACCGCCTTCTACAGCTCTCCTGGCACAAGCCTCCTGTCCTTGATTCAGGGACACCACAACCACATCCTAATGTACTCCCATCTGTGGTCCTGTGCTGTGATTCTAATCTTCGGCTTGCAAGTGAAATGTCAGGGTTTTTTTTTTGTCTGCGAGAACAACAAATTATGTCTCTAAATGAGAAGATGCCGTCTGTAATGGATAATACAATCTGAAAATGCAGAGGCAACATCTGTGACCCGTGATGCTAACCTGGCAAGCTGTAGTCTATTTTTCTAGCCTATCAGATGATAGGAAAACATCACTTTAGGTATAATAATTAATCATTAGTCAAAGTGGATATCCCCATTGGTTCCTTGCCTCTCAGACAACCCTGCCTAGCCTGACTATAAATCAAGAAAACACATTCTTTAATATCCAATGGAATGTATCTCCAGGCAGCTTCTTTCCTCGACGAAGTAACTAACAAAACCCTTGGCAGAAACCGTCTCTGACCAGCTGATGGGGGGAAGATTCTCCCAAGGGGCTCTTGGAAGGAAGGAAAATGCAGGAGCCCAGAGGAAGGGAGGCAGTGAGTTCAAGATGGCGTCTGTAAACCAAAGAAACATCTTAAAGTGGTGTCTCTTAGCTGGGTAGTGGATGGTGACAGCCAGCACCTTCCCTAGCTGGGCCTATTGGTCTCTTTTCCCTCCGTTGTGTCTCCTCCCCTTGTAATAGGGGAGAATCTTTTGTATTCTATTACAAGTTAATCACTAAAGGGATGTTGCCTATAAGATTAAATTGTACATAATGGCCCATCTCTGGGAACCCTGCCTCCCAGGTCATGAACATTAAGCTAAAATACCTTTGTTTAGCTCACGGGAAACATCCTGACCAGGCCCACCTGTGAAGGGCTGCAGGAAGGAAGAAATTAACACATCCCTTCCGGAGGCTGATGGGAACCAGGGAGTGTTTGACTTTACTCCCTCCCCCTTTTAGTATAAAAGAAGCCTGGATTCTAACTCAGGCAAGATGGTTCTTTGGGGCACGGAGCCCACCATCTTCTCGGTTTGCCGGCTTCCCGAATGAGGTCGTTATTCCTGGCCCCAGCAATTCGTCTCTCCATCACTGGCTCGTCGTAGGGGAAGCAGCATGAACCTAGACTCGGTAACACCCTCAGCCCACCGCAGTGGTCATCGCCCGAAGTCCGTTCATCCTTCTGGTCCTAATGGCAGCTGTAGATTAATCATTCTAGGCCATTTTTCTGCTTGATTCCAGGCTCTCTCTGGATCCACTGAAATATTTACAGCACCCAACATGCTCCAAGAAAATAAATGATCTGCCGAGTATGGCGAAAGAAAAGTGGGTTGGAAGTCGAGGCGAGAGGCAGGAATCCGAGGACCACCTAGACCCTACCTTGTGGTTTGACTGTGACGGCTCGGGGGCCTTGGTCTCATCATCTTTAATGAGGAGGTGTTGTTGATGATTTCAGTCCGTGCTTCTTGGAGCCCTGCATTTCTGAGGCGGTGCCTCAAGGTGAGAGAGAAGGCGGAGGAGAAATATACTCAGCCTTCAACTACAGCATTCAGCCTTTACTGTCTCCCCTGATAGGCAAAATTAAAAATCCAAAACCGCTAAGTCAGATTATCTTTAAAGCCATTTCCAGTTTTTGAATCTTGTAGTTCTCTATTGCGATACTGCCCACTCCATCACTGATATGAGAATGATTTAGGAGATGCGGCTTCATCTAAGGGCCTATCATTGCATCTCTTAGTTGCTAGGCCAGTGGTTCCCAACTGGGGGTGATTCTGCCCCCCAGGGGACATCTGGCAATGTCTGGGAATGCTTTTGGTTGTCACGCCTAGGGGTACCACTGGCATCTAAAGGGTAGAGGCCAGGGATGCTGCTAAACCTTCTACAATGCACAGGACAGTCCTCCACAGAATGATCCAACCCCAAATGTTGGTAGCATGGAGGATGAGAAACCCCGTGCCAGACCACATGAACTGGGGAAAGGATGCTCCCAGGTGAAGCGGGAAGACTCCTTTCAGTTTATCTTCTACCCAGCCAAGATTGAAAGGACAAGTCCATTCTCAACTCCTCCCCCCAACAAGAACTCTCCAAGCCTTGGATCTGAGACACAGAATATTCCCCTCCTGGGGACAGTGACACACAGCACTCTTTAGCTCACCTTTGGAGAGAAAACTCGTACTGCTTGACACCCAGGCACCTGCAGCAGCCCAAGGTGCTACATATCCAAATTCAATCTAGACCAGGCAATGGTGACAGTAATACAAACACTGAACTTTTCACTCGTTATTTATTGATAACTTACTATGTACCGGGAGCAATTAGCAATGAATAAACAATGTCTCTGCCTTTACAAAACACCCTAGTCAAGGAGAGTCAGAAAATAAACACACAAATGAATGCGTAGACTCAGGAGGTAAGAAGCGCTGTCAATATCGTAAAGCAACCAGGGGCATAGAGAGTGGTGGGGGGCCGTGGACAGGAGATGCTGCTCAGGTGAGGCAACATGGGAGCAAAGTTCTGAAGACTGTGGAATTCTGGGGGGAACCCGTTTCCAGACAAGAAGGGCAGCCAGACCAAGGGAGCTGGATGGAGCTCTGCAGCATCCCTGAACCATTCTTGGAAACTCAGGGAATGTGCAAGAAGGTGGTTGGAGGACGGGGTCTCACAGTACCTGGTCAGCCCAGTCCGGATATTGACATTTTATTCTGCGCAAGATGGAGAGCCATTAGAGAATGTGGAGACAGCGTAGCATGAACGATTTATGTTTTAAAAGCAAAATACAAAAACCAAAAATCATTTGCCAGACTTCAGTTGTATCTGCCACTCCACCCACCTGCTCAAAGGAGCCGAGTCTCAAAATGTTCACTTTTCTTTTCGCATTTAAAGAACAGAGCAAACCCACAAAACATCGACCAGCCTTTCGTCACAAAGGCCCTCCTGACATTCTAAGCCAGAGATGATTATGGCTGCTTTTGCAAACCCCTAAAGGCCAGATGGAGCCGAGTTCTGAATAGCTTAAGAAAACAGAGAAATTCTCAAGTTTAATAAAACAAATTAATGCAAATTCATTTCACTCGAATAGAAGAAATTCCTTGCCACACACCGTTTTTTAGAAGAGGGGAATACGTCGGGGTGACATGAAATCAAATCACAGAGCCTGCATTCCAGAAAGGCTGGGATCACTTTGTAATACCGGAAGTCCAGGACCGGGAGAGGGTATATGCTATCTGTAATTTATTCATAAAATGCCGGCTCTTCCCAGACAACATTTCAAATAAAACGTGACACTTGTTTAAATATTTACTGGCTTGTTGATCCTTTTTTTTGTTGTTAATTAGATTTTTTTAAAAAAAGAAAACAAACATTGTAACAGTAAATTAATGCAGACAGCCTCGCCAGTGAGATAGCTCAGCCGGGCTACAGTTAAGCGTTAAGTCGTGATTTACCAAAATTATTGTATCCAAGGGGAGAAATTAATTAGAAATATCAAAAATAGCCTCTGAATGTAAAAAGGTTAAAGCCCACCCCTAGCCCCGATCTGTGATTATGAAATTAGCACAATAGATGTAAAACCATTTGTTTAAAATAGAGATTTTAGCAATTGTTTTTCTGTTATCTTCCCTGAAGTGTGTCTTTAGCCCCAAACTTCCTTCTCCAAGAAGTGGTTGGCTGAGCAATTCTCTAGCTGTTCCCACAAAACAAAAAAAGTTATTTTAAGATGCTGCATTTGAGTCCTTTGCCTTTTTATAACTTTTAAGGGCTTTGTGCTTTAGTAAGTGCCTTCAGGTTAAATGAACACTGCCTACTCACTCCCCTCTGGGGCTTCTCTGAAGCCAGGCTTAGAGGACCTTCAAGATCACAGTGACTGAGGGGTTTTATGTGTCTTGAATTCAGGCTTGGGGATTCCAGCCACCCTTCCCAAAACGGAGTTTACTCAGAATGTCTCAGCAAAAATGTCTGACCCCAGCAGGAACTGTAGCCAGTGGCTGCCATGACAACCAACGCGGTGATGCCTCCACTGGCTGGGCTGGGGCAGTAGGGCCACAGGGGGAGAAATTGTCACGGACAGGGAATCACATTTTTGGTGGCCATAGGATTTCTCTAAATGGACTAGAATTAAAGATAGTGTCTCAGCTGCAGGATGATGTTAATAACAATGGCATGTCGGTTAGAGGTAGCTAAGTGTTCAACATGCATTTCGTCTTCACAACAGCCAAAAGAGATAAATCATTTTGTGATCCATTGATCTCTGATGAGGAAGCTGAGGCTCATAAGTCTGGCTGACTCTTCTGCACCCTGTCACTATCGTGCCTGACCTGGAGTTCCCAGCTGGGGAAGAGGAGGTGCCTAAACCCTAAAGCCTGGGCAATTCCCTGGCCAACCAGTGGGCATGGGTTCGATCCCTGGTCGGGGGAACTAAGATCCCGCAAGCCTCGCGGTGTGGCCAAAACACAAACAAACAACCCCCCCCCCCCCAAAGCCTGGAGAGTTCCCTCGGCCCCTTTGATGCTTTGCAGGGAGGGTGACCCATGGCATCTCCTGAAGCTGAGCAGCTGTCTCTTCTCACACAAGCCCCGTGGCAGGTCAGCAGTCTAACCAGCGATGCAGTGAATTAAGCATAGCTTCAACTCCTTTGCCACTTCTTCCTTTGAAAACTGAAATCTGTTGCCCTTCCTTTGGAAGAATGAGGGCTGTAACATGCTGTGACCACCAGAACGTGGCAGGAGTAAAACCATGTTACTTCCCAGGCTAAGCCTTACAAGATGCCCAGCTTCTGTTTTGCTCTGCCTGGGACACTCCTTCTGGGAACCCAGCCACTATGCAGTAAGAAGCCACAAAGAGGAGAAGCAAATTGTTTCTCACACTCATCCACGGCCCCAGTGAGTACCCAGCCGGCAGCCAGCATGAACTGCCAGCCCCGTGAGTGAGTCACCTGGGATGTCCCAGCCCATTTGACAACAGGCAGAGCAGAAGAGCTGCCCAGCTGAGCCCAGGCAACCCCAGCGTCACGTGAGACCATCAGTGGTAGGCGTTGTTTTAAAGCACTGGGTTAAGGGGTAGTTTGTTTCACAGCAATAGATAATCAAAACAGTCTGTTTACACAGGATAATATCCTCTTGGACAGGAAAGATTTGGAAGCTAGTGTATGTGTGGTGCACCCAGCTCTGATGTGACCTGGCCAGCTGGGAGCTCTCCACTAGTGAGATGGCTTGTCTTCTGCATCTTGGAGGGGGGCATCCCTTGGGAGGGTGGGGTATGTAGGAGGGATATCTGTGGCCCCAACTGGAGTACAGTACATGTATCTCTTTCCACAGCATTCCTAGAACACCTTCATTTGTGAACACACAATTACCTAGGTCTCCACGTGCCCAATGAGGTGCTTGACTGAAGTCAGGGGACAGATCTGTCAACCCCAGAATCCAGGAGCAGAGAGTGTTGGAATTGATGCCCGGTGAGCTAACAGGGGCTGGAAAAACAGAAGCAGCTCTTTCCTACATACCCAATTTTTAAAAAATGTTTCTGTTGAATCGAGATGTCACGAATGCCTCCTTCTCTTTAAGCGATTTACTGAACTTATTGCTCATGAAGTTATTGTGAGAATTAAATGTGAAGATTAATGTACAGTTCTTAGCACAGGACCTGCACGATTTAGGTGCTCGATCAAGAAATACCTTTTCCAAATTTATAGTGGTTTTCGTTTCCACATTTAAATAGATCGTGACTCTGTAATAGGTTTACCTTTGAAAAGGCAGCTAATTCCATTGTGTTATATTAGGTGAGCACATTCGAGAGTTACATTCAAACACGTTGTTTTGACTGCATGTAGTATCTATGGGACTCTTGCTAAATCAAAGTGATCTTCATAAAGTCATGAGGGCGGGTAGACAGTCTTCGTCCTTCTTGCTTTCTTAGACGGGTAAAGACTCTTCTTAAAACTGTGCTGGTATCATCATTTTTTTCAGCCTGACCTTTCGCAAAAGGCAAGATGTCTGCTAGTCTCTGGGATACATGAGTCTCTCATCAAGTGTAAATGGATGGGTGATCTCAGATCCATTTACCCCTGTTGAAGAGGCTTGCTTACCCCTCTCTGGTGTTTATGGCCTCCTGCTGCATGTATGTTTTCCCAAAGATGTGGGTAATCAAACTCTCTAAGCTCTTCCTTGCTTTGGATCAATTTCCATGGCAGATTTGCCGGGTTTCTGAGTGTCCAAGAAGGCTGAATACCCTTGCGCTCACCCAGGCAACGACATCAGAGCCACCTTTGAACTCCAGTTTGGAAAACAGGACTTCTTTGGGGGTGGTTTGAAGAGGCAAAGGGAGGGCTGCAGCCCTTTTTCTTGCAAGAGACTCAACCTCAACGTTACTTTTTTTTCAAAGAGAGTCGATGAGGCTGACATGCTGAGGAGGGACAGAAGTTCTATTTCTGCGGGTTCCTTAAGGCAACGGAGGAAGCTCAGTGGCCACGGGAGTCTAGTTAATGAGGAGATTATACAATATTCATTGTGTAGAGTTTAACTCTTCAAACAGAACGTCTAATTGCAAAAAGAAAACAAAGCTGCTAAAAAAAAAAAAGAAAGAAAAAAAAAACTGCTAAATTACAGATGTTAAGACAACAAAGCCAGAAAAGAATTCCCTCTGTCGATAAAACTGTCCTTTTGCTGCTCCCTCCATTAACTGTTCCCTGATGGGAGGCGCAGTGAAACCCTGTCCTCATTAGCTAGTCTCAGTAGCTCTGTTCTGGCTGAGACACTCTGCAGGACTTAAGGGGGGCACTGAGAAGCCTTCTCAGAGGACTGTTTTCTTGCTACCCACAGAGGGAGTGATCCAGCTGTATTGCTTCAGCCAAAACAAAACCGTTCTCCCCAATCCTCCTGACATGCACCATCTCGCCTCCGTCACTCCTGGCAGCTGCGTGCCCAGCAGGCTCACTGAAGGATACTTCTGTCCGCTTGTGGCAAGACTGGGTATGCAGGTAGCGAAGGCCAGCAGCCACGGCCATGCCCAAAGCAGCTGAAAGGCAAAGCAGGATTCCCAGCTGCAGAGTCCCGAGCTGGATCCCCAAGGGGGCCCTGGCTTCGTCTTGCCCAAGCTCAGGCCTTGGGTTGGTCTTCCTGGGGTGTCGCACGCCACTCTCTCCATTGCCCTCCCTCACTTTGGGCTCCTTGTGCTTTGACTGAGGCAGGAAACTGGCAGAGGGTCTTGATGCCTCTGACTGACCACTGGCAGTGGGTGGCCTGGAGGTGGCAGAGGTGTGGAGGACAGGGGTTGGATTGGCCGCCCTGGCCCCATGTCCAGTGAGTGCCCCAGAGGACCAAAGGCGAGTATAGGATAGATGGACAGTGTACAGAGGAGGCCTCATCACCGTCCTATTTGAGGCCTTCATCTTGTCCTAGAAAAGCAAAGGAAAAAAGAGAGATCAGAGGGGCTGGTCTCCCCCCTAAGCAGCCACTGAACTTGGCAACTAACCTGAGTTCCTTAGAGAATCCCAGATCGCAGCTGAAAACCCAGCCTCATGCCTGCTCTTAAAAGAGCTCAGAGGGGACTTCCCTGGTGGCGCAGTGGTTAAGAATCAGACTGCCAACGCAGGGGACACGGGTTCGAGCCCTGGTCCGGGAAGATCCCACATGCTGCGGAGCAGCTTAGCCCGTGCGCCACAACTACTGAGCTTGCGCTCTAGAGCCCGCGAGCCACAACTACTGAGCCCGAGTGCCTAGAGCCTGTGCTCTGCAACAAGAGAAGCCACCGCAATGAGAAGCCCATTCACCGCAAGGAAGGGTAGCCCCTGCTCACGGCGACTAGAGAAAGCCCGCGCGCAGCTCCGAAGACCCAACACAGCCAAAGGTAAATAAATAAATTTAAATAAATTAATTAAAAAAAAAAAGAACTCAGAGGAAAACGTCCATGCGGATAAACATGCACTTGTTATTGATGGTGATGGGGAAGCTAATGGAAACTCCACTGAGAGATCATTCTTGTAAGTCAAGAATAAACTTAGGGTCGTTTAAGAGGCTTCTAGACCAATGTGGGTGACAGTCATCTCCAATGGCTGAAAGCTTTGAGTGTGTCTTTTTATGCAAGAGGGACCATTGAATCTTGCTGTAGGTTCCAATCAGTTTGAGTACGGATAGTATACCATGTTTTATTTTGTGTTCCTTTTAAGAGTTCAAAGGAATAGTATATCATTGGGCATGTATATTTTATATCACCCATTGATCTCACCTCTGGGACCATACATGGTATTTTGAGGCCAATGTTATGAAGGACAGGGTGGGGGGAGGAGGAGACAGGGCTTATTAACCGAAGCTAAGTGGGAAAACAACTCGCTAAAACCATCAATTTCTACAATTGCCGATAACTTCAGAGATGCTGTGTATAATGAAAAGGCTGATATTGATTGGAAAAAGATGCTGTGTATATATCATACCCTTGCCTCCTTCTCTCTGATTTTGGCTACTAGTCTAATAGCTCTGATTTCCCAGCCTGGAACTTCCCACTCTGGCGTCAAAAATACCAAACTCACTGCCCATGCACAACTTGGCTGTTACCTGTTCATCCCTATCCGAGGGCAGGCAAGTTTCCAATGAATCAAAGCTTGGATCATTCTGAGTCCTAAAGGGAAGGGAAAAAAGGCTTAGAAGGAGTCCCTAAGTATCGGGGTTTTTTTCTTACCTTTCATTATAAAAATTTTCAAAATAAACAAGTAGAATAATATAATGAACCCCCAAATATTTACCACCCAGCTTCAAAAATTATTAAATCATGACCAATTTTATTTTATCTTTATTCCTACCTACCTACTTTGCCGCCAGGTTTTTTTGTTTGTTTGTTTGATTTTTCCTTCAGAAATTAATTTATTTAATTTATTTTTATTTTATTTTGGAGTAGAGTTGATTAACAATGCTGTGTTAGTTTCAGGTGTACAGCAAAGTGATTCAGTTTACATATATGTGTATCTATTCTTTTTCAAATTCTTTTCCCATTTAGGTTATTACAGAGTACTGAGCAGCGTTCCCTGTGCTAAAACCTTTCTGGCTATCTATTTGAAATAGAGCAGCGTGTACATGTCAATCCCAAATTCTCAATCTGCCCTTCCCCGCTGGTGACCATAAGTTCGTTCTCTAAGTCTGTGAGATTGTTTCTGTTTTGTAAGTAAGTTCATTTGCATTATTTTTTTTAGATTCCACACATAAGTGATATCGTATGGTATTTGTCTTTCTCTGACTTTATTTCACTTAGTATGATAATCAAAAAGCAACGTTTCCTGGGGCTTCCCTGGTGGCGCAGTGGTTAAGGATCCGCCTGCCAATGCAGGGGACATGGGTTCGAGCCCTGGTTTGAGAAGATCCCACATGCCGTGGAGCAACTAAGCCCGTGCGTCACAACTACTGAGCCTGCGCTCTAGAGCCCCCAAGCCACAGCTACTGAAGCTCGCGTGCCTATAAAGTCCATGCTCCACAACAAGAGAAGCCACTGCAATGAGAAGTCTGTGCACCGTAACAAAGAGTCCCGCTCACCACAACTAGAGAAAGCCCGCACATAGCAACGAAGACCCAACGCAGCAAAATAAATAAATAAATAAAAGCAACATTTCCTGTCACTGCTGTGTATACTGATAAAATTACATTTGTTGGAAACACTGGAGTTTGGAGTTGGAGAGGGAATGGGGGCGGGTGATGTGTGAAGATGGCAGCAAAGACTCAGTGAATGCTTTTATTGATTTGTATAATTTATATTTATATATATTTACATATTATAAATGTATGTATCTAAAATATAAAACCTATATTTATATTTTATTTTATTTATAGCAGCATCTCAGAGACCTCACCCTGTCCAAGACAGTACAGTTTCCCCAGGTAATTTATATATCCAGCTCTTCTGACCAGTGGCTTTTCTACAATCAGTTTCTCACGTACTTAAGAATAAATACGGTTGAGATCTTTTTCAGTCTGACTCCAAGAAGGTTCCATTTCCTTAGCACCCTTGAGTTTGGCCTCATCCCACCATCTGTCCCGAATGGCCCACCCCTGGCCCATTACCTGTGGTGGGTGCTAGGGCTGGAAGCAAAGCTCTCTGAGGAGAATCCCCTGATGGCCATGAACCTCTCCAGCCCACGAATGTCCGGGGATGCTTCCAGGGTTCGGCTGCTGTCCCCACTGGGCTGGTGGCCATCGCTGACTACGGCAGCTCTGCGTGAAGATGCTGGGAACGGAGTCTCTGCAGCCCCAGGAAATTCTGTCACCCGAACATCGGCAGGAACAGGATCTAAGCTGTCCTCTCCTGCAGCTCCAGGGACGGCCACAGCAGAGATATTTGTGCGCTGCTGAGGAAGAATGACGGGGACCCTGGGGGCCAAGCGGAGGCCCAGAGACACTACAGGGAGAGAAGGAGAAATCAGTTCCTTTTATCGATTAACACACACAGCCAGGACAATGGGCTGAATGCCAGAGACTTTAACGTGCCTGGGGACAGACTATTAAGTGTGAACCACTCAAAAGCATCACCATAAAGATGATTTGCTCAGTAATAGAAACTCCTGACCAAGCAGCAAAGCACCTGAATTCTCATGTCTTTTTAAAGAGTAAGCTCCTAGGCTTCTGGGCTTGTGCCTTCTTAACAGTCACCAATCATAGAATATAGAAACCGCTGTGACCACTCTGTTTTCTCACTTCTGCCAAAGCCTGCTTCTAGCTAGAAAATAAAATGGAATCCCACAAATCACAGGTTTTTTAAAGCCCTAGATCATTCTTGCCATAGTATATTAATGCAAAATGTTTCCCCAGGGATGGTAAGGGCTCGAGCCTCTGCTATGGGCAGAGGTGGGATCACTGCCCTCCAGTGTCTCCTTTCCCATCTGTGATGAGCTGACATGATGGCCCAGAGCATTAGAAATAGCTTCACAGAGGGCAGCAAACAAACAGGCACAGGTTTTGGCATCTTCACTCTGCTAATTCCTGATTTGGGGTGAATCCTCCAGAATGTCAGTTTCTTCTTTTGCAAAATGAGACTGTTAGACCCAAGCGGTCTACGAGGGATTCCAACTCGCCCAAGAACCGCCAAGAGTCGAGAGCCGTTGCAACACGCAAGAGGTTTATTAGGAGCCGATGCACCGGGGTTCCCTGAACCTCACGCAGGAGGCCGATGGGGAACCCCTAAAAGCGGAATCACATACTTTTTATAGGTTTATTTATTCATAGGGCGGGTATATTCTCACAATGATTGGGTAAATGTGGTGACTTTTGAATTCATTGGCTTAGGAACTTTTGTCCCACCTTCTGGCCGTTATAGTTGTCTGTTCATTGTGGCGGTTAGGGCGTATACCTGTTACGGGCAACTGGAAAATTACCCGCTGTCTGGCAAGTCCCCGTCAACTGAAAAACTCCAAGAATTGGTTTCGATAGGGAGAAGGAGTGGCGCACGATAGGGAGAAGAATTGGTTTCGATAGGGAGAAGGAGTGGCGCACGATAGGGAGAAGAATTGGTTTACGGGAACAAGTGAGGGGGTGGAAAGTCCCTAAAGGCCCCACATTCCCCCCCCCTTTTTTTTTTGTAACTAATTCCAATCATGGAGTTTCAGTTTCTTTTTGCGAGTTTTGGTATTGTTGCCTTAGCATTAAAACTTGTACCGTACTAATGCGTTCTCTAATAAAGGCTATCAGGCGATTCAGAATGCATGGTCCAAAAGTTAAAAGCAACAATAAAATAATGAGGGGCCCTAACAAGGTGGAAACTAAAGTAGTAAGCCAGGGAGATTTATCAAACCATGATTGAAACCATCCTTTTTGATTTTCCCTTTCCTGTTGTCTTTTGTCCAGGCGCTCCCTAAGTTTGTCCATTGTTTTGGTAATAGCCCCAGAATGATCAATATAAAAACAGCATTCTTCTTTTAGTGCAGCACATAGTCCGCCCTCCTTAAGGAACAGCAGATCTAATCCCCTCCTGTTTTGCATTACCACCTCTGAAAGCGAGGTGAGGGATTCTTTTAACTGAGTTATGGAACTTTCTAATGCCCGGAGGTCAACATCTACAGCTTGCCTTAAGGCATCATAATAGTGGGGTTGTTGGATGAGGGCTGTTGTACCCGTTCCTACCCCGGCTGCCATTCCTAGTCCTAGGAGTACAGCCAGGGTGAGTGTTATGGGTTCCCTCTTAAACCTTCCTCTGCCCTCATATTCATCTAGAAAGGATGAATCTGAATGATAAATGAGTCTGGGGACCAGCTGAACTAACACACAAAAATCGGTTGAAGCTTTAAGGACCTCTAAAGAAATGCAGGGGGTCAATCCTGTGTTACATGCCCACCATCCATCCGGAGGAGGGAGGAGATACCCTGAGCCCTGTGGGAGGCTTAAATTGGCACAAAGATGTCGGTGGGACGAGGGGGGCGTTCCTACACATGTACCGTTTCCTAATACTGAGGCCAGGGTCAATTTACTATTTCCTTCTTGTTTCCATCGACATTGATCTGGAGTGTTAACATTATTATAATTAGAATTATATCCTATAGCATCATAATAAGGGGGAGGAGCAGCATAGCAAAGCCAACATGATTTGGTAGCCTCCGGGTTTGTGGCATTTAAAACCTCAAAAGCCGCCTGGACCAATGAGAGCATTCGGTCCCGGGGGGTCTTGGGCTTGATTGTTATTCCTTTTGGCTCAGAAGTTTGGTTTCTTATCTCTGGTAACGCTGTGGGAGGGACCAAAGGTAGCAAAGAGTGCCCTATCTCAGGGTTGGGGCTTATAGGAACTGGAGTAGGGGTTTCAATTTTTAGTTTGATGGTCATTAGTAATCCATCATTATATCCTTCTTTATAAAACCTGATTCCCCATGAATGGCCATTTATCCAGTTTTTATCCTTTTTTCCTGGTTTACTAAAAGAGATCTTAAGGGGATGGCACCATTTAGTACATTCAGGCCTATAAGTTAAGGGGTTGGTTGGGTGTGTATAATTGGCTGTCACCTTAATAAAGTCCCAGCCAGAGGTGGGCTTCCAATAGGTGTCTCCTGTGGTTTCACACCCCCAGCTTTTACAATAAAAATGTTCCTTTCCCCCACATTGATAATTTAGGGACCTATGGCGATGAAATCCCGGGCATACATAAAAGGTAGGGTTGCTAAGTTTCTGTCGCGTACCCGAGTTTTGGCAGCCGTATTGGCCGGCCCGACCGGGTATGGATGGGGCATTTTGACGATCATGGGAGTGTGCTGTGTCCCAATTGGGAGCTCCTATGGCTAATTTACAAACATCGGGGAAAAGGTCTGGCCACCAGGTCCAAGGAGCAGCAGTATGGCTAACAGACCATATTACATCTCCAGTTTGGGAAATTACCTGCCAGGTTAAATGCTGGGGCAGGTGAGGACTAAAATTACTCACAGTCAGTAGGGGTAACAGAGTTAAAGTTATAAATCTGATGATCGCAGAAGCTTGAGCTTGAGCGGGTTGCTGGTCTTTTGGGCTCGCCATTCCGATGTTGCAGATGCTGGTGCGGCCTTCACGTGTGAAGCGTGGATCCACGCAGCGATGCCGTCTACCTTTATAGCTGTGGGGGTGGTGAGCAGGACGATGTATGGTCCTTTCCACCGAGGCTCTAGAGTCTGGGTTCGGTGCCGATGGACGTACACGGAATCTCCGACTTGGAAGGGATGAGCCTCTGCTGGTGTTCCTGGTCGGTAAGCCTCTGCCAGCTGGGACCACACCTCCTTTTGGACCAACTGGAGTCCCAACAGCCTAGCATATAAGTCAGTGTTATTTTGGCAGTCAGGACTTAATTTTTCCCTTAGCGTAAAAAGAGGAGGTGGGGCCCCGTATAGTATTTCAAATGGAGTAAGATAATAGCGGGAGGGGGTATTTCTAGCCCGGAACAGGGCTAAGGGAAGGAGCACCGTCCAATCTGTACCGCCAGTCTCTATGGACAATTTAGTTAGGGTCTCTTTTAGAGTTCTATTCATTCTCTCTACCTGTCCTGAACTCTGGGGTCTATAGGCACAATGTAATTTCCAATCAGTCCCCAGGTATTTGGCCACACCCTGACTTACCTGGGCGACGAAGGCGGGACCATTATCTGATCCTATTACCTTTGGTGCCCCGAACCGGGGGAAAATTTCTTCTAAGATCTTTTTGGCCACCACAGTAGCTGTCTCCTTCTTCGTCGGGAAAGCTTCTACCCATCCTGAGAAGGTATCTATAAAAACTAGAAGATACCTGTTACCGTACCTTCCAGGGCATATTTCAGTGAAGTCGACCTCCCAATAGGCTCCTGGGCGGTCTCCTCTGAGCCTTTTTCCGACCTCAAGTTTTCCTTTATGGGAGTTTACCTGTTGGCATGGAATGCACTCTCGTGCAATCTGCTCAGCTATTTTGGTTAATCCAGAGGTATCATAACCTGTCTTATGTAATAGGGATACCATCTTCTTGGTTCCCAAGTGTGTCCATCTGTGAATCTGCTGTAGCATGGATTTTGCTTGTTGAGGAGATAATGTTCCTTTAGTTATGGCTGGGGTAATTGTTCCCCTATCATTTGGTTTCCCAGGACTCTCATCTGATAGTTCTAGTATGATTTCCCGTAGAGCCACTTCTCGTGCCACCCTATCTGCCATGTTGTTGCCTCTTGTCACCGGGGTATTGTCCTTCTGGTGTCCGGGGCAATGAATGATGCTGACTTTAGTGGGGAGCATGAGGGCAGCTAGCAGTGCCACTATTTCTTCTTTGTTTTTAATTTCTTTGCCCGCCGAGGTGAGCAACCCTCTTTGTTGGTAAATGGCCCCATGGACATGGGCGGTAGCAAATGCGTACCTACTGTCCGTATAGATGTTTACCTTTTTGTTTTCTGCTAGTTCCAATGCTCTAGTCATGGCGATTAGTTCAGCCCGTTGGGCCGATGTCCCTTGTGGTAATGCGGCTGCCCAGATGACCTCTTTCCCGTCTACCACGGCAGCTCCCGCCCGACGCTTACCTTCCTCTAGGAAACTGCTTCCGTCAGTAAACCAGGTAACGTCGGCGTTGGGGAGGGGCTGATCCATCAAGTCTGGTCTGCTACGGTGTGCTGCAGCCAGTACTTCCTGACAATCATGGATGACGGTAGTGCTTTCCAGGTCAGGGTCGGGTAGCAAGGTGGCCGGGTTGAGTCCTGTGGCTGAGGTAAACTTAATACGATCTGAGTTTAACAGCAGGGCTTGGTAATGAGTCATCCTGGCATTTGTTAGCCATCTGTCGGGTGGCTGGCGAATTACATTTTCTAATGCATGGGGGGCTGTTATCGTTAGGTTCTGCCCCAAAGTCAGTTTGTCAGCATCTTTGACCAAAGCGGCCACCGCGGCGATTATTTTTAAACAGGCGGGCCATCCTGCTGCCACAGGATCCAATTTCTTTGATAGGTACGCAACCGGGCGATTCCAGGGGCCCAGTTTCTGAGTTAGTACTCCCTTTGCGATGCCTTTATTCTCGGCCACGTACAGATGAAAAGGCTTAGTAACATCTGGTAGCCCCAGAGCCGGGGCTGATAGTAGGGCTCGTTTAATTCGGTCAAAAGCCCGTTGTTCTTTATCACCCCAAGCAAAAGGGATGCCATTTTTGGTCAGGGGATATAAAGGGGCTGCTAATTCAGCAAACCCCGGAATCCATAGCCTACAAAATCCGGCCGTCCCCAAAAATTCCCTAACTTGTTTGGGACTCTTGGGGGCCGGTATCCGGGCAACAGTGTCTTTCCTGCTTTCCGAAAGCCATCTCTGTCCTCCTTTTAACAAGTACCCCAGGTAACTAACCTGTCGTTGACATATTTGTGCTTTCTTTGCTGAAGCCCGATATCCCAATGTTCCCAGTTCTGTTAACAGCCTCTCGGTTCCCTTGATGCAGTCTTCTTGGGTTTCAGCAGCTAAAAGAATATCATCGACATATTGAAGTAGAGTTACCTGGGGATTGGATTCTCTATAAGATGCCAAATCCTGGTGGAGAGCCTCATCAAAAATGGTGGGGGAGTTCTTGAATCCTTGTGGCAGGCGAGTCCATGTCAGCTGGCCTGACATCCCAGAGGCTGGATCCTTCCACTCGAAGGCAAAGTAAGGCTGACTGAGAGAAGAAAGTCTCAGGCAGAAGAAAGCATCTTTAAGATCCAAAACAGTGTACCAAGTGTGCTGAGGTGGAAGAGTACTTAAGAGATTGTAGGGGTTGGGTACCGTGGGGTGGAGGTCCATCACCCGCTTATTTACCTCTCGTAGGTCTTGTACCGGTCGGTAATTATTAGTTCCTGGCTTTTTAACTGGCAAAAGAGGGGTATTCCATGCAGATTGGCACCTTACCAGGATCCCTAATTCCAGTAACCTTTGTATTTGAGGACGGATGCCATCTCGGGCTTCTTTACTCATGGGATATTGGCGGACCGTTACTGGGGTGGCGGTTGTTTTAAGTTCTACCACCACAGGGGGCCGATATTTTGCCATTCCCATACCGGCAGTTTCTGCCCAAGCCTGTGGAAACCTAGTCATCCAATCCTGCATGTCAGCTTGTGGAGGCGAGGGTGTTTCATATATCCTGTGTTCATCTTCCAGTTTCATGGTCAAGATTTGGAGTAATCTCCCTTGGTTGTCAGTTATGGTGGGCCCTTCTGGTTGAAAGTGGATTTGGGCCCCCACCTTAGAGAGTAAGTCTCTACCTAGCAGAGGGTATGGGCACTCAGGTATGACCAAGAATGAGTGGGTTACTCGTCCCACCCCAAGATCTACTGTCCTTCGGGTGGTCCATGAGTACTGCTTATTTCCAGTGGCCCCCTGGACCCATGACCTTTTAGTTGAAAGGGGGCCCTTTGAATGAAGGAGGACTGAGTGCTGGGCTCCGGTGTCCACCAAGAACTGGACGGGTTCCCCCTCCACTTTAAGAGTTACCCTGGGCTCGGGGAGAGGGTCCGAGCCCTGACTTCCCTAATCTTCCTCTTCCAATGTTAAGATTTTATCTCTGGTTGGCCTTCCCCCGTTCCTTTTTTTAGGGCATTCTCTTGCCCAATGACCTTTTTCTTTACAGTAGGCACATTGGTCCTTGTCTAATGGCCGCCTTCTATCCGTTGTTCGCCCTTCTTGTCTATTTCTGTCTCTACTGTTTCCTCCTCTGACTACAGTGGCCAGTATCTTACTCAAATGTCTTTCTTGCCTCTTATCTCGTCTTACCTCACGAGCCTCTTGTTCCTTCTGCTTTCTTTCTTCCCTTTCTTCCTCTGTCTCCCTCTTATTATATACCTTATCTGCCTCTTTTACTAAGTCCTGAAGGGAGAAACCTTGTAGGCCATCCAGCCTTTGTAACTTCTTTCTAATATCAGGGGCCGCCTGGTCAATAAAGGCCATTGCTATGGTGGCCTTATGTTCCTCAGAGGTTGGATCATAAGGAGTGAATCGTCTAAAAGCCTCCATTAAGCATTCTAGGAACACGGTTGGCGATTCCTGGGGCCCCTGAGTTACCTCTCTTACCTTAGCCAAATTCGTGGGGCGCCTGGCCGCTCCATGGAGACCCGCCACCAGAGCCTGGCGATACATTTTCAGGTGCTCCTTACCTTCCAGGGTATTAAAGTCCCAATTCGGCCTGACGAGTGGAAAACCGGCATCAATCTCATTAGGCAACTGGGTAGGTTGTCCATTGGCGCCTAACACATTCTTTCTAGCCTCCAGGAGAACCCGTTGCCTCTCCTCAGTTGTGAGGAGAGTCTGGAGGAGCTGTTGACAATCATCCCAGGTGGGTTGGTGGGAGAAGACAAGAGACTCTATTAGAGCAGTAAGAGCCTGTGGGTTTTCAGAGAAAGTAGGGTTATGCATCTTCCAATTATAAAGATCTGCGGAGGAAAAGGGCCAGTATTGAAGGGGCCTATTCCCGTGGTTATCGGGGGGGCCATATTCTCTAAGGGGTAAAGCAGTAGAATCCGGGGAAACAGCCCTCCGGCTTCTGGTGCCCGCCGAGGGACCCCCCCTTTCCGCCATAACAGGTGGCCCTACTGGTGCGGAGGGTTGTGAAGCTGGGGGTCCTAGGGGCGACATGGGATTTAGGGCCGGAGGATAAGGAGGTGGGGAATCTAGAAGAAGCAAATCAGACTGCAGGTCAGGATATATCGCCTTTGGCGGGTCCGGGGCAGCAGATGACTTTTCCGTGTCTGGGGTTTTCTTCAGGGCCAATATCTCCGATTGTGCTGGAGCGCATGCAGACGTGCCTGTTGAGGAAACAAAGGGCCGGACCCACGGAGGCGGGGAGAGAACTAGATCTTCCCAGACCAAGATATATGGTATCTGGTCTGGGTGTCCGTGGGGTCCTGTGTTAAAGACCCTAGACTTGACTAGCCCAACCTTATCTAACAAAAAAGATCCTTCGGGTGGCCACCCTGTCTGAAATGTAGGCCACTCAGAGGTACACAGCGTTTGCCATTTTCCTTTCCTTACTTCTACCGAAAGGTTGTGGGCCCTAGCCCTAACTTCGGTCCAGTGGCTTAGGGTAAGAGAAAGAGGAGTCGTCATAGTTTGTCCCATTGTCGTCCGTCAAAAGAAAGATAATAGTACAGAAAAACAATAAAATTTCAAAAGACACACATTGATATTGCCGCCGCGAACTTAAACCCGAAACCAACTCAAATTCAGATGGCAGCTTATATAACCTGCCAGAACCAGATGAAGGGGAGACAAAATTTGTTTCTCCTTCCAGATGGACCACCAGGGCGTCCCCCGGGGCCCGTGGACACCAGCTTTCGGCACGTCTGCCTAGCCAGGAGTCCAATACAGATTCCACAGCAAGCCGGTTCACACGGCTTTTTCCTAATGGCGGCTAGCAACAAACAAACGACAAACAAACAGACAATTGGGCTCGAGCCTACCTGATACCTCCGACTCCCGATGTTCTTGTGACCCGGGGGCGAGTGGGGATCCCGGACGAGCCCCCAAATGTTAGACCCAAGCGGTCTACGAGGGATTCCAACTCGCCCAAGAACCGCCAAGAGTCGAGAGCCGTTGCAACACGCAAGAGGTTTATTAGGAGCCGATGCACCGGGGTTCCCTGAACCTCACGCAGGAGGCCGATGGGGAACCCCTAAAAGCGGAATCACATACTTTTTATAGGTTTATTTATTCATAGGGCGGGTATATTCTCACAATGATTGGGTAAATGTGGTGACTTTTGAATTCATTGGCTTAGGAACTTTTGTCCCACCTTCTGGCCGTTATAGTTGTCTGTTCATTGTGGCGGTTAGGGCGTATACCTGTTACGGGCAACTGGAAAATTACCCGCTGTCTGGCAAGTCCCCATCAACTGAAAAACTCCAAGAATTGGTTTCGATAGGGAGAAGGAGTGGCGCACGATAGGGAGAAGAATTGGTTTCGATAGGGAGAAGGAGTGGCGCACGATAGGGAGAAGAATTGGTTTACGGGAACAAGTGAGGGGGTGGAAAGTCCCTAAAGGCCCCACAAGACCAGTAATGGTACCTACAGCCTAGGACTGTAGCAGGGGTAAAGTGAAATCATTGATGTGAACACATGCAGCACAGTGCCTGGTACAGATGTGACGTGCACTACGTGTTTACCACGATGATAAGTAGGGCGACTGCGATGTTGGTCACAAAAAGGTGCTGACAGAAGTTTCTCTGGCCAGGGCTGCAGCTGGGTTGGATTGAATTCTTTCTTTCTCTCTCTCTCTCTCTTTTTTTTTTTTTTTTGTGACACTTTGTTCTAATGTCTTCATTACTCAAAAATACCAAGATTGAAGTGAAAAATAAAGAAGGCTTACACAGACATGCAGAATTTAGCAAAAATTCTGACAGTTTTAACTCCTGCCTGAACTCTAAATGCTTTCAGACACTTTCTGCAGACCCACTGTGTGCCGGGCATCATTCCAGGTGCTGGGGATGCAGAAGTGATGCCGATTGCTAACTGTTGTTTCTGAATTCAAAATCTAGGGGACAGGCTCCTAGATGCCTAACCTTATAAATCGCAGTGTGATGAGAGCTTCAATACCAGAGCTAAAGAAAGCAATTACAGGGCTTCCCTGGTGGCGCAGTGGTTGAGAGTCCGCCTGCCGATGCAGGGGACACGGGTTCGTGCCCCGGTCCGGGAGGATCCCACATGCCGCGGAGCAGCTGGGCCCGCGAGCCACGGCCGCTGAGCCTGCGCGTCCGGAGCCTGTGCTCCGCAACGGGAGAGGCCACAACAGTGAGATGTCCGCGTACCGCAAAAAAAAAAAAAACAAAAAAAGAAAGCAATTACATTTGCCTACCAAGAAGTAAGGGGGAAAGGCTCACAAAGGAGATATTTGAATCGCTCCTGGAAAGGTAAATAGTTCAGCATGAGGAACAGTTCCATTTAAGGAAATGTCAGAAGGCAAAACATGGAGATATAAAAGTAGGTCATGCCTAGTGCGGTTGGGTAGGACCCCAAAGTGTTCCAAGGCTCTGCTGGAAAATAAGTTTGAGAGATACAATATACTATCTTCCCAGTAGGACAATTTGTCACTCACATTTGCCAACTGAAGTCTTCTTACAGTTAAAAAATCCATTTAACTTTGTTAGATGACACCTCCCCCAATGTGTGCGCATGTACACACACACACACACACACACACACACACACATTCGTTTTTCCCTTGGGAAGCGCTGGGGTTTGTGTAGAGGAATGGGTAAGAAAACAGGCAGGGGCCAAGGGGAGGAATGTGAGTAGCATGATGAGGGGTCCACCCTGTAGCTGCTCAGATTGGAGTCCGCCACCCCCCAGGGGATAAGGTGCCAGCAGGGTCAACCATCTGAGAGACTTCACAGTATCAACAGGACCCATCTTCCTGAAGCCTCACTAATATTCATATTCATCTTAAAACAAACATGCCTGGGATCAGAATGCAACATTCACATGATTTATAACATGAAACAGGAGACTTTAAACCCGTGTTGGATTTGCAAGTTCTCCTTAAGGCCACCCTCTCAGACCCTGAGACCTTTTCTCTGCTTTTAGGAGTATCTTGGTGAAACGGCTGGAGGAGCAGTGCTGGGCAATGTGGAGAAAACAAAGGTTTTGGTCACAGGCAGGGATGGAGGGTGGCCCAGGGTTGGCTCTGAGCCTGAGTCTGCTAGACTCGCAAAGTCAGGGATTCATATCAGATCCCGGCTACACCATGTTAGCCCGGAAAGGAAAGTGGAACTGAATGGATCAAAGGTTGGATCTTCTGTGCAGCTGATTGGATGGAGGGCATCTGTTCAGAGCACTTAACTAGATATAAATAAGGAAAATAAGTTCCATTTCACCAGGAATTTTCAGGTGGATCAGACATTCTCTAGCTGGTTAGGGTTTTTTTCATTATCTGTTTTTGTTTGTTTGTTTTCTCAGAAGTTCATGGGCCAATGGAATCTAAAGTCACTTGGTGAGCCAGGGAAAACATCCATTGCCATCGAAACAGCCTCTCGTTCCTCATTCTGTTCTACAACCCAGGCTGCAAAGAGCCATCTACCTACCTCGGAAAGTAACAATCAAAACTGGATGAACTTACATAAAAAAAGAAAAAAGGGTTATTTCTTTCTGGTACTGCCTGTGCAGCCTCAGGGGTCTTGGGAAAACAGCTGAAATTTCGTGGTGATTTGTTAAGTGTGGGAGTGGGGGAAGGTGTATGGCTAATTTTTTGGTTTTGCAGCTCAGTTCCAATGCTTCGTGGCCCAACTTCACCTGTGAGGTTGAGCCGGACAGAGTGTGTTTGCTGCAGCGAACCCTGAACTTGCAAGAGTCTCCCCGACCCACACCCATGGCTGTGGGATCACATCCCCAGGAACTGTTGACACTCCCAAGGCAGGTGTCTATTGGTGGGGTCCCAGGAAGCGGAAACTGGCTGGAGTCACTCTTAAGTGGAAATTAGTAACTGTGAAAATAATGCTGCCAACCAGGCTGGTGAATGCAGCGGCAAGCTGCGCCTGGGGCGGTTCCTTCCATGCCCTCCGGCCTCTGCCCAGGGGCTGGCATAGGTGAGCCAGACTCCACATGGCTGTCGGAACTAGCTCTACTGTGTGTCTGTTGAGACACGACAGATGATTCAATCCTCGCCCAGTAAACGAAATATGACTGGACCACTGATAAACTGTGGAGAAAGAAAGCAGAGTGATTCGAGGATTTAGTTTCCCTTAAATTGTAGCTCGGGCCATCCTGATAGAAAGGAGAGAACAAACAAAAAGATAAAGAAGAGCCCAAGTCTACATGGATAGAACTTAGAGAGAGATGATTGTGTTACTCCCTCGGGTGACTACAGGAGACAATAGGTACAAATCAATTACCCTCCCGAATAAATGCAATCATTAAGAAGCTCTTTTTGACTAAAAGGTGTCTTCTAGAACCGTGGACTCAAAAGGTTTCATCTTCAACTGTGATCATTCGCCATTACTGGTATGTCATGAATTGGATTACACCCTTCATTGAAAATTTTATAAATCTGTTGTAAAATTGTATAATCCTATTGGAATTGTAAATGCTATTGAAAATGAGAGGTAAATCATTCATATTCTAAATAATATTTTGAACACATAATGCCTTTCTTCAGTAAAAATCATTGGCACCAACATGATCTCATTCATCCTCCCCCAAATTTCACCGAAGTGGGGATTATTGGCAAGTACCATTTTTCTCACTGTAAGTATTCAGAAGGCAGTTATAAAAATGTGATGAATTAGGCTGAGATCACCCAGAGAGTTAAGGGGCAAGTAGAAGTCATGGTTTGTTGTCATGTCAAGGTTATGGTGGGAAAGGATCCTGGGAGGTGAGAGAATGTAGGAGGACTTGAGAGATGCTTCTGACCAGTGACTCAGCTCCTTTTTCTGCCAAAGGGAGATAACAGTTTCTGAACTACTTCTTCTGTAGCACAGAGCAGCTATGACAGTAAATCTAAAAATACAAACGGAGGGGCTTTGAGAAATAAAAGTAACTGTACAGATTGAAGACCTTCAGGCACCACACATCCCTTGCATTGGGACCAAAGTCCTGGCAGGAGCCAGTTACACCAACAGTCGAGTGGGTCCTGGCCTTTCCAGATGGACAAAGTCGTCAGGGCACAGTGTCGTCCTCGTTGTTTGTCCTTCCTGCTGCTTTAGGCCACCAGGAATGGATGGAAGGAAAGAGGACCCTGAGGGATGGGGGACGTACACCTCATCTCTCAGGTTCCCCAGTGCAGAGGGGACAAGCATGGGGTCTGGATGTCTCCACACTTGGGCACAACCTCCCTCTTCTGTATATGAGGGTGTAGGGGAAAGAAACAGAGGAATACATACCCTTTCCTAAAAACCAAAAAAAAAAAAAAAAGTTGTTCGCTTTCTTGGTACATGTGAGTGAAAAGAAGGACAAAGCCACAGTCTCATTTTGAGGAGCGATGATGCTTGTACGGTGCTTACAGTTGCCGGGAACTGGTCCACGCAGTTGGCATATACTGGCTCCTTCGTCCTTATGCAACACTACGAGGTGGGTGCTGTCATGATCACACCTATCTGGGGGACAATAAGCCGAAGCACGGAGCTCTTAGTGGCTCTGCCCAGGCCCAGGAAGTGTCCACTGTCTGCCTGCTTCTGTCTCTCTCTTTCTGGGCTCTCTCTCGACTCTCCCACCAACAGCTCTTTTGTCCCCTAGTGAGAATTCCTGGAGAGATTGGCCAAGGTTCATCTGTGCGTGGGGAGGAGGGACATCACACATTCCTGGACCATGGATAACAGCACAGAGGGGAGTTGGGACAATTTTTTTCTAGTCCCCCCTGTAGAGACACTCTAGTTGGGGCAGCCCCAGTGACCCTGTCCTTGTTATAAGGTGGAGGGTGGGAGGTAGGAAACGAGAAGAAAGGGAGGAGAAGCTCCCTGTCTTCAAAGTGGAAGCTCAGTTACCAAGAACCAGAACTGGGCTCTCTTATAGGAATCTGACGTCCCTTACAGGGTGGGCGGGGGCCCGCCACTCAAACGACAGATTTCTCTTCCGGACTTGTCCACGTGGGTGACTGTGTCAGCCTCTTTAAAACAAGCCATCGGTTTGGAATGAGGAGGAATGAAAACAAAAGTGCCAGCTATCTGATGATCAGACTCCCTTTGGGCCTGAAGTAGAAAGCCCATGAAATCACGACTGCCCCTCACAGCCACTTCCACAGAAAACATCCATTCAAGGTCAACACACTTGAAGGAGTTCCACTTGGTGACTTTACATGCGTATTTTCAAAATGAAAAGCTTAGGACCAGCCCAGTCCCCCAAAAGTACGCAATTCATTAGGGGGGAAAAAAGGGTTGAAGTGCTATTTCACACCCAAAATAAATTCCATTTGTAAAGATGGAATATAAAAGATACGTAAAAATGAAATACAAAAGAACTAGAAACAATAGTTTGGCTTTTTTTTTTCATTGTTTTTGTTTTGGGTTTTTTTTACTTTTGTTTTTGTTTTAATATTGGAGTTAGGAATGCCTCTCTAAGCAAATTCAGTAGCCATAAAGGAAAAGATGATTTCTTAAAATTCTCAATATAGAAGAAATAACAAATGATACAATGAGAAAGGTATTTGTAAGATACAACAGACAAATATACAAAGAGTTATGGTGAATTAACAAAAAGATAGCCAAACTGAAAATTATCAACAGACACAAACAGAAAATAAACAAGCTCAATCATAATTTTTAAAACAATTCTAAATAAGACACTATTTTATACCTATCATGTTAACAAATTTCAAAATGTGTAATTATAACCAGTATTGATAGGCCAACAGAAAAACTAGGGCACTCATTCAGTAGTACTGGAACTTAAACTATGCAACTCTTTGAGGGGGTAACCCGACAATATTTTCCATTTTTTTTTGTTCCTCACATTAATCAGTAGAACAAAAATGATTGAATAGAACCATATACAGAGGGTAAATTTCATTTCCATTTATCGCCTCTAATTCCCATCAAAAGATTTAGCATACATCAAAAAGGAATGGAGCCAACAGTGTTGATGTGTTTGAGTTCACTGTAGCTATTAAATACTTTCCAGTCTATGTTTAGCTACTATCTCCAACATCAGTAGCTTTCTGTTTTTAACTTTATATTTTATATTGGAGTATAGTTGATTAACAATGTTGTGTTAGTTTCAGATGAAGGAGGGGTATTTATTGGTTGCGGGTAGCCCCCCAGGGGTGTATATGTCTATGTATAAACTGAATCACCTCAGTAGCTTTCTTTCTTCCTTTTTCTATCTTTTTTCTTATTGGAGTATAATTGCTTTACAATGTTGTGTTAGCTTCTGCTGTACAACGAAGTGAATCAGCTCTATGTATACATATACCCACTCCCTCTTGGACCTCCCTCCCACCCCCTGCCATCCCACCCCTCTAGGGTCATCACAGAGCTCCCTGCACTATACACCACCGGTTTCCCACTAGCTATCTGTTTTACAAATGGTGGTGTACATATTTCAATCCCAATCTCCCAATTCATCCCACCCTCCACTTCCCCACTGTGTCCACCTGCCCGTTCTCTACGTTCGCCTCTCTATTCCTGCCCTGCAGATTGGTTCATCTGCACCATTTTTCTAGATTCCACATATATGCCTTAATATACGATACTTGCTTTTCTCTTTCTGACTTCCTTCACTCTGCATGAGTAGCTGTCTTTCCTGCTTTTTCCAGCTGGCATCTTGGGAGCTTGGTCCAAGGTGGGCAGGTGTGACTCTGAAGTGTGTGTATGCGTGTTGGGAGGTGGGATGGATGGTGGAAACACCCCTGAGGGGCTACCCTCAACCAATAAATACCCCTCCTCCATCCTCCCAAGGGATGATTCACAGGTGTGTTTCCCGTGGTTTCTCAGAGGGTCCCCACTGGAATTGGGCCCCAGTGCATTGCCCATGGCAGTAATCCACTCTATTTGACACCTCATTAGTGTTTCATCATTCCCTGTCACACTTTCCCCTCTCTCTCATCTACGCTTCCTGGATCACTCCCCAAATAAACCACCTGCACTCAAGTTCTCGCTCTGAATTTGTAGGCACCTGAACTAAAATAGCAGGAAATGTTCTTTTCACTCCTCAAATAATTTTAGTTTTAAATAAGGAGGAAAAAAGTCTATTTCTCACACATCCTTGATATGTGATATTTGTTCAGGGTAACTATATTTATACCTTATAATAAAGACAAAATAAGTTTTTATTATAAGGCCATTTGTGCCCTCTTCTCTTATAAAGATTAATATCAATATAGAGATTAGTTATATGATTTTCATGATACAAATATTTCATGCTTCATAGCTGCAACTAGGGATCAGCATACTAAGTGAAATAAGTCAGAAAGAGAAAGACAAACACCATATGATGTCACTTATATGTGGAATCTAAAATAGGGCACAAATGAACCTATCTACGAAAGAGAAACAGACTCACAGACATAGAGAACAGACTTGTGGTGGCCATGGAGGAGGGGGGTGTGGGGAGGGATGGATTGGGAGTTTGGGGTTAGCAGACGCAAACTATTACATATAGAATGGATAAACAACAAGGTCCTACTGTAATAGCATAGGGAATTGTACTCAATATTTTGTAATAACCTATAAAGGAAATAATCTGAATAAAAATAGATGTATATGTATAACTGAATTACTGTGCTGTACACCTGAAACTAACACAACATTGTAAATCAACTATACTTCTATTAAAAAAAAGTATATCTCTTTAAAAATGGCATTTAAATAAAACAAAAAAAAAACCAATGTGGAAATGATCAATAAATATAGCTAGAACATCTTTTAACTAAAAGGAATTTCAATTGAATTAAAGTTTAAATGTGAAAAATGAAACCACAAGAAAAAAAAAAAGATGTGCCAGACTGTAGGAAGTATTTCATTTCTAAACCCTTTTTTTTTAAACCTCTCTTCTGTAATTTTTTGTAAGAATGTTTCTTTTTAAAGAGAGGCTATACTAATTACATCAAAGAAAAAAGACCAGAAAATGTCTGAATCCTAATGTGGACTCCTTACAAACTGCCTGATATCCAAGGACAACGTGAGCTGTAATATATTATTGCTGAAATGAGACACCCAATATTCCAATATGGACAGGCAGCCTGACATATGGTGACTTGGTTTATCTCTCTAATTGCAGATTACAGAGTTAACTGCTACATATCTTCTGCCAACTATCAGTTATTTAGAGGAGACTGCTAAATTTGCAATGCTTCCATAGCTCCTGTCCTTTCTCCTGTTGATGATATTTAATTATTTCACTCCTTTCTCACAGAGAAAGTTATACCCAAGCCCATCTACTCTATACATTGTTAAATATACTGGGGGGAAAAAAAGCCCACAAAAAAACTGGCTCAGAAATAGAATAAAATGTTTGGGCAAAACAACATTTATAGAGTAAATATTTTTGTTTACACCTCCGATGCCCATCCACAGAAAGAATTAAAAGTTGATTGTCAAAGAAGTTCACAGATGAAAGTAAAGTGAGAAATAGCAAATAAGACAGATGAAAAGCTCTCTGAGTAAAAATTCAGGACTAGTAGGCATTTTTTTAAAATAGCTATTTGTTTTTATAGTCCTATGTACATGTATTTTAAAAGTTCTGCTAATATTGTAATCTAAGGAGCAATGCAAAGCAACAACAGCTCTCCTCTCTAATAAGCTGGTTTTAAAAGGTAAAAATAAAATGCAAAAATTTGGTGAAATTAGCTATGAAAACAGTAGACTAAGGAGGTAAACCATACAACCAAATCATCATGTCATCTACTGCCATCCTATCTGCACACACCATCGCCACCTTTACACTGACCAGACACAGGGGATAGGAGTATGATCTATTGTATAATGGGAATCTCCTGGACTTGTCCTAAGAGTCCTCAGACAATACCTTTCTCTGCTAGGTTTGTTCTCCATAAGGCAGTAAAAGTCAAAGCCCCTACACCACAAGGGGCCGTTCCTACCGATTTCCAGACACATTAGAAGATGATGAACAAGGAGCTGTAAAAGCATATTCTCAGCTGAGGAGACCCAGGGCCCTTCTCGTCTCCTTTCAGAGGGGCCACATAGACAGCCCCCGGGGGGCCCTTGTGGATGGCGGAAGCTGGTCTGATTGAACACAGATGCCTATGGAGGAAGCGGGGTGAGTGCCACATCCCGCAGATCACCACCAAAGCCATAAATTTCATCCTCCCCGCCCTCCTTAGATCTCGAAGTTTCTTACCCACCGGCACTTTGTTGTCTACCTGAACCAGAAAAACATCACTTACCGAGGAATACACGTTCCTCCAGGATGGATGCAACAGTTTCCACTCTCAGAGCTGCAGAGACACATCCTTTCAACGAGTCCTTTCTTCCCCCTTCAGTTTCTCCTCCAATGGGCAGGATAACAGCTGTTACCGCTAACCCTCAGCGTCCCCGGGAACTCTTCTTCGGAGTCCAAATCCAGCCTTAATCGCATTGGTTTCTTTAAGATCAGAGACACAGCCGCAGGTACAGTTTCCACATCATCATTGTTCAAGCCTGTGTGAAGGACTAGAAAGAACTGGGACTGGTTTTGCATACGACTTCCTTTGGCATTCTCAGCAGGAGCCGGACGTCTTCATCTTGGTGCCCCTGCCTCGGGGAGAATGATCGAATCAAACAAATCTCAGAGATCTCTGCTTCTGTGTCAACGTGGGCTGAAGAAGTTGTCCCGGGTGAAGTGGGATTGAGGTCATGGCCAGGGTGCAATGTTTGGTACAAAAATGTCCCACATAGCACACTCCCTCCCCATCAGTCGCACTTAAGCTGGAATTCACACCTGCACATGCGTACAAAGATCGCTGGAGACGACCCTAGCGCAGAGCCGTAGATCAGCGGATCTCAAAGTGGGATCCCCAGAGCACAACACTGGCATCACCTGGAAATCGGTTAGAAGTGCGAATTCTTAGACCTCACTCCAGACCCACTGAACAAGAAACTCTGGAGTGGGACCTAGCAATCCGTGACTCAGGTGATTCTGACATGAGCATAATTTGAGAAGCTCCCCAGGTTTCTTTCCAGACCTGTGAAATCAGACTGTGCAGGAGAGAGTTCTGGAAATCCATATTTTTACCACACACCCAGGAGACAGGAGATTCTTTGACCAGGCAAGTTAGGCAAACACTGAGTTGAAGAATCACCACCAAACCTCTAGAGGCTCCATCCCACCTGGAGGTTTATTAATAAAGAGTCAGGCTTCTGAAAAGACATTGGACTCATTACAAGTATCATGCATGCATATGGGTATCTGAACTCTAATTGGTGTTAGGCACTTATTTAGTCAAAAACAAAGACGAATCAGACACGAATCCCAATCCGTAGATACAGCAAAACGGAGGAGACTCACAAGGCTACGGAGTGCATGCTTCTATTTATATAACATTCTGAAAAAGGCAAAATTGTAGAACAGAAACAGGTCAGTGGTGGCCAGGGGCTGGGGTCAATGGGGAGGGGTGACTCCAAAGGGCAGCAGGAGAGAACCTTCTGGGGGATGGAAATACTGTGAGTCTGAAGCAATTGTGGTGGTAGTTACGCAAATGTACCACCTTGTTAAAACTCACAGACTGTGAGTGGATTTTACTGTACGTACGTTAAAAAAGTAGAATAAGCAAAAACGAATGTGACAGATATACACAGGTAACTATTAGGCAAATGACACGTGGGATTCCAGAAAGGACTTATGAGATTAACTCTAGGAGAACCCAACATCCCTGTGGACCTTACATTTGAACTGCACCTTAAATAGTGAGCAAAATTTTTCCTGCCAACAAAGAATGGAGAACATTCTAGAATAAGAAGGATGTACTGAATACTGTTGATTGCCTCTCCTGACTACATCCTACTGTAGAGTCTCACTGTTCAAAGTGTGGTCCATGGACCAGAAGCACCAGTGTCACCTGCGAGCCTGTGAGAAATGCAGAATCTCTGGCCCCCATGGCAGAGCCACTGAGTCGGTTTCTGCATTTTCACAGGCTCCCCAGAGAACCTGCCAGATCTCAGCCCTTGGCAGAGCCCCTTTATACTGTATGACATTGCCCCCTCCCTACCATGACTGATTGGTCAGAGGTAGTCACTTTACCCAAGATGAGTCAATCACTGATGGAGAAGCAACCAACCAGGCTGCCTTGAGAATCCAGACTTTTCAAGAAACGCATCATCTGAGCTAAAAGGATACAGAAAGTGAGGACTGGAACAGGTGACATGCCCAGCCCAACCAAATTTCACTTCTGAGAGCTCTTCTCTGTAACGTCCTCCTTCCCCTTTATTGGAACAATGTGAGAGCGCTTTCGTGTGTTTGCTTGTTTGTCTTTGTTTTTCCGCCTCTGAGACTTGACCATGGAGTCCTGAGAAGGGCCTGGCGTGTTTGAGACATGCCCAGAAAGAAGGCTCTGAGGGAGAGGAAAGCAAGGCTGAGAACTGTGGTAGCAACCAAACGCTGAAGGGATTTGCACATCATAGTATTAGGAGGTTCAACCGTATTCAGTGGGAAGTAAGGAACTTCCATGGCTGTTTAAGCAGTAGAGTTTCAGGCAGGCAGTGGGGTCCCTTAAGACAACTTGGGAAGAGAAGAGAGCCCAGGGGCTGTGGAGGAGGCCACTGTATTGCAGGCCAGTCAGAAAGGGTGAGGTGAACGAGAGGGAGGGACTCAGGACACCATTTGGAGACAGACTTGGTAGCATCTGGCGATCAAATGAATGCAGGCTGTCCTACACAGAGAACAGACTTGTGGTTGCCAAGGGGGAGGTTGGATGGGGGAGGGATGGATTGAGAGTTTGGGATTAGCAGATGCAAACTATTATACACAGGATGGATAAACCACAAGGTCCTACTGTATAGCCCAGGGAACTATATTCAATATCCTGTGATAAACTATAATGGAAAAGAATATGAAAAAGAATATATATATATGTATAACTGAATCACTCTGCTCTACAGCAGAAATTAACACAACATTGTAAACCAACTACACTTCAATAAAGTTTATTTTTAAAAATTAAAAAAAAATAAATGCAGGATGTCCTAGAGAGCATCCTAGCACCGGCGGCGCCAGGTAACAGGAGGTAGGGCTCCAGGAAGGGCAGCAGTTGGACCGTTAGGCCTAGTCTCCGCTCCAGGTAATGAAGTGAGTGACTTCATGGGCAAAGCACCGACTCGGAGACCACAGTTCCAGCCCGTAATGTCGGTTTGGGGGCCAAGTTGCTCAGGCCGTCACGGCAAGTGGGAGACCGTCTGCCCTGCAGACACCAGAGGAGGTCGAGCTCCCTCGGCCAGGACGCCGGTGCTCCCCGTACAGGGTGAAATCACGTTGATAGAATCTGACTTCTCTAAGCCTCTGTCCCACCAGGAAGGAGGAAATCTCAATCTTCTGTTAAGTCAGCAGAGACTCTGGGGGGCTCAGAAACCTAGGGTGAGGGTCTTCCATCGCCGCTGCTCACAAGGTCATTTGAAGGCTCTGGCTCAGATGCCCTGGTGCAAAGAAAGTCTCAAGTCTCCAGCCAGGCTGGGCTTCGACCTCTCCAGATGCACCATGTGTCCTTTGCCCTCTGAGGGTCTCCCACCCCCTCTGCCGGGTCACCCCGTGAGTGGAGCACAGATTCCTGCTGCTAGGAGAGACTTCTTCACCCCACTCCCTTCCTAGTCTGGGGATAACTGGCTATCTCCCCTCTCCAGGCCCCTCCCCACTATCTCCAGCCAACTCCCCACCCCGGTCACCTGGTATAATCTACCTGCCACAGAGAGAGGGGTAAGGTGCCAACACTTCTGCTTTAGCCCCATAACAAATACGTCCTCTGATGCAGTGATTCTCAAAAGGCCAGCCCCCAGGTTAGAGAGGGGCTGGCAAGCAGCTGGAGAGAGCCCACACATGGCTCAGTAAATAATCCTGCCATTCACCCAGGTACTAAGTGTTCCTGTTGGTGGAAACCAGGAGGACACCTTATCCGAGGCATGACCTTCATTGCCTGCCTCACTCACAGCCTCCGCTGGGTTGGCAGGACTCCCTGTGCCACATTCTGGGCAGTTAGCCAATTAGCTCACGAACACTCACACCACCGGAGGGCCGTACTACTGTTAGCCCATTTTACAGGGGAGGAAACTGAGCCCCTGTGTCTAACTTGCCAAAGGTTCCAGAGCTTCCAGGCTGTGATAGACGCAGTCTCTCCCCACAGCTCTGCCACTGACCCCCTTTATAACCTCCTCCAAACATGAGGACAACCGTCCTTCTTGTACCTGCATCCCCCTGTTCTGTGAGGTTTCAGTGAGGTGATAAAGAGTAAGCAGGGAGCCCTCAGCCCGGGTTGGACACAAAGGAAGGGCTCAGAGCATGTTCGTTTGAGCTGCAGAGGAGAGGCTTCCTGCCAGGCAGCCTTCGGCGGGTGGGGGTGTGAGGGGTGTGACTGTGAGGAAGAGAGCCAGAGTGGGGCTAAGAAAGAGGGTATCCAGCATCTGGGCTCCGTGGTCGTTCCTATCCGCGGGTGCACAGGGAAAGCAAGAAAACACTGCTTTTTGTTTGAATCTGCTGGAGTCATTTCACACTGCAATCTGGCTGGACTTGATACATTAAGTGACTAAGTGGTTACATTAACATCCCATGGCCCCCGACTAGAAGAGTTACATTAACATCACACACAAGAAAATTCTCTTTCATGGTGGGTTTTATGGTTATAAATCGGCAGCTCTGTGTCCTTCGGTAAATCACTTAACTTCTCTGTGTTGCCTCCGGTATAAAATAAAAGGTTTGAATTAAATGATCCCTCAGATTTCTTCCAGCTGGAAAATTATACATATGTTTACTTTTATTTTAGTCATGAAGGCATAGAATGAGCTACCCTCAGAGCATTTTGGGATGACATGGACCAAGTCTGGCATGTGATGATGCCACGACCACACCACCTGCATCCTCCAGGTACGGGAGCAGCCTTGGAAAAGCGTTCCCCAACCTCTATGGAATCCTCAGAGACGAAGGACCTGCCAACTTCACCAGCCCAGTCCCATCCCTGGGACATTTTCTTCATGTTTAGAGGCCTCTGAAAGGGAGAAATGGAGAATGTGCCTTTGGTAACTTATTTTTTTTTAAATATTTATTTAGGCTGCGCCGGGTCTTAGTCGTGGCATGAGGGATCTTTTAGTTGCAGCATGTGGGCTCATAGTTGCAGCATGCGGACTCTTAGTTGTGGCACACGAACTCTTAGTTGTGGCACGCATGCGGGATCTAGTTCCCCGACCAGGGATTGAACCTGGGCCCCCTGCATTGCGAGCGTGGAGTCTTACCCACTAGACCACCAGGGAAGGCCCTGCCTTTGGCAACTTATTAACACCCTTTGTCCCTTTTTCATGCCTTGGTCATGAATTTCCATTGACATTGATTGGTGTTTGTAGGTAGATATGGCTATTCTAGTATCGTTATTGTGGTGAGCATTGCAATCTTCAGAAATAAAAATTTTATTAAAACTACAGATTTCTGGAGTTCTGGGACAATCAGTGTAAGAAAAGAGAAAAATTTTCACAATGTTCGTTGAACTCGACTTTAATTTACTTAAACATGGGAAATTGATGGACATTTATGTAAATGTCGCAGGCTTGTCGACTTGCTTCCTTCTCCATGCCGCCATGCACTTTCTTCCATTGGAAGAAAAGAATCTTTCGGTGCTTTTTCTCTACCCAATTATCCCCTCCTGTATTCTTCCTGTTAAAGAACAATACAGACGAACAGGACTTTAAAACAAATCAATAGTTGCTTACTATTTTCAAAAAAAGTACTTACAGAGAGTTGGCTAATGTGAGGAAGTGTCAGCAGTATCTCTTCTCTCTAGGAGTTAACGTTTTACTTGGGGTGGGGTGGGGTGGCAGGGTGTAGAAGAAAGAAGTCAGACAGCAAGTTAGTTGTGTGGTCTTGGCAAGTTAATTAATGTTGATGAACCTCAGTTTTCCCATCTGTGAGATGGGGAGATGATTAGATTTCTCACAAGGATACTGTAAGGACTAGGTGTCCTTGTATAATGATGCATAGCAATAAATCACAGCTGTTATCAGAAGGGAGATTAAAGCCAGGCTACCAGAATTTAGAGCAGAGAGAGGTATTTCAACTAGAAACAAGAAAAGATGGTGGATCTTAGAGGTTAGGTGGGGTTTGGGTAGATAGAGAAGGGTAGTAGAACATTCAAAGCCGGAGAAAGAGATTGCACAATGGTGTGAAAGTGGGAAAAAACGGATCGTGTTAGTTGTAATTATCCGGAAATAAAATGAGGCATGCCTGATGTAGGGTGTTGGAGCCAGTGATGTTGTTGGGAGGAAATGGAAGTAAAGGGAGGAGCCAGTGAGATCTGGAGACTGTTTGTATGGAGACAAAGGAGGGGCTTTTAAAAATTGGTATTTAGAAAGCCTGAACGAAAAATATAACCTATATCTGAAATAGGGGAGATAGCGTTCAATCTTAGACATGCTGAAATTGCCCTCTTAGCATCATCCACTCCTCAGCCAACCTTTCCTAAATGCCTACTAAGTGCAGGCCATGAACACAGGGCTGGGCTATCAAGATGAATAACACAACATCTGCCTTTGTAATGCTGGAGATGGAGACTAAAGCATCAGCAGATAATCACAAAACTATGGGATAAATGATCAGCGGAGATAGAATCACATACGACTATGGAAGTACAGAGAAGGAGTATCTGGGGGTTGGTTAAGAATTTCCTCTTCCCTTTTCAAAAAACCCAAACACTCACATCTTGTGATTGGATGCCAAAAATTAGTCTCAAAGATCAGTCTTCAAGTAATTCGTTTATGACTGTTCTGTAGCCTTTTTTAAGTCTCCTACACCGTGTATACTCTTTATCCTCATGTGGCCACTTGGTCCCCCTCACGGCCCTGCATTGCAACTGATCGGCTTTGTGTGCTTATCTTCTCTACCAACCAAGCGCTAAACCCCTGGAGGGTAGGATTCATCTTAAAGTTGCTAAGCTCCAATACATAGCACAGTAGCATGCTTATTGTGAGGCTATCTGTTAAATAATTTAGCACAGACAGAAGCTAAGGTGCATGCATCTCTGTGTTCAGAACTCTATGTGTTTCATTTATTTTAATCATCCTCTTCCAACCTTCCCAGGGAAGGAGGAATAATAGCTCCCAATTGTTGAGTTCTTACTATGTGCTAGGCACACATCTAACTCCACTTGTATGTACTCATCTAATCTTCACAATGACCCTATAAACTATGTATTAATACTCTCCCACTTTACGGCCCGAGGCATAGAAAGATTAGGACAACTTGTCTGAGGTCACATTGCTCCTAAGCGGAGGAGCTCTGGAACCTGTGGCCCAACCCCTGTGCTGTTACAGCTGCCATCAATATTCCAGAAAACTGAAGTATACAGAGAGTGTGGGTTGTGAGGGTTCTAAAGAGTACATTACGGGTGGCAGCGAGACTTCAATTTTCTGCTTCTTGGACCAGGGTTTGGAAGGCCCTCTGGGTAAGTAGGACACCCCGTGAGAACTTCCCCTCAGGGAGGAACTCGCATCCTGAACTTGCAAACCTAACATAAATGGGCAAATCCACTCCTTCAGAAGATGCAGGTAAAAAGCCCGCAGCATAACTGGAGGTAAGGGCGCCTCAGTACTGCACATTGTCAAATGTTTTCCATCTTTCCCTCCATGGCAGATGTTCTCAAATTAAAGAAATTTTAAAATTCTAAGGATGTATTTTCTCTCCCTCTTTTTAAAATAAAGAACATGCTTATTCTAGTACCTAAATATCATCCTTCACTTTCTTGCCCTTCACACTGCCTTTTTCTGTCCCACCATGGAAGCAGTCCCGACAAGGAGGGTTCTCTAAGTTTCCCCTTTACGGAAGTGATCCAAGCCTCTTATCCAGCCTGCATCAAAAAGAAGCAGATTGTTTGATTAGCACCCTCCACCCCGCCCTCCCTTGCCAATGGAGAATACCAGGATCTTTGAACGTGAAGGCACTTCATCAAAATTGAGAAAATTTTAAAAAACATTTTTCAAGGCACCTACAAAGACCAAACTCTGGTTCACTTTTTATAGTCAATTTCTGAAGGACAAATTCCTTCTTTGGCTTTATGACCCTCAACTCCGGAGCCAGGTCCAAATTCCCCCCAGACCCACTGGAGTTCTGTCACATTCTGTTAACACAGCCCTTTCTTCTACTAAACGGGCACCTGAAATGGACAGGCCTCTTTCACCGGCCTCCCGTTAAATCGCAGTAGAAGTCGGCCTCTAGGGCAGTGCCGCACAGCCAGTAATACTACACCTGCACTTGCTGCCGGGAGACTGGCCAGTGTCTTTACCGAATCACTGACGTCCTCTGCACACACCTCTAAGACGTGAGGGGGGCCCACGTCTGCGGCATCTTAGAGAAACGTGCTCATTTGCTTCCGAGCAGGAAAGCTGGAAGGAGAAACACCAGCTTTCCCAATTCCTAGGCCAGTACTTAATTCTCTCTTCACATGAAAACATTGCTGTGAAGGGGACAAAATCCATGTAGCCATAGCACCCTTCAGTTTAATGAAAGGTCTACCTTGAGCTGAGCCAACAATACCACTTTAACGCCATCATTTCACTAAATCTCCTGCTGACTTGTTTGCATATCTCACAGGGTAAGATGGCACATCAGTACTAATTCCTCCACCAAAGCACCTCTATCTCCCTCCCAAAGTCAAATTCACACGTGTGTTACTGAAGGATCTGTAGTTAAGCAGAAACTATTAATTATTCGAACATAGTTTTTGTCTAAACAAAATTCGAATATGGCCGCTCCTTTAGTGTTTGGTTTTTCTGTGCCATGCGTATAAAAATAAACTCTATTTGAAATATACAAGATAGGAGCAGTCCCAAGTGGGATTTATATAGCCAGATTCTTTTAAATTACATATATTATAGAAGTACATCATTTAAAAACAAAAGCTTTTTACCACATATGTTATTAGTTTATTTCTATCGATTTTGAATGGCTTAGACCCATTGAAAATGGATAATTGGCACAGGGTCTGAGCTTCCTAGAAGCTAAGTAAGAAAGGTAAGTATAACCAGTTGCCTACTTATTATCTTTATGGACCATAAGGAGAAAAATGGGCTAAAATAACACAAAGATAACTAGAGAGATGATAAACTGGCTGCAGGATCTCCGAAAGGATACTTATTGTCATCTCCTTCATGTCACCTGGCGAGGGGCTCCCTGTGGCCTCTTCCCCAGGGCTGAGAGAGGGAGGTGTGGCGGGCATGTGACTCTGGCCTGTAGGTGACCAGCCCTGGGATGAGCAGGCAGACAACCCCACGACAGAATAATAATGAAAACGATCTTGACAGGCCGGAGCAATGAGCTGAATCTAACAAGATGAAATTAAACAAGGACAAATGTTAAGTGCTTTACTTAGGTCAGAAAAAAAACCAATGGCACCAACCCAAGATGGTAGAGATATGGTTCACCAGCAGGCATAAAAAACAAAACAAAACAAACAAAAAAACTTTAGAGTTTTAAACTACAAGCATGTCACTAAAAACAACCCAAAACTTCTTAGTGCAATTTTGTCTTTTGAACAAGAATGTGTTCTTCATATTCTGAGATCACTAGTCTACATTTGGAATTAGATTCTGGGCACCCTGCTTTATTTCTGTGGAAGATGGGTCTAAACTAACGTTAAAAACAATTTTGATATTGTAAAGCAATTATACTCCAATAAAGATGTTAAAAAAAAAACAATTTTGAAGCAGCAAAGTCATTGTCCATAAGTTCCTTCACCCAACACGGCTATGTTCATTGCTTGAATGTCACTTTTCACGTTGCATACTTACTTTAAAATGAGTACACAGAAGAAAATAAATAAAACAGAATAAACATATGCAAACTGGAGTGCATTTAGAAGAGAGTGGCCGGAGTGGCTTGTGGACTCTGAACCTGCATTTCCGAAGTGCAGTTGGATGGACGGGGGAGAAGATTTATGAGAGGTGTTTTCAAATAGCTGAAGGGTTGACAAGAAGAGATTAGGTTTGTCCAAGGTAAATTTAAGGATTATGAAGAAGAAGAGCATTTAATCCAAAATATTTGGATATCTTGGATTAAAGACGTAAAATTGTTTGAGCAAAGACCTTCTGGCCAGTATGTGGCAGGGCTGAGAGACAACGAATGTGCTCAAGCTCAGAACAAATTTAAATTCAATATTAATAGAAAAAATCCTCCTATGAGTCAAATCTGTACAAATACAAAGTAGAAGTCTGCAGATTTTCATGTAGATAGTGTCTTACTTATGAAGCAATGAAAGAAAGGTATTTAAGAATGGGCCATAGCAGTGGCTTTCAAATTTTCAACCACAATCTTCAGAAAATTTTATATATATATTATACATAGTATATGTACAATGTATATGTTATACATAGTACATATAATATACTATTTATTAAATATTATACATAGTATATATTATAGTATATACATATAGTAGATAATATATTTTATATCACCACCATATACATGCATACGTGATTGAGAATAAAATGGAAACAAAAGTCTAACTACTACTACCACTAATTGCTATGGTGCACCTTGGGTTATTCTATTTTACTTTTTAAAAAAAATATATTTATTTACTTATTTTGGCTGTGCCAGGTCTTAGTTGAGGCATGCGTGCGTGATCTAGTTCCTCGACCAGGGATCGAACCCAGGCCCCCTGCATTGGGAGTGGGGAACCTTAGCCACTGGACCACCAGGGAAGTCCCTCTATTTTACTTTTTTAAAATGCTGAACTTCATCCACTAAATTGATTTCATCTCCAGTGCCATATCACGCGGACTGAAAAACATTGGCCTGGAGAACTATTAAGTGGGGCTGCTTGGATGAGCTAGAGAGCCAACAATTCCTTCCTACAATGAGATTCAATCATTCAATAATACAAACTGTGTTACGTAGCTTAAAAAAAACCCCAAACCCTAATTGAACTGCTTTTTGTTTCCAGTTTATTGCTTTCCTTCTCTTATTCTAGATTATTAAGCTTTTCAATTCTTGATTCTATTTCTATTATCTGTTCCTGCTTATACTACATCATCTGAAAAATCTTTGATCCTTTTACCTGAGTAACTGATGAAAATATGAAACTGTATAGAACCAAGAACAGAAGATTGCAACTCATTTTAAGTGCAGTTGCTCACCCAGGTGTGTTTATTTATGTAGTTTCTTTTCCAAGAATCAGTTACAAATCCTTCACGCATACCAACAACTTCTTTATTTTATTTTTGTCCACAAGGTTGAGAAATTTTGTTCAGTGTGGTAAGATTAAGAGACCATGGAAAGACAAATACCATATAATATCACATATATGGAATCTAAAATATGACACAAATGAACATATCTACGAAACAGAAACAGACTCGCAGACATAGAGAACAGACTTGTGGTTGCCAGGGGGAGGGCAGGTGGGGAAAGGAAGGAATGGGAGTTTGGGGTCAGCAGATGCAAACTATTATATAAAGAATGGATAAACAACAAGGTCCTAATGTATAGCACAGGGAACTATATTCAATATCCTGTAATAAACCATAATGGAAAAGAATATGAAAAAAAATATATATGTATAACTGAAATCACTTTGCTGTAGAGCAGAAATGAACACAACATTGTAAATCAACTATACTTTAATAAAATATATTTTAAAAGAGAGAGAGAGAGAGAGAGAGAGAGAGAGAGAGAGAGAGAGAGAGAGACCGTGGCTATGCCATAGGGCGGTTGGTTCTGAGGATGAAATGAGGTGATGTAAGCCGAGTGCTCTAGACAGTGCCTGGCTGGATGGCTGTTAGCTGGGATGACATTGATGGTGATGATGGTGGTGTCACAGTGATCTTCCTCTAGTGTAGCTGCTCAAAACCATACTAATGTGGTCTTGGCATGCCTTCTTCAAGTGAACCCAAAGTGCCTCCTAAAAATCACCCCTTTTTTCCCCCTTTTTCTATTTTGAGTAACCTCAGAAGAATTTGAAAGGTTGTAACCTCAAGTCACAGATCCGTTGTTTTCCTAACCTTTTCTTCCTTTTTTAAAACCAGGGCACTTGCTTGCCTCTTGTTTTCTTGGATCTCACAGACTCCTAACAGTGTTTCCTCAAGGTCACCAGCAAGTTGTTTTGTGCGGGGGGACATAATTCAATGAGTTAACTTGGACGAGCTACAGTCTCCTGTATCTTGGTGGATTCCCTTTCTCTCCTAGGAATGTTTTCAGCTTGGAGATTTTTTTTTTTTTTTTTTTTTTTGGAAGAATAAAGAGTAGCCTGGCCTTCTTACCACCTGGTAGCACCCCGTTAACAAGTGGCCTAGCCCTTGGTGGTTCACTTTATTCTGAAAAGCCTCAGCTCATTTGTGGTTTGGGCTTCTTGACATATTCAGGTGGTGGGTTATTTAGGGTCTTTGAAATCAGACTGCTGGGCGGAAATCCCACCCCTGCCACTTACTAGCTGGGTGATGCCAAGCAAGTCCATCTTTGTGATTCAATTTGCTCATTTGCAAAAGGAAGAATAATGTCTATCTCGTGGGGTTGCTGTGAGCTTAGAACAGTGGCCAGCATGAAATCAGCTGCTATTGGTATCGGTATCACGGGGAACTCTCTGAAGGCCGATCCTTCACTTTCTCTTTGGAGTTTCTGTACCGGAAAAAAGTTTATGAAGGTTTCTAACCTTCTGGAGTCTCCTCTCACAAGATGATGTTTTCTCTGAACTTTTGGCTATCTGCCTTCCTAAAGGCTGGGCTACACGTCTGACTACATTCATGTTTATTTTACGTGACAAAGTCACTCTCCCCAGTTCCCATCACTTCTCTGTCGGTGAGCATTTCCTCCTCTGAGCCCAGTATCAACCCTCCTTGGTGTTTCTTCTGATTTCTAAGGGATGAAACTGTCACCCAGGCAAGCCAAAAATGTGTCAGATGACCTCCTTGTAGTGGGACGAGCTGCCAGCCAATGTTAGGAAATGAAGGAATAGCACCGTACCCTGCCTTTGCCAGTGTTTCCAAACTTCCCAATAATATATAATAGTGGGCCTGATGCTGAGCATGAGAGCATGTCTATCTGGAAGCAAAAATGCCTGCCAACGACCCAGGTAAATTATTTAAGGGCGTCAGGACTGTGTTTCTGTGTTACTTGTCATCAAGAAGACAGCAAACAAACACCAAAGAGCCAGACACTTTCAGGCACTGGAAATACAAAGCCAAACACAGCCCTACCTGCAAGGAGCCTCCGGTCTACAATGGCTCTAAAATCCATCTAGTCTCCCCGCTGTTTTCTATCTAAACTGGAGTGGTGTGTCTCTCATGCCTCCCCACGCGCCAGAGAGGAACTTCTTTCGTCATGTTTTGTTAAATTCCTAAAGCACCCACGTCAGTGACACTCACCCACCATCCCCTCCCCCCAAGGGGTCACTACCTGTGGGATGGGCCCTTCCTCCACTGAGGGTCAGCCGTGACTGCGGCACATCTCCTCCCCCTGCACGGAAAGCTCGAGGTAGGGTCAGCTTGTTCGAAAAATACAGAAATTGACATGACGTACAGAAGAAGGGCAACTTGGAGAGAAATGATGCCTGTATAAGCTGGGAGGGGTGATGTCAGGGACAGGAACTGTAGTCTCAAGGCTGGTCTCTCCCACAACACAGGGGAGATGGTGCAAGAAGAGAAGAGAACGCCTTAGTTTGGAGTTAAGTTTCACTCCGTTAAAGGGGAATGAATGACAATAATAAAAGGAATCATATTAAGAGTCTGTTCTGGGTTTTATTCAATAATAAAAAGAATGGTTTTTAAATTCTCTGTCTGATGGCTTGATTATTTACCTTAGTTTTCCTTTTCAGTTAAAACAATACTTTCATTTCTCTGAACGGGCAAAACAGGTTCATTTGGGAAAACACTGTTCTAATCAGGGGAAAAGCACCTATTCTCGCTCAGCCTCTCACCCATTCTTAAGAAGTATTTTAAATAGTTCTTAAAATAGATGTTTCTCTTTTTCTCCAAAATGCAAACACAATAGGACATTTTGATGGAGGCCCGCTACATCTTCCTACATCCTGGACTTTTCCATCACAATTCTCAAAGTGATCAGCTTCAGTGAAAAGTGTTTTTTTTTTGTTGTTGTTTTTTTTAAGTTATATAATAAAGTGAAAGATGGTAAGGAGAACAGCAAAAGAGGAGTCATCAGTAAACTTGTCAAGTAAAATGTATCTAACAGGAAACACAACACGACCCGGTTGGATTCTGAGCCCCACGTGTTGGGTGTGGCGGTTTCACGGGCTGGGTCTTGCTTCAAGGGGTGGGGGGCGAGGGACCCCTGAGCTCACACTGTGGGTGTGACAGGATGCAGAGGAGGGTGGTCAGGCAGCACGGTAAATCTCACTCTAGAAAGGGCACCAAACTGTTTCAGTCTTTATTTGACATCTGAGCGCATGTACCTGTGACCAAGGACAATGGATGCAGCCAGAGCTGGGTCGGGGAGGAAAAGGAGATCCCATTGCACACAGTCCATCTCCATTTCTCTCACGTACTTACCGGGTCCGACGATGCAGCTTCTAACATGAAGATGCAGCAAAGGTCTGCTGGGAAACAGCCTGGCGTGTAGAAATTAGGATTCAGGAGACTCCGGGGGCGGGCAGGGGGAACAAATTCTAAAAGACAGTCATGTCAAAAAACTCAAGACGCAGCACCTGCAGACACAGCCCCAGGGCAGCTCGTACCTTGGCCGGGGTGTAAAGGGCTGTTGGCTGCCTATTGATCTTTCCTGTCACACCCAAGCGGAGCGCCAACAAATCACTGTCAGCAACATCATCTCTGAACGCAGAGGACTGCACACACCTTGGGGCCTTCTTATTGCGACTACTGGGACGATGAGTAAAGAGACCATTGATTTATTGATTAAACGTACAATCAACAGAGGAGTCGATGGAACTCAGCACTTAAGAGCCTGATCACATCTTCTTTATCCATTCATCCGATGACGGACATTTACAATGGAATATTACTCAGCCATAAAAAGAAACGAAATTGAGATATTTGTAGTGAGGTGGATGGAGTCTGTCCTACAGAGTCAAGTAAGTCAGAAAGAGAAAAACAAATACCGTATGCTAATACATATATATGGAATCTAACAAGAAAAAAAAAAGGTCATGAAGAAACTAGGGGTAAGACGGGAATAAAGACACAAACCTACTAGAGCATGGACTTGAGGATATGGGAAGGGGGAAGGGTAAGCTGGGACAAAGTGAGAGAGTGGCATGGACATATATACACTACAAAACGTAAAATAGCTAGCTAGTGGGAAGCAGCCGCATAGCACAGGGAGATCAGCTCGGTGCTTTGTGATCTCCTAGAGGGGTGGGATAGGGAGGGTGGGAGGGAGAGAGACACAAGAGGGAAGAGATATGGGAACATATGTATAACTGATTCACTTTGTTATACAGCAGAAACTAACACACCATTGTAAAGCAATTATACTCCAATAAAGATGTAAAAAAAAAAAAAGAGCCTGATCAAATATCAGTGGGAACTGTTATTCTAGTCGCAGCCACTCCCCAAGTGACCCGGGCAAGTCTCGGATCTTCTTTGCTTCAGGCTTCAGCGTCTGGGAAAGGCGACTGCCTTGTTCAGTGACCACAGAGGGAGATTGCGAGGACTTGCCCAGTCGGTTCCAGAGGTCAGGGCGGAGGTGTGGTCCCGTGGGGATCTTCTACCGCACTCCCAAGGTGGGGAAATCATCCCAGAAATCTGCACTGTGCTCATGCCAGAGACTGGGAAGAGGGTGTGAGGCAGGCTTGCTCAGCTCAAAGGTCAGGTCCTACCAACAGGACAAATAGGAAGCACATTCACTTTCTCAGGATAAAGATACTTAAAATGGGTTTCAAATATACTGAAAGTGAGAGCCATACCAACCTAATGTTTGAAAAGTGATGAGGTTCAGTTTTTTTTTTTTTTTTTTTTTTTTTTTTTTTTTTTTTTTATGCGTTACGCGGGCCTCTCACCGCTGTGGCCTCTCCCGTTGCGGAGGACAGGCTCCGGACGCGCAGGCTCAGCGGCCATGGCTCACGGGCCCAGCCGCTCCGCGGCATGTGGGATCCTCCCAGACCGGGGCACGAACCCGCGTCCCCTGCATCGGCAGGCGGACTCTCAACCACTGCGCCACCAGGGAAGCCCGAGGTTCAGTTTTATATGTAATATACCCTGTGCCTCTGAGACACAGCTGACACAGGGTATGGCTGTGATGTACATGAAAGGCTCCATGGCTCTCCACAATATGTGGACAGAAAACATATGTGTCTGGCTTGGGATCATGTTTACCTGCTCCATGGGAAGGATTTTCTTACCTTTTGCATTTTCTTTTAAATCCAGAAATATAGGGAACTTTTAAGTTATCCTGCAACAAAACCAAACCAACCTATCCACACCCAGCTTCAGAAACTATGGAAGGAACGATCACTATTTTCCTTTGGAATCTAGTGAAGAAGTAGTTAAGGCACTAGGAACACAGGTCCCTCAACCCCTGTCAACGAAAAAAGGATTTTTTTCAAGGCAATAAAAATCTGAGACTTTTTGCAGTCTGTAAGAAAAATTTATAATGCAAAGGATGTAGTTAACATTCTGGGATGGCTAATTTTATGAGTCAACTTGGCTAGGCCATGGTACTGAAGTTTTTGGTCAAATATTCTAGATGTTATTGTGAGGGTATTTTTTAGATGAGGTTAACATTTAAATCAGCAGACTCTGAGTAATGCAAAATCATCCTCCATAATGTGGCCAGACTTCATCTAATCAGTTGAAGACCTTAATAGAAAAAAACCTGACCTCCCCAGAAGAAATTCTGCCAGACTGCCTTTGGACTCGAACTGCAATTCCTCCCCAGGTCTCCAGCCTACCCTGTAAATTTTGAAATACCAAGCCTCCACAACTGTGTGAGCCAGTCCTTTAAAATAAATGTCCCCTCCCTGCCCCCCATGGATGGATGGATGGATAGACAGATATACACACGCCCCCATTGGTTCCGTTTCTCTGGAGAACCCTAATACACATACTGTAATAAAAATGAACATTGTTCACCAGTATTTTTGGTTTCTTCTCCGTCTAGGTCCATGAAAAGATTATACTTTACTGAAAACTTAAGGTAAACCACGGCCATGTAACCTCCTTTGGCTAACAGGATGGGAGTGGGAGTGACTGGTGTCACTTCTAAGCAGAAGCATTTAAGAGCCAGGGCATAATGCTTTGCGCTCTTCTGCCAGGGCACCAAGCCTTTAGTCACGCTGAGATGCTAGAAACATAAGGTGCTGCCTCCCTCTGCCTCGGCCCCCAGGTGACCACATGAGCAGAGTCCTACCTACAAGCCCCTGTGGATGTACAGCATGAGTGAAAATCATTTGTTTCAAACCACTGAGATTTGGGTGTTGTTTATGACTGACACACCACCTGGAAAAAAAAAAAAAAGTCTGGTATCCTAGCAACATCCACTCAACGTGCCGATTACAAATTTTTTATTTTTTCTTTATTACAAGCTCAGTAGGACTTCTATTTGATGTAAACACTGAATAGTAATTTGGAACGCTGCACATGATGGTAGTAAAACAGCTTCTCTAAAATTATTTTATGTAAACTTTTCACAAACTGGCCTCGCCTTTAATCCAAATTATTGGTAGAATATTTTGCTAAACCCACCAGCATCCATTCCATTATGAAACTTGGAAGAAATGGAGTCCATATGGATTTGAACACTTTGTAAACAAGACCTATCTTGTTTACAAAATGTTCTATCTCAACTGCTCCAGTGTTCTATGATTTTATGAAGGTCCTAGAATATGTCCACCTTCTATTTGCTATAACTCCCAAATTACTACTAAGAAGAGATAATCTTTCAATAAGACAGATGAATCGAAACCAAAAATCTGGCTTTTGCTAGATGAAAAAAAAAAGTGTATAAAGATGGGAGTTTGAACCATATGGGCCTGTGAGGAAATGGGATAAACAGATGGAGACAATCAGATTTCAAAATTATCTAGTCCTGAGGTTATCTTGAATTGCAAGATATGAACATACAGTTGAGAATATCAAATCCACCTAAAGTGTTCAGATTTTTAAAGGAATTCTCAAAATTTGTCTCAATTTAAAAAAAAAAAAAAGGATGGCACCATTTTCTACCACAAACACCTAAACCTGCACACTTCGTATGGAGAACGTGAACAGGGTCACATTTACTTTAGTCTCCCCACAGGACCTAGCACAGTGCCTGCCTACTGTTATCATTCCCTAAATGTGAAACTGATTTCTGCTATCACTTCCTCAAATCCCACTGCCTGGCCCCCTCCCCCATCTCCTAAACCAGGGAAGCAGGCTGAGAGGCACAGAGCAAGTATCAGGGTCACATCCACTGTCCCGCCACTTGGCATGTGCCACTCTTGCCCACCCACTTCTGTGGTCTCATCCCCACTTTGGCTAACTGGACTCCAACTGGTGAGTCAGAGCTGGTCGGTCAACAACGGAGACATGCGTGAGTGCCGCACGTCTGCTGTGTACTGGTACAAACTGGAATAAAAGTAGCTGCTGGATATTCAGATCCCAGAAGTCAAGCCGAACTCTTAGGTGGAGATTAGCTCAACAACGATGGGGGCAATCTTAGTAAAGGTAGTCAGAGCCATGCTGTTGGGTGCAGGCCCTCCAGAAACAAGGTCAAGGGAGATAAAAACTGTAGTTTGTTTTCCTTTCACCAACAATTTCTTTTTGTGGAGAGAAAAAGGATGGTTAATGCAGTTTGGCTGTGGAGACTAGTCCTGGCCACAGAATGGGCCAGGATTTGCCTCTGAATAGAAGAGCTAGCCAATACTTTGAGGATCATTTTCTATGAGGACAAAGGTCAGTGTCAGCCCACGGTAAGAGGACAGACTGGCCCTTCGGCCTGGAATGCTGTACTAAGGTCACTTGTGAGTCAGTGTGATTATCGAAGACAATGTTTCCCCCCAGAGGTCACTTTTGTTCTTATAAAGTAGATTATTATAGCCTCCCAGGTGATAAACCATACAGGCAAGTCATCGCCGCTGAGTTCTCAGACCTTACGGAAACCCCTTAAACACTGACTATTTGTCACGTAATGAAGCACTCCCAGCATGCACTCCACATCGCCCTGGATGAAAAAGCTGAAGATGTAAACCATCTCTCAATAGCATTCCCTTCCTGAATGCTGAGATGTGAATGTGGAAATCACAGCACATGTCTGCCATCTGTATTTGTACTTGTCAACAGCTCTGTTTTGGGATAAACAGTTTTGAAGTAAGAATCAATTCGACTTGTTGGAAGATTAACCAAGGAACAGCTCAGAAGACCAAAACAGAACATGAAGTCAGATAGTCTAAAAAAAAAAATCAAGCACAATTTTCTGTTTCTCACTAAACACTGTTTTGTCACAGCCCAAGAGACAGAGCCTGGTGGCCAGAGTTTGGGGGCAGAGAGACAGGGAAAAATGTATTTACTCAAGTGAAAAATTCTTCAACCCAGAACAAATGCCTTTGCTACAATGCAATTGGAAATCATTCACTGACCTCTATGAGACTCCAGTTAAGAAAAAAAGTAATTTTAGCTTTTATACTTTGTTTCACGGTTCTACTATGTGAAGGTATACACAGGGGACAACTTGCATCAGTACAAGTGAATAATACAGTCCTTTATTACCATAAAAATGGTAGCATTTCCCAAAGTTGATCATGATTAAAAGCAGTTCCATGGTTGAAAACACTACTCCACCATACAGATATTAGAACAGAGAGACAGCAAGGGGAAAATAAAGACACATACCGAAAGGGAGGTCAGGGAAAAAGTAAAAACAGGATGCTACAGATTGGTGGGAGATAACAATGGAACTGCTTTTAGAAGCGGCTGATGTGAGTAAACGAAGGGATGCAGTAACCTGGCAGCCCCATATTCTACAAAACAAATGAGAACATGTATGCTCCACTTGGAGGGACATCCACTTTCCCCTTAGAAGAAGTCATTTATAAAAGAGCAAATTGGTGATTTGTACTTACAGATTGGACCCTTTTCAAGCCTCTGTCAAGGAGTGATAAATTATTGAAGCATAGTTTTATTTTTGGTGTGCAGTAATACCTTGTGAAATGTTTCTGTTCACCTTTCCTAAGTTATTAATTAAAAAATAATTGTTTCCAATTACTCTGTGATCTTTAAGCTAAAACCAGACAAAATACCACACATGCCTCTCCAGACCCAGCACCGCCCCTTCCCTCCCCTCCTTCCCCATCCTGCCCGCACATCCTTCAACCAGGAAACTGTTGAAACTCACACGGCACTCCTGGAACAGGACTGCTGCTTAGAAGGGGGAGGGGCGGAGGAGGAAGGCCAACACGATGGTCACACAATTGTCTGGTGTTCGTTCAACCGCAGTGCCCAGATGTGTTTGTTGTTCCGAGAGAAAGCGCGAACTGTTCAGGGAATACAGCAGGGTTGTGGAAACGTCATGAATAGAGTGGGAAACCCTCTGGGCAGGAGCCACATGACACAGAGAGGCTGCCTCGTGCCAAGCAACGTGGACACTTGTGCTCTGATGAGGTCACATCAAACCCAGCTGGGACTGGAGAGAAAGGCTTCCCGGAAGCCCCTCCCTAAGCCAGAGCGCAGAGAAATTCTTCTAGTCACAGCAGAGCAACTGGAACCTGAATGAGTTTACAAACTCCAGGCCTCGCTTTCCACCGTGTTCACAAAGTGAGAGGACGGCGTGGATGCCCGGACTCCATCACCCACGGCGTGAACCGCCCGGGGGAGATGTAAGGTGAATGTGCACAGACTTGGCTTAAAAGGAACGTTTACACCTACACCTAGCATGTTGGAACCTTTAGAATCTCTCCCCCAGCTCAATTCGGATTCCCACTCCTTTTGTGGAAGTGCCACGGTTAGACGCCCAATTCTATTTCCTATAAATATAATGGAAACAGAGGCTGAGCATCTGGTCTCAGGGACCCTTTTCAGCCTGAGACTGAAACTGGATGCCTCGTGGAACATTTTCCCTCAAGCATTTTGTACGGTGAACAGAGCAGGAGAGAGGAAGCTGTCTCTACAAATGTTTTAATTGTCTTCACGTCCATCATTTCAGTCAGTCCCACAAGCAAAGCAGGCAAATCAAATGGTGTTGTCTGAGACTTCAGTTACAAATCATGTAGGGAGAAAAAGATTTTCTCTTTTTTGAAAATTCTTTTTGCTTTCTGCTCACTGACATAGAGGTAAAAGAAAATGACTGCAACTTAAATATGAAAGAACTCTTTACAATTAAATCCACAATTTTATACATTTATCTCACTCATGTGTCAGTGAAAAATCACCAACTAGGACAAAACAGGACAAATTATATGACAGAAGAACCAAAAAACTTAATAAAAAACCTATCCGAGTGTGAAAAGTATGGCACTCTAGGTGTCTTCACATCCTCCTCTTCTGTGTACTTATGTACAACACTGAAAAGAAAAAATGAACAAATTGAAAAAAACTTTTCTAAGTATCATAATAGCAAGTTTTAAAAGCAAGCAGATTTTAGTCTGATACCTCTGCATATTTCAAAGGAATTTTCAAACCACACAATAAATTCTAGAACTATTATAAGACGAATTTTATGACTCTAGACCTGGGTTTGATGTCTTAGAGGACTGTGTTCTGATCTTAGCTATACATCTGACTGGATTTGCAAACCGCAACCAAGGGGATAAAATAAAATGTACGTGAAAGTCTCTGGAATCTTCGAATGTTTTATAATTCTAGGTATAACAATTATGATTGGTGGTTAAAGCAAATTAGTAAATCTACCAGGCCAGACTTCAGATTCAAAATAAAGAATAAATAAAAAATAAGTATTTTCATTCATCTCCTCAATATAATCACTAAACTTCCTGTTTACTTTTTTAATTGCATCAGGATAAACAAGAGCTGAGGAGTTTGTTATTTTGTCTTATTCTGATTCCCTGTAAAGTATCAGCCTTTGGTTTATCCGAAGTTTTGCTCAGCTAGTCCTCTCGTGACCACCCACATGAACTCTTCAGGGTATACTGAATATGTAGTACATGAGAATCAGACCACATCTAATGTCTTGGTCACTAGAGACCAAGCTTTCACCAGAGGTGTACCTCCCCTCCTACCCCCCACGCCTACTCAGACTCTGACAGGTTTGTGCAAAGTGAACATTAAGAGATATCCTGATCAAAGGACATAGCACAGATTAATTAAATAAGCCAGGATCCTCTTTAAGAGCCTAGGATGTGAATTATGGAGCCGATTACCCCATGGAAAAAGTTATATAAAGGAAAGCATCAGAATGACAGTAAAAACATCCCTAGGAAACTGGCCAAGTCCAAGATGTAGTCTGTACATGAAAGGATGCATCCTATCACATCTCACAGAACCTGCAGCTAGCTGACTGCTGTTATCAGCTATACTGAGATGGGGAAAGACCATTAACATTTCTTAGTCAATGGAAAGAGTCAAATAAGAACAATATTAAAAACAGGAAAAGAAATTCTACACATTGGAAGGACTAAAAAGGTATATATATAAAGATATGATGTGACCCCAATGTTCACAGCAGCACTATTTACAATAGCCAAGACATAGAAGCAACCTTGGTGTCCACTGACAGAGGAATGGATAAAGATGTGGTACATATATACAATGGAATATTACTCAGCCATAAAAAAGAATAAAATAATGCCATTTGCAGCAACACAGATGGACCTAGAGATTATCCTACTAAGTGAAATAAGTCAGACAAAGACTAATATCATATGATATCGCTTATAGGTGGAATCTAAAAAAATGATACAAATGAACGTATTTACAAAGCAGAAATAGACTCACAGACAAAGAAAACCAACTTATGGTTACCAAAGAGGAAGTGGGGGGAGGAATAAATTAGGAGTTTGGGATTAGCAGATATAAACTACTATATATAAAATAGATAAACAACAAGATCCTACTATACAGTACAGGGAACTATATTCAGTATCTTACAATAAACTATAATGGAAAAGAATCTGAAAATAATATATATATTCAGTTATATATGCACACATATATGACCGAATCACTTTGCTGCACACCGGAAACTAATACAACACTGTAACTCAATTATACTTTAATAAAAAAATTTTAAATAAAATAAAATGAAGATAGAATGTGAAGCAATATGGTATTGTAAGGATAGGAGGTAGAATAACTACAATGAAAGTCAGGATGTTTAGTTCACAGCAAAGAGATCCAAGTGTTATGGGGGCTGAAGAAGTTATCCAGAACTAAAGAATACACATCAATAAAAAACCCTGAATCAAGAGTCACAGAGCTCCATTTGGGGGATGGGACCAAAAAGTGGGGATGAATCAAGGGATAATTCCCACAGTTTTGATGTCTTCCCTGCCCCCACCCCAAAATTCAAATATGACTTTACTGATAATGTGTTTTTAAACCAGGTACTTGAAAGTAACCATAATAATCGTATCAATAATAAGTTGTTAAAAAAGCTGGGTAACTTCAGAACCACATTTCCTCTTTTGTCATTTCTGCCAAACTAAAGGATACAAATCTCCCACAGAAAAAAAGCATCTGAATGCTTAATAGAGAAACAAGACAAGCTAACTGCCAAACCAAAGGTAGCAGGGAAATAGTGGCCATTCTCAGAGCACCAACCGCCAGTGTGAGAGGCCGTGTTGGGGGAATATAACACACTGTATTCGAGAACAGAGCTCTGGGTCAGTGTACCAAGGCCCCTCAATTCACCATCAACAAAGGGAGGGAGGAAGAGAATTTCTAGTTCCAAAATGCCATGAAGCATCCAAAAAAGAACTAGCCACACTGAAGATCTGAGATGTAATAAGAATTTAAAAACAAAGCAAAACTAAAACTGAACTTTTAAATTATCTAGAAAACATGCTGGTGATCCTATTTTGGATGCGATATAACTGCAGAGTGAAGGGCTGTTACCATTGTTTCCTCGGATAAATGCATCCCCGTACTTATTCTTCAGCTGTCCATTTACATACTCCTCTGTCTGCTCCAAGGCTATATTCATATAGCCATCCAGGCAAGCCAGGACCCCTGGAGATGGATTCAGACAAAGAGAAGACATACAAAGCAGAGTTGAAAATTACAGGGTATACCTTAGAGCTGACAATCTCTTTACTCATTAGCTCTTACATGCTTAATATAAAAACTCACACCGTAAATGAAATTCAATAGAGCAAAGCACAAAAAAGTCTTTGCTCTCTGCCCGTCTGAATGAAAGGCTAAGACTCATACAGCATGAAGGCCGTCATGCACCCACTGCTGGCAGGGAAAACAATGGGCTGCCGCCTCCCTCATTGCATGTGTGGCAACAATGGCAACTTTTAAAGCCTTCACAAAAGTAACACGGTAAGAATATTCCAAGTACGACACCATTCTTTGAGAGCTAGACAGGAGTGGGCAATTATGCAGGAACAAATGATCACTAGCCATGACTCCTCTCATGCCCAGTGGCATTTCTGACTTTGGCCACTAAGTGAAATACGGGTCTGGCAGATTGATCTCGTTCTTTCACAACATCTCCTGCAGCGGATGAATGTACTCCAAGGTTAAGAGGAAGGCTCCACAATCTGTCAGAATAATGGAAAAGAGGAGACAGCAGGTGCTCCTGAAAGAACATCTTAAAGCTGTGACTCCCAGTGAGGAACAGCTTGAGAACACGGGCACCATATTGCTTTATAGCACATCCCTCTCTGCACTGTTCCAGTTAGAATATTTGTAGATCCATACTAATAAGAAAAACAGTAAACGTTCCAGGCAGCTTTCGAGGAAACTGTTCAAGTGAACCTTTTTAATTGTGTTAAGATGGTATCAATTTTGCAAAATTGGACCTGATGATCCTTTTTTAAAAAAGACGAAGATACGTAAACCATTAACTCTGAGCCTCTAACTTCAAGTGGTATTTTCTAGATAGACAACTTAAGTAAAAACAAATACTACAAATGTGATTCAATTAACCAAGTCGATAGCCCCATGTAGTCTCAACTTCATTAATATGCTTCTCACTCCCTGCTTCTGCCCCCATTATCCTCTCAACAAAAGTTTCTTTTCAAAATTTTGTGTGTGTGTAATGAGCTCAAGACAGTAAGCTAACAAAATTCTGCTAGAAGCTGCAAACTTTCGAAGCATCAGAATGCACTGTGAATAATAATAATAATTTCCTATCAAAAGAAAGCTGAAGCTACAACTTTAGTTTCATTCCTGCTGTATTAGTTTATATCTAAACCACAATCATAAATGAGCAAGAAACTTCTGAGACATGATATGCAAATGTTTGAAAATTAATTAAAAGCATTTAAAAATGAAATGTTCCCTTCTAATAAAAATATTCTCATAGCAAAGGTTTTTTAACAAAAAAGGTTCTTGGAGGTTGGGATTATAACCCCCTCCCTTCTCTAAGGGATTAAATTCCAATGAATAACAGAAAACAAGTTTCTTCAAACTTGAAGGGAAATTGCTAGAGAACTGGGTTGTTTCCTTGTTTGTTTTTATTTAACCACATTCTTTATAGTATGCTCTCAATAGTGTACAACGTTTTGCTTTAATAGTATAGAAGCCATGGCCAGACAATCATAAACGGAGAAAAATTAGGGCTACTACTACCCATGGGAAAGGTTGTTGAAACTTACTAGTAAACAAGGAAATATAAATTAAATGAGATATTACTTGTTGCCAATTAGAATGGAAAAGTTGACATTAAAGGCTAACACAAGGGTTGATGAGAACGTAGAGATGAATGAGCCACCTGCCCTGATGGAGGGTCATCTACACCTTCTTTGACTCTGAAACCGTACCCCAGGGAATTTATTATAAAGAGACACTTGGACAAGTGCTTGAGATTCATGTTAAAGGAGCAGTCATTTACATTAGAAAAAAGATTGGTAAACACCTAAATGTCCATTAATAGGACACTGGTTACAAACAAAAACAAAACTGTGGTCCATCCACTCATGGTATTCCTATGTAACCATTAAACACTCCATGTTGTCAGAAAACTGAATGCATTTAATGTTAAAAAAAAATCAGAATGCATGTACAATTGATCCCACTTATGTAAAATTATGCTTATATAGAGACAGATCTAAATGGGTAAGGGTGATTATCTCTGGATGGTAGAATTTGGGGAAGATTTACCTTTCTTGTATATACTTTTCTCCATTATTTGCTTTGAAATTTCTTAAAAATATATATATATGTGTATATATTTCCTTTGAAAATAGAAAATGTTCCCCTAAAGAGTAGGCTGGTGGATCTCCTCAATGAAGGGGGTACTGAGAAGATACTGAACACATGTCGCCACCCTAATCAGCTGTTGGATATTCTCTACGAATCTATTACCTCCTCTGGGCCCATCAAAAGCCCAGGGGTGAGAAGCGGCACACAGAGATGTTATAATATCTCAGTATTCAGTATAAATCCATTGATTCCACTGGAAAAGTCAAATTAAACTGGAGCTACATTATTAATGTCAAGAAACTAAAGCAGTACATAAAAAGCAGAGTATTTTTTAGGAAGGCTTTTGAATCAAGCTTGAGTTTGAGTCCTAGCTCCTCCCTTACTAGGTGGAGATAATCAACAGAGATCTCAAAGGATTTATGTGAAGAGAAAATGAAAATTAAAGTGATTCATGCACACGGGACCCACAGTAAGCTCTCAATAAAATTAAGTTTGCACATGTGGAAAGTGGAAAAATCTCAAGAGATTTCGATCATTACTCAGGAAAGAGACCAGGAATTATTCAGGAAAGAGGCCAAAAAAGGCTTTAAAACTTTGCTAATCAATTAGTTATCCGTATCTGTAAAATAGTCCCAGTAATTTAACATATCTTAATTTTGGAAGATTAGGAATTTAGTTACTGCAAAAAAATGGAATTGGATACCATTCCTTACACAAAGTTAGTTTCAGTAGTGTCAAGCCTCTTAAAAAGAGCATTTCATTTTCTACAAGACCAGAAAGGTGTCTTTGGATACCCCACATATTATATGAGTGAGAAGTTTACACTGAAAAATGATACTGTCTAAATAGTTGCTTGCCAATCTATTTTTTTAACACTTTTATTACAGTAAAACTGCTTTACAATGGTGTGTTGGTTTCTGCTGTATAACAAAGTGAATCAACTATACATATGCATATATCCCCATTTCTCCTCCCACTTGGGTCTCCCTCCCACCCTCCCTATCCCACCCCTCTAGGTGGTCACAAAGCACCCAGCTGATCTCCCTGTGCTTCCCGCTAGCTATCTATTTTACATTTGGTAGTGTATATATGTCCATGTCACTCTCTCACTTCATCCCAGCTTACCTTTCACCCTCTCCGTGGCCTCAACTACATTCTCTACATCTGCGTCTTTATTCCTGTCTTACCTCTAGGTTCTTCAGAACCATTTTTTTTTTTTTTTTTAGATTCCATATGTATGTGTTAGCATACGGTATTTGTTTTTCTCTTTCTGACTTACTTCACTCTGTATGACAGTCTCTAGGTCCATCCGCCTCACTACAAATAACTCAATTTCATCTCTTTTTATTGCTAAGCAATATTCCATTGTAATATATATCCCACATCGTCTTTATCCATTCATCCGTGATGGACACATAGGTTGCTTCCACGTCCTGGCTATTGTAAAAAGAGCTGCAATGAACACTGTGGTACACGACTCTTTTTGAATTATGGTTTTCTCAGGGTATATGCCCAGTAGTGGCATTGCTGGGTTGAATGGTGGTTCTATTTTTAGTTTTTTAAGGAACCTCCATACAGTTCTCCATAGTGGCTGTATCAATTTACATTCCCACCAGCAGTGCAAGAGGGTTCCCTTTTCTCCACACCCTCTACAGCATTTATTCTCTGTAGATTTTCTGATGATGGCCATTCTGACCAGTGTGAGGTAATTCCTCATTGTAGTTTTTACTTGCACTTCTCTAGTGATTACTGACGTTGAGCATCCTTTCACGCGTTTGATGGCAATCTGTATATCTTCTTTGCAGAAATGCCTGTTTAGGTCTTCTGCCCATTTTTGGATTGGGTTGTTTGATTTTTGGTATTGAGCTGCATGAGCTTATTCTATATTTTGGAGATTAATCCTTTGTCAGTTGCTTCATTTGCAAATATTTTCTCCCATTCTGAGAGTTGTCTTTTTGTCTTGTTTCTGGCTTCCTTTGCTGTGCAAAAGCTTTTAAGTTTCATTAGGTCCCCTTTCATTATTTTTGGTTTTATTTTAATTTCTCTAGGAGGTGGGTCAAAAGGGATCTTGCTGTGATTTATGTCACAGAGTGTTCTCTCTATGTTTTCCTCTAAGAGTTTGATAGTATCTAGCCTTACATTTAGGCCTTTAATCCATTTTGAGTTTATTTTTGTGTATGGTGTTAGGGAGTGTTCTAATTTCATTCTTTTACATGTAGTTGTCCAGTTTTCCCAGCACCACTTATTGAAGAGGCTGTCTTTTCTCCATTGTATATTCTTGCCTCCTTTATGAAAAATAAGGTGACCATATGTGCATAGGTTTACCTCTGGGCTTTCTATCCCGTTCCATTGATCTATATTTCTGTTTTTGTGTCAGTACCATACTGTCTTCATTACTGTAGCTTTGTAGTATAGTCTGAAGTCAGGGAGCCTGATTCCACAAGCTCCATTTATCTTTCTCAAAACTGCTTAGGCTATTCGGGGTATTTTGTGTTTCCATACAAATTGTGAAATTTTTGCTCTAGTTCTGCAAAAAATGTCACTGGTAGGTTGATAGGGATTGCACTGAATCTGTAGATTGCTTTGGGTAGTATAGTCATTTTCAGAATGTTATTTCTCCCAATCCAAGAATGTGGTATATCTCTCCAACTGTTTAATTTCTCTCATCAGTGTCTTATAGTTTTCTGCATACAGGTCTTTTGTCTCCCTAGATAGGTAAATTCCTAGGTATTTTATTCTTTCTGTTGCAATGGTAAACGGGAGTGTTTCCTTAATTTCTCTTTCAGATTTTTCATTATTTGTGTATAGGAATGCAAGAGATTTCTGTGCATTAATTTTCCATCCTGCAACTTTACCAAATTCATTGATTAGCTCTAGTAGTTTTCTGGTAGAGTCTTTAGGATTCTCTAAGTACAGTATCATGTCATCTGCAAACTGTGACAGCTTTACTTCTCTGCCGATTTGGATTCCTTTTATTTCTTTTTCTTCTTTGATTGCTGTGGCTAAAACTTCCAACACTATGTTGAATAATGGTGGAGAAAGTGGGCAACCTTGTCTTCTTCCTGATCTTCGTGGAAATGGTTTCAGTTTTTCACCATTGAGAATGATGTTGGCTGTGGGTTTATCATATATGGCCTTTATTATGTTGAGGTAAGTTCCCTCTATACCTACTTTCTGGCGGGTTTTTATCATAAATGTGTTGAATTCTGTCGAAAGATTTTTCTGCATCTATTGAGATGATCATATGATTTTTTTCCTTCAATTTGTTAATATGGTGTTATCACATTGAATGAATTGAAGAATTCTTGCATCCCTGGGATAAACCCCACTTGATCATGGTGTTTGATCCTTTTGATATGCTGTTGGATTCTGCTTGCTCGCATTTGTTGAGGATATTTGCATCTATGTTCATCAGTGATATTGGCCAGTATTTTCTTTCTTTGTGACACCTTTGTCTGTTTTTGGTATCAGGGTGATGGAGGCCTCGTAGTATGAGTTTGGGAGTGTTCCTCCCTCTGCTATATTTTGGAAGAGTTTGAGAAGGATAGGTGTTAGCTCTTCTCTAAATGTTTGATAGAATTCGCCTGTGAAGCCATCTGGTCCTCGGCTTTTGTTTGTTGGCAGATTTTTATTGACAGTCTCAATTTCAGTGCTTGTTGATTGGTCTGTTTATATTTTCTATATCTTCCTGGTTCAGTCTTGGAAGGTTGTGCTTTTCTAAGAATTTGTCCATTTCTTCCGGGTTGTCCATTTTACTGGCATATAACTGCTTGTAGTAATCTCTCATGATCCTTTATATTTCTGCAGTGTCTGTTCTTATTCCTCCTTTTTTATTTCTAATTGTATTGATTCGAGTCTTCTCCCTTTTTTTCTTGATGAGTCTGGCTAATGGTTTGTCAATATTGTTTATCTTCTCAAACAACCAGCTTTTAGTTTTATAGATCTTTGCTCTTGTTTCCTTCATTTTTTTTCCATTTATTTCTCATCTGATCTTTATGACTTCTTTCCTTCTGCTACTTTTGGGTTTTTTTTGTTCTTCTTTCTCTAATTGCTTTAGGTGTAAGGTTAGGTTGTTTAGTTGAGATTTTTTCTGTTTCTTGAGGTAGGATTGTATTGCTATAAACTTCCCTCTTAGAACTGCCTTTGCTGCTTCCCATAGGTTTTGGGTCATTGTGTTTTCACTGTCATTTGTTTCTAGGTATTTGCTGATTCCCTCTTTGATTTCTCCAGTGATCTCTTTGGTATTTAAGAGTGTACTGTTTAGCCTCCAACTGTTTGTATTTTTTACAGATTCTTTTCCTGTAACTGATATCTAGTCTCATAGTGTTGTGGTCGGAAAACATACTTGATACAATTTCAGTTTTCTTAAATTTACCAGGGCTTCATTTGTGACCCAAGAAATGATCTATCCTGGAGAACATTCCATGAGCACTTGAGAAGAAAGTGTACTCTGTTGATTTTGGATGGAATGTCCTAAAAATATCAATTGTTTAATGTGTCATCTAAAGCTTGTGTTTCCTTATTTATTTTCACTTTGGATGATCTGTCCGTTGGTGAAAGTGGGGTGTTAACATCCCTTACTATGATTGTGTTCCTGTCGATTTCCCCTTTAATGGCTGCTAGCATTTGCCTTATATATTGAGGGGTTCCTATGCTGGGTGCATAAAGATTTACAATTGTTATATCTTCTTATTCGATTGATCCCTTGATCATTATGTAGTGTCCTTGTCGCTTGTAATAGTCTTTATTTTAAAGTCTATTTTGTCTCATCTGAGAATTGCTACTCCAGCTTGCTTTTGATTTCCATTTGCATGGAATATCTTTTTCCATCTTCTCACTTTCAGTCTGTATATGTCCCTAGGTCTGAAGTGGGTCTCTTGTAGACAGAATGTATATGGCTCTTGTTTTTGTATCCATTCAGCCAGTCAGTGTCTTTTGGTTGCAGCATTTAATCCATTTACATTTAAGGTAGTTTTCAATATGTATGTTCCTATTACCATTTTCTTAACTGTTTTAGGTTTGTTATTGTAGGTCTTTTCCTTCTCTTGTGTTTCCTGCCTAGAGAAGTTCCCTTAGAATTTGTTGTAAAGCTGGTTTGGTGGCGCTAAATTCTCTTAGCTTTTGCTTGTCTGTAAAGGTTTTAATTTCTCTGTCAAATCTGAATGAGATCCTTGCTGGGTAGAGTAATCCTGTTTGTAGTTTTTTCCCTTTCATCACTTTAAACATGTTCTGCCACTCCCTTCCAGCTTGCAGGGTTTCCACTGAGAGATCAGCCGTTAACCTTATGGGGATTCCCTTGTACGTTATTTGTTGTTTTTCCCTTGCTGCTCTTAATATTTTTTCTTTGTATTGAATTTTTGATAGTTTGATTAATATGTTTCTTGTGTTTCTCCTTGGATTTATCCTGTATGGGACTCTCTGCACTCTCTGCACTTCCTGGACTTGATTATCTATTTCCTTTCCCATATTAGGGAAGTTTTCAACTATAATCTCTTCAAATATTTTCTCAGTCCATTTCTTTTTCTCTTCTTCAGGGAGCCCTATAATTCGAATGTTGGTGTGTTTAATGTTGTCCCAGAGGTCTCTGAGACTGTCCTCAATTCTTTTCATTCTTTTTTCTTTATTCTGCTCTGCAGTAGTTATTTCCACTATTGGACCTTCCGGGTCACTTATCTGTTCTTCTGCCTCAGTTATTCTGCTACTGATTCCTTCTAGAGAATTTTTAACTTCACTTACTGTGTTGTTCATCACTGTGTTTTCCTCCTTAGTTTTTCTAGGTCCTTGGTAAATGTTTCTTGTATTTTCTCCAATCTATTTCTAAGACTTGGGATCATCTTTACTATCATTACTCTGAATTCTATTTCAGGTAGACTGCCTATTTCCTCTTCATTTGTTTGGTCTGGTGGATTTTTACTTTGCTCCTTCATCTGCTGTGTATTTCTCTGTCTTCTCATTTTGCTTAACTGCAGGCTGCAGGTTCATATTTCCCACTGTTTTTGGTGTCTGCCCCCAGTGGCTAAGGCTGGTTCAGGGGACTGGCGCCTGTGCCTGTGTCCTGGTGGATGAGGCTGGTTCTTTTCTTTCTGGTGGGCAGGTCCGCATGTGGTGGTGTGCTTTGGGGTGTCTGTGAACTTATTATGATTTTAGGCAGCCTCTCTGCTAATGGGTGGGGCTGTGCTCCTGTCTTGCTAGTTGTTTGTCATAGGGTGTCCAGCACTGTAGCTTGTCGGCTGTTGAGTGGAGCTGGGTCTTAGCGTTGAGATGGGGAATCCCTGGGAGCGCTTTCGCTATTTGATAGTACGTGGGACCAGGAGGTCTCTGGTGGTCCAATGTCCTGAACTCGGCTCTCCCACCTAAGAGGCTCAGGCCTGACACCTGGCCAGAGCACCAAGACCTGTCAGACACTCGGCCAGGTACGTGGGGAGTTTCTTGCCTTTTGGGAAGTCTGAGGTATTCTGCCAGCGTTCAGTAGGTGTCCTGTAGCAGTTGTTCCACATGTAGATGTATTCTTCATGTATTTGTGGGGAGGAAGGTGATCTGCACATCTTACTCCTCTGCCGTCTTGAAGATCCCTCCCGTTGCTTGCCAATCTTGACTGCTTCCACAAAAACAAATGCTGCTGGGCCAAGGAGTTCTTTAGTATCCGGTTATTCAAGCCTGTCACCAGGGGATGCAGGCACACCAATCTCAAAGCAAAGACAGGAGACAGGAGCCCCAGATCACGCAAGTCAGAGGAACACGCTCTGCTGTCAGAGTTGTCTCTAAAATGAACCATCTCAGAAGTAGAAAAAGAAATGGGTATAGGGGCATCCTTGGTGGCGCAGTGGTTGAGAGTCCGCCTGCCGATGCAGGGGACACGGGTTCGTGCCCCGGTCCGGGAAGATCCCACATGCTGTGGAGCGGCTGGGCCCGTGAGCCATGGCCGCTGAGCCTGCGTGTTTGGAGCCTGTGCTCCACAACGGGAGAGGCCACAGCAGTGAGAGACCCACATACCGCAAAAAAAAAAAGAAAAAAAAGGAATGGGTATAGAAACTGTTGACAACCAATGCTTTTTTGGTCTACTGGGTACTTCAAAGAGGTTAATAAAAAGCAGTTAAGTCACCTTCACTTCTTTAGTGAACACCAGTAAGGATGAAGCATGGAAATCTTACCTCGGTAATCCACTCCGGAATTTAATTTTACCACAACTGGTCGTCCGATGATTTGCTTCAGGAAGTCACTGGGTGTTTGCTTCCGCAGACTCATTTTAACAATCCTGATCAGAAATCTGAAAGGGAGAAATAAAGGTAAAGACAAAAGTTAATTATTCAACAAAAAAGCCTGGAAGCCCTTAATGTATTTATAGGAAATCAAGTGTCAAAGGACCACGTGCAAAGAGCCAACACTACTCCACCACCACACCCAGAGCACGGCAGCTAACGTGATTCCAGTTCTTACCTGGAGCCAGATACTAAGCTAAGCGTTTGACACACGTTACCTCATTAGGCCCACAAGGATCCTCAGACACAGCCTCACCACAGAAGAGTCCTGTGATTCCAGAGCCCCTGTTCTTAACCACTTGTGACCACTGTGTCCGCAGTCAACATACCCACGACCACCATGACCACCGCCACCACTTACCCAACGCTCACTTCATGCTGAGCGCTCTGCTAAGATCCTTAGAAATACTGTCAAATTTAATCTTTACAAGAACCCTGGGAAGAAGGTCTTCATATTCCCATGAAATTAAAGGCTGCTGATGAAATTAAAGGCCCAGAAGGATGAAATTACGTGCCCACAAATGTGAGGGGGATCAACATTCAAGTTCCAATCAGGCATGTTTTTCTGGTTTGTTTTTTTTGGGGGGGGGGGGTGGTTCACGGGCCTCTCACTGTTGTGGCCTCTCCCGCTGCAGAGCACAGGCTCCAGACACACAGGCTCAGTGGCCGTGGCTCAAAGGCCTAGCAGCTCTGCGGCATGTGGGATCTTCCCGGACCAGGGCACAAACCCGTGTCCCCTGCATCGGCAGGCGGACTCTCAACCACTGCACTACCAGGGAAGCCCTCAGGCATGTTTTAAAGCCACTGTTTACATAATGTTTATATAGTATTTACAACAGCTGATTGTAAACACTATATGCCAAAACAGTAACTCCAGAAAGGATAATAATCATAACTGAGAGCCAATATTTGAGTGTACTACAGGCCGGCACTTATGTAAGCACTTTACATGTATTAATCCACTTAGAGCTCACTGAGGTAGGTATTCTTTTAACCTCATTTTACAGATGACTAGACACAGAAAGGGCTAAACATCCTCGTCAAGGTAACATAGCCAGTAAATACATGGCCAGCCCATGTCTTAATCACACCTTTATGCAGCCTCCTGAAAGCTGCTAATGTAGCCAAATATTTTTATTATATTATGTTAATTATAGCAGATATACACTCTATAACAAAGTAAAAAATCTTAAAAATCAAGTATAATAGGAATCTAAAATAGGGAAAGAGCATTACGTACCCAAATCAATCACAGACATACATAGCTACCCATCACTCCTTTCAAAACTCATCCTGTTTTGTAAGTTCTCTATATCAAAATATTTTGATAAACAAACGTAACAAAACGTAACTGTTACTTAAATTAAAACTTTGGAAATTAATTATTCTGTTTCAGTCAAATTCAGCATCAATTTTATTTAGTAGCCATATAAACATTCACATTTAAAAATTAGTATGAATACAATACTTGAAGGACTCTCCTCAAGAACTCAAGTTGTGGGGCTTCCCTGGTGGCACAGTGGTTGAGAATGTGCCTGCCAATGCGGGGGACATGGGCTCGAGCCCTGGTCGGGGAGGATCCCACGTGCCTCAGAGCACCTAGGCTCGTGCACCACAGCTACTAAGCCTGCGCTCTAGAGCCTGCGAACCACAACTACTGAGCCCGCGTGCCACAACTACTAAAGCCCACACACCTAGAGCCCACATACTGCAACAAGAGAAGCCACCGCAATGAGAAGCCTGTGCACCACAGCGAAGAGTGGCCCCCGCTCGCCGCCACTAGAAAAAGCCTGCACGCAGCAACAAAGACCAAACACAGCCAAAAGTAAATAAATTAATTTTTTAAAAAATCAAGTTTTTTCTTGTTTTGTTTTCAATCAAACCTTTCACTAAACATTCTTCCATAAATAGCACTGGTTATTTCACTCCAAGTCTATCCACTCAATGATCTGAATTCAGGTTTAAGATGATTGTTTGGAGATTTTCTCAATGTAAATCCATGCAGACTCAGCAGTTTGGATAAACTAGAATGCTAGATTATTGGCTTTTCATTTGTTTAACAATTATGTGTATGGACACGCCCTGCAAGAAAAAAATTTAAATGTACACACAGGCTCTAACCTTAAAGAACTTAGAATCTAGAAGAACTTAAACTCTTGTTTAAAGGGCGTGAGTAAACAAAAATGATCGTAATTTAAGTAAAATAATTTTCTTTAGGGCTTCCCTGGTGGCGCAGTGGTTGAGAGTCTGCCTGCCGATGCAGGGGAAACGGGTTCGTGCCCCAGTCCGGAAAGATCCCACATGCCACGGAGCAGCTGGGCCCGTGAGCCACAGCCACTGAGCCTGCGCGTCCGGAGCCTGTGCTCCGCAACGGGAGAGGCCACAGCAGTGAGAGGCCCACGTACCACAAAAAAAGAAAAAAAAATTTCTTTAAACAAGAAAAGTCAATATCTCAAGTTAAACAAAAGAAAATACAAATTTCAAAAACTATTCTTGATGTGGGGCTGACATTTGGTCTATCCAATCCATCTCCTCAAGGTTTGAAGGATTTTTAAAATGTGATCATATAATTATTCTGCTTGGCAAATTTTAATTTTTCCACTGAATTGCCAGTTTATTTGTTTAGCTACACTGTCTCAACAGATAACTGAAATTACGACTACTATTCAGGACAATCACTATTCATTCATGACTCAGACCACACAACATTATTTATGGTGTTTTGAGCTCACGAAGAAAATTACAAAGTAAATACTGTAGCAGATTCAATACATTTAATGACATTAGTAAAAGGAAACACATCTTCCCATTTATCTACAAAGTGCTTTATTTCTGTCTTCAACATGCATTGTTCTGTAGCTGGACAGGTCTACAGACATGCTGAAGGCCCCACAGAGACTCATTCACTGAGACTTAGGTTCATTTCCCGTCAGATGCTAAGTCTCATTGTGCCAGCTTCTTCATCTACAAACTTGAGAGAAAACTAGTTTATTTTGTGCTAAAAAACCCACTAAGATGCATTCTGATGTGAAAATCTATTATTAACTACCTTGTCCAAAGTTAAAAGTTAATGACAGCAGATGACAGAGCAAGGTAAAAACCCAGCAGACCAAACGAAGAGGAAATAGGCAGTCTACCTGAAATAGAATTCAGAGTAATGATAGCAAAGATGATCCAAAATCTTGGAAATAGAATAGAGAAAATACAAGAAACGTTTAACAAGGACCTTGAAGAACTAAATAGCAAACAAACAATGATGAACAACACAATAAATGAAATTAAAAATTCTCTAGAAGGAATCAATAGCAGAATAACTGAGGCAGAAGAATGGATAAGTGACCTGGAAGATAAAATAGTGGAAAAAACTACTGCAGAGTAGAATAAAGAAAAAAGAATGAAAAGAATTGAGGACAGTCTCAGAGACCTCTGGGACAACATTAAACACACCAACATTCGAATTATAGGGCTCCCTGAAGAAGAGAAAAAGAAATGGACTGAGAAAATATTTGAAGAGATTATAGTTGAAAACTTCCCTAATATGGGAAAGGAAATAGATAATCAAGTCCAGGAAATGCGGAGAGTGCAGAGAGTCCCATACAGGATAAATCCAAGGAGAAACACAAGAAACATATTAATCAAACTATCAAAAATTCAATACAAAGAAAAAATATTAAGAGCAGCAAGGGAAAAACAAGAAATAACATACAAGGGAATCCCCATAAGGTTAACGGCTGATCTCTCAGCAGAAACTCTGCAAGCCAGAAGGGAGTGGCAGAACATGTTTAAAGTGATGAAAGGGAAAAAACTACAAACAGGATTACTCTACCCAGCAAGGATCTCATTCAGATTTGACGGAGAAATTAAAACTTTTACCGACAAGCAAAAGCTAAGAGAATTTAGCACCACCAAACCAGCTTTACAACAAATTCTAAAGGAACTTCTCTAGGCAGGAAACACAAGACAAGGAAAAGACCTACAATAACAAACTCAAAACAATTAAGAAAATGGTAATAGGAATATACATATTGATAACTACCTTAAATGTAAATGGATTAAATGCTGCAACCGAAAGACACCGACTGGCTGAATGGATACAAACACAAGACCTATATATATGGTGTCTACAAGAGACTCACTTCAGACTTAGGGATCCATATACACTGAAAGTGAGAGGATGGAAAAAGATATTCCATGCAAATGGAAATCAAAAGCAAGCTGGAGTAGCAATTCTCAGATCAGACAAAACTTTAAAATAAACTCTATTACAACAGACAAAGAAGAACACTACATACTGATCAAGGGATCAATCCAAGAAGAAGATATAACAATTGTAAATCTTTATGCACCCAACATAGGAGCAACTCAATACATAAGGCAAATGCTAACAGCCATAAAAGGGGAAATCGACAGGAACACAATCATAGTAGGGGACTTTAACACCCCACTTTACCAACAGACAGATCATCCAAAATGAAAATAAATAAGGAAACACAAGCTTTAAATGACACATTAAACATGATGGACTTAATTGATATTTATAGGACATTCCATCCAAAACAACACAATACACTTTCTTCTCAAGTGCTCATGGAACATTCTCCAGGATAGATCATATCTTGGGTCACAAATGAAGCCTTGGTAAATTTAAGAAAACTGAAATTGTATCAAGTATGTTTTCCGACCACAACACTATGAGACTAGGTATCAATCAGAGGAAAATATCCGTAAAAAATACAAACAGATGGAGGCTAAACAGTACACTACTAAATAACCAAGACATCACTGAAGAAATCAAAGAGGAAATCAAAAATATCTGGAAACAAATGACAATGAAAACACAACGACCCAAAACCTACGGGATGCAGCAAAAGCAATTCTAAGAGGGAAGTTTATAGCAATACAATCCTACCTCAAGAAACAGGAGGGCTTCCCTGGTGGCGCAGTGGTTGAGAACCTGCCTGCTATTGCAGGGGACACGGGTTCGAGCCCTGGTCTGGGAGGATCTCACATGCCGCGGAGCAACTAGGCCCGTGAGCCACAACTACTGAGCCTGCGCGTCTGGAGCCTGTGCTCCGCAATGAAAGGCCGCGATAGTGAGAGGCCCGCGCACCGCAATGAAGAGTGGCCCCCGCTTGCCACAACTAGAGAAAGCCCTTGCACAGAAACGAAGACCCAACACAGCAAAAATAAATAAATTAATAAACTCCTACCCCCAACATCTTATTAAAAAAAAAAAAAAAAAAGAAACAGGAAACATCTCAAATAAACAACCTAACCTTACACATAAAGCAATTAGAGAAAGAAGAATAAAAAAACCCCAAAATTAGCAGAAGGAAAGAAATCATAAAGATCAGATGAGAAATAAATGAAGGAAAAGAAGAGCAAAGATCTATAAAACTAAAAGCTGGTTCTTTGAGAAGATAAACAAAATTGATAAACCATTAGCCAGACTCATCAAGAAAAAAAGGGAAGAGATTCAAAGCAATAGAATCAGAAATGAAAAAGGAGAAGCAAGAACGGACACTGCAGAAATATAAAGGATCATGAGAGATTACTACAAGCAATTATATGCCAATAAAATAGACAACCTGGAAGAAATGGACAAATTCTTAGAAAAGCACAACCTTCCAAGACTGAACCAGGAAGAAATAGAAAATATGAACAGACCAATCACAAGCACTGAAATTGAAACTGTGATTAAAAATCTTCCAGCAAATAAAAGCCCAGGACCAGATGGCTTCACAGGTGAATTCTATCAAACAAGCTAACACCTAACCTTCTCAAACTCTTCCAAAATATAGCACAGGGAGGAACACTCCCAAACTCATACTACGAGGCCAACATCACCCTGATACCAAAAGCAGACAAAGATATCACAAAGAAAGAAAATACTGGCCAGTACCACTGATGAACATAGATGCAAAAATCCTCAACAAAATGCGAGCAAACAATCCAACAGCACATTAAAAGGATCATACACCATGATCAAGTGGGGTTTATCCCAGGGATGCAAGGATTCTTCAATATACGCAAATCGATCAATGTGATACACCATATTAGCAAATTGAAGGAGAAAAATCATATGATCATCTCAATAGATGCAGAAAAATCTTTCAACAAAATTCAACACATTTATGATATAAACCCGCCAGAAAGTAGGTATAGAGGGAACTTACCTCAACATAATACAGGCCTTATATAACAAACCCACAGCCAACATCATTCTCAATGATGAAAAACTGAAACCATTTCCACTAAGATCAGGAAGAAGACAAGGTTGCCCACTCTCTCCACCATTATTCAACATAGTGTTGGAAGTTTTAGCCACAGCAATCAGAGAAGAAAAAGAAATAAAAGGAATCCAAATCGGTAAAGAAGAAGTAAAGCTGTCACTGTTTGCAGATGACATGACACTGTACAAAGAGAATCCTAAAGACTCTACCAGAAAACTACTAGAGCTAATCAGCGAATTTGATAAAGTTGCAGGATACAAAATCAATGCACAGAAATCTCTTGCATTCCTATACACTAATGATGAAATAACTGAAAGAGAAATTAAGGAAACACTCCCATTTACCACTACAACCAAAAGAATAAAATACCTAGGAATAAACCCACCTAAGGAGACAAAAGACCTGTATGCAGAAAACTATAAAACAGCGATGAAAGAAATTAAACATTTGGAGAGATATACCATGTTCCTGGATTGGAAGAAATAACATTGTGAAAATGACTATACTACTACTACTATACTACAAAGCAATCTCCAGATTCAGTGCAATACCTATCAACCTACCAATGGCATTTTTCACAGAACTGGAACAAAAAATTTCACAATTTGTATGGAAACACAAAACACCCCGAATAGCCAAAGCAATCTTGAGAAAGAAAAACAGAGCTGGTGGAAGCAGGCTCCCTGACTTCCGACTATACTACAAAGCTGCAGTAATCAAGACAGTATGGTACCGGCACAAAAACAGAAAGATAGATTAATGGAACAGGATAGAAAGCCCAGAGGTAAACCCATGCACATATGGTCACCTTATTTTTCATAAAGGAGGCAAGAATATACAATGGAGAAAAGACAGCATTTCAATAAGTGGTGCTGGCAAAACTGGACAGCTACATGTAAAAGAATGAAATTAGAACACTCCCTAACACCATACACAAAAATAAACTCAAAATGGATTAAAGACCTAAATGTAATAAGACCAGACACTATAAAACTCTTAGAGGAAAACATAGGCAGAACACTCTATGACATAAATCACATCAAGATTCTTTTTACCCACCTCCTAGAGAAATGAAAATAAAAGCAAAAATAAACAAATAGGACCTAATGAAACTTAAAAGCTTTTCCACAGCAGAGGAAACCATAAACAAGACAAAAAGACAATACTCAGAATGGGAGAAAATATTTGCAAATGAAGCAACTGACAAAGGATTAATCTCCAAAATATAGAAGAGGCTCATGCAGCTCAATATCAAAAAAACAAACCCATCCAAAAATGGGCAGAAGACCTAAACAGACATTTCTTTAAAGAAGATATACAGATTGTCAACAAACACATGAAAGGATGCTCAACATCAGTAATCACTAGAGAAATGCAAATCAAAACTACAATGAGGAATTACCTCACACTGTTCAGAATGGCCATCATCAAAAAATCTACAAAGAATAAATGCTGTAGAGGGTGTGGAGAAAAGGGAACCCTCTTGCACTGCTGGTGGGAATGTAAATTGATACAGCCACTATGGCGAACAGTATGGAGGTGCCTTAAAAAACTAAAAATAGAACTACCATTCAACCCAGCAATGCCACTACTGGGCATATACCCTGAGAAAACCATAATTCAAAAAGAGTCATGTACCACAGTGTTCATTGCAGCTCTATTTACAATAGCAAGGACATGGAAGCAAGCTAAGTGTCCATCAACAGATGAATGGATAAAGAAGATGTGGGATATATATACAATGGAATATTACTCAGCAATAAAAAGAAATGAAATTGAGTTATTTGTAGTGAGGTGGATGGATCCTGAGACAGTCATACAGAGTGAAGTAAGTCAGAAAGAGAAAAACAAATACCGTATGCTAACACATATATATGGAATCTAAAAAAAAAAAAATTGGTTCTGAAGAACCTAGGGGCAGAACAGGAATAAAGACGCAGACGTAGAGAATGGACTCGAGGACACTGGGACAAAGTGAGAGAGTGGCATGGACTTATATACACTATCAATATAAAATAGATAGCTAGTGCGAAGCAGCTGCATAGCACAGGGAGATCAGCATGGTGCTTTGTGACCACCTAGAGGGGTGGGATAGGGAAGGTGGGAGGGAGACACAAGAGGGAGGAGATATGGGGATATATGTATATGTATAGCTGATTCACTTTGTTATAAAGCAGAAACACACTATTGAAAGCAATTATACTGCAATAAAGAAGTTAAAAAAAAAAGTTAATGGAAGAGAACAGTTCTGAAAGTTTCTGAGATGCTCTTCCTGGGTTAGGATCCTCAAATAAAATTTTCCATTTTTTAGAAAAAAGAAAAAAGTTAAAGACAGATGAAAGAATACAAACCTAGACTGATAGTTGCTTAACTGATGATATTAGTTATTTTTTAAAATGTTATTAATACTATCTTTCCTCACCTTTTAAAAAAGCATGGACATACTCTTGTTCTAAACTCATCAAAGATCATGCCTCTGCCATTAAGTCTCACCTCTACTCCAATTAACATCAATCTCTTCCTGAAGGCATTCAACGCTTCAAATTTTTATGCAGCACCTACCTGTCAGGCACTTAGGCTGGGGATGTAACACCTATAAGATGTGGCCTTGGGCCCTCAGAGTTGACACTCCAAAGGGGACAGAAACATACAAATGGCAAAGTTTTTAAAAAGCTGTATGCATTTGGATAAAATGATGCAGAGAACAGCACATACGGAAGAGTGGCTTACACCAGGCCTTGGAGATCAAAGAAAGATTTCGGGACGTGAACCTGAGCTGAGTATGGAGGGAAAGGAGTCCACCAGCCTAAAAGGAGAGAAATCTTAGCAAAGGTATTAGACAGTGTTTGGGTTTGAGGGGAGAATGCCACCTTGGCAAGAAGGACAAGCAGCAGCTGCAGAAGGAAGCAGGGCCACCATCATGGGATCAGAGCAAGTCAGGCTGAGAGCGCAGCCCTGAGCCTCTAGGCCAGTTTCCCAAAAGTGAATCATCTGCATCGCCTGGAGATCCTGATTCGGTAGTTCTGGGGCAGGACCCAGAATCTGTCTGCAAAAGCACAGGAGACGCCTATGAACTGGCAAGCATGGGAAATACTTGTGTCAGTGATGGGGACCCTGGGAAGGTCTGAAGCAGAGACTTGCATGATTGCAGACAGGCCCTCTCACTTGGTTCTGCCGTCAGAGTTTCCCATTTGGTTACCTGTCACTATTTACTCTCTTTTATATGCTTTACTTTTTTTAAATAGGAGTCTTTGCTCCCTCACAGGACTGGAAGCCACGTGAAAGGAGAGACTAGTACCAAGCTTCTCATTTACTCTCTAGAACATCGACATTGTGCTAAATCTCTTGAAAAAAAATTTGTTTTAGTTATTTGTAAAGAGGATGGTTGCTTCAAACACATTTTATCCATCACTTTAGGAGAGTGTATCTTTTACGTTTGTCTTCATTAGGCTTCCGTGGTACTCCCTGTTACTTAATGACTCGTCCATAAATCCATTTTGTATGAGTCAATTGGTCTCGATACCACAATTTTTCCCATGACTTGGCTCACGTAAGTTTAAATCTTTTAAATTGGATAAGGCAGAAGGAACAGTTCTGACTGTTTCTGAAGGAAGAAAAAAGCCTCTTGAACCACAAACATATAAGAGGAAAAAGGCTTTCTTGCTTCAGGGTCACCTTGATAAAACTTCTCTTCAAAATTAAAGCCATAATCACCCTCTAGGCCTCCTCTCCCTTCCCTGACTCCTACTCGGGATTTTAAATGACCTATTTTCATAAATGGCTATTAAGTCAAAAGCAGTATATTTTCTGGCAGAAGCTACTGAGAGGTCTGGTACAAGAACATCTGCCTACTGCCTTGCAGAGATTTTTTTAATTAGAAGAATGGGGAGGAAAAAAGAAACAAATTTTATTCATCCACTATGTGCCAGGCCACACTAGATTCCTCAGCAATTCACATAGCAGCCCTGTGAGGGGGTGAGCAGAACTAAGGCTTGACCCCAAAGCCGAAGCCCTTTCAGAGGTTCAGCTGCCCTTCTGAATAGGTGTTAAACCTGGGGAATGGCCATAGAGACAGTGAGAGATCTCTCTGGAGAGTAGCAGTACTGAGGAGAAAACACCGAAAGTGACAAAGTCCTGTAAATTAGCCTGTGACGATATTTTAAAATGGTCAAACAGAAAGAAATAAACAAGGAGACTTGCAAATCCTTGTTTCTTGGCAATGTTCACTGTAAACTTTCACCTACTCTTGAAGTATTTACAGTTTAGGGTGAAAAAAATTGAAAAGGAAAAAAACTGCAATGAAACCCAATACTACAACCCAAGTAAACGCAGCTGTAGACTAACACATCATTGTCAGAGAGGGCATGAGACACGGAGACACACAGCTCTCTCTATATCTCCCTTCCGAGACAGCGGATACGCTGCCCTCTTCCGAAGGCTCCAGACCAATCCCTCCTCCCCACCCACAGGGGGCTACCTTCCTCCCCTCTCTCCCGGGGGGCACGCTGAGCTGGCCCTCTGCGCACCCAGAGCGCCTCTCTCCACTCGCAGTCACTGCCCTGGGCGGCTGTTTTGCAGTTTTCCTGTTTGCTGACCAGTCTCCCACACTGGGTTCTAAGCTTCTCGGGGACGAGGAAAATGTGTTACTCATTTAGTAACCCTGGTACCTAAGCACACTGCCCAGGCCTGAGGAAGCAGCCCTTAGGCAGTGCCAAGGAAAAGCCCTGTCCCTTCCCCTCCTCTCCCAGCTATGGGCACAGTGATGAGTACAGCATCATCCATGCATGTAAACAGCTATAACCTAGTAATATCTCTATTACTGACCACCAAATTAAAGAAAGATGGAGAAAACAGAAACGTTTCTGTGTTGTCCAAGAAACAGCTGCACCCGAATCAACACAGATGGCTTGTTAAATGCAGATTCCTGAAGCCAGCTCCCAGTCAGACTCTCTAGGTAAGGAACACTGGAGTTTATGTTGTATAAAGTTCCCCAAATAATTTCCATAAGCAAGTGGTTCTCCACCAGCAGTACTTTTAAACCCCACCCTCAGGGACATTCAGAAATGTCTGAAGACATTTTAGATTCTCTTGACTGCGGAGCGTGGTGCCACTGATGTCTAGTAGGTAGAGGCCAGGGATTCGGCTTAACACTCTACAAAGCATAGGACGGCGGTCCTCCACAACGAAGGATGATCTGCCCCCAAACATCAGCTGAGGTTGAGAGACTCTGTTATAAGCCCTAAAACCACTGTTCTCTGATCTTAAGGCAACAAGTTTTTAAAAAACCTTCAAGGGTTAACAAATGAGAACCAACAGCTAAGTTCTAACCACATGACAGAGTATAAATCATAACTTATTAGATATTTTATTCCAACATATAAAGAATATGAAAACAACTGTCAAAAAAAATCTTGACGGGATTGCCATTCCAAATAATGAATTTCTAGTCCTGACCATGAAAACGTCACTTTTCCCATTTTTCAGTGCTACAGATCACTCAGATGATTACAATCTCTGTTACCTGGCCCAAATCTGAAACCGTAGAATATGAAAAAATATATATACATATTATATATAGATACAAATTATACATACATAGCTGAGTCACTTTTGCTGTACACCTGAAACTAACACAATATTGTAAGTCAACTACACTTCAATAAAAAAAATAAACTGTTGAATAATCCAAGTGATGTAAACATCTTCTAAAATTCTAATACTAAGAACGTCACAGTTCAGTGAGAGACCACCTGCTGCAGCATAAAGAGTACTCACTTGGGATGCGGGAACCCTGAGTTCTAATCCCAGCTCTGCTACTTAATTAGCTGTGTGCCTTGGATAACTCATCATTTCACCTCTCAGGCCCCAGGTTCCTTATCTGCAAAATAAAGGAGTTATGCCAGACGATCACTTAAGGGATCATCCTGCTCTAACATTCAGTCAGGGCCTATGCAGTAACTCCAAAAATACAAATACACACACACAATAACATCCTCTGAAGAGTCCTGCACAAAATTCAAGCAAGTGGAATTGCCACGTAACACTATATTAAAAAAAAAAAAAAAATCCAAAGAGGCTCAACCTTGCCAGTTGATATCCTAGAAAAGAATTACTTTTGGTGAAAAAGGCACAAACGTGAATGATGGAAACTGCTAAAACTGTTTTTGGCAAACAATCTGGCCACGTGTATGAAGACCTAAAAAAGACCCCACAAGATCACAGCATCTATTCTAATAATTTCACTCTGCAGAATCAGTCCAAGTTAATCATCTGAAATACTTTTTTTAAAAAACGTTTATCAAAGTATTACCTGGAATACTAAAATGAAGCAAAAATTCACAAACACCCTAAATGCCCCACAGCCGGGAAATGGTTAAATAATGGATAGGATTTATACAATGATGACTTAGGTAGCCAATCAAAAGAAAATACAAAATTAGAAATTATACTTAGGAATGATTTCTAAATGAAAGTGAAAAACTAAATATACTGGTAAGTGATAAAATGGGTACAGCCTTAGCTCAAATACAAACTAGCCCAGAACAGAGACTGTAGGCGGAAGGGTGCCATGAACGTTATTTTCTTCACTAAACGTTTCTGTATTTCCAATTTTTCTATAACCGTCTTGTATTAATAAGGGGTAGGGAAAGGACACACCAAATCACTCTCGAGATTATCTGCATCATCCCAGTTCTAGACACCTTAAACGAAAATACGGGCTGACCGCGCGCGCACACGCCTGCTCACAAAACCCGTGGAGACAGGACTTAAAACCATGCAACTATGGGCATCCCCAACCTGACAACTCGGGAAGGTGGCCTAGTCCAGCCCTTAATTCCTGGGAGTCAGGCGCAGCCACCCCGATGCAGCGGAGGCCAAGCAATCCCAGGCGAAGCCTGGCCCTGTGTTCGGGTCTGCTTTCCCGCCGAATCCCCGGGCTCATGTCGGGCTTCCCAGCGTACTTCGACCACCATGAGCGGTCTCGGAAGCCACCTCGTGGGGCCCGGCCAAAGCCGTTCCTCCCCGCGCGATGTACGCTGCCCTCGGGGTGGGGTTCTCAGGACCGAGCTCGGGAAGCCCGGCGCCGGCGGTCCCAGATCTCCCGGGCACGACAGGCGCCGAGGAGCGAGCGTGAGCGCGGGGACCCGCCACCCGCAGGCTCCGAAGTCCGCGCTCGCTCGCGGGCCCTCCAGGGTCTGCAGGCCCGGCCCGGGGATGCTGCTCACTAACCCTGCCCGGGACGACGGAACACTGAGGCCTCGGACTGCCCGCGCGGCCGCATGGCTCACCTCGCGGCCGGGATCAGCACCCCGACTCCGGGCACCCCACAAGCCCGGCCTCGGCCGACCAACCAGGCGAAACCGAAACTGAAATCGCCGAGGCTGCGGCGCTTTTCTGTCTCAGCCAATCATTGCTTTCCATCACTACGGCAGCCGCGAGGACCGAAAAGCCCCACCGCGCCAGAGCGCGCTAATCCCAGAATCCTGGTTTGCCTGAAGGTGAAGTTGGCGCCCCGGAGTCAAGGTGGAAAGCGCTGGGGCTTTTTTCTAACAGAAAGCAAACACCACCAGTCCTCCCTCCCCCACTCCCGCAAAGGAAAAAGCAACACTGGAAGGGATATTTTAACCAGGATTACTTTTAGGCAGAAATGTTAAAAAATAACTTGAAGGCATAAGAAACTGGAATTCACTGCGAAAGTAATGTCTATACATACTCAAGAAACGCCCTGAATTTGAATAATTAAATACAAATAAATAAATAAGACAAGCAGTCTCGGACCTTTAAATCCACTTTTGGATTTTGCTTAAATGTGTGAAGACGAAGTCTTTCTTAGCAAGAAATTGTTTCCATAGCGACGATAATCGACACAAAAAATTAAAATCACTGAACTAACTCTTATTATAAAGTGCATTGCATTACAAACTAGTTCTAACTGGAAATGGTGTACAGACATTATTTAAGTGCTGCTATGGGAGCTTGGTTTGGAACTTTGCATGAATTCTCAATATTCTTGCTATTCAAGGGAGAGGAAAAAGAAGAAAACTAATATGCCAGGACTTGATTCCTTTTTCCTCTACACACATACCCTCATCAGCTTAAAATTTATACTTTACTTCTATTCCAAATTTGTAATGCTATAAACAAAGCGATGATATCTTTAAACAGATCTTTAACCCTGTTTAAGTGTTACAGGATCTAAAATACAGATTTTTTTTCTAAGACAAAAATGAGTTCACCCTCTTGTGAGCTTCTCTTAGCTAAAGGCAGAAGAAATGAACCTTCGATTGACACAGGGGACAGAGAATGACTAGGTGTGATTTGGTAGAAAAGAAGGACTTCCTTATATGCTTTTATAAGAGCTCCCTTTGGGTAAAGACCACATAATTGTAGATTTATTTAGAAGAGCTGTATTTGAAGTTCTTGCAATATAAAATATAATGTAAATTTTAAAAATTTAGGTAAAGTGTCATTTAAATAAATTAATGAGCTGCCCCCAAAAACCCCACAACATAATAGGATATAAAGCCCCATCCCCAAAAAGCTTCACAGAAGACATCAAATTGTACTATATTCTGCACCGATTGTTTCAATTATTTAAAACAGAATTTTTTATTCATAGCCTCTTTCACTTTACCAAAGAGCCTCCATGGAGTCATTGTGACTGGTGGGCAGGGGACAAGGAAGAATTTTAAGGACACGTTTCATCTGCAGAGCAGCTGCAATATTTTCGAAGGGGCAAAGATTTGTAAGGGCCCAAGCAGATAAACAGGGCGGGCACCATGAATTAGTTCACAAGCCAAAAATGTTTACCAAAATGTAGTTGTGCCCAGAACCCCCTCAGCAGCTTAGAATTGGCTTTCACTAACCCACAAAGCAACCTTCCATATTTTACAGGGCTTTTTTCCCCCCAGCATCTTTTATTATACAAAGAAAACACGTGCAAGGCTTTTTCGGAATAGTAGTCCACTGAGAACAAGTCTTCAAAACCCTGAACACAAACATTAATTTATTAAGGAGTTTTAAAGTCATAAAAATAGCATGACAAGATTTAGTTTAGCTTACATGGTTTAGTTGTAAGAATTGATGAACCTACACTGACACATCATCATCACCCCAAGTCCATAGTTTATGTTAGGGTTCACTTTGATGGCGTACACCCTATGGGTTTTGACGAACATATAATGACATGTATCCACCATTATCGTATCATACAGAGCAGTTCCAGGGTCTCCAAAATCATCTGTGCCTCGCCTGTGTATTTATCCTTCTCTCCCCACTGACCCCTGGCAACCACTGATCTTTTTACTGTCGTCATGGTTTTGCCTTTTCCAAAATATCATTCAGTTGGAATCATACAGTATGTAGCCTTTTCAGATTGGCTTCTTTCACTTAGTAATACGCATTTAGGGTTCCTCCATGTCTTTTCATGGCTTGATGACTCATTTCTTTTTAGCTCTGGATAGCATTCCATTGTCTGAATGTACCACAGTTTATTTATTCGTTCACTTACTGAAGGATATCTTGGTTGCTTCCAAGTTTTAGCAGTTATGAATAAAGTTATTATAAATGTCTGTGTGTGGGTTTTTGTATAGACATAAGTTTTCAATTCACTTGAATAAATACCAAGGAGCGCAATTGCTGAAGTGTATGATAAGAGTGTGTTTACTTCTGTAAGAAATGGCCAAACTGTCTTCCAAAGCGGCTGTACCATTTTGCATTCCCACCCGGAATGACTCAGGGTTCCTATTGCTCCACATCTTCACCAGTGTTTGGTGTGTCCAGTATTTTGGATTTGGGCCATTCTAATGGGTATATAGTGGTATCTCTTCGCAGTTTTAACTTGCATTTCCTTAATGACATATCATCATATGCTTATCTGCCCTTTGTACGTCTTCTTTGGTGAGGTGTCTTTTCCAATCTTTTGCCCATTATTCAATCAGATTGTTCATTTTTTTAAATTGAGTTTTAAGTGTTCTTTGTATATTTTAGATAACAGTCCTTTATCAGATGTGTCTTTTGCAAATATTTTCTCCCAGCCTGTAGCTTGTCTTTTCATTCTCTTGAATTTATTATTCTTAAAATAGGCAAATGCTAGCATAAAAATACTGAGATGAACTTTTGCCACTCTGCTTTTTTGTTCCAAACTTCTATAGTTCTTTGTACTTAGGCCTTTGAAAAACCATGTCCTTCAGTGTTTCATGTGCATAAGAGAAGGTATTTGAAATCAAGGGCAGTCGTCAATTAGCCATTAATAAATAATAAACTGTAACCTGACTTCATTGATCAAACTCACTTTGTTTTTACAAAAACTTGCATGTCCTCCAAGCATCATGTAGCCTAAACAATAAGATGTTTGCCCAAGTTTTTTTTTGGAAACTTGGAGTCACCTGTGTCTCCAGTTCAAACTCAGGTAGGTTAAGACTGGTTAGGACCACTGACCTTCCCATTAGGCTGTCCGATAGGTGACCTGTTGACATCAGAGGATCCAAAACTCCACCCTCAAAACATGCTGGCACCGCCACTCTCTGAACATGTGTCCCGTGTAAAAGCCTGTAGCATAGTTGTGCTTGTGCAGAATGATGATCACCTCACCTTGTTCTTATCTCCAGTCACCTCTCTCCATGCTTCCTATGCCTCAGCTTTATCCCATAAATATCCTGAGCCCCTCGCCTTTGAAGGAGGCGGTTTTAAGATTTGTTCTCCCTTCTCCTCACTTGGCTGCCTTGTGAATAAACTTTCCTCTGCTGCAAACCTCATCATCTGAGCATTTGGCTTGCTGAGCCTCAGGCAAACAGACCCAGTTGGGTAACCATATCACGTCTAGCTTATTTTATAAAACACCCAACAGCTCTGTGGACATGTGGGTGATTGTGTTATGTTCATGACACTGATGATGAGAAATGCAAACATGAAACTGGATTGGTCAACAGTCTCCAAAGCAGATTTTAATATCTAAATTAGTGTTATGCTTCTAGTAACTTTGGCCATCTTGTTCCAGCAATGCATTAACTCTATGAAGTGCTGGCTTGCACTTGGAGCTTCAGACTGGACAATAAAAACCCCTGTCACGTCCTAGATTTGGGTATTTGGACCACTGTTATCTACCTTTTATCATGGGATGTGAAACGTTTTTGTTAAAGACAATAAGGAAAAAATACTCTTGTCGAATATCTTCTGAGAAGTCATATGAGCTTATTGACTGTGGGCCAAATTTCTCAGAAAAAACAGTGGTGTGCCTTTTATTTTTCCCAAAAGATGTGATATATTCTACATCATGGGCATTGGGTTTCAGATATAACATTTGAGATGTTTAAATAAATGTTCAGACGTCATCGACCATCATTTTGGTATAACTTGAATTTCAGAAGAGATGGGCTCAGGGTCTGAACTCCTATGAGGAAAGTCTTCCAAATGCAGTGATGCTTTATGCTCCACTCTGAACTCTAGAAAACCGCTCTCAGTAGTAAAATTCAGTGAAATCAGTGTGACGCTGCTCTTGGATTTTTTTTTTTTTTTTTTGCGGTACGTGGGCCTCTCACTGTTGTGGCCTCTCCCGTTGCGGAGCACAGGCTCCGGATGCGCAGGTTCAGTGGCCACAGCTCACGGGCCCAGCCGCCCCGCGGCACGTGGGATCCTCCCAGTCTGGGGCACGAACCCGTGTCCCCTGCATCGGCAGGTGGACTCTCATCCACTGCGCCACCAGGGAAGCCCTGCTCTTGTATTTTAATCAAGATGAACTTGAAAGGTGAACAGTATAAGTGGGAGAAATTATTTATAATTTAGTAATAAAAGTTTATGTCTAACACTCCAAATTTCATACATCTGCTATGTGCTGGCCCTGAGATATAAAACAATTGAAGTTGCCTTTACATTTGGCCTTATATGAAAGGTCATAAATTACAATGATAGCGTTCGTCTTCTTTCCTAGCTCACAAAATCTCCATATTAACATCTTCACCTCAGACATAAATGGTTACCCAGCCAGAAAGAAAAGAGTTGTATTGGCCTTTTATGAATTATAGTTTATGTTGGAAATCTGTGGTCCATAAGGCTGCTGTTCATCTTGCAGTGGAGTGAATCTACTTCAGTGATCTAATTCTACCACAGTGAAACTAATTAAAACTGTACAGCCAGTTGAAATAAACAAATTACAGTCTATAAAAATTCAGGAATAGTTTAGATATCAGCAAATGATTTCCAAGGTATGTGGTTCTTTTCATTCTTAAAAATGCACATCTACATCTCTGAGGGATTTTCTCTGCTTGAATACTTGACACCACATTTATTTAAAATAAATTCAATTTTCAAAATGTTTCTTACTAACGTGATTTTAACTGATAATGTGAAAATTTTGATCTTTTCAACTACAAAAAAACACCACAATCCATTTCTATTATGACACATAACTAAATTCATTCCAAAATATTAACGAATTGGACCAGTGCTTTATGTTTAGACTTTCAAAAAATGTTTACAGCAAAAAAAAAAAAAAAAAAACCAACAGGTGTCCTTGATTTCCCAGGGTGGGTTATCAAATCCATATGCTTTTTTGATGTAAATGTTTCTTTCACCAGCACTGTGGTGTAGTTAAAATACAGCATACTATAAACTAGCAGGGTCAAGTTCAAGAACAACTTCAGAATCTCAGGCCTTCAATACAGGGAGAAAGCAAAGATTTAAGAGCAGATGCTACCTCTCTGTAACTTTTAGCATTAGAAGCTGTTTTTCCCAGTTCTGGATTAGTGAACATAATACAGCTGGAAATTACCAATATGGTAGCATAAACTCTTTCCTTCCAATTTTGTTTTTCTTAAAACAAAAGAGAAAAAGTTGCCTTTTTCTCTCAGTGAAGTTACTGCAATAAAAAACACATCTGTGGCTACCTAAAACTCTGAGTAGCAGACTGTCTAGTTCTTTCTGGTGCGACAAGACCTGCACCAACGTCTGGACACATTTCTAGAAGGTTACCCATAGGTAGAGGGTGATCAGCTGCCTCAAAAACACAACACTGTCCTCACTTCATAACATTCCCAAAAAAGAACTTGGGGAACTGACAGCCATCTTATAAATTGTAACTAGAGCAAAGAATAATACCCTCTTTCCCTGAGGGTCTTCTACAGACTCAACTGAGGAGAATCCTTTCTGCCTTTTTATTTATTTATTTATTTGGCTGTGTTGGGTCTTCATTGCTGCATGCAGGCTTTCTCTAGTTGTGGCAAGTGGGGCTACTATTCCTTGCGGTGCACGGGCTTCTCGTTGCAGTAGCTTCCCTGTTGCAGAGCAAGGGCTCTAGGCACGCGGGCTTGAGTAGTTGTGGTATGCAGGCTCAGTAGTTGTGGCGCAAGGATTTAGTTGCTCTGCGGCGTGTGGGAACTTCCCGGACCAGGGTTCAAACCGGTGTCCCCTGAATTGGCAGGCGGATTCTTAACCACTACGCCACCAGAAAAGTCCCTTTCTGCTTTTTGTTAGAAGGAGAAACAAGGCCTTCGGATTTATGCTGAAGAATTGAGACAAATAGGTCGCAGAGGACACAAAACATGGTGAGGACATCACAGCGTCCAATTTAGTCAAGAGCCAGGATGTATATTACAATTGCTGGATATACTCTTCTCACACCTGGTGGGGGAGATACTGAAAAATTAATGTAGGCATTTGCTAGATTAAGATCCATCCTAACATTATATCCAAATGACAACCTGTTCCCTTTTAAAGTTTTATGTCTTTGTTCAGTGCCTGGCAAAGAAAAGGTACTCCTAAATATACATGGATGAATAAATGTGACTACGTGGACACATCCTCAGTTGGTCCCAGAGTAAGACCCTCTGAGAACCACAGCTTGAATAAATATTAAATAAAATATGAAAGAATATGAAGTTCCTTGATGTGAACTCTACAGGAATCAGAATTTCAACACTTCTTGAGCCTTATTCTCCCATCCCCAAATCACACAATTAGTTAATAAACATTTCTTCATCAATGATTAAGTACCTGAAATGGGTAATGGCTTCCGAATCTGACTTTCTGCATCCATTCCTCTTCAGGGGCAGCAAAGATCGCAGAACCTTCAATGAAGCTTACTTTTCACTTTCCTAACTGGTCAAAGACTATGCCAGTGCCTCCTTCAGCAAGTAAGTTACTTCCTAATTCCATGTGAAGGAAAACTAGAGTCTTACGGATGCCAACTGCCCCACCACAAATAACTTAAAGAGGCTTTTCAAGAATAACTTACTGTGAGCAAAATTCAACAGTACACTCCTAAAAATTCAAAAATCAAGAGAAAAAAAGATTCTGGAGGAAATCTATTATAGAGAAAATTGATTGTTCTTTCAAAATACAAAGGTAGATGACTTTTGTATTCTTAGAGTGTATGCATGTGTTTTTTAAACAATAATATTTCATTAGTCTCCACTAGCAAAGGAAGCCTTGGGTAAGCTCTGTGCATGGTCTCTCTCCATCATTGAAGTTCCTTCATTCCTAAACCTCTGGCAACTTGTCAGTGGCCCAAGAGTGCTCACCTAACTTAGAGGTATTGATTGACAAGGTGTGAGGCTGTGAATTTCACACAAACCTGCACCAAGCACCATATTAGAAAGAGTGAAACTTTTCGCCAGGAAACAGCTGCTGGACAAAACTCGGGCAGGGATTAATTTTCGCCTTTGACCATTTGCAAGACTTATCCCAGTACTAAAGCTGAATATTTGCATCTGACAGGGATTTGCAAGGGTGGTTAAAAAGGTGGCAATCGTTAGGTAGACCACCATAGCTCACCACCCCTCAGTCTGAGAGGGACCTGGCAAGTCAGATATGGTGCTACAGAACAAGAACGTCCACTGGAAGACACACTAGAAGCAAGGTTTCTGTAGAGAAGGGGGTGAGGAAGGGAAATAAGCCTCTAAGACGGCACCCTCAGCCTCCCATGTGAATAGTGAGTGCCAAGGGAAGAGCTGTCTGAAGAAAGTTGTTGTCTTTGACGTCTTCCCAAAGCTTCCTTGCCAAGATTCTCCTCCTGCTGGTCTCCTAGGCCATCCCCTGACAACACTGGAATTCTTATCGGACTGTTTCTCTCAAGTGTCCCCAGGAACTGAGTCTTGGCTCTGAGTTTTCACTTCTACCCTGTAAATGTTCCCCAAGGTAATTCCTGTGCTTTCGGTCTCTTCCCCAGGTTTTCAGCTGAACGTCATCATAGCAAAGACCTTATAAACTCATTTTTGGTAAAGTGATAATAGCAGATCCAATATATGATTTTGCTCGTGTGCCTTTGTAAGGTGGAGTTCTTTAATAGCTTAGAGTCATAAATCTCTTAGGAAGCGTTGGCATCAGTGCCAAGTGTGGGGACAGTGTGCAGGTATTTATAAGTGCAATGCTTTCCCAGACAAGCAGGAGATGAGCCCACTTGCCCAAAGACGCAGAGCAGCCTGACTGCCTAGCCCTCCTGTTGTATAGGGCTAAGAGTGGACCACATTAGACTCTGTCCATCTCATGCAAACCAAGGAATAAAACAGCACCTGATTGAAAAAAAAAAAAAGGAGGGGGTGGAGAGGAAGGACATGAAGGTGGCATGGAATATAATTTATTTAACTTGAACACTTTCAATATTTATAAGCCCAAAGATTTAAGCCTCTTATTCCATCCCTGAAAAATGAAAGGCTTCTACTCCCCAGTTAGAATAGGGGCAGCTGTCATGAAGGTGAGGGCTGCAAAGATGATCGGGATGAACGTGCCTGATTACTTCCAAGGAAGTCGATCCAGTTAAACCACAGAGATGATGCGTTATTCTCTATCAATACTGTTAGCATTTTATATCACACTTCAGATTTTAGTTACGCTCCATTAGTGAATCTGGATGTGGAAGCGCAGAAGGTCTTCCAGGAAGGGCATGTGTCTTCTTAGCTCATGTCCGGTCCTGGCTAACAAACTTGCACTTCACCTCCTGTTCCAATACATCTCCATCCAAGCCAGAAGGTGATTCCAAGTCTGCAAAAACGAATGCTTTATCAAATACGTGTTTTTATTTAAGGTGGACCAAGAAGTGAGGGCAAATACGAATATTTAATGAGATGGGTTTGTTACTCTTCAAGAAAAAACACTGAGTGAAATGTAGTCATTCTTTTAAAAAAATTTATCTACTTTTTAGAAAACACAAATATGACATGTTTTCTGTAGATAAATTCAGATGAAAAAGAGAAAACTCAAAATTTGCCTGTTATTTCACCACTTCCGAGCAAACCAGTGTGTGAGTACAGAGCTCCCCTGGGCCACTGCCATTGTCTGTGTCTCTCGCTCTCTCTTACTCCAGATGACGCTCACTCTTGTATAACTTTTTTCTCATTTAATTAGACTTAGTGAAGATCTTTACATGTCAGTGAATATAAAATCATTTTAATAACAGCATAATACTCACGCCACAATTTAGTTAATCCTGTCATTATTAAACAACTTTGTATTTTAAATTCTTTGCTACAATAACAACATATATTTAAATATGTGTGTGAGGTTTTTTGTGTTTTTTTTGAATGCTTATCTATTTCCTTAGATAAATTCCCCAATGTAGAATCAGTATTTCCAAAGATCTGCGTGTTTTAAAGGATATTTTTCTACAGCTGTAGCCAGATGTGTCTCCAGGAAGACCAACTTATACTCCTCAAAAAATAAATGAGAGTGCCCAAAGATAGATGTTTTCCAAAATAATCTGACTTGTTTGTAAATTTCTGTTTATTTTCCTGCCTTCCCTTGTGGTGTATAAGCTCCTGGAAGACAGCGAGAATTCCTGGTTACTACTATATCCCTAGCTCCTGGAACATGCCTAACCCTGTGTATGTCTAGTATTTGTAATTTTATGTATTTGGGATTAAGAGAAACCAAATTGTATATGCTTCAGTCCCCTTTATAACCTGGACTTCTCCTACTAACACTTACTCTTTGCCAGGCACTCTTCTATGCATTTTATGAATATGAATTAATTTAATCCTCACACAGACCCTGTGAAGTTACTACAGCTGTCATCCCCGATTTGTAAACGAGTTGATGGAGGCTCAGAAAAATAATTTGCCCAATATCACACAGTTGTGGGTCTGAGATTTGAACCCAGGCAGAGTCCATGATCTTTAACTACCTTGATTTCTTTTATTTTTTTATTATATTTTTTACACTTTTATTGGAGTATAATTGCTTTACAATAGTGTGTTAGGTTCTGCTGTATAACAAAGTGAATCAGCTATGTGTATCCATGTATCCCCATATCTCTTCCCTCTTGCATCTCCCTCCCACCCTCCCTATCCCACCACTCTAGGTGGTCACAAAGCACCGAGGTGATCTCCCTGTGCTATGTGGCTGCTTCCCACTAGCTGTCTATTTTACATTTGGTAGTGTATATATGTCCATGCCACTCTCTCACTTCGTCCCAGCTTCCCCTCCCCACCCCCCATGTCCTCAAGTCCGTTCTCTATGTCTGTGTCTTTATTCCTGTCCTGTCCCTAGGTTCTTCAGAACCTTTTTTTTTTTTAGATCTCATACATATGTGTTAGCACACGGTATTTGCTTTTCTCTTTCTGACTTACTTCACTCTGTATGACAGACTCTAGGTCCATCCACCTCACTACAAATAACTCAATTTCGTTTCTTTTTATGGCTGAGTAATATTCCATTGTATATGTGTGACACATCGTCTTTTCCATTCATCTGTTGATGGACACTTAGGTTGTCCTGCCTATTGTAAATAGTGCTGCAATGAACATTGTGGTACATATATATATATATATATTTTTTTTTTTTTGCGGTACGTGGGCCTCTCACTGTTGTGGCCTCTCCCGTTGCGGAGCACAGGCTCCGGACGCGCAGGCTCAGCGGCCATGGCTCACGGGCCCAGCTGCTCCGCGGCATGTGGAATCCTCCTGGACTGGGGCATGAACCGGTGTCCCCTGCATCAGCAGGCGGACTCTCAACCACTGCGCCACCAGGGAAGCCCCATGTCTCTTTTTGAACTATGGTTTTCTCAGGGTATATGCCCAGTAGATTTCTTTTAAATTGCAGATACTAATCTGTGCACTGCAGTAGTCATGGGCCAAATAGCTAAGTTCTTTTCTGTTATCTATTGTTTTATAACAAATCACCCCAAAACCTAGTTATTTAAATCATAATCATTTTATCTCCCACAGTCTCTGTGGGTGAGAATTTGGGACAGACCTGGATGTCCCTAGCTCAGGGTCTCCCTCAAGATTGCAGTCAGATGGTAGCTAGAGCTAGAACTACAGTGGACTTATGCAGCTGGGGATTAGTTAGGCACCTCTCTCTCTCTTTCTCCATTCATGTGGTCGTGAGTCCACTCTATAATGGTCTCTGAGCATGAGCTAATTGTGCTTCCTCCCAGCATGGCAGACAACTTACAAGGTGGTTAAAGACTTTTTGAGTGAGTGTTCCAGCAAACAAGGCTGAAGGCTTTTATGAACCAGCCTCAGAAGTCACAGAGTCAGTTCTGCCGTAGTCTATTGGTCAAAAGTCACAAAGCACCTCCACTTTTAAGGGAGACTCCTCCCCTCAGTGGGAGGTACGTCAAAGTCACATCGCAAGAACACATAGGATGGGAAATCTTGTTGCTGCCCTCTTTGAGTGATTTGTAGTGAGGTGGATGGACCTAGAGTCTGTCATACAGAGTGAAGTAAGTCAGAAAGAGAAAAACAAATACCATATGCTAACACACACGTATGGAATCTTAAAAAATGGTACTGATGAACTTAGTGCCAGGGCAGGAATAAAGACGCAGGACACGGTGGGGAAGGGGAAGCTGGAAGGAAGTGAGAGAGTAGCATTGACGTATATACACCAGCAAATGTTAAATGGTTGGCTAGTGTGAAGCTTCTGCATAGCACAGGGAGATCAGCTCGGTGCTCTGTGACGAAGACCTAGAGGGGTGGGGTAGGGAGGGTGGGAGGGAAGTTCAAGAGGAAGAGGATATGGGGACATATGTATACATATAGCTGATTCACTTTTTTATACAGCAGAAACTAACACAACATTGTAAAGCAATTATACTCCAATAAAGATATTTTTAAAAAGTAAATTAAAAAAAAGGGAAATACAACCTGCCACATAACTAAAAATTTCTTTGCCCATAAAACGTGCTTTAAAACTCATAGGGCGATAATGTGTGTGCTGATTCATTCTTGTTTGTCAGCAACCCACTCTTCTGACTGATGAAACATGCCTATAAAATGGCAAACTGGCAGAGTATATTTACAGAATGGAGGTATAGTTTGCGACTCTGGACCAAAGAGAAATGACCAGACTTTATATAAATTGAGCTTGGGACCCTGACCTAATGTCCAGGATTTTAATGCAGAATTTCAACTAAATGGGAAAGATATACTTTTTCTGCTTCTAAGAAATTACCCTTATTGCAAAACTGTTTTTTATTACATACACGAATTAGATTCAGTATAGCTGACTTTACTGTGCTGGGCTTTCTATATAGGGTCACCGGTGTCCAGGCAAGTGCTGGCCTCTGGCAGCAGGCCAGCAATAAAGGGCTGGGAGCAGAAGGGCGAAGGCAACTTGACCCCCTCCCCATGCAGTGATGCCCACTGCAACGGCCTGTCCCCTTTCAGCTGTGATTTCATTTACCAAACAAGGCTGATTTAGGAAGCTGTTAGGAGGCCCAAGTAGTGACAGCTAGAGATTTCAATCCTATTTACTTCTTGGCTGTAGGTAACAAAGTAAAAGTGCCCCCAAAGGAAACCAGCTTGGAGTGATTAAATCAGCCCTCCATGATGGCCTTGGGGGTATTGGGTGCTTACGGTTGGTTTGTTTGTTTTATAAAGCCTGTCATTGATTTCAAACTGGTGGAGTCTGAGAACACTGCGTTTCTGCGTAGGTTAGTGTCTCTGGTTGATAAGTCACTACGGCCTGTCTGTGCTAGATTGTCCCACCTGTCCTGGACAAGTCCAAAACACTCTAGTGCGTGACTATGTTCAGTGGCACAAAGTAGCTTAGGCCCATTTTATGTGAGCTTGTGATTATGACTTCAAAAGGAACCAACAGCCAACATCTGTGGGTACAGACTGCCTGTAGCACAGCTAGGGAGAAAAGCGTCCCAGCCCCAAGCCAAACTCCGAGAAATTCCCAAAAGGCCAAGAGTCTTTCCCCCTCCTCTCCTTCAACAGAAGGATTATAAAGTAAGGGATCCCCTTAAATGCTCATTGGATCTGATGATGAGTGAAGGTTTGGTCTCCTTTTGAATTGGGACTGCCCCTTGGCACAAGGCACACTGCTATTGGTGGGAAGTTGTTAACTTTTGTAACATGGTCTAAATTTTCTAAGGGCGAGGGTGGAGAAATGACAGAACTTGCCCTTGAGAATTTTGCTGATAACTGAAAACATCACTTCGCTTCACTCGATAGTCGAGTGCCCCAAATTCCTTGACTTATGACATTGCCGGAACCAATTCTTTGCCGCTAGGAACTACAGAGCCTGTTCCCTGACTTAGTTTTATTTCTAGGCATTTGCAATCACTGACTAATCTCAGCTAGATTTCCTCCTCTACCGAGAAAGCCACAGAGCAGGCCCCAGCAAGCAAGGCTGGTGTTGAGACACACTACACAGAACACAGCAAACAGAGGATGTCTGGGCTTCAGCCACTTCCCTGGAGGTTTTCTTTTTTGTTCATGGTAATTGGATAGCTTTTCTCATATCCAAGCCTTTCCTGGGCTTGTTGAGTCTGGTTATTTTCATTTGAATTAATCCATAGAAAGTCACCAGTCATAGGGCCTAGACTTACTGAATTACAGATAAACACATCCATAAAATCATTTCACGGCTTACCTTGGAAAGTGATAATGTACAGTCCACAGCATTGTGTCAAAAGCAAGAGAGGGAGCATTGTGGCATTTTTATTCATTTGTCAGTGGGATGAAGATAGAGATATTGATCTTTTAGCCTTTTATGAATGAAAGAGGAGTTAATTCCAACCTATGAAAACTTTTTGATTTGTCAGCTTTGAGAAGCTGAGTTCTCTGAGTCTTTATGAATCCACAGAGTAGCTGACAGCCAAACACAGCTGTGCCACTTTTTTTCACTAATGGGATGCCCTGAATAACCCGGCATTGATCTTAATGGTCACTTCTGCAGAGAGAAGTAATAGTATCTGAAATCTAAGGTCCTCTTCACGAGCTACCAAGTAAGAATGAACTTCGGAGATGAACCAGAAACCAAATTGAGAATCATTAGTTTGCTTCACAGACAGCTGATCAAACCCCACTCATGAATGCAGCGGTGTTTGCGAGTTTAATTTAGGTCTTTGATTGTAAGACCTTCCAGAAAATGCAAATGTCCCCGCCTGGAAAGTGTTCATTTGGAACCTGAAGCCTCACAGAGGCAAAGGTTTTTATACTGTAGTTTCCTCAACCATTTTTCTCTATTTTATGTGTTTAGGTAGAAAGGAAACCCCACCTTCCACGGATAATGCTCTCTAAACTCACTTTTGTCAACTGAAAAAGAAAAAGCACAACGTAAGAGTTGTGAGTTAAGTTGTTTTTTTTTTTCCTTTTTTTTTTTTTTTTGCGGAGCACAGGCTCCAGACGCGCAGGCTCAGCGGCATGTGGGATCTTCCCGGACCGGGGCACGAACCCGTGTTCCCTGCATCGGCAGGCGGACTCCCAACCACTGCGCCACCAGGGAAGCCCGTGAGTTAAGTTTTATTGGGGAAAAAATGAGGACAATAGCCCAGGAGACAGCATCCCAGATAGCTCTGAGAAACTGCTCCAGAGAGGCAGGGGGGAAGGTCAGTAAAGATGTGATTTTGGTGAAGGGGGAACACACGCAATCAAGCACATATATTTTGCAGGTTTCTGCCAGTCTCGTGAAGGTTACTGCGAGTCACGAGGAGCAGACGTCACCATGAAGGGTTTTAGTGCTTTTCTATGTACGAGGAGATTGCAAGAATTGGGCTCATAAAATCTTCCCTTGAAAATATCTAACTATCTAAAGACCTGTTCTACCAGTTTTTCCCAGAGCACAGAGGGCCTCATTCCTGATCTCCACCCTGAACTCCTTCCAGGGGGTGTTGAAAGTCAGCAGCTGCAGCGGTTCATGATTTAATCGTTGTAGAGGTAGATGGCAAGTGCCACTCTGTAGTTGGCACCATCTTTTTCCCTGTGATGGAGAGAGGCCGTCGTCAAATAAGTTCTACGAGTAAGAGATGATTTGGCAAGTCTTTAAAAATGTTAAGGAAAAGCTTAAGTCCAACACAATGTCTACTTCATTTCTGAATTACAAGTGACTGGTGGGTTAAGTATTCTTTGGTCACTTTCTAGACTGGACAACAAAAAATGAAGGGCTAAAATCATTGAAAACGTCTAATGATTTACTCTAAGAGTAAGTGTGAAAAGCATGCATTAATAAATCTTACTCCAGCTATATATCCTATCTGAGCTATGCCAGCCCGCTTTCTAAGCCTGAATTTTTAAAACTTAAAAAAAAAGGGGGGGGGGAGCTACCTTTTCCAAATGTGCTCCTATAACACTCAGTTAAGAAAACGTATATTTATTTTTTAAAGTAATGTCGTTACCAGAAGGCTTACCTTTTTCCCTTTGACAGGAAAACAGAGTGTTTATCTTTGTATTTCCATAATGAAAACTCCCCAAGCTCAGGCGACTCTGGCAGATTTACAACCTTTGAGCAAGAGAGCTGACAGGCATTTTAATATGAAAGGAGATATGATGTCTTTAGTGTACAGTGATGTCACTTCTAACGAGGGAGAAGCCGCTTTCTGCAGTGCCATCACCATAACAAGGCCGACCTGGCTGCTTCCTAGGAGACCTTCTCACCTAGAGAAAGGTCACAAATAAGACAGAAGGAAGGGACTCTCCAGATTTAGGTGGAAGGGCGCCCTGCGAGGTCCTGGGCACAAGTCTATCGTGAGTGTGCTTTAGCTACCAGAAGTTGAACTGTCTAGACAGAGCTGACCTTGAGAAGGGAAAAGGTAAGTCCTGATACTGAAAGGGTAATGAAAATCCTCCGGGGAGGATTTCAATGAAAGCTGCATTGCCTGTTGACCATTTCCTCTCCCTGCTCTCCTACCTGGAAGAGGTCTCATCACTTGAAAATGATATTGACAGCCCTTCTGTCATTAGGAGGGTGCGTGACTATTGTGCCTGGAGAAACGACAGTAAACAAATGCTAGAAACTCGCAATCTTTTTGTTTGCAAATGAGGCCTTAAAGGTATAGCATTTGGTGTAGAAAATACTGGTTCTGGTTTTGAAAAGAGCATTGCATTCTCAGAGGCAGACATTCAGATGTCCTTGTCCTAAGTCCTCTAATTAACACTGCTACCCACTCCTAACTGAGCAGGAAGGATTTTCATCAAATCATCTGAGAACTGCTATGTTGCTAAATCCTGTGTACCTGGGAAAGGGGAGAAAGGGCCTCCTGCAAGCTACTTCCCCGTGAAATTCTAAAAGCACCCTCCATCACATCAGAGAAAAGTCTGTTGCGGCTTAGCAAGGAAAACCCTAATACTGTATTCCAAAACCAGAGGGGCTCTCACTATTCAAATAAACTTTCATTCATTAAGCAAAATTTCTGGAAGTCTGAGGGTTAACTTACGCACTTAGGAGGTTTTGCCAGCTCAGAGGATAGCCGAGCATTTAAACTTTGCCAGCACAATTAAACGTACTTCTCTTTAATTAAATGGAGGCACATTCAGCCATCTACACACTCAAAATTAAGTATCAAAGATTTATCGTGTAAAGGAGCCAAACAGTAAAGGCAAGGGTTAGAAAGGACCAATATCACAAAGGGCTATAAATTTTTTTAATATGTTATTATCTAATTAATTTTACTGCAGTGAAACAGTGGTTATGAGCCTGAGCAGGCAGTCCTGGGCTGTATTCTGTCTCTGCCACTTACAAGTTATACGATTTGGAAAAGTTACCTAATTTCTTTAGGCCTCAGTTTCATTATATGTGAAATGGGAATAATCGTTTTACTACCTCACAGTATCTGTGAGAATTAATTGAGATAATCACTGAAACCCACTTACAGCCATGCCTAAAGCATGGTTAAACACTCATGGGAGTGCATAGGAGTTTGGGATGGACATGTACACGCTATTATATTTAAAATAGATAACCAGAAAGGACCTACCGTATAGCACAGGGAACTCTGCTCAATATTCTGTAATAACCTAAATGGGAAAAGAATTTGAAAAAGAATAGGTACGTGTATATGTATAACTGAGTCAGTTTGCTGTACACCTGACACTAACACAGCATTGTTAATCAACTATACTCCAGAAAAAAATAAATGATAGCCCCTATCACCACTATTATTATTATTAAAATAATTAAATTAAATATTAATTTAATTTTAATCAATTTTATTTAATTGTTAGATATTTAAATTATTAAAATAAGATATTTATCCTAAGTAAAAAAGATACATATGATAAGATATTGATCTTAATTAAAATGAGATAAATATCCATATTAGTCATGTGTCTTACACTAAGATCTCATTTCTGATACTTCAGAATATATAAAATTACCTTATGTATATAGTTTGTAATGGAAATTTTTTCTTCACGGTTGCTCAAAGGATCATACTTCAAGCTCTAAACGACTACATGTGGCCCTAGGTCCATGGGCTACTGATCCTTGAATGATGACTTTGACATAAAAATGTGTACCCATTCAAATACTAATGGCGACTACTACCCCACACGCCTACCCTTCCACCCCCAGGCTACTATAACCCAGTGGTTCTCAAACTCTGATGTGCACAAGAGAATCAAGGGAGCACGTTATTAATGTAGACATGCCGGTTTGGTAAACTTGGACAGAAGCCCAGGCATGTGCGATTTTAGTAGGTAGACCATTGATTCTGAGGCAGATGGTATGTAGAGGTCCTAATAGCTCACTGGAGGATGATGCCCTGCCTCCCACATGTCAAGGATGAGAGGATGGACCTTTGGAAGGATATGTAGTTGCCCTTCTCTTTCTTGGTAAGATTGGTATTGCCTTCTGCTTAGGAGGTACCTTCAGATCTAGAGGCTTGAAGGGGGCCAGGCGAGGGTCGAGAGAGAAGAGACAAGGCAAATCTCTCAGGCCACCTCTTTCCTGTTTTTTAAGGGCAAGGGATGAATGGCTTCTTGATGTCTTGCTGGAGTAGGAGAGGAAATGAGGACATGACTGGAATCTTGGCACAATATTCACGGCTGTGCATATGGCTGGAACATCTTTTGTTGTTGTCTCTTAGTCTCTAAGTGTGACAGGAGGTAGTGGGTGAGATTTTGGATTCAGTCGAGGCATGGGAACCAAACAATATCCTTGGAATATAGGCATCAAGGTCATAACATACTAGAGGGGTTCCGAAACTTGGACCCTGGCTCACTCAGGCAGAGTGCAAGACCTCATGGCACACATACCATACCAGATCTTACCTTTCATGTGTTATTAGTTCCATTTTCTGTTTTTCTTCATCTGCATATATTTATATACACACAGGAAGAATTTCACAGTATTGCCAGGCGTGGGAGGCAGGCTTATTAGTAAAATATTGAGTCAAAACTTTCATTAAACTTTATTAACATAAATAAAGCAGAAGTTATCATACCTAGCCACAAAACAAACAAACAAAAACCACTGAGCAAATGGAAAATCAACAACTGTTCTTAGATCCGTCAGAGAACTGAGGTCACAGGGCAAACCTCTGCCCCCAAAGTTGGAGAAGCAGAAAGGTGGCTACAGAGTCACAGCTTCCCAGAGCAGAGAGCTCTGCAAAACCAGAGCAGGGGGCGGGAACCCTAAACTGTAAGTAGATAATTGCTGGCAGTTCAGTGTGGACAAGTCTGAGAGCTAAAAATTCCAGGGTTTCCCAGTCTTAGGTGGTCTCCACACTTTGGTGGGCTTTACCTCCAGAATCCTGAACCAGTTCTCACAGTGAAGAGTAGAGAAAAATCCCCTTGTGCTTCTACCATGGAGAGGGCAAATGTAGCCATTTCGAAACAGCCCAGAACTCCCTGCTCTTAGTAAGTCCTGCCCTCAAGGAAAATATTTTACAAAAGCCTAACCAACATGGCTTTTACCAGAGCCTAATGACCTAGGAGTAGGGAAATACCCAATGTCAGTCCCATCTAGCCTTCCTGTCTCATCTAAGAGGGAGAAAATAAAAACCTGAGAAGCCCCTGTGAAGGTCACAGCCCAGGGGCATGGGCTCATTAAAAGACTAAGACCTAATCCTAGGACCATAGAATGCTTTTCCTTCCCCCACATCTTACCAACACATAAGTAGGGCTCCGGTATAATATCAGGGGATTACGACTGAAATAACTACACACTTCAGACTTTATTTAACAAGAAGTCTCTAGGAAAACACAGAGGGGAAAGCAACAAAGCCACCAGAGGAAATTTTAGCCCCAGTTACCTACAGCTATAGCAAACAGTAAACATAGCCTAACTCCTAGCCAGCTAAACATAAAACTTTATACTAAAGGTCTATTTACTTTAGTCCTTTTTATCCAGTAAATTATGTTCTTCTTTAAACAAAAAAATTACAAGGTATACTAAAAGACAAAAAACACACCCTGAAGAGACAGAGCAAGCTTCAGGTCCACACTCAGATATAACAGAGACTTTGTTTGTTTGTTTGAAAAGAGGTATTAGATGTTTTATTTATTTTATTATTTTTTAAAGATTTATTTATTTATTTATTTGGCTGTGTTAGGTCTTCATCGTTGCGCCTGAGCTTTCTCTAGTTGTGGAGAGCGGGGGCTACTCTTCGTTGTGGTGCGTGGGCTTCTCATTGCGGTGGCTTCTCTTGTTGCAGAGCATGGGATCTAGGCGCGTGGGCTGCAGTAGTTGTGGCATGCAGGCTCAGTAGTTGTGGCACACAGGCTTAGTTGCTCCATGGCATGTGGGATCTTCCTGGACCAGGGATCGAACCCGTGTACCCTGAATTGGCAGGCGGATTCTTAACCACTGCGCCACCAGGAAAGTCCCTGGCAGAGACTTTGGAATTAGCAGATTAGTAATTTTAAACAACATAATTAATATGCTAAAGGCTCTAATGGAAAAGTGGACAACGTACAAGAAGAGACCGGTAATATAAGCAGAGAGATGGACATTCTAAGAAAGAATGAAAAGGAAATGTTACATATCAAAAACGCTGTAACAGATATGAAGAATGCCTTTGATTGGCTTAGCAATAGATGGGACACAGCCAAGGAAGGAATCAGTGAGCTTGATACTTGAGTCAATAGAAACTTCTAAAACTGAAATACAAAAAGGAAAAATAGTGAAAAAGATAGAGCAGAATATCTAAGAACTGTGGGACAATTACAAAAGGTATAAATGCCAAGCATTAGTCACCATGGTGAAAGGAGGATAAAACTCTCCTGACCTCACATGTCCTTGAGGCAACATAGGACAGAATCTCTCCTGGACTGTCATTGCCTCTTGCTCACATGTCCCAACAGAAGGAGAAGTAAATAATTCGATTGGTGAGTTTGGGAGAAGGAATTAAATATCTCTGACAACACCACTTCTTTCTGTGTTCTACACTTCTCTACCATGAAAAAGGTGGCCTGTCTCAACTGGCAATACCATATTTTTCCACTTCTGCCTTTTATTGGATGGGTAAATTTTATTCTGATAGAAATATTCAGAAACTTTAAAAAAAAATATTTATTTATTTGCCTGTGCCAGGTCTTAGTTGCAGCACTTGGGATCTCCATTGTCCCTTGCAGGATCTTTGTTGCAGCATGCAGAATCCTTAGTTGTGGCATGCGGGATCTTAGTTGCGGCATGCAAGCTCTTAGTTGCAGCATGTGAGATCTAGTTCCCTGACCAGGGATCGAACCCGGGCCTCCTGCATTGGGAGCATGGAGTCTTAGCCACTGGGGACAGGGAAGTCCCCAGAAACTTATTTTTGTTGCAACTTGTTTGTTGCATGAGTTTCCTAGAAAATAGAACCTGAGATGAAACCTACAGGCTAACTTTTACTGGGAAGGGGTGCAATCCCATGGCAACTGGAATGAGGGAAAACGTGTGAGGAAGGGAAGAAAGGAGAACCAATATAAAGTGGTAGGTGTATCACTAAGCTGGTCATGGCGTTACAAAAAATTTTTAAAAAAGCCAATTACCTTGTCACATGTCACAAACTGTGTGGAACCACTGTCTCAGAAAAGTTCTTTGGTGGGAGAAGGGAGAAAAATTATTTACTAGTTCATCCCCCTCCCATTCTGTATACTGTCTCGCATTGGTCAAAGTTTGCTCCAGGGCTTCCCTGGTGGCACAGTGGTTGAGAGTCTGCCTGCCGATGCAGGGGACGCGGGTTCTTGCCCTGGTCCGGGAGGATCCCACATGCCGCGGAGTTGCTGGGCCCGTGGGCCATGGCCGCTGAGCCTGCGCGTCCGGAGCCTGTGCTCCGCAACGGGAGAGGCCGCAACAGTGCAAGGCCCATGTACTGCAAAAAAAAAAAAAAAAAAAAAGTTTGCTCCAGATGGCATGTACTCCCTAACACTTGGGGTTGTATCACCCACACTTCCAGGCAACTGATGGGGAAGTCAGATCCCACACCCACGGGGTGAGAAATGCTAGATCCTCAGCAGGTCCTATCAGTTTAGTTCTAGGGACCAAGGCTGTTATGGCTTTCATTGTGACGCTCCTGACAGAGGTAGTGTCAGAGCCTTAGAGGCGTGGAGGCTGAGGCAGAGACACCACATCTGGTACAGTAGCTGTGCTCAGCTCTATCACTTGTTAAATCTGCAGTAGTTCACTGTCATGCCCTATGATCTCTCTGATTTTCACAGAAGCCAGAGAGTTGACTCAAAAGAGAATGTTATGGGAACCCCTCCATCTTTAATGATGGTGTTCATCTCTGTCATTCTTCAAGGACTGTGGTATTACTCCTGCAAATGACAGGGGATAGGGGAGTTTCAGGGGCTTACACATAGCCAGTGGTTCTCAATCAGGGGCGATTTTGCCCTCCTAGGGTATATTTGGCAATGTCTGGAAATGGTTTTGGTTGTCACAACCTACGTCCCACTGGCATCTAATGGGGAGAGGACAGAGATGCTATTAAATATCCTACAATGCCCAGGAAATGCCACACAGCAAAGAATCGTCTGGTTCCAAATGGCAGTAGCGCTGAGTTTAACCGTTCCTACCACAGTCACGCTAATTCACAGGACAGGTCATCGATTTGAGGATGCTGCCAGAGCTAAGTACATCTGTCTTGATTATACATTCAGAAACCAGGGAAATAATCACAAAGCGGGTATCCAGAACCACTGAACCCACCATTAGATGGACTTGGTCTCTGTAAGCCTCTGTTTTAACCAGAGGACTGTGTTGGTGATTCAAGTCTCCTGATATGAGGATCATCTCATGCACTGTGGCTAATGGCCCTTGAAAAGTCCAGGTTTGACCCTTTCCCCAGCGTATAGTTACCCGGGCAAATTGCCTCGGTTCCCTCCGGGGAAGGATCAAGTAAGTATATATACTTGTATATACTTTCAGTGGCGTTAGAGGGTCCTTCCTCAAGGGGATCCAGCATCTCCTTCAATCAATGGGCTCTGGGTTTGTTAACTGACTTAGACCTAGAAACTCAATGATGGAGTACAGTTTACCCTCGTGGAAGGCAATGATAGCCTTCTGCTCAATAATTATTGATTTTTTAAAGTATTCAAATTAAGCAACACCCTAGTCAGCTTCCCAATGCCATATATCCCTGAAAGTAGGCACTTCTAACAACAGTCTAATGAGGGCAATGTTCCAGTTTTCTATTGCTATATAACAAGCTACCCGAGAACCTAGTGGCCTAAAATAATCATTTTATTCTGCCCTGATTTTGTGAGGAACCTGGGAAGGATGGGAATAAGTGATCCATCTCTGATCCACGTGGCATCAGCTCTGGTGGTTGGGATAGACGATCCACTATCAAGATGGCGTCCCCACTCACATGGTCTGGGATAGCTGGTAATTGATGCTAGCTCTTGGCTGGGAGCTCAGGGGGCTACATGGATTCTCCATGTGGATTCTCCAGCATGGATTCTCCATGTGGTTTGGGCTTCTCTCAGCATTATGGGTCCAGGAGAACCAGGCAGAAATTGCAAGACGAAGTCCAAGAATGTTGCTTCAACTACATTCTATTAATCAGGCAAGTCCCTAAGACCAGTGTAGATTCAAGGGGAGGGGAAATTAAACTCTACTTCTCAATGGAAAGCATAACAAGAATATGCCACCATCTGTAACCTACCACAGGCCACAGGTGGGGAAGAGGGACAGCAAATATAAGCTGGTACATGACTGACCTGGCCAGGGTTATACAAGAAAATACAGCCAGTTATTTGAACATTTCAGTCTCCAGATAGGATGTTTGGAGAAAACCACCTCAGAACAGTCTATTGGGAAGAAAGAAGACTTTATCTGCTAGTTCCTCACCCCCACGTTGTCTGTTGTCTTTCACTGTCAAAGTTTGCCCTATGAATTGGCAACCCATACACTCCCAGGTGGCTGCTGGGGAAGCCATATTTCATAATCCACTGTGTGGCCCTTCATCTGAGTCCAGAAGTAAGTGGGATGATCCAGGACCTCCAGCCCTTGGTGGTAAAGCTGCTGTAGCTCTTGCAGTGGTAGGCAGTCTGGGGCACTCTATAGCCAGGGGGGCAAGATAACTAGTGGTGTTAGAAACTGGTGCTGCTTAACTTAGGTGACAGTGGTGGTGGGCAAGTCTCTCCGATGAGGGCAGGTGAGGCTGTGAGTCTGGGGACATGCGTAAACCCGGTCCATTGCACACATCAAAACATTGTCACTGAATGCAGCTTTCATAAGTAATAAAGCAGATATTTTTATAACCATCTAAGGTCTCTCGTGGTTGATTTAGAACCATCTGTGCCTCTCTCAATTGGCTCCAAACTTGGGAGAGGTAGTTGGATATTTTCTGTTGCCTCTCCAGATCCCCTACCCACGTTTATCCAAATGTCTGAGCTCTGGAAGGCTGCCTATATAAACTATATCTAGAGGTTCCCCAGTTTTCTAGCTTCTAGTTGGTTTAGCCAATGCGATACACCAAGAGATCAGAGGATAAGACCGGAGTAATGTTGTCACTATTGGCTGTGACCCTTTAACAAAGAGCACAGCTCCTATCAAACAATCTTCTCCTACGGCAACTCTCAAATAGTTCCAAAACCACCCTCTCCCTTGCCCTATCTGGTCCAGGAACTCACCTCTGCTGCTGACCCTAGGATACCCACCACCCCTTGTAGGTTTCCTTTAACACAGCCCACACATTTGTAGAGTGTCCTTTTTAAAATTCTCTTTAATTACAGGTTTGTGTGTGCCTTCTGTTTCCTATTGGGATTCTAACTAATACAGGTGGGGACAGGAATGTAATTAATTATCACCCCTAGATCCAGAAAAGTAAGCCCTATTAACTGTTAGTAGATTACTAGTAAACAGTCTTCAGTCATATATAAAAATAAAAGTTTTGGGCTTCCCTGGTGGCGCAGTGGTTGAGAGTCCGCCTGCCGATGCAGGGGACGTGGGTTCGTGCCCCGGTCCGGGAAGATCCCACATGCCGCGGAGCGGCTGGGCCCGTGAGCCATGGCCGCTGAGCCTGCGCGTCCGGAGCCTGTGCTCCGCAACGGGAGAGGCCACAACAGAGAGAAGCCCGCGTACCACAAAAAAAAAAAAAAATAATAAAATAAAAATAAAAGTTTTACTGTTGGCTCATTGTGTTCCTATAAGTAGAAAATAAAGGACTTCAGCTTTTTAATCAGTCTAAGTTTCATCAGGAGAGCCCCCAGGGCTCAACCAGACTATTACTGGGATGGAGTGACGTGCCAACGCATTCTCAGGGGAAATACGTGAAGCTCTCATTTCCTGTCATCTGCCAGGGAAGAATTGGAAGTAAAGAGGTAATGAAAACAGGTAATTTACTCTTTTGGGGAAATTTGGCAAGTCCCAACGTTGACTTTATTAAGGCAAAAGGAACATTACTAAGTGGCAAATATCCATGAATACTTTTATCTGAATATAATTCAACCGATTATAACTTTAGAGCTGTGAGTTCAATCAGTGGCTACTGGACACATGTGGCCATTTAAAAGTGAATTCACTAAAATTAAATAAAATTTAAAATTCAGCTTCTCGGTCACCCTAACCGCACTGTAAGTGCTCAACCGTCCCAGTGGCTAGGGCTACAGTATTGACAGCACATATATAGAACTTTCCCATCTTCGCAGAACGTTCTATGGATAACTTTGCTCTTAAGAACTAAGCCCCAAAAATGTTACATTTTTTTAAACTACCATGTTTATTAAACTTTGGGGGCACTCAATAATCAGATGCCTGAGAACTCTATTAAGTGTGTGTCATGTTATATGGAGAAGTAAAAAGAGTTCTGGGTTGTGATCTTTTTGAGAAGAAAAGACTTTGACTTACTTCAGAAATTTTTTTTTTTTTCCGGTACGCGGGCCTCTCACTGTTGTGGCCTCTCCCGTTGCGGAGCACAGGCTCCGGACGCACAGGCTCAGCGGTCATGGCTCACAGGACTAGCCACTCCGTGGCATGTGGGATCTTCCCGGACCGGGGCACGAACCTGTGTCCCCTGCATCGGCAGGCAGACTCTCAACCACTGTACCACCAGGGAAGCCCTTTCAGAAAATTTTAAAGTATGTGCTTTAAATTTTGTTAAACTTATTAAACAGAATAGTGAAAAAAGATAGTCGCCCTAATTGAATGAACTATGTCTGCTTTTTTCTCCTCAGATATTGGGGTCAGCATTATAGCAATTTGTTTTAAAATTAATTCTTGGGATAAAGATAAAAATCTTAAAAGCCATGTATAATATTTTCAGAATTACTTCTGTTTTACCATATTGAAAAGGAAAGTACTTTTAAAATAAAAACTTGAAAATAAATAAGTAAAGACATATACCTACCCCCTCCAAGTAAGGTAAAGAAAAACGAACATTTTAGGTACTTAGACCTGAAATCTATTTGAAAAAAAAAAAAGGCAAAGTTAATCATTAATCATTCCAGCCATAATAAGACCACTTATAAAGATAAAAAGGGGGGGGGGGGAAATCCATGCAGAAATGATAAAATATCTAGGATATTAGAATGGGTTGGGTATACAAATAAATCCAAATAAATAGTAAGCATAGCTTAGATAAGAGGTCTTTAAACTATTTTTTTCTGCATATCAGTATGCATCCTTTATGTATTTTGAGATTAAGCCAGTTTGCAATTTTTACTTTTAAACTCTCAGACAGAGTAGCCAGGGTTTTCTTAGAAGGGTTGTCATCATGGTTGGGCTGTACTACCTTCTCATGGAAAATATGTTGAACGCCAGACAGCACGGAAAGCACGCTATTGACTAGTTCAAATTGACATGCTGTTCTTCTGGAAGAAAAACAAAACTGAGGGAAAAGAGGTAAATTGAGGTCATCTTGGATATAAGTAGACTAAGATCAGTCAGTCTGGTAAGCTGCCAAGATTTTCAAATAATTTTTTTAAAACCACACTTTTTTACTTTTTATAAAAATAATTCATATTCATTGTAGACATGTTAGGAAACACAATTAAGCAGATAGAGGAATATGAAAATGACCAATTTATTCTCCCTAGGGATAAACTCAATTAATAGTTTAGGATGTATTCTTCCAGAATTTGTGTTTCCTTGTATAGAAAAATATACTAGTGTCACCACTTGAGTGTGTCAAGGTGAAACTTTTAATTTGCAACCTGCTCTTTTTCGTATTACAACATCTTGTATCTCTAGAAGTTTTTAGAAGTCTTTTTTTTTTTTTAAAGAGCAGTCAGAATTTTTCTGATCTGTGAGGAAGTCCACTGTAGTAGTATTAAGTATTCCATTTTCCCAAGTCAATCAAACACTGATTCAGACTATTTGATGTAATGATTCCCTAAAAAGTCAGCTCTCAATTTTCCATGGTCAGAAACAGATGACTAAAAATAATAATAATGATGATTAGACATCAATAATGCTCTCTACTTTTCTGCTTCCCAAACCTCACTTGAATACTGTCGACGCCTTTTCAAATCCAACAGAGACACATTTGCATCTCCAAGGAAGGTAGAGGATTTTTCTTTAAATTACTCAACTTAAATTAAATGTGCAACACCGTCCACGATGAGAGTTGTGACATTACCTGGAGTCAGCAAGAAGCCACTCGTGGGTGTCGACCACAAGTCACGTCATCACTTTGTGTTTGAAGACGGTCTTTCCAGAGGCAGTGGAAGCAGTGAGGTTACTGTTACAGATAAAGGGAAAATGGAGGGCAGAGGGGAGGCAGGAGCAGCTTGGGTGGAGACAGGGGCACACAGGACCGTCTGAGAAGGTAGATTCAACAGACCTAAGTAAGTAAACTAGCAAATGGTGAGCCACGAGGGGAGAGAAAGAGTCTGCGTGGCCTTGCAAGTCTTGTTTTTTGTTTTCGTTTTTTTTTTTTTTTTGGGACAACGCAGGTACCGACTATGAAAAAAAGATAAGGATTATAGGAGAAAAGGAACATAAAAGGAGACACTTTGGCTCAGGCAAAATAATGACATTATTTCTTGTTGTTGTTTGGCCGTGCCATGTGGCATGTGGGATCTTAGTTCCCCGACCAGGGATAGAACCCTTGCCCCCTGCATTGGCAGCACAGAGTCTTGACCACCAGGGAAGTCCCAAAAGAATGTCAGTTTTGATCATTTTAACTTTGAATTGCATGGGACATCTAAGTGTAACATACAGTAAGCAATTGGAAGCATCATTCTGAAACTTAGGGCGCTGGGCTCAGAATGCAGATTCAGGGCCACGTTTCCCTGTTACTGCAGGACTTCTCAGAGCCTTTAGTTTCACAATACGGATTGCAATTCTCCAAGAACAAGAGGTCTCTAGCTAGCATTTCTCAACCTTATTTATACACGGAATCCAGTGTTCCTTGGAACATCATTTTAGAGACACTAGCGTCGCTGAAGGATGGATATAGATCAGATCCCCAAAGAGAACATGTTGCATGGGAAGAAAAGAGGGCTGAAGATGAAACATGGGAAACTCTAGGCATGTCATGTTCCAAAAGTTTAAAGAGAACAAACAGTGCCTTATTTTGATTCCTTATTTTAATTTTCTGTCCCAACGAAAGCTATATGCTACCTCAAGAACAAATAAAATCATGTCTTAAGTTTCACCATTTACTTGGGCATATTATGTGCTTTTCACAGCTCTATGTCTGTTCACACATTTCTAAAATTTCTTTTAACTCTTAAAAACTGTACCTCAAATTTAGATGGATACTGGAGAGTATCAACATTTAAAAGGGGTCCAGCAGAAGAAGAGGCTGGCAAGAGACTTATGAGAAGGGACTCCAGCAGTCAGGAGGAAGGTCTTGCTTGGAAGCTGTGATGGTTAATTTTAAGTCAACTTGGCGAGGCTGTGGTGCCCTGTTCTTTGGTCAAACACTAGTCTAGATGTTGCCATGAATGTATTCTGTAGATGTGATTCATCTTTACAAACTTAAGCAAAGGAGATCACCCTGGATAATATGGATAGGCCTCATTCAATCAGTTGGAGGCCTTCCTTAAAAGGAAAGACCAAGGTTTCCTAAATAAGAAGACTAACAGAAATCCTGCCTGAGTTTCGAGTGTGCCAACCTGTCCTACAAATTTCAGATTTGCCGACCTCCACAGTCCTGTGAGCCAATTCCTTAAAATAAACCCCTCCCTCCCTCCTCCCTCCCTGACTGATGTGGAAGCTGAGCGAGGAGAATATTTCAAAGAGGCCATGACGGGCTTCCCTGGTGGCGCAGTGGTTGAGAGTCCACCTGCCGATGCAGGGGACACGAGTTCGGGCCCCGGTCTGGGAAGAACCCACGTGCCGCGGAGCAGCTGGGCCCGTGAGCCATGGCCGCTGAGCCTGCACGTCCGGAGCCTGTGCTCCGCAACGGGAGAGACCACAACAGTGAGAGGCCCGCGTATCGCAAAAAAAAAAAAAGAGGCCATTACCCGCGCTATCCAACTGTCCAATGCCCTAAGGGGTCGAGATAAGGAGCAAAAGAAATGTCATCAAATTGAATGGACATTTAAACTCTCCCTACAGTATTTTATTATTTTTAGAAGTTCCGAATAGCTGCTTTTCATTTTTTTAAATTGGGGTATAATTGCTTTATAATGTTGTGTTAGTTTCTGCTGTACAACAAAGTGAATCAGCTATGTGTATACGTATATCCCTCTGCCTCTCAGACCTCCCTCCCACCACCACCCCATCCCACCCCTCTAGGTCACCACAGAGCACCGAGCTGAGCTCCCTGCACTCACAGCAGGTTCCCACTAGCTATCTGTTTTACACCTGGTAGTGTGTATATGTCAATCCCAATCTCCCAATTGATCCCATCCCCCCTTCCCCCAACCCGTGTCCCCATGTCCATTCTATATATCTGCGTCTCTATTCCTGCCCTGCAAATAGGTTCATCTGTACCATTTTTCTAGATTCCATATATATGAATTAAACAGGCTTTTTTTTTTTTGGAGAAGTATTTCAAGCCAATATTATCACTGCCACACTTTGATCATTGTCACCCCTGGTTCTTAGGACGCCAAATGGTAATGCTGTACTCTCAGGTATGAATTTCTGACAGAAGTTATTCTTCTCTGTAGTCCTGATTGTTCCTAGTAGGGTCAAAGATTGTGAAACTGAGTTATCTCGGTCTCAATCTTCTCTTTCATCACCTGTAACTAATGAGATGTAAAGTGTCACCATTTCCTCCTTGCTTAGATCTGTCCTGTTTTGTTTTTTTCTCTTTTATTCCCATTGGCATCACTGCAGCCTGACCTTCCCTTCACCCATCGCCTCGGAAGCTTTGCAGCTAAGCATATCTTGAGGGTTGGTGGCAGAGTGCGTGCCCACGGGGGCCTGAGGAGCCTCCTGGGGAAGATGGTTCTAAGAGAGGAGACAACACGCTGGGTGGCCCTCGGGTTCCGAGGAAGGGAGCTCCGAGGACACTGTGGTGTCATTTCCCCCTCACATCCCATCCAACATCACATGGATGCCTGAGTCCTTAGGAGAGAAAAAAGACTAAGCACCTTTTTCACCACCTTTTTGGGGCTCTGGAAATTCAAAGCAAACCTCAGCTTTGGGAAAATGCAGCCAAAGCACATAGAAGGTGGTGTGAAGGAGGCTGGTCACTTGATTACAGAACACGGAAGTTTGGCTTTTGTGGATTTCAAGCAGTGGTGTGCCAATACATTTGAACAATCAGCTCTCTAGAAAATAAAAAAATAAAAGTCCCAATGTGTAGAACTTGCTGATTTTCACGGTGTAAACATTCCCACCATGGCCAGTTTCAAGCTGCCAATGTGATGTCATTAAACGTGGAGGTGGGAGAAGATAGACAGTAACCCCTCCTCACATAATAATTTCACTCTACAGATTTGATAGAGTCAGGTAAACGTTACAATTGTAGTAAAATAATTAGGAACTGATGAGTTTTGAGAATGTATTGCTTTTGTTTTTAATATAATTTATTTAATTGCAAGTTTATGTAATTCAGATTTTAATAATGCCTGCGTTTGATGACGACAGGCAAAGTTCCTGAGTATGTCACCACCAGCTGTTGTCCGTCTACATGGTTCCAGCACACCACTGACTCAGGGACCCAGAGCACAGCCCACTTGGGGCATCAGGAGCCTGCGGTAGCAGCAGCACCCAGAGTTGAGGCGCAGACAGCTCCCGATGCACAAGGTTTGCATTGGCAAATATTTACTAAGTATAACTGGAAACACTCCTGAGCCCGGTTAGTGACCACAAGTCCCCGATTTTCATTCATCTCTGTGAACGAGGGCTCCATCATGTCTACTCTATGACAGACTGCAAGGCACAAGCTCTGGGAAGTCTTCTTGCATTTCATTAGTGATTCCTCCTCTTTGCCAATCTTCCTTTTATTTGAATGCTTTTACTTGCTGAAAATGCCTAGTGACCTTTGCTCCTTTCTCCCAAATTCCTTTGACAATAGTTTGTCTCATTTTTATACCTTGCCGTCTTATTTTTCTGAAGTGAGTTTTTTATTTTTTCCTTGTTAAAAAAAGCAATTGTGCATTTACTTCAGGAAACAATGGGAAAACAGAGTTAAATAAAAAATTCATACAGCAAACCTCTTCACTAAGATAGAAAACACTGTTAATATTATTACCCTTGTTTTCCTGCATGCAGATGGCTCCAGGCCACTTACCTGAACTGGACTCACTACTAAAAAAGTTCATTCCACCTGAGGACAGTTCTTACATGGAGAGGCTTTTTTATGTTTTTGCAGGGGGGTGGGGGGCTGTCAGAACAAAGCTTCACAGATTTTTTTTCTTTGTACATTATTTAAACTAATGAGAGGTTATCTTTTTTTTTTTTTTTTTTTTTTTTTTTTTTTGCGGTACACGGGCCTCTCACTGTTGTGGCCTCTCCCGTTGCGGAGCACAGGCTCCAGACGTGCAGGCTCAGCAGCCATGGCTCACGGGTCCAGCCGCTCCGCGGCATGTGGGATCTTCCCAGACTGGGGCACGAACCCGTGTCCCCTGTATCGGCAGGCGGACTCTCAACCACTGCACCACCAAGGAAGCCCCTAAACTAATGAGAGGTTATCTTGATCATCCTACTCCTATATTCTACCTGTTCCTTCTGCTCTTTTAGCATCTTAATTCATTTGAGGCCTTTCTTCTTGAGCCAGAAGGGAGAACTTCTTGGGAAAGGGCAACTCTACGGTACTTTTACAGTAGTGTTTCTCTCTTCTCTAGCACCACCAGAGTCACCTTTTCTAGGTCCCAACACCAGCACACAGAGGGCTTTGCTGTCTGTCTGTGATCATGCTTTCCTGTCTGCCAGGGCAGTTCTCAGCTTTGCGGAGGAAGGATGACCCCATACTTCTTATTGTGACCTTCCATGCCTGGTAATACCCACGTTTCTATCTTCTGGTTGTACAAGAGAATTCTTCAGAGTCTTGGATCCACAGTATCTGATAATGCAGATTTCTTTTCTAACAAGAGAAAAGATAGCGTAGAAATGATGCACAGTGATTAAAGATTTCCACGGTGACAGTTCCCTGGAGAGAAACACAAGGTCCCACTTTGGCAGCTCTGTCCACCAGCAAGGATCTCCACGGACATGTTGTGTCACTTGCTTCAGTCCCTGTCTGAGCCAGGATGGGGTTGGCACATCGCCTTGTTGAAACTGGCTCCATACCTAGTAGAAGCGGGCATCCTGCCATACTAATTGATGGGTATGAGTGCAGACATGTCAGAGAACCAGTATGCACAGCAGAGCAGGGTAGGAGAAGGGATTTCAGGCCAGAAATATCCAAACAGTCAGTTGTGCTGAGCTCCTGTGCCAGGGAGAAGGAGAAGATGGTATCAGTGTGACTGCTGCAGCCCAGAGTTGGAGTAATTTTTAAATGCCCCAAATGACTGGAAAAACAAGGAGGGTATGAGCCTGAGGAGCAGGACGGGTCAAGGTTATTGACTTTCAGAAGATATAACTGTTATCCGCCTGCTGGGGTGCAAGGCTTTTTGATGCAAGCAGCAGTTCCCTGATTAGAGTAACTTGCTAGCTGAGTACTTTGAACAGATACAGAGAAATCAAAGCCACTGCATGGAGGGTTTCTGGGTTAATCACAGTGAGGACTGCTGAGGGTGGATGCAGATAACTGCCTCCTACCAGGGGAATGGCTCTTCCTGCTTGTCCTTGATATCAGCCCCAGCTGCCGTATGGGATCAACTGTCTCCTCAGCAAGTAGGCCCAGCAGGCCAGCCATCAAGAACGTAGCTATCAACACTGCCCTCTTGCTAATTGCATATTTGGTACAGATATACAAAGTCTTCCTCCAATGGAAAGGCAGCTCAGTAACAACCCAATTTTAGTGTAGAAAAGAGAAACTTGACAATATTAGAATAAGAAAGACTTTGGGAAGTATTCTAAAGGTACATTAGCACAGATTACCCCTGTTTCCCTCTACTGCAGGCAGTGACCTTCTTCAAATTACCTGGTGATAAACAGCCTAGGAGAAAATTAAGGTGAGGGGCTCCAACACTTAATAACAGAGATGCTGGGTCATCAGATGCAGGACCTAGGTGACAGCTACACAGATAACTGGCGGAGATGAAATTTGTACCTCAATGTAGCTATATGCCCCAGATAACATACAAAGTCAAATATAGAGCTTTGATTAAACTTCAAGAAAGTACCTGTCTGAAAACTTTTTAAATGCACTCTTTGAATTGTTGCATCATTGTTTGAATTCATTGACAACGAACCAGAATACGGGCCCATCAGTTCAGTTCAGCCTCCCTCAGCTTTTGAACTGACTCTACTTCATTAAGAATTGGATTCCTGGGCTTCCCTGGTGGCGTGGTGGTTGAGAGTCCACCTGCCGCTGCAGGGGACAAAGGTTCCTGCCCCGGTCCGGGAAGATCCCACATGCCGCGGAGCGGCTGGGCCCATGAGCCATGGCCGCTGAGCCTGCGCGTCCGGAGCCTGTGCTCCGCAACGGGAGAGGCCACAACAGTGAGAGAAGTGTTCATGTTTTTCTAATATTTCAATCATAAAGTTAAGATGAAGAATTACATATTGGTCAAAATAAATGTGATCATATGTAACTCAATTTTTTTTGAATGTATGCATTCTCCATGCTAAGTGAGTAATGAGTTGGGTTTTTTATAATTTATTTTATTTTATTGAAGTATAGTTGATTTATGGTGTCCTATTAGTTTCAGGTGCACAGCAAAGTGATTCAGTTATACATAGATATATATTTTCTTTTTCAGATTCTTTCCCATTATAGGTTATTACAAAATATTGAGTATAGTTCCCTGTGCTATATAGTAGGTCCTTTTTGTTTATCTATTTTATATATAGTAGCATGTATCTGTTAATCCCAACCTCCTAATTTATTCCTCTTAACTCACCTTTAGCTTTCCCTACATTTTCTTTTTTTTTTTTTTTGGTATAGCATTTAAAAAAAGTCAACCTAAAAATAACAAAATCAGGATAGGGTGATAGGAATGAAACCAAAAGCTTCTTAGTCTCAGCTAAATTAAAATCATCGAAACTAAGTTTATTTGACTTTTATCAAAAGACCCTGATTATTCACTTGAAACCAATGGAAAGCTTTGAATTCAGAAACAAAATCTAAAAGAAAACCCTTTGGAATATTCTTGGAGATGGTACTGAAAGAACAGACTTGAACTGCATTTATTGAAAGGTAAGCAAAATCATTTGAATTTAATGATTCGTCTTCTAATGGTGGTTGTATTCTAAGCTTCTTGCATAGAAATATGTGTCCATAATCCAGTGGTGCTCATTAGAATGACTTATACATGTGGATATTTCCTTATCTGGGATTCAAATCACATTAATTTTGGTCAGTCCAATCAACTTCCTAAAATGACTGTTGGGAAATCCGTGGTGGTCCAGTGATTAGAACTCTGCGCTTCCACTGCAGGGGGCATGGGTTCAATCCCTGGTCGGGGAACTAAGATGCCGCATGCCTCCAGGCGCGGCCAATAAATAAATAAAAAATAAACTGACTGTCACTGAGAATCTTTCCACAGAAAAAGCACCGTTCCTGAGGCACTTTGAAAAGTTCCAGTTTGGTGGGAAAGACACAGGAATTTTTCAAGCGTTGTCTTTTTCATGGCTAATTAAAGGTCAGAGGTGGGGAAGCAGGTCATTTTCCTCCTCAGTTTTCCTCGAGTAATCTGTTTAATTTATTCTGCCTAGACAACCTTGAAAAATCCTAATTCCACAATTATCTCTGACATTGCAAATGCTGCTCAGAGTAGTGTCCTGGCTGGCTTTTCCTTTCATGATTTCTACTTCTGAAACAGGGGTGGTGCGTGATTGAATACGCATTCAGGTTTGAGTGTTTTCCTTCACAATCTTGATTTCTCAGACACTCAGCAGCCAACTCTGTGCTGAGTAAGAAACAAGTTCTTTTTCCCCAAAGGGACCATTCTCCGTGCTGCTGAACTCAGTGGTCAGTGGTCAGACACGGTGTTTTTCAGGCACGGCCCGTTGGATTCCCCAGTGTCTGTTACCTGCAGTTCCATGCATGCATTTCCTGATCCTGTCTTGACTCAGGATCAGCCCAGGCCACCAGCTAGTGGGGTCTGTGAATACCTTGTAACCATGTACCATCTGGGATGCTGGGGGTGAGTGAGTCTTTGGTACCTGAGATCCACTTGTGTTAGTTTCCTAGGGCTGCTGAAACAAAGTACCACAAACTAGGTACCGTAGAACAAAGTAAATTTACTGTCTCACGGTTCTGTAGTCTAGAAGCCGCAAATCAAGGTATTTACAAGGCCATGCTTCCTCTGAAACCTGCAGGGGAAGGATGTTTCCTTGCCTCTTCCAGCTCTGGTAACCCCAGATGTTCCTTGGCTTGTGGCAGCATAATTTTACCCTGGAGCTCTCCTTGTATCTGGTCACATAGTCCTCTGTGCATGTTTGTGTTTGTGTCCAAATTTTCCCATTTTATAAGGACACCAGTCATATTGGATTAGGGCCCACCTCATCTTTACTTACTACATCTGCAAACACCCTGTCACTAAGTAAGGTCACATTCTGAGGTACTGGTCATTAATATCCTAACACATCTTTTTGTAGGGATGCAATTCAACCCATAACTCTCCCTCTCTACCCTCCACCATGTTGGCCCAGTTCAGTTCATCTGTTTTCATTCTATAAATATGTTTCATTGCATACCTACTATGTGCCACACCCTGGTGAGATAGTGTGTGGCACATAGTAGGGTAGTGAAGACCAGTGGGTTTGCTGCCCTCATCAGACTTACAATTGTAACACCAAGGCAAACAGTAAACAAAATGCAGTGTGAGCTAAAGTTTATGAATAAACAGGGTCTCTGGTTGGAAATAACAAGGGCATGAGGAGACACTGTTGTAGAAAAGGAATGAATGATGGGCAGGGGTAACCCCGTCCTTCCTCATGTTTTGGTTTTTATTGCTTCTTTTGAGACACCACAGAAAATTTCCCTTGCATGTAACCTCATTTGAATTGCCTTTTTATTACCATACAGAGTACTAACTACTAAGAATGTAGTGTCCCAATTTACAGATGAGGAAACTGAGTCTTGGAGAAGTTAAGTAACTTCTATGAGGTCACATGACCGGTAAATAGTGGAGTCAAGGTTTAGATCTGGGTCTGGGAGATGCCAAAAAATTTCATTACACACCCTATAGACTTCTTACAGCTGTTAGACCCAGCTATGTGCTATTTTCATGAAACATACATAAAGCAAACTGTAACTGGTTGGACATAAAAAGCAGACAAATATATATGTCAGCCATATGTAAACTAAGTGGCATGTAAAAATGTACTTGTCAAAAAATATATTTTAATGCAGAAATCATTAATGCAATGGGAGATATTTTATACTGACTTAAAAATACAATACACAAAAAAGATAAAAGAGCCAAGAACTATTTTATTCTAAACAACAGTAATCAAAATATATATAAAAACCAAAATGTTAGAAATGCAAGGAGAATTGTCAAAATCACAGTCATAATGGGAGAATCATACCTCCAGGACTTGGCAGGTCGAGTAGTCAAACTCCATAACATTATAGAGAATTTGAATCACGAACAATTAATAAGTCAGGCAAGATACAAAAACTGTACGTTCTTTCCAAGTCCCGATGGAACATTTAAAAATTTTAGTATGTACCAGACCATGAAGAAAATCTCAATAAACTCCAAATATTGTATACAGCCCCATTCTCTGATCATTATGCAAGGAAACTAGATTTTAAGAACAAAATACGTCTAAAATAAATCTAACTACATGGGAAGAACAGACTATCTTAGTTATTCTTTAAAATAAAAAAGAAAGAACTATTAACAATGAGGTCTATCTACGTGTGTGGCTAAAAATACATCTCCAAGTTATATTAAATTAAAATAATATAAGTTATAAAACAAGTTAATTTTTTATATTTAGAAAAGATATTCACATATATGATATTAAATACATAAATTTTTTTTCTGGAATTATGCGCTAGAAACTGTTGACATTGACTATCTTAAAAGAAAGGGGACAGAGGTCAGAGGCAGAGAGGGGAATGTTATAGAGAATTTAAACCACACACAATTAACAAGCTATCCAATACACAAAATTACACAGTCTTTCCAAATCCCTGATGAATATTTTTTAAACTTTATTATGTAGCAGGCCATGAAGTAAACCTTAATAAATTCCAAATACCATATGCAGACCATGTTTCTTAAATGAAGTGAGCATAACATAGAAAGTTTAACAAAGATCGCACATAAAAGAAAACTACAGACCAAATTCACTTATCAATATCAATTAAAATATCCTAAATAAAATGTTAACAAACAGAATACAGCAGCACACTGAAATTATGATACACGACCAAATGGGGTTTGTTTTAAGAACGTAAGAATACCCTAATAGTTAGAAATCCTTCATGTAATTTCCCATATTACTACATATAAGGAGAAAAACCATATGATTATCTCTACAGATGCTCAAAACAATTGATCAAGTTCAAATATATTCTGGCAAAACAAGATTCTTAACAAAACAAGGGTAGATGGATAATTCTTCAACAGCATGTGTCTATGTATCTATAGATAGAGATAATAGATACATATATAAATGTCTTTCCTCTAAAAACAAGGCTTAGACTCAGTTATTTGAACTGAACTGGGGCCTCTAAGATTTACCAATTGGCTAGAAGTCCCCATTAGAAACATTATCAGCCTGTGCCCCCAACTGATGTAGGTCCCCTTTGGGGGTCCCCAACAATTGTAAACAAAACTTTCTTTTTTCCAGCGTACCATGTCCATCCACAGGACTGTACTTTTTGTGTGGAAGTCAGACATTAACTAGCTTCCCAAGCATCGTATTCCCAAAATACAATGACTTGCACTTTGGGGGGCTGGGGCCTCTCAAGAGACCTTCAAGTGTTTAAGGAAACACTATATTTTGGGGTGACCTGACTAAGCAAGGTGCTGACTGTACTTCAAGCACACGAAGGTGACCAGTCCCCTAGTCAGGCTGCTCCGGGTCCCTCTAGGATTCCATCGTTCCTTCCAGAAGCTCCCACACTTGCATGATTTGAAGAAGAGGTGGTGACACAACTCGTGTCTGTGTGTTTTTCAAAGGGTATTTTTTGCCCAGACACTCTCAGTGAAATTCCCTTTTTATCTAAGCCTTTGTGTGAGAGGTCTGTCCTTTAGAAGCAACCCTGGTCTGTAATCACTGGATGCCAGGAGCAACTCCCCTGGTCCCCAGTGTGACAACCAGAAGTGTCTCCAGACATCACCAGATGTCCCGGGTAGGGTGGGGAGAGTGAGGGGTGGTAGTGAAACCATTCCCGGTTGAGAACTGAGGATCTAACACTTTAAGTCCTCTTATTAAAACGCAGGCAACATACATCCCTGCCATTTTCAGCTGGAGCACCTCACAGGGGTGTTGGTTTAACGGGATTTAATTCTCAGTATCATAAGTAGATCGTAATGCCTTCAGATGGCTGCAGAGTCCTGTCCAAAACAAGGCTAGGCTTGGTTACATGAGCTTGCTTCTCAGATGTCTCCTTCCTTATTTATGCACACCATGCAGGCAATAATCTCTATGATAGGAGACGGGAGTGATCCAGTTAGAAAAGGTAGTATAAAATTTGTCCTTTACTTTAGCTGAAATTGTCAATGACACCACCCAGGCCCCGGAAGGCATGTAGGTCAGACCTGTTATGGATGATAGAATTGCCGTAAACTTCCTCCTCATGGGCCAAAGAGAAATCTGTGCAATCACTAATACATTCTGCTGTACCTGGAGTAATGCCAGGGCCAAGTGGAAAGGTCAATGCTGAAACTTAAGGAGAAAGACACCTGGCTTTCTAAGGTAGACCTTGATGGTTTACGAGATTTGTTAAGCTGGTTGGCCCGGCACTCTGGGCAGCGTGGCTGAAGTCAGCACTGTAGGTTGCCCTCATCCTGCTCCTTGGAATCCTGTTAATAGTAGCCTTAATTGTGGTAGCTTCATAGTAGCCTCATAAGTGCTATGTGAGACAGATTCAATGGATTTGGTTCCAGCCTTCATCAATCAGGTAATGAGAGTCGCCAATGGTGGCGTACTTATGAGAAAATTCTCCAGTAGACAAGGTAATATAAAACTAGGGGTGGGTATTGATTTTCTTAATTGTTCAGAGCATATTTTTTTCTTTCTTACAATATTATATTAGTTTCAGGTGTACAACATAGTGATTCAATTTTGTTGTACATTACAAAATCATCAATATGATGTCTAGTTACCATCTGTCACCATAAAGTTATTACAATATTATTGACTCTATTCTGTATGCTGTACATTACATCCCTGTGACTTATTTATTTTATAAAGGGAAGTTTGTACCTCTTTAATCTCCCTCACCTATTTTACTCATCAACCACCAACCGTTCCTCTGGCAACCACCAGTTTATTCTCTGATATGAGTCTGTTTCTGTTTTATTGTTTGTCCATTTGTTTTATTTTTTAGATTCTACATATAAGTGAAATCATGCAGTATTTGTCTTTCTCTATGTGACTTATTTCACTTAGCATAATATCCTCTAGGTCCATTGATATTGCAAATGGAAGGAAATATTAGGTACTAGGACATTAGTTCAGATGATTTCATTTTTATTTCTACAGTGTTAAAAGTGCACTTATATGCTGGTTATTTCTGTCTTGGGAAAAAGAGACTGCAAATTGAAGGGAAGATTTTTACTTTTTCTTTTAAGAAAAAAAGGTTAAGGCAAATATTAAGACATAAAATGTTTAAGAAATTATAAACAAGGTTAGACCCTTTGAAAAAAAAAATTTCAAATGTTGTTGCAAATTTCATTCCTTTTATGGCTGAGTAATATTCCATTATATAAAACTACATAAATATATATGTTACGTCTTCTTTATCCATTCATCTATTGATGGATACTTTAGATTGTTTCCATATCTTGGCCATTATAAATAATGCTGCAATCAATATAGGGATGCATATATCTTTTCAAATTACTGTTTTCATTTTCTTTGGAAAAATACCCAGGAGTGGAATTTCTGGATCATATAGCAGTTCTATTTTTAATTATTTTGAGGAAACTCTATACTGTTTTTTATAGTGGCTGTACCAATTTGAATTCCCACCAAGAGTGCATGAGTGTTCCCTTTTCTCCACAGCCTCACTAACACTTGTTATTTGTTCTTTTTGATAATAGCCACTCAGACAGTTGTGAGATGATATCTCACTGTGGGCTTGATTTTCATTTCCTTGATGATTAGTGATGCTGGGCATCTTTTCATGTCTCTATTGGCCATCTATCTCTATGTCTTCTTTGGAAAAATGTCTACTCAGGTCCTCTGCCCACCTTTAAATTGGGTTGTTTGTTTCTTGAGTTGTATGAGTTCTTTGTATATTAGCCCATTTTCTGATATATCATTTGCAAATACCTCCTCCCATTCAGTAGGCTACCTTTTTGTTTTGTTGAATTTCCTTTGTTGTGCAAAAGCTTTTTAGCTTGATATGGTCCTATTTGTTTATTTTTGCATTTGTTTCCCTTTCATGAGGAAACATATACAAAAAATATTGCTAAGCCTGATATCAAAGAGCATTATTTTCTTCCTGAAAAGTGCCTATGTTTTCTTCTAGGAGTTTTATGGTCTCAGGTCTTATATTTAAGTCTTTAATCCACTTTGAGTTTATTTTTGTATATGGCGTAAGAAAGTAGTCTAGTTTGATTCTTTTGCATGTAGCTGTTCTGTTGTCACAACACCATTTATTAAAAAGACTGTCTTTTCCCCACTATATCAATATATTCCTGCCTCCTTTGTCATAGATTAATTGTCCATATAAATGTACATTCATTTCTGGGCTCTATTTTGTTCCATTGATCTCTGTGTCTATTTTTGTTCCAGTACTATACTGTTTTGATTACTATAGCTTTGCAGTATAGTTTGAAATCAGGGAACATGATACCTCCAGATTTGTTGTTTGTTCTCAAGATTGTTTTGGCTATTTGGGGCCTTCTGTGTTTCCATACAAATTTTAGAATTATTCTAGTTCTGTGAAAAATGCCACTGGTATTTTGGTAGGGATTGCATTGAATCTGTAGATTGCCTTGGGGAGTATCATCATTTTAACAATATTAATTCTTTCAATCCATGAGCATGGTATATCTTTCCATTTGTCTGTGTCATCTTCAAATTCATCATCATCTTATAGTTTTCCTAGTACAGATGTTTTACCTTACTGACTCAATTTATTTCTAGGTATTTTATTCTTTTTGATGCAATTATAAATGGAATCTTTTAAAATTTCTCTTTCTGATAGTTTTTTAGTGTATAGAAATGCAACATATTTCTCTATACTAATTTTGTATCCTGCAACTTTACTAAATTCATTTATTAGTTCCAATAGTTTTTTGGTGACATTTTTAGGATTTTCTGTACATAGTATACTGTCATCTGCAACTGTGACAGTTTTACCTTTTCCTTTCCAATTTGGATTCCTTTTATTTCTTTTTCTTGTCTGATTGCTATGGCTAGGACTTCTGATATTATGTTGAATAAAATTAGCAGGAGTGATCATCCTTGGGTTGTTCTTGATCTTAGAGGAAATGCTTTCCACTTTTAACCATTGACTATGATATGAGCTGTAGGTTTGTCATATATGAACTTTATTATGTTGAGGTGTTCCCTCTGTACCCATTTTGTTGAGAGTTTTTATCATACATGAATATTGAATTTTGTCAAAAGGTTTTTCTACACCTACTGAGATGATAATATGATTTTTATTGTTCAATTTGCTAATGTGGTGTATCACATTGATTGATTTGTGGATATTGAACCATCCTTGCATCCCTAGGATTAATCCCACTTGAGCATGTTGTATGATCCTTGAAATATATTGTTTAAATTGATTTGCTAATATTTTGTCAAGGATTTTTGCATCTATGCTTATCAGTGATGTTGGCTTGTACTTTTCTTTTTTGAAGGTGTCCTTGTCTGATTTTGGTATCATATATGATTATTTTAAGTTGGTGGTCTCTTAAGTTCAAACACATTCTAACAACCCTGCATTTTTACTCCCATGCCCACAACATTTAATGTCTTTGACATTGTATTTTTTTTTTTTTTTTTTTGCGGTACGCGGGCCTCTCACTGTTGTGGCCTCTCCCGTTGCGGAGCACAGGCTCCAGACGCGCAGGCTCAGCGGCCATGGCTCACGGGCCCAGCCGCTTCGTGACATTGTATTTTACATCTTTTTGTTTTGTGTATCTCTTCATACTTATTGTAGAGATGGACAATTTTACTCCTTTTGTCTTTAAACTTCCTACTAGCTCTATAAAGGGAGAATGGATATTGTTGGGAGGTAGGTATCATTTTTTCTGGAGATGTCTCTGCTTCATCAGTCCCTCCACTGACCCCAAGTAGGTTACCCACCTCAGCAGCTTTCAACCAAGCACTTGCTCACTGAGGGGCACATCCCTCTCTCTGTTGATTTGCGTACCCTGAGCCCAATTACTCATGCAAACTTTATTGATTACTGCCTCTGTATACCTCCCCAGATTCTCATGCTATCTCATCCCTCAAGTGACTTTTAAAAAATGAGAGTTGCATTAAGCTTTATCATACAATATATCTTAAAAAGGCAACAGAAGTGACAGAACTAGGAAAATAGAATACCAGCTCCTCACAGGGTCATCTGTGAGCCCAGCGAATTCCTGTGCTAATTGACCTGGCATTTTCCTGACCAAAGTAAATAGAGAGTTAGCCAGCCACAGAGAAATGTCTGGTGGCCAATGGTAGGTCTCATTTGTTGTAGTGAATACTGCTACTTTTAATCATATTAAAGTAGCTGCTGTTTCCTCTTACAAGTATTGGCATTGCAAAATATTACTTACCGACCACTCTGTAACAAAGTGTAGAATATCTGCTTTTAAACATCCTCCTTAATCATTTAGATCAGAAGACGGATGTGACTTTGAGTGGGGGAAATATGTGACTGACATTGAACGTGGCGTAAGCTTATCTCATGCTCAAGCTCTGGTATGGGGCTGGAGGAAGCACCAGTTCTGGTCAATGCCAGCCAAATTTACTGTCAATAGTAAGATAAATCCATGGCAGGGGGAGAATTGCTGTCTACTACAGAAAACTCCTTCTTGTTAGTGGCATTACTTTGCTGTTCTATGACCCGCTTCTAGGGGTGAAGAATAATATGACAGGCTTTTTGTGTGCTTGTCCAGTAAAATTTATAGTTTCTTACAGCAAAATGAAACTGGGTGTTGAAGCTATGTACAGTGCATAGGCTGATATCTTCTTAGATAATAACTTGAATTAATCCTGTTATGATGCTAGTTTGATTTGAAACAAATAAAACATGATTGCTTTTCCAGGATATGATTTCTGAGTCTCTGAGGTATTCTTCACCCAGTATTTCTCTCTCTGGATTTTAAGTCCAACACAAAATTCAGTCACTCATGATTGTTTGAGAACCTCGTGTCTAGGGAGTTTATATTTAAAATTTTATAGGTCTTTAGTTTCAAAGTTGCAAATATTAAAATCAGTGCTAATGTGAGTGGTGATTGAAAGAAGATTCCATTCAATGTTCTCTTAACGTTAATACGAAATGACAAGAACTAGACCATGACAGGGAAGGAATATTTGTAGGTATAATGGGAAATATTGGTAAAGCTAATTTTTTCTTTAAAAAAAAACTAGATCAGGAAAAGAGAGTTTTTCTTCTTTTCACATTGATTGACTAAGGAGAGAGTTTCACAGAATTCAAGAGGGATGAATCCAGGGGTTGATGGCAGCGCCTGTGACAGGCAGCCAGAGGCAGAATCTCAGTGATGCACTTTCATCACTCACACCTTGCAGAGCTCTGGAGGCTGTGTACTGCAGAGAGGCTGAGGAGGCGAGGAGACTGAGTGCTAGGACGCAGAAATCAAACCAGCTGTGCCAAGGGTTTGCATGAGCACGTTTCCATGAGCAAGAACACAGTCATCAAGATCAGGTTAATTTTCGGGCTTCCCTGGTGGCGCAGTGGTTGAGAGTCTGCCTGCCGATGCAGAGGACACGAGTTCGTGCCCCGGGCCGGGAGGATCCCACGTGCCGCGGAGCGGCTGGGCCCGTGAGCCATGGCCGCTGAGCCTGCGTGTCCGGAGCCTGTGCTCCGCAACGGGAGAGGCCACAACAGTGAGAGGCCCGCGTACCGCAAAACAAAAACAAAAAACAAAGATCAGGTTAATTTTCAAGGAAAAAAAAAAAGAAAAGCAAGTAGCTGATCATTGGACACAGGACCCAACCCAGGCAAGGACTAACTAACACTGAGCTCTAACTCTATAGCATTCTATAACAGTATGGCAGCCCCCAGACTTATATGTGGGGTTTGGAGCTACTATGTTCCTTTTCTCCACAGCCCTACTTATTTTCCCATCATAAACCAAGACTACCCACTGGGACGAAAACCTTCCACAGATACAAGGGAACAGGAAGTATGCTATAATGACTGGTGGTTTCCCAAAGTACCTTCTTCTCTCTCCTTCTGCCCCATCGCGTGGCTTGTGGGATCTTAGTTCCCCGACCAGGCATTGAATCCGAGCCCTCGGCAGTGAAAGCGCAGAGTCCTCACCACTGGAACGCCAGGGAATTCCCCCAAAGCATCTTCCTCTCAATCAAAACTTTCTAAGTCATCTGCCAACTTGAAATAAGTAAGAGTTTAATTTTTTTCCCTTAATTCTTTTTTGCGGTACGCGGGCCTCTCACTGTTGTGGCCTCTCCCGTTGCGGAGCACAGGCTCCAGTAAAATTGGAGGCTCACGGCCATGGCTCACGGCCATGGCTCACGGCCCAGCCGCTCCGTGGCATGTGGGATCTTCCCGGACCGGGGCATGAACCCGTGTCCCCTACATCGGCAGGCGGACTCTCAACCACTGCGCCACCAGGGAAGCCTCCCTTAATTCTTTAATGTGTTAAAGATTGGGGGCTTCCTTAATCAAAATGGCAAAGTAAATTGTCTGGACAGGCCAGGGAAAGTGCCTCCTAGTTATAATATCCTCATTCTGAGAATCTTTAGCGTGCCTGTCACAGTAACGGCCTCTTCTGAAAGATCACTTGCATAGGTCAGTGGGTTCGTGTGTGTATTGTGTGACATCACAGCCATGGCCAAAGCCGATTGGACCAGAGATGGGTGTTGGTCAGCCATCTCATTGGTTAGGGGCCTATGAGAGAATCTAGCACAAGAGCTCTGTCATAAAAGGGCATTGGATGGGAGTTAAGGGTCCCACCAGAAACTCTTTTTGAGAGATTAAATGCAAAGCATTCAGAGAGAGTCAGCAGGCTGGAGAGGCCAAGAGACACATGCACAAAAAGAAGGCAGTAAGCAAAACTGGGTAGTAGTAGAAGATCTGAGTAAACAGAAATCTTGATATAAATAGAGGAGATTAAAAACAGCTATTCAATTGTAGTAGTTACAGGAGCAGAAACAGAAGCCAAGACAGAATAGAGAATTAGTTCTAGGAAAGAAAATAAGTGGGGTGGAAGACCTAAATCATGAGTCGGGATAACTGTTAAGTCAGTAGACATATGATGAGAGCTTTCAGTGCATCTTAAATAGCAATAATGTTTTAGTTCTCTAGGCGCTTAGCTTTGGTTATTTTGACTTTTTCTGGTTTTTCTTACTTTCCTTATAATTATCAATAAACCTTGTTAACTGAGATACTTTCCGTATTCCTTGCATCCTATAAGATCCTAGCAATTCTCACTTTGTCAATCGTTCAGGGAAACCCAATCAAATGCAATAAATTTCAGAGAGCCCCAGATTGTACCTGTTGTAATAAACAGGTGCTACCATGTGTTCCAACCTGTCATTCCCTTTAAAGAAGATACTCCAATATGCCCTGGACTCTAAGACTCCTGGAAACTTCACTGAAGTGGTAGGTCACCTCCTCTATTTTTATGGAGTATGTATTTTTCTTTAATATTTATTTATCTAGTTATTTGATTGCTCCGGGTCTTGGTTGAGGCTCCTTAGTTGCAGCATGTGAACTCTTAGTTGCGGCATGAATGTAGGATCTAGTTCCCCGACCAGGGATTGAACCTGGACCCCCGGTGTTGGGAGCATGCAGTCTCAACCACTGTGCCACCAGGGAAGTCCCTGGAGTATGTATTTCTTTCCCTTTGGCCGACGTGTATCTTATTAAGGCATCTAGGTTACCTCTTCATTCCTCCTCTTCAACCTGTGCCAGCAAGATGTCATCCATCTAGTAGATCACGATGAAATCCTATGGGATAATGGGATGGTCAAGGTACTGGTATACTGTATTGTTTTGTAGACCCTGAAAACTGACTTAACCCTGAGGCAAAACAGTAAAGATGTTCTACTATTCCTGACAGGTGAAAGCAAACTTGACTGTTTTCTCTGCTTAATGGCATAGAGCAGGAGTCAGCAAAGTGGAGTCTGAAGGTAAAATCCAGCTTGTCACCTTCTTTTATTTTATTAACAGACTTTATTTTTTAATTTTTTTATTGAAGTATAGTTGATTTACAATGTTGTGTTAGTTTCTGTGGTCCAGCAAAGTGATTCAGTTATATAGATATAGATCTATTCCTCTTCAAATTATTTTCCGTTATAGATTATTACAAGGAATTGACTATAGTTCCCTGTGCTATATAGTAGGTCTTTGTTGTTTATCTGTTTTATATACAGTAGTTTGTATCTGCTAATCCCAAACTCCTAATTTATCCCTCCCCTCCTTTCTCCTTTGGTAACCATACATTTGTTTTCTATGTAACAGACTTTATTTTTTTAGAACAGTTTTAGATTTAGAGAAAAATTGAGCAGATAGTACAGAAAGCTCCCATATAACTCCTCATGGTTTCTCCTATTATTAACATCTTACATTAGTAGGGTACATTCTTCCCTGTTAATGAACCAACATTGATACATTATTACTAAAGTTTATAGTTTATTGACTGCCCTCTTTTTAACCTAGTGTTCTTTTTTCTGTGCCAGGATCCAGTCCAGGATACCACATTACATGTAGTTGTCATATCTCCTTAGGCTGCTCATAGCTGTGACAGTTTCTCAAACTTTCCCTGGTTTTGATGACCTTGACAGTTTTAAGAAGTAGTGGTCAGGGATACTGTAAAATGTCTCTCTTTTGGAATTTGATGATTTTCTCACGATGAGACTGGGGTTATGGATTTGGGAAAGAATATTACAGATGTAAAGTGCTCTTTTCATCACATCACATCAAGGGTATATATTATCACCCTGATTTATAACTGTCGATGTTGACCTCAGTCACCTATGAAGCCACATTTGTCAGGTTTCTCTATGCTAAAGTTGCTTTATTCCACCCTTCCATATGTACTCTTGGAAAGAAATCACTGTGCACAGCCCACACTTAAAGAATTGGGACTTATGCTCCTCCTTCTTTAGGATCAAGTATCTACATAATTTATTTAGAATTCTCCTGCATGAGACATTTGCCTCTTCTCTCCATTTACTATTTATTCAGTCATTTATTTGCAACAATATGGGCTCATGGATATTTACCATATCCTTTGGGTTATAATCCAGTACTATAAATACTTTACTTTTTTGCTCAATTTGTTCCACTTTGGCCATTGGAAGCTCTTTCAGTTGGCGCTTTGACATACCTCCATCAATGTAATTTTTTTAGCCCTTCCTTACTTTTTGGCTCATCTTATATATTTTTGACTCAGTCTTACAGACATTTTCCCAAGGAGCCCTAGTTCCTTTTATTGGAGAATGGTATCAGAAATCAAGATCTGGGCACAATAAGATATGCTTATTTCTACTGGAGCACTTATGGCTTATTTTTGTAAATAAAATTTTGTTGGAACACAGCCATGCCCAATTGTTTATGCATGGTCTATGGATGTTTCCTTGCTGCAATGGCAGAGTTGAATAGCTGCAACAGAGAGCATATGATCTGCAAAGCCTATACTATATACTATCCGGAAAAAGTCTTCCAATCCCTGGGACAGAGAAAAAAGATAAACTAAGTAGTACCTGGACACATGGGTTCTCATAATTGCCTCCATTAAGGAGACTACATCTGGAGTTGAAGTTGTAGAGTCATCACCTAAGTGAGTTTACAATAATCCACTGTACTTTCTAAGATCCATGTTCTACTCCAGTCAAACCAGCAAGTTACATGGACAACTAAACCATTTTATGCTTCTAATATCTAATTTCATCATTAGTCAGCAATTCCCTCACGAATGTTAGGTTGATTTGATTAACTCTTTAGGTTGGACCGAGAGGAAACCCTGAAAAACCACCCCCCACCAAGATAAAGACAAAAATCTTTGGTTTAAATGTATGTTCTCCCCCTCCTTGACCTAGCACCCCAGAATCCATTCCCCAATCATATTCCAAAAATATTTTTGATAATATAAAATAGGGAAAAAAATTATCCTTTTGTTCTAGAAAGACTTTTCCTTTGCTACTTGACTTTGTAATCGCTCCCCTTTCACTCCACAGGCATGCTGGCATTTTAATTATAGGTCTGTAGACAATGAAGGATGTTGAGAGTGTGGAAGTAAACAATTGACATTTCCCTGTAGAGTAAATCCTCAGAAAGGTTATTACAGGGTTTTCAAATAAGGCAAGAACAACCTCTTCAGAGAGTTGTCTCATCCAGACACTGATGGAGACCTTTCTCCCTTTACCTTGTTAAAATTCAGTAGAATTTCCAACAGCTGATTTCCATAGCACCTCATGCACTGTTACCTATGGGTGTGTGTTCCTCAGTGACCTCCAGAGGCTCAGTGGCCTTTGGGAGATCAAAATAATAGTCTGAGGCCTCTGCATCCTCCCATATCCCCCCATTTCAATTCTCAGGATCCTATGTGTTGATGTTCAACGTTCTACTGGCAAGGCTGAGAATAAAACAGATCAAAGCTAACTTCAGATTTAGCCATTGCATTTGGTTTGTAGCTGTGTTGACCCCCTTGCAAGAGATTGTATTATCATAGTTATACATGATCCTGTTCTTTTCTGTGATTTGAGCTTAGAATTTAGTGATTTGTTTGTTATTTTCTTTATTTAAGCTACTCCTATCATTAGTAGTAACCACCCTGCCCCGCAGTCCTGTGTGCCTCTTCCCATCTGTACTATTCGATGACAGTGGCTATGTGGATCCCCAACACTTGGTTGTTTCATTGGTGCACGCTATAGGCTAATAAATTCTCATTCTTATATACTGTGGCTGGAATTTTAATGCCCTTAGTCCCAACTTTCCAGACAGTTCATCCCAGAATTCTTTCCTCTTCCCTTTCCTGAGGTACTGGAATTACTCCTGGTTTCTGTCTCTAAACTAGTCCAGGTTATGAGAAAGAAACTGCTCGTTTTCATTAGGTAGGTTATACTAAACTTCAATAGACTTGGCGGCTTTCAAAAGAGACCTCAGAATACAATGGCTCAAACAATATAGGTTTATTTCTTTGTCCTGTAACAGTCCAGAAGAATACAAGCAATCTAAGGTAGGCAGGTGGCTGAGCTCTGTGAAGTCACCCAGGGAACCTGGTTCCTTCTCTCCACCCATCCTATCGTGTCCTCAAATGTTGCTCTTATTCACTGAATCAAAGGCAACTCCCCAGTACCACACACATTCAGCCCACAAGGAGAGGGAAAATGAGGAAGGGAAGTGCAAGCAAGTTCCTTTTGAAGAAGTCACATGGAAGTTATACACATGACTACTGTTTACATTCCCCCGATGACAATTTAGTCACCTGGCCATACCTGGCCATAAGGTAAATTGGAAAATTTAAGCTCTATCCCTGTGGCCATTTGCCCAGCTGAACTTTGGAAAGAGGTTCTGTTACTAAAAGAAAAGGGGGAAAATAAATATTGGGAAACAATAACTAAACACACTGACTCTGGTTGATTTAAGTAGAAAAGAAATTTATGAAAAGGTGAACAGAAACAGACTCACAGACTTAGAAAACAAACTTATGGTTACCAAAGGGGAAAGGTGGGGGGAGGGATAAGTTAGGAGTCTGGGATTAACAGATACACACTACTATATATAAGTAGATAAACAACAAGGACCTATTGTATAGCACAGTGAACTCTATATTCTGTAATAACCTAAATGGGAAAAGAATATGAAAAAGAATAGATATATGTGTATATATATATATATATATATATATATATAACTGAATCACTTTGCTGTACACATGAAACTAACACAACATTGTAAATCAACTATACTCCAATATAAAATAAAAACTTTTAAAATAAAATATTAATATTTTTTAAAAAGGTGATCAAGAAGCCCACAGAAACACAAGGAAGCTTTTAGAAGAAAGCTCAGAAAACAAGCAGAAGAGAGCTGAAGTATTTGGAACCAAAGAAAAACTCATGCCACAGGACTGTAAGTAGAGGACACTGCTTCTGGTACCACTGAACACTGGACACCTGAGCTTGCACTCTTGCCACCAACACAGGAAACCAGATTGACTATGAGGGATCCATGGAGTGATGTTGCTTAGAACAGACCTTCAAAAGAACCTACACAAGGGAGCAGTGCTGATTGTGAGCGTACAGCTGCTGGTCCATCATCATTGAGACCATGCTTCCCCCTGGGCTACTCATACCCAGTGGGTGAGCCTCTCAGGGATACTAGTGCTGGCCCATTCCTGCCCAGTGCAGGACCCTCTAAGGGCAACTGTGGTCAGCTGAAAAATGGTCTCCTCCCAAATATCCACATCCTAATTCCCAGAACCTATGTTACTATGTTATGAAGTTACATTCCTATGTTACTTCATATGGCAAAAGAGATTTTTGAGGATGTGATCTTGAGATGGTGAGATTATCGTGGATTAGCAGGACGGACCTGATGTAATCACAAGGGTTGTTATAAGAGAGAAGCAGGAGATCATAATGAGGAGGAGATGCAATGACAGAAGCAGAGATTGGAGTGATGCAGCCACAAGCCAAGGAACGTTGGCAGTCTCTAGAAGCTGAAAGAGACAAGGAACAGCTTCTCTCGTGGAGTGCTCCGAAGGACCTAGCCCTATCAACACCTGGATAAGACGGTCAGACTCATTGCAGGCTCACGACCTCCAGAACTGTTAGGTAATTAATTTGTGCTATTTTAAACAGCAACAGAAAACTAATGCAGAGTTTTCCCCTGGGGATCCACATCGGCCAAGCCAAGATGTTTGCAGAATTACGCTGCTGCCCGAGGCTCTTGCCACCAATCTTTTCTTCCCTTTCTCCTTTTGCAGTGGCCAGAGCTGCCTCTTAATCTAACAGCTCTCTCCACCAACTCCCACTCCCTCCCTCTTTATCCTCCAGAGCTGTCTTCCCTATTAAATCTCTTGAAATCTGCTTCTTAGAGAACCTGAATTAACAAATGGTACCAGCCCTCTCTCTCTCCTGCCCCAGGAAACTGGAGGTTCCAGCTGTCCTCCACCTCACCCAACCCACTCCCCAAAATAGATTCTTCACCACCCCTCTGCTTTGGCTCATGAGCCTCCAATTCAAGGTGCTGGGTTAGTGCCTGATTGGCCAAACCTAGGTCACATATGCCCAGTCCGGAGGTTGGGGGTTAGGAAAGCAAGCTCTGACCTGCTTGAGGGCTATGGGAGAGCTGGGCTCTACCTCCCATCAACACTCACGTGTCGGTGGGTGTGGGGAGTTCCATAAACATTAAAAGTGAGTCCATGGGGACTTCCCTGGTGGTGCAGTGGTTAAGAATCTGCCTGCCAATGCAGGGGACATGGGTTCGAGCCCTGGTCTGGGAAGATCCCACATGCCTCAGAGCAACTAAGCCCATGCGCCACAACTACTGAGCCTGCGCTCTAGAGCCTGTGAGCCACAACTACTGAGCCCGTGCGCCACAACTACTGGAGTCCGTGCCTAGAGCCCGTGCTCCACAACAAGAGAAGCCACCGCAATGAGAAGCCCGCGCACCGCAACGAAGAGTAGCCCCTGCTCATCACAACTAGAGAAAGCCTGTGTGCAGCAACAAAGACCCAATGCAGCCAAAAATAATTAATTAATTAATCAATCAATTAATTAATTTTAAAAAACGTGCATCCACAAATCACATAGTGCCCCATATGGTAAATAACTATGACAATATTCCTCCTCAAATAATCTGAGTCCATTCTGTGTGACCAAGAGATGTGCTGTCTTCTTTCCCAAGAATTTCTGAGGATTTGTGGGAGAAGCTCAGGATTTTTGCTTAGTTATCTCTACCAATCAACTCCTGTCATCTCCTGACCCCATCTCCCTGTGACTTGTCTGTCCTGTGTGGACACAGCTCCTCCCTTTTTTCCAACCACACAGCTGACACCAGCCATGGAGTGTGACAAAACTTTACTGAGAGTCCAGGACAACCTGAGGAGTCATATCACAGAAAAGGGAGGTGGAAAACTTGACACCATTGCTCCTTAAGCCCATTGGTCACAGCCTTGTCAAAGGAATCCCTTACAATTAAACTCTGTTCTGAACCTCCTGCCTACCACTACAATGCTAAAGTCCACTTCTCCTCTCCAGGAGCCTCCTTCTTTATCTCCACTCCGCCTGACTCCGCTCTCCCCTGAGGAAGCCATCAAATCTGTTAGAGAAGAAAACCCCTGGAGAACAGCTTAGCTTTTCTGTCTTAATCTGTCTCTTCCAAAATAGAAGCATGGCCCTATCTTTGTTTTACTAAAAAGCCTATTACAGTGTTTTCCCAATCAAAACGATGGTCTCCCTGAAAATGAATTCTGTCTCTGCCACTAGAGTAATAGGTGCAAATTCTAGGTAGGTTTCAAAATAGCAGTGTCTCTAGAAAACAAACTTATGGTTATCAAAGGGGAAGGGTGGGGAGAGGGATAAATTAGGAGTTTGGAATTAGCAGATACAAACTAGTAGATATAAAATAGATAAACAGCAAGGTCCTACTGTATAGCACAGGGAACTATATTCAATATTTTGTAATAAGCTATAATGGAAAAGAATCTGAAGAATATATATATGTATAACTGAATCACTTTGCTGTACAACAGAAATTAACACAACATTGTAAATCAACTCTACTTCAGTAAAAAGAATAGCAGTGTCTCCAAACCTACCTTACACCATTCCACCCCGAAACATATACACATAAATACATACATAGGTAGGTAGATGATTGATTGATAATAGATAGATGATAGATGGATACATAGATTGAGAGAGAGAGAGATGATAGATAGAAAGATAATAGCCTAGAAAAATGGTATAGATGATCTTAATTGCAAAGCAGAAATAGAGACCCAGACGGAGAGAACAAATGTAGGGATACCAAGGGGGAAAGGGCTGGGGTGGGAGGAATTGGGAGACTAGAATTGACGCATATACATTATTGATACTATATATAAAACAGCTGATGGGAACATGCTGTATAGCACAGGGAACTCTACCTAATGCACTGTAGTGACCTAAATGGGAGGGAAGTCCAAAAGGGAGGGGATATCTGTATGTGTATGGCTGATTCATTTTGTTGTACAGTGAGTGAAGGCTAACACAACATTGTAAAGCAGCCATACTCCAATAAAAATTAATTTAAAAGAAGAAACATAATAGATAGGTATAGACAAGTTGTGAGCATCCTTTCCGGAGGACAACTGCCTATTTCCATATTGGCTTGCCACGGCTCCCTGGCATTCCCCCACCACGCCCCATCCCACCCCACCCCCCAGTCTCTGCTCTAGGTCAGGTGGCCCACGATGTGGCAGGACTCCTTGTGGATGATCACCTTTCAGGGCTGCGGTGCTTGCTGGCTGCCCAGGCTGGCCTGCATCAGTCACAGGGTCATGGTGTGTCAGGAGCCCTCACACTGTTCCTCAGTGTGACCCTCCTCGTCTCTGGCCATCTCACCAGACAGCAGTAGTTGGGTGTTTAGCCATAGAAGGGATTGAGCTCCACTGAGATCCATGATAGGGAAAAAAATCACCAAGGGAACAATCAGGTAGCTTTTAGGGACAAACCACTCCATGCTTGGAGGGTGAGGGTTGTGGAAGGGATAGCTACACAAGAAGCCTCTGACTCTGTCTCCTGAATCTTCCCCCTTTCTTTAGAGTACTTTACATTCTGTCTCATCACCACCAGGGCATGTGGTCCCCATTTCCCCCTCCCATAGACGTAGACACGTCATCACCCAAAAAGGCAAGAAAGACTAAGAGAAAATCTTCAGAGGTGAATGCAGTTAAGGATCTGATCCTGGACAGGGCTGTTCTTTCTTTCACAAGCAAAACTAACTAAATGAGCAGAAACTTAAGTCCCTTTCCCTTTCTTCCTTGGCCCAGTGAAGACTGGAATCTTCAAATGGACTTTGGTAAAAACAAAAGAAAACAGTAAAAGATGCAATTTTTTAAAATCTCCAAAGGTCAAATTAATAATGTAGAGATTTATTTTTTGGAAGATTTTTTTTTTAATTTTTGAATTTAATTTAATTTATTTTTTTATACAGCAGGTCCTTATTAGTCATCAATTTTATACACATCAGTGTATACATGTCAATCCCAATCGCCCAATTCATCACACCACCACCACCACCACCCACTGCCTCCCCCCTTGGTGTCCATACATTTGTTCTCTACATCTGTGTCTCAATTTCTCCTCTGCAAACCAGTTCGTCTGTACCATATTTCTAGGTTCCACATATATGCACTAACATACAATATTTGTTTTTCTCTTTCTGACTTACTTCACTCTGTATGACAGTCTCTAGAGCCATCCACATCTCTAAAAATGACCCAATTTCGTTCCTTTTTATGACTGAGTAATATTCCATTGTATATATGTACCACATCTTCTTTATCCATTCGTCTGTCGATGGACATAGGTTGCTTCCATGACCTGGCTATTGTAAATAGTGCTGCAATGAACATTGGGCTGCATGTGTCTTTTTGAATTATGGTTTTCTCTGGGTATATGCCCAGTAGTGGGATTGCTGGATCATATGGTAATTCAGTTTTTAGTTTTTAAGAAACCTCCATAGTGTTCTCCGTAGTAGCTGTATCAATTTACATTCCCACCAACAGTGCAAGAGGGTTCCGTTTTCTCCACACCCTCCCCAGCATTTGTTGTTTGTAGATTTTCTGATGATGCCCATTCTAACTGGTGTGACGTGATACCTCATTGTAGTTTTGATTTGCATTTCTCTAATAATTAGTGATGTTGAGCAGCTTTTCATGTGCTTCTTGGCCATCTGTATGTCCTCTTTGGAGACATGTCTATTTAGGTCTTCTGCCCATTTTTGGATTGGGTTGTTTGTTTTTTTAATATTGAGCTGCATGAGTTGTTTATATATTTTGGAGATTAATCCTTTGTCCATTGATTCGTGTGCAAATATTTTCTCCCATTCTGAGGGTTGTCTTTTGGTCTTGTTTATGGTTTCCTGTGCTGTGCAAAAGCTTTGAACTTTCATTAGGTCCCATTTGTTTATTTTTGTTTTTAATTTCCATTACTCTAGGAGGTGGATCAAAAAAGATTTTGCTGTGATTTATGTCAAAGAGTGTTCTTCCTATGTTTTCCTCTAAGAGTTTTATAGTGTCCAGACTTACATTTATGTCTCTAATCCATTTTGAGTTTATTTTTGTGTATGGTGTTAGGGAGTGCTCTAATTTCATTCTTTTACATGTAGCTGTCCAGTTTTCCCAGCACCACTTATTGAAGAGACTGTCTTTTCTCCATTGCATATCCTTGCCTCCTTTGTCATAGATTAGTTGACCATAGGTACGTGGGTTTATCTCTGGGCTTTCTATCTTGTTCCATTGATCTATATTTCTGTTTTTGTGTCAGTACCATATTGTCTTGATTACTGTAGCTTTGTACTATAGTCTGAAGTCAGGGAGTCTGATTGTCCTAGCTCCATTTTTTTCCCTCAAGACTGCTTTGGCTATTCAGAGTCTTTTGTGTCTCCATACAAGTTTTAACATTTTTTCTTCTAGCTCTGTAAAAAATACCATTGGTAATTTGATAGGGACTGCATTGAACCTGCAGATTGCTTTGGGTAGTATAGTCATTTTCACAATCTTGATTCTTCCAATCCAAGAACATGGTATATCTCTCCATCTGTTAGTATCATCTTTAATTTCTTTCATCAGTGTCTTATAGTTTTCCGCATACAGGTCTTTTGTCTCCCTAGGTAGGTTTATTCCTAGGTATTTTATTCTTTTTGTTGCAATGGTAAATGGGAGTGCTTCCTTAATTTCTCTTTCAGATTTGTCATTATTAGTGCATAGGAATGCAAGAGATTTCTGTGCATTAATTTTGTATCCTGCAACTTTACCAAACTCATTGATTAGCTCTAGTAGTTTTCTGATAGCATCCTTAGGATTCTGTATGTAGTATGATGATATCTGCAAACAGTGACAGTTTTATTTCTTCTTTTCCAATTTGTATTCCTTTTATTTCTTTTTCTTCTCTGATTGCCATGGCTAGGACTTCCAAAACTATGTTGAATAATAGTGATGAGAGTGGGCATCCTTGTCTTGTTCCTGATCTTAGAGGAAATGTTTTCAGGTTTTCCCCATTGAGAATAATGTTTGCCATGGGTTTGTTATATATGGTCTTTATTATGTTGAGGTAGGTTCCCTCTATGCCCACTTTCTGGAGAGTTTTTATATAAATGGGTGGTGAATTTTGTCAAAATCTTTTTCTGCATCTATTGAGATGATCATATGGTTTTCCTTCAATTTGTTAATATGGTTTATCATATTGATTGATTTACATATATTGAAGAATCCTTGCATCCCTGGGATAAATCCCACTTGACCATGGTGTATGATCCTTTTAATGTGTTGTTGGATTCTGTTTGCTTGTATTTTGTTGAGGATTTTTGCTTCTATATTCATCAGTGATATTGGTTTGTAATATTCTTTTTTTTGTAGTATCTTTGTCTGGTTTTGGTGTCAGAGTGATGGGGGCCTCATTGAATGAGTTTGGGTGTGTTCCTTCCTGCGCAATTTTTTGGAAGAGTTTGAGAAGGATGGGTGTTAGCTCTTCCATAAATGTTTGATAGAAATCCCCTGTGAAGCCATCTGGTCCTGGACTTTTATTTATTGGAAGATTTTTAATCAAAGTTTCAATTTCACTACTTGTGACCTGTCTGTTCAGATTTTCTATTTCTTCCTGGTTCCATCTTGGAAGGTTACACCTTTCTAAGAATTTGTCCATTTCTTCCAGGTTGTCCATTTTATTGGCATAGAGCTGCTTGTAGTAGTCTCTTAGTATTTCTGCAGTGTCTGTTGTAACTTCTCCTTTTTCATTTCTAATTTTATTGATTTGAGTCCTCCCCCTCTTTTTCTTGATGAGTCTGGCTAATGGTTTATCAATTTTGTTTATCGGCTAATGGTTTATCAATTTTGTTTATCTTCTCAAAGAACCAGCTTTTAGTTTTATTGATCCTTGCTATTGTTTTCTTTGTTTCTATTTCATTTTTTTCTGCTCTGATCTTTATGACTTCTTTCCTTCTGCTAACTTTGGGTTTTGTTTGTTCTTCTTTATCTAGTTCCTTTAGGTCTAAGGTTAGACTGTTTATTTGAGATTTTTCTTGTTTCTTGAGGTAGGCTTGTATAGCTATAAACTTCCCTTTAGAACTGCTTTTGCTGCTCCCCATAGGTTTTGGATTGTGGTGTTTTCATTGCCATTTGTCTCTAGGTATTTTTTGATTTCTTCTTTGATTTCTTCAGTGATCTCTTGGTTATTTAGTAACATATTGTTGAGTCTCCATGCATTTGTGTTTTTTACATTTTTTCCCTTTAATTCATTTCTAATCTCATAGTGTGTGGTCAGAAAAGTTGCTTGATATGATTTCAATTTTCTTAAATTTACTGTGGTTTGACTTGTGACCCAAGATGTGATCTATCCTGGAGAATGTTTCATGCACACTTGAGAAGAATGTGTAGTCTGCTGTTTCTGGATGGAATGTCCTATAAATATCAATTAAATTTATCCGGTCTATTGTGTCATTTATTTATTTTCATTTTGGATGATCTGTCCATTGGTGTAAGTGAACTGTTAAAGTCTCCCACTATTATTGTGTTACTGTTGATTTCCTCTTTTAGAGGAAACTGTTAGCAGTTGCCTTATGTATTGAGGTGCTCCTAGGTTGGGTGCATATATATTTATAATTGTGATATCTTTTTCCTGGATTGATCCCTTGATCATTATGTAGTGTCCTTCCTTGTCTCTTGTAAAATTCTTTATTTTAAAGTCTATTTTACCTGATATGAGTATTGCTACTCCAGCTTTCTTTTGATTTCCATTTGCATGGAATATCTTTTTCCATCCCCTCACTTTCAGTCTGTATGTGTCCCTAGGTTTGAAGTGGGTCTCTTGTAGACAGCATATAGATGGTCCTGTTTTTGTATCCATTCAGCAAGCCTGTGTCTTTTGGTTGGAGCATTTAATCCATTCATGCTTAAGGTAATTATCGATATGTATGTTCCTATGACCATTTTCTTAATTGTTTTGGGTTTGTTTTTGTAGGTCCTTTTCTTCTCCTGTGTTTCCCACTTAGAGAAGTTCCTTTAGCATTTGTCTTAGAGCTGTCTCGGTGGTGCTGAATTCTCTTAGTTTTAGCTTTTGCTTGTCTGTAAAGCTTTTGATTTCTCCATTACATCTGAATGAGATCCTTTCTGGGTAGAGTAATCTTGGTTGTAGTTTCTTCCCTTTCACCACTTTAAGTATATCATGCCACTCCCTTCTGGCTTGTAGAGTTTCTGCTGAGAAATCAGCTGTTAACCTTATGGGAGTTCCCTTGTATATTATTTGTCATTTTTCCCTTACTGCTTTCAGTAATTTTTCTTTGACTTTAATTTTTGCCAGTTTGATTACTATGTGTCTCGGCGTGTTTCTCCTTGGGTTTATCCTGTATGGGACTCTCTGTGCTTCCTGGCCTTGGGTGGCTATTTCCTTTCCCATGTTAGGGAAGTTTTCAACTATAATCTCTTCAAATGTTTTCTCAGGTCCTTTCTCTGTCTCTTCTCCCTCTGGAACCCCTATAATGCGAATGTTGCTGTGTTTAATGTTGTCCCAGAGCTCTCTTAGGCTGTCTTCATTTCTTTTCATCCTTCTTTCTTTATTCTGTTCTGCAGCAGTGAATTCCACCATTCTGTCTTCCAGGTCACTTCTTCGTTCTTCTGCCTCAGTTATTCTGGTATTGATTCCTTCTAGTGTAGTTTTCATTTCAGTTATTGTATTGTTCATCTCTGTTTGTTTGTTCTTTAATTCTTCTAGGTCTTTGTTAAACATTTCTTGCATCTTCTCCATCTTTGCCTCCATTCTTTTTCCGAGGTCCTGGATCATCTTCACTATCATTATTCTGAATTCTTTTTCTGGAAGGTTTCCTATGTCCACTTCATTTAGTTGTTTTTGTAGGGTTTTATCTTGTTTCTTCATCTGATACATAGCCCTCTGCCTTTTCATCTTGTCTATCTTTCTGTGAATGTGGCTTTTGTTCCACAGGCTGCTGGATTGTAGTTCTTCTTGCTTCTGCTCTATAATGTAGAGATTTTTGATATTTAAATTCTGGGAATAAGTTGGCTGACTCGGGGTAGGATTCTTTTCCTTCCAGTTCTGCTTTTTTGTTTTTATTTTTGTTTCTATGTTTGCCTGTGGAATTAGAATTACTCTTCATTCCAGCCTGCTCAATTCCACCACTAGACCACCACCAATACAAAAATGTTGCCCTTTAATGACAATAGCTGTCACTTATCGATCGTCTACCACATCCAAGTACTTTATATAAGAATGCTGTAATGTTGCTAATGAACATAATAACATAGAAATAATATGATAGATGTCTTTGGGGAACATTTCCTACACTCCAGACTTCATTTAATCCTCACAATCATCCTAAGAGGCAGGTATTATCACCATTTTAGAGATAAGAAAAGTGAAGTAAATACCATTAATTTTACTTAGCAGATGAGTAGTGAGTTTAGAGAGAGATCACACAGTTATTAAGTAGCAGAGACAGGATTTTAACCAAGGTCTCTGATTTTTTAAAATCTATCTTAAAAAAAAAAAAAGCATTCCACTCCACCTAAGAAGAAAATATACCTCCTCAGAACCAGAGAACTCCTTCTTATTTCAGAGAGGCTGCATCTGTATTTGGGGTCATCTGCAAAGCAGAGATCTAACAGCCTCATCCAGGATGAAGTTCTTAACTCCACTCACCTCCTGAAGAACTCCAATTAGCACTTCCTCTCCCATTCTGGGTGGGCCTTTCTCTTCTCTTCCCTGAGAAACTTCCTGACTTGCCAGGACAGTTCACAATATTATTACAACATTGTGGCAGCAGCATCACAGAAGCAGAAGGAAGAAGAATGGCCTTCCGTAGTCTCCTGGTGACGTTGAGCTCCTTGACCACACATGTCATCTCCCTTCCCCAATCACAGAGCACTCGGTGTCCTAGCCCCATGATGAAGAGAGCAGCTCTGCTGGCAGACAGATTGGCCTGTTGGTGGCTTCCCATGAAGGAGCAATCTGACCTTTGTTAAGTTACCAATTTTGCCTTGGGTTCTTCATTTGTAAATGAGAACACAACCTTCTCCTAAGTTGCCTCGTGCATTAGAAAAAACTGATTTTTTCTGGGCCCCTGTTTGGCTTCATCTCTATGTTAAGGTGAAATTACAGATGGTGCTAATGAAACAGATCAATATTTTTGCATATAACTTTTGTGGATGGTTTAACCATCATATTTGCTGAGAAGGTGGATCATGGGATTATTCTAGGTTTTTAGTTTGGGCTGGAGCTTTGTAGTACAACGGGCGGGTAATAGACAAGGTAAGATGCCAAAATCCTTTCCCCTGCCCTCCATAGGTATATCATTAGGTGGAATGGTACTCCGGCCAGCTTTTCTCCATCCAGGCTCTGAACTAGTGGTTCAGGCAAAATTGACACATGGGCCTTAACACTCAGCTTATTATTCTACTTTTGGCTTGTCTTGACATTATTCCTAGCCTAAATTCAACAAATCATCACTTCCTCTTTTATCATATTTTAGTACGAGTAATTTAATGTCACCGATACTCAAAATAAGCCTGCACACACCGCTTGTGTCAGGCACAGGGATTCGGCTTTTCATACATTGTCTCCCTAATTCCTAGAACAACCCAATGAGCCAGAAACTGTCTCATATATGACAAAACTGAAGTTCAGAGAGTTTAAGTAATTGCCCAAAGTCATGTAACTAATAAGTAGCAGAACCATCTGTGTCAAATTTCCAAGTCGATGGAGAGAATTAAAACTTTTCATAAGTCTACTTTTCTTTGGGTTTTGTTTTCCTTTGTTTTGTTTGTTTGTTTTCCCTTCTTCATCAGCCTAATAGCTGGTTCAAGTCTAAGCTTTCCCCTCCTCCTGGGGGTCTGCCCTGTCTCTCTAAGATGGGTCAAGTGGCCTCCTCTGAGACCCCATAGTGTAACACACAGGTTGGTCACAGCACTTAGCACGCTGAGTGAAACGTACAGCGTTTAACTTCTTGCATCCCTCCCAGGCTGAGCACCACAGGGCAGCCTCCTCTTTGCTTCCACAGAACCTCACACCGTGCTTGGTACTGTACAGGCTCAGGGCAAACCTGTGGACTTGAACTGACCGACTGAAACCATAGGTCAATATTAGAACTGAATACTCGTGCTAACGTGGAAAACTTAGGATACAAATAGACCAGTCATTCCCATATCTGTTTGCTATGAAGTGTGTGTGTGTGTTTGTAAAATGAGAGTATGTATGTACCATGAGCTTTCTCTCTCCTCCTATCAGACTGTCATTCCCAGCATCCCATGCAGGTGTCATTCCCATGGAATTTCATCTACCTCCCTGGACATCAGACATTTCTCTGTTCCTTTTAAACAAAATCCCTCATTTTACCTCTCGCCTTTTCCTCCTTATCTCCTTCCCTTCAGGCAAGCTGTGAGCCCTAACCCCACCTTCATTAAACTCGGAATGGACTGCCATTTATTTCATGTTGGAGGTAACAAGAAGAAGCAGATAAGACTGTTCATTAGAAATGAACAATCTAGCCCCATCGTTCTTGGAACATAACAGCACAACTAAGATTGTGGGACATTCCCATGTACCACTAAGTACTCTGCTTACATTCATTCATTTACTCCTCACAGCCACTCTGTGAGGTCGGTGCTATTATTATCCCCACTTCACAGATGAGGAAACTGAGGTGGAGACAGGGGACATAGCTTGTCCAGGGTCACACAGCTAGTAAGTGGCGGAATCAAGTGGTGAAGCCAGGCAGGCTGGCTCCAGGCCCCCAGGACAGCCCATGATTGCTTCCCACCACCAGGCCCTTTTTTTTCACTGTGACATGAAGTCTACCAGAACACTGACCTCATTTCAGTTGTCCAAGTTGGAAATTATAGAATCTTCAGATTAGAAGTGACCTTGTTGTCCAATCTAACTCAATTTCCTACCCACTGCAAACTCCCTTCTGGAACTTTCCAGATGAACGAGAATTCATTCAATTCTGCTTGAGTACTCCCAGGGACAGGAAAGAAATACTGTAATATGGATGTGAACTATAAGCTGTTCATGGATAAATTATTGCATGATAAAAACATGCCTAATGGCTACACTTCCCTAATATGTTCATCTACTAGTTATGTTTTTATATGCAAACTCATTTTGGTAAAATTGTTTCTTTAAAAAACAACTTTTAGTGTAATTTCTCTTGAGATGTCTACATTTTCCTTTCATACCTCCTTATTAATGGGCTTATTTTCAGAGAGGAAAGTGGAGCAAAGAAAATAGAGAAAAAACAGTCACTTTTGCTCATGTGGTTGTTTGGGGGTTAAAAATGAATGCCGACAGTGTGTGAGAGATCTTTTTAATATCTGTAGTTAATTTCCCACACTAGACTTTCAAAAGCTACTATGATACTGTTTTCTCCCACTATGTAAAAAATCTGTTTGAAATGAACTACTGGAAAAGTTATGACACCATAAATCCTGCTAAATAGAACAATGCCTTTGATATTTAACCCCCAGTTAAGATGTAAATATCAGTGGCAGCTGTTCATTAGGTATGTTCATAGTTTCTGTTTATGCCACAGCGCAAGAAGAAATCTCAGGATCCCACACTTTTGAAGAGATTTCTAAACGCTAGTGTTATACAAAACTTAAAAATACGGTTATCTTACCGTGGGAGACAACGGTACCATCCCATCTAAGAGTGTGGGTTTTGAGTTAGATGGCCTGGGTTTAAATCCCCGCAATTTCCACCTTGTTAGGATGTCGAGAACATTCAGTGTTCTTAGCATAACACCTAACGCTTTAAGTGCCCAATAAATGCTAAGTTCGGCAGAGTTTGAGACTGAGAATGAGGGATTGGGTTCAAAGTCTTAGAATCCAAAGTTTTCTGTTTCCTCCAATTTATCCAAAAATTAAAATTGGGGCAGTAAGGTATCCCATGATGGACATATCAAATGGCCAACAAGACAGACCACAGCACAGAGAAAGAAGTGCATGAAAGCTGTAGGGCAAGATGTGACCATGACCAATGTCAAGTAAGACGTTAGCAGCCGGGGATACCCAGAAGCCAGAGATCCACTCCTGGAGTCATCAAAGGGACAGGTGCAGAAATATCTCCCATCCTTAAGGTGGCTTAAGACTGAACTGTCTCTACATGTCTTTCCTTGCCATTAGGGAGTAACCCCCAGACAGAACTTCCAATAACCTGGATTTTAGTCCTGGGTCTGCCCTCTGTCAAAGTTCAGGTCACTTACATTTTCTGAACCTCACTTTTCTATCATAACACTGTTTTCTTCCTCCCTTAGGATTACTGAGGTACTGTGTGGGAAAGTGCATTGAAACAAGGTTTCAGAGTACTATCAATACAAATGTCACATTTTATCACTATTACTGCTGTCTTCTAATACAATTACTGACTTCCCAGGACCTAGCAAGCAGGGGGCAGGAGGCAGGCTGAAGCAAAGGCAACTGGCCAAATGCCATAAAAACAGGCACAAACTTTCTTTTTACACCTCACAAGCCGAGTTGAAGGCTGGACACAGCCATTGCTAACAAAGCCTCATGCGCTGATTTGAAAGTGTTCACTTTGCCTTGCATTCTTCAGGAAGCACTTAGCACTTTTTCAGTGGGTGATGATGTTAACATCAAATGCTCAGTTTAAAACATTATTCCATACCATATTAATTATACAGGACTTGCCCTTCTATTCATTAAAGTGGTCCCCAAAGTGCCTCCAATTAGGCTCCTTTGCTCCCTCTCTGTCCATTTCATTTCTCAATGCCTTGAAAGCAATTAAAAACTGCAGTCTGGAAAAAAAACAAAAACAAAACACATCATTCCAAATAAAGGGAAATCCATTCTACAAACAACCAGAATGGCAGAGTTAAAAATAGAGCAGTTTCTACACATGCCTCAGTGCAAGGATCCAACAGTTTGCTCAGTGATATGATCAAAATTAATAGGTAATCAAATATTATGCAATAATAGACTGGTTGCTTTTCCTTGCTAGGCAAATCTCTAAAATCTCTTTATGTTAAAATTTTAAATATAAAAGTTTCCCTAAAGTGAATAAGGCATGAGGTCATTTTTAGTAATGAAAGTGCACTTTCCCCATCTTAATGAAACTATTGTTTTTGTTCAACTGAGTGATTTTATTCATTAAAATGAACGGCAGGAGTGTGGTCAGCATAGTCGCAGAGTCCTTGGAGAGTCCCAGAATTTTAGAGCCAGACCAAATCCCAGGCTGGCATGCACAGTATACATCCAAAGGTCTCCATCTGAGGGTCAAAAAGCTGGTTTCTGGTGCCACTGGAGGCATTAAATAGCTGGGCAAGTCATTCACATTTTCTTTGGCTCAGTTTATTGGTCGGTATAAATGAAGGACTTCCAATTCCATGATACTTTAAATTAAATTTACTATGCTGGTATCTGTTTATATAATTTTTTAAGCAAATAATAATATGTTCCAGCAGAGTATGGTTTTCTTTCTATTTTTGACAACAAATGGGGGGAACTAGCTGTATTTTAATTCTCTCTGTTATTGGGAAAAAACTAGTATTTCTTAATAGGCTGTAAATACTGTGAGGGTGAGGCCTGGGGTTGATTATTTTGTGTCTCCCATGGTGCCTCTAACCTACTAGGTACTAGAAAAGAGTGATGAGCTGTAGAATTTCATCGTTGCATGTTTCATTGTATTTTGCTTATGAGTATCCTGCTCTGAAACACCATTGGGAAAAAATCCTATCATAATATGTGCTTCCCACGAAGTGAGTTTTTTGTTTTTTTTTTGCGGTACGCCAGCCTCTCACTGTTGTGGCCCCTCCCGTTGCGGCTCCGGACGCGCAGGCTCAGCGGCCATGGCTCACGGGCCTAGCTGCTCCGCGGCATGTGGGATCTTCCCGGACCGGGGCACGAACCCATGTCCCCTGCATCGGCAGGCGGACTCCCAACCACTGCGCCACCAGGGAAGCCCCGAAGTGAGTTTTAATTGTGTTGCCCAATACCAATTGATTAACGCCTACTGGCACACAGGTACACTCACACACACGGTTCATCTAGAGTTTTGGGGAAAAGTTTATTTCGGTTCTCCACCACACCATGCTATTGGGTCGGTGCATTCCATCGTTAATTTGTATTCAGAGCAATAGTTCCCAAAGCTATTCTCCAGCAATGTAAATGTTGACATGCCAGTTAAAATGGATGACGTAAATAGAGCCATTGAGAATATTCCGGACATTTTATTTCATGATTTGGAGCCTGCAAAATGTCCAGGACGTGACAGACATGACAATTTCTCAAGGGAGTCATAACTAAACCAGTTTATGAATGGTTGACTTAAGGCAGTCTAAATCTCAACTACCAGACCAACTGTGTCACTCTCTGGAGTTCTGTGTTCCAGGGGAGCTATTTTTTCTTTGAATTTCTTTTTTTTAATTTTTATTTATTTTTTGGCCGTGTTGGGTCTTCGTTGCTGCGTGCGGTCTTTCTCTAGTTGTGGCGAGCGGGGGCTACTCTTCCTTGCTGTGCGCGAGCTTCTCATTGCGGTGGCTTCTCTTGTTGCAGAGCACGGGCTCTAGAGTGCACGGGCTTCAGTATATGCGGCGTGTGGGCTCAGTAGTTGCAGTACTCGGGCTCTAGAATGCAGGCTCAGTAGTTGTGGTGCACGGGCTTAGTTGCTCCACGGCATGTGGGATCTTCCCGGACCAGGGATCCAACCCGTGTTCCCTGAATTGGCAGGCGGATTCTTAACCACTGAGCCACTAGTGAAGTCCCAGGGGGGCTATTTTAAAGACCCAACGGTAGCTCCCACTCCCATTTTCTGATTTCTGTCACACAGGGTCACCCAGTCCCCTGGAAAATGTAGCTCCCTGCACTGGTGGCAACATAAGGAAACCATGGCACTCAAGGCTCATGACACGTGTAATTCATTTTCCTCCCAGAATGACTCAAGAAGAGATTTTTTAGAATTCAGCCTGAGTCTCAGTAATTCAATTTGTGGAAAGGAGCAGGCAAAGCTTTAATTCTATCATAATTAGTTTCATGTGTGAATGTATCAACTAATCTTTTTGCTGGGAAATATATTAGGTAAATAGAGTGGAGAACGTGGTGGATGAGGATGACCAAAGAATCTCCCTGAAGGTTGGTGGCTGTTCCCCTGTGTAGACCCGGGAGAGGCTTCATTAAGGCAGTTTGGGGCAATCCAATCACTGGTCTCCATGCTTGAACTTGAAAGTCCGTCCACACCCAGGATTTCTGTCTCTTCTTAAGCAAGCAGGGACTGGTTTTGCATGCCCTACCCACACACAGCTGGATGAAAATGTAATCTTTTCACTCACTTTCTGGGCTCCACACAGAAAATGTCAACTTTCTCCTGTTAGTAATTAAGCCAGCTGTCAACATACTTAGACTGGGTTGCAGTTACTTTTTGCGTGAGCTGCATGGCTGACTTCTCTGTGCTTCAAAAACTCGGCTGGTGCTCTCAGCAGTCACTGTGGAGTTGGTAAAATATCAACACCACTTCTCTAGTGTCTGACTCTTGACCAGAGTGGTAGATTTCCGTGGTTGCAGAGAGCCTGTCTGGATTATGTAATCTCATTTTTGCCAATACACTGTATTACTAATTCAAGAGACAGCGAGAACTTCCTAGTTTATGAGCCCTACCCCACAGATGCCCCCCCTTTGTTCTTATAGATGCTATAAACATGAGTCAGGCCCTGCACTGAATGTTTCACATAGATTATTTTTAATAATCCTCACCATAAAGTACTCATTATTCTCATGAAAACATTGAGGTTCAGAGAGATAAATGTTCCATGATAAGATGGCAGAGTAAAATTCAATCCTGTGTTTGTCTGACCAGAAAACCTTTCTCTGATTCACCTCATCTCACCTTTATTTACAACCACTCGCAGTTGGTGTTTACCTCTAACTTCTTTATTCTTCCATCCCTCTATTTGTATGTTACGTATTGCTTACAATTTCGACCCTGGGGGATGGGAGCTAGAGGAAAAAAAGGTACTATTTCCCTCCTTGCTATTTGCATACTGTTTCACTTTCCCATACACAAGATCATTTAAGTCTTAATCACCGCCAAGCAAGAACATTTCAATGTCATGATCTGCCACAGAATAAGGACTTTGTCCCGAGCACGAAGCTCAGGAGTGATTGCCCAAGTTAATCAAGTTGCCTGAAACCTTGATTGTGTAGAAAAGTTCAATGGAAAAAGTTCCATTTTGCTCTCTGCCCCACCTCTCTCAGCACACTGATGGGTTCTCATAAAGTGCCCTCCTCAGTTATTCCTTTGACTTCAGTCTAGGTGGAGGAGACAAGGGAGAGAGCCTTTTCAAGACAATTCTTTAAAATACATAGGGTAGAGTATGGGGAACAAACATTTTCCTACATTGCTCTCAAATAAGTAGAGTGGAACAATCTCTCTAACTAGCAATTTGATGATATGTTTCAAGAATCTGAAAAATATTTATGTTCTTTGATCAAACAGTTCTGCATCTAGAAATTTACCTTAAGTCAATCATCACAGACATATGCACATATTTATATGCACAGAACTGCTTATCACAGAAATGGATTATAATAGTGAAAAATGGAAAATAATCCAAGTGTCAACAATAGGGGCTTGTTTAGGAAAACGATGACACATCCATACATTATGATATTATACAATCAGAACAAGGGGTTCTACAAAGAACGTTTAATGATTGAAAGAAATGATCATGAACTATTATGCAAATAAAAGTATTTCAAGAAAGTTCTTTTTCTTTCCTTCCAGAATCACATCTTCTTCCAGCTAAACAAGTTTGTTCCTGCACCTCATTCATTCCTGAAGTGACTCTTTATTTTTTTAATTTTTATTAAAATACAGTTGATTTACAATGTTGTGTTAGTTTCAGGTATACAGCAAAGTGATACAGTTATATATAGATATATAAAAATATATTGATATATTCTTTTTTTACATTCTCTTCCATTATAGGTTATTACAAGATATTGAATAGAGTTCCCTGTGCTATACAGCAGGTCTTTGTTGGTTATCTATTTTATATATAGTAGTGTGTATATGTTAATCCCAAACTCCTAATTTATCCCTCCCTCCACTTTCCCCATTGGTAACCATAAGTTTGTTTTCTATGTCTGTGAGTCTATTTCTGTTTTGTAGAAAATATTTCAAGAAAGTTTTGTTCAATATGGCATCTACTAGCCACATATGGCAATTTAAATTTTGATTAATTAAAATTAAAAATCCCATTTCTCAGTGGCACGAGGCACATTTTTCTTTTTTTAAAATTACCATTGGCATACATGATAGAGATGAAAAGTTTTTTTAATTTTTGAATTTTATTTCATTTATTTTTTTATACAGCAGCTTCTTATTAGTCATAAATTTTATACACATCAGTGTATATACATCAATCTCAATTGCCCATTCATCACACCACCACCACCATCACCCCCCCGCTACTTTCCCCACTTGGTGTACATGCGTTTGTCCTCTACATCTGTGTCTCAATTTCTGCCCTGCAAACCGGTTCATCTGTGCCATTTTTCTAGGTTCAACATATATGTGTTAATATACGATATTTGTTTTTCTCTTTCTGACTCACTTCACGCTGTATGATAGTCTCTAGATCCATCCACATCTCAACAAATGACCCAATTTCGTTCCTTTTTATGGCTGAGTAATATTCCACTGTATATATGTACCACATCTTCTTTATCCATTCGTCTGTCGATGGGCATTTAGGTTGCTTCCATGACCTGGCTATTGTAAATGGTGCTGCAATGAACATTGGGCTGCATGTGTCTTTTTGAATTATGGTTTTCTCTGGGTATATGCCCAGTAGTGGGATTGCTGGATCATATGGTAATTCTATTTTTAGTTTTTTAAGGAACCTCCATACTGTTCTCCATAGTAGCTGTATCAATTTACATTCCCACCAACAGTGCAAGAGGGTTTCCTTTTCTCCACACCCTCTTCAGCATTTGTTGTTTGTAGATTTTCTGATGATGCCCATTCTAACTGGTGTGAGGTGATACCTCATTGTAGGTTTGATTTACATTTCTCTAATAATTAGTGATGTTGAGCAGCTTTTCATGTGCTTCTTGGCCATCTGTATGTCTTCTTTGGAGAAATGTCTATTTAGGTCTTCTGCCCATTTTTGGATTGGGCTGTTTGTTTTTTTAATATTGAGCTGCATAAGTTGTTTATGTAATTTGGAGATTAAGCCTTTGTCCGTTGATTCATGTGCAAATATTTTCTCCCATTCTGAGGGTTGTCTTTTCGTCTTGTTTATGGTTTCCTTCACTGTGCAAAGGCTTTTAAGATTCATTAGGTCCCATTTGTTTATTTTTGTTTTTATTTCCATTACTCTAGGAGGTGGATCAGAAACGATTTTGCTGTGATTTATGTCAAAGAGTGTTCTTCCTGTGTTTTCCTGTAAGAGTTTTATAGTGTCCAGACTTACATTTATGTCTCTAATCCATTTTGAGTTTATTTTTGTGTATGGTGTTAGGGAGTGTTCTAATTTCATTCTTTTACATGTAGATGTCTGATTTTTCCAGCACCACTTATTGAAGAGACTGTCATTTCTCCATTGTTTATCTTTGCATCCTTTGTCATAGATTAGCTGACCATATGTGAGTGGGTTTATCTCTGGGCTTTCTATCTTGTTCCATTGATCTATGTTTCTGTTTTTGTGTCAGTACCATATTGTCTTGATTACTGTAGCTTTGTACTATAGTCTGAAGTCAGGGAGTCTGATTCCTGCAGCTCCACTTTTTCCCCTCAAGACTGCTTTAGGTATTCTGGGTCTTTACTGTCTCCATACAAATTTTAAGATTCTTTCTTCTAGCTCTGTAAAAAGTACCATTGGTAATTTGATAGGGATTGCATTAAATCTGTAGATTGCTTTGGGTAGTATAGTCATTTTCACAATCTTGATTCTTCCAATCCAAGAACACGGTATATCTCTCCATCTGTTGGTATCATCTTTAATTTCTTTCATCAGTGTCTTATAGTTTTCTGCATACAGGTCTTTTTTCTCCCTAGGTAGGTTTATCCCCAGGTATTTTATTCTTTTTGTTGCAATGGTAAATGGGAATGCTTCCTTAATTTCTTTCAGATTTTTCATCATTAGTGCATAGGAATGCAAGAGATTTCTGTGCATTAATTTTGTACCCTGCAACTTTACCAAACTCATTCAAACTACTCTAGTAGTTTTCTGGTGTCATCTTTAGGACTCTCTATGTCTAGTATCATGATATCTGCAAACAGTGACAGTTTTACTTCTTCTTTTCCAATTTGTATTCCTTTTATTTCTTTTTCTTCTCTAATTGTCATGGCTAGGACTTCCAAAACTACGTTGAATAATAATAGTGAGAGTGGACATCCTTGTCTTGTTCCTGATCTTAGAGGAAATGCTTTCAGTTTTTCACCATTGAGAATGATGTTTGCTGTGGGTGTGTCATATATGGCCTTTATTTTGTTAAGGTAGGTTTCCTCTATGCCCACTTTCTGGAGAGTTGTTAACATAAATGGGTGTTGAATTTTGTCAAAAGCATTTTCTGCATCTATTGAGATGATCATTTGTTTTTTCTTCTTCAGTTTGTTAATATGGTTTATCACATTGATTGATTTACATATATTGGAGAATCCTTGCATCCCTGGGATAAATCCCCCTTGATCATGGTGTATGATACTTTTAATGTGTTGTTGGATTCTGTTTGCTTGTATTTTGTTGAGGATTTTTGCATCTATATTCATCAGTGATATTGGTCGGTAATTTTATTCTTTTGTAGTATCTTTGACTGGTTTTGGTATCAGGGTGATGGTGGCCTCATAGAATGAATTTGGGAGTGTTCCTTCCTGCACAATTTTTTGGAAGAGTTTGAGAAGGATGGGTGTTAACTGTTCTCTAAATGTTTGATAGAAATCACCTGTGAAGCCATCTGGTCCTGGACTTTTGTTTGTTGGAAGATTTTTAATCAGTTTCAATTTCATTACTTGTGATTGGTCTGTTCATATTTTCTATTTTTTCCCAGTTCAGTCTTGGAAGCTTATACCTTTCTAAGAATTTGTCCATTTCTTCCAGGTTGTCCATTTTATTGTCGTAGAGGTGCTTGTAGTAGTCTCTTAGGATGCTGTGTATTTCTCCAGTGTCTGTTATAACTTCTTCTTTTTCATTTCTAATTTTATTGATTTGAGTCCTCTCCCTCTTTTTCTTGATGTGTCTGGCTAATAGTTTATCAATTTTGTTTATCTTCTCAAAGAACCAGCTTTTAATTTTATTGATCCTTGCTATTTTTTTCTTTGTTTCTATTTCATTTATTTCTGCTCTGATCTTTATGACTTCTTTCCTTCTGCTAACTTTGGGCTTTGTTTGTTCTTCTTTCTGTATTTCCTTTAGGTGTAAGTTTAGATTGTTTATTTGAGATTTTTCTTGTTTCTTGAAGTAGGCTTGTATAGATATAAACTTCCCTCTTAGAACTGCTTTTGCTGCACCCCATAAGTTTTGGATTGTCGTGTTTTCATTGTCAGTTGTCTCTAGGTATTTTTTGATTTCTTCTTTGATTTCTTCAGTGATCTCTTGGTTATTTAGTAACATATAGTTTAGCCTCCATGTGTTTGTGTTTTTTACGTATTTTTCCCTGTAATTCATTTCTAATCTCATAGTGTGTGGCCAGAAAAGATGCTTGATATGACTTCAATTTTCTCAAATTTACTGTGGCTTGATTTGTGACCCAAGATGTGATCCATCCTCAGAATATTCCCTGTGCACTTGAGAAGAAAGTATAATCTTCTGTTTCTGGATGGAATGTCCTATAAATATCAATTAAATCTATCTAGTCTATTGTGTCATTTAAAGCTTCTGTTTCCTTATTTATTTTCATTTTGGATGATCTGTCCATTGGTGTAATTGAGGTGTTAACGTCCCCCACTATTATTTTGTTACTGTTGATTTCCTCTTTTATACCTGTTAGCTGTTGCCTTATGTACTGAGGCGCTCCTATGTTGGGTGCATATATATTTATAATTGTTATATCTTTTTCTTGGATTGGTCCCTTGAACATTATGTAGTGTCCTTCATTGTCTCTTGGAACATTCTTTATTTTAATGTCTATTTTATCTGATATGAGTATTGCTACTCCAGCTTTCTTTTGATTTCCATTTGCATGGAGTATCTTTTTCCATCCCCTCACTTTCAGTCTGTATGTGTCCCTAGGTCTGAAGTGGGTCTCTTGTAGACAGCATATAGATGGGTCTTTTTTTGGTATCCATTCAGTAAGCTTGTGTCTTTTGGTTGGAACATTTAATCCATTCACATTTAAGGTAATTATCGATATGTATTTTCCTATAACAATTTTCTTAATTGTTTATGTAGGTCCTTTTCTTCTCTTGTGTTTCCTACTTAGAGAAGCTCCTTTAGCATTTGTCTTAGAGCTGGTTTGTGGTGCTGAATTCTCTTAGCTTTTGCTTGCCTGTAAAGCTTTTGATTTCTCCATTGCATCTCAATGAGATCCTTGCCGGGTAGAGTAATCTTGGTTGTATGTTCTTCTCTTTCATCACTTTAAGTATATCATGCCACTCCCTTCTGGCTTGTAGAGTTTCTGTTGAGAAATCAGCTGTTAACCTTATGGGAGTTCCCTTGTATATTATTTGTCATTTTTCCCTTACTGCTTTCAATAATTTTTCTTTGTCTTTAATTTTTGCCAGTTTGATTACTATGTGTCTCAGCATGTATCTCCTTGGGTTTATCCTGTATGGGACTCTGTGCTTCCTGGCTTTGGGCAGCTATTTCCTTTCCCATGTTAGGGAAGTTTTCAACTATAATCTCTTCAAATGTTTTCTCAGGTCCTTTCTCTGCCTCTTCTTCTTCTGGGACCCCTATAATGCGAATGTTGCTGTGTTTAATGTTGTCCCAGAGCTCTCTTAGGCTGTCTTCATTTCTTTTCATCCTTTTTTCTTTTTTCTGTTCCACAGCCGTGAATTCCACCATTCTGTCTTCCAGGTCACTTCTCCGTTCTTCTGCCTCAGTTATTCTGCTACTGATTCCTTCTAGTGTAGTTTTCATTTCAGTTATTGTATTGTTCGTCTCTGTTTGTTTGTTCTTTAATTCTTCTAGGTCTTTGTTAAACATTTCTTGCATCTTCTTGATCTTTGTCTCCATTCTTTTTCCGAGGTCCTGGATCATCTTCACTATCATTATTCTGAATTCTTTTTCTGGAAGGTTTCCTATGTCCACTTCATTTAGTTGTTTTTCTGGGGTTTTATCTTGTTTTTTCATCTGGTACATAGCCCTCTGCCTTTTCATCTTGTCTATCTTTCTGTGAATGTGGTTTTTGTTCCACAGGCTGCAGGATTGTAGTTCTTCTTGCTTCTGCTGTCTTTCCTCGAGGCACATTTCAAGTATTCAATAGCTATCATATTGGATAGTACAGATACATAATAGTTCCATCATTTGCAGAAAGTTCTATTGGGGACACTAATACAGACTATGATTTTATTATTTTTTCCAATGTATGCGTGCACATAGAGGAATTAGAAAGAAATATGCAAAATAATAATTGTGATGATCTTGGCTGGTGGAACTAGATAAGAGGTAGGGAAACTTTTTTTGTAAAGAGCCAGGTAGTAAATATTTAGATTGTATAGTCCATACAGCCAGTGTTGCAACTACTCAACTCTGCCATTACAGCATAAATGCTTCATTGGTGTATATAAGTAGATGAGCATGACTCTATTCCGATAAAACTTTATAAATAGAAACAGGTAGTGGGATGAATTTGGCCCAGGGACCATAATTTGACCCCTGGATCAGATAATTGGTGAGGCTGGTTATTTTTCTTTTCTGTGTATTCATATTTGAATTAAAAAAATAACATAATCATAAACCACAAAGAGTTACTGTATAGCACAGGGAGATATATTCAATGTCTTGTGATAACCTATAATGGAAAAAATCTAAAAAAGAATATAGGTATAATATATATATATATATTTATAACTGAATCATTTTGCTGTACACCTGAAACTAACATAATATTGTAAACCAGCTATGCTTCAATTAAAAAATAACATAATCTTTTATTTAAAAATAAAACTATATAAATAAATAAATATATATATATATATAAAATTACTCACACACGTACATACACACACACACACACACACACACACACACACACACAACCAGACCTTAAAGGTCTGGGTGCAGATACAAGGCATTCTTTGAAAAGTAGTAATGACTATTAAAATATTCAAACTGTCGTACACCAATGATTCCGTGTACTCCTTCCCACTCCTGCCGCCAGGTCTGTCATGCCACTCACACTTTCCGTCTTCCACAATACACTGAACACCTGTGCAGATGTTCCCCAAGATGTTGCTCCCCTAATTTATCAGCGTAACTTCTTTAGAGCATAGTGCCTGGGTGTTTGTCTCTGAGCTTGCTGAGATGGAAATGCACATCTTAGAAAACAGTTCCTTGGCGAAGGCAATGTCTGCATCATTTGCCTCATATGTTTCCAGCAGAGTCTTTCAGGGCACATTTGGTGATGGTGAAGGTGGTGATGACCTTGCCAACCAAAATCATGTCAAAGAGAGTCCCCAGTGAATCTCTAAATAAACAGAGAGCTTCAGCAGGCATTCAGTCAGCGCATTTGATGCCCGCTCTCTGCACCAGCCACAGATGCTCTGGAAGAGGAGCTGGACCGGGAGTTAGGTGGCTGGGTGGTCTATCTCCTGCAGAAGGAGAGCTTTGCACTCATCTCCTGGTTTTCACACTGTGCTTCTTGAGTCCTGCGAGAAGAGGGAAAGAGCTGAATTTTAGGGTCTGACCCCTTAATTTGCTCCAGGCAGAGCAGTTCCTCAGATACAACCATTCTACAGATTGGGCTTCTGAGTTCAATTTGGACCAAAGGTTTGCTGTGCTGCTTGTGGGGAGGGGGATGCAGGGAAGGGGTGGTGGTGGAGAAAAGGTGGTGAAAAACATGACTAAATCCATCATCACAAACTGGTAGGCCATGGGCTCAAGCCATGTTTTGTTGGTTCCAAATGGCGTTATAAAAAGTTAAAATTTGAGGGGACTTCCCTGGCGGTCCAGTGGTTAAGACTCAGTGCCCTTCCACTGCAGGGGGTACGGGTTTGATCCCTGGTCGGGGAAATAAGATCCCGCACGCCACCCGGCTTGGCCAAAAAAAAAAAGTTAAAGTGTGAAAACAATGTTTAAAAATCAGAAATTGTCACATTTATGATTTTGATAAACAAAAAAACCCTTTGTCTCTGGCTTCTCTTAAAAAATCAGAAAATCTGGCAACAGTCATTTCACAATCTGTCATGATGACAATTAGCTGGTGCTGAGAAGCAGCTGCTCCCTTCAGACAGGACGTGTCCTCTCTGTCACCCTGTCCCACCCCTCCTCCTTGTATGACTCCAGGCCGCTCCACTCATTCACATTACCTGCCTTGACCCTGCGGCCATTTGAATTCAAGATCCTGAGGCTAGATGATTGTTAGGGCCCTTGCCTGTTCCCGTGTCTACTGGATTTCCATTACATCTATGACAATGAGTACTAAAATTAAAGCTAAAATCCCTTCCTTAAAGTCATCCTGAGTTTATGAAAATTTCAGCCACAAATGTTCTACTCACTTTAAGTGCTGGGGTCAGGAGTCATTCTTTTGTGTTTTCATGAAAATAGAAGGTGTGAAGCCTCTAGCCAAGCAAACAAGATTTCCCTTCCAACAAATGCCATACTGCACTTCATGGGAATCACTAGGAATATTCTCCACGTCTTTTTGTTCCTTCCTCACTTTGGGGAAGAGGGTAACATTGAACTTTCTGACCACCCTGAAGTGTCCTAACCAGTGAGAAAAATGACATGTGTCACTTCTGGACCTTGGCATTTCATATGATCTGAAACCCTAGGCTCTCACTTCCCTTTAGAACAGAGATTGGCCAAGTTCAAGATGATGGCTGTGACAGGGGCAACCTCACTCCCTAAGTGACAGTGAACAGAGGACTTTACCAGCTCATGATAGACCTCTACTGTGAGCAAGAAGTAAAACTGTGTGGTTTTAGACCCTGAGGCTTGGGGCTGTCTGTTACTGCTGCACAACCTAGTCTGTCCTGACCGCTTAGGTGTCCTGAATGAAAGCACCACTCTCAAGCCCTGAGAATCTATACTCCCAACTCCATTTCACACTAGCCAACCATTCCTCTTCTTTCTTTGAAGTCCCTTCCCTTGAAATGAAGCATAAAGTTAGCATATTATTAAGCAATACCACCATCATTTCTTCATTTCTTGGCATTGCTCTACCCTTGATCTTTACTACCATCTTCCCCCTGTTACATAATAAGACTGGAGGACGCATGTGTTTCTAACCCTGATTAATTCATCCTCACAGAATCTCAGTATTTCAGTTAGAACATTTATTTCTTTCATTTTAATATTTTATCACTTTTGTCCTAAATGTATGACCTTAACTGGTTGCCATGCATTTTATTTCTTCTTGCCTTAAATATTTTAAAAGTCTCAAAGTACAAACATTACTCATAGAGAGAGTAACCAAAAATTTGCTCAGTTTTAGTTCTGTATTTAATTGTAACTGGGTATCATTTGAATGATTATTTTTCCCCTTCTGATTCCTTTCTGCTTTAGCTTCCGTCCTCATCTTTCTTGGGATATTTTAATGCTTGGCATTTGGCCACAGTGCCTACAGCTGGGAGGGGGACTGTACAGCATGAAGAAAAGAAATCTGGGTCTTTCTTTTTTATGGCTGAGTAGTATTTGCAGCAACAGGAATGAACTTGGAGGATATTATTATGCTAAGTGAAATAAGTCAGACAGAGAAAGACAAATACTGTATGATCTCACTTATATATGGAATCTAAAAAAACCAAACAAACTAGTGAATATAACAAAAATGAAGCAGACTCACAGACATAGAGAACTAGTGGTTACCAGTGGGGAGGAGAAATTTGAGGTTGGGGGGTAAGAGGCACAAACTGTTATGTAAAAAATAAGCTACAAGGATATACTATACAAAACAGGGAATATAGCCAATATTTTATAATAACTATAAATGGAGTAAAACCTTTAAAATTTGTGAATCACTATATTGTACAACTGTAACTTCTATAATATAGTACATCAACTATACTTCAATAAAAAATAAATAGGGCTTCCCTGGTGGTGCAGTGGTTGAGAGCCCGCCTGCCGATGCAGGGGACACGGGTTCGTGCCCTGGTCCGGGAAGATCCCACATGCCACAGAACGGCTGGGCCCGTGAGCCTTGGCGGCTGAGCCTGCACGTCCGGAGCCCATGCTCCGCAACGGGAGAGGTCGCAGCAGTGAGAGGTCCGCGTACTACACACAAAAAAATAAATAAATAGTAAACAAATAAATAAAATAACAAAAAATATTAAAAAAAAAAAGAACTCTGGGTCTTTTCCCACAGTGGAGCACCAAGGTTTTCTCCAGAGTTGGCACTTTTGCTGGGGGTTCAGACAGCGTGGTGATAAAGCACAAGGTGAAGAAAGTTTAAACATTGAGGATAATGTTTCCTTCATCTGTTACTACTACACAGAGTATTGAACTAGGTCTTTTTTCATATATAACAGCTTTATTGAGGTATAATTCACATACAAAGAACGTCATATGTTTAATGTGTACAATTTGATGAGTTTAGACATATGCAAACACCCATGATACCATCACCACTGTCAAGGTAACAGACATATCCAACGCCTCCCAGGGTTTCGTTGTGTTCCTTCCTTGTGTGTGTGTGGTGTGTGTGTGTGGTAAGAACACTTAGCATGAGATCTACCCTCTTAAATGTTGAAGTGCACAATATTGTATTGTTAACTACAGGCACTATGCTATACGGCCCACCTCTAGAACCTGTTCATCCAGCATAACTAAAACCTTATGGCCTTTGAATAACAGCTCTCCAATTCACTTTTTAAGGATAATAAGAACTAACATATATTCCATATTCAACCGTATGACAGGCAATAGTCTAAGGGCTTTATAGTCACTATCATCACATCTTATGGGAAAGGTTCCATGCAGTCCCCATTTCACAGATAAGGAAACTGAGGAGATAATTTCTCCTTTATTCAGTTTACCTAACCTTTCAGGCCACAGGGAGGTCCTGTCTAACATTAGGGTTGCAATAAAGAGGAGACAGTGTGGTAGAGGGAATGCCTCACCAGTCTCCATGTTCCTTCATGGCTTTTCAACTATTTTATTGTGCTCAGAACACTTAAAATGAGAGCTACCTTCTTAATGATTTTTAAGTGTACAGTATTGTCCAGCAGATCTCTAGAACTTATTTATCTCACTTAATTGAAACTTTATGTCCATTGATTCGTAACTTCCCATTGACTAGTACTGCCTCATTTTCCCCCTGCCCTGGCAACCTCCATTCTACTCTTTGATTGTATGAATTTAACTCTGTTAGATACCTCATGTATTGGAATCATGTAGTATTTGTCTTCCTGTGTCCTTAAGGTTCATCCATGTTGTTGCATTTTGTTCTGAAAAAGATATCTGCACCTCCAAGTTTACTGCAGCCTTATTCACAACCGTCAAATAGAAACAACTCAAATGTCCATCAGCAGATGAACGGATGAAGAAAAAGTGATATATACATACAACGGAGTACTAGTCACCCTTGAAAAAGAAGGAACTTGCATGATCATTAATTTTACTGTGTAAGAGCTTACTTTTCCCCTCTATTAGAGTAAAAGTGGTGTGGCAGGTCTGCCATGCTCTAGCTAGATGACGTATTATCAGCTCTAAGTAAATGACGACAGTAAAACAATGTTATGATTCTCAACATCATACTTTCTCAGGGCTCCTGTTTCATCTTTAACCCTAAGTTCAAACATGCCAGCCAGACACAAGGCCCAACCCTTTCAGGATTTTCCCTAAAAACCCTGGATCTGCTCACACCAAGCTTGTCATGCGATGAGTAACGTGGTAGATTTGATGGTCCACCGGAGAGATTATGATGTGGATTGCTTCACTTCCTACCATCTCACCAGCATCTCTCCCTCTGCCTTAGCCCCCTCCTCAAAGACACACTCCCACCTCACCTCCCACAGCCCAGAGTCCCTAGAATGAATGGCCCAGTCCCTGCTCAGCAAAACCTCCTTAGAGATGGCATTGTCATAGCAGCTGCAACAGAAATAACATTTTCTCTGTATCATTATACTCAGTAACTGACATTTTTTTCCGACTGAATTATCACCTGAACCTTGAGTGCCAGGGCAATACCTAAGAATTATACATGTTTGCCCTTGGTTAATTTTAAGAAGATATCTAAAGTAGGAATTCTATAACCCGAAGTCTAATAACCCAAAGATAATGAAGTATCAATACTCAATTGTGCTGAACTTTGTGGAGACCGAAAACATTACAACACTAAAACCACTAAAATTTGGAGTTCTAAAGTCCAGATTACTGAAATGTTACACCTTTTAGCGTCAGCAAGTGTCCTGAGTTACAACACAGCCAGACAGATGTTCCTCTCAACACACCACAGACATTGCTGACTATTTAAGGCTCCAATTTACCAAGGGAAGAATCAGCAGTTAATTTCCTGAAGCCAGGGAATAATTTCCTTCTAAGTTCCTTTCTATTTCCTCTTCATTTCTTGACCTTGTGAATCTCTTATCTCCATTTCTTCTTTATTCCAAGATTATTAGATCGTTTCCTTTTCCCACCATTTTTAAACTTTGAGCCGTAGCAGCTGACTTTCCTTATCTCCATCTAAGTCCCCATCAAAAGCCATTCATCTACAGGTTAAGTGCAATCTGCTCCTTTTTGATGGTACGGCGTAGTCAGAATCTAGCTGTAGCTCTGTGTTGTACAATAAATGGATTGCAGCATTGCATCCAGTCATTCTTGCTCTCTGCTGGCTGGTTTAACAATTGGCAAGGTTGTACTGACTGAGGAGATTGAAGGCAATGAGCTGAATAGACTAGTTTTAGTGCTCTGGAGTGTGAGTCAAACGTCGACATGTGGCCAGCACCTTCTTTCTTTATAGCCTCTGTAACATCTGTCTGTAAAACCCGCTCCTATCTTGCTTGACTTTCTGCCTCACTCTCTCACTCACTACCTCCTTAAAAATACCCTAGTCTATCCTAAACACAGTTTTTGATATCATTGCTTACGCCCCTTAAAACATGCCATTTTCTCTTTTTTTTAATATTTATTTATTTGGTTGCACTGAGTCTTAGTTGCGGCAGGCAGGCCCCTTAATTGCAGCACGTGGGCTCCTTAGTTGTGGCATGCAAACTCAGTTGCGGCATGCATGTGGGATCTAGTTCCCTGACCAGGGATCGAGCCCAGCCCCCTGCATTGGGAGCAAGGAGTCCCAACCACTGCACCACCAGGGAAGTCCCAAAACATGCCCTTTTCAAAGTGAAGCTACTAATCCAAGGTAAGACTAGAAAAAATATAATTTCATTTTAGCATTGTTTACGGGAACTAGATAGTGAAACATTAGGTAATACTGTTGGAAACTAACATATAAATAATGATATCAAATCATACTCTTCCGATGTTCTCTTTTTGATGTGTTTGCTTAGGTCACATTTCCATTTTGGTGATGCCAGCTTCAATTTGACAATTTGACTTTTCTTTTTTTTTTTTTTTTTTTTTAGTTTTCCAATTTTTAAATTTATGCTAAGGCAGTTCATTTTCCCCAGCTTTACTGAGATATAATTGACATATAACATGGTATTACTTTAAAGTTTGCACCATAACTATTTGATATTTATATATATTAAAAGATAATTACCATAATAAATTTAGTTAACGTCTATCACCTCACATAATTACAAATATTTTTTTCTTTCTTGTGATGAGAACTTGTTTATTTACTGTTACAGGCTTTATTTATTTATTTTTATTTTATATTGGAGTCTGGTTGATTAACGATATTGTGTTAGTTTCAGGTGTACAGCAAAGTGATTCAGCCATACATATACATTATCTATTCTTTTTCAAATTCTTTTCCAATTTAGGTTATTACAGAATATTGAGCCATTTCCTGTGATATACAGTAGGCCCTTGTTGGTTATCTAGTTTAAATATAGCAGTGTGTATATGTCAATCTCAAACTCCTAACCTATCCCTCCCACTGCCACCCTTTCCCCTGGTAACCATAAGCTCATTCTCTAAGTCTGTGAGTCTGTTTCTGTTTTGACAATTTGACCTTGAATCATAGTTTCTCCATCACCATTTAATGATCCCAGCTAGCACTGAGTCTGACATTGATTCGTGTTCGATTATCTTCCTAAAGTCTACTATTCCTGCTAGCCCACTGGTTCTCAAGGTCATTTACCCTTGCCACATGAGCTATTTAAGAGTAAAAAACCTGGTGAACATACCCACGTTACTTTCAGTTCACATAACTATCTGTGCCTGGGCAGAATGTTTGTATACAAATAATCTTAATTTTAAAATAATGTTCAAAATCACATTGAACAAGCCCAAAGCTTAATTGCTCTACAGCGCCATCTAGTGACACTGAATGTTGCACCAAGCATTGCAATTCATGAACCCCTTGGAGACAGCGTTGCCCTCAAGGTTTTTCGGCCCTAACTGGACAGATCTTCTAAATTTTCATATGTTCACGTGTTCAAATAAATAGAGCATATTTGACTTTAGTCGATGGAAGTAGATTTAGTCTAGTACCAATGAGTCCAATACCTTCTTTTTCTTTAAAAAAACTTATTATAATGCTTTATTCTTACTGATCTTATTCTTTCAAAATGGGCATAATTTCTGTCATCATTTCTTAGTTTTCATTTCAGGTCACATGTATCACTTACAAATGTTCACTCTGTACCGGGCACTGGCATAAGTGCTTTAACCTGTATTACCTCAATTGACTTTTATGATAACCCAATGAAATGGTTGCTATTAGTATCCACCTTTTGCTTTGTGAAAAAACTAGGCACAAAGAGAGACTAAAGATACACAGCTAGTAAATACTTATCTTTCTGAGTACATGTTCCTTTTATTTTATTAATTCCCCTTTTACAAAGCTTATTTCCAGGGAATAAGAAAGGTTGTTGAGAAGGCTACTAAGTTCTTTAGTATTTCATGAAATCAAACATTACTGGCCTAAAAAGATAAATGATTTTACCTCTCTCAGGTCAGGTTGGAGAGCATTAGAGCTCCTTCTATAGGCATAAAGGAGACTATAGTGAGAGATATTCTATAACTTGGAATTAGGGTCATCTTCGAACTTAAGGGTCTGGAACTCTGGCCTGGAAAGGTAGCCATCTGTAACTATTACCCAAAGACTGTCATTATGGCTGAAGACATGTGAAATACCCAATATTAGTCAAAGTAATGGGATTATAATTAGAGGGAGATAGGCCATACAAAGATAAAAATCTAAGAAAACTAAAACAAGGTTGGTTTTACTATACCCTGCCCAAACAGGAAGATGGTCATCAGAGAACTTAGAAAACAGGGCAAGTATTGGATTGTGCTAACCCAGAACCACCCAGGAGTGACGAGTCTGGAACCCATAGGCATTTTTCTTGAACAGAGAAGTATGCTCTATTTTAGGACAGGGAGAGCTTACTGGATTTTCCTTGGCATGAAGGACGTATTTTTCAAAATTGTCTCCCTTTCTATGAACTAATTTCATGCTGACTTTGGCATGAAATTAGCTCTGACTTGGCAAGTGTGCCAGTGGTCAACGTATGGCTTCTCAGCTCCAAATCCGCCCTCTCTTACCTACTCTTTGAGAATTGAGAAAGGTCCTGTAAATATTTCCCTTTTCCATCTGGCAGGATATTATGCCCGGAGAGGATAAGGAAGGATACCAGAGGAGGAAGGGTTTCTCTCCTGTTCTGGTCTGCTCTCTTCCCCAGATTCTTTTGCTGTGTGTGGCCTCTGGACTGCCAGACCCCTGCAGCATACAGCAGCCAACAGCAGCTGGGGGCTAACAGCACCTCCCCACGCAGCTTCACAGTAAATTCCAAGGTGTGGTGTCTCTCTGTGGATGGCTTCCTTGATACCCTGGAGGCTGGGTTTCCAGCAAGTTCTACTGGCAAGGCATCTCAGTGCCTGTCAGCCATCCTGTGAGCTGTGGCTACACCCTCTCCAACAAGGTCTGTTTCTTCTTCTTAGTCTTAAGGCTAATGACTATTCCTTGTCTCTGCTTTTCCTGTATGCCTTAGAGTTATTAATATTTCTTATTAGCTAATTCCTTATAGGTCCAATTCTCTGTTAGAGTTAATAATGCTGTATATTATACATTCCTTGTTTGAATTACTGTGTGGATTTTCCTTTCTCTTTATTGGACCCTAGCTTTTACAGCAAGCATCTTTGTGAAATTCACTCAACTTCCCAGAAACCAAGATTCTTTTAAAAATGGTCCCTGAATATGGAGCATAAATCATCTGTTCATGATATGGTAAATATTTACCACTGTAATTAAGAAGTTGGAATGTTTGTTTTTACATCAATTCTTTGTGAGTTTGATTATTTGCTTTTGCCCAATCAAATCTGGTTGTGCAAACAACCAATTCTAGACTTCAAAGTCTGAGTACAGACTTAGGACAGTGGTTACCTCACCATAACACCACCACTGTATTGGCAGACATCTGGCTTCTTTTTGTAACACCTCTGCTTCAACTCTTGAAATTACAATGCTTACTGCTGCTTTGCTACATCAGGAAAGATATAAATTTGCCAAAATGGAAAAATTTAATGAGCCAGGAAAGAACCTTATCTTCTGGTTCATTTGCTCTGTGGTCAGCAAGAGAGGGTAGGATAATATGATGGTTACTGACAATGAACTTGACCTACTAATGGTTCACAAGCCAGTAACCATCCATGTACCATGAAAACAAGCATTGGACCTCTCTGAATGCTTACCATGCCGTTATACAGACTAGAATTATTTTTCAGCACAAGGCAGTAATATAATCTTAATACTCGACCTCCAAAATCTCACCAAATTGGAATCTGAAAAAGCAAGAAATTAAATGTTGGTCAAAAAGATATTTCTACTTTCAATTTGGAGTGTAAACTTGTCCTTAATCTTTTGTTGCTACTTTCAAAGGAAAGAGTTCAAAATAGACCTTGACCATATTAGGTAAAGAACTTGATCTCCAAATCACAGTTTTAAACAACAGCAATGCATTGCTTACATCAAAGGCACTCTATTCAGATTTGGAGCAGAGCATTTGGAATAACATATTGTTTAACCAAAATTAAAGAATTTAATCACACACAAAAGCAGTGATAAAGAAGAACATCTGCAATCTGTGGAAAGGGTTGATTTCTTTCTGTTCCTCTTCCCTGTGTATCATCCATCATTGCTAACAGAATCACAGAACCTTAAAGCTAAAAAGAACTCATGAATTAACCTTCAACTTCATACATAAATAGAAGGACCTTTGGCGGGGGTCACCCACTTTACACTTCCAACCAAAGCGATGAAACTCAAGATTCTCTTCAAAACTCTCCAGTACTTTTTTTTTCTCTACACTTTTAGTAAGTTTATTCTCAGAGCTGCAAAATTGTATAACTGGACTCCTCACATGTGTCTATCAATGGGAAGATGAGATTCATCATTAAATAATGGAACTTCATTAAAGATGAGTCTCTTCATACTTTTATCCCAATACTGATTACTGTTGCCTTTTCTTGTCTTTGTTAATACAGGAAACTACCCAACATACGTCAGAGGCGGTTTGGTCTACTCTTTATTTTTATTTTTATTTTATTTATTTTCTTGGCCGCACAGCACAGCTTGTGGGACTTTCCCCAACCAGGGATTGAACCCGGGCCACCGCAGTGAAAGCCCAGAATCCTAACCACTAGGCCACCAGGGAAGTCCCTTGTCTACTTTTTAAATTAGATTTGACTGTTTATCAGCAGTCAACTTTGGGTAACTGGGTAACTTTTCCAGATGGATAAACTTATTATGTGTTGGTTCCTATTAGTTTTATTCTCTTTATTCCCATGTTCTTAGGAGGGATCCCACTGACTAGTTCTATATATTATCTACATTATGGACTTTGATTCTCCACAAATCTGTCACTTATTTGTGTAGGGAGGTTAAAAAAAAAAAAAAAAAAGGGACGCTCCATCCACAGAGTTGGATTCTGAGGCATTTTCAGAGACGAGGGACTCTTCCGTGCCGTTAGAGGCCTTTTCTATTCCTTACTTTGACATCGCCTTTAAAGCGTATACATACTTGGTTGTTCCTGCGAATGGCGCTCTCTGGTGTCGCGCAGTGCGCAAAGTACATGGCAGGCCCTGGCGATCTAGCCTCCTTCCTGCCTGTTCTCTGCACTCCTTCCTCCTCCGTGGGCCAAACTTCATTATAGGAAGCTCTGAGCTTCAGGCTAGAAATGTACAACGGAGAATTCAAGACAACCATTTTGGTCAGCGTGATTTTCAGTAGGCATTTTACAAGACGGCCAAAGTAGCAGAGAAATTTTAAATGTTCAGTTCCTTCTTTCATCTTTATTGCTGCTGATATTTTGACGTCCATATTTTTCTGTAACAAATTCTCTGGATTGAAAAAAAATAATGGAAAGGGGTAGATACTCGAATCTATTATCTTTTCTGCCAGCTCAAATGGCAATTGAAAAAAATGAAACTATTGATTCAGATGAAGTTTCTGGATTTTCCTGAGCTCTCTGACATCTCCATAGCAAGAGTAATTGAAAGCTCACCATACAAAGCTGTCCTCATTATATTTCTATGAAAGCCTTCCTAAAGACGAATGCATACACCATGAGACTTAAACGAGCAATCATTTTTCTTAACATGGAAGGTTTAAATGATTTCCAGTTTCACTGTGCTGTAATTATTTGGATCCCATAAGTCGAGACGCTTCATGCTTACATGAAATTAAACCCTCCAAAAGCTTAGCGTCTACTCTAAAGCATTTGTGAATTATTGCTTATGTGCTCATGTATGCACATATGCGTTTAACACCAGAGACCAGGTAGGGGTTTAAGAGGAAAGGAAGGCCAGGATAAGGCAAATAGGAAGAGTATGCAGGCCCTCTGCATCCCTCTCCCCCTACAGAGCCTTTTTCTAATTTATACAGAAGCATGGAGTTTGAATCAATGTTACCAGGCAGCACTTTACCAAAAAAGGGACCATTTGTTTTGTATGCTGTGTACCAGGTGCTTTATATGAGCGCCAATAAAGTTCACAATATCTCCAAGAGGTAAATACAGTTGGGAGATGGGAGGAAACAGCTTAGCAAGGTTACAGAATTGCCCGTGGACCTACAGCTAGTAAGTAGTGGGACCTAAATTGGGACCTAGATCTCCCTAACTCTCAGGCTCATTCTCCTTTTAAATATTTGTTACTTCATTATGAAAATAGAAATAATACATCAAATTTCCACATACCCATTTAATAAATGTGATTATTTTGCCGTATTTGCCTCCAATCCTTTTAACTTAAGAATAACATGTTATATACAAAATTGAAGTCAATCATCTGATTCCCACTTCCTCCTTCTGTAAAATCAATCACTAGGCTGAAATTGAGGTGCCTCCTTCCCTTGTTTTCATATTTTTTATAGATATTTAATTTTTGTGACTGTATTCATCGTAAAATCTATGCTGCTTGTTTTACCTTCTTTCATTAATGGTCTCATGATGTATGTATACTTTCTGTAGCTTTTTTAAAATTTTATTTATTTATTTTGGCTGTGCCAGGTCTTAGTTGCGGCACGGAGGATCTTTATTACGTCATGCAGACTCTTAGTTGTGGCATGTGGGATCTAGTTCCCTGACCAGGGATAGAACCCCGGGCCCCCTTCATTGGGAGCGCAGAGTCTTACCCACTGGACCACCAAGGAAGTCCCTGTAGCTTGGTTTTTATATTCACAATTACATTTATAAGCTTTATTCGTGTTGATAGATCTACAACACATAGCTCTGGCTTACTTTTTTCAACTATTTACTATTTTATTGTTTGGTTATTCTACCCTTTATCCATTTCTAAATGGCTATTTAGAGTTTTTTTAATGTTATTGTAAATAATGCTGCAGTGATTATTCTTTCTGCATTTCCCTTTGTGCACATGTGTGAATGTTTCTCTAGGAAATGTTTCTAGAAATGGAATTTCTGGGTCTTAGGGGATGTGCATTTTCAGATTTTTTTATATTGCAAATGTTTCCCATATTGGATGGGCTCCCACCCCACCAGCAATGAAGATATTTCTCGTGGCCTCCAAGCCTCATCAGCCCTTGGCCTGCCCATGACCTTGACCTTGTGCCAGGCCAAAGACTCTAATTCCTTGAATTCTATCTCCAAGTCAAGATATGCAGGAATTTTACTGCATAATGCCATACTGTCATTTTAATTGCACTGTATGAGAGGTATGTTGAAGAATTTGTATGTCCAGCCTTTTAAATACATCAATTCTCTATTATTTAACTTCTTTAAAATAAAAATAACAAAACTTGGGCTTCCCTGGTGACACAGTGGTTAAGAATCCGCCTGCCAATTCAGGGGACACGGGTTCGAGTGTGGGAAGATTGCCACATGCCACGGAGCAACTAAGCCCGTGTGCCACTACTGAGCCTGTGCTCTAGAGCCCGTGAGCCACAACTACTGAGCCCGTGTGCCACAACTACAGAAGCCCACACGCCTACAGCCTGTGATCCACAGCAAGAGAAGCCACCAGAATGAGAAGCCTGAGCACCGCAACGAAGAGTAGCCCCCACTTGCCGCAGCTAGAGAAAGCCTGTGCGCAGCGACGAAGACCCAACGCAGCCAAAAATAAAATAAATAAATTTATTTAAAAAAATAACAAAACTTATAACTTGACAGGTATTCGATTACCAGATATATCTCCTTAGAATTTTTATTATACGTTTTAATCTGGGGGTATTGTAAACTGTGATTAACTCTTTGTTATCTGTCATCTAATCAATGTTTTTTTTTTTTCAAACTGGGATTGAAAAAATTTTTTCCCTAGTATTTATCAGTGTTGGTCTGCAAAAGCAATTTTAACATGTTTTCTCTGGAGAAAAATGAGGCTTCTCAATATTGTTAATTAAAATACTCAAACTGACTGACAAGAAATCACCCTAAACCGGAGGGTGGACTCATAACTGACACTTTATTCTACTAGATTATTACTGGAAAGAGAACTTTTACTAGAGGTCCTTCTTGTCATTATCCATCCAGTATGATCCAGGGCCAGGATCCTGTCTGCGGTGCCCTTTCAAGCTAGCTCATGTAAATTTCTCATCTCTGGCTTTGCAATTGTCCCTTATTTCACTGCACGTTAAAAGCCTTTAATCAAGGGGTCAGAATCCATGAAGGCTAGATTCAGGAGAGGTTTCACAATACCGCTCCTGGACTCTCTGATACCTAACCAACATACCCATAGGTTATTACAAGAGCTCAACTAACCTTTTCCTGACACTCCAGCCCCATGACCCCTTGACCCATGACCCTTTATGGCATCACCTACCACAGTCTGAGAGGTCAGAGTGGCAAAATAACCAGTAGGATCCAAAGAGCCAAATACCCCGATATTCCAGCTCTTACAATTACATGGCTTACACCTAGAGTAAGATAGAAAAGAGTCTTGCAGAAAAACATGACAGGCTACTCTTTATGTAGATAAAATTATAACAAGAGTGTAAATGAAGAAGACAGCTCTTTATTCTCACCTGCTTCTGCTTGATAGAGACTTACACAGCCTCTCCTTTGGTTGGCAATGGTAGACATTACTCATGAGCCCGCGTTCTCCCATTGTGGTCCATGAACCCCGCGGGGTGTGGCCCAGAGAACTTTTAGGGGTCCTCAAACTATTTTTATAATACTATTAAAGCATTGCCTCTGCATCATGTCAGCTTTCTGCATTAATAGTAGGTTAAAACTACTAGTGACCCAGCATGGATCAGGGCTGTGGCTCCAGGCTGCCCGGTGGTCATTGCATTCTTTACCACCACACTTGCAGGGGAGGAAATGCCAATTTCACTTAAGCATGTCCTGATAAAGCAGCAAAAATTATTCATTTATTAAATCGAGACCTTTTGAACACAGGATTTTAAAATATCCTATGTGAAGAAATGGGCAGTACGTACAAAGCATTTCTGGCGTTCCAAAGTACCATGAATGTCTCCAGGATAAGGACTTGAGTGATAGTTTGGACGCAGCTGAACTAGTCACTCTTTTCACAGAACACCATTTTACTTAAGAAATTACTCTCAGACTAACTAGTTTTTCCTATTGATGTATTTGGTAGACATTTTTTTTTTTGAATGAATGAAGTGATCCTGTCCCTTGGAGGGAAACAGCTGAGAGTTTTTGTGGCCAGTGATAAAATCTGAGCTTTCAAGTGAAAATTAGAATTTAAAAAAATCTATATTTGCCAGTGTCAGCCTAACAACCTCCTAATACTTAAGGATCTTTTACGTGAGTTTGGTGGTGACACTAATGAATGTTCTGAGGTGTGTCAAGAAGATCTGTGTAATGCAGTAAAGCCATATGGAAGATCTATTGTAGTAAAGCCATATTTTACAAATAACCAATGTATGTTGCAGAACCATTTTAAAATCAGTTTTTTTTTTTTTTTTAATTTTTATTTATTTATTTACTTATGGCTGTGTTGGGTCCTCGTTTCTGTGCGAGGGCTTTCTCCAGTTGTGGCAAGCGGGGGCCACTCTTCATCGCGGTGCGCGGGCCTCTCACTGTCGCGGCTTCTCTTGTTGTGGAGCACAGGCTCCAGACGCGCGGGCTCAGTAGTTGTGGCGCACGGGCTTAGTTGCTCCGCGGCATGTGGGATCCTCCCAGACCAGGGCTCAAACCCGTGTCCCCTGCATCGGCAGGCAGACTTTCAACCACAGCGCCACCAGGGAAGCCCCTTAAAATCAGTTTTAACGCCACACAACAGGAAATATTTATTGGTATGGTTTCAGATTCCATACTGCAACTAACCTTTATGAAACTACCACGTCAAGTTTTGGCGTTGTCTCAAAAAATATCTACAATTATCTGAAAAGGCTATCAAAATTCTCTTATCTTTTCCAATTACATATCCAAGCGAGGCTGGATTTTCTTCATATTTTAACTTAAAGTACATACGACGGATTGAATGCAGAAGCATACCTGAGAACGCTATTGTCTCCTATTCTGCCAGAGATTAAAAAGATTTGCAAAAATCTAAAAACCTCATTTCTATGTCCTTACCCCAATATCCAAGGAGTGGGCAGAGGAAACATCTGCTCCTTTCAGGTTCCAAAGAAGGCCCGCCTTCCACCTTTTCTGGATCATACCCAAAATAATACCAGGCTGGGCTTCCCTGGTGGTGCAGTGGTTGAGAGTCTGCCTGCCGATGCAGGGGACACGGGTTCGTGCCCTGATCTGGAAAGATCCCACATGCCGCGGAGCGGCTGGGCCCGTGAGCCATGGCCGCTGAGCCTGCGCGTCCGGAGCCTGTGCTCCGCAACGGGAGAGGCCACAACAGTGAGAGGCCCACGTACCGCAAAAAAAAAAAAAAAAAAACAGTTATTAAAAATGACAACTATCCAAATCTTAACTTGGGAAAGACAGCAGAAGCAGTGAAGCAATTAGAGAGTGTGATTTCTACACTTATCAGTCCTGTATGAAATAAAGTGTGAAAAAGGATCAATAACCATCTTCTGTACTTTCCCATGGTGTCATTAGATGTTATACACATAACATATTCTTGTGGCTTTCCCTTCTTCCAGAGGGAATTTTGTTAAGTGGATTGACATTCCTAGTTTCTTTTATCTCTTTAATTTATAAAATGTCCTCCTTGCTAATACAATACAATTAAGTCACTTGTTATAACAGTTAAAATGTTTCAAATGAGGGCCATCCATGAGAATAATAAGTAACTTAAGAAAAGCTGGGAAAAGACATTCTCTCTGCCAGGTTATCACAGCCAAAGCCAAACTCAATTCTATCTTGGCTTCTTGGGTAAAGATTTTTTCCTGAGTTACATGGATCATTGCTTCAAATCTTTTTCTTTGCTTCGGTTGGTGTGATGGTTAATTTTATGTGTCAGCTTGGCTAGGTTATGGTGCCCAGTTGTTTGGTTAAACACCAGTCTATATATTTATTTCTGTGAAGGTATATTTTAAAGATGTGATTAACATTTAAATCAGTAGTCTTTGAGTAAAGCAGATTAGCTTCTCTAATGTGGGTGGGTCTCATCCAATCAGTTGAAGACCGTAGGAGAAAAAGACTGACGTCACCAGAGGAAAAAAGTTTGTGCCTCCAGATTTAAGCAGCAACATCAACACTTCCCTGCGTCTCCAGCCTGCTGGCCTGCCCTGCAGATTTCAGACTCACCAGCCTCCGCGACTGAGGGAGCTAATTCCTTACACTCTATTGGTTCTGCTTCTCTAGAGAACCTTGACTCATACAACTGGGAAGTCATGACGTCATAGTTTTCCCGTCATGGCAAGCTCATCGTAAAGAGTGAGAGCTTACTAGGCTCAACTGGAAAAAAGTGATTTGCCAAGAGATCTGTCTAGCACTGCATTCTCCAATACGGTTGCCACTAGCCACGCACGGCTGTTGAGCCCTTAAAATGTGGCTATGCCACACACAGAAAGGAAAATATTTTGAATATATTGAGTTAAATAAAATAGACCATTATTACTACTTGCATGTGTTTCTTTTTTGCTTTTTTATAAAGTGGCTACTAGAAATTTTTTAATTGCATATGTGTCTTTTTTATTTATTTTTTGATTGAAGTATAGTTGATTTACAATATTATACTAGTTTCAGGTGTACAACATTGTAATTCACTATTTTTATAGATTATATTCCATTTGAATTTATTAAAAAATAATGACTATATTTCCCTATGTGGTACAATATATCTTTGTTGCTTATTTATCATATACATAGTAGTTTGTACCTCTTAATCCCATACCCCTATTCTGCCCCTCCCCCATTCTCTCTCCCTACTGGTAACCACCAGTTTTGTCCTCTTTCTATGTAAATCTGTTCCCATTTTGTTCTATTCATTTGTTTATTTTTTAGATTTCACATATATGATAACATAAGAGTATTTGTCTTTCTCTGTCTGACTTATTCCACTACCCTCTAGGTCCATCACAGTGTTGCAAATGGCAGAATTTTATTCTTTTTTATGACCGAGTAATATTCTGTTTTATATGTACCACATCTTCTTTATCCATTCATCTGTTCATGGACACTTAGGTTGCTTCCATATCTTGGTTATTGTAAATAGAGCTGCTATGAATGTCGGTGTCCAAGTATCTTTTCAATTTAGTGGTTTTGTTTTCTTCAGATACATACCCTGGAGTGGGATTATTGGTCATATGGTAACTCTATTTTTAGTTTTTTTGAGGAACCTCCATACTGTTTTTTACGGTGGCTACACCAGTTTATATTCTCACCAGTGGTGCACTAGGGCTGTCTTTTCTCCACATCTTCATCAACATTTGTTATTTGTAGACTTTTTGAACATAGCCATTCTGACAGGTGTGAGGTGATATCTCATTGTGGTTTTAATTTGTATTTCTCTAATTATTAATGATACCGAATATCTTTATGTGCCTGTTGGCCATCTGTATATCTTCTTTGGAAAAATGTCTATTCAGATATTCTGCCCATTTTTTAACTGTCTTTTGTTTTGTTTTGTTTTGTTGGATATTGCATTGTATGAGCTGTTTAGATATTTTTGGATATTAACCCCTTATCTGCCATATCATTTGTAAATATTTTCTCCCATTCAGTAGGCTGTCTTTTCATTTTGGCAATGGTTTCTTTTGCTGTGCAAAAGTTTTAAGTTTAATTAGATCCCATTTATTTACTTCTGCTTTTGTTTCTTTTGTCTTAGGAGACAGATCCCAGAAAAATATCACTACGATTTATGTCAAAGAGTGTTCTGCCTATGTTCTCTCCTAGGAGTTTTATGATTTTTATTGGACAGCTTTGTTCTAGCATAACTCTCAAGCTACCCAATTTCAGGGCTCCACCAAGCCTCCTCAGCTTCCTCCCAAGGATGCTCCTACCTGCAAGTGGTTGCCACCTAATTATCTTGGGTAAAGACAGTGATTCCTTTACTATCAACTGAGGTCTTTAAGATGTGATCAGTCTAAGAGCCAGGGTGGTAGAGCTGATTGAGAAAACACCAGATGAAATTGCCAAGGAACACAGAAGACTGGGGCCAGGTATCTGAGGGACAGCCAATGTGAACTAGTGGCTGTCCTAACAGACAATGTCAGAATGCTGTCACTCAATCTGTCATAAGCTGAAACACCAGTCTCGACCATTTGCAGGAGAGCCACTTTATTTGTTGACTTTATTGTCATCTTTTTATCTGTAATGTGAATATTTATTCCCTTTCCTTAAAATTCTTAAATGGATTTGAACTGGCCTATTATGCCTTATAAGTATAGCTTTATTGGCCTCATGGGTTGAATGAAACTATTTGGAATCATGGAGGCAAAACTGCAATGGATGAACTTGAAAATTCTCAAAACAGTTCTCCATGTGGTCGTTTCAGCTACATTCTCATGAGACCTCCAAATGTAGCAACTTCTTTGGAGAGAATTTAAGAACAAGGAACTGGTTAGTGAACTCAAAGCTAATATAGATATAAGGCATGTCCATTGCCTTCTTACGTGGGCTGGAGTGGATGATGTGTTCTTTCCGACTCTAAAATGCTGTGGTCCTGTTTCACAATAGGACACAATTCATAAAACATTCCAGAAATTTCCAACATATGCTAGATTATTTTTCTTATAATGCATGTATTTTGTTACTCATGGTTTCATTTTACTAATCTTTGGAAAAGCAGAAACATTTTCACAGGTCAGGCAGAGTGATAGAAGAAAGAGTTTAGAGAACACTGGAGATCTGGGTTCTAGTTCGAGCGCTAGAAAATGTACTTAGCTTCTCCGTAATTTATACTTCTTACTCTGTTAAATGAGAAGGTCAGTTATATGTTCTCCGAGGTCCCTCTCCCCTGCCCCTAATATGTGAATTCAAGAGACCGTCTTTGGAGGTCTGCATTGTACAGCCTCTGCAAACATTAGCCAAATTGGCTTTGAAGTTCAATGATACTTTAGGCCTTTTCTACTCAGGAAAATTAAATGTATACCATAAAATGCCCTTTTTTTTTACATTCTTAGGTGTGGCAGAGGGTGTCTTAAGGCCTTATAGTCAGTAAGGGCAATCCTACAGGGTTCAATTGTACAGACAAAACATGTTGATTTGAAATAACCACATTTTTCATATCAGGTCAATTAAGCTGTGGTTGCATGGGTGGCATCTGGATCTTCCAGAAGGATCCAGGGTAAACACAGCGGGGTGCCAGACCCTGGGTCCTGCTGAGATGAAATGCCCTAGAGGCTGGACCCCAAAATGAGATTAACAGAAATAGTTGACAAGCCCATTTGGAGGGAGATTCTCCATCATGAATTTTAAGCCCTGGGGAATTAAAAGGTCAAAACTGGGCAAGTGACAACGATGAGGCCTTCAGCCTGAAAACTGGTCATCATGTCAAAAGCCCAGTTTACAAGCAAGCCCTGAGGTTATCAGGGAGAGTGCAATACAGAAAGAACTGTGCAACAATGTTAGAGGCAAGAGTGGGGTAGATCTCTTGGCTTCAAAATCCTGGGATACATAAACACTCCTCATTCTTCTGTTTATTAATATGGAAATAGAGAATAACCTTGCTTAACATTGCTTCTCAAGTGTTCTGAAATTTAACGATTCTAGAAAGAGCTGAAATTTGTAACTAGAAGGTGTAAGCAAGGGCAGAATGTCACCACTGGGGTTTATCATCTTTATGTGAATAAATAATATTTTGACTGGAATTGCCAGAAACCTCTGGGACATCTATATCTTAATCCGCTCCTTTATCTTAACCCACTTCTTTTTTGTACAGTAAGGATCCATGATAAGCAGCTCTTTGGGGAAACTTGAACTTAGATTCCACAGAATGAATTTAGGCTGTAGCATCAATATTACCTATAAATGTCTAGAATTTGTAGTTTGATATCAAAGGCTTTCTATTATTTGAACGTTGCCTTGAATTTGGTTTTTTACTTTAACTGATGCAGGTGAAGAAAGTGGAGGATTTATCTATTTGATGAACTGTAGGTAAAAAGAAAAAAACATAGCACCAAAGTAAGTGTTTCATGGTAGGATTTCACTGTGTTAGAAAAGCATTTGCCTTTACCTAACACCCAGAGGAAAACTAGAGACACGTGGACCAAGCAACTCTACTGCAAAATGAATGCCAGATTGGCCAAAAAAAAAAAAAAAAAAAAAATTAAACGTAAAAGTTAATGTTAATGGCTTCACGTCAAGGTAAGACTTTTTTTCTAATAAGATGCTGCCGTAGTACAATATTTTTAAGTAGTCTCATTCACATCACATAATAATAATAACGATCCGCTGAGAAGACAGGCTGGAGATCACGTGAACAAAAATGCAAAGACGGTGTGATGCTGGAGGGATCACACATGCAAAAGGAACTGAATTAAAATTTATAAAATCATAAGAAATTGGAGCAAAGGATGAGATCAATAAAAGGAGACAGAGAAGAGCTATCAGAAGATAATAATCATTCAAGGTCCAAATTAAGCAGAGGGAAAGGATTAGGGAGGAGCACAGCAAGAAAAATATGATCTTACGTGGGGTGATTATTTTCAAAGACTACCAAAATAGATCGGGTACTCGGGGTCTGCATGAGCTCTTTGTTAACTTGAGGCCTCTTAATTTACACACTCATCCTCTAGATTCAGATTTGGACTCTGTCCATACTTCCCCAGTGGGAGAAGGCAAGGTAGTGTGGTGGGGGACTGGGAGAGTAAGAGAGGATGATAATAGGAAAGAAAAGCAAGAACTAGGCACCTGCAAGTTTACAGGTAGGGATCACACCTGAGAGATGATGCTGGTAGCAGAAGAGATGGGTCTAATACAGCCTCTGCCCTGCATCTTTAGGAAAGTCGCCACACTGTCTTTACATGGCACGGGTCAGCAGTCTGTAGAGGAAATCTCGTGCTAAGTTATCTGTTTGACATTCTGAATGAAGACTTTCCAATGAAATTGGATCGTCCAGCTTGGGTCCATTAATAATCAGCCAGGTGGTGAGAAGTTTCAAGCTCACTTTCTACATTCTAATAGTCTGTTTCTTTAACTCAATGATTCCCAAACCTGCTTACATCTGATTCAGTGGGGGATATATTTTCAAATACTGATTCCTGAACCACCAGTTCAAACCTACTGAATCTGAATGTTTGGAGATTAGGTTCATGTTTTGTTTTGTTTTAATCTGCTGAATCAGATCGTTCAGATGTGGCCAGGTTTGGGAATTCATAGCTTTCACAAATGTAATTTGTGAGACTGCTAACATGTTTAATCAGAGTTACATTTACCTCTTTTATAAATTTAGTGGAATTTTTTAAAATCTCCCTTTTGCTATATTAGTAATCTACGAGAGTGGTTAAATAAATGATTTGAATGAATAGCAATACAGGCACTATCTTTTAATTTGCTGATTGATGAGCAACAGCAGTGATGATAAACAGTTGAAATATGGAGCAGAATTTATCACTTTCGTCACCTTTAATGACTGTTGATTTCAATCATTTCACTCAGCATGAAATGAACCTCAGAATTTACTGCTTGTTTCTTGAGTACTGAGATGCTGAATCTCAAGCGTCCTGGGGAAGTATAATAAATATAAAGTATTTTCTCTAGGCTGATTTCTTACAGCTAGTTTCACTTAAAGGCTCTCATGAAACTGCAACCAAATATTGGCTTTAAGGTACTAAGGACTGATGGAAAGAAAACCTGTGACAATGACACATAAAAGTTAGGGCAAATCACTTTGACTTACAAGGAACTCTATTTCCCCTTCCACAAAATGAGGGTAATAGCCATTGGTAACTCTACTTTATAAGTTAAATTAATGGTGTAAGAGCTATAAATTCACCTGTGCTCTGCTGAGGCAAGAGCTCTTAGGAAAAAGATGTTAGATTAAATACGCAGTATATTTTAAGGAAGAGAGAATGTGAGAGTATCTAAACGTATTTATGAAGTACCTACCATGTGTCATGCACTCTATAAAGCCTCATAGTATTTAATTTGTCAAAATACTTTGTTAATGGAAAACCCTGTAGTTAGGCATTTAGGGTCTTTTAAAATAAGAAGCAAATTCTGCAGGGGAACATACATTAATTTATATAAGTTTCTGTAAAGAAATGTCTATAGATATCATACTAGTTTGGCCGGAGCCGAATGTATTGGACATCACTTAATCTTGAGGTCCTGGGACATGCAAAGTACTCCTCTGAGATCAAAACTCTTCAGCACCTTATTTCTTTGAATGAATTGTATTATCTTGCTGGGAAGAGGGGCCAAGCTAAATTAAAGGATCTTATTAGTATTAAGAAAATATATTCAGAAAGAAGTAGGTGTAAGGAGTATTGGGCAAGTCCACTCACAGAAATAAAAAAGGAGCTTCCCTTGATCATTCTGGGCTAGAGTGAGGGAGAAGAAACAGATACTAACTAATAAGCACAATGTTTAAATTACATTGTGTTAAAATAAGGAGTGCTATGGAAAAAAAATAAAGCAGGGTGAGGGATATTAGGTATGTGGGTGTGGAAGGGGTTAATCACAAACTTAAATCTAGTGATTAGTTTGGGCTTCACTGAGAACGTGACATTTGAGCAAAGACTTGAAGGAGGTGAGAAAGTTATCCACGTGAATATCTTGGACAAGAGGAAACAGCCAGTAGAAAGCCCTCAGGTGGGAACACATCTAGAATGAACAAAGGAATACCAAGGAGGCCAGTATGGCTAGAAGAGTGTAAATGAAGGGGAAGGTAATAGGAAATGATATCAGAGCAGTAACAAGGGTTTGAGTGGGTAAGACCTTGCAGGCCATTAAAAAGAGCATGGCTTTTATTCTGCATGAGAGGGAGCTATTAGAGGGGGTTGAACAGAAGAGGAACATCTGACTTACATTTTGAAAGAACCCCTTAGTCTCTGTAATGAGAACAGACTGCAGCAGAAAAAGGGGGGTGAGGGGATGCAGACCCACCAGGAGGCTATTGGAAGCAAGAAATAATGGTGGCTGGCACCAGGATGGTAGTGGAGTGCAGACAGTGAGAAGTGGTTGGAATCTGGATACATTTTGAAGGTAGACCCAACAAGTCTTCCTGACTGATTGGATGTGGGTTGTAAGAGAAAGAGAAAAAGAAAGTGATGGCCCCAATGTTTGTCTGAATTGACTGGAAGGAAGGCATTGCCATCAGCAGGGATAGAGGAAGGCTACAGGTAGAGCAGATCTGGGGATGGGAAATAGCTGGAGTACAGTATGAGTCATGTGGAATTTGAACTGTCCATTGGCCATCAAAGTGGAAATGTAGATAGTTAACGATTTCTGGAGTTTTAGAGAAAGATCTGGGCTGGAGATATAATCTGGGTGTTCCTTGGCCCATAGATTATAATTTCCAGATAAAATATAGGCACCTAGTGAAATCTGAAATTCAGATAAACAACAAATAATTTTTTAGTATAAGTATGTCCCAAATATTGCTTGGGACATGTAATTAATTCCTTAATGTAACTATTATGATTATGTAAATAATTAATGCCAATAATGTTAACAAAATTATAATTAATATTGCATGCCCCATGTAATATTTGGAACACATTTATATTTAAAAATGATTTGTTGTTTATCTGAAATTCAAATTTCACTGTCCATCCTGTATTTATATTTGTTAAACTGGGCAACTCAAACTTAGTGACGTTTAAAGCAATGAGCAGATGTGATTCCCAAGAAGTGAGTGAGATGGAGGATAGAAAAGGATTAGGTGCTCAACCCTTGATCACTCCAACATTAAAGGTGAGGAAGGAAAAGAGAAAGTAACAAAAAAACCTGATATGGAGCAGCCAGGAAGTAGGAGGAAATCCCAGAAAGTATGAGGCCCTAGAGAAAAATGTAGAAAGTACATGTGTATCAGAAAGTAGGGAATGATCAGCACTGTCAAAGGCTCTGACTGATGGTCATTAGATGTAGCAACATAGAGATCATTACAGACCTGACAAGAGCAGTCTCAGCGCACGTGGGCAGAAACTCTAGTTAGTGCGGCTTGAAGAAAGAATGGGAAGAGAAGACTTGGAGACATTGACAACTCTTTTGAAAATTTTTTTCGCAAAAGAAAAGAGAAATGGGTGATAACTAGTGGGAGAAGTGAGAAGAAGAGAAAACTTAAAAGATTAAAAAAGATGAGCCAATAACAGCCTGATGGAGCTCCGTACTGTTCTCCAGACCACTGGTTCTCAGACTTCTGTGTGTCAGACAGCTTGTGAGAACACACATTGCTGGGTCCCACCCTCAGAGTTTCTGGTTTAGGAGGTCTGGTATGAGACCCAAGAATTCGTATTTCAAACAGATTCCCAGGAGATAACTGATGCTGTTGGTCCAGAGAGCACATTTTGTGAACCATCTAGCTGTGCCCTGCACGTAATGTGAACAATATTACTAGACATTATTTAGAACATTTACCTAATTAAACAGAAAAGAAAATGCAACGATTGGTGCATATTATATGAGAAGAGATAAAATTATAAATAAATTATATTTATTTGCATGTGATAGGATTGTGAAGAAAGCCCAAGATTCTAATAAAACTGCTACAATGAAAAAAAATTGGATAGACCATCTCAAGTCAAGAAAAACACGTAAAAATCATTGACCTTTCTCAATACTAGCAGTAACTAGTCATGGATAGAAACTGATTTTTTTAAATCTCTGTTATTGTAACATATAAAAACATTTCCTATTATTTAAGGATACAGGGTTAGGGAGCAAAGTTTACATGCATAGCACACAGACTTTTGGATAGTAATTACATCTCTGGGAAGCATGAAGATGAAAGGGTGTCTCCACATTCTTTATTTTTTTATATGCTAAATAAGGAAATCTTAGATATATCAAAATGTTAAAATCTAATAAGTATGAGAGGAGGGCACTTGTTGCCTTGAATATTATTTTCTATACTTTTCTACATATTTTAAATATTTAATAATGCAACTTGAAATTTAAAATATCTTCTTAAAAATGATGATGTGGGGACTTCCCTGGCAGTCCAGTGGTTAAGACTCCCCACTTCCACTGCAGGGGGCATGGGTTCAATCCCCGGTCAGGGAACTGAGATACCACATGCCGCAGCACAGTGCAGCCAAAAAAAAAAAAAAAATGATGATAACAACAATAATGGCTGAGGATTTTTTTTTTAATAATAAAGAACATTACTTACATGAAAAAACTATAAAATATTTTTTAAAGACAGAAAACAACTTCTAAACAACTGGAGAATCATGTCCTTGCTCCAGACAGAATAGTGTTCATGTTAACTCTTATAAATATCAACATACAACTATATGCAATTTCTACTAGAATCACATTGACTTATTTTATGAAGCTGGATTAAATAAATTTAAAGTTCATATGAGGGACTTCCTGGTGGAGCAATGGTTAAGAATCTGCCTGCGGGCTTCCCTAGTGGCGCAGTGGTTGGGAGTCCGCCTGCCAATGCAGGGGACATGGGTTCGTGCCCCGGTCCGGGGGGATCCCACGTGCCGCGGAGCGGCTGGGCCTGTGAGCCATGGCCGCGGAGCCTGCGCGCCCGGAGCCAGTGCTCTGCAGCGGGAGAGGCCACAGCAGTGAGAGGCCCGCGTACCGCAAAAAAAAAAAAAAAAAAAAGAATCTGCCTGCCAATGCAGGGGACACAGGTTCGATGCCTGGTCTGGGAAGATCCCACATGCTGCAGAGCAACTAAGCCTGTGCGCCACAACTACTGAGCCTGCTCTCTACAGCCCACAAGCCACAACTACTGAGCCCACGCACTGCAACTACTGAAGCCCACATGCCTTACAGCCCACGCTCCACAAGAGGAGAAGCCACCACGTAATGAGAAGCCCGCGCACCGCGATGAAGAGTAGCCCCTGCTCGCTGCAACTAGAGAAAGCCCGCGCACAGCAACAAAGACCCAACCAGCCAAAAAATAAATTAATTAATGTTAAAAAAGAAAAAAAAAATTTTAAATCATATATCTTTAAAAAAATGTTCATATAAAAAAATAAATGAATATCCAAGAATAGGCAAGAAAATTATGAAAATAAAGTCTTGTTACAGGGAGAAATTCCTTACCAAATCTTAACACATATTATAAAGTCATTGTAATCCAAACAACATTAAAAGGGGACTAGACTAGAAAAAATTATCAGTGGATTAGAAATTGATCCCCAAATAAATGCAACTATATATGAGAACTTATAGAAAGGTTGATATTTCAATTCAGAGGTAAAAGATTGATTTATTTTTGAATTGATACTACAAGCTGGCCATCCGTCTGGAAGAAAACAAACTCACACTATAGCTCCCACCATACACAAAAATAGGATTCCCATGGCTTAGAGATTTAAACATAAGAAATAAAAAATATGAACATGCAATTCTTGGAAGAGAGATAACTGTAGGTTTTATGAAAATATGCTCAATGTCATTGGAACCCAGAGATCAACAAACTGAATAAATTGTGGTTTTACCAATAACTTAGAATATGATGTAGTTTTAAATAAAATGAGCCAGAGCCTCACTTACTAAGATAGAGGAATGAGAAACTCAGGTTGCTTAAATGTGATTTTGTTGTTGTTGTTGTTTAAACAAAAAACGTACTGCACATAAGTACCCCTGTTTTTGCATTTCTGTATGAGCTTGAGGAACAATGTTGACAAATGTGCACCAAACTGTTACCACTGCTTATCCAGGGGGTGAGGATGGAAGGGACTAGAAGGCGTTAAGGAATGATTTCTTTATGCATATTTGGACATATACCACTTTTTTCAGTTAGCATATTTGCTTTTATAATTTTAAATATTTAAGCATATTGGGAGAAGAAAAACAAGAGAAAGAATGATTGGGCCCTCAGAGGTATGGCCATTATCCTAGAGCGGTGATGAAAGAGAAAAGGGCAGGGCAAAAGACTGAAAAAAAATATAGCTATTTATTGAAAGCCAGTTAAGCACAGGCAGAGTGCCTGGAGCCTGGGAGGGATGTATGAAATATAAGGCATAGACCTTACTCTCTGTTTGCATAAAACCTGGCTGGGAGATGAAATTAAAACACTCAAAACCATTTACGCATAATAGTGCCAGCCCCTCCAAAGCTGCCAGGTTATGTTTTCATAGCTGCAGTTTCCTTTTCAATCAGTAGAAATTGGTATTTTTCTTAACAGGTTATGGAGCAGAAAAATGGACTTGTATGTTTCAGGATAAGGAGTTGTGGAAATTAACAAAACTTGAAGAGACCTAAAAGAATAGATTAAAACTTGTTTGTTTGGGGATCTTCTGGGAATTGGAGCAATTGTGCACTCACTTTATGGGTTGGTTCTTTCTTAAAATATAAATGATTATATTGGCAAAAATGAAATCTTTCCCTCAATTTTAATAACTTAGTCGTTCTCGATGTTAAAATGTGGAGAAATATTAATTTTCTGTTCTTAATTTTAGTAAAAGAGAGGTGGTTGTCAGTCCTCCCTCTGGGAAGCCGGTGCAAGACAGAATTAGAAATGCAAGACATTTCTTGGGGGAAGTACCACCTTTCTTATGCCTGAGCCCATTAGAAGTCCAGTTGCTATGCAGGCATTTGCCCAACAGAAGAGACTCCTCCCTCCGTTAGGGTTACCATGACGCTATTAAAAGGAGAGAGGGAGCAGGTGTGGTCAGGGAAAACCTTCAGACTGTGATGTAGTACTGACACTAATGAAAGGAAAGAGAGAAGGAGGAAGGGTTGGATAGCAAGAGCCTCACATTGTGATGCAAGCTCTTAGAAAGTCTCAACCAGCCCAACAAGGAACCACAGAGCCAAGACAGCCCATTAGAGGAGTTCTGCATCGGGTAGACATGGCCAGGTTGTAGTTCCCCTGCCACACTCAGTCCTTCGCGAAAGCCTGACTTTAGTGTGTGTGAATGTTGCAGCGGATCCAGAAGTTTCTGCAGCTGGACACTGCCCACTAACTACACTCCTTACAACAGGCTCTCTCCAAGGGAGGTTCGGGCACGTGGCCACTGCGGTTCATCCACGGCATCCGCGTCTACGTGCGAGGTCAAGGAGCAGCTCTTCTATGGCTTCTGTGGGCTTTGCTTCCTGAGGAGAAACTCAGAGGAGGGAAGTTAGTAGGATGAACCTCAGTCCCATCACTGAAGTTGGTCTTGGGGATGCAACTGGTCCTCATTTTCTCCCTCCTCCATCATCCATGCTAAATTCCCTTCACACTCAGCTAGTACCTCTGCAGGTGAAGGAGATTTACCTGGTGATGTGATCAAGACTACCTTACTGCAGGGTCTGAGCCTGGGTGGTCATACCTTTCAGGGTTGCTGTGCATGTCCTTTTACAGTATAATTGGGCAAGGGTAGTAGATCCTCTGAGTGCCCCCATTCCCGTTGTGTAAAAATGTTCTTACCTCATCTTGTTGATCAAAATCAACAACCCGCTGCCAGCAAGGTAACTTCTCTTCTCACTTGCTGTTCACAAGGTGCCCTGGAAGCAGCCTTAACTTGTGTCCAATGGAACTCTGCTGTGCTCCTGGCAAGAATGCACCCCCTTTTGGGACCAGGAGCTCTAACCCTGTGGAGCCCACAGTGGTGCAGCCAAGGAAATAAAATGTCCCTATGAGTCATTAGAAATGATGATAAGAAATGATGATAGAAATGAAAATACTCCGGCTTCCAACCCTTGGTTCCTGGATGCATGTATTCTTCCTGTTGGGGACACAGCTCCATAAAGAGGTCTCTGATTCCGAACATACTCTGAATCCTGGAGGATGACACCCATTCTTACAAAGTATTGTATCTCCACTGGCACTGAAGTTGAGTAACTAGAAGGTTGTGCCAGTGTTCTTTGAGACTGGCTGCTTTTGGATGGTGTGGTATATGGTACATCCAATAGACCCAAAGCCATGGACTCCGCTTAGTGTAAATTGGGTCTCTTGTTGCATGTTATGTCGTGTGGGATTCCATACCTGTGGATCGGGCATTCCATCAGTTCCCAAAGAGTGGAGCAGGCTGAGACTCTGTAGACAGGAAATGCAAACTCATACCAGAATAGCTGTCTATTACTGTGAGAATGAATCAGGTCCCATCTTGGAAGGATGGCAAGTCAACTTGCCACCAAGAGACTCAAGAAAATGTCCTTGTTGCAGGCTCATCGTTAGTATCTGTTGCTGGAAGTTTGGACGTTCGGGGGCAGCAATAGCTAGATCATGGGAGTTCATGCTATTGGACGCATGTGTAACTTCCATCTCTGCATCCATGGCTGCTCCATTCAGGGGCCAACCACGTCAGTTCTGGCCACATCAACTGACCAAGTCAGTTGCTTATTCAGAGCCTCTTACACGGTAAATACTTTCTGGTAGCGTCATCACTCTCTCCATATTTCTAAGAGCCACACAAGCCACAAATTTGCCTTGGTTCTTGACAAGGTGTTAAATCCAATGTCCCAAGATAGTGTTCCCAAGACACTGAACTCTTGCTTATCCAGTCTCCTATTCTGGCCTCTTCGATCAAACACCCTCAACATCAAATCCAATGAGTATTCCCCTTGGCTCCTGCCTGTCTCTGCTGAGTATTTCGTCCAGCCCCTTTGGGATGTAATCTCTTTCTCCTCTCATCAGACCCAGCATGTCCCAGCAGGGTTACGCTGAGACTGAACCCTATTTATCCACCTGGCACCAGGAGAAGAGATGGTGTCCTGAGGGGTCACTTGTATTGAGGGAAAGAGGTCTCTGCAGTGTCTTCCTGCTTGGTGAGGTTCTTAGTATGGAGGATGGGACACATCTGCAGCTCTGAGGGTTCAGGGAGTTTGCAGAACCAAAATCTTAGGGGGCATTCACCAAATGTTTCCATTTCACGTTTCAGGGTCCCTGGCTTTCTCACCCAGGGCCCTGACCTTAGCATAACAGAACTGTCTTGCCTGATCCTTCAGTTACCTTTGTGACCCTATTAAGTGCTGACTCTACTCCTCAGCTGTGTCCACTGTCCACTGCCAAAGACAAGGGCATCTTTGTAAACTTTCCAAAGCTTTCATTCTTAGCTTCTTTGCAAAATTCAGGTTTATTAAGGTAAATTTACATATAGTAAAATGTAGATGAATGGTTTGATCAGTCTTGACAAATGTATAGACTCATGTAACCACCACCACAGGTGAGATATAGACCATTATTATCATCCTCCAAAAGTTCCCTCATCACGTGCTTTTGTAGTCAGTCTTCTGCCCCCCAGCCCCAGCACCTGGAAACCACTGATCTGACTTCTGTCTCTGTGACTTTTACAAACTATCATATAAACAGAACCATTCATGAGGGCTTTGGCATCTGGCTGTTTTCACTTCCTATAACACATTGAGATTCATTCATATTGTCTCATATATCAGTAGTTGGTTCCTTTTTATCATTAAAGAGTATTCCGTTATGTGGATGCATCATGATTTGATCATCCTTTTCACATCAGATGGACCCTTGGGTTGTTCCAGTTTGAAGTGATTACAAATAAAGCTGCTAAAAATATTCATATATGGGTCTTTCTGTAAAGGCTACATTTTCATTTCTCCTGGGTAAATAGCTAGGAGTGAGATTGCCAGGCCATATGATAATGTGTATGTTTAAATGTATTTAAAAACTGCCTAACTTTTCCCAAAATGGCTGCACCATTTTGCATCTCTACCAGCCATCTATGAGAGTTATGGTTATTACACATCTTTGCCAGGGCTTTGAGTTATCTGAATTTTTAAATTTTGGTCCTTCTAATGGGTATATAGTTGTATTTCTTTCTGGTTTTAATTTGCATTTCCCTAATTACTCATGATATTGAGCATCTTTCTATGTGCCTGTTTGCCACTATATCTCTTCTTAGGGCAAGTGTCTATTCAAATCCCCTCCTCATTAAAAAAATATTTCTGGTCTTTTACACATAGTTTTTACCTGTCTTTCGTAATCCCTTTGCAGGGGATTGGACAACATAGTCAAATCTTACCAAGTTCATTGTCTTTGTACACATTGTTCCCTCATAACTCTCTTTCTCTATTATGGACTAATAAATATTGATCCATCCAAACACTCTCAAAAGCAAAATACTCTCAAAGACTAGAAAAACTTTCCTGCGTATGATGAAAACTCACTACATAAATATTCTAACCAAATATAGTATATTTGGTTGCATTTGTTAACAATCAAATATAATTTAATATAATCTATATAATCAAATGTAATCAAACAAAACATAACCAAATATAATCTCATAACTTTCAGTGACCTGATTTCCCAGGTCACCACCAATACAAGTTTTTGCAAATAGGCCTCCATCTTGTGCCAGAGACAGTCCATACCCCACACTCCATTTGAGGTGGGTGTCTTCCTTGCTAGCCAGACAGTGAACAATCCAGTCCCCAAACTCCTCTCACTACCTGCCTTCTGGTACCAATCCTTGTTCTTACTGTGTCAGTTCAGTCCTCTGGGAAGCAGACACCAAGATAGAATTAGAAATTCCAAAGATTTATTGGGAGAAACACCTTTGAAAGATACAGGGGTGTGGGGTGGAGTCAAGATGGCAGAGTAGGAGGCTGCAGAGTTCACATCTCCCCACAATTAGGGCACATACCAGATGCCATTGGGGGACCTTGACACCCAAGAGAAAGGGAGGAGCCCCCCAGCAACTTGCTAGTAGGTGGGGGGGAGCGAGGGGGGAGGAGAAGTAGAGGCCAGATGGGACTGGCTTCCCTGAGGGGTGGCCGCTGGAGGGGAGGGGTTCCCTCCCCAGAGGGACCTTCGGGGGTTTGGAGGATCAGGGGGGAATGTGGCTAGCATTTTCCCTGTCCACTTGGGCCCTGGGGAGCCTGTCGGGGTCCTGAGCCTGGTCCTCTTCCCTCTGAGGCCTCCTCAAGCTACGTGGGCGTTAGGGGAGTAGGAGAGAGGAGGGGGAAGAAGAGTAGAGGCAAATGGAGAGGGACCCTCCAGGATCAGAGGATTCGGGGGGAAGAACAGCTAGTGTTTACGCCACCCTCTCAAGCCCTGGGGAGCCTGTCAGGGTCCTGGATCTGATCATCCACACTCCAAGGCCAAAGGCAGTACAGGACCCCGCCGGTTTCACTGAGTCTAAGCCGCATCCCCGACCCCCTCAGGGCCTTTTTCAGCCTCATGGGCCCTAAACATAGACCCTGCCCCTGCATAAACCCCCAGCCATGCCTAAGCCCCACCCTCGCATAGGCCCCGCCCCCCCACAGCCAAGGTCTTTTCTTTTTTCTTTTTATTTTCTGCTACAAAAGCTTTATTGTTTCATGATCACTTCTTTTATTGAATTTTTGAATTTTATTTTATTTTATTTTTTTTACAGCAGGTTCTTATTAGTTATCCATTTCATACATATTAGTGTATATATGTCAATCCCAATCTCACAATTCATCCCACCACCATCCCCCAGCCACTTTCCCCCCTTGGTGTCCATACGTTTGTTCTCTACATCTGTGTCTCAATTTCTGCCCTGCAAACTGGTTCATCTGTCCTATTTTTCTAGGTTCCACATATATGCATTAATATATGATATTTGTTTTTCTCTTTCTGACTTACTTCACTCTGTATGTCAGTCTCTAGATCCATCCATGTCTCTACAAATGATCCAACTTCATTCCTTTTTATGACTGAGTAATATTCCATTGTATATATGTACCATATCTTCATTATCCAAATCAAAAGAAAGCTGGAGGCTTCCCTGGTGGTGCAGAGGTTGAGAGTATTCCTGCCGATGCAGGGGACACGGTCCAGGAAGATCCCACATGCTGCGGAGTGGCTGGGCCTGTGAGCCATGACTACTGAGCCTGCGTGTCCGGAGCCTGTACTCTGCAACGGGAGAGGCCACAGCAGTGAGAGGCCCACGTATGGCAAAAAAAAAAGAAAGAGAAAGAGAAAAAAAGAAAGAAAGCTGGAGTAGCAATTATCATATCATACAAAATAGACTTTAAAATAAAGAGTGTTACAAGAGATAAGGAAGGACACTACATAATGATCAATCCAAGAAGAAGATATAACAATTATAAATATTTATACACCCAACATAAGAGCGCCTCAATATATAAAGCAAATGCTAACAACCATAAAGGGGAAATCGACAGTAACACAATAGTTGTAGAGGACTTTAACACCCCAATTACACCAATGGACAGATCATCCAAACAGAGAATAAATAAGGAAACACAAGCTTTAAATGACACAATAGACCATATAGATTTAATTGATAGTTATAGGACACTCCACTGGAAAGTGGCAGCATACACTTTCTTCTCAAGTGCGCACATAACATTCTCCAGGATAGATCACATCTTGGATCTCAAATCAAGCCTTGGAAAATTTAAGAAAATTGAAATCAAGTCAAGCATCTTTTCTGACCACAATGCTATGAGATTAGAAATCAATTACATGAAAAAAAAAACTGTAAAAAACACAAGTAATAGAGCTTAAACAGTGTGCTACTAAATAACTAGGAAATCACTAAGAAATCAAAGAGGAAATAAAAAATACATAGAAACAAATGACAGTGAAAACGTGACAATCCAAAACCTATGGGATGCAGCAAAACCTGTTCTAAGAAGGAAGTTTATAACAATTCAATTTCACCTCAAGAAACAAGAAAAATATCAAATAAGCAATCTAACCTTACACCTAAAGCAACTAGAGAAAGAAGAACAAAGAAAACCCAAAGTCAGTACAAGGAAAGAAATCATAAGTATCAGAGCAGAAATAAATGAAACAGAAATGAAGAAAACAACAGCAAAAATCAATAAAACTAAAAGTTGGTTCTTTGAGGAGGTAAACAAAATTGATAAACCTTTAGCCAGACTCATCAAGAAAAGAAGGGAGAGGATGCAAATCAATAAAATTAGAAATGAAAAAGGAGACATTACAACTGACACCACAGAAATACAAAAGATTATAAGAGACTACTACAAACAACTCTATGCCAATAAAATAGACAACCTCGAAGAAATGGAAAAATTCTTGGAAAGGTACAATTTTCTAAGACTGAACCAGGAAGAATTAGGAAATATAAACAGACCTATAACAAGTAATGAACTTGAAACTGTAATTAAAAATCTTCCGACAAACAAAAGTCCAGGACCAGATGGCTTCACGGGTGAATTCTATCAAACCTTTAGAGAAGAGCTAACGCCTATCTTTCTCAAACTCTTCCAAAAAACTGCAGAGGGAGGAACACTCCCAAATTCATTCTATGAGACCACCATCACCCTGATACCAAAACCAGACAAAGATGTCACAAAAAAAGAAAATTACAGACCAATATCATTGATGAACAGAGATGCAAAAATCCTCAACAAAATACTAGTAAACAGAATCCAACAGCACATTAAAAGGATCATACACCATGATCAAGTGGGATTTATCCCAGGAATGCAAGGATTCTTCAATATACACAAATCAATCAATGTGTTACACCATATTAACAAATTAAGGAATAGAAACCATATGATCATCTGAATAGATGCAAAAAAAGCTTTTGACAAATTTCAATACCCATTTATTATAAAAACTCTCCAGAAAGTGGGCATAGAGGGAACCTACCTCAACATAATAAAGTCCATATATGACAAACACACAGCAAACATTATTCTCAATGGTAAAAAGCTGAAAGCATTTCCACTAAGATCAGGAAGAAGACAGAATTTCCACTCCCACCACTCTTATTCAACATAGTTTTGGAAGTCCTAGACACAGCAATGAGAGAAGAAAAAGAAATAAAAGGAATAGAAATTGGAAAAGAAGAAGTAAAACTGTCATTGTTTGCAGAATACATGATACTATACATAGAAAATCCTAAAGATGCCACCAGAAAACTACTAGAACTAATCAATGAATTTGGTAAGTTTGCGGGATACAAAATTAATGCACAGAAACCTCTTGCATTCCTATACACTAACAATGAAAATCAGAAAGAGAAATTAAGGAAACAATTCCATTTACCATCACAGTGAAAAGAATAAAATACCTAGGAATAAACCTACCTAAGGAGGCAAAAGACCTGTACTCAAAAAACTATAAAACTCTGATGAAAGACATCAAAGATGGCATAAACAGATGGAGAAATATACCATGTTCTTAGATTGGAAGAATCAATATTGTGAAAATGACTATACTACCCAAAGCAATCTACAGATTCAAGGCAATTCCTATCAAATTACCAATGGCATTATTCACAGAATTAGAACAAAATATTTTACAATTTGTATGGAACACAAAAGACCCCGAATAGCCAAAGCAATCTTGAGAAAGAAAAACGGAGCTGGAGGAATCAGGCTCCCCAGGTTCAAACTATACTACAAAACTACAGTAATCAAGACAGTATGGTACTAGCACAAAAACAGAAATATAGATCAATGGTACAGGATAGAAAGCCCAGAGATAAACCCATGCACATATGATCACTTAATTTATGACAAAGGAAGCAAGAACATACAGTGGAGAAAAGACAGCCTCTTCAATAAGTGGTGCTGGGAAAACTGGACAGCTACATGTAAAAGAATGAAATTAGAACACTCCCTAACACCATACATAAAAATAAACTCAAACTGGATTAAAGACCTGAATGTAAGACCGGGCTATAAAACTCTTAGAGGAAAACAGGAAAAACACTCTTTGACATAAACCACAGCAAGATCTTTTTTTTACCCACCTCCTAGAATAATGAAAATAAAAACAAATAAATAGGACCTAATTAAACTTAAACGCTTTGGCACAGCAAAGGAAACCATAAACAAGACAAAAAGACAACCCTCAGAATGGGAGAAACTATTTGCAAACGAAGCAACAGACAAAGGGTTAATCTCCAAAATACACAAACAGCTCATTGAGCTCAATATCAAAAAAACAAACAACCCAATCAAAAAATGTGCAGAAAACCTGAATAGACATCTCTCCATGGAGGACATACAGATGGCCAAGGAGCACATGAAAGGATGCTCAACATCACTAATAATTAGAAAAATGCAAATCAAAACTACAATGAGGTATCACCTCATACCCGTCAGAATGGCCATCATCAAAATATCTACAAACAATAAATGCTGGAGAGGGTGTGGAGAAAAGGGAACCCTCTTGCACTGTTGGTGGGAATGTAAATTGATACAGCCACTATGGAGAACAGTATGGAGGTTCCTTAAAAAACTAAAAATAGAACTACCATATGACCCAGCAATCCCACTACTGGGCATATACCCAGATAAGACCATAATTCAAAAAGTGTCATGTACCCCAATGTTCATTGCAGCACTATTTACAATAGCCAGGACATGGAATCAACCTAGATGTCCAACGACAGATGAATGAACAAAGAAGTTGTGGTACACATATACAATGGAATATTACTAAGCCATAAAAAAGGAATGAAATTGGGTCATTTGTAGTGAGGTGGATGGACCTAGAGTCTGTCATACAGAATGAAGTAAGCCGGAAAGAGAAAAACAAATATATTAATGCATATATGTGGAGTCTAGAAGAAATGGTACAGATAAACCTATATGCAGGGCAGGAATAGAGATACAGACGTAGAGAACACAGTGGGGGACACAGTGGGGAAAGGGGAGGGTGGGATGAATTGAGAGATTAGGTATGACATATATACACTACCATGTGTAAAATAGATAGCTAGTTGGAACAAGCTATAAAGCACAGGAAGCTCAGCTCTGTGCTCTGTGACAACCTAGATGGATGGGATGGGGCAGGAGAGGGAAGTCCAAGAGGGAGGGGATGTAGGTATACATATAGCTGACTCACTTCATCGTGCGGCAGAAACTAACGCAACGTTGTAAAGCAATTATACTCCAATTAAAAAAAAGAAAGAACAAAAGAAAGATATAGGGGTGAGGAAGCAAGAGTAGGCAGGGATGAACCTTCAGACCATGATACACGTTTGACTCCATGAAACGAAATGGGGAAGGAAGGAGGCTTGGGTAGCAACAGGTTACAACTGAAGTGCATCTCTGAGAAAATCTCAGCCAGCACAATGAGGAGCCCCAACTGGCCACTGGAAGGGCTCCATGTTGGTCAAATGACGAGCTCTAAGACTCATGCCATATTCAGTGATTGGCTGGGAGCAGCCTGTGGAGCGCCTGACCTCAGCACGTGCCCTGTGGCAGGTCCCAGAGGGCACTGCAGCTAGAGGCTGTTGACTAACTCAACTCACGGCAGATTCTCTCTAGTAGGGAGATCGGGGTGGTGCAATTCCATTGGCTACGACATCTCTATTTGGGAGGAGGATTATGTACATAATAATGGAGGAGGATGGGGTTGGGGACAGAAGGAGACTCAGTGGCCAGATGTCAAAGAAGGACTTTGTGGAGAGTATAGAAACACACAGTGAGAATGTCGTTAGACTCTTCTCCAAGTGTTGTACAACGTAAATCTTCCCCTCCATCTCTCCACTCAATCACCTGTCATTTCAGTATTGCTCTGTCAGAAGGTGACAAAGAAATCAGTCCTGCTTCTGAAACCTTCTGATTTCACATGAAAATAACTTCGACCCCGGTGTGCCATAAAAAACACAAAAGTACCAATCCCTCAAAATCCTATCTTTAAATAAAACAGTACTCTGCTCTTTCTCATGTCTGACCCATTCTGCAACCAGCTACTAAATATATCTTCTTAAAATATTGATCTGCATGCATTTCTCTTGAATAACCTGTTAACAGGTCCAAGGCTCCATCGAACTCTCCAGACTCTCCTACTATTCTTCTACACGAGCCATCTGCTCCAGGCCTCCCTTTCACAAACAGAAGTGCTTCTCCTCCCGCTTTGCCTTTGCTTACAGCATCCGTCTCTCACTGGAGGTCCACAGCCCAGAGTCAGCCAACAGACATGTTATGTTTGGCTCACACTGTGTTTTAATTTTTTGAAATTATTGCCAACATTTAAAAGTAATAAATTTCACAATAAAATTCAGATTTCTCACTTTTCCTAAAAAACTGGAAGGTCTGGTAACACTGGGTTGTCCCCTGGCAGCATTCATCTGTTGGGCAGAGAAGCTCTTTGTAGACAGAGCCTGGGTTGCCGTGATCCCCCGCAGCCTGCCTGATTTCATGCCTGGCCCTGGTAAGCACGTGAGTTTGCAACCCTAGCTCTCACTGTCCCCTGCCCAGAACACACTTCCCGTTTCTCTCCTCTTCCTGCCATGGACACCTTCTTTCCCGATCTGGTCCCCTACTCCTGGATTACCATACCTCCCTCTGCAGCCACTTGCTACGTGCACAGATGACCTCGTAATCGACACGCTGCAAGATTCTACTTGTCTTTGTGTCCGGATTGCTTACATTTTTTGAGAGTGGACCCATTGTCAAGCATGGTGCCCTACAGTTAGCAGGGGAGCAATAAATGTTTGTTGGTGGTGCCACCTCTGCCTGAATAACATGTATATCACTCATGCTTTTGGCGGTTTCTATAAATCCAACTTGAAGCAGCTTAAGCAGCAGAGGAGGGCTTTTTGGCTTGTAAACTGGGAATGCAGGCAAGTAGCTGGGGACAAGTGGAAGTAGGAACTTGAATGCCGCCAGTCTTTTGTTTCTCTTTCACTCTGTGGTTCTTTTTTCATCTCTTACCCAGATTTCTCTGTGTGGCAGAGTCATAGTTGCCTACTACCTACCTCAAACAGGATTTTATCTAAGACTTCAGATTTTAAGAATAGTTTTAGGTTCACAAGAAAAATCAAGAGGAGGGTACAGAGATTTTCCATATACTCCTGCCTCAATACATAGCCTCCCTCACTGTCCACATCCCTAACCAGAGTGGTACCTTTGTTTCAATTGATGAACCTACAGTGACACATCATAATCACCCAAAGTCCATAGTTTACATTACGGTTCACTCTTGGTATTGTACATTCTATGGCTTTGGACACATGTATAATGACACGTATCCATCATTATAGTATCATACAGAGTATTTTTGCTGCCCTAAAAATCTGTGTTCTTCCAATTTATTCCTCTTCCATCCCCCAATTCCTGGCAACCACTGATCTTTTGGCCACCTGTGTAATTTTGCCTTTTCCATAAGGTCAGATAGTTGGAATCATGCAGTATGTAGCCTTTTCATTTAGCAAGATGAATTTAAGTTTTCTCCATACTTTTTCATAGCCTGACGGCTCTGTTCTTTTTAGCACTGAATAACATTCCATTGTTCGGATGTACCACATTTTATTTATCCATTTACCTACCGAAAAATGTCTTGGTTGTTTCCAAGTTTTAGCAATTATGAATAGCTGCTATTAACATCCATGTGCAGGGTTTTTCTGTGGACCTAAGTTTCCAGCTCCTTTGGGCAAGTACAAAGAAACACGATTGCTAGATCATATGGTAAGAATATGTTTAATTTTGTAAGAAACAGTCAAACTGTCTTCCAAAGTGGCTGCACCATTTTCATTCCCAACAATGAATGAGAGTTCCTGTTGCTCCACGTCCCCACCAGCATTTGGTGTTGTCAGTTATCTGAATTTTGGCCTTTCTAATAAATGTGTAGTTGTATATTATTGTTATTTAAATTTGCATTTCCCTGGTGACATATGGTGTGGAGCATCTTTTCATATGCTTACGCCATCTGTATATCTTTTTCGGTGAAGTGTCCATTCAGATCTTTTTCCCGTTGTTTAATCATGTTGTTTGTCTTCCTAGTATTGAGTTCTAAGGGTTCTTTGTGTATTTGAGGTAACAGACTTTTATCAGATGTGTCTCTTGCAAATATTTTCTCCCAGTCTGTGGCTTGTCTTCTCATTTACTTGACATTGTGTTTTGCAGAGCGGAAGTTTAAAATTTTTAAATTATTTCTTTCATGGATCATGCCTTTGGTTAACTTTCAAATAACCCTATACTGCTTCATGGGTAGTGCAAGTACCTTATAATAACAAACTATTTCTAATTCTTCCTTTTTGCCCATTATTTCATTGCTGTCATTTATTTCACTTGTACATAAGCATATATATGTTATAAAAGTTTTCATTTTACTTTCACTTATTTATTCTCTGATGCTTTTCCTTTCTTTATATAGATCTGAATTTCTGGTTTACATTGTTTTCCTTCTCTCTAAAGAACTTCTTTTAACATCTCTTGCAAGGCAGGTCTAGTGGCAACAAATTCCCTCAGTTTGTGTTTGTTTGAGAAAGTCTTTATCAGTCCTTCACTTCTGAACAAAAGTTCATAGGGTAGGGAATTCTGTGTTGGTAGGGTCTTTTTCTCTCAACACTAAATATTTCACTCCACTCTCTTCTTGCTTACCTGGTTTCTAGGAGAACTTAGATATAATTCTTATCTTTATTCCACTATAGATAAGATTTCCCCCCTCTGGCTTATTTCAGGAATGTTTCCATGTCTTTGATTTTCTGTAGCTTGAAAATGATATGCCTAAATGTAGTTTTTGTTTGTTTGTTTGCTTTGGGGGATCTTTTTCTTTCTTTCTTTCTTTCTTTCTTTCTTTTTTTTTTTTTTTTTGGCCATTTATCCTGATTGGTGTTCTCTGAATTTCTTGGATCTGTGGTTTGGTGTGTGACATAAATTTGGGGGAAATTCTCAGTGATTTTTTTTTTCAAATATTTCTTCTGTTCCTTTCTTTCTTCTCCTCTGGTATTCCCATTATGTGTACGCTACATCTTTTGTAGTTGCTCCCACAGTCCTTATATATATTCTGTTCTGTTTCTTTTAGTCTTTGTTCTCTTTGCTTTTCAGTTTTGGAGGTTTCTACTGACATATCCTCAAGCTCAGGGCTTCTTTCCTTAACCATGTTCAGTCTACTAATAATCCCATTAAAGGCATTCTTCATTCGTTTGTGTCATAGTGTTTTTCATTTTTAGCAATCCTTTTTTATTCTTGCTTGGGATTTCCATCTCTCTGCTTACGGGGTCCATCTCTTCTTGCATGCTGTCTACTTTACCCATTAGAGCCCTTACCTATTAATCATAGCTGTTTTAAATTACTGATCTGGTAGTGCCAACCTCCCTTCCATGTCCGGTTCTGATGTTTGCTCTTTCTTTTCAAGTTGTTTTTATAGTACGCCTTATTATTTTTTCCTTTATAGTATGCTTTATTATTTTTTCTTGATAGTTGGACATGATACTAGGTAAGAGGAACTGCTGTAAATAGGTCTTCAGTAATGTGGTGATTAAGTGTGGGGGGGAGGGGAAGTATTCTATAGTTCTATGATTAGATCTCAGTCTTTAACGAGCCTGTGCTTCTGAGCTGTGAACTTCACAAGTGTTTTTCCATTTTTTTCCATCTCCCTTAGATGGAACAGAATTGCTAGATTGGGTGGGAGTTAGGAGTTTCTCTTCTCCTAGATCAATTAAACTCTGATAATTCCCTAGCAGGTTAGGCTCCGGCTAACTAGTTCCCCTGAGGGAAGGCCTTGTTAAGGAGGACAGAGTTATCTGGAATTTTTCCAAATGGTTTTGTTTTTCTTTCCCTATGCTGGTAGCATGAGAGGATTTTTCTCAACTATTTACTGTGAGAAGTTGGTCGAGCTCCTGGAGGTAAAGCCACAAAAGTATGGGGTGGTGGGGTTCCTATGTCTGGATACCCTGTCATTTTTAACTCTCAGAGCTGTCCATCCTGAACCTCCAGCCATTCATCAATTAGCTCAGATGGTCCCATCCATCCTGATTCCTGCAGTAGTTTCTGCTAGTGAGTCTGGGAAGCCCTGATAACCTGTGTTTGCCTCTCTGTCTCTCCAGTCTTGAGGGCCCTGTGTCCTCCCCTCTCTTATGGATGCATGGAGAGTTGTTGAGTGTTCAGTCTAGTCACCTCTTTAGCTGTTGTTAAGATGGAGTGGCAACCTCCAAGCTCCTTACCTGCAACACTGTAAACCAGAAGTTCCAGACAGGATTTTTCACATGGGAGGAGACATACCTGCTGGCAGCTCTGGAGTTGCCTTTACAGCGCTCCCTTTCTCTATTCAGTTCAGAGATTTCCAGGACAGGACTCAGATTGTCCTGACTGAGTCACATGCCTGATCCTATGTACATAATATGCGATACTCTGATAGGTACATCCAAAAGCATGTGTTTGGGTTGGAGAAAAAAGAAATTTCTAAAACAAAGGGGATGTATCTGCTAGAAACAGGAGAAATGTTAGTTGACCAAGTTATTAGATACCCACAGGGTTATAGCACATTGAGATAATTTCCTTTGTTTTCCATCTATGAGAAATTTACACCACTTACATATCAGTTATATTAAATATGGTTTATATAATTCATGGCTCTCTTTTCTGTATGATTTGAAGAGAGGGGAGTTTTTGCTTCACTTTTTATTTTATTTTAATTTTCTCAAAGAAATGATTATACTTATGTATTAGATTTCTCCAGAGAAACAACCAATAGGATAGATAGATAGATAGATAGATAGATTTATTCTGGGAAATTGATTATGAGAATTGGCTCTCAATTATGGATGCTAAGAAGTTCCACAATCTACCGTGCAGGAAACAGGAGCAAATTCCTCCTTCCTCTGCCCTATGGGCTATTCAGACCCTCAGGGGACTGGATGATGCCACCCACATTGGAGAGGGCCATCTACTTTACTGAGTCCACTGATTCAAATGCTAATCTCATCCAGAAACAGGCTTTCAGACACATCAAGAAATAATGTTTAATCCGGGCACCCTGTGGCCAGTCAAGTTTACACATAAAATTTACCATCACATCTTAGATTTAAAAAGTCAATTATCACAAGGCTTTTAATTTAAGAAAGGAAAAAAAATCTCCCCCCTCTATCCTGATTTCTTCTACTAGAGAGGACCATTTTCACATCTTTGGGCTATCATTTCCAGTATTTACCTACACATTCTTCAGTAACATGGCTCCATTGTTGTGTCTTGGCTTTTACAGTTTTATTTTTTTATATAAATTTATTTATTTCATTTATTTATTTTTGGCTGCATTGGGTCTTCGTTGCTGCGTGTGGGCTTTCTCTAGTTGTGGTGAGCAGGGACTACTCTTCATTGTAGTGCGCGGTCTTCTCATTACAGTGGCTTCTCTTGTTGAGGAGCATGAGTTCTAGGCGAGTGGGCTTCAGTAGTTGTGGTGCACGGGCTTAATTTCTCCGCAGCATGTGAGATCTTCCCGGTCCAGGGCTCGAACCCATGTCCACTGTATTGGCAGGCGGATTCTTAACCACTAGAAGCCCGACTTTACACTTGTAGATGTGATGTATTAGCCTCCTATGCTGAAAGTGGAGGTTCTAGCTCTCTCCCTATCCCCTCTCCTCTCCACACTCTTCTTACATCCTCCCAATAGAGTTATTATAAAATTTTTGATTAAATCATGAAAAAACTGTTACCACTTGAGGCATGTTGAATATTATGAATGTGTTTTATCATTCTTGCCCAATTGTTCTGTTTCCTGTAGAAGACCATCCCTCTGGCTTTTTATGTAACCCTCGTGTGTATCACCTCCAAACTCAAAAACTGCATCCCTCTCTTTATTATGATGAAATACATCAGGCGACATCGCAGTTCCATTTTGCCCCCTTGGTACTTTCCTCCCAGAGCCCTGTGTCATCTTTCTAGGCTGGCTGCGCAGCCAGTGCTCAGGACTTCCGGTCACCATCACCCTGGGAATTCCCGCTGCCTCTTTTCAGTGTTGGATGCCCTGTTTCCTCTTTCTTGGGTTATTATGTCATGTTGGTGGAGCACATCCTCCAGGAACTTCCTGAAAAAGAAACAGAAGGGAAATCTGTTGAGACCTTGCATGCCTTAAAATATCATGTCTGCCCTCAAACTTGATTAATGTTCTAGATATGTAGAGAATTACAGATCGAGAATCTTTTCTAGCAAAGTTTTTAAAGGCATTGCTAGGTGCCTTGATAGTGCAGTGGGTAGTGCTTCAGTCTCATAAAGGCATTGCTGTTTCGTCTTTTTGCTTGAAGTGTTAAAAAAAAAAGATCTTGGGCTTCCCTGGTGGTGCAGTGGTTGAGAATCCACCTGACAATGCAGGGCACATGGGTTCGAGCCCTGGTCCGGGAAGTTCCCACATGCCGCAGAGCAACTAAGCCTGTGAGCCACAACTACTGGGCCCACGTGCCACAACTACTGAAGCCCGTGTGCCTAGAGCCGGTGCTCCGCAACAAGAGAAGCCACTGCAATGAGAAGCCCGCACACCGCAACGAAGAGTAACCCCCACTCGCCTCAACTAGAGAAAGCCCGTGCACAGCAACGAAGACCCAACACAGCCAAAAATAAATAAAATAAATTAATTTTAAAAGAAAAACAATCTTAAGGAAGTGAGGGAGAGTGCCACTGAGGGAAGAGCCTTCTAGATAATGAATATCCAGTGTAAAGAGCCCGGGGGGCGAGAGGTGGGAACAGCAAGGGCCCATGGAGGTTGGGACAGAAGTTGCAGGGGGAGAGAAGTTAGATGTGGAGTGCAAGAGGTAGTCAGTGGCCAGATCACATCAGGCTTTGGAGGTTTTTATAAGGATTTGGCTTTTATCCTGAATAAGCTGGGGAGGCAATGAAGGGTTTTGAGCAGAGAAATGTCATGATCTGAATTATATGTTTAAAGGATCATACTGGCTGCTGTGCTGAGAAAAGACTGACTGAGCTAAGGGCAGAGGCAGGGAGACCAGTTAGGGGGTGATTGCAGGAAGCCAGCCAGCAATAACAGACTTGTACCCAGCCAGGGGTGTTCCAGTTAGTGGTGTTGACAGTGTTGAACAGTGTTCAGTGTTTGATTATGTTTTGAGTGTGGAGCCAACACGAATAATTTTAGGTGGGATGATTGTAGGTGGGATAAAGGAAGAGTGGAGTCAGATATGACACCAGTGTTTTTCCCCGAACAAATGGAAGGAAGGAGTTGCTGTTACCAAAATGGAGAATTCTGTAGGAAGAGAAGGAGCTCGGTTTTGGATTTCTTGGTTGGTGATAGGTACTAGACTCCTGAGTGGAGATCTCAAGTGGGCAGCTAGATACAGGAGTCTGGAGTTAAGAGAAGAGGACTAGACTAGGTATACAAGCTTTGAGGTCATCAGCCTATAAATAATGACAGCAGCAAAGGAGTGAAGGGGATACAGAAAAGAGAAGAGGTCTGAGGACTGAGATCTGGGGCATGTCGGTCTAGCAAAGATCAGGGAGCAGAGGAAGAACCTACCAAGGAGACTAAGGATGAGTGACTGGGGAAGTAGAAAGAAAACCGGGAGACAGTTTCAAGAAGAAGAGGGCGATCCACTGCTGGTTGATTATGCAAGAAAAGACTGAGAATTAACCTTTGAAGTTAGCAACAAAGTCATCAGTGACTTTGATTTGATCTGCTGCAGAGTTAAATCATGACTGGAGTGGATTCAAGAGGAAGTGGAAGAGCAGAAATAGAGGCAGTAGACATAGACAGCTCTTTAAATTTTGTCCTGAGGGGGAGCAGAGACATGCTATAAGGAAGAGGGTTTAATTTTTCAATGAAAGATATTATAGCACATGTGTTGACTGGTGAGGATGATCCAAGAGAGGGGGAAAACTAATGACACAGGAGAAAGAAGGGAACCTTACTGGAACGTGCAAGCAGGTGGATGGAATCTAGAGCACAAGCAGAGGGATTATTTTAGCTCAGAGCACGGACAGTCTATACGCAGGCAGAGTATGCCAACAGATGCCGGTGAATGTTGGTGGTGAGGATGAACAGCGGTACCTTTCGGATTGCTTTCATTTTCTCAGGGAATTAGGAAGTAAGGTCATTATCTTTAAAATTGAGAGAGGAGAGAGAGAGGAGATATTATAGAAGATACAAACAGTCATTTAGGAGGGTAGGAGAGGAAATACAGTAGGAGAATGGCAGAAGGTACTGGAACAAAACGGTGAATACATTGTTCAGTAAAGTTCTTGGTTAAAATGAAAAATGTGTCTTCTATTTTTACTTAAAAACCGAAGAAACGTTTTGGCCACCCATACAACAAAATACCATAGAATGGGTGGCTTAAACATCAAAAAGTTATTTCTCACAGTTCTGGAGTCCTGGAAGTTCAAGAACAAGTTGCCGGCAGATTCCGTTTCTGATGAGGACCCACCTCCTCGTTCATAGACTGCTGTCTTCACACTGCGTCCTCACGTGGCAGAAGGGGAAGGGAGATCTCTGGGGTCATTTTCAGTCTTACTCCCGTCCTCTACCAAACTTGGTATCATTCATTTTGAAAACTCTCTGGTTTCATTTCCCCAGAAATTAAACCTCCTGTTGCCATCTGGGCTGACGCCAGTGTTGGTCCCTTCCTGCACAGGAGAGGAGAGGGATTCTGTGGTCCAACTACAGTTCCTTACGTTTTTTCAGCCCTGCCCTGAACCCCTTCTTATAGAGGTAAAAACTACTACCAGTTTCTGAGCCTTTTTAGGGTTTTATCATAAGGATCTATTTGCTTTTTGATATTTTCCACCACAAAGCAAACTTTCTTGCTGTTCTGTTAACTTTGTTACCACTCATCCACCAGCCTTCTGTCTTCTAAAATTTTGTTGCTAGGTCTTATCTGTGGTTGTCTCTTCTGCTCTCTTTACCCTTCCAGGTTTTTGTTTTTTTTTTAAGTTTTTTTGATGTGGACCATTTTTAAAGTCTTTATTGAATTTGTTACAATATTGTTTCTATTTTATGTTTTGGTTTTTTGGCTACGAGGCATGTGGGATCTCAGCTCCCTCACCAGGGATCGAACCCGCACCCCCTGCATTGGAAGGTGAAGTCTTAACCGCTGGACCGCCAGGGAAGTCCCTACCCTTCCAGGTTTTATAAAATTGTTTTTTTATTCCTTGTCAGTCATTTTAGAGAGACTTTCAGATGGAGGTATGATAAACGCACGTGTTCGATCCACCATGTTTAACAGGGACTTCCTCCCGGTTTCTTATCTGGATTACTGAATAGTGCACATAGCAGACAGTCTTTATGCCCTGCCCCATATCCCCTTGGCTTCCTTCTGAGTTGACCTGTAGCTGAACATGAACATTGCCTAACCGTGCTGAAAGGTTCTCAGCTCAAGCACCTGTATCATTCTGCCTCTATGACTGAGGATTTTCTCCAGTATCACAAGAACTTGCTCAGCCCTCACATAAGGTATCCTGGAATTTCTGGGAATCCGACACCTCTCACCCAATGAAGAATAGGAATCAGTGGATTAACAGCCAAGTTTCCTGTACCTTAGTGAGACTATTATGAGACACTCTTCATGGTTTTTCAGAAGTCCCCAGTAGAACTGAGCCCAAGTTGCCCATAGTAGTAGCCTATTTATCAGTTGGATTTTCTCCTTTTCCTCTCTCATATTCCACACTCCCTCACTCGTACTTCCTGGGATCATTTCTAAAATAAATTCCTTGTATCCAAAGCCTCGCCTTGAGGTCTGATTTTGGAGGAACTCAAACTAAGGGAATTAGCAGTGGAAGAGACCCTAGAAAGTATATTCTCGATGGTATGGAGGTAACAAAGACCCCATTGGTGGCGGTAAGTTGGGTGATGATAAACCCTGGCACTTTGTAGAATCACAATTACCAAAGTTTCACCTGTGGTCTACTGGAATGAGGTAAAGGTGAAAGGAGATGCTTGGTTTATGCAATAGTGCTGTACCTGAAAGATACAGAGGATGTGGTGATCATAGGAATTGAAGAGGTGTCTGGCTTTTGTTCACTGGCCAGAAGCATTGAGGGAAGAGGACGATGCATTTACATCATCCAGTTGTCAATTCACAACATGAGAATGAAAGCTGCAAAGCCTCCTTGGAGATCCCCATTTCCTGCAGCCAGAAAGCAGACTTGTGAAAAGTCAGGCCTGATAACAAGGGTAACAGAACTGCAAAGTAGACTGAAGGCAAAGGCCAGTCGGGCCTCTTATATAAAAGTCAAAGCCCTGGTAGGGAGGAAAGGGGCCCTGAGAACGGGGATGAGGGCATGTGGATAGATATATACTAGAGAACGTTGACGCCTCTAGACTTCCCTGAACCACCCAGCCCAAAAGTGTCTCTCACCCTCTTATAGTTGAAGAGAACAGCTTGCCATTGCCCAGAGACCCTACAAAGTCCTCCTCTGCAGTAGATGCCTCATAGATTATGCTCGTCTACCTCGAGGTCTGCCCCTGCCTCCTCTCACCGCCTCTACTCCAAAAACTAGGGACAGGTCTCGGCATAGCCCGAGTTCCTCTTGTGAGATGTGTGATCGTTTTTATTTTCTAAAGATGGCTGCCACAATATCCCTCAACCCAATGGCTCTTCTATAATGCAAACTTGACATTCCCCTACCACGAGACGGAGTCTAATTACCCTCCCCTTGAATCTGAGCTAGACTTCACTTGCTTTGATCAACAGTGTGAAGCAGAACTAATGCTGGGTGATTTCCAAGGCTGTCATAAAGGGTGATGCAACTTCTGCCTTGTCCATAGGGTCATTGCCTTTGTAGGTCTGAGCTACCATGTGAGAAGACCAACTACCCTGCGGTCACCACGTTGTAAGAAAGCCAAGGCACATGAAGAGCGAGTGCACTGGTTGTTCTGGTAAAATACTTCATGCTGATAGTCAATGTACATTTCTATCTTTCTCTTGTGAATGCAAACTTCTTTATAAGAAGTTCTGTTACAATATCATCAGCAAGGACCTTGGTCATCTTGAAGTCCTATAGAACGTCATACTGGGCCATTATGTGAATGACGGCATGATCATTGGACTTGGTTTTTAGGAAGGAGCAAGTATGCTGACTGCTGTAGTAAAATACTTCATGCTTGAGGATGAGAAATAAACCCTGCAAAGTTTCTAAAGCCTGCCCCATCGGGAAATATTTTAGAGGCCTAAAGATCTAGAATATTGCATCTAAAAGGATGTATCACATTTACCACCACTAGGAAAGAGTCACGGCACTTGGTGAGCTACTTTGGTTTTTTAGGCAAAATAATAATACTACCCTGAGAATACTACTCTGACCCATTTATTAGAAGATTGTTGATTTTGAGGGGGCCTGAGAGAGTATTTAAATAGCCTCTTAAAGACTCAGCTAAGGGGCTTCCCTGATGGCGCAGTGGTTGAGAGTCCACCTGCCGATGCAGGGGACACAGGTTCGTGCCCCGGTCCAGGAAGATCCTACATGCCGCGGAGCGGCTGGCCCCGTGAGCCATGGCCGCTGAGCCTGCGCGTCCGGAGCCTGTGCTCCGCAACTGGAGAGGCCACAACAGTGAGAGGCCTGCCGGAAAAAAAAAAAAAGACTCAGCTAAGGAATCAGCTTAGGGATGACATCTTACATGGGCAAATCACTGTCCTTAAGGATGGAACATGTATGTTAAGCCAGTGATCACTATCTATAATCACTTTATGTGCTGTATCCTAATATCTGGAACACACAGAAATGGCAATTAAGGGATCCAAGTAGATTTGGCCCCATTCACCACACTCCCAGCGACTCATTAGTGAAAATTGTGTTTCTAATCCTTGTCATTTAGGCTCTTCCAGATCAAAGGCCTTGTTCTCAGTATATGTGTGTAGAGTAGCGGGTATTTCCTCTAGGGATATAGTAAGGATTCCGCTGCATCTGAAACAATAACTGTCCCCTGATGATTGGGGGGTCCTCATGTTGACAGATCAGCAGGTAAAGATGGGAATTACTATACTGGTGGGGATCTCTGACTCTGATTATCTTGTAGAGTTGGAGTCGCTGCTTCATTATGGGGATGGGAAGGAAGATGTCTGGAACTTGGAGGGCTCGCTGGGACACTCCTTAGTGCTTCTACATTTGGTGATAAGGGGAAAGGGCAATTCAAGCAACCAGGGCTTCACACGGGCAAGATAACCAGGGCCAACTGCTCAGAGATGAAGGTCTGGTCCTCCTACAAGCAAGCAAGTCAGATTAGTGCAAGTGTTGGCTAAGAGTAAAGGAAATCTAGACTAGGTGGCAGAGGGGAGAGATGATGGATATAGATGATGTCCTTGGGACCAGCCACAGCAGGGAAGAGTGTGGCTTGTTTCACAAATTCTGCTATTTTCAGCCTTTTTTGGCTCCAAGAGCAACCCTTTACCAATGAGGTTCAAGCGCCAGAAGGTTACTGCTCCAACTTCCCTACCCTTCAGTGGATTAGTTCTGGGATATATTCTACCTGATTCCTCAGAGTGCCCCCAGTGGTGGTGAACCCCAGTTGTCCAAAGTGGTAGTCTGCTTATCAGTGCACCTTTTTGACTGTCCCCCTTTCCTTCTCTTGTTTGTCCACTCCGTCCCACAAGCTTTCTGGGATCACCAACTAAACAACCCACAGTCCAGTCCTTCTCACAGGATCTACTTTTTGGGAAGCCCAAACAAAGATGGTGAGCTTTCATTATAAGTTTGTCTACCTGTACTTATTTGTTATTTACTATGAAAAAAATTTTATTGAGAAAAAGAATACCATTTTAGTTGATAGGCCTAAGTAATACATATTGTAGTAATGGTGAAAATGTGAAGAACAGTTTTGTTTTTGTTTGTTTGTTTGTTTGTTTTTGATTGATAAGCCTAAGTAATACATATTGTAGTAATGGTGAAAATGTGAAGAACAGTTTTGTTTTTGTTTGTTTGTTTGTTTGTTTTTGCGGTACGTGGGCCTTTCACTGCTGTGGCCTCTCCCGTTGCGGAGCACAGGCTCCGGATGCGCAGGCTCAGCGGCCATGGCTCACGGGTCCAGCCGCTCTGCGGCACGTGGGATCCTCTTGGACCGGGGCACGAACCTGTGTCCCCTGCATCGGCAGGCAGACTCTCAATCACTGCACCACCAGGGAAGCCCAAGAACAGTTTTTAAAGTACATTATTTTCACTAGTTTATAAAGAATGAGGAAATTGAACTTTGAAAAAATATGCAGTAATACATACTTATACCATAAGAAGAAGAATATTTTAATAACTATGCAAAGAGTTGGCAGGGCTGTCAACTGTCAAGGGATTATTTTGAAATTGCTATCACTGGCCAACTACTATGATTAATGAAATCAATATTTTGCAGGAGAAATAAACATCACAATTCAAATTTAATAGGTATTCTTTTTTACTTTAAAAGTTGTTTGAGCTATTAGGTTTCTCAGGGCCCATTTATCTTTCACTTTACAGAATACTTTTCATATACATGCATACACACACACACACACACACATCTCTGCATTTTACACATTTTCAAAGGGAAGCTCTACAGACTCACACATTTTAACTTTGGTAACACATGCAGTATTTCCCCTAGAACGTAGCTTACTAAGAAATCTGTATTGGGGGCGAGTGTACGGTAGTTCTTCCTTTATCTCCTGCACATAGTATGAAACCCTCCAGAAGTGACATTGCTAAGCCAAATTGAGAAAGACCTCCACATTCACAGAGAGCAAAAAAATGTCAGTGTTGTCCTGAGAAAGCCAGAGAGTGGTCAGACGTCAGGAATAAACAGTCTCTGCTCAATTTAAACTATACAGATAATTTGTTGAATAAATTCCACTTTATTTGTCTTCACTTTCGATGGAATGTTAGTTTCTGAAACCAAATGATATTCAGATTCATTCTTCGCATAGGCATATGGAATACCCAAATTGTGTCTTTGGCAAATTGCCCCCATCCAGGCTTCCCTGAACATCTATTGTTTTTGTCTACCTAGTACTACTTATTGCTTCTTCTGGTGACAGCTCCCCCACTTTTTGGAAGAATTGTTTCTTTATTTCAACCATGTGGGACCTTCTAATTGCAGAGCCCCGATTTTCTGTTCCTGACATAGTGGCAGGAATGTGGTTAATCTTCATGTATTATCCACTGTCTTTCATGGCGGCTCCAAAATGCTATGGAAGTGAAACCAATTAGAGGTCTTCTCCAGGGTTTTCCGAGAAGAGATAGGAGTGGAGGGAGAGCCCTTTCTCTTCTAGTGACAATGCCTGAAAGAACCATGGAACTCCACCACATGGAGAAAGCTGGTTGGTAAGAATGAAGTCAAGTTGCAGAGACAGGTGATACAAAGGTTCAAGTCCTTGGTTCCAATGTTCGAGGTCCCCACTGCCCTCTTCTGGCCTCCACTGCCTTCTGGGGCTTGGCCGTCCCCCTTTTCCCTCTATTCTGGGAGCTCCCCTAATATCTTTCCCATTATTCCTCTTTTGTGCTCAAGGTAAATCAAGTGAGTTTCTGGTATTTACAACCAAGAGCTCTGATGAATGTCTGGCATTTACTTTTGTTAATTTGACAAAATAGTTATAAAATCACTGCCTAATTAGGCAAAGCGTTCTATTACTTCTCCGTTTTGATTTCTCAGTCAGTGATTTCTCAGGCCTGGATGCTTCCTTACTGAGATTTTTCTTACCTGTTGCTCTCCCCACCCCCAGCTTAGACATTGACTGAAGCTGTTCAACTCTGCTGGCCTGGCTGAAGATTACAGAGGTAGGTGGACGCCACCTCTCAGGGCAATAGCGAACACATCTCCTTAAATTGTCACATTACGAAAGCTCAGTGTTCTCAGGAGTACCCAAGCCATTCCTAGGACTATCCTGACCTTTTAACCCCAAGGATAAATGCAAGAGAGCTCACCAAATAGCTCTTATCTAACATTACAGGACTGATAATTCTTAACATGTTTTGGATACGATTCTGCAGACCTGCTTCAATGTTGTTTTTAGGGGTTTTGTTTTCTGTTTCACTGAGTACTACCCCTGCTTTTAATCTTTTTAGAGTTGCTGTGATGATGCATGAGAGTCAGCCATTTTCAGTTTAATTGTCACTCTTAATTGTCGTGGGCTGCTCGGGCCGCCATAACAAAATACAATAGACTGGGTAGTTTAAACAAGGAATTTATTTCTCACAGTTCTGGAGACTGGAAGTCCAAGGTCAAGGTGCCGGCATGTTTTAAGTCCTGATGAGGGCTCTCGTCCCGGTTTGCAGATGGCCACCTTCTCTCTGTGTCCTCACATGGTCTTTCCTTGGTATGTGGGCACAGGGCAGGGGGGAATCTCTCTCTCTTCCTCATTTTATAAAGCCGCTAATTCCATCATGAGAACTTGGTCCTCATGACCTTATCTAATCCTAATTACCTCTCAAAGGCCCCATCTTCAAATAACATCACATTAAGGGTTAGGGCTCCAACATACAAATTTAGTAGGAGTGGGGGTGGGGGTCACACAAACATTTAGTCCATAACACTCTGGATTTTGCAGAGGGAATATTTGATTGGCCTAGCTTGGGTCATATGGCCACCCTTGGCTAAGAGGTGGGCACCTATTTTAATCCCAACAAACTTTATCCATTAGGAAGTGGTAATTTTCCAAGGGAATTCAGATGCTATTGTCAAGAGGAAGGAGTGCCAAGCAGTTAAATAACCAGAAATGCCCACTGTGGACAGCTTGCAACATTTCAACAGAGCTAAACTGAACACAATTGGATATTCATTGCTTTGTGAAATATCACATTCACCTGTAATATGTAAATAGATGAGAATATTTCTTGTGAAATTCTCACTAACATTTTTCACTTCAGTTAGCCTTAGGAGGGATGCTTAGAATCTTTTTTCCTTCTTTTCATTTTTTCAGCAGAAAAAAAAAAAAAAACCCTCAAAATTCCAGAAGGAGGCTTTTCTTTAAAACATTTCCTTACTGGGTCTATCTATCCCGACGTGGAAGGTTGTACGTTACATGTTGCTAAGTGAAAACAAGCAAGTTTCAGAATAGCATGGAATGTCATTTTGATAAAATATTTAAAATACAAATATAACTGAACACGTTACCAGAAAGTCTTCATGCATACACACCAAGCTTGTAATAGTGGTGTGGTAAGCAGAGTAACGGTCCCTCAAGTGTGTCCACATTTTATTCCCCAGAACCTGTGAATATACTACCTTCCATGACAATAGGAACTATGCAGATATGATTAAATTAAGGATCTGCAATGGGAGGATGATCCTGGATTATCCAGGTGGTCCCAGTACAATCACAAATGCCTTATAAGTGACAGAGGGAGGCAGGAGAGTCAGTGTCAGAGTAATGAGGTATGAGAAAGGCTGGACCAGCCATTGCTGGCTTTGGAGAAGGGAGGAAGCCAGGAACCAAGGATGCAGGCAGTCCTAGAGGCTGCAAGAGGCAAGGAAATGCATTTTCCCCTGGAACCCTCAGAGTAGAACTCAGCCCCTGCAGCACCTTGATTTTCACTCAGCAAGACCCAGTTTGGATTTCCAACCTCCAGAGCTGTAAGATAAATTCATGGGTTTTGTTTTTTTTTAAGCCACTATGTTTGTGGTAATTTGTTAGAGCAGCAGCAGGAAACTGATGCAAGTGGTTATTCTGGGGAAGAAGGTCTTGGAGGAAAAGGAAGTGAGAGGAGACATCAAAGGACATGAATACTTGAAAACTGGGAATTTTTGCAAGAATATCATTTGTATGCTAACCACTAATATATGTCTTTTGATGATACTTTACAAACAGGTCATTACAAATAACTCATTTTCAGAAGACTTTGCTGAATTTGCTGAAATTATCAGTTTTTTTTTTTTTTTTTTTTTTTTTTATGCGTTACGCGGGCCTCTCACTGCTGTGGCCTCTCCCGTTGCGGAGGACAGGCTCCGGACGCGCAGGCCCAGCGGCCATGGCTCACGGGCCCAGCCGCTCCGCGGCATGTGGGATCCTCCCAGACCGGGGCACGAACCCGTGTCCCCTGCATCGGCAGGCAGACTCTCAACCACTGCGCCACCAGGGAAGCCCTATCAGTTTTTTTAAGGAAAAAGAATTTGCTACTTAACATTCATAGACTTTAAAAAAAGTGTATGCATGTGTATGAGGCTTGTATTAGTCAAAGAATGTGTTAAGTTGCATGGATGTGTGTGTGTCTGTATGTGTGTAAACGTACCTATTTATTTATTTATTTGATGAAGGTCAGGGTTCCTTTTTCTCTCATGTAACTTGAAGACTAGAGGTCCAAAGGAAGGAGGCCCAGGGCTAGTTAGAGGCTTCAGGGTTATAAGTTTCTCTGTCTCCTTCTCAGTCTCTTGTTCTGCCATTTGCAGAGAGCATGGCTTTCACTCCCAAAGTTGCCTCATGGCTATAAAATGGCTACAGGAGCTCCAGCCATGAAAACTGTATCCTTGGCAAGAAAAAGAAAGAATAAGGTGGGAAGGGGAGGTGAAAGTGCCTCACATTCCAGCTGAGTCAGCCCCTTTTAAGGAACATTCTTTAAATTGGCATTGGCAATAATCTAGCCACGTGGCCACCTCTGTCCATAAGGAAGGCTGGAAAATGTAGGGTTTCAGCTGGTTACATTGACATCCCCATCAAAAACAGGGTTCTCTTAGTGAAGAAAAAGAGAAGAGATCAATTCTGGGTAAACAATTAGCAGCCTGTGTACAGACTTCAGTGACAACCAAATTATAAAGCAGGGACCTTTGTAACTATGTCTTTAAGGAGAAACATTATGCCATAATGAACAGTACTTAACCATTCAAGGCAATATAAATAGACATATCATAAACATTTTATAACTGTTTAAAGCTAACCCATTGGAAAAAATGGCAATAAAAAATTTTAAGCCTAAAACATTAGTTCAACTCAATTGATTTGTAGGACATCAACTCAGTAAATTTACTTTTTTTTTAATAAAGTTATTTTTTTAAGCTTTTTTTGATGTGGACCATTTTTAAAGACTGTATTGAATTTGTTACAATATTGCTTCTGTTTTATGTTTTGGTTTATTGGCCACAAGGCGTGTGGGATCTTAGCTCCCCAACCAGGGATCGAACCCTGCATTGGAAGGCGAAGACTTAACCGCTGGACCACCAGGGAAGTGCCTCAGTAAATTTACTTTTAAAAACAGTCCTAGTTTAAGATGAACTTCAAAAGGGATATAAAGTACCCCTCTTTGAAATTTTTATGCAAACATTTTATGCAAAATGTTTGTGCATTTTTTCTGGTTAAATGCTGCATACCTCCTCAAAGGAGTTGATGACCCCAAAAAGCTAATAACCATGGATCTAGGTGTCGTGCCCATTTGGAAGACACCAAACAACTTATCTAACTGAATTTGAACTGGGTTTCATACAAACATTCTCAGGCCAAACCAAAACTACCTGATGGAGTTAAGAGGGCTGGGGGGGACACAGCTAGAGACCAGGGGCTGATCAGAGACAAGTATTACATAGCAAAAGGCATAGGCTCTCCAGCCTTTGAAGAAGCAGGAAGGGCCCAGGTCTCAGGCCCCCAGAGACTGAGCCACGGGGGCATCCTCAGAGTAAGTGACATCCTAGAGAGGGCAGTGTTTCATTCTGAGTCTGAGAAGTAAGAAAAGAACAACATAGACCAACTGTCTGATAGATCTACAAACGCAGATATTTGGCATTTAGTATTAAAACTGTTTATCAAGCTCCCAATGCCGATGATGAACAAATAGGAACCTCATGTTCTGGGTTGCACGGTTGATGTGAGAGCGGAGCAGGGCTGTAATCCATCAGTCTAATGAATCTACCCACACACGTTTAAGACTTCAAGAGACTTGGAGATTAGGACAGAGTCAATCGGCTTATTTCATCCAAAGGGTCCCCAAAGCAAAAGCAAGTGGTATAGTTGCAACATAATGGTTATCTGGCTTTGTAAACACCTGGAATTTTATTGACCAGGGAAAGAGCACCACTTTGGGGCTCCATCCTGGGTGTCTAGGTCACCTGTCCCCTGCCTCTGTTGTGGAGCGGAGAGTCTGTCTAATAGTTGGAAGTTCTCCAAAGTGGGGTGCCCCTCACAGGATTCTCAGAGCAGTCATTGCATTGTGAGAAGAAAATATTAGAACACTTCACAATCGAGTATCTTAAAAACAAGGGAGGGAGGGCTTCCCTGGTGGCGCAGTGGTTGAGAGTCCGCCCGCCGATGCAGGGGACACGGGTTCGTGCCGTGGTCCGGGAAGATCCCACATGCCGCGGAGTGGCTGGACCCATAAGCCATGGACCCTGAACCTGCGCGTCCGGATCCTGTGCTCCGCAACGGGAGAGGCCAAAACAGTGAGAGGCCCGCGTACGGCAAAAAACAAAAACAAAAAAGCAAGGGAGGGAATTCCCTAGCCGTCCAGTGGTTAGGACTCTGTGCTTCCACTGCAGGGGGGAAGGGTTCAATCCCTCGTCGGAGAACTAAGGTCCCGCGTGCCGTGCCATGCCACATGGCCCCCACCAAAAAGGGAAATATGCCTTCCGAATTTTCAATATATGGACTGACAGCGGCAATGACACGAGGTAGAGATGTCTGATGGTCAGACCTCACTCCCAGGAGGGGACCTTTCTACGGAAGAGTAGGGGCTTCACTGCTTGTGTGCACTGACTGTGGCATCCCACTGCTTCCAGTGTCTGGCAACACATGGACATTTATTTACGCCAGTTAAGTGGATTTAGAGATCGTAGTATCTAATTTTATGTAAACTAGCCTCACAAAATATACAAAAAACTTTAAAAGATTACAGGGGAAAGAAAAAACACTCTTCTGATTGAAGATGTGACTAAGGCAAAATCAAACCAGATAAAGGCAGAGCTGACATTTGTGGTCCTAAGACAAGGTTTCTTCAGCTACACGACACAGGAAAAATCAGGACGATCTGCTGGTACCAAACAAGAAGTGGTTCCCACCAAACCGAAAATAACCAGAAGACTACCAGAAATATGGAAGGATATCTACCCTCACGCACCTAAATTTCACTTCAGGTGTATCTATCGAGCTTCTATTGCATCTGTGAAATGTCTTTCTCAACTGTGACAGCCATTAAAACCAATGAGAAAACAAACTGAACTTAGAAGACCTTTGAATTGCTGTATCAAAAAACGTCAAACCACAATTTTCAAAAATAATGAAGCGTATTCTAACACGTTGCACTGATTAAACATAGCATTTTCAAGCAAAAAATTCATGTCACGAATAAAAATGAATCAATATTTTCAAATATTGTTAATTTCCAACTTAGATCATCCTTTGAAAACATCTATTTTGTGTATGCTATGATGTGCATCATATATAAATACAGCAATATGTGTCTAGAACAAAATATAAATAGACATCCTTGAGAGTTTCTACTCAAAATGTTACTTACTAGTGGCCTGTACAATCAAAAATGTTTAGAAATCATTGCTGAAGATGATAGAGGATTATAGTAATTTACCAATAAAATAATCTAATCCTCGTCACTTTGGTAATCTTCCTGGATAACTTAATGCTTTAACCCGGTTAAAATATGATCTCTACTTCCTTCAAACTCCCGCAGCTGTAACTCGAAGGTACTGTGTTTTGTCTTCTACTAATTACACTGAACACTTTCTTCTTGGATTATAATTACTTGAGTGGATGTGTGGTCCTCCTATAGACTTGAGAGAAAGCACACTGTGGACAGAATTAGGGTTTGAGTCATGGCTTAATTATTTATTTCCTCTAGCACTTAGCACCTAGGAGATGCTCATCAAAAATTGATTTGGAAGTTAAAAGAAAATGATTAAGTGTCTAGAAGGCCTTTAGGAAAGATGATCACAGTGGACAATTTCATTATTTGACAAGTCATTGAGGTAAACAACTCAGTGCTGAGACTTGCCCGGAGTGAGTACTCTTTCCATTAGAGGGAACTTTTTCATCCTCTGATTGTACAGGTAACCATTTATGCGAAAGACAGCTCGTTTCTGATCAGAAATAAAGCAGCAAAATATTTAGCTAGTGTTTGTGGCTTGGAGATGCCTAACTCATTCTCACGTGTTTCCTTTTTCTTTGGCCACAGGCGTGCGGCATGGAAGATCTTAGTTCCCCAACCAGGGATGGAACCCTTGACCCAGCAGTGGAAGTGCAGAGTCTTAACCACTGAACTGCCAGGGAAGTCCCACGTGTTTCCATTTTAAATGACTGGGTCAAGCGCAATGTTCTATATTGTTCTCAGCTTGACTCCTACATATATGGTCATAGAAAACAAACTCAATATCATATTTAGCTGATTTATAGAGAGAGATTTTTAAATAACCTGCAGTGGCAGATAACCTCACTGTTCAAAATCATCTTAATAGCTCGATCACTTATAAAATATTCAATAAGTTCTAATGGACTGACTCCCTGACAGTGGGAACTAAGTGGAATCTTCCTTTATGTGCTGACATGAGAATGTCTTATTTGACTTCAGCCATGTATCTGATTCAGTCGTGTAACCGATTCTCTCTTTTTTTTAATGTCAGAATTATTTTAATATGATCTCTCTGCTTGGAACAGGTCCATAGGTTCCCCTTCGTTCCTCAGTAATTTCCCAATTTGAAACCCCAGATCTAGTAAAAATTTAAAATTCTCCATTTGCCTTTGCAAGAAAGTCAGTGATAATCTGCGAGTAATTTGGGGGACCATTTCTGCCCTACTAAATTCTGAAAGATTATGAAAAATTACTAAAGTATAAAAAATAAGTAGGAGATGGGTCTCACTAAAGAGCTATGTTCTTTTATGATTTCTGCCCCCAATTTGCCCATGCTTGGTAATGACACACAGCGACTTATTTTTTACTCTCTAAAGAAATGATAACATGGAAGGACATTGGGCTGCCCTTGTATGAATATAACCCAACTGGCTCCCAGCTCTAGGCTTCAAGATTAGAATTGTTTTTCAAAAACAAGAAGTAGATTGAGCTGAGCCATCCATAGCCCTACACTGAGTTCCCACTGTGACTGCTAGCACATGGAAAATCACTTGGTTAATGTACGATGCTAATGAGCCTGAGATCAAAAGTCCTATTTCCATGCAAGACAGTTGGTATATACAGAGACCCCATAGCACAGTCATAGCCCCAACTATCTTCTGCGCTCTGGAATATACATGTCTCTGTTCATGTGGAAATGATACAAGCCTTGGGTATGTCTAAAAGTTACGCCTCAAAACAAAAATCTCTGCAAAATTGGAAAGAGCCTTTTATAATGATTTTAATTCTGAGGGCTGGGATGGTTCATTTTATATGTCAACAGGACCAGGCTAAGGGATGCCCAGATAGCTGTTAAGACATCATCTCTGAGTGTGTCGTGAGCGTGTTTCCAGAAGAGATCAGCATTTGAGTCAGGAGACTTGAGGAAAGAAAATCGCCCTCACCAGTGTGTGTGGGCCTCACCTGATCTGATGAGGGCCTGAATAGAACAGAAGGCAGAAGAAGGGCAAATTTGCTCTCTTGGCTTGAGCTGGGATATCCATCTCCTGCCCTCGGACATCAGTGCCCCTAATTGTCAGATCTTCAGACTCAGCCTGGGACTTATGCCATCACCTCCACGTCCACCCTGGCGCCCTGCTCTCGTTCTTGGGCCACAGGGCTTGCACTGGAACTACACCCCTGGTTTCCCTAAGCCTCCAGCTTGCAGACAGCAGATAGTGGGACTTCTCAGCCTCCGCAATCATGTGAGCCCATCCCTCATTATAAATCTCTGTATCTCCAGAGAACAAGGGGAGGGGGAGAGGGAGGTGCAAGCTGCTGGGTGTAAGATGGGCTAAGGGATGTATCGTACAGCACAGGGAATAGAGCCAATATTTTGCAATAACTGTAAGTGGAAAGTAACCTTTAAAAATTGTGTAAAAAATTAAAAATAAAAAATCTCTTATCTGTATCATCTATACCTGTACCTATATCATCTCCTATTGGTTCTATTTCTCTGGGGAACCCTGACTAATACAAGGATGCTCTCCAGCAGATGGTCTTTTTTAAATTGAAGTACAGTTGATTTACAGTATTGTGTTAGCTTCAGGTGTACAGCAAAGTGATTCAGTTATATTTTTTCAGATTATTTTCCATTGTAGGTTATTATAAGACATTGAATGTGGTTGCCTGTGCTATACAGTAAATCCTTGTTGCTTATCTATTTTATGTCTAGTAGTTTACATTCATTAATCTCATACTCTTAATTTATCCTTCCCCCTCCCTTGACCCTTTGGTAACCATAAGTTTGTTTTCTCTGTCTGTGACTCTGTCTCTGTTTTGCATATGGATTCATTTGTATTATTTTGTAGTTTCCACATATGTGATACCATATGATATTTGTCTTCAGACAGTCTTGAAAGAAGAAATTATATCAACCGGGATCACTAGGTAAAAATGGAGAGCAAACTAATTTTTAAAGGGATCCATCCAGACTCTCCATGAAAAGGGCACCGAGCCAATGTTGAGTCCTCATATTCTGAATTTTTGGAAAACAATGAAAATGAAGGATCCTGAAGAAAAAAACTAGTTTTTCCTGTCTTGTTCAGTGTCAACACGCTGTAAGTTTTCTATAATGATACATTTTCATAATAATAAAAAGAATGCATTCTCATTTTATAAAATCAGGAAACTCCAAAAACTATGGAGAATAAAATTTAAATTATCCATAATCCCACAATTCATTCATTTGCTCATTCGAGTAACACATATACAAAATTGCACTCCTTACTATGTGCAGAGCACACTTCAAGGCTCACCATCCAGAAATGTTAACTTCCAATTGCTTTCCTTCCAGCCCTTTTCTCAATACACTTTTGATAATAAAATAGGAATCAGATTATATACAGTTTTGGATTCTCTTTTTCACTTAACATAGCATAAACATCTTCCAAATTATCAAATAATATTCAAAACAATGATTTTAACAGCTGCATAATATCACATCACACGAATTTACACTAGTTTATTAAACCATTCTACTTGGGAGTATACACAATTATCAATTTTTCATTATTATAAATAATGTTGTGAGTAATATCCTTTGGCCACGTATCTGATTATCTTTGGAAAATTTTCCTAGGATTTGGATTGCTAGATCCAAAGCCTCGAACATGTTTAAGGTTCTAGATACACAGCACTCAGTTGCTTTCTTGAAAGACTGAAATGGTTTACATCCACCCGCTAAGAGAATGTCTGTCACAGTGAGATCCCATCCCTCAAAACAATGAGTATTAGCGTTTAAAAAAGTCTTCGCCAACTGGGTCAAAATGGTTTTTCTTTTAATTTACATTTCTTAGTTTACAAGGTAAGTCAAGCTTTTAAAAAATATATATGTACCTTCCTTCATAAATTAGCTATGCATGCTCTTTGTCATTTTCCAAGGAGTTGTTAATACTCCTTCTTAGCATTACAGTCTTACTATTGATGATGGAAGGCTTTGACTCGTTGCATTCTGAGATCTAGCCCCTTGGTTGAGGCAAAGGAGGTGGGGTGGAGAAAAGGCTGGGAGTAGAAAGGCAGACTTGCTCTCTTAGTCCTTCCATCAACAAGGGATGACCTGGGCTAAGTCTCTTGGCATATTTGAGCTTCAGTTTTCCCCTCTGTAAACAGGAGGATTTAATTAAGGGCCTTCCAGTCTTGTGACCATATGATGCTATAAAAAGATGTTATAGATCCATAGTTTCAAAAGCTCCTTCATTATCCTGATTTCATGAGCTTTCGGGAGGTACTGTTAGTGGAGAAGCATCAACATGTAAGCTTTCTCCTGTTCCAACCTAGGGCTCCACTACCTACCAGCTGTGAGCAAATCCCTTCAGCGTTCCTAGCTTCCTGATCTGTAAATGGAAACTTCGTTTTACAGGTTTATTGTAAGAATGAAATGAAGTAACAAAAATGAAAGTTTAAGGGCTTCCCTGGTGGCGCAGTGGTTGAGAGTCCGCCTGCCGATGCAGGGGACGCGGGTTCGTGCCCCGGTCCGGGAAGATCCCACATGCCGCAGAGCGGCTGGGCCCGTGATCCATGGCCGCTGAGCCCGCGCGTCCAGAGCCTGTGCTCCGCAACGGGAGAGGCCACAACAGTGAGAGGCCCACGTACCGCAAAAAAAAAAAAAAAAAAGAAAGTTTAAAATATAATATACCACACACTTATATATGTATATATATGTGTGCACATACACATATATGTGTATATATGTATACACATATATGTATATGTATGTATACACACACATACACACACCTATACTATAAAGTTGCATTTAAAAGCATTTACTTTTCAAAAAAATACATAAATAAATAATAAAAGCATTGACTGCTCATAAATCTCAGTGCACAAAAAAAAGAAAAATTATTTTTTGGATCCCATTACATGGACCCCACTTTCACATGAGACTCTAGACTCCGGGGCTCCAAAGATAGCAAGGTCACAAAGAACACATAAATAGAAACAAATGAAGCTAACCCTTCTTTTTCTTAATCTTCCAAGGATGGAGCCCCAAGTGATATATATATGCAATTTTCTAAGGTAATTTTGGCTATCATGATTTTCTCCTTGCGGGTGAACCGACTCAATCGCTTAATTCACACATTAGGTAGGTGTGTGTGTGTAACTATGTGTGTGTGTGTGTGTGTATGTGTGTGTAAGTATACATATACATGTATCTCTCTCACACATGTATATATGACTCACATATATACACCATGAATATATATATATATGTATATATATATATATCCCTTCTGTATGCATATGAGAACAAAAGTATGTTTAAGATTGCCTCTCAGATTTTTCTGGAGAAAATGTGATTAGAAAAATGCAAACCACTCTCATTTTAATTCTTTCCTTTCATTTTTGTCATTTAAAACTCATAAATTTGATGGACTCTATATTTATAAAACTTGCTTGATGTATGGTATATTTGTATTGATCTGTACCAACAACCTCAGTTTGTCAGCAAATTGTACTTATACACCCACAGGTAAGTATAGCACTGTTTTGAGCACTGAGACTACATAATATGGAACAGACACCAGCTTGTGATCTAGGGGAGACAAGACATGTAAACATCTAAATATGTACATAAATACAGTTCTGTAATTAAGGAGTGAATATGGGAGGAGGGGGATGTTACTGGTGGGTTGGTGATGTTTACTTCTTCCCCATAATATCCTGGCATTTTTCTCCCCATACCTGGGACATGAATTATATAATGTAGTCATTTAGGTTACATATCACATGGACATGAAAAATAGTCATTAATATTAACACCATTAAAAAACTGGCCAGAGATATCTCTTCACAAAAGAGATATGTCATTTTGCCAGATTTGTCATTCTGGCAAAAGAAAATGGTAGCAAATATGAACAAATTAAAAAAAGAAAATGAGCAAATACTTTTGGACTAAATTCAGCTTTCATAAAAAGAACAGATACAGAGTTAGGTATAAGGGTATCCCCTGTCCTCAATCAAAGGAACAAGGTGTGAAATATGGTTCATGTTCTAGGTGTGGAATATGGTTCGTGTTCTAAGACCCATTTTCATTTTCCTATTCATTCTTCCCCCCAGATTTTATTTTTTCCCCCAGCAAACATTCTTGTATGTGTTAAGCAACATTTCTAAACACTTTTCACATACTAACTCATTTGATTCACATAATAACCCTATGAGGCCACTTTACAGATGTGAAAACTGAGGCACCAAGAGATTAAATAACTCTCCGAGGTAGCTAGGATTCAGCTTCAGGAAGTCTGGCTTCCGGGTCTACATTCTTGACCCTGAAAAGTGCGCTGTCTCCTTAGCTGGATGGTGAACTTTGTGCATTTGAGTAGCTGAGGGGACGGGACGTGGATGGAATGAGGAGAGAAACAAAGGCTTTGAAAGTTATCCTGTCATTTGAGACCTTGAAAAGAGAAGAGAAAAGGAAGCCGGCAGCCCGGGTAACTTTGTGTGAAGGCAATGGAAGCAGTGGAAGAACAGGAAGTGGAAGAAAAAGGCAAAGAGACATCCGCCTTCGCCCCGCTCATCTCCTTGGTGACCGGATCTGGTGGTTTGGGGCTGAAGTAGCTGGAACTGGCATCTTTGCTTTCAGGCAGCCGATGTAACTGCACCGGATCCGCCGGGCTGCGTCTGCAACAACCCCACCAGAGTCTCTTTTCACCGACATTACGAAAGGGGTGGCGGAGGAAGCGTTGCTCCCTTACTCAGGCTAAGGAGTGGCCGCAATAAAAGTATTAACCTCTAGGTAAGATTACATTCTGGGCCTCAAAGGAAATTTTCCAGAAGGTGCCCTTTACCAAGTGTAAATTGGAAACAGTTTCCTCTCTTGGGCAAGTTGACTACTGCAGGTGGCCGAGAAAATGCAGTTTTGTGAAGACTTGGGTTTCTCTGATGCGTTCTCTTGAAACACAAATATCTAACAGGGGTGGCTGAAACAGTACATCCAGTAATTTTTTTCTTGCCTGTGTCCTTGGATCATAACTTTGCCTCTGCCCTTAGGTGACTATAGAATGGGCAAGAGATGGTAAGCACTTGTCAGCTGCAGGGAAATGTCTCCCTAAAGAAATTGGTATCAGGAATGAAGGAAAATGAGATTGTTTTCCAAGAGGTAAACAACAAAATCAACTACTGTAGAGCACAGGGAACTATATTCAATATCCTGGGATAAACCATAATGGAAAAGAATTTTTAAAAGATGGTATATATGTGTGTGTATAACTGAATCACTTTGCTGTACAGCAGTAATTAACACAACATTGTAAATCAACTATACTTCAGTTTTTTAAACATCAGTATATATTGTATGGAGCAGAGATGTGCAAAGCCATCACATTGACCATAATGACTTAATGGAAGATATTAACACAGCTAACGGAATAGCGGTCAATTTGAAGTCGTGTTGGATACTATGGGAGAAGGAAAAGGAGAGAGCAGAGAGGCAAATTCATGCGCTCTCTTTGCCTTCTGAGAGTTTGCTAAGCGCGGCGCTCAGGACAGTTAACAAATCTGACTTGCCCTGCCTTCATGGGATCCCAAGCTCACAGCATCCATCTAAGAATAACTCGGGGGAAAGAGGCAGTCCAGGCCTTGGGCTTGCCCATTTGGGGCTATGAATGTTATTGCCCTTCCTGTATTGCCATCTGATGCTCATAGATGATCACCCATCCAACTCGCAGACTATTGCGGAGAACAGTTGCGCTCGCTCTCTCCACCCTTTTATTCTTTTCTCCCCAAAGGAGGAGGAGTTACCCAGACTCAGGACAGCCTATCAACTCCTGGCCTCGTGTGCCAGGGGGTGGGGTCACAGAGTCAGGGCACAGCTCCTGCACCTCTGACTCTTTTGCTCTCTTTGATCAGCCTGCCCAGCCCTGGGGCTTGTGAGCCTCGGCCCGTGAGCCTCACGTCTTCACTAGGCTGCCTTCTGCCTTTTCTTGCCCTGGCTTCTTGGGATGCATCCGGGGGCGCAGGGCAGGGGATGGAGGGGTAAGTCAGTTTGGCCCTGCCAGTTTGGGTGAGTTGGAGCCTGGGGGCTTCAAGAGACAGGCACTGCTTTGATTCTTAGACATTCCCTGGGCCTCTTCCTCTCACTGAGACCCCTACATGAGTGCAGGGTGAGGATTGGCAACCCTCAGCTCCAAGAGATGCTTCAGGCCATTCTGACCTGATAACATTCAATCCTTGGTAGTCACCACCTCCCACCCCTTTTCTGTTTCTTTTCTTTTTCTTTCTTTCTTTTTTTTTTTTTTTTGCTATTCATTTTGTTTGTTTTTGTTTATTTTTATCTTTACTTCTTAAACTTTTTGTTTTATATCAGAGTATAGTTGATTAACAATGTTGTGTTAGTTTCAGGTGTACAGCAAAGTGATTCAGTTATACATACACATGTATCTATTCTTTTTCAAATTCTTTTCCCATTTAGGTAGTTACATGATATTGAGCAGAGTTCCCTGTGCTATACAGTCCCTGTGCCCTTTTCTAATTCCAGGTTCACCAAGCAAGCTTCAATTGGGTTTTGAGTTCCCACGTTTATGCTTATGCTTGCTTTGGTGGTCCAGGCTGTGGCACAGTTATTCTCATCATAAGTTAATCAACAGACATTCTGGCTGTCCACGCCTCTGGGAGCTTTAGACGGCATGACCTGTGTCTGAGAGACCGACTCACAGGTTGCTGACAAAAGTGGGCATCTGAGCCCGCAGAGCCAAGGAATGGCATCCTGTGAGCTTGTGCATGGCAACCAGCTTCCTGTTAACCCTTGGAAGTACCAATAGCTGCTGCCCCTTTATATGTAAAACTTCTACAAGAATAACCTTGTACAGACTCTGAGAGGAGGAAAGATAATGCAGACAGAGCACCTAAGAGGGTGTCTGACACCAGGTAGACAATAAATATGGGAGTTATTGCTGTTATTGTTTGCATTTTAGAGATAACTATACATGTCTTGAATTACAATCAGCCCTCCATATCTGCGGGTTCCACATCAATGGATTCAACCAAGCTCAGACCAAAAATACTAAAAAAAAAAATTCCAGAAAATTTTGAAGAGCAAAACTTGAATTTGCCACATGACGGCAACTATTTAGCTAGCATTTACATTGTACTTAAAACTATTCACACAGCACTTACATTGGATGAGGTATTATAAGTAATTTAGAGATGATTTTAAATGTATGGGAAGGGCTTCCCCGGTGGCGCAGTGCTTAAGAATCCGCCTGCCAATGCCGGGGACGTGAGTTCTAGCCCTGGTCTGGGAAGATCCCACATGCCGCAAGAGAAGCCACCGCAGTGAGAAGCCCTCACACCTCAACAAAGAGTAGCCCCCGCTCACTGCAACTAGAGAAAGCCCGTGAGCAGCAGTGAAGACCCAACACAGCCAAAAATAAATAAATAAAAAATTTTTAAATAAAGTATATGGGAAGATGTGTGTAAGTTATATGCAAATACTACACCATTTTATATAAGGGACTTGAGCCTCCATGGATTTTGGTATCTTCAGGCATCCTGAAACCAGTATACACTCTACACTTAAAAGGAGTAGTAAATAACTACTGTCCATAATAAGTAGGAGGCATTCCTTCTCATAATAGGAGACGTTCTTTCCCAACGTTATCTGTAGGCAGTAAGGTAGCAGTGAAGCCACAATATTTCTAAGGACCTGCAATTCTCTAGCCTCTCATAACTCATGCAATTACTCGGTCCAAATGGCTATGTCCAGCCCAACTCTCTCGCTGACTATGTGTGTTCTAAATTCTCCCAGGTGCCATCTGCTTTACAGCGGCCTGCATCATGACTCGCCTCAATATCTAATTCTAACCCTGCAAAACACAGGTCATGGATATACATCCTGCGTACGAGCCTGTTCATGTTTCCTGTGAGCCCACAAGATCAGGGTGTATTCTCAGCTCCCTTCCCGTTAACCCCTCAGAGGCGTTCATTAATGCTCTGAGGGGCTCACACAGAAGGGCCTTCTATGACCTCCACCCCCAGTACGAAGTCTACCACCCAATGCATATACATGCACATGTGTGCACACATGCAAAAGCACGCACACACCTATATGACCGAAACAAAACCCTTATAAAACAATACTTACCCTTACTATACAGATTAATTCTATTTTCTATTCTATTCTTTTTCTTTAAAAAAAAAAATACTGACTGAGACCTACTAGATTGATTTCAGAACTCACTAAGGACTCAAGACTGGCTATTTTAAGACATTGTTGTGAGTCCTGTGCCTAGAAAGCCCCATGACTTGTGTTGTGTACCCAGCCTTGTTTGTCACCATATTTTCTCCTTGCAAGTCCTAAGAGTGACTTCTGCCTACTCTGAGGCTTTGCTAGGGCTTTTCTATTGCTGTTGTTTTTTGACATTTTGGTTAACAGATGATAATGTAGCATGATTTTAATGTTATTAAGTATTAGAAACATAAAATGTGGTTCCCAGGAAAAGCAGTTTAAGTACTCAAAAAGACGATTTCTGGGAAACTGGGTATGTTGAGCCAGTCCACGGCATGGAGTGGGATTATCGTTACTGTGCTTCACCCTATTAAAAGATCATTATCAAGGTACAAAAACCGTCCACTCACCTGGCACCAGGCTGGGACCCACTGGAGAGCGGGTACTCAGCCTCGCTCTCCACAGCCCCCCGGACTGCTGTGTGGTACAGCAGAGGGAGAGTTCAGGGTCTGGGACTCAGACCCAGGTTCCAAACCCGAGGACACCATTTCCTAACTGGCGCAACCTCAAGCACACCGTGTAATCTCCCTGAGCTCCAGTTCTCTCATCAGTGAAATGGCTCTCATACCAAATCCATGGACTCTGCCAGGATTGAGTGGGACTGTGTCGTATGCATATCCATAGAACTCATTATGAGATCACCTACCACAATCAACAGTGCCCCTGTCCCTCCTAAATCTCTTTCAATAATTTGAAGTTTTTGTTTGTTTGTTTTTAAATAATAATTTGAAGTTTTAAACTATGGGCCAGGAACAGTGCCATGAGAGAGAACCGGTATCTATCTTTTTCCCCTTTCATTCTCGGGAACTCGGCATCAGATTGATCATAATCCTTGATTCGTGACACTGTCATCCTTGGAGGTCATGCATAACCTGCTTTTGCTTTGTTGGTTAAATAATTATTTTTAGTAATATCATAAGCACCTAGGAGCCCACCACCTTTAACCAAAGCTAGGACCTTGATGATAGCCTTTATCACAGTGCACCATGCGGTTCCCACGCTCCCTCCTCTGCACCCACCTACCTAATCCCCTTGCCTCCCTTCCCTCAAAGAAACCTTCATTTTGTCTCTTTAATTCTTTGGAATTTAGAAAACCTACTGTCTTGGATGGAGTCAAGTTCAGGGCCATGCTAAGCTGAACTTTGGGTGGAGCCTGGATCATTCATAAACCAGGCAGACTCATGGGGTGGAGGTAGTGAGTATGCTGTAATGAGTATCCCTGCAACCCAAGATTTTTGTCACTGCTATTCCTCTTGTGGGGCAGTGGAGCGTCTTCCTTTTCCTCCTCCTCTGGTTGTGCAGTCATTCTGTGCCATCCTCAGGAAAACAACACTGAGGAGCGAGTAAGGGGAAAGCTGAGCACAAGATAACTTGGTCTCTGAGTAGTCCTCAGAAGCACAGTGGAAGCTTTTCCAAGGATCACTGGCCTTGGCTGAAGTAAGCTATATATATCTAGACTGTGCTACCACTTTCTGGATACATAGTTTTAGCAGGGAGCTAAGCCATCACAAGCTGGCATGGAAAGACTTTGCAACTCTTGTTTAAGGGGCCAGGAGAGACCCTCAGCAGAGATAGCTGGAAATTCTAGCTCCACAAGCATAAAGAGATAGAACAGCTAGCTCCTGCCCTCCGTGTTTTCCCTCCGCTCCTCTCCCCCTCTCCCACTCCACTTCTCTCTTTCCTGGGGTTGAAGAATGGTTATATAATCTCTTTCTGTGGAGAGTTAACTCTTAATTATCCACTTTGTGGCATTAAAAAAAATCCTAGGTAAATTTCCCCCTCCATCCTACACATTACTGTAGCATCATCTCCTTTTCTGACTCAGCTAGTATACTCTCAAGAAGCAGGTGAATGCCAACTCATTATAAAATTAGCTAAATCAAGTGTGCAAACATATGCATTTCAGTGTTGTTCATAAATCTGAGATGATCAGAGCTACCACTCTCCTCTCTCAAGATACTAATAAAATTTTTACTTGAAGCCTATTAAATTGTTTCTTAGCTTTCTCCTTTCTAGAATAAATCATCTCATTTTTTACCCCACTGTCACAAGAATAAGAACCACTCCACCTACTTTCCACCCCCTAGTGCACAGATTATAGAGTGCAGGAAACCCTGCCCAAGAAATTGAAGGAAGTAAAAGAAAAATGAATTTCAGAACTTCTGCTGAATGCCATCAGAGATAGAGGGCATTTTTGTTTAGCTAGATACCACTGATAACCCGAAGTAAATCCAGGCCACTTGGAAAGCTCTTGAGTGTTAAGTTGGTTAATATATTTAGGTAGCAAGCTCTAGAATGGGGGAAAGGGGAGAGAAAAAGAGGAGGTCTCCAGGGCAAGAGAAAGACAGCGAGAAAGGAAAGACAACCAGTGTGAGGTTCCCCAATGGCACAGTCACTGAAGAGCTTCAAACAATGATGTCTGATATGGAACTTCATTTGAAGTTTGTTCCTGTTCTGAGCTGTGCTAAAAGTCTTCATCCCTTACCCTCAAACTCTCACTGTGAGTGGCTCTACCCTACAGCCTGATGGTCATGGTGCTTTGGGGAATGAAGGAGGAGGGAGAGTGACCAAACTAGGCATCGAGCATGTTGCAAAGAACACCGCAGCCACGAGATGACTTGGCTGTTGGGGAGGCAGCCCTCAGTGTACACCACAGAGGGGACACTGTGTCTTTCCTTCATTCAACAATCATTTTCTGAGAATGGAGCATGGGGCTGGAATGATGTTAAATATGTAGGATGAATAACACACAGGCTCTCCCCGTCACAGTTCCAAAGCTTAGAGGAGAGGGAATTAGGCAGCTATTCCAGCTCCATGGGATAAGAACAATAAAATAATTTATAAAGACATACAATGCATTAATAGCATGGAGGAGATCCCAGAAGAAGATCCCAGAAGAGGTGATCCTTCAGTCATGTTTCAATTAAGAATTCTTTGGCTTCAAATAATAGAAAAAAACCGGCAATCAGATCCAGGGCCATAATTGGCCAACCCTTAGTTTAAACAAATAGAAGTCTAATATATATATCAAGAAACTCAGAGATGTGTGGTTATTGGTTGTAGCTTGGGAGATCCTGGTTGCCATTATGATCCCAGGCTCTTTCCATCTATCAACTCTGCCTGCCCTCATGCTTGTTTTCTCATGACACAGAATGACTTTAATAGCTCCAGCATTGGGTCCACCCATGATCAAGACAGGAAGAAAGAGGAAGAGGCAGCCCCAGCAGCTCTACTCTTGTGCTTGTCCCTTTTATTAGAAAGCAGAAACTTTCCCAAGACTCCCAAATGGATGTAGATTTCCCCTGTGCTTCATTGGCCAGGACTGAGTACATGGCCAACCATGGCAACCAAGGAGGCTGTGGAAGAGACCATCTCTCTCCTTTACAGGGGAAATGAACAAGGGAGGAGGAACTGGGAACATGGTTGGGTCCATTCCAAGCAACTGCCATAAACTGGATCCTAGTGAATGTAAGAAACTGCAAAATGGACAATGAAGGGTATTCAATATAAAGAGATGACAGGTGAGAAGTCATAGAGTGGGGGGAAAAGAGCAACGTATTCTAACTGTTTACACAAGTTCATGCGACTGCAGCCCGGATGTGGACAGGGAAATGGGGAACAGTGGGAGAAGGAAGGGCTGAAGCATGATGACTTCTGTGGGCCTTGCCAGTGAGCTTGGGTTCTACATCTTTTATGTATCCCCAACACCTAAGAGTGTCTTGATAAAAGCAGATGCCCAATACTTGTTAATGGTTCGTGAGACCAAAGCAGAAGACAAACTTCGATGGCTGAGAAAATCCTAACTAATTAAAAAGTAAAGATTGAGTCAAGTTTCTTGTTTTCGTGGCTCATGTTGTCCCCTTGGCATCAATTTTGTTTTTATGATTAACTCCTAAACTGTACCAAGGTAAAAGGGAACCAGCCCATGCTCCAAAATCTCAGCCCCAGTCTAGCAACAAGCCCAGTGCAGCCCTGGGCACTGCCCAGACCCCCTCAGGCCCCTTCTTACCATGTCACCCTTCTTGTCTTTGATGTGCTGTCACGTTCAACAGCCAGCACCAGCGGTTCTTCTTTGGAGGATTAGCATTGCTACTGGAACCACATTGCCCACAAGTACAGAGAGCTGGAAATGCCTGAAAACTCCCACCCCCTGGGGCAGCTCCTAACCAATGACTGACAGCGGTGGGAATAAGAGACCTGTCTCCCTTGCCCGGGGGCAAGACAACTCTGAGGTATCACTTACCCTACACTCAGCATAACTTCCTCAGTGGGATTGGTGGAAACCACCCTCTGCCAGTCTTTACTGAGATCCCATGCTTGCTGGGCATCTTTCCCTTCCCTGTCTGCTTCTCCTATACCTTTATCAGTCTTTCCTGAAAGAACTTCCTTAGTAAATCACTTGCTCATGGATTCTTATCTCACTAAATAATTGTTCCTGGGGAGCTGGAACCAGACACCCTGACTATCTTGTATTACCAGGTAATGCTTTATAGGTTTTGGAATTAGTAGGATCCATTGCTAGGAACCGAAACTACCCAGATGTGTTAAACAGAAGGAATTTAAAATGGGAATTAGACCCTTACAAATCACTGAAGCAATAATGACTGAGAATTTTCTTCAAATTAATGTCAGACCCCAAACCATGATCCAAGATGCTTACAGAACACCAAGAAGAATATATGCCAAACAGAAAACAAAACCAAAATATACAAAAAAGAAACACACCTAAGCATATCATATTCCAACTGCAGAAAATCAAAGATAAAGAAAAAAACCTTGAAAGAGGCCAGAGCAGGGGGAAAGGACCTTACCTATAGAGAAGCAAAGATAAAAATTACATCCAACTTCTGTTCAAAAGACATGCAAACAGGAGGTGAGGAAAATAAAGTGTTGAGAGAAAAAAATCCACCTATCTAGAATTCTATACCTTGTAAAATTATCCTTGAAAAGTGAGGGAGGAAAAAAGACTTTCTCAGACAAACAGAAATTGAGAGAACTTGTTGCAAGTAGACCTGCCTTGCAATAAATGTTAAAAGTTCTTCAGACAGGGGCTTCCCTGGTGGCGCGGTGGTTGAGAGTCCACCTGCTGATGCAGGGGACACGGGTTGGTGCCCCGGTCCAGGAAGATCCCACATGCCACAGAGTGGCTAGGCCCGTGAGCCATGGTCTCTGAGCCTGCGTGTCCAGAGCCTGTGCTCCGCAACGGGAGAGGCCACAAAAGTGAGAGACCCCATGTAGCACAAAAAAAAAAAAAAAGTTCTTCAGACAGAAGGAAAATGACATAGGTCAGAAACTTGGGTCTAAATAAGGAAAAGAAGAGCATCAGAGAATAAATAAGTGAAGGTAAAATAAAACTTTTGTTTTTCTTAATTTTAATTGCTCTAACACAGCGGTCCCCAACCTTTCGGCACCAGGAACCAGTTTCGTGGAAGACAATTTTTCACGGAAGGATGGGGGTGGGGGTGGGGACATGGTTCAAGCAGTAATGCAAGTGATTGGGAGCGATGGGGAGCGGCAGATAAAGCTTCACTCGCTCGCCCGCTGCTCACCTCCTGCTGTGCGGCCCGGTTCCTAACAGGCCACGGACAGGAAGCGGTCCACGGCCCGGGGGTTGGGGACCCCTGACTTAGCAGATAAAAGTTTGTTCAAAATAATAATAGCAACTATATATTTGATTATGTATGCTTATGTATATGTCTTACATATATATGTGCTTATGTATGCTTATATAGAAGTGAATGAATGACAGAAATGATACAAGGGACAAGAGGGAGGGATCAGGATTATTTTGTTACTATAAGGTACTTACATGACTCATGAAGTGGTATAATGTTATTTGAAAGTGGATTTGAATTAGTTATTAATGTACGTTGCAAACTCTAAGGCAGCCACTAAAAAAGTTTTTTTAAAAAAGGGAGTACAATTAATATGCTAAGAAATGAAAGAAACAGAATCATACAAAATGCTCAATTAAAATCACAAAAGGCAGGGACTTCCCTGGTGGCCCAGTGGGTAAGGGGGCCTGGGTTGAATCCCTGGTCGGTCTGGTCGGGGAACTAGATCCAGCATGCATGCTGCAGCTAAAGATCCCGAGTGCCACAACTAAGGCCCGGCACAGCCAAATAAATAAATAAATAACTATTAAAAAGTTAAAAAAAAATAAAACCACGAAAGGCAGAAAGAGTATGGAAAATAAAAATAGAACAAAAAACAAGATAAACAGAAAATAGTAACAATATGATAGCTATTAATCCAACTTTATAAATAATCACTTTGAATGTCAGTAGTCTAAATGCACCAATTGAAAGACAGAAACTATCAGAGCAGATCAAAAAGCAAGACCCAACTATATGTGGTCTATAAGAAACCCACTTGAAATATAAAGGTACACATAGAAGCATCCCATAGTCCTTTGATTAGATTTTAGTCTTTTAGTGAGCCTGTGCCTCTGGACTGTGCACTTCACAAGTATGTCTCAGTTTTTTCTCCCCCCTTAGTGTGTCAGGATGGCTAGAGTGGGTGGGGTATGTCCCTTCCTCAGATCAGTTAGGCTTTGATGATACCCCAGGCGATTAGGCTCTGGTTAACCAGATTCTCCCGAATCTGGTTGTTAAGAAGAACAGAGCTCTCTGGCATTATTTCAAAATGGTTCCTTTCCCAGCTCCCTTTGCAAGAAGCATGAGGAGATTTTTCTCTGATATTTATTGTGGGAATCTGGTCAAGTTCCTGGAGCTATAACTCAGAATACTGTGGGAGTCTCCTCATGGCCGGGTGCCCCAGGAGTTTTTAACTTCTGAACTTCCAACTGTTTGTCAATTACAGTTCAGGTGTTCCGACCCATGGCACATAGTTCATTGGGAGTCTCTGCTCCAGTACGCTACAACTTCCTATATTCTCCTATCTGACTGTCCAATCTTGGGCGCAGCAGTTTGCTCTGTGTCCTCCCCTCCCTAGCGAATCCAAGAAAAACTGCTGATTTTGTAGTCTGTTCAGCTTTTTACTTGTTGTTAGGTAAGAGCGGCAACTTCCAAGCTCCTTACAGGTGGAACCGGAAACTGGAGGTCCCCACAGCTTTATTCCCAATTGCCAAAACGTGGAAGCAACCAAGAGGCCCTGGAGTAGATGAATGGATAAATAAACTGTGGTACCTCCGGACAGTGGAATATTATTCAATGTTAAAAAGAAATGAGCTATCAGGCCATGAAAAGACATGGAGGAACCCTAAATGTATATCACTAAACGAAAGAAGCCAATCTGAAAAGGCTGTACAGGTCTCCTTCATTTTTGAAAGTTCCCTGTATGCTACTTCATTTTTATGAAAGATCTGCATTGGTACCTGCTTTCACTAACAGAAAGAAATCCGAAGAGGATTTTCACTTTTATGAAGAAAAGTGAAAAGCGAAAATAGCGTTCTGCGTTTGTTTTGTAGCAAACAAGTTCCTTCCCAGGAACCACACTCAGCAACTCAGTAACAAGCCACCATTGCTTTGAACTGTGTCTGTGAGCATCTGTGTTTCATCTCAATTTATTTCGTGCATCCATTAGCAAGATGCGTCCTAAGGTAAATGCTTTTTTGCTTCACACAATTTCAGCTTACAAAAGGCTTCATAGGAACTACTTTCGGATACAAGGGAAACCTGTAACCTGTGTGATTCCAGCTACACGACATTCTGGAAAAGACAAATCTATGGAGACAGCAAAAAGATCAGAGGTTGCCAAGGGCTGGGGGAAGGGAGTGATGAACAGGCAGAGTACAGAGAACTTTTAGAGCAGTGAATCTATTCTGTATAACATATAATGGTGGATACATGTCATTATACATTTGTCCAGTCCCACAGAAGGTACAATACCAAGAGTGAACCTTAATATATACTGTGGACTTTAGGTGATAGCGATGTATCAGTGTAGGTTCGTGGATTGTAACATGTGGACCACTGTGCTTCAGGATGTGGATAGTCAAGGAAGTTGTACACGTGTGGGGCTGGGGGCAATATGGGATCTAGCTGTATTTTCTGCTCAGTTCTGCTGTGACCCAAAAACTCCTCTGAAAGATAAAGTTTATTAATTTTAAAAAAGAAAAAGGATAAGGTGGTTCATATCTCAGTATACACAGCTTATGATTAGATGGGTGGGGGGAGCAGGTTTCAGACAGCTGGTATAGAACGATCTTTTTGCATGTGTAAAAATGTCTAGAAGGTCATAACTCAACCATTAATAGCAGTTCCTTCTAAGGAGCAGAATTGAATTGTGGGAGGAGAGGAAGTTTTTGGATGGTGGACTTCCACTTTTTATTTTAAATACTTCCTCAATATTTAAAGTTTTTTTTTAAGCATGCATTACTTTTATAATCAAAATTTTCATTTTAGAGCATTCAAAAGAATGAAAAGAGGGACTTCCCTGGTGGTCCAGTGGTTAGGACTCCGCGCTCTCACTGCCGAGGGCCCGGGTTCGTTATCCCTAGTCGGGGGATTAAGATCCCACAAGCCGTGAGATAACAACAACAACGACAATAATAGAATTAAAGGATTAAAAAGAAATTGATGAATAAATAAAAGAGTCTTTCCAGCAAGCCTCTTTGGGGTCTCCATTTGTTTTTCTCTCTTGCCAAGAAGAAATAACATCTCATGGCTGTGAAAGTTAAGCCACGTGTTGCATGTAAATCGATTCCTCCAGTGCCTTGAGTCACTTTTCATTCCTTCTTGTCCCTTCCCAGTCGTCTCCCAGCCCCCATCTTCTCTTCCCTCCAATTCCCCCTCTGAGCTTCTAAATCCCTATACTCCTGTCACCCTCTTTTCAGCGTCCCCTCTGCCTTCCGTTCTGCCGCCACCACCCTCAACCTACCCCATCCCCACTGCGCAAGATGGTTACATTTCATGCAAAGAATGTATTCCTGGAGACCTCATATAATTCAAAACTTACATAATTCAAGCCTGCTTTTCCCACAGGACTGAATATAAAGTGCATGCAGGAGGGGGATGAATCTTGAAGTGCATAAATCTGCAAACGTGGTAATGTATATTTGCTTTAAGACTGCTTTGTATTTTCCCTGTATTTTCTGTAATATTTTGAAGTGCTGTCTCTTAAATTAACAGCACAGAGCATTGTGAGAGTTGTCTGGCCTTCTCAATGGAGATTTAGCACATCCAAGTTCTGTACCAAAGTCCTTGACTCTCCTGAGTGTTTTACAGCTCTACCACTTAATGAACTCTTGCGTGACCTTGTTACAGGATTAGAGGTTGGATATGAAGAAAATTTTAAATTATAATGGCAGTAAACGTTAAAATAACAGAGGAGAAGCCATCAGGTCTCTCACAGACACGCATGCAGGTAAAGAGCTGTGGTTCAGCGGGCACTTACAAAGGATGTCGGTTAAGGTGCTGCCACCCCATGACCACACAGCGAACACAGCATCCCGACAGCTCAGCCCGCCACCTCTGATAGTGTGTGATTCTTTTTTGGTATTTTTGTTTTGTTTTTTTTTCTTTTGAGGAAAATAAATAATATTTTCATTTATTGAGATACTTTTTCAACTACCTAAGATAACAACTACCTAATTATCTCATGAAACTCTCAAGACTTTATTATCCACATTTTACAGGTGAGAAAATTTTTTTTTAATTTTTATTGGAGTATACTTGATTTACAATGCTGTGATAGTTTCAGGTGTACAGCAAAGTGAATCAGGTATATATATATATACATATATATAAGTATATACATATATACATATATATATCTCCACTCTTCTTTTCTTGTTTAGATTCTTTATTAGATTTTTTTTTAGATTCTTTTTTAGATTCTTTTCCCATATAGGCCATTACAGAGTATTGAGTAGAGTTCCCTGTGCCGATAGTGTGTGATTCTTTTTTTTTTTTTTGCTGTACGCGGGCCTCTCACTGTTGTGGCCTCTCCCGTTGCGGAGCACAGGCTCCGGACGCACAGGCTCAGCGGCCATGGCTCACGGGCCCAGCCGCTCCGCGGCATGTGGGATCTTCCCGGACCGGGGCACGAACCCGCGTCCCCTAGCATCGGCAGGCGGACTCTCAACCACTGCGCCATCAGGGAAACCCTAGTGTGTGATTCTTCATGAAGGTTTTTAATGGGGGGAGAGGGAGATCCCAGTTATCTTCAATTTTGAACATAAAGTGAGACTGCCAAAGTTTTACATAGCCCTTGTTCAATTCTACGTAACTTCAATAAAATGCCCTGTATATGGAGAAAATGTCTTGTTTCTTAGCTTAGCCTTCAAGGCTACTCTAGCTTCTATCTCCATCTCCAACTTTTCCTCCTTGGCACTCCCCTCCCCAGCCATACTGACACTTGTTTTCACCTACCTTAGTACATTTTTATTAGTTTTAAATAGTTCAATTCAGAAATGAAGATAATACAAGAAGTAGGCAAAAATAAAATGAAATTCATCAACAATTTCACCACACAGAGATAGTCATTATTAATATTTGGCTGTGTTTCCTTGCAGTCTTGTGCTGTCTACATGAACACAGAAGTCAGAGCATATATGTAAATTTGTATGTGTAATTTTTTAACCACAAAGTGATGACTCAGTACTATAGCTCTGCAGCATACTTCTTTCATCTTATAACATCATTAATCGTTCTTCATTATTTTGTTAGGAACTCGATAGGCTTTGACTATGAGTATCCTATCATAGATTGAAAGAATCCTATATTTTTGAACATTTAGACTCTTCACAAATGGGGGCTATTGTGAACAATGCTGAAATGAATCTTCTTGTTGCTAAGTCTTTACAAACTCCATGATTATTTCTTGAAAATAAATTCCTGCCAGTGGGATTTCTGGGCCAATGAGAATGAACAATGTCAAGGCTTTAAATACGCATTGCCAAATTGGCCTAGAAGTTGGAAACAATTTGCATTCCCCTTAGAAATATCTGTGAGTCACTGCATACTCATTTGATGTGAGCCTTCTAATTCATCTATCTTTTCATTCATCTATCTTCCAAATTCAGATTATGATGTAAGAAAACCCCCAAAGGCAACCATATTAATTTGTTATATTTTAAAATAACTTCCTATTAGTAGAAGATGCCACGGAGCCCTCAGTGGACTGTTCGGTTCTTTCTTAGACTATAAGTTCTGAGAATGTACACAGTATGTATGCGTAAATCTCTCTTGGTACAGGACCACATACAAGCAGGCTCTTAAATGTCAAAAAGCATTTATTAAGTGGACTGATAAATGTATTTCACTAGCAGGCCTGATGTAAGTTATTTGTCTTTCCTTGGTCTCCTGTTGATGGCTTATTCATAGTAATGGATGGCATGGTTGAGCTCGTATGTGTATGTGTACTGTTTTGTCTTGATTGTTTAATTTTTAATTGATGGATATATGCTTCTAGCCTTTTGATGGATACGTTTTGTAAAATATTTAAAATCAATGAATTAATCTATGGTGCCTCAGAGACTGGATGTATCAGTCCCCTTGTGGGGACTGAGTCTGTTCTGTTGAAATGTAACAAATGGAACTCAGTTATTTCTCATATCATCCAGTACTAAATGACAGTGGCAAGGTCACAGCAAATACACACACAATGGAACCCAAGTTCATGTGGGAGATAATTGTCTCTTCTTACAAGCCTGTTTCTGTGTCTTCTATTTAAGGCTGGCATTTTCCAATGAGTCCTACTCAAAGTTCTTTCTCTTTCAAGCATGTAACTCATGTGTATTTTGCTCTGTAACTTCCAGACAAGGAACTAGAATTAGTAAAACAATGGCTCTCTCCCTCTACTCCTCTCTCCTGGGATGTCTTGTAATCTACAAAGAGACAGTCAAGCCATTAAGGGATTAATCCATCTGTTCATCTAAGTCATCCACTCAGAAAATGCCCAGTTAACAAACATCTCACCCCAAGGGGCTAGGCAAAGGTCATGTGACAAAGAGTCACAACAATTACCATAAAACCACATTAGCAAGTACATATATTCCCGCTTTGGACACTCCCAAATCCTTCCTTCAAGTGCCAAAGGAAACCCCTTATGAGATGCCATTTGCGGCTGTTTTCTCAAGGTGTTGACTGCTGCCGCAGGCTCTTAGTAGGAGGTGATTACTGCTTTCTCCTGATATGGTGTGGGGGAGTGAGGGGTTGGAGAATCTCACAGCCCTGAGAGGATTCTGCAAGGGAAAGAATTTAAATGAATAACCCTTTCTCTCAGGCTCACTCAGGTGGAAGAGGTCAGTACCTAGAGAGTATTACCCCCGCCATCACCCACACCCTGAATAATGGAAACTTCCCATCAGTTGCAGCTTCTAGCCTGTATGCCTCTGAGGTATTATACATATTCTGTTCCTTTCCTTGAACTTTTTGCAAGTCAAACCTAGTAGCTGCAAAGGGTAACGGTGAACAAAAAAATCTGATTTCTGTACCATGACAGCAATAATGCAAGTGGGGTTTTGCCATAAAAATCCCAGCATTGGCTTCCCTGGTGGCGCAGTTGTTGAGAGTCCACCTGCCGATGTAGGGGACACGGGTTCGTGCCCCGGTCCGGGAAGGTCCCGCATGTCGCGGAGCGGCTTGGCCCGTGAGCCATGGCTGCTGAGCCTGAGCGTCCGCAGCCTGTGCTCCGCAATGGGAGAAGCCACAACAGTGAGAGGCCCGCGTACCACAAAAAAAAAAAAAAAAACCCAGCACTGATGGTGGCACCAGCCATAGCCCTATCTGCCTGTAAACATGTCAACATACCAAATATGATTTGAATGCCTTTCTGGTCCAACCCTGTCCATATCCTGAGTTCCTAAACCAATTATTGTGAGAATGAAGATGATGAAAGACAAACTATTAAAGAAAAATCCGTCTTTATCTAAAAGTGCACTAAGCAAGTATTGAAGTTCTCCATATTTGCTCCCATCTGGGTACCATTTCTCTGGTCACTTGTGGCTGAATTCACATATGCCCATCTTAGAGGAAGTGCATTGGTTTTCTCTCTTTACCTTTTTTTTTTCTATTTTAGTTTTTCTGGAGATATTGAGCATCTTGTAAACTTGTTCTCTTTGATTTTGAAAGTACCTGTCCTGGTTAAAGGACTTGATAAAGTGTTGAAGGAAAATGATGCTTATGGGGAAGTGGCAGGGAAAGCAAATACAGCTGCCATTCTGTGTAGACAATCCATTGCCTACAAACAATCCGCTCTCACAGAAGACTTTCACTCCACTCTGTTTTTCAGAAATGAGACTCACCATACCCAAGGATTTTGATGAAGAGTCAATGGGCCAACAGAAATAAGAATGAGCATTATACTCGGGTCACAACATACAACTGGAACTGAGTGTTAGGTGCCAACGAACATGTGCCATGGACTCACCTTTGTCTTGTTGAACTGACTCTGCTTCCGGACCTGTTCTGCCCAAGATGGAGCCATCTTTTATGAAATACATCACCACCAGAGTGCTTTGTTCTGATAATGTATTACTCTAATACATCTCTTGCTTTAATGATATAATGATGTAACACATTATCAGAGCAAGGACAACTGATGATATATGTTGAGAAGAATGGTGCCATTCAGAAAATGAAGGATTCAAGAAAAGATTCATTAGAATTCCAAGATAATAGCCAACACATGGGGACTCTGGAAACTGTAATCTTGGTCTGTTTCCTACAGTTAGATATACACCTCCCTAGCTCTGCACCCCATCAGGCACCAAATTCCATAAAATATTGGTTGCTACATATTTTATAAACTCTTTATACATACTAGCAATATCTCCCATGAACCTTGGGTCACTGCAGGCTCACTGTATCTGGTTACATTGTTTTCACTAGAAAGTCCTCCTTATTTACCGCTAACCATAGGAAATCAAGTCACATTGACCTCTGGACAGTCAGAACATCTCTCATTACATCATACCATCTCTCATTACAAAAATCTGAACTCCAATTATTGTTCAACATTAATTATTGCCAAGGCTATAGCGTTTTCTTGCTACTTGACAGTTGATCTTCATCCTATCATTAACCTGAGGTCAATTTAATCCCAACCTCCATTTTCAGCACCATACAAACAATTTATTTTTGCACTTTTTCAACCACACAAAGACAGACAACGTCAGACTGCTCCACACTGTTTTACGCATGACGAAGATTAAACATTTTTAAAGACATTCAGACATCAGAGTGTGGAAAGCACCCGTCGATGGGAGCTCTGGAAATGAGATGTCGTGGTGATAGGTTTTCCTGTAGGAGAATTACATAAGAAAGGATTCAGAGAGAGTATGAGTTGAAGACTTAAAATACATTTTACTTTAGAATTTTTATTTGGCTCTGTAGAAGCCAAGAAGAATTATAGTTAGCCTCTACTATACAAAACTATCCGCTATGGCATAGAATACCATACGTTTAGTGTTCTTAAAGCCATGAGCAGAAATGATAGAAGAATTCAGAAATTTTATCTGCCTAGAAGATTTCCCTTTTTCCTCCTGGAAATCAGAAGTCTGAACATATAGGAGAAAGGAAGCTGGAATTCCTGCTGAGAAATTTATTTGGTGTTCTCTATTCTTCCTGACCTCATGCTTATATTGAAATGCCAGAAATAACAGTTTGACACAGCAAGGGCCATTGAAACAATAGTATTTAATGCATTTAACTGAAGAGAAAGTAAGCATTGTAAATGTAATCACAGCCAATTGCAAGTTCAACAATGCTTTGCAGAACTTTGTTGAATTCTCCTCTGCTGATTAAAATAGAAAACTTACAAAGAAAAACTGCTAAAAAACATAAAACTCAGGAAAGCATCCATTTAAAATTTTCCAGAGAATAAACACTTTCACATACAAAAACAGGTGGCTTTATATCCACGTATAAAATATTATATATGAAAAATGGTTGAAGTCAAAGAAGTAAACAAAATAAGCATAAACCCCAAAACTCCCCTCTGTAGCTGTATACATTAATATATCTCTATTTGGGTTATAAGTATTTATGTAGCTTACCAAGCAGTTAAGATAAAAATCCAGTGTTCTCTGTTACGACTTTTCCTGGTGACAGAGTAATGACATTAAGTATAGATGTTTAACAACGGTCCAGGCTGAATACCGGCACTTCCTTTGTCTCTTGCTGTATCCACCAGAAAGGAGAAACTGAAATGCCTTAACGTTGGCAGGAAGAGTGAAATGTTTACCTTCTCCAAAACTATCTACTTGAGCAGGATTGAAAAATATGTCCTCCCAAATGTGAGATTCTGACTTGTTTCTATATGACTATTAATGCAGAATGTAGGGTTGAGGGTACTTCACACGTGCAGCTGCCAGTGCTATTCTCCTGACCTTGAACAATAAGGGACTAGTTTCAAATCTGCCTCAGGGCCTCAGAGTGATTCCCAGGGAAAGCTCTCTGGTCACCCGCTATACCTTTAGTGATCACGAGACTCAAGGGAAGCCGGGCTCCTCTTGTCCTAATGCCAACGGCTTTCTCACTTCCAGGAAGGAATGCGGTGCAGGCACGGAGTGAAAGTCCCCTTTGTTGCTGAACTTAGGAGTTGACAACAAAAACAGGTGGGTGATAGAAATCTTAATAGAAGTCTCCCTGCCTTTCTGGCAGGCTAACATTCTGCATTGTGACCCAGTAGACAGATATGCCTGCCGTTCTGTGGGAACTCAAGGACAAAGGGACACAAGGCCAAGGCTTCCTGGAGCCCTAAAGTGTCTGGAATGGGGAGTTAAACTTGAAATTACCCCTTGGCCTTGGGAGAAAAGGGCTCTGTACACTAAGGCCTAGAACTAACTGGAGACCAGAAGGGTCATCTTGTCACTCTATCTAGAAAATATAAATTTTAGCAGGAAAGGAGTTAGAATTACACTTTAAACACTGAGTGTAAATTGAACTCCACCAACTCACCTTTACGCTGATATTTGGCAGGGGTCTTCTTGGAACTTTTATTTCAAAACCATTGTAGATAAAATCATTGTCAGGCTTCCCTGGTGGTGCAGTGGTTGAGAGTCCGCCTGCCGATGCAGGGGACAGGGGTTCGTGCCCCGGTCCGGGAAGATCCCACGTGCCGCGGAGCGGCTGGGCCCGTGAGCCATGGCCGCCGAGCCTGCGCATCCGGAGTCTGTGCTCCGCAACGGGAGAGGCCACAGCAGTGAGAGGCCCGCGTACCGCAAAAAAAAGAAAAAGAAAAAAAATCATTGTCTTCTTTTCCTTACTCCTCTTCCCAAATTCTCCTCAATCCCCCAATCTAACTGGCTTTTTTTGTAACATAAAGACATGGGAATCTTGATGAAAAAAGAAGTACGTGTATGGGATCTCTAGTGGCCTTTAGCAAAGTATTATTTAGTATAGATCATGCGAACCTGCCAGAGGCAGCTGGCATTTCTCATGACAGATCTTGTTAAAGATTTCATTGGAATCTCAGAAACCTAATAAAAAATCTGAGTCAGTTAATACTGAATTTTTAAGTTGTTTTAAGTAATTTCACGGTCACATACTGAGTTCTTCTACTCAGTGATGACTTCCACATTATTTTACAAACATCTAAATTTAAGATGTCAAACAGAAAATGTTATTACCATGTATTTGTATGTCTGCATACCCAGAAGGATGGGGATTTCAAGTTAGATTTGTCTCACTTCTGGCAAACCACATGTAAAGATGGCATCTGGCCGAACTTGTCTGTAATGAGGAAGCAGAATCTTGGCATTCACCAATCTCCACCGCTGCCTTGGGAACAACAGTCCTAAAGTAAACAAGGAATGATCTACACCTTGCTGGGTGCACAAGAACGTGTGATGACAAATTCTTTCCAAAATCAGGGACCACCTTTGTGCAATTCTGTAAAAGGTTGCCGAGAATCAGGTCATAAGACCTGATCTAGTTATAAGATAACTAGATCTGTCTTCTATAAGATCTATCTTCTAGTTATAAGATAAATAAGTTCTTGGGATATAATGCACAGCATGGTGACTATAGTTTACAATACTCTATTGTACATTTGAAAGTTGCCGAGAGTAAATGTCAAAAGTTCTTATCACGAGAAAAAAAAATTGAAACTATGTGTGGTGATGGATGGTAACTAAACTTATTGTGACGATCATTTTGCAGTATATGCATATATCAAATCATCATGTCGTCCACCTAAAAGGAATCAGTGCTACATGTCAATTTTATCTCAGTAAAACTGGAAGAAAAAAAAAGATCTACCATATTAACCCAGAAGGACAAACACATGATCTCATTCTTGGAAGACTTTGTAAGTGAAAATCCCACAGAAGCAAGATGGTGTAGGTGGAATACCATAAAATACGTGGAAGCAAGAGTAGAACAGGAGAGGAGTGCTTAAGCCTATAGCATTGAAGAAATAGTCTACTTCACAGCCTTCTCTCCAGCTGCTGACAAAGAGCCAGTGTCGAAGGAAAGAGACGGGCCTTTTGCACGGTGGGTAAGGTGCTGAGGTCTGGCTGCCCGTGAAAGTGAGTTGAGCCAGACCAAGAAAACTCTGGGATGATGAAATTTCACTCAAGAGTGGACATAATAAAACCTCAACCTCTCATCAGTGCCCTTTCCCCAAGTTTGCCTTCAATCATCACATCCTAAAGCTCACATTGGACACCTGTATTCACAGGCCAACTTGAGCACAGAGCTCCATTTTCATGCAATCTAGATTCAATTGCCCAAACTGCATGCACACATTTATCCTGCTCTCGCAAATGTTGTTTTATTCATTAAAACATAAGCTCAATATGCCGTACACAGTAAGGCCAGTTAAACAGAAAAGCGTGAAAGGACACGATGTATAAACTGTAAACAACAGTCGTCCCTCAGTGTCGGAGGAGGATTGGTTCCAGGAACCCCACGGATACCAAAACCCATAGACGCTCATTTCTTTTATATAAAATGAGATAGTATTTGCACATAACCTATACACATCCTCCTGTATACTTTAAATCAACTCTAGGTTACTTATAATACCCAATGCAATGTAAATAGTGTCCACACAGCAAATTCAAGTTTTGCTTTTTGGAACATTCCAGAATTTTTTTCAAATATTTTGAATCCCTGGTTGGTTGAATCCGTGGATACAGAGGGCCAAGTGTAATTTCTCAACAAGCTTTCATTGAGTACCAACTGTGTGACCAGCTCAAAGAAGACTCAAATTAAATTCAAAATGAAGTTATGGGCCATTAAGGTTCTTGATACATACACATTTCCAAATTGCTTTCTAAAAGGATTCAGACAATTGGCACTCCCACAAGCACTGGAAGAGAATTCCTGTTTCACTCTATGTTTTGCATTGAAATTACAAACTTAAGTAAAGAGAGTATGTCACACAAATTGTATATTATATAAACCCAGAGTCCTGTAGTTTTAAATATCTGACATTTTAGATATCAGAGGATCTAACTTATAGCCTAGAGGATGGAGCTTCACATTTTAAAACAATAGGCACTAGTTAGGTGAGCAGTAAACAGAACTGTTTTTGTTATTTTTACATAGAAACCAAGGTGCTTATGACCACCCTTCATTTATCTCCAAAATCTATGGATTTGAAAATTTCCTTACACATCCATGATTTTCATGCAATGATAATCATTATCTCCCCTCCCATATTTAGAGATCCTAGATCCACCCATACCTTGATGAAGTAAGTCTATGTGCCCCTGTTTTTATTAGGTGACCCCAACTCCATGGCCAAACCTGATTGGACAAAGAGAGAATACCGAACCCAAGCTGAGCCAATCTAATTCCCCCTATTAAATATTGGAACACTTTAAGAATAAGTCTCTGATCAGCAGGAATCAGTCAGATGGAGTCCAAATTTGGCACCATGAAAAGTCAAAGCTGAAATGATGGGCGGGCAGAAATTCGGAGTGGTAAATGGGAAGGTCGGCAGAAAGAACTAGAGAGACATGCAGAGAGAAGACCTCACCAGCGCTTGAGTCTTACTGCCCAGTGACTGCCTGGTTCTTATGAAGTCTTCCTGTACTTCCTGCCACCGGGTTCTAGGAGATCTTTCTATGTCCTTAAAATTTATGCTATTTTGTAGTTGAACCAATTTGGTAAGAACAAACTCTCTCCAAGTATTGATTTTTCTACCCCCATTTTAAGACGCATCTCTCCTTCCTTCTCCCTGCCACTTAACAAAATTTCTAAAATAAGGATTTATCATAAAATCCAATGCATATAAATGTTAAATGTAATGGGGGTGTTTCCCCTTGAAAAGTTACTAGATTGATGGTACATCTTGCATGTGATGGCATCTCAGAACTGGAGTCTATAGAACATCAATGAAGGCAACCAGATAGGTTGGCCAGAGGCATGTTATTTACCCCCATGTTCACAGGTTAAAAGGGTTCTAATATATGGGTCTAGGCAGAGACATCTAGACAGCTAGACATGTAGACTGTGTGTGTGTGTGTGTGTGTGTGTGTGTGTGTATATATATGTATATATATATATATATATATATATAAAACAAATTCAAATTTTGGGGTAATTTAAAAAAAACAAATTAGGAGACAAGGCTTATCATATGTTTCTGAGTTCAACATTTTTAAACCAGTAAGCCCACTTGTCACCAAAAAGTCTATATACAGATTGTCCCATCTGAAACATAATTAGGGATTAACACCACCATCCCTAATTACACATAATGAATTTTTTAAAACCCTGTTTCTAGATTTTGAGAAATTGAAACTTTCTACCAACTCTATCCAATAGAAAACAATGAAATGAAGAAACAGAGTTTGCTAACTTTGACCATCCCCAGAATTTGACTTAGCAACTTACGGCTTTCTCCGTAGATGGACAAGGGATCTGATTTAGGAATTGAGTGTCACTCCCTGATGACTACAAAAGCCTCAGCCTCTCACGCCGCCTTCCTCTTTTTAGCCCATCTCCCTCTTACCCACTGCAGGAAGGAAAAGAGCCTGCTTTCGTCTAAGGAATCTGAGTATTGGACACACAGATAGGACCGTCAGAAGCACAGAGAACACGCCACAGAAGACGGTTCTTAAAGGGAACCACATGTGTCTGGCATCTGTTTGCCATCCCTGTGCTGGTGGCTGGCTTTTATGAGTTCTAATTTCTGATGGGAGCAAACAGAACTATGAATGCATCCAGGGAATACACGTGGTGAGTACTTTTGTCGTTTCTGCATTTCTATCCGTCTGCTTGTTGTGCTTGTTAATTTCTCAAACCCTCTAAAAATGTGTTGTGAGAGAACATAATTCAAATCCAAAAAAATTAGCAAAAAATAAACATTCACATAGGTTTGATGGACTCATGCAAATCCTTTTGCTCATTTCTATGGGAGCCAAAGTTTGATATTGACTCAGATAACCAAAGAGGCTTTTTTTTTTTTTTTTTTGCGGTATCGGGCCTCTCACTGTTGTGGCCTCTCCCATTGCGGAGCACAGGCTCCGGACGCGCAGGCCGAGCGGCCATGGCTCACGGGCCCAACCACTCTGCGGCATGTGGGATCTTCCTGGACCAGGGCACGGGCCCGTGTCCCCTGCATCGGCAGGCAGACTCTCAACCACTGCGCCACCAGGGAAGCCCCCCAAAGAGGCTTTTTAATTATTGTAACAGAAATATGTTTGCTGCCCCGCCGGATGGGGATAATCATATACAGAGATAATGCTTCTTCATCTGCTTTCTCTCTGTCCAAAGGCCGGCAGACCTGAAACAGAAATGGAATTAGCCAACACCAAAATTAAGAAAAAGCTCACATTCTCCTTCACAACTCACCAAAAGGCATAATTAGGCAAAATCTGCCATCCAGGCCCAATGTTTAGGATCACCACTTTCCCAAAGAAGATGAAAGAAATTTTCAAAGTAGTCTTCCCTCTGGAAGTTTCCTCTAAAAGATGTATGATCTGGGATCATATGAAAATGAGTGTTCCATATTATACCTTTGGAGTTTAGCAATGTTCCAGGTAAGGAGCAAATCACTTCTGAATCCCTGTCTAGTGTTTCCCAATATCTGTGTAGACTTCCCTCTGTAGAATTTAGGTTGGTGCCACAGTTCTTGCTGAGATGCCCATAGAATTGAGCAACACGCAGCAGAGACCTCAGGATGATGTGATTAGTGCTATTTTCAGGTGATGAACGGAGGCTTGAAGAGGGAGAAGTCAGGAAGGGCTTCAAAAGAGATGAGTGTTGAAAGATCCAACTCAGGTGAAGGTGTGAATGGCTTCGTGATGAGCTGCAGACGAAGTTCCCCACATAATGTATGCGCGTTCCCCCTTTTAGCGGGGAGACAGACAAAATATTCTGGAGGCCAGGTTCAGTGTGTGGGCCTTCCAATTCATGTCCCCTACTTTAAAGGTGGCACAGGAAGCATTTTAGGGAGTGGGACAACATCCATAAAAACACAAAGTCAAGGATGGGCAGGTATGTCTAGAGAAGGTACAGAAGTATGGGTAGCTGGCGGCAGTGTCTCAGGAGGGATAGGAGAGAAGATGACTGTGGTTGGTTGGGATTGACAAAGGCTTTTAAAACTACTCTACTAATGTTAGGTTTTCTCCTGAAAGCCCTTGCCAGCCAGATGATGTTTCTAAGCAGCGGGATGACATGAAAAGATTCCCTTTTAGTACGATCATTGCCAGCAGGGCTGTGGAAGAGAGAGGCTGGAAGCAGGAAGACTGGTGGGTGATGTCAGGGACAAAGAAAGAGGCCAAGGTAGTGGTGATGGGGGTGGAAAGGATCAGTTCAAATTGAGGGATATTTCCGAGGCAGAAGAGATAAAGCTTGGATGTGGGAGTGAGAGAGAAGGAGACATTAGGAATGATTCCAAGGTTCCCAGCTTTAGTAAACACTTAGATAAAAATACCCATAACCAAAATTGAGAATTGAGGAAAGGAACAAACTGGAAGAGTGGTCATTTCTATTTGAGAGAAACACAATTTTAAATACCTGGAGTTGAAGCAGGTGGCAATATTTTTCTTTCTCTCTCTTTATTGTTTTAATTTTGAAACATCCCAAACATAGAAAAGCTGTAATTACAGTACAAATGAAAAAATCCTTTTACCCCTTTAACCCTACTAATCATGTCTAAGTTGCTGATCTGATGCCCCAACACCTCATGTAAAGAATACATAATTCTTTAGTAGGTATTGCCTACAAACAGGAACATTCTCCCACATAAGCAGAGGATGACCACAAAATTAGGAAATTAACTTGCAACACTACTACCATCTATTCCTCCACTCTCAGCCACGTTTTGCCAAATGTCCCGTCAATCGTTTTTAGCAAAAGGATCCTGTCCAGAATCCTGGGCTACATTTAGTTGTCAGACATCCTTCAGCCTGGAACTGGGCCTCATTCTTTCCTGGTCTTCTTATCCTTGACTCTTTTGAAGATTCCAGGTTAGTTATTTTGTTGTATGTCCCACAATTTGGGTTTGTCTGTTATTCTCTCGTGATTAGATTCAGGTTATGCGTCTTTGGCGGGAAAATCACTGTGACGTTACCTTCTTCTTATTGTATCTTATCAGGTGGTACGTGATTTCAGTTTATCCCATTACTGGTGTTGTGTGTTTTGATCGCTTGATTAAGGTGGTACCTGTCAGTTTTCTTCACTTTAAAGTTACTCTTTTCCCCTATGTAATGAATAAGTACACTTGCGATTTCTCACCAAACTTTCAATTTCTTCATTCATTAGTTTATATCAGAATGGATTCATGATTTCTTTACCCAGTTGGTTATAATCCATTACTGTTATTATTTATGGATGTGCTTAAACCATCTCAGATTTGGCCAGTGGCAGCCCCTTCAGGCTAAGTTCTCTGTCTTTTGGACAAGGATGTGTCATTCTTGAAACACCTCCTTGATTTCTGGCATAAATTAAGATATCCCAGACTCATCTTGTACTTTCCCTACCAGCCCTGAAATCAGTCATTTCTCTAAGGATCCTTGGTCCCTTTTTGTGGAGAATAATATTTAGAAGCTACATCCTGAGAGCTAGATGTGCTCATATTATTGGAGTGTTCTAGGCCCTCTCAGTGTACAGAACTAGGGAATATATTTGTGCCTTGTCATATCCATCTACACACACACACACAAACATATATACATTCTCACACACATTTGTATCTCTACTTTTAATTTAATTTTATTTTATTTTATTTATTTTTAGCCTCACCGCGTGACTTGTGGGATCTTAGTTCCCCGACCAGGGATTGAACCCACGCCACGGCAGTGAGAGTTCTGAGTCCTAACCACTGGACCACCAGGGAATTCCCTGTATCTCTACTTTGTTAATCTATTCACATTTTTAAACACATATTGATACTGCTGATTCCAGTGTAATGGCACTGGGTTCCTTCTAATTTTCTCCTTTTCCACATCTGTAAGTCCATTATCCAAAAGTAAAAAACCTGGCTCTCTGGTTACCTTTAGTCAGTCTACCATGTGTAACCCAAATCCCAGCTCTCCTATTGTCCCCTCCCCTGCACGGGTGTCCTCCTCACCTGGCTCAGTCTGTGACACTGGCTGCAGGCTGCCCCCATGAATACCCTGCTCAGGCTCCTGTAGCCCATTCTGGGGCACACACACACCCCCTACCTTAGGTTCAGACACCTACCTTGTTCTGCCCCACCTAACAGCTTTAGGACCAAATTGTTCAGGAAAACAAAGGAAGAGAAAAGAAGAGCATAGAAAAGAAAGGAACAGAGGGGAAGGGAAGAGAAAGAAAGAGAGGAATGTAAAATACAGGCTTAGCTTAAAGGGGAAAGGAATTCACAGACAGAAGAGGTCCTCTCAAAGTTAAGGGAAGGGGATTTCCCTGGGCCAAAAGAGATCCCCCCAGAGCACAGGGAAAGAAAGAAGTAGAAATCACTAAATGTCATCTGGAATAGCCCTCCACGAACCTCACATAACCCACCCAATAATTAGCTTTTGATGCATTTCATGGACTTGTATATTAACAGTTAAAGAGAAGCTTGCTACAAAGTAATGATATGATTGTTATTTCTGGTGTCATGACAGGACATGGCATCTCCTTGACATTTCAGTCAACAAATCATTTGAAGACCATTTGAGGAAGAAATACAAGCCCTTAGAATTGTCAAAAATCCTTCCATTGATACTTTCTGGTAAGATCAATAATATGTCAGCATCGAAACTTGCAGAGTGGCTGTCATTGTCTTGGAAAAAAACACAGAGTGTCTTGGATAACACAGAGGAAGATTTTGTGTGGCTAACCATAGGTATCAATGACTCTGCTTTGAAAAGTGATTCAGAAAATTCAGACACTATTGTAGTCAAGTTCCCTTACTAATAGATGCACGAGAGTGATACATAATAAAAATCTATGCCTAAGTCTAGAAAAGCTCTTTCAATAAATATTAAAAATTTTTCTAAGCCATAAGAACTCACTGTGCTGTTGTTTAATTGGCATCGTTATTTTCCTGAGTGGTTGTAAAATGATGATGTATTTTACAATCAATATCCTCTTTTTTCAGTAGCATGGTAAGAGATAGAGAAAGTGGCATTAGTGAGTTAGACTGAGAAAAGAGCCTTGCAAGGTACAGAATGAGAACTAGAGCTGAAAGAATAGATTGTAGTCTAAAAAGAGAACAGTGGTGTTTCAGAGGTGGGGTGATTCTTGACGCTAACGAAGTCCAGAAGATGGTCTTGGTAAAAATTTGGGGAGAGAGAGACCAAGGTCACTGGCTTACAAGAGGTTAAGGAGATGTGAGGTAGGGTGTTTAATGGATTCTCACCTGGTCAATGACGTAACCCATGCTGATGGCAGGAATTGGGATGGAGAGCAAAACAGCAAATAGGACTTCCAATTGCTCCACAAAAGCAGGAGGCTCACTTGGACTTTAGAAGATTGCACCAAACAATAATGGGAAGAGGAGGCAAAGTTGTTACAAGTTTTTTTATGAATCTTCAAATTCTTAGGAGAAAGTTTTAAAACTGTCTGTATTATGGTAGACTAAATGCACTGCAATGAGAAAAGTTTAGTCTAACTTTCTGACAGTCATTCATTTTGATACCAAATGAGATTCCTATGGAATATGATCTTGATAGAGAGTCATGGATTAAACTGAATAGACTTATGCAAATATCTGAATTTGGGTATTTTGAAACTCCATACAATTAATGTCTTGAACTGATTTTCTGTGTAAATGTGGAATTCAACAAATAACCCAGTAGCTTGACTTAATCTATGGCCATCGAAATGCCCATTTCATTGAAGACACATTTGCATATTGAATAATAATGCCAAATAGTGGCTTATTGACTTGATGGTTGATATTTAAAGCCATAGGAAGAAAGATAAATATAACACCTGAAAGCCTAAGACCATTCTGTTCTTACATACTATTCCCTTGCCGCTTTGCAAAATTAAACCACTGTGGGCTGGTAAGGAGATAAGTTAGTTGGGCCATGTCATAAATTAACTTCAAACAGCAAAGCCAAATAAGTAAACTCAACTTCAGAAATGATCTCTTGGCTTAGACTTCAATAAACAGAGAGATGGCAGAGGGTTAATCCTTTGCTTGTTGGAGGCCAAAGACAGCGATGCGGTCCTGATTGTTCCAGAAATCGTATGAGAAAGTGTGCTTGTGCGAAGGTATTCGTAATAAATAAATGGTGTAGTCATGGTCATGGGAATAGGGACAAATGAAATTACAGCATGAGGACCAAAGCAATAGTTTTAGGAAATCTATTATTTATGAGAATCATCACAACCACTCAAGGTGTACTCAGAGTTGGGACAGCGGTGCTTAACAGCTGTCGAACCTAAACCTTCCTCTTCCTAGGACAACACTGGCTACAGGACAGACTACAAAGCAGATGACCTTTGGGAGGATCTAACCATTGTGTGCCCTGAGCATCTAGGGAAAGATGGTCAAAAGAGAGATTTTTGCCTCTCCAGAAAGAATGCTGCCCAGGAAATAAAAGTTGAAAATGGCACTCCATGTGGTCAATGAATATTAAAGAAGAGCCATTAATGCCACATATTTTAACCATTATAGGAATAGTCAGGGTGGGGAGTTTTTTTTTTTTCCCTACAAGAGTAATAAAGGATCCACTAAAAAAAATCATTACTGGCTGCATGGAAATGAAAACACTATCACTATTAATTTCTTTATCTGAGAGAGAGGAAGACAAAGCATTCAACTTCCAAGCTTTTAAAGTAATAGTGAGTTCAATAAATACAAGTCATAAGACTAATGTCTTTAAAACTGCCTCTATTATGGTCAGTGGAGGGAAAAAGAAGGGACATGAGAAAGTTGAGGAAATGAACGAAAGTAGAGAAAAAAAGATGATTATATACAGTCCATGGCTTTTCTTCCCAGGCTCTGCTCCCTGCTCCGCCCACACGTGAAGGCCTGCGGGGGTCTCCCTTTTCTACCTACCCCACAAACAGCCCCAGTTCCCTCCTCTGCCACCCACCATCACACGTGGGTTAATAAAACGAAGTCATTCCAGGGGACTTCCCTGGTGGTCCAGTGGTTAAGACTCTGTGTTTCCATTACCGGGGACACGGGTTCGACCCCTGGTTGGTGAACTAGGATTCCACATGCCTCGCGTCGGAAAAAAAAAAAAAAGAAAAAAATGAAGTCCTTGCAAACCCTCTTCAGGGGCCTTCAGTTCCCAGTGTCACCTAAGCTTGAACAAACAACACTTTTTTTAAACTTTCCTGAGAACTTCAAAGTGGTTAGATTTAAACGGCCCCCCATTAACGTGCCCCACCTCAGTATGTTTTCCTCTCTTCTTTTTTCCCCCTATCTCAGGAAAGATGGTGCCCTTTCCTGTGTTCCAGCCTCACCCGTCCCCCTTGATCCTGAAGACTTTCTCTGTGGCTCTGTCCTTTCCACTAGCTCCTTTCCCTCTAGAAATTCATATTCTGTAATAGAGGCAACAATAAGAAATAACATCGGTATGGAATTTTTAGTATACAAACTGCTCTTGTGTACCTAATTTCCTTTGAATCCTTACAATCTAAAAAAATAGGTATTATTGTTTTCCCACTTTTAAATCTCTGAGCGGTAAGGGGACTTGCCCACGCTCACAAGTGATGAGTGGCTGAGTAAGGACTCTAATGGAAGCCTTCCAATTTCAGCCCCATCCTGCCAGCCAGCCGCCTCCTCCTTGGAATTGCTATTAGCAGGGCTATCCGCCTGTTGAGGGCACACACGCTTTCCTTGCTCAGCTGGTAGGTCCCTGTGACCCTCCCAGGGGCCCTGCAAGACTGAGAAGCTGAGAGTCCCCAGGCCATCTCCTGCCAAGGCTGGTCTCACCCATCAACTCCAGGATGCTTTAAAAAGATAACCATTTTCCACGTGCCATGACTTGACAAGGTTGGGAAGTGCTAGGATGACCCATCACCCTGGTTTGCCCAGTTTTAGCACTGAGAGTTTGACACTGGGCCTACAGGGAAGGTTAGCCACTCTCAGAAAGCTCTAACCGGCTCTGTGCCCCTCAGACCGACAGTGTTTCTTATACACTGTCTTTTATGACTAGGTTTCAGATTCACTCAATAAACATTCCTTGAGAGCCCTGCTGGAGTCAAGAGTACTACACTAGCCCTGGTACACAAAAATGAACATTCCGTGTCTCTGCTCTAAGGGGCTTGCAGTCAAGGGGGGAAGTTGGTATGTATTCAAATGAGCACGTGAAGTGGTGTGTCACTGTAAAAACAAAAGCCAAAACAAAAATAACTCTGAGCATTACGACAGCCACAAGAAAAGAGGATTTCAGGAAGGGGAGGGTGACCAGTAGAATCAAACGCTAATGAAAGGATGAGGCCTAAGAGGAGCCCACTGGATTTGGTGGCTAGAGCTGATGAGAAAGTAATTCAACCAGCACAGCCAGGGCAGAAAATAGCAGGTAGTGAGAACAGTCAGAGCCATCCTCTAAAACTTAAGCCAGAAGACTTCCACTTTGGAACATGAAGGGGTAACTGGTCACCAGACTAGCCCTCCCACCATAAACAACTAGAAAACTGGACGAAACGTATGAATCAACATCAGTTAGACACTGGGCAACTGTCATCCCTAGGAGGAGTAAGCCCAATGGAGCCCGAGCTTTCTGTCTGGAGATATTTACTGGACCCTGGTTCTGGCGGGAAACCCAAGCAAAACACTGAGCTGAGGAAACAGACTCAGGGCTCACAGAGGCAAACTCCTGACCTCTCTGCCTTAACTCTGCTTTTCTTCCAAAGCGCAAGTCACCACCTGTCATTATAAGTTTTCTTTTTTTTATTGTTGTTATTTTCTGTCTCCTTGTGACTCCCTCTTCAGGAATGTAATCTTCATAAGGGCTGCGCAGAGATACTATCTATTTTATTCGCTGTTATATCCCTAAAAGAGTGTGTGTAGTAGGTGCTCAGTAAGTATTTTTGAAAGATTGAAACAAAAAGGGCGTATGTAATGAGGAAATAATGTCAGGAAACAGACAACTCTTTCAAGAAATGTGTTGATGAGGGAAAAGGAGAGATAAGTTGGAGCCACAACAGTGTCATAGAGTTTCAGGAAGGACTCTAAGGACTGGCAGTTGAGATGTTCCGTAGGAATGAAACTGAGGGAGAGTTGGGGGATTAGAATATGACTAGAGAGAAATTTCATAATTCAAGATGGTTGTCTATTGCTACATAACAAATCACTCCTTAAAAAGAAAACCAGGGCTTCCCTGGTGGCGCAGTGGTTGAGAGTCCGCCTGCTGATGCAGGGGACACAGGTTCGTGCCCCGGTCCGGGAAGATCCCACATGCCGCGGAGCGGCTGAGCCCGTGAGCCATGGCCGCTGAGCCTGCACATCCGGAGCCTGTGCTCCGCGGGAGAGACCACAACAGTGAGAGGCCCGCGTACCGCAAAAAAAAAAAGAAAACCAAAAGCCCAAAATGGAGTCAGTTATGCTCGGCCATGCCACCAAACTGGGGCTTCATACCTAACGTAACTGAAACTTCAACCTCCCCCCAGAAATGCAGTCTTACTGCTCAGTCAGGAATTTTCTGGTCAGCACCAATGAAGTAATCTGTCACATGGGCATTCTCTAGCCCCCAAAGGAGGATGAGGTCATCTGCCATATAGTCCCCTTCTGTTCCCTGTAGGTAAGTTACCTAAGCCTGAAATTATCTTTTTTGTTTAGGACTTCTTTGTGTTGCCTTTAAAAACCTCTCCTTTTCTGTAACCCTTTGGAGGTCCTCTCTACTTGCTAGATGGGGTGTTGCCCAAGTCATGAATTGTGCAAAAAAAAACCCAACTCAATCCTTAAAATTTACTCCATTGAATTTGTTTTTTTAGCACATCCCCCACTTTAGTGGCTTTAACCATAACAGTATATCATTTCTCACACTTCCGCAATTTGGGTTGGGGAAGTGTCCACGGTGGTTTCTTCACCATGTCTGGAGCCTCAGCTCGGATGGCTGGAACAGCCGGGAACTGGCCCAGCCTCTCTCTCTCCACATGCGCTCTCACATAGCTAGCTTGAGCTCCCCCACAACATGGTCGTCTCAGAGTAATCAGACTTCTTGCTGATTCCCGGAAGGGAGGAAGTAGTAGCTGCCAGGTGTCTTAAGGCCTAGGTTTAGAAGATGCCGATGTCTCCTCTGCCACACTCTATTTACCAAATGAGTTTCAATGCCACCTCAGATTCCAGGGAAGGAGAAATAAATTATACTTCTTGATGTGTAAGTCAGCCTGAACCTACGGGGAAGAGAAACTTATTGGGAGCCATTTTTGGAGGCTAGCTATCATGAAGGCTTAGAAAGGAACATCCTACATGACAATGAAGTCCAAGGTTAAAGTGAGACCACATCAGTGGCCGAGTGGAGATTATCATCCCCAGAGCCTAAGAGGTCAAGAGCCTGAAGGGTTTTGTCTTCATTAACGGGAATACCAGAATACCAATGGATGTTGGCATTCCATGGAACACAGATCTGAAGTCACTGGGGAAGAAGGAAGCTTTCTCTAAGATGAGACATGATGGCGGAAAGTATGGAGAGAGGCTGGCATAAGTGAATGGTAGACTTCAGAAGAGAAAGCAGTGGAACTGAGTGCAATAAGCAGAGTTCAGGGAGGGGGTCCCCTCTTCTCAGCCCATGAGCAAGAAGAGTGGCTTCAGCTGGAGAAATTTAGTAAGAGAATTGCATCATGACAGAAACCCAGGTTTTGGTTGCATTGATGAATAAGGGACCAAATTAAAAATGTAAACAAAATAGAGGGATTCCCCATGGCAAAAGGCAGATGGCAGAAAGATGCCGTTGGGTAAACAGTAGTACTGAAATCCTGCTAATGGAGGTGGGGATAGAGATTTGCTGGGAGAGTGTTGTCTAGGGCGATATAAGAGGGATACCAGGAGGGAAGAAGTTGAACATTAGCAAGTAAGATGGAACTATTGCTCTTGCTTGCATTCATCTACTCAAGGGGGGAGAGATGGTGGATGTTATCTGATCCAGATTGGTGTCAAGATTTTACATCCTGGGGGACTTCCTTGGCGGTCCAGTAGTTAGGACTCTCAGCTTCCACTGTAGGGGGCACAGGTTCAATCCCTGGTCGGGGAACGAAGATCCTGCATGCCGCGTGGTGCAACCATGCTCACTCGCTCTCTCTCTTTTAAGTAAAGGAAGGAGGTATAAGGTTTTAAGTAAAGGAAGGAGGTTGGCCGAAACAAAACAGAACTAACACAGTGTTATTTCAGAGGTTTACGGGTTCGTTTGTTTGTTTGGGTTACACACCTGAGCCCAAGGATTACCAAGTATTTTACACACACTCAGCTCTCTTACTCTATAACATAGGTCAGCAGAAAGCACAGCTCCTAACCCGGCACCTCACCCCCACCCCACTCTCTAAAAGGAACACACTTACTGATTTTTAGTTTTTGCTGCTTTTACAATATTTTAACTTTGGAACAGAAAGTACACTTTTCTTTTTCATTAGGAAAAAAAGAGGACAGCAAGGAAATAGGGTGGTTGCAATCTGAATTGAATTAAATATTTTCTTATTTATTTTGTTTTGTGTTTTTCTTTCTCCTCCTAAGAGGCAAAATACACCAATTATGGTTCAATAGAACTTGTTACTCAGTGGGAACAATGATTCACAGTGTTGAAGAGAAGAACATGGGCATGTCTATCTGTTCAATCTGGTCTTCAGTGGCCTTCTGCCTTAGAGCAGGCGGAGAGGTGAATGGACCTCTCAACTCTGTGCAGCCTATGATCCGACGTACTTCCCAGAAACATGAACATTCTTGCCCCTCTGGTTCCAACACCATAAAACTGGAAGAAGGCAGGTTTGCTTGTGTGAGTGGGCTGTGGCTATGAGGGGGCCTAGGTGAACATCTGTCTCCTCTCTTTACTAAATAAGACGTAATAAAATAAGACATCTGAATGGATAAGGAAGATGTGGTACATATATACAATGGAATATTACTCAGCCATAAAAAGAAATGAAATATGCCATTTGCAGCAACACAGGTGGATTTAGAGGTTATCATACTAAGTGAAGTAAGTCAGACAGAGAAAGACAAATATCATATGCTATCACTCATATGTGGAATCTAAAAAATAAATGATACAAATGACCTTATATATAAAACAGAAATAGACCCACAGACATAGAAAACAAACTTCCAGTTACCAAAGGGGAAAGGGAGGGAGGGATAAATTAGGAGTTTAGGATTAACATATACACACTACTATATATAAAATATATAAACAATAAGGTCCTATGGTATAGCACAGGAAACTGTATCCAATATTTATAATAACCTATAAAGGAAAAGAATCTGAAAAAAGATAGATAGATAGGTAAAACTGAATCACTTTGCTGTACACCTGGAACAACTATATTTCAATTTCAAAAAAATAAATAAAATAAGACATCTACCAAACTCTCTTGCCTAACACTTAAGCCTAGGCAGAAAGTTATCTGGCATTGACCCAACCTCTCTGAGGCATGGATATGACTTACTTAAGATAATCCGGTCAGAAGCAGCTGTAGAAAAACCACCTACTCAGTCTATACAGCAGCTTTCCCCGGGGAAAGATTCCTTCCCTTCCATGAAGAAAGGTAATTCACTCCCCATTCACACCCACACCCAAGTCTCAAGGTCGAAGCCGGGTTAAAACAAAATTAATGTCTTGTGTGTGTGTGTGTGTGTGTGTGAAATGTTTCAGTAAAATGAACCTCTACCTCTTCATTCCTTAGATCATAAGAATTGTTTATATAACAGGGTGCAGGAATTGTGAGGAAGGGAATCTAATTTTCCTCCACAATTGCTAATGATCTTTTCTCGTTGTCCCAGGGGATTCCAATACTTCAAATACTTCCCTGCAACTTCTTAGTTCAAGTCCTGACCTTTGATGCCAAACCAATCCATTACACTTTCTTTCTGGAGCCAAGAGTAGTGGACATTTGTTTTTTGGCCACTCAGCGTCCATACACCCTACTTCCTGTAACTGCGGTTTGGGGAGCCCCAGTGCACTCATCCCTGCTCCCTGTGGCTCCAGGGGCACTCCTACCACCCTCCCCCACACCACGGGTCACTCCACAAGGTGACCCAGGCCTAAGAACACCAGCACACTCCTCCAAGGCACTGTGATTGGCCAAAGGTAAGTAAATGGCCAAACCAAAGGCAATGAAATACAGTGAGACCTCGGGGATAACCTCTGAGAAAGAGCCCCTCTTACTTCCCATGCTGGATTTGAGAGGACAGAAAGGTTGGAGCAGTGCCTCCATTTTACTACAATCTGGAGGCTGCCATGAAACCACTCCAGTAGGAGGAGGGGCTGGGAAAAGACAGCAGCACAGCCCAGCGAGCTGGCAGACCTCAGAATCCAGGAAGCCTGAAGTAAACCTATCCTCGGACTTTTCAAAGAACCACTAAGTCTCCTTTTTCCTTAAGAGAGAATTTTGCAACCAAAAGAGTCATACCTGCTACTCTGAGCATCATTCCAGAGACCTGTTTCTAGATATCTGTGATATTTATAAGCTCTCTTTTTTTTTGCACACTAAATGATTCTCGCATCCGCCAACAAATGTCCCCATTTTGTTGAAGCCATCTTCGTTAATTCCGTGCAATCTGTTACAGCATAAGCATAAAGCATAAGCTCTTTACACTTTTACAGAATCTTCTGTATCTTTCTCTCCTTTGTGTTCATTCACTTTTTTTTTTTTTTTTTTTTTTTTTTTCCCCCGGTATGTGGGCCCCTCACTGTTGTGGCCTCTCCCATTGCAGAGCAACAGGCTCTGGACGCGCAGGCTCAGCGGCCATGGCTCACGGGCCCAGCCGCTCCGTGGCATGTGGGATCTTCCCCGACCGGGGCATGAACCCGTGTCCCCTGCATCGGCAGGCAGACTCTCAACCACTGCGCCACCAGGGAAGCCCCTCATTCACTTTTAATTCAGCAACAATTTATTGAGTGCTCAGTACTTGTTCTTAGAAGTCATAAGGTGCCCAGCAAAGGGAGCAAGCAACAAGGTGAAAAAGCAACCAATGGAATGAGAGAAAATATTTTCCAACTGTCCGAAAGGGATTAATGTCCAAAATATATAAAGAATTCCTACAACTCAGGAGCAAAAAAACCAATAGCCCAGATAAAAAATAAACTAAATACTTAAACAGACACTTCTCAAAAAGACATAAAAATGGCCAGCAGATACATGTAAAGACTCTCATTGTCACTAATTATCTGGCAAATGCAAATCCAAACCACCATGAGCTATCATCTCGCACCTTTCAGGAGGGCTATTTTCAAAAAAAAGCAAAAGATGACAAGTGTTGGCAAGGATGTAGAGAAACTGGAACCCCTGAAAGCTGGTGGTGGGATTGCAAAATGGTGTTGCCAGAATGGCAAATAGTATGGCATTTCCTCACGAAATTAAAAATAGAACTACCATATGATCCAGCAACCCCACTTATAGGTATATATCCAAAAGAATTGAAAATAATATCTCAGAGAAGTATTTGTACACACTCATGTTCATTGCAGCGTGATTTATAATAGCCAAGACATGGGAGCAAACTAAATGCCCATCAACAGACGAATGGATAAAGCAAGTGTGTATACACATGCAATGGAATATTATTCAGTCTTAAAAGAAGAAAGAAATTCTGGGGAATTCCCTGGCAGTCCAGTGGTTAGGTCTCAGCGCTTTCACTGCCGTGGCTGGGTTCAATCCCTGGTCAGGGAACTAAGATCCCACAAACCAAATGGTGTGGCCAAAAAAACAAAACAAAACAAAACAAAACAGAGAGAAGGAAATTCTGCAATATGCAACAACACAGATGAACCTTGAGGTTATTATGCTGAATGAAATAAACCAGTCACAGAAGGACAAATATTGCATGATTCTACTTATATGAGGGTCTAAAATAGGCAAATGTATAGATGGTGGAATGGTGGTTGCTAGAATCTGGGAGTGAAGGAAGGACAGAAATGGGGAATGACTAACCCATGGGCATAAATTTTCAGTTAAGAAATATGAATAAGTTCTAGAAACCTGCTGTACAACATTGCACTTATAGTTAATAATACTGTATTATACACTTGAAAATTCATTGAGGGTAGATCTCATGTTAAGTATTTTTACCACAATAAAATGCAATTGAAGAAGGAGGAGGAGAAGGAGGAGAAGGGGAAGAGGAAGAGGAAGAAGAAGAGGAAGAAGAAGAAGAAGAAGGAGAAGGAGAAGGAGGAGAGGAAGAGGAAGGAGGAGAAGGAGAAGGAGAAGAAGAAGAAGAAGAGGAGGAGGAGGAGGAAGGAGAGCAGGAGGGGGAGGAGGGGAGGAGGAGGCAGCATGAGGGATGAAAACCTCAGCTTCAGCAACCATGCATAATTACAGAACAAGGTGGTGTGATCGGGAGAGGGAAATGTACAAGGCTATGGAGAGCCCAGAGCAGAGGGCCTGCGTGGAAGAGCTGGGCGATCCCAGCACGTGCCCAGCTTTTCTAAGATCTTCTGTAAGGTTGGATATTTGATCAAGAAAGCCTTTTCCTTCTCCTTTCATGCTCACTATTAATTTTCTTTCTGTATTGGACGACAAAGTGTTTGAAATCAAGAAGGCACGAATTCATTCAACATAGACAAACATTTCTGGGCATCGTCTGTGTGCCTGGCACGGTGCTAGGCCCTGGGAACAGAATACCTAGTGTCACACAATTTACATTCTAGTGGGAGATACAGACCACAAACAAGTAAAACATAAATAAATATCTAATATGATGTCAGATGCTTATAAGAAAAGTAGAGCAGAGTTGAAGCATGGAGATAATTGGCAGAAGTTGAGGTGTGGGGTCTGTTCTAGATGAGGTGATGAGAGAAAGCCTCTGAAAAAATGTCATTTTTGCAGAAACATGAATGCAGTTGAGGTTCTATGCTGTGTGACTGTCCAGAGGAACAGCATTTCAAGCAGAGGGAACAGCAAATGTAAAGACCTTGACAAGGATGACTTCTCCATCAGACCCAGTAGACACAGGGACACAATACTTTTAGGGGCCCATGAAAATGTCTTAATTCCTTTTAAAATCAGAAGGAAAAAATAAACTTTCAGATCAAAGGAACTATTTAATGTATAACATTATACATTCATCCTTCTACCAACACAGTCATGAAATATAATCTGAATTTTTTTTGATGGAAGAACGTGCCCACAAAAGTCATGATGCAACCTTAGGCCCCGAAGAAGGAAAGAGCTGGGCTTGTTGGAAGAGAAGCAAGGCTATGTGACCAGACATGTCTGAGCGGAGGGAGGGGGACCAGAAGTGAGTTCAGAGAGGTAGGTTAGGTCAATAGGCAGGGAGAGTTTCGAGTCCTGGCTTGAAGTTGGGAGTTGCAGAGTGAATGGCTAAAAGGGAAAGGAGAGGCAAAGCAAAAACTCCAACGCTCAGAATTTTTGACACTTTGTTGAAGTCTGCAATTGCAACATTGAACATCTCTGGCCATTTCAAGCAAGCTGCTCTCATTGACTTTTTAACTTTGCACCAACGACTTCTTACGGGCTACCAACTCCACCTGAATCTTGAGATCAGCCTGTGCTACGTCTAAGCTTGGTATTTTCCTTCTGCCCTTGTACCGGCTTCATTGTGGGGTAGAATAACTTAGAATGACGTTGAAGTACTTTGCAATATTCAAATGCCATAAAGACGTGTCTTGCTGTCATTAGAGTGAATAATAAGAAGTAATAATGCCTCTGCCCAGGGATGGACTTTGGCTGAGAGACAAACGACCTTTCTTGCTGGCTCATCTGCATTGTGTCCGGACCCAGCACATTCAGGAATCCCTCAGCCACAACGAGTATTTCAAGAAGGATTTGTCACAGTGTGTTGTGAACCCATAAAGTTTATGACACTGCTTGTAGCTGCTCATTTACTAATACCAGTGATGTTTAAAGCTCTTCATAGCGAAGGCCTGGGCCACTTGCTGCCTCGCCCCTGTGCTGTCCTACATCCTGTTAAGACAATTGAGGTCACCTCCCTTCTCTCGTGTGTACACTCACATTGAACATGACCTAGTGGAACCGGAGCCTGAGCTGGCCAGCTGGGAACTCCCAGCATCCCCCAGACCTTTCAAGGTCCTTTGCAAAGCGGGCTGTGTGTGAGCGAGGAAGCCTTTTTTCCGCCTTTCTTCTTAGAAGGAAATACATTGAGATGCCTTAAAGTCTGTGAGGTCAAAAGGGCTCACGGATTTTGTCAGAGCGTCTTTAGAAAGTCATTTTTTATTACATTCTCCTGGATGGGCAAATAGCAAATTAGAAATAATATTTTAAAAGTCGCTGTATTCGAGGGTTAGGGAGGGTTTTACAGGAAGGATGACAATTGGTTTTATTGAGACCGAAGGGGAGGAGGAGGCCTGTTGGAAATTTCAACTTTTAAACTTGCGAGACTGCCTTTATCTTTCAGTACTGAAAGTGCCAGGAAAGGGGGTGGCAAGGTGTAGAGGGAAAAACAAATTTTGTTGTGGCATCTTTCAGTGTCCCTCCTCTTGGAGCCTCATCTGGTTGCTGATGGACACAGCTTCTAGAAAGCAAAGTCCACGGATGACCCAGAAAGCCCCCTTTGGGGCCTTTTTCAACTGCAAGTTAATTTGCGGTGGAAATGCAAATCCATCCAAGCTGCAGTCCCAGAATTCAGAAACAAATTAGAGTATTGCTTATACATGGGCTTTGAAAATGTCTGATCAGGGAATAACAGTCCTGGATGTCTCCTTTTCTCTGCTTCTTCCCTTCGAGGTTAGCCAGCATCTGCAAATAAGTGAGCCAACTTCCAAGGCCCAAAAGAAAATGAAATAAAACCTAAATTACTTGAGTCATGTATTCAGAGGCAGCCTCCCAGAGACTGCAATAGATCAGGGGTGGTAATCTTCCTGCCCCCCGTCCCCTCCCCGCTCCACCTTTTACACACGCACTAGGTTCTGGCCTGGGTGCAGGGCCCAGAGAGACTGGAAGGGCTCCAGGGGAAAGTAGCAAAGATGTAAAAAGGGAATCTGGGAAGTACCAGGGCCACTCTCTGCCGATATTTGGAGAATCGTCATGTAAAAGGGCAGACCTGTGCAGTATGGCTTCAGAGGGCAGAAGAAAGAACAGAGAGTGGAAATGCTAGGTTTCTTTTCACATTTTTTACTGTAGTAAAATGTATACAACATAAAATTTACCATCGTAACCGATTTTAGGTGTACAGTTCAGTGGCATTAAGTACATTCACGTTGCTGTGCATATCGTCCATGATCCATCTCCAGAAATTTTTCATCCTCCCAAATTGAAAGGCTGTACCCATGAAACAATATCCTCCCCACAATCCCTGGCATTCACTATTCTGTTTTCTGTATCTATGAATTGATTCCTCTAGGAATCCCATATGAGGAGAAGCATACGATATATACCCCTTTGTGTCAGGCTTATTCCACTTAGCATAATGTCTTTAAGGTTCTTCCATGTTGTAGCATGTGTCAGAGTGTCCTTCCTCTTTAAGGCTGAGTAATATGCCATTTGTATGTATACACCGCCATTTAACCATCAGGGGAAATTTGGATTGTTTCTACTTTTTGGCCACTGTTAATAATGTTGCTATGAACCTGTGTGTACAAATAGCTGAGTCTCTGCTTTCAATTGTTCGGGGTATGTACCCAGGAGTGGGATTGCTGGATCAAATGCCAATTCTATGTTTAATTATTTGAGGAACCGCCATATTGTTTTCCACAGTGGCTGCACGTTCACACCAGAGTTCCAATTTCTCCACTTCCTCACCATTACTTATTATTTTGTTTGTTTGATAATAACCATCCTAATGAGTGTGAGCGAAATGCTAGATTTTGACTGACTCTACAAAGGAACTATCTCACAGTAAGTTTTGTCCAGTTAGATAGAGTCTTCCTCATTATTTGGGATGATCAAATCAGAAGTTAGGCTAGGTAAGTGCTAACCCACTCCCCATGTGGAGAGTGTATAAATTTGTGATCCACCATGGTATTTGAGGGCCTTATTTATTTTTTGGTCTGATGTACATAAGATAAGAACAATGTATGAGCTGCAATGATTTATTGAGAGTTATGTACGTATAAAGGGGAGACTGAAAACTGGTGATTCACAGATTTTACCTACGATGTAATTTGTTTGGTATATATGTCCCCCTGCTTAGAGATTTCACAACAAAATTTAGATTTCCTGCTTCTCTTAAAAGATGTGAAGACATGTGAGAAAGGGTCCACAGTCCCTGGAGTGGAGAAACAGGAGGTGGCCTCACCGCTCTGTTCAACTGTGTGCAACCCACTCCCCACCCCCAGACCCTGCTGTTCATTTAGACAACCTCTCAATTATAAATGAACTGTGAATTTAGGTGATTTATGTACTTAAAGGACTTTCAATAAGATACAATCTCTTTGACCAAAGCATCTGAAATAAGAGATTTTATCACATTTATCATTTTTCCTGAGGTTCATACATTCAATTATTTTGTTTTGTTGATTTTTTTTTTTTTTTTTTTTTTTGCGGTACGCGGGCCTCTCACTGCTGTGGCCTCTCCCGTTGCGGAGCACAAGCTCCGGATGCGCAGGCTCAGCGGCCATGGCTCACGGACCCAGCCGCTCTGCGGCATGTGAGATCTTCCCGGACCGGGGCACGAACCCGTGTCCCCTGCATCGGCAGGCGGACTCTCAACCACTGCGCCACCAGGGAAGCCCTGTTTTGTTGATTTTTAAACAAAAGTAACTGGATTAAAACCTAAGGTGTTACCATTAGAGCTTTTTTACTAAAAGGACGGTAACTTGTCATTATATTTGTTTCATGACAGCAGGGCCCACGGCTCCTTTATCATACTGTATAACCAAAGCATAGGTGGCCTAGGATGATATTAGCCATTACTCTGCATTCAATGTTATTATTATTAATTATTGCATATGTTTTGTGGCGAGCTGAATGCTTTGTAACTAACAGAGTGACACAGGTACTTGAAATAGTGTATAATTAAAAGCATTCATTCATTCAAAGCACATGGAGACAACTGGACTTGTCTTGTGACCTTAGTTCTTTCAAGAATAAGATTCCAACCTAAGACTTGGTTAAACATTATCAAACTTTGTATATGTGGGCTTTGTTTTGTTTGGGTTTGGGAAGGTTTTCTGGTATAGCATTCCTTCTCTGAATTCAGAGAAAGTCCAGGTTTATAAAATAAATTTTATTTTTGATATTATATTTTTAGATTTTGTTTGCCTACCTGTTTTAGACACAGAGAAGTGTTAAAAGGGAAAGGGTAGTCCTCATTCAGAAATATACTTTTTCCATAGGACTATAACATAGACTTGTAAGTAATCCAATGTGGGTTATGATTTATGTCAGATGAATGCCAAATAATACTGGGTCATTTATTTTGTTTTGGGCACAATGATGGGGGTGGAAGAGGGAGAATAGGTTGGTTTAAAACAAATCAAATCTTTTATTGAAAACCTCAATAAATGTTTTTTTTTTTCTCAATAAATGTTTTATAAGTGAAATTTATAACTGAATGAATGCCACAATGCCTAAAATTCCTGCTATTAAAGTTGCTGCTCTGGGATAAAGAATGGGGAGTCTAGAAAGCAGAGGTAATATATTCAAACTTTTCCTCTAGTAGCCAAAGAAAACGAAAACTCATCCTCCGGGAATCTAGGGATAGAGCCTGAAGAGGTTTCCGGGAAAAATTTCTTTGAGACCTTGCATTTTCACTTAAAATGCACTTAGAGTTTGGACCTCATAGCATAGTCTGTGCCATCAGGAACAGTTACTGTGCTTAGGGCTTCACACACTGGATTCATTTAAATCCCAAGCCAATGTCCTAGGGTAAGGACAATGCTGTCATTACCCCCACTTTCCAGGAGAAAAACCAAGGCACCTGGTATATCCAAATATATCTTAATAAAAGTATGCTTTAAATTATTTAAAAGTTAAATTACATAACTCTCCGCCAACAAATATTTGAGTGAAAGGAGCATTCCAGAAAGACAGACATGTTTATTCTGCGATATCTTGTACTTTCAGGCTACTTTATGTGTATCCCTATTGGAAAAAACACAAGTAAAAGCTGTTTGTACTGCTGAAGACACTGGCATAGAGTAGCTAATATACTTAACTGTTCAAAATTTTTTAATTTTAAATTCAAAAAAATCTTTAATTATGACAATATATTTTAATAATGCAGACAGTAAAAAAGAAAAAAATGAACAGCTCTCATTATTCCATTGGCTATCATTTTGGGGGGAATAAAAACATGAAGACACCTTAGGAGGTGGGGGAAAAAAGGAGCAGGTATATTTTGAATGAAGAAAGACTATGGGCTCCACCTGTCAGGGGAGGGTAGGTTTTGGGACTTCTCTGGCAGTGCAGTGGTTAGGACTCTGTGCTTCCACTGCAGGGGGCACAGGTTCAATCCCTGGTCAGGGATCTAAGATCTGGAATGCTCATTGGGTTGCCAAAAAAACAAAAAAAGGAGAGGGTAGGTTTGGTGGGCAGTGCAATCGGTACTCCTGGGCGCTAAAGGGAGCAACACTGCTGAGAGGGTAAACGGGCACCAAATATGTGGAAGTGGGGGTGGGAGAAAAGACAGAAGATGTAAGGAATGGGTCCTGGAGAAAAACATCACCCACTTGGCAGTTTTGTTTAGGTCACCCCAAATTTATTCAGAGAGTGGAACTGAGATGGTCCTAGATCGTGAGGGCAAAAGACTTTCCTTTGGGCAACTGATTCTGCTTGCTTTCTTTCTTTTTTTTTTTTTTTTTTTCCATCTACTATATTAGTCAGCTGAGATGGCCATAACAACATACCATACACCGGGTGGCTTCAACAACAGTTTATTTTCTCACAGTTCTTGAAGCTGGGAAGTCTGAGATGAGGATGCCAGCATGCTCAGGTTCTGGTGAGGACTCTCTTCCTGGCTTGCAGAAGGCTGTCATCTTGTTGTGTCCTCACATGGCCTTTCCTAAGAAGGAGAGAGAGACAGAGAGAGAAAATGAGAGCTTTTTGGTGTCTCTTCTTATAAGGGCACTAATCCCATCATGAGTACCCCACCCTCCTGAACTTATATAAATCTAATTACCTCCTAAAGGCACCATCTCCCAATATCATCACATTGCGTGTTAGGGTTTCAACGTAGGAACTTCAGGCAGACAAAATTCAGTCCATAGCATTTACTAATTATGTGTCTAATATTGGGTCAAGGCTTATTATTACCTCTCACATAGCTTTGTTCCCTGTTCTCATAGTTCTTGGCTGGCCTGGAGAATTTCTATACTTTAAAGGAAAAAAAAACTCCTCCTAGTTTCATGGGAAATAACAAAGAAGTGTTAACTAAAATAAGCCCTGGAGTTCTGCAAACTCTACACTGTCAAGGATAATATCTCTGTTTGCTCACTATGGCATTCCCAGTGGCTTGTTCAGTGTCTGGCACAGAGAAGCGCTCATTAAATATTTGGCGAATGAATGAAAGGAGCTTGGATCAGTTCGTTTGGGCCGTGAGCAAAATTCACCTCAGGTGATTCAAATGAAGAGCCTTTAACCAAGGGACTACTTATTGGGGTGTGGGTGAGGTCATGGGAATAAATCTGGAGACTGGCAATGATGGAAAGCCATTACCACGTCTAAGGCTGAAAAAACAAGGGGAGGAAATAGTGTATCCCAAGTCCGGTGATGTCTGAGCTATGCTCAGAAGCTGTATTCATGGAGGGACAGAGTCACAGCCAGAGACAAAGCATCAAAGCAGGGAGGAAGAACGAAGAAATATCCCTACCCCTCTGCCCTCCTACTCTTTTCCCTCCCACAAGTACCTCCTGTTTGTTGGCCCAGCTGTACATCAAGCCAGCCAGAGGGCTTGGCTGATGCAGTCACTAGAGGTCAGTTCCTAGGGCTCAGAATAGGGCAGGGAGGGAGGAGAATGGAGGAGGCAAAGGTGGAAGAGCCAGCGCAATGCGACCTCAACAAGGCACAGTGAAGTCACCGCTTGTCTCCATTCTGGTTACTTGCAGAGATGACTTTGCTCTCTTTAATAATGTAACAATGGATGTCTACGTGGGAGCTCATACTTGTCTTTCAGGAAACCGGAAGCAACATTTCCTGGAGAGAGTACCAGGGCATCTGTTTTACCCCTTCTCTCCTAGACAAAAAGCCAGAGTCTCTTACATATAGAATGGATGGACAACAAGGTGCTCCTGTAGGGCACAGGGAACTATATTCAATATCCTAAGATAAACCATAATGGAAAAGAATATAAAAAAGAATGTATATATATGTATAACTGAGTCACTTTGCTGTACAGCAGAAATTAACACAACATCGTAAATCAACTATACTTCAATTAAAAAAAAAAAAAGCTGGAGTCTCTTGGCTTCTAGGGCATGACGCCTAGCCCATCTGTTCCTCGGGTTTCTGCTGGATTGATGGAGGGAGATAACTGGGGCTGAAGGAGAACACTAGTCATCGAATTATAATGTCCATAGCCCCAGGTGAAAGGGGCCTTGAGCAGGGTCTTAACTGGGTGTGCCTCAGTTTCCCCAGCCATTAAGTGAAAAAAGAAGTGGGTCAAAGACCTCGCCATACGTCACTGTGTTGATCTCAGACAGAACTACTGCTGGACAGAACATTTACATTACGCAAAAGGCACAACAAATCTTCTCATGGACACCCTACAAAGAAGCAAAGTCTCCAAGGAGTTGGAATCTGTTAAAAAAAAAAAAAGCCGTCAACAACCTAACCTTTCTCTAAAACAACAAACAACCTGGCACAAACAGAGCTTGCACCTCCTGGGGTGCAAATTTCTAGAGGCATGACCTTTGGAAATTCAGTAATTCCTGCGATGCCTGTAGTCTGTTTTTCAGGACATCTTTGCCAGGAGCTGTATGGCAGCCAGTTCCCTGAGTCCCTGGCTTTCCCACAATACAATGTCCCGGTGCAGCTCCTCCGTCAGAGTGTAACTCCACACGAACTTGTTAATCCATTCACCAGAGTCTGTTTACTGAGAGGACACTTGCTGAACCAGTTGAGCTTCAGATGCCAGGACAAGTGTGTGTATTGTGGTTTAGGCTTTCTGTTTCTTCCTGTTGTTTTGAGCAATTAGTAGGTATTTTTCTGGTCCTGAAGTTCCACTTTCCCATTGTCCTTGAATGCAACGTGGAGGGAGGATGAGGTTTCAGAAGCTGCTGCTGTAAGAGAACCTGTTCTTCCAATGTGAAAGCGACCCTTTGACCTGCTGTTAGGGTGCTGGGTTGGTGACTCATGGTTTCTGCTTTTAGGGTAATAGATTTGCACTGGTACACTGACCTCCTTCCAAGATACCTATGACCCTCACTGAAAGACTTCTGTGAGATAATTAGCCAAGGCCAAGTGTACCACAGGCTAACATTGGAATGGGATCTGAAGTTGGGCTTCATAAGCACACTTTTCATGAAGGTACAAACATTTGATTTTGAAATGTCTGCAATGTTTCTGCTTAGAAGTGTAATACTTCTTATCCTCTGCTTTTATTTTGAAGATTTCCAATTTTTTATCAACAGTATATTCTCAACGGAGTCTATCTCTACGATTTGTGAATTGTTCTTTGTAATTTAAAAAAGTTTCTTATAGTCCCCATAACTACCCTTTATTCATATTTAAAAGAACCTTCCAGAAGCTAGTAAAATAATATCAAACCTATGTTGAGTTTTCCAGGTCCAATATTTAAAGGCACTCAGTTCTCTCATTTTGTATGTTGCTAAATCAAACGCTTCTAAGTTCTGGTAGGTTTACTTAAATCCAATAGGATGCACAAAGATGCCTTCACATTATCCTATGTTTGAGATCTAATTTTCTGGAATAGCAGACAGTCACTAGTGAGAACTCAGCTAGAAGAATCACCCAACGTTTCAGTCCCTCTAGTTCTTCGTCTGTGAAATACCAGGACTAAACTAAGTGATCTGCAAGGTACCTTCTGGCCATAAAGTTCTGTGATTCTAATTTGAAGCTCTATTTTTCCCTCTTTATTAAAAATATTAAAGTACAAGATTAAGTGATGTAAGAGGGGGAGCATACAATAGCTAATTCCCATGGCATTATCATTTGCTGTTTTATATAAAAGGACTTGTAATCCAATGAAAAGGCATAGCCAACTGCTCAATAACCATGAAGACACAGTTGGAGCTCAGGGTAACTTGGTCTTTCCTCTCATGAGATATCTAACTACATAAAATCTGGAAAAAAAAAATGGATGGAAGCAGATTGGTGTGACCACAGAGATAGGAATCATGGAGGAAAGAGTATACGGAAATCCACAGAAAGCTTTTTGATAGGTTTCTGTTCCCATTTTATTTGCTGATCACCAGTAGTCATGAATTGGGGTGTGTTGTTATCATTCTGTTTTTGGTAATTCTTGTAGCCACACAACGCTATAATCTAAAGAGGGAGTTGCTTGACCTGTGAGTTGGATAAACAACCTTACCAAGATGCCCCGGGTAGGTGTCCCATAGTGGGAGAAGAAGATGGGGAGTAGAATCAAGAAAGGGAAAGACAGACATTGTAGAGACACTGAATCAGAGCCAGAGAGGGGCCGTGAGAGAAGCCACAAGGCATGAGGGGTCTTGCAAGAAGAGAGCAGTATGATTTGAGGCAGGTCAGAGGGTGACTGGGTCAGGCAGCAAAGAAGTACATTAAGAGACCAGACAACTCAGTTGGAAAAATGCATGAAAGTGGGAGCTGCTGCTTAGGGGAGTTTTTCATCCAAGTAGATAAAAAAACAAGGCCCAGGGAAGCTACACTGATAGAGATGTTAAGAATACCAGCAAATGAGGCTTGGGAGACAGGAACTTAAGACTCAGTTGGGGTTCGAGTTTGGAATAAATAAGGAGGGACTGAGTGATCCAATCATTACAGCTGACAGGAAGGTGAGGGAAACATAGATCATAGAGATTGGAGATCAGGAACTTACCAAATCTAAATGCCACCTGTACTCCGAGATGGTGTTGAGATGAAGAGCTATGGGGGAGAAATTTAAGGGAAAGATCCCAAGCACAAGAGTTTGGATGGAAGACCTCCAAAATGCCCAGAAACGTTACCTCTGCCAGGTTCTCTGTCAGGTCACAAGCTTGTCCATCCGCAACTTTTGAAAGCATGGTTAACCCAAGTTGTGAAAAAACTTGCAGATCCCAGTCAGACCCTGGCCTCCTAAGAACACATGTACGGATGACAGCAAAAGCCTCCCCGCCTCCGTACATGATGGCTGGTCATCGTCACCAGATACTGATTTACAACACATGAGGTCCAGGCCAGGAGAGATGGCAGACCCATATCTCTGCCTTGGGACAGGCACTCATTATTTAAAATGTCAGACGTGGAGGGCTTTGGGGGTTAAGAGCGTCCCTGTTTTAACTCTCGATGCTAATAGCTCAGGCCCTGCGAAAGAGAGAGAGCTGGTCTTATTGTTCTAAGGGGTCTGAGGTCAGAAGAGGGTTGGGCCCTCTGGTCAGAGGAACTAGCCTCTCCACATGGCTGGACAGCCTTGTACCAACAGCACTTGGTGAATATACTACTTGCCCTCTGTGACAGTTCATTTTATGTGTCAATATGACTGGACTAAGGGATGCCCAGATAGCTGGTATTATTTCTGGGTGTGTTTGTAAGGGTGTTTCCAGAAGAGATGAGCATCTGAATCCATAGGCTGAGTAGAGAAGATTGTTCTCACCAGTGAAGGTGGGCATTGTCTAATCCACAGAGGGCCCGAATAGAAAAGGTGGAGGAGGGGCAAATTCACTCTCTCTCCTTGAACTCTCCTCTTCTCCTGACCTTGGACACTGGAGCTCCTGGTTTTCGGGCTTTTGGACTCAGACCAGGACTTACAGCATTAGCCGCCCCCAGTTCTCAGGCCTTTTGACTTGGACTGAACTACACTCTTGGCTTTCCTGGTTCTCTGTCTGACAGTTGGCAGGTCATGGGACTTCTTGGCCTCCATACCCTGATGAGCCAATCCTTACAGTAAATAAGTAAATACATGAATGAATAATATTTATTTCTCTGAAGAACCCTGAATAATACATCCTCTCTGCATCTCATAAGGAATCTCATCAGAGAAGCCAGTCTTGGGACATACAAAACCAACTCTCCGTTCCTGGAGATAAGTGGGCTTCATTTTTTGAGAAGTGTACCAATATTTAGAATTGGATTTCGAGACTAGTAAAACACCCATAGAAGTTCTCTTTTCTCTTTATTTCTAGGGCAGTGGTTCTCAAGCTTTTTGGAATCAGGACTCCTTATACTCTTAAAATTATTGAAGTCCCCAAAGAACTTTTGTTTATGTGGGTTACGACTTGATATTTACTACATTACACATTACAACTGTGGAATTTCTAAAATATTTATTAATTCCTATATAAATAACAATAATGAATACAAGTTAACACATTTTTATGAAAAATAATTATATTTTTCAAAACAAAAAATTTAGTGAAAAGAGTGGCATTGGGTGACATTTCTGCAAACCTCTACGATGTCTGGCTTACTAGAAGACAAGCTGGATTCTCATACCTGCTTCTGCTTTCAGTCTGTTGTGATATGTTGCTTTGGTTAAAGACATACAGAAAGAAAATCAAGCCTCACACAGCTATGTAGCTGGAAGAAGGGAGGAACATTTTAGTAGCCTTTTCAGATAATTGTAGATATTTTTCTTTGACATACCACCAAAACTTGGTGAGTGCTAATTTCTTAAAAGTTACTGACGGTGTGGAATTTAAAACCACGTCAATGACTTTTTACACCCTTACATTAAAATCCACTGGTTTATCTTGTACTTTAAGTAGATCTTTACTGCAGCATGATTTTGTAACATCATGTATTGGTCATTTGGAAAATATTGAGCTCCATAGTTCTTCCAAAATGTCAGCACAATATCAAAAAGTCACATTCATTAATATCACTATGAATCTCATCAGAAACATATGTAAGTATCAGGACGCTGTTAAAGTCACAGTGATGGATACAAGTTATCTAAAATTCTAATTTTCACTTCTAACTACAAATATTATCATTGCCAAAAAATACCACCAATTGTTTTCTTGGAAGTTACAGGCTCACTTCATTCACTTTTGGAGAAATACCCAAGTCTGAATAATCATAGTTTGCGTGTCAGTATTTCTTTCAAGTAAAAATAATATTCCATGGAAAAAGCAGCTATATCAAACCATCTCACGAGAGATTTTCCTTAAGATAACGAAGTACTTCAGTATGCAGCAGAAGTACTTTCTATGTACCTAACATTTTGTCACGAAGAATATTTAAAAGCCTTGCACTCAAAGGTAGAGATTTAATAAAATTAATAATTTTTACTGCTCCATCAAGGACATCCTTAAATGAATCTTTCTTTCTTTAAGCGAAGATGAGAATGACTACTAATACTTTTTTTTGGTGCCATTGCCTTGATCTGAGCTGCTAAGTTGCCACCATTTTATTCCCATTGCTTTTAATCATCAGTGTAGCGTCAACACAGATAAAAGAGCAAATAATATTTTGAAAAGACTTTGACCTCAAGGACCCCTCTAGAGCCCACACGATTCTACGGGGGGCGGGGCTCCCCTGTCTACCACCCTTAGTAGTACTTGGGAAAGGATAGAATTAATCCTGTGAGAGTGAGGGTTTATGACACATCGTCTTAGAATATATAATTTTGAGAAAATCTATCTTAATCTTACATTTGAGAGGTGACGGAGATGGAGGTGGAGAGAGTACTATAATTATTAAGATAAAATATGCTTTCAAAAGCTTGGGCCATGGGGGTGAATCAAATAGAATATTCCAAAATAATGACTATGGTCAACAGTAATCCAAGTTCATGGGTACGTGCATCCAAATGGCACGCATTCCCCAAATCATTTATCCACTCGATTTTGCAGTCCATTGTAGCAACCTCCAGCTATTTATCTTCCTAATATTTTAGGTTAGTCTAGCATTAAAATTAGCTTGTGTTCCCTAAACTTCTAGGCATTGAGGGTGAGATGCCAGTGCCCTCGAAGAGTGCTTTGTAGCAGAGAGAGATACCAAGCTGAGATTGAAACAGAAGTTGTTCTGTCCTTATTCCCATTTTCTCTTGTTGTGTACTGCTTCAAATAATTTTTGGAAAGACGTAGAGGTATGAACAAATTCAATTAAAAATGCTTTTGGCTGTTGATAGAACACCTGTATAATTAAACGTCGACAGCATTTGCCTGCGTGCCTTTAAAAGGTTGCAGGAAATGTACTCTACTTTGAAGAAAGCCTTAAAGTGTGTTTTCAATTATAGTGTACAAAGCACTGGAAAAGGTAGTGGTGTATCTGTACAGAGTAATAGTTCTCCATATCCCAGCTAAAGGCTCTGTGGGAGCGATGGTGAAGTGTTGTGGCCGTTCTGTTGACCTTGTGTTAGGTTTAAAGATGCTACACACTCCGGGCAATGACTCTGTTTAGAATGGTAGGCTCTGATTTATCACTCATACACTAATTTCACGTCCAATGCTACTGACAGTAGTCAAAATCATGGCACCAGCTGACTTTGATCTGAGTTGGAAGGTAGTTCTATTTCAAATTGGAACTCGGGGAAACTTAGCTACCAGTTTACTTAAGCCAATTTTCAAGGAAGAGTTGGTTTAAGCGTGATGCTCCATTTCAAACTTGACTGCTCTCTGTTTGGTTTTAGATTGAATTCAAGCAGGTGTTTCAAAACCTGCGTCAGGTAGCATTACCTGTCACTGGGAAGCTAGATCTTTCCGGGGAGTGGCACAGAGTGTTTCACCCTGAGATTTCACTATCAATGAAAAACATCTTTTGGGAGATATAACACTCTTTAAGCTTCTCCAATGAAAGTGTGCAATGCGAAAACTTATTGTTATCTTTGAAGGGGGTGTGTAGGGATTTAACCCCCATGACTGTCTTGAACACCACTCCAGGTGTGATAATTCGGTCAGAACCTCAAAGAGGCATTAGCTACCCGTGTAAGCGTATGGAGTGTCATTTTAATGTTCTGTATCTTTGCCGTGCCTCCACCTTTTTTGATGAAAAAGTCTATTTTAAAATTTCTAAGAAAATATTTAACATAATAAGATGATGAGTCAGAGGTTTGAAAAAGCTAAAAAGGGAAGATGTAGTTAAATAATGCACCTTTTTTATTTTTTAGCTACATCTGACTCATGACATATAATGTATTCGGCTAAGTTCAAAGTTTCCTCTTACAGAGAGAGTTTTATGAAACAACTCTTCTTCAGACTGGTTTTTACTTCAATTATAGTAGCAGGTTTTGGAGTTTAAATCATTAACAACCTCTGAGTGAACTTTTATCCAAATGACTGCAAGTCACAAAGAGAACAGTCCTCTTTCACCAAGTACCTTTTGTGCTGGAGTGAGACCCGTCCTTTTCTATTTTTCCCCTTTATGTCTCTCTTTGAAGAAAGATGTGTGATTTGTAAAGTAATGAAAGTATGTATCAGTTAATGAAAACTGCTATATTGAACTCACAATGCAAACTGGAAGTGCTTCAGGGTAAGCTTCACATACCTGCATTAAAGCAGGGAAAAAAGTAAATTTCAGAAGTCAAGATTGCTGTAGGAGTATCATGTAGCAGTTAAATCGACCATCAGGGGTGACCTAATCTTATTTTTCCCCCTTTGTCAAGGAGCTGTAATTTTCATTTAGGCAGCCTTTTCCAGTTTTAACTCCACTGGACACTCCAAAACGGGGCACTTATTCCATCAACCTAGTTATTGATGTCACCATATGTTATTTTTTAATTTTTATTTTTGTTATTTTTATTGTAATGTTTTTGGAGAGTGCTTGGAAGACTGTCACCTCCACAGACTTAAGGTGAATGTGTGAGAGAGTAATTCTCTGAGTGCCAAAACCCTGAAGAATTTATGTAGTTTAATCAACAAAAGAAAGTTACGAGAGAAACCTATTTTCTCTCGAAAAATCAGTAAGAATAATGAAATAATCGTTGTTTCAAGAGTGGGAAAAACTTTTTTTCCCCCTAGATCTGGCGAATAGCGGGATAAATTTGAAGAAGTCCATCCCACCCCCGCACGCGCGCCCCCCATTCTTTCCAGACAGAGCGGTTGCAAATCCCAGCCTGAGTCCGCCCTGGGAGCCTTAGGGCACCTTCCTCTTTGCTCTGTGTGTGTGTGTGTGTGTGTGTGTGTGTGTGTAGCTCTCGCTCTTTCCTTCAGTCTGTGCCTGTGTGTGTGTGTGTGTGTGTGACAGAGAGAGAGAGAGAGAGCGCGAGAGGAGAGAGAGAGCGAGAAAGAGAGCGAGAGAGCGAGAGAGAGAGAGAGAGAGAGAGAGAGCAAGAGAGCGAGCTGTGAGCTGTGCTGCCGCCGCCGCTGCCCTTTGATCCCGACATTAGTGTTAGGGGCTCGGAGACACAGAGCGCGGCCATAGACACCGACGCACCGGCACTCATTTATTTATACCTCCCATCACACACACGAGCATAGGACACACACACACTCACACCTATTAGATCCGTTTCCATTGAAGAATATTACGCTCGGGGACAAGCCAGGTGCACGACCAAAAAATTAAAAAAAAAAAAAGAAAAAAAAAAGAAAGGAAAGAAAAGAAGAAAACCCCTCTTCTGGCTCCAGGAAACAAGCTTCAACCCATTGCACACACCGGAGAGAAGGGGTTTCCCCCTGCCCGCCCGCGCGCCCCCCAACTACCTCCCCGCTCCTGCCAGTGTCTGCCTCTCTGCCCCCACGGGGGTTTATTTGATCTCACATTAACCAAGGAGGAGAATGTGAGAAAAGGGGGAAAATGCCCAGGAGGAAGCAGGAGCAGCCCAAGCGCCTTCCCTCACGTAAGTCATCCCTTCTCCACCTCCTCTCGTGCCATTTTCTCGCCCTCCCTCTCCTCTTTCCCCTCCGCAGCCTCCTCCGTTGTTTTCTGCATTAGTTTAGGGTTACAGAGGTGAAACTGACAAAGACACAGCCCGGGTTACTCCTCGTTTAGGTCTATGCTGAGGCAGCCATGTTGGTGATGATCAGCCCCGTGCCCTTTCTATTCTCTCTCTCTTTTTCTTTCTTTCTCTCACCCCCCCCCCTTTTTTTTTCCTTGAGATCGGGCTTTTTTCCCTTTTCCCTCCCCCTCCCCCTCCTCACTCCGGGTTGCTGGGGGGAGGGGGCAAAAGAAGGGAGGAGGGGAGTAGTGTGGATGCCGGGGTTTTTTTAATCGGGGGTGGAGGGGAGGTGGGAGAGGTTGGAATCTTTTTAAACAAGAAATTCCTTGCGGATCCCGGTGCCTGAGGGTGCGGGGGTCGGGGCGCGCCGAGGGCTGGGGGCCGTGACATGGCGTTTGGGGGTGTCGGGGCGAGGGCGCGCGGCCGCCTGCCGAGTACGGGATCCAGGGAGAGGTCCGTCTCCGGCTAAAGGTTGCGCCGGGGCTGGTCGGGCCCGGAGCCGCCGGCGGCAGCGGCGGCGGCAGGAGCAGGAGGCGGAGGTGGAGGAGGCGGCGGCGGAGGAGGGGAGTCGGGGGCGGGCGAGGCGGGAGCGGCTGGGAGGGTGTGGGGGCACCGCACACAAACACACGGGTACACACGCGCCGCCGGGCGGCTGCTCCCGGGGCGCCGGGGCGAGGGGGCGCGCCGGGGCGCGGGGCGGCCGGGCTGGGGGCGAGGCCCGGCAGCGGCGGGCGGATGTGGGGTGCGGGAGCTGCGCCGAGGCGGAGGCAGGAGGCAGGGCGGCTCGCGGCGCGCGAGGTCCCTGCAGAGCCGAGGGGAGGGAGGAGCAGGGCTCCTGGCCGCAATAAAATGCGGGGTCAGTCGGAGCAGACGGAGCCGGGCGAGACTCGGGCTCTCAGACCCCCCTCCCCGGCGAGCCTGAGCAGAGTCCAGGACTAAAGTGCATCACAGCCCTCCCCGGCTGCAGCCACACACCAACTGGAGACACACACCGCCGGCACGGCCCGGTCCCCTTCCCCTCCTCCACCCGCGCCCCTGGTCCCTCTCCGCCCTCCCTCCGGCTTTTCTTTGCGAGACTCTTAACTTTTCCCCCACTCCCTCTCCAGCTCACACCCCCCCCCCCCCCAATCTTTCTCCGCTTTGAGTGTTCCGAGATGCTGCTAAAGCTAAAAGTGAAGGAGAAAGAAGCAACTAAAAATATCCCTCGGGGCCGCCCGGCTCCTTGAATGCAGGGAGGAGGGGGCAGGGGAGAAGGCGTGGGGCGGGGTGACGGGGAGGAGGGGACGCCGGAGGCGCCGGAGGGAGGGTCGGGGGAGACGGAGGGTCAATTTCTCTTCTCTCCCCCCGCACTGCTCCTCTCTCCCGGCGGTTTGGCGCTGCTTGGAGCCCGATCCTGCAAAACCCGGGCTGGGGGCGGGAGCGGAGCCGGAGCGCCCGCCCGCGCGGGTGTCAGGCCGACGTGGTCGGTCACCTGAAGTTCACGGAGGGTGGGGGAAGGGTTAAGGTTATGGTGTCTCGGGCTGGGGTTGTGTGTGAGCGTGTGCGTTTCCGCTGCAGACAGGCAGCGCGATCGATCTCCCCCTCGCGAAATCTCCGCGGCGGTGCCTGGCCGGGGGACGGGCAGGGGGCGCGGGTGGCTCGGGCCGGGCGCCCCCGTGCCTCCGTGTCACCCGGGCCGCGGCCGAAGTGGCGAGCAAGGGCACTCGCAGGCAGCCCGCTCCGCAAACATTCCTCTTTCTTTCCCCTTCCCGGTACGCAGGAGTCGACGCACAGGGCTTGGGTTGTGCTTTTTTTCCCCTTCCTTTAAAAAAAAAAAAAAAAAAATGCCCCTGTGCAGTCCTTTCTTCGCCTGCCCGCTAGAGGTTCTGAGGATAATATCACATATGTAATATATATGCACATAAAATCATTCGCAGGCGCCTGGGTGTGTAGAGAAATTTTGTGCGAGGAAGGAGAAGGCGGCGGAGTCGGGGAGGGCGAGTTGGGAGGCTCCGCGCTGCGATTCACAGAAAACTCGCAGCAGTTGGTGGAAGTGTGTGCGTGCACATGGCCGGCCGGCCGCAGTTCCCAGCTCTTTTCGGGGGCGTTTGGGGGCAGGGAGAGGAGGCAGGAATCCTGGGGGCGCGTCTGGGGAGGCTTGCCCTGCTCGGACAAAATGGGCTTCAGTGTTCTCTGCGAACTTGCCCTTAGATGGCAACTTTGGGCGCTGATGAGCTTGTGTGCGAAAACCAGGGCGGTGAGGTTATTTGGTCATTTTCCTTTCTTCTTAAAAAAAACCTTGGCGGGGTGAGAGGGTGGGTAGGGGGGGAGAAGGGATTTATCTGCTCGGTTGTGACGGAGATGGAACGCCTTCCCTCCCGTTGTGGGTAGTGAAGTCGGGCAGCTGCAGCCTGCCCTGCTGCTGACCTTGACCCTGACCTCGTGCGACTACCCTCTCCGTCTGAGAGGAAATTCAGGCTCCATTTTAGCTCGTGTGTTTTGGTGGGCCTCTCCAGTGCGCTGGGGCCTGGTGATTAAGTTATATTTTGAGAGTGGTCTCTCCCACCCTGTTCTCTAATTGAATACTGTTATCCACTCAAGTTAAAAAAAAAAAAAAGAAAAAGAAAAAAAAATCAACTCTTTCTCTCAGTCACATAAAGCCACTTTTACTGAAGTAAAAAGCAATAACCTTTTGGAAACACCGTAAAAGTCCCTCCAGTTTTTAAAGAGAAGCCTAATTTGTGAAGCTTTCTCCACTTACCTTTGGTTTGAATGGATTTTTGTGGATGTGTGCTGCCTGCTTTAAGCATAGTTTACACATGTTTTGTGAGCAGTTTGCATTTGAGCTAAGAGCAATTTCTGGGCAAATGGTGTATTTTGCAAGTTCAGACGTAGTAACCCAAGGCTTGCTAAGTGCTGAGTGAGTCTTGAAAGAACCTGCAGTGAGGTGGACTTTGGTCAAATTAGTGTTAATTTGTATTTAATGTAGAATATAATTGTAGCCCTAAATTCCAGTTTTAATGCTAAGTTCTTTGTTTATTTGTTTGTTTATTTGTGTGCGGTGGGGGGGGGGGAGGCCGGATTTTTCTTTCCCTGGAGAACCGTTTTGTATCAAAGTTAAAATACAGAGAGTTGGGAGTTGATTGCTCTAATAGACTGTCATCCTGAGTCTTTAAGAAGTTATCTAGGGGCCGACTTAACATTTCTCCATAAAAGAAAGGACTGATATGCGTGGATTTCAGGGTGGGAAAGGTGGGAGGGGGAATGAGGTGGGGAGCATTGCTTTTGAAACCAAAAAGCCTTCTGAGTAAACACAAGTGCTTAAAAGCCACTATTGATGTAACGTTTTTAGAATTTAGAGAACCCGTAAACACAAAGAAGTTCAAATTAGACTACAAGAAAAGAAACTTGTGATAACTGCATCTCTAGAAAATTTAGGATGCTTTCCACTTCCTCTTAGGTTCCCCCCCTTGCCTGTGTACCCCTCCCCCCATAAACCATTGCTACTAATAAACTCTATGTGTTAGTAAATATGATACTAGCCAGCCACAGTGGGGAATCTCCAAAGCCCACAGTCCTCCCACCCTATAGCACAGACACCAGGGAACCTGGAAGTTCCACCCTCCAGTAGATTAGTCCTGGAAATCCAGACTAGCACTTGGTATTATCTGATACCAAGTCTGGGGTGAGCCTCAGCCCCTGGCACGGAGTCCCAGCAATTCCCCAGGCTGGGCTTCGTTCTGCTAAGGTTTCCTAGCTCCTTCTGTTCAACTAGACACCCATGGGACTGTTCAGAACCGAATTAGCTTTGGGGATGGGCGAGCCTTTAACCTGACACTACTAACCTAAGCGTTAGATTTCTGATTTAAAATTCTACACAGTCCTTTCCTCCTGGGCCTCTGAAGTAAGTGTGTGTGTGTTTGTTTTTGTTATGTGGGCCTCATACATATGCAGAAAAACAAATGGACTGTCCTATAGAATTGAATGGTGATCCTACTGGCTGCCAATCAAAAAGGCGAGCTGCGCTAGCTTTCGGAGGTGACCCCCAACCAAGGGTGTTAAACCTAAACTACTTTTGAGAAGTGGATTTCAAAATTATTATTCAAACTAAAGCCTTTATTTCTTGGCCTAGAGCAGTAATTATCATTTTGGGATTTAAATACGACTCTACTGCAATTGATGGCTCTTTTACAAAAGTTCTTTCCATTAACGGGGTCCGATACTATGTTCCCAAAAAATGTCCTAGAGGTCCTTGGAGCTATACGATGTGCTTATCTTTAGCAGAATCCTGAACTGCAGAGTTTAAAAATGTCTGTCAGCCTGAGAAAGAGGAAGAGAGGGAAACTGATACGGTGACTGTTTGCCAGGCCTGGGGCTCAGCCCTTTGTGAACATCGTTCCATTTGGGATCACAAACTGGAGAGGGAAAGGGGTGTGTTTGTTGCATCTGTAAAACCTTTGACCATCGGTGCCATCAGCACTTTTAAGATTTCCTCATTAGCTTCAACTTACCCCTAAACGGGTATGAGTTTAGATTCTCTTCTGTTTATCATTGGAAAGCTGCCCGATGCCTATTCCCGAGGGGGAGCACAAAGGAAAAGTTCATAAAACAGTTGTTTTGTTATTCCAGTATTTTCACTGTTTACTCAGTTGTGGGTCAAGACCAGAACAGGTTATTGTGTTCGTCAGGAACAAAACTTTAAAAATTCTTTCTTGCTTTCTAGTAAAATTGGGAAACAAGATGACTGAAAAGCGACAGGATCCCTTATTTTTATATCTTTATGGGTCTTTCTATGTCTATTGAAAGATAGAAGGTAGAAGATTGAACCCTTTCCCTTACTTATTCTTATTCAATTCTTTCAGTGACCAGACAGTACCTCCTGACTAGGACAGGAACCATGGGGAAGTTTTTAAAATCTGAAATAGGAAAGTATTTCACTTCGGATGATTCTGGGGTACCACAAAGCAGGCTTGCTTGATGTTGGGCAGAAGTGCCTATCTGTTCTCCTGAAAGAAATCCATGTATTCCTAATACAGTAAGTAGGGCCCACTGAGCTTTGCTGTTAAAATAAGGAAGATAGCTCAAAATCGCATTCCTTCTAATGCTGCAAAATAGTTTGTAATAAAGAAATTGATTTTTAATTTGTCTACGTGTTGCCATCTCGCTCTGGGGATGACACAGCTGGTGTGAACTGACAAGTCTCCCGCACCAAGTGTTAATAAATCACGTTGGGGAAGTAGAAATTGGACAGCTTTTGGCCAGTGTTAGAGCTTGCTGTGCATTTGAGTTTTTAGAGTCTTTGAATGGCCTGTTAGGAGAGTTCCTAGGGAGGTGTGGAAAGTCTTGATCTCGCGAGGCTTATAAAATTAGATGGACAAAAAGGCTGTGGAAACAGCCAAGGGATCTTGTTGTACTGATGGAGTAACCAGGCAGGCTTCTCCTGGGGTCACAAGTTGGTTTACAATACAAGGATTAATTAATTAATGTCAAGATGTCCTTGTAGGAAGGACCAGATTCGAAATGTGGAGGTAAAGCAGTTTATTTAGTAATCCCAGTAGGTCAGATTGTGTCTGAATGACTTCGTTTCCCCGAAGAGAAAACTCATCCGGTAGCACTAACCCTGGTCACTTCGTGCAAAGTGGTGTCTTTGGACTCAAAAGATGATAAGGTGCGAAGGAAATGATGGTGGAGCCCAGATTGTGAGAGTGGAAAAAGCTCTCTTGGTTTCCGTGACTGGTCAGTAATGCCCTCTGTGAAAGCTGAGGGCAGCTCAGTCCTGGGAGGAGGTTAATATATCCTTTCGCTTTCCTCGTTTGAAGTTGCCTCGTCTCTCCTCCACTCTTCCTTTTTAAATCTCTGCTGGAGTATTAGGACAGGAGGACCGAAAAACAAACACAACAGGCTGGAGCTCATCTCTCTATTCTGAGTGATGTGTTAGTAATTTTCTATAATTTAATCAGACTGATCGCAGAACAAGATAATGAGAGTGTGACCTACAAATAAGACTTTTGGGGGCGTGAAAGGCTTTCTAGCAGAAGGTTTTTACAAGACCATGAGCTTTGTGGTGAAGGAGTAGATTTTGAGTCTCCTCTTATCTGAAAGAAATCCAGACCAGGCCTAGAGATGGGAAGGACATGTGGGGGGGTTTTGTTTTTTTGGTTTTTTATCCATCAGATTTCGTTACTGCTTTGGCCTCAGTAAAGGCACTCTAGAATCACATTTTAGAGATGCAGACTGTCAGTGAAGATGCTGTGTCGTGTTTCTGATGGGCTCTTTTCTATTTCCTGCTTTCTAGGTGTAGCTCAGTAATGCATACCATCTAGGGCCATGTGTACAAAATACTTTATGGTTTATGGTAGCTGAAATGTCTTTCGTCATATTTCATGAGAAACTAATGTGCAAAGCACAGACCTTAGAAATAGGTAAGAGATTTCATGGGCTGAAGTTTCTAGCTGCTTTCCCCTTCTGTTTAGGAGGCAAGTTTTGTATTCTATCCTCCATCTGTACATTACATTTTTATGATATTAGAGAATAGTATATATGTCTAGGTGCTGAAGCAGGGGCCTCTCAGATGGCTTTATCATTCCCCAAGGACCAACCTTGGGATAGAATCACTGCAGTTACAAGGTAGTTTCATAAATTAAAATCAGACTGGCTTGATACTAATCTTTAGCTGCATGGGTGCATATTGCTGTTTATTTTATAAAAGTCAGCCTCACTGCCTGTGTACACACACACACACAGACACACACACACACACACGTACACAGAAGCTACACTGTAGCTAATTTTATAAAATGTACAGTGATACACGCCCACGGTCTGAAATCAGCCTGAGGCCTTTAGCCACTCTGTTTTTCACAGACTGACCCAGAGTTATAGTAAATGCAGCAGATTCTGTGTGCCTAAAAAGGATATTGTTTCCAGCCTTCCATTCCCTTCTTGTTAAAAAACTTCTACCACCGAAGCTCCCTCGAGTTCTTAAATGACTAAGGACTTAGGTACTCTGCTTCTGTTTTAAGAAATTCCAAATTCAGCCGAGTTCTGTCTCCAGCAAGGAAGGAATGTGTGGACCTTCTCCGAGGCTTGCGCCTGAAAAAGCCAACCCCAGAATAATCCCTCTCTCTCTCTCTCCCTCTTTCCTGTAATTTTCTCATGGGTCAGAAAAGTGGTTAGAGCCCCATTAGAAGTGAGTTGTGAAGGGAAAAAGACGAAGGGTGAGAGAAATGTGGCGTCTCGGGATGAACTGTTTGGAGTGCTCTGAAGAGGCTGGCTTTCAAAGGGGAATGGAGAAGGCCAGGGAAGATGGTCTTTTCCATGATTGACCAGCAGCAGCCTCTTTATCTGTGCTTTTGAAACAAGCTACTGGACTTGAGGAGGGTGATAGATTTTTCTAAAGTTACGTAGTGCCAGTGTCTTGGGTTGTCTGGTGGTATATTTTATTTATTTACTTGTTTTTATTATTATTGGAGTATAATTGCTTTACAATTTTGTGTTAGTTTCTGCTGTACAGTAAAGTGAATCAGTTATATGTATACCTGTATCCCCTCCCTTTTGGACCTCCCTCCTATCCAGCCCCCATCCCACCCATCTAGGTTGTCACAGAGCACCGGGCTGAGCTTCCTGTGCTTTACAGCATGTTCCAACTAGCTATTTTTACGCATGGTAGTGTATATATGTCATTCCTAATCTCCCAATTCGTTCCCACCTTCCCCTTCCCCACTCTGTGTCCACAGGTCCGTCTCTACGTCTGTGTCTCTGTTCCTGCCATACAAATAGGTTCATCTGTACCATTTTTCTAGATTTCACATATATGTGTCAATATATGATATTTGTCTTTCTCTTTCTGACTTACTTCACTCTGTATGACAGACTCTAGGTCCCTCCACATCTGTACAAATGACCCAATTCGTCCCTTTTTATGGCTGAGTAATATTCTATTGTATATATGTGCCACGTCTTCTTTATCCATTCATCTATCGTTGGACATTTAGGTTGTTTCCATGTCCTGGCTATTGTAAATAGTGCTGCAATGAACATTTTGGTACATGACTCTTTTTGAATTAATGGTTTTATCTGGGTATATGCCCAGTAGATGGGATGCTGGGTCATATGGTAGTTTCTATTTTTAGTTTTTTAAGGAACCTCCATACTGTCTCCACTGAGGCTGTATCAATTTACATTCCCACAACAGTGCAAGAGAAAATATCATGTGATTTTTGCCCTCTTTTCACTATGTCTACTGTATGCAGTACATCTTAAGTAAAAAACGGAGACCCCGTACATGCTTTTTAAGGTCATAGAGTAGTGGCCAGTGTTCAGGCTCTGCCAAGCTGTTTAGATCTGAGCTCTGACACTAACTAGCTGTGTGACCTTGGGCAAATTACTTAACTTCCCTGTTCTCTGGTTTCCTCATCTTTCAATAGTGATAACAGTCCCTATATCATAGGGATATTGTATGTATTAATTGAATACCTATATAAATGTCAATATTATGTACACACACAAAGCCATACCTAATTAGTGGCTTGCTTTGTAGAAAGAGCTCAAGAAAGATTAAGCTATTATTAAGTATATGAAATGTTTCTGTTTGCTTAGTTTGTGATTAACTGTAGGCATATCTGACTCAGAACTTTTTTGGTTGATGTCTGTGTTTATTATTATTTAAAAAATGTCCATGTATCTCATAGAGTAATAATACGATATGGTAAAATTCTTTTATAAGGCTATATAATAGGGCTTGACAAGTACTTGTTTCCATAGGCCAACAATATTACTTTAGACTTTTACTGGAGGAACAAGTTCCTCTGTGTGTATGATTTGACTGAATTATATCTAAATTGTGTAATAATCATATGAATTTTGACTGGGTTTTACTGTAAAGTGATGCTAGTAAATCCACATTCCCAGATTTTCAGCTGAGATTCAAATGAGAAAATAAGTGTTAGTAAAAGTTTATTTATTCATTGATTTACCAGTCAGTCCACTGATTAAAATTACCCAGGGGAAATTTCTATTGGGTTTTCTATGTGTTACATAGGTAATAGTTCAAATTTTGCACAGAAAGAAGGAAAGACAGGGTCTGCTGTTTCTAATTGCAGAGGACCAAACCAAGAGAACATTAGATGATTTAGGGTTCTTTTTAATTTTAATTTATATTGGAGCATAATTGATTAACAGTGTTGTGTTAGGTTCAGGGTACAGCAAAGTGATTCCATTATACATATACATGTATCTATTTTTCAAGAATTTAAAAGAAGGATTGGGGTATGTGTGTGTCGTATGTGTGTGTTGTGTGTGTGTTATGGATGATATTAGAAGTCACAAGCTAGTGGCCTACTGATATGTTTTTGCCCCATTACAGTATGTTTAAAAAACTCGAGACAGCATTTGGAAATGGTCGGTTTCACATACAAATCCAGATTTCCAGCTTCTTCTGAAAACTTGGACGAGCAAGCAGCACCAGGCCACCTCCCCACATGGCAGCAATCTGGTGCAGTCGGTGGCGGCTGTCTCCCTTCCCTGGCATGTGCTCGCCAGTCTGCCACAGTTCCTGCCACTGGGCTGCCGTGTCCCCGTCTGCATGTACATCTGCCCACCCCGTGAAGTGTCTTATCTCCCAGCCCCCACAGGCGTTTGGATTAGAAACTGTTCTATATTCCCCAATAGTCTGTAACCTTGTAATTCATCACTGAAGCTAGGGTACTATAAACCACATCCTATGACAGTATCAGGAATCTGTCGAGGGTTGGGATTAAGATCCTGGTACTAGACGCGTGAGTTCGACCCTGGCTGTCCCACATTTTGGCTGTGACCTTGGCAAGTTTCTACAGTTTGCCTGTCTTCTCATCTGTAAATTGGGAAAACGTCGTAGGTCCTATGGGGTCAAAGTGAGTTCATACGTGTAGATATTTTGATTCGTGTCTGGCACATAGTATGTGCACAATAAGTGCTGGCCACATTAAGACACTCGAGGTGTGAATTTCTTTCTTTTCTTTTTTTTTTTTGTGAATTCCTTTCAACTAAGGATCCCAGTACCATTGCTTTAACTGTGCTGTGTAATCAGTCAATGACAACTATTGTTGCCTCTCAGTTTCTGATCGTAATCAGCCAACCCAGTGGTTCTCTACCCTGGTAGCCCATTATAATCACCTGGGAGATTTAAAAAATGCAAACACCCCCCCAGATATTTAAACTTAATTGGCCCAGAGTGGAGTCTGGGCATGGACATCCTTTAAAAGCTCCCCAGGTGATACAAATGGGTAACAAGAGTTGAAGACCCTTGAACTAACCAGAACTCCCACTCTGGGCTGATGCCATGTCAGCCAAAAATAAAGGCATGATTTTGAGTCTGGGCAGCTTATTGATGAGAATCTGTTAAACTCTTAAAACCTTTAAAAATAGCTCATGGATCTGAATAATTGACTCCAACTCCTCCAGATCAGAAACCAGAGGTTCAGGGAAGGACCTGTACTAAGCAGGAGACACAGATTCTAGTCTTCTCTGTCACCTTCTCCCACCACAATCACCAGGGTTTCTCACTAGCGTTGTGACCTTGGGTAAGTCACTTGGCCTCTCTGTACTTGCGGAGTGCCGTCTTGTAAAATGGATAACAGTACATTAGCCACACCTTCTCTTTATATAATGCTTATATAAACATTTTCGTCGATACCATCTGCCTGTGAGGCAGGCAGGGAAGAGCCCCTCCTCTTACCAATTGGACAGACCTGGAAACTGGGCCACAGGGAGGAAGAAACTAGCTTGAGAGGTCACTGGAGCGAGTACTGTGAAAGGCTGGAGCCCTGTGAAGGGCAGGTCTCTGGGCTCAGAGCTGCTCTGAGGTCTGTGAAACCTTCACGGGGTCTCAAGCTTGAAGGATATGCCTTCACCACCTGCACCTCCTCTCAGACCCTCCACTGCAGGAGGGCCCCTAGGTGCTGATGGAACACATACGTTGCCCTGTGATTCACAAAAACTTGTGCTACCAATCATATTTCTTTCCTCAAAGATTTATTTTGACCTTAGACTAAGCAGAGGGTCATAGAATAGAGTCACATGCAGTGATGTACTTTCTGGGGTCTGAATTACGTGCTCCATGTGGAGAACACTGCCTACATGTAATGGCCTAGAATTGTGAGTTGTTTTCTATTCTGTGCTTGTTTGGCCCTACTTGTTAACCCAACAATCCTCTCTGGAGCATGAAACACAGCTGTATTTGGAAGGAAACAGAGTGTGGGACACCCTGTGCTTCAGGAAATTTTCTGGAAATGTGCTATAGGATTTCTCCCTTCTAGGGGAAAGCAAACCTCCAATAATAACTTACTGGGTTTTAATCTGACCTTAAGAAAGAGGGAAATCAAATTATAGTGAGCTGCTTTCTGACATTTATAGGAAGAGAGGAATTTCATAATCTAGAAGTAGGGCTTGGGTTGGCTGGATGGCTAGATCACAGTTAGAAGTGCTGTGTACCAATGGCTACTCAAATACATGTTGATAGATGAGAAATATATACAAAAGAGAAGAAAAGAATACATGTATTTTATTTTATTTTTTTCCTTTCTTTTTTTATTAATTTTTATTGGAGTATAGTTGCTTTACAATGTTGTGTTAGTTTCTGCTGTACGGCAAAGTGAATCAGCTATACGTATACATATATCCCCTCGTTTTTTGGGTTTCCTTCCCATTTAGGTCACCACAGAGCATTGAGTAGAGTTCCCTGTGCTATACAGTAGGTTCTTATTAGTCATCTATTTTATACGTAGTAGAGAGTACACGTATTTTAAATATGACTTGTGTACTCCATGAGACTGGAACCATGGAAATCACAGATATTAACTGTTTATTAATTTATTCTTAAAAATCTATACTGGCTTTTAATGACAAAAGGAGTGCATGTTTAGTATAAATAATTAAAACAATGCAGGAATATTTATAGTAAGATGTGAAAGTCTCGTTTCCCAACTTACACCCCCAGAGATAACTGCTGTTAATCAACAAGCAATATTTAAAATTCAGCCATCATTTGAAAAATGGATGCATTTCAGCAGAGTTGGCTCCATTAACGTAAGTACTGAATTCAGGACAAGGGTGATAACATTGGCCTTGTGAACTGATTAGATCACATGCATAATAGTGAATCGCAGATTGAGTGCCCTGATTTGAAGGGGGACATTGATAAACTGCTCACCAGAAGGGAGGCAACTAGAATGTTGCAAGCTCTTGAAATCATCACGTGAGGAATTTACTCTTGAGGCAATTGGGAGTACTTAATTCGAAGAAAAAAGTGAGGGTGCATAAAAATTGTTCACGGTAGCTACATTGAAATATATGAAGTTCTGTCAAGTGAAAAAGGGAGTAAACTTACTCTGGATTGTCATTCATCCTAAATTCTCACCTTGTGTCTTCTAACTGATACTTGATTTATCCATCCATCCATCCATCCATTCATTCATTCATTCAGGCAGCAGTAACTGAGTGCTTCTGTGCCAGGGATTAAGGATCTGTGGAGCTGAACAGAGCATGGTCCCGGCTCACAAGGATCTCAGAGCCAAGCAGGCAGAGAAGGAGATGGAAACAAATAACTAAAGTTCAGCTTGAAAAGTATTTTCATAGATTTCTGAAATGCTGAGTAGAAAACAGAGACTAGGACCCACAGGGTAGAAGTTATAGGGAAGATAAGTTTGGTTCCTTACGATAAGGGCCTGTTGAATAAATAAAACTGCCCTCAAATGAAACAGAAGATCTTGTGTTTACAAAGAAGCTGGTTCCACCACCTGTCAAGGGTGATTTTTTTAAGGACTGCAAGTAAAGAGGGGGTGAGACGGGGTGCAGAAATGTTGAGAATTCTATCGAGCAAATGCTTCTTTGCTTGGTTTCTCTTATAAAACAGGAAATCTGCTCCTACAGCGGGGAGAAAACATCTTTCGGTATGGTGAATTGAAAGCCTTTTGGGAGTAAGGATACCTGGATGTCGACACACATTAGAGCAGCGAGGATTTGTTCAGCTGAGGGTTGGAGTCCCTACTTGGTGCTCATTCATTAAGAAAAAGTTTTGAGCATTTACCTGGCTCATAAAAGTTGTATAGAATGCAGTCTGTGCTGACAGTTCTTTCAAATATTGACACAAAACAATCACAGAGGATAAGTACAAATCAATATGCCAACAGGTACACGACAATAACATATGAATTAGGTGTGTAAATGTTTGAGGAAACTCAGAGGAAGAGTGATGGGTAGAAGATTCTTGGAGAGGATTGGTACCTAAAGCATCCTCAAGGATGTGATGGATTTAGATCTTGAGACGAGAGAAGAACGTTCCAAGCAGAAGAAATACCATTAGCCAAAAGAGGTTGAAATAAACCAGAAGTAGGCAGGAGACACTAAGGAACTTCGTTCGACCAGAGCGGGCATATTGGTGATGTAAGGATAGGAAGTAGGAAAAATGTAATAGGAGCTGGCCCAGGTGATAAGAGATTCTGCTGGTTAAGTTTAGTGTTTTGGATACAGCACAAAATCAACTGTGAAATTTGGTAGTTTTTCATTGTGCTGTAGATGGAGATGGAGGATGATGACCTGAAGGAAGAAATGGCCTTTTTAAGTAGGGAGGGCTATTGAAAAACCAAAGTAGATGGATGGCAGTGGCTGTGACCACTGAAGGTGTCCGAGAAGAGACCTGCCCCAGTGATGGGGTTCTCTGGGGCCGGTGCTGCAGACCCTCAGCCAGGGCTTAGTCCCCACCCCTCCTCCAACCACCCCTTCCATACGTCTTTGGTTTCCTTTGGCAAAGAAAGCTCTAATGAAGCGTCTCCCTTTGGAGGTTGCAAAGTATGTGCCATTTACAAAAAAATAATATATCTAACATTCATACATATATAATGAAGCATTATGGTTAAATGAACATTAATAAACCTACTGCCCAATCTAACAGATTTCAACGCTAGCAAATTCCTCCTGCTGCCTGTTCCCATTTTCCTAAATTTTCTGTTGATCATCCCCCTAGCTTTTTCTCTATAGCTTTACCATATTTAGTTTCACTTGTCTTTGAAATTTATAAAAATGTAAATGTATTAAAAAGTTGGCAAATAGCATGCATTCCGCACCTTGGATTTTCATCCAACTGTTACCTTTGTGCGATGTATTCATGTTGATGCTTTTAGCCGTGGTGCATTCATTTTCGCTGCTCCCTAGTACTGTACTGTAGAAACATACCACAGCGTGTGTGGTTTGTTTCTACTTTTTGCTGTTAGAGTAGTGCTGCTGTGAGCATACAAGTACATATCTCTTTGGCCTGAGTGAAAATTTCTCTAAGACACTGGTTCTCAAATATTTTGGTCTTGGGACCTCCTAAAAGTTATTGAGGACGTCAAAGAGCTTTTGTGTGTATGCATTGTATCCATCTCTATATAGCATAACAGAGATTAAAATTGAGAAATTAGGGCTTCCCTGGTTGCGCAGTGGTTGAGAGTCCGCCTGCCGAGGCAGGGGACACGGGTTCCTGCCCCGGTCCGGGAAGATCCCACATGCCGCGGAGCGGCTGGGCCCGTGAGCCATGGCCGCTGAGCCTGCGCATCCGGAGCCTGTGCTCCGCAACGGGAGAGGCCGCAACAGTGAGAGGCTCGCGTACCGAAAAAAAAAAAAAGAAATTAAATATTTTTATTGTTAAAAATAATGGTTATAACCCATTATCTGTTCATTATAAATAGGATATTTTTATGAAAAATACCTTTTTCCAAAATCTTTAGTGAGAAGAGTGGTATCATTTCATAATTTGACAAATCTCTTTAACGTCTGACAAGAGTATCATATCTGCTGCTGCATTCAGTCAGTTGCAGCGTGTTGTTTTGGATGGAATATAGGAAGAAAATCTGGCTTCGCACAGATATGTAATAGCCTTTTCAGATATTTACGGCTATTCTTTGGTACTTTGCCAAGACTCAAAAAGAGGGAGCTTCTTAAAGCTATCCCTCAGCTTAGTTCATTGTAATGTGGAATCTGAAACCATTTCCATGAATTTTTTGTATTTAGTTTCATTAAAACCTACTGGTCTATACTGCAGTTTGAATGGATCACCATGTATGTACCATCACACGTGAGTTATTTGGAAAAGATTGTTTTACTAAGTTCTGTAGATCTACCAAATGTTGAAACATTTCATTATACAGTATAAAAAAAGTATTAATGTCAACACTGGTCTTATTTGAAAAGTCTGTATTGGGAAACTGTCAAGTTCACAGCGGGTTTTCCAAAACTTTAATTCTTGCTTGAATTTTATCGTTGGCTACAAATGCTGTCAGCTTTTCCTTAAAGTATCAACCTTACTGCATTCATTTCTAAGAAATTGACTGCCAAATACCCAAATTTGAATGACCAAAGTTTGTCAGTTAAAAGTGATATTCCAGGTCTTCCCTGGTGGCGCAGTGGTTGAGAGTCCGCCTGCCGATGCAGGGGACACGGGTTCGTGCCCCGGTCCGGGGAGATCCCACATGCTGCGGAGCGGCTGGGCCCGTGAGCCACGGCCGCTGAGCCTGCGCGTCCGGAGCTGCTGAGCCTGCGCAACGGGAGAGGCCGCAACAGTGAGCGGCCCGCGGTACCGCAAAAAAAAAAAAAAGTGATATTCCAAGAAAAAAGTTGCTGGTTCTGCTCTTAACTCAATCACACACGTACTTTTCCTAGATACAGCCGTCGTACTTCAGTCGTGGCAGAAGTGCTTTTTGCACATATTTCATTACATTTAATATTTTTAAAAAGTTTACTCAAGGGTCAATCTTTAATAAAATTAATAATTTCTACTGCTGCTTCATCAAAGATATTCTTTTTTTTATATATATAATTTTTTTTTTTTTTTTTTGCGGAATGTGGGCCTCTCACTGTTGTGGCCTCTCCCTCTGCGGAGCACAGGCTCCGGACGCGCGGGCTCAGCGGCCATGGCTCACGGTCCCAGCTGCTCCGTGGCATGTGAGATCTTCCCACATGAACCCGTGTCCCCTGCATCGGCAGGTGGACTCTCAACCACTGCGCCACCAGGGAAGCCCTAATTTTTTTCTTTTTGACCACGCTGCATGGCTTGTGAGATCCTAGTTCCCTGAGCAGGGATCAAACCCACAGCCCCTGCATTGGAAGCTCAGAGTCTTAACCACTGGACCGCCAGGGAAGTCCCCCACCAAAGACATTCTTAAGTGAAACTGTCAGGGTTGTTTGTGTATGTGTGTGTGTGTGTGTGTGTGTGTGTGTTTACTGTGAGTGTGTGGTGGTGAAGAGGGCAGTGATTATTAGGATGCTTTGGTGCCACTGCCTCTATTCGAGCTAAGGTGCCAGCATTTTACCCACCATTGCTTTTGTGTCATCAGCGCAAATGTTAACAGTGAAAAGGGCAGATAATATCTTAGTATTGCTATGAAAACAGTTTTGATCTTGAGGATCCCTGAAAGGGTCTCAGAGACCCCTGGGGGTCCACAGACCACACTTTGAGAACCACCTCTCTAAGGTGCCTGCACGGGAACGGGAATGCCAAGTCTTGGTGTTTGTGCTTCCTCAGCTTTGCTTGATAATGTTACAATGCAACACTTTGTGGCTGTTTGCACTGAAGAATCCCAAAGGCAGGGGACCCTTCTCTCACAAGGGTTCTCAGCCTCTAGGAGTTTCTTTGAAGTATCTTCAAAGTCTTTTGTTCCATCTGCAAATTTGGATGAAAATAGGCATTTTACTCTATAACACGTGTTGTTTTAAAATAATATTTTAAATAAACTTAGCAGTTAAATTACTTTTCTTCCCCACAAATACATATGTCAAAACGTTGATCTATGAAGATGCTCCATGTTCATCCTGTGACCTCCTGGTGCCCCCTTAGAGAAGGAGAACTCCTGTGGATACCACGGGCTCAGGATGATTTATTGTGGAGAGTGTATTGTTGCGTACGGAGGTGCCTGAGATTTTCAGGCCTGGGGAGCTGGGAGGACTTCTGGTCTTCTTGTGATCCCTTTTCTGGGCTGCTGTCCCCACCATTCATGAACCCACCGACCCAAGTCAGAAACCTGGGTGTAATCTTACATGCGACCCATTTCCTTTCCTCCCACATCAAATGGACCACCGAGTCTTTTGACTGTACTTCCAAAATATCTCTAGCATTCATCACGCACCCTCCCCACCACTGCTTTCATTTATGTTGTTATTTTCTCCCATAAGAATTAACATCTTTTTTTGCCTCAGTCTCATCTCCTCTTCCCCCACCCCAGCCTCTGTATAATCCAGTCTTTACACTGTAGACTTCCTAAAAGACTCATGTAATCCAGATAATCCTTATTTAGGATCTTTTAGGCATTCCCTGAAAGGATAAAGTTTGCTATTCTTAGCAAAGTATAGAAGATGCTTCATCTTTTGAGCCCCCTTTCTTCTGCCTTCCTGTATATCCCTCCTGTATGCCCTCCTGTATATCCCTTATTTCAATCATATCGGGTGATCTGTTTTGCAGACCGCCATGCTTATATCTCCTTACCTTGGCATATTCTTTTCCCTACTTCTGGGATGTCTTCGACCCATCTGATTGGCCTGATAACCTTCTTCTTACCCTTCAACACTCAGTCCTCTGAGAAACCTTCCCTGCCTCCCCTGCCCCCATCACTGTCCCACCTCCCAGCCAGAATTAGGCATATTAGGCATCCCCTCCCATGTTTCCCATGGATCTCTCATAATACCTCCCGTGCCACATTATAATTGCTTATTCGTCTATGTCCTTATTGACTGTAAGCTTGGGGCATGGATTATTTCTTACTCGTTTTTGTGCATTCTTGCATGTAACAGTACTTGGTATACAGTAAGTGGTCAGTGAATATTGTTGAATAAGTGAATGAAAGGAGAGGTTAAGAACAGGTCACAGAATCAAAGATAGGAGGTGTTCAATCAAAGGGTTATAGGGGTAGAAAGGACTTGGGGGACCATCTCCTGCTATCTCTCAGAAATGAGAAAGCGATTTGCCTGAATTGTTTAACTGGGCTGGGTGGAGGTGATGAACAGTGCCACGAACCTTCCCATGGATGTGGCCTAGCGATGACTGGAGAAAGTCATGTGTTTCTGGAGGAGCCTTGCCGACAAGAACAGGGGCCATGGCCTGCACCACAGGGGGATACCACAATCTGAGTGCCAGAGAGCACTTTTGTGGTTGGAAGTTTGTGGCATTCCAGACTGTAGAGTCTCCCCTCTGTTACTGGCTGCTGCTCTCCATCTCTGTCCTCAAACTGTGCCAAGACTGTAAGATTTTCCTGATGACGGGGCATATTCTGCAACTGGATTCCATGGTCATAACAACCAGAAGTTTCCTGCCCTTTTTGGTTGAGGTGATTATGATATAGAGCTGGGTAGCGATAGCAACAATTTTGAGGTAAGCTCTACTATTTAAAATATACCGTTCTCTCATCTGAGATTTCTAGGTGCCTGGGAGGGAGAGAAAGGGAAAACTATATTCACAGTGTGCTAACTCTATATGCCAAATACTTTACTTACATAATTCTGATTTACCTTGACAATGACCCTATGAAACTGCAGGTATTAATATCCTATTCTACACATGAGACAGTGGGCCTGTAGATGTTGGTAGGGTCTAGTAGGAGGGACAGTCGGATTCGAGTGGCATTTTCCGGTGCCAAGGCTTGTGCTCTTTCTGTTTTGCCATGTTGCTTCATGTTCTAGAAATGTTGTGGTTTTTTTGGTTAGGCAAAACCTATTGTCACCTCATTTTATCAACTGGGTGAATTCTTGACGTTTCATATATGTTATGTACTTAAAAGGAGGAGAATCTGTAGTAGTCTAGTTCAGTGTTGTCTGTGCTTGGTGGTTTGCACAAGCCTTGCCATCTCTGCAGGACCACGGGGCCTGGGAGAGGGAGCAGGTGTTATTATCCTACTTTACAGACAAGGGATCTGAGTAATGGGAGGGAGTGTCCCATAACTGTCTGGTTCATCTCTGTGGTCATAACATCCAGTCTATGGATTGGTATTTAGTAGGCCGTCCAGTTTTTGTTAAATAAACATCAGGAGTTACATACCTGGTAAGTTCCAAATTCAGCCTGGAACCCAGGTCTCCGGATCTGAGCTCAGTGCTCTGTCCACTGCTAAACCATCCTGCTTTTTCCCAGAGCCCTAAGCAGAGAGATACAAGAGTGAACTCTCATTGGCCTGCATGGCATTTGGGAACCCTCTGATAAGGCTATCTGGTGGATTTCCACAAATCTAAATAAGCACATCTGGCCCCTTAGAATAAGATCTCTTTCTTGTTTTTGTTCCTTTTCCTTTAAATACTCCAATATAGGATTTTAAATCATTTCCTATCATGAATTTGGTAAAGTAGCAGGATACAAAATTAATGCACAGAAATCTCTTGCATTCTTATACACTAATGATGAAATATCTGAAAGAGAAATTAAGGAAACACTCCCATTTAACATTGCAACAAAAAGAATAAAATACCTAGGAATAAACCTACCTAAGGAGACAAAAGACCTGTATGCAGAAAACTATAAGACACTGATGAAAGAAGTTAAAGGTAACACAAACAGATGGAGAGATATACCATGTTCTTGGATTGGAAGAATCAACATTGTGAAAATGACTATCCTACCCAAAGCAATCTACAAATTCAATGCAATCCCTATCAAACTACCACTGGCATGTTTCACAGAACTAGAACAAAAAATTTCACAGTTTGTATGGAAACACAAAAGATCCCGAACAGCCAAAGCAATCTTGAGAAAGAAAAACGGAGGCGGAGGAAACAGATGCCCAGACTTCAGACTATACTATAAAGCTACAGTAATCAAGACAGTATGGTACTGGCATAAAAACAGACATATAGGTCAATGGTACAGGATAGAAAGCCCAGAGGTAAACCCATGCACATATGGTCACCTTATTTTTGATAAAGGAGGCAAGAATATACAATGGAGAAAAGACAGCCTCTTCAGTAAGTGGTGCTGGCAAAACTGGACAGCTACATGTAAAAGAATGAAATTAGAACACTCCCTAACACCATACACAAAAATAAACTCAAAATGGATCAAAGACCTAAATGTAAGGCTGTAAAACTCTTAGAGGAAAACATAGGCAGAACACTCTATGATGTAAATCACAGGAAGACCCTTTTTTGACCCACCTCCTAGAGAAATGGAAATAAAAACAAAAATAAACAAATGGGACCTAATGAAACTTAAAAGTTTTTGCACAGCAGAGGAAACCATAAACAAGACGAAAAGACAGCCTTCAGAATGGGAGAAAATATTTGCAAGTGAAGCAACTGACAAAGGATTAATCTCCAAAATTTACAAGCAGCTCATGCAGCTCAATATCAAAAAAAACAAACAACCCAATCCAAAATGGGCAGAAGACCTAAATAGACATTTCTCCAAGGAAGATATACAGATCTCCAACAAACACATGAAAGGATGCTCAACATCGCTAATCATTAGAGAAATGCAAATCAAAACCACAATGAGGTATCACCTCACACTGGTCAGAATGGCTATCATCAAAAAAATCTACAAACAGTAAATGCTGGAGAGGGTGTGGAGAAAAGGGAACCCTCTTGCACTGTTGGTGGGAATGTAAATTGATACAGCCACTATGGAGAACAGTATGGAGGTTCCTTAGAAAACTAAAAGTAGAACTACCATATGACCCAGCAATCCCACTACTGGGCATATACCCCGAGAAAACCATAATTCAAAAAGAGTCATGTACCACAATGTTCATTGTACCTCTATTTACAATAGCCAGGACATGGAAGCAACCTAAAGTGTCCATAAACAGATGAATGGATAAAGAAGATGTGGCACATATATAGAATGGAATATTACTCAGCCATAAAAAGAAATGAAATTGAGTTATATGTAGTGAGGTGTATAGACCTAGAGTCTGTCCTACAGAGTGAAGTAAGTCAGAAAGAGAAAAACAAATACTGTGTGCTCACACATGTATATGGAATCTAAAGAAAAATAAAATATTGTTCTGAAGAACGTAGGGGCAGGACAGGAATAAAGACGCAGACGTAGAGAATGGATTTGAGGACACGGGAGGGCAAAGGGTAAGCTGGGACGAAGTGAGAGAGTGGCATGGACATATATAAAACTTCCAAATGTAAAATAGATAGCTAGCGGGAAGCAGCTGCATAGCACAGGGAGATCAGCTCGGTGCTTTGTGACCATCTAGAGGCATGGGGTAGGGAGGGTGGGACGGAGACGCAAGAGGGAGGAGATATGGTGATATATGTATATGTATGGCTGATTCACTTTGTAATAAAGCAGAAACTAACACACCACTGTAGAGCAATTATACTCCAATAAAGATATTTAAAAAAAAATCATTTCCTATCTACCTGACATTTCTCAATACAATGATTGGAAAAGGATCGATTATCGAATAATAGACTCATGGAGGATGCACACCAGGAAGATCCCCGAGATCATCTAATGCAGTGTTTTTAAAACTAAAAAGAAAAACAATTAGTGAACACTTGTCTTTAAGGAGAGCGCTCCTGTATAGATAAGATCAAAGTTGGGCTGCAGGTTAGCCAGTGTGTTGAGGTGAAAGATATATGGATCCACACAACTGTGACCTTCCCTGGAGTCCTAGGGTTTTTGAGGGTATGGTTTATAAATCACTGATCTATTCTAAACCCCCTTATAGATGAAGAAACCGAGGCACCAAGGTCCTTAGTGACTCACAGAAGTGGCTGGATCAAGAAGATGGTGATGAAACTTGTTGCCGTCTGTCCGAATTTCCAGTATTGTTTTAAGCACCATTCTGCTTTGACTATAAAGAAAAATTACCTATTTTTCTGCCTGTTTCTGTGCAGCTCCTTGAGCTAAGAATGGTTTTACATTTTAAAAGCGTTGTTTAAAAAAAATAAGCAATGGCAAAAAAAAAAAAAAAAAAAAAGAATATGGGACAGAGACCGTATGTGCACCACAAAGCCTAAAATATTTACTGTCTGGCCGTTCACAGAAAAAGATTGCTGACCCTGCTTTACAGGATTCACTACTATTGACGTTAGTGTGGAAATACCAAAAGAATTTGGCTTTCTTCTAAGTAGCTTCAAACCATGTAGATTGAAAACAAGGCCTGAGTCGTTGAGAATATTTATATCAAAAAGCTTTTCAAATGAAAGCTTTAAATGGCCCTATAGCTTTTCATCCTCCTTTTCAAATACCAGTTATTGGTGGAGGATAAGCTAGGTGACTAAGTTCTTATAACATGTGGGAGAATATTGCAGCCAGAGGGCTGCCGATAGTTCTAAGCTCTATAAGATGAAAAAGAAGTGGCGTGGTTATTCAAATAGAGAATTGGGGCATCTTACAGACTCCCGAAAGGTTAACGAGAGGAGCTGACATACGAATGATGTCAGAGGTCACTCCCGGGAAACGGCCATACATCTGTGCGTCAGAGGGATTTATTGCTGTTGTTGAGCACTTACCTTGGGGTTGAACCTCCATCTGAAGCAACAGTAGACATATTCCCTGACCTCAGCCTTATCACTTGATGCATTTCCAGAAGGACTGAGCTTTGTTGGGAAGTGGAATGATTGTTTTCTTCTCTGGAGCATTGCTCCTGGTGACAGACAACTAGAAAACAGTGCCAGGTTTCTTTCAGGTGAAAGACTTAGCAAAGTTTTCTTAGTGAAACCCCGAGTGGGCATGCCTGAGGAAAGTCCGGGAAGAAAGCAAATCACCCCTGGAGTTCTTCAAACAGAATTAAGTGGACGAAACCGGTGGACTCCGGGTTGTTAAGGGGCTTTTAATCCAGCTCCAGGGTATTCTGGCCCTTGGAATTGCCCTGGTTTGTTGGTTGCTTGTAGATTTTGTTGTATCCACTGTCTTTTGCCTTTCTATCATTGACTTCGTATGTGTATGCCAGAAGGTGGGCAGGGAAAAGAAAGGGAGAGAACAAATAAGAGAACATTTGACCACTAGATAGCAGCCCTGGCACAAAGCCTGGTTCCAGTAAAGGTTAAAATTGTTGGCCTAAATCAGTGTTTAAAGTTGACTTTTGAGTTAGGGTTGTCCTTGTAAGTGGTGTTCTTTGGTGTCATGGATTCTCATGCATAACCCAAAGAAATATTCTCCCACAATTCCATAGCACCGTCTCCTTTTGTGAGTATGTGGGAGCTAGGAGCTGCTTCCTCTGCAGCTTTTGTTTTATGTGTATTTAATCACTAAATAAAAAGCAATTTCCTCTCCCTTGCTAAATCTCTTATCCCCTAAGGCTCTTTTCCTTCTGGATATACATGTATTTTTAGTCAATAAAGGGCTTACTGTGTGAACTTTTCTGTGGCAGTCAGAGCAATTATGACTGTGATATGTTTCATTCCAAGGTGCCTGCTGTCAACACTTGGTAAATGTGCCCACAAAGAAATGTATCATTTTATGTATAAGCTAAGATTTTACTAAGTAGCCATTTATCTCTCTATAGAGGGCTGTTCTTAGACTACAGAGTGCAATATTATGTTATTACGGCTTTTTGTTGTTATTAAGTTCTTTTTTGATCTATTAAGAATTTCCTAGTGATTTCAGTAGTTTGGTAATTTATCGTTCATCTTAGAACAGGTATTGGTAATGTTGAGATGAAAACATTTATGCAAGAGGAAATAAAAGTCAAGGAAGCAGATGATCAACCTATTTATCAGCCTTAGCAGACGGTTTTTCTGGTAACACCATGATAGCCATGGTAAATTTACTACTGATTGCTTGAGGGGACAAATTCTATACGTGGAGGTGCCTGAAAGGGTTAACCATCAAGGAATCAATCTGTGGACTAACCAGTCCTGTTTGGGTCTCTCGATTGGCTTTCTGGCCAGTGGGTTCATACTATATTTTCAAGTATTCCCTCTTTTTTAATTTGCTACAACATATGTGGTGATGAGTACATATATACACACATAGATAGATAGATAGATAGATAGATAATAGATAGATAGATAGATGATAGATAGATAGATTTGTTTGTTTGTTTGGAGATTTCTAAGTTGCTCTAATAATAAAAGACTTCTCTTGCTTAATGTCTTTTTCAAAATCTTACATTTGACAGAAATTTGGCTAAAGTTTAGAGAGAAGCAAAAATAACCTTTTAGTCTGTAATCTCTGCAGCCTCAGGCGACTTCACACTGAGTGGCAGGGTGGTCAGTTTTGTGCAATAAACCCAGCTTATACAAAAACTACAGTACCAGCTGAGGCTATGGTTTAGAATCCAGAGGTGAACAACCCCAGAAAAAAGTCTCAGGCCTTCATTCAAACGTAAGTGTATTTGTTTTCTAGAGCTGCCATTACAAAGTACCACCAATTGGATGGCTTAAATGACAGAAAAAAATTTCTTTTAATAATTATTCTTAATCGATAAGCTCCTATGACAATTATATGCCATAATTTAATACAAACAAAGCAAATAGATATTGTATTCCCATGATTCAAAAGCAGGTCAAACGAAAGTAATGTATTGTCTCACCTTTCTGGAGGCCAAAAGTCCAAGATCAGGGTGTCAGCAGGGCCATGCTCCTTCTGAAGGTGCTAGGGAAGGATCTGTTGTGGGTCTCTCTCCCAGCTTCTGGTAGTTTCTTGACTTGTGGCAGCACAACTACAGTCTTCACATGGCTTGTCTGTCTCTGTGTGCAAATTTCCCCTTTTTGTAAGGACACCAGTCATACTGGATTAGGGCCCACCCTAATGACCTCATCTCAACTTGATCACCTACAAAGATCCTGTTTCTAAAATCGATGACATTCACAGGTACTGGGGGTTGGACTTCAGCATCTTTTGGGGGGATACAATTCAACCTATGACACTTGGTTTTCATCTTTAGTGCGCACAGTTTTAATAAGCCTGGTGATTGTTTTTTCAGTTATGGCAGACAAAAACGCTTCAAATTTAGAAGGAAGGGACTCTGTGTAGGGCATAATAGAAAAAAAAAAAAAAAAGAAGTCAAAAGACTATTAAAGTAGGAATAGTAACTTAAAATACCGTTGCTTGGGGCTATATAATATGGAGGCAAGCTGCTGAAAAGTCCCAGGAGTTTCTGAGACACATCTCAGAACATAATAATCATGTTACAAACATAGTAATTATGTTTCACACATCCTGTTTGAGTATGTATGCATTTTTAAATCCCATCAAAACAAAATAAAAATATGCTGACTACATCAAGGTACTTCGGTACTTTTTGATTACCTGAAATATTACTTCTTTGTCAGGTTACTCATATTCCGAAGGTATGAGTTTGAACCTCGCTTTGTCACTAAGTGTGTATATTAAGTAAGCCTTTTGGAAACTTGGTTTCCTGGTCTGTAAAGCGAAGAGAGTACAGTCTACCACGTAAAATTATTGTGAGGATCAAATTTGCTGGTGAATATTAAAACACCCAATATAGAAACAGGTACATTTCCAGTGCTTTATACATGATTGTTTACTCGTTCAACAAATGTTTATTGGGAACCTGCAGTGTTCCAGGCTTCATTCTAGGATTCATTCATTCACTCAGTGATGATCACTTAGTGATTTAGTAGTAGAAGCACTGACCTCTGCATTGGGACATCTGAGCTCAAGTCCCGTCTTTTTTGTGAATCAATATGGGACCTCGGACATATCACCAGCTCTCTCTAGGCCTCTGCCTAGAGGCTAGACCTATGAACTCGATCTCCAAGGCTTTTCCATCTCTAAAATAATACCTATAACAAAATTCAGTTTCAACAAATAGAGTTGTAGTTCTTGATATCCTACGGGTCCATTGTATCATCCTGGGAAGTTACCTTCTGGGCTTCTGCTTTGCTCTCTGAAGTGGGGCGTACCAGGATGAGTGCTGTTTTCTGATAGTAATAATAGTAACACTGACAGCCACCCCTTACTGAGCTCTTGACAGTGTGCTACATACTTTTCATACATTCTTGCTTCTCCAAATAGGGTACATGTTTCTCCAAAGCAGGTGAGTATCCAGAGGGAAATGGTGCACCTTCCAGGAGAATAAATGTTTCTGGATGGTTTGTGAGAAATACCCCCATATTATTAAGTAAGGACAAGCACAGCTATAGTATAGAGTGCAGAATTCACTTGAAATGTTAAGCTAAAACTCAAAGAAATTTGGGGCTTCCTGGGGGGGGGCATCAACTTCAGTCCCACGTTTCCCTAGGCTACTGTTGTCTTTTCTTGGCCACCAGGGAGGCTCTGGTGGAAAAGTTTGCAAAACAGGCTCTTTTCCCTATTCTGTATTTGACTCACATGAGAAAAATAGAATTGTCGTTTGTAATTTGGAAAACAGTTCTCATTTCCAGTACAGACAAGGGCTACCTTTCTGATTATTAAGCCCATTCTTCCTTCTTTTTTAAAATATTTATTTATTTATTTTTGGCTGCGTTGGGTCTTCGTTGCTGCTCACGGGCTTTCTCTAGTTGTGGCGAGTGGGGGCTAGTCTCCGTTGTGGTGCGTGGGCTTCTCATTGTGGTGGCTTCTCTTGTTGCGGAGCATGGGCTCTAGGTGCGCAGGCTTCAGTAGTTGTGGCTCACGGGCTCTAGAGCACAGGCTCAGTAGTTGTGGTACACGGGCTTAGTTGCTCCACGGCATGTGGGATCTTCCCAGACCAGGGTTCGAACCTGTGTCCCCTGCATTGGCAGGTGGATTCTTAACCACTGCGCCACCAGGGAAGTCCCAAGCCCATTCTTCTTTCTCATTCATACATGTGGCAAATATTTGAACATGTGCTCCAGTGAGTACCATTCTAAGTGCTGAGGGTACAGCAGCAAGCGAAACAAAGCCTTCTCCCTTATGGAGCTTTTATTCTAATAAACAGTTATGTTTGAGGGGAGACCTGAGGAAGTAAGGGAATCATCCATGTGGCTCTTTTGGGGGGAAAAGGCTTTCAGGCAAAGAGAATATCAAGTGCAAAGGCCCTGAGGCAGGAGCCTACTTTATTAACAAGGCAGAGTGGTAGCAGATGAAGCCAGAGGGATACAGATTATGTAGGGCCTTGAGGTCAAGGTAAGGGTTTTGGATTTTATTCTGAGAAATGTGAGAGGCCATTGTGGAGGCTTTGTGGATGGAGTAGTGGAATTGGAGATATTTTTAAAAGCTTAACTCTGGCTGCTGGCTAAGAATAGTGGGGCAAGAATTGGAAGTAAGGCAACCAGTCAGAAGGCTACTGCCAATCTCCAAAATATACAGCAGCTCATGCAGCTCAATATCAAAAATACAAACAACCCAATCCAAAAATGGAAGACCTAAATAGACATTTCTCCAAAGAAGATATACAGATTGCCAACAAACACATGAAAAAATGCTCAATATCAAAACTACAATGAGGTATCACCTCACACCAGTCAGAATGGCCATCATCAAAAAATCTAGAAACAATAAATGCTGGAGAGGGTGTGGAGAAAAGGGAACCCTCCTGCACTGCTGGTGGGAATGTAAATTGATACAGCCACTATGGAGAACAGTATGGAGGTTCCTTAAAAAACTAAAAGTAGAACTACCATTCGACCCAGCAATCCCGCTACTGGGCATATACCCTGAGAAAACCATAATTCAAAAAGAGTCATGTACCACAATGTTCATTGCAGCTCTATTTACAATAGCCAGGACATGGAAGCAACCTAAGTGTCCATTGACAGACGAATGGATAAAGAAGATGTGGCACATATATACAATGGAAGATTACTCAGCCATAAAAAGAAACGAAATTGAGTTATTTGTAGTGAGCTAGATGGACCTAGAGTCTGTCATACAGAGTGAAGTAAGTCAGAAAGAGAAAAACAAATACTGAATGCTAAAGCATATCTATGGAATCTAGAAAAATGGTACTGATGAACCTAGTGGTAGGGCAGGAATAAAGATGCAGACGTTGAGAATGGACTTGAGGACACGGGGGAAGGGGAGGCTAGGATGTAGTGAGAGAGTAGCATGGACATACACACACTACCAAATGTAAAATGGATGGCTGGTGGGAAGCAGCCGCATAGCACAGGGAGATCAGCTCGGTGCTTTGTGACCACCTAGAGGGGTGGGATTGGGAGGGTGGGAGAGAGACGCAAGAGGGAGGGGATATGGGGATATATGTATATGTATAGCTGATTCACTTTGTTATACAGCAAAAACTAACACCACATTGTAAAGCAATTATACTCCAATAAAGACGTATAAAGGGGAAAAAAAAGGCTACTTCCATAGTCCAGGCAAAGGGTGCAGTGCAGTATACGAGGGTGGGAGTTGTAGTAATGGTGAAAAGTGGCAAAATTTGGGATGTATGTTGAAAGTAGAACCAAGAGAATCACAAATGAATTAGATGGGGGGTGGTGGTGAGAGAAAGAGGATAGAGGAGACTGGCTGTGGCGTTTTGGTCTAAGCAGTTGCAGGGATGGAGTAGTTGCCATTCACGTTGAGATGAGCAGTTTGATGGAGGAGATTGGGTAGTTCCTCGGTCACTGGAAGACCTGGCCACTTTATATGAGAATATTGAAACTGGCTTAGATACTGTTTGGAACTCACTCTGAAGATAAGGAGCGATGTGTTAATTTGTGATACCTTTGTTTTCCTCGTGGACACTTCCAACAATAATTTGCAAACACGGCTGTGTGCAAAATGTTCATTTTGACCCAGGAGGCCGCTCTGCTATCTCAGTCTGCGGACGCTTATCCTCTCCAGACTTCCTCTCATTTCCCCATGCCCTCACGTCACCTTTTCCTCAGCTGGACTGGTGACAGGGATCTGGTTGTCTTCTCCACCCTGGCAGTTTAAAATAACTAGCAATTCTTATATTTTATTCTTGGCCACGCTGACAGCGGATGGGTGCCCCCAGGCATCGGTGTCCTGTAACTGCGGTCTCCGCGGCTTGGTCCTGCAGAGCCGATTACCTGTCCATGCCTGTCACTCAGACTGTGGACTTGGAGCCCCAAACCCCTGAAAGGTCTCTTCGTTGAGGGCAGAACCGGTGTGGGGGGATGTGCTGAGGCTTTCAGGCTACAAAGGGACAACTGAAAAATTGGCAAGTAAATCGGCCTAAAGGAGGATATGGTTTATGCTCAGAATCACAAAACGGGTTCCAAACCGCCTGACGTGCAGCATACTAAACCTTTATGAAACATTAGAGAGGTCACTGCTTTTGTCCTCCTGGTGCCTCTTTCCTCTCGTTTCTTCTGTGACCCACATTGAGCCATTGTTAAGCCTGCCCTCTAGCTTCAGCGATAGGTCCAGGGAGTGGCACATGACCTGCAGCAGTCAATCAGAGGAGGAAAGACCTTTCTCCCATGGTACGTCATTGAGAGTGAGAACCCAGAACCTACGCGGCCAGGGTTTTAGCCTCCTGGGAAAGTGGCCCGAGAGGAGGATGTTAATCTCCGAGAAGAGACTAGAGGCAAATGAGAGGGAGCCCTGATGGTGCTTTCCACACCCTCTCTGGTGCTAGCAACATTGTGTCCCTCTCAGTGATGTAGGGACCAAGAATATTACCTATGGCTTCCTGCAGTCCCGGTTGTCATTTACAACCAGAGAAGCCCTACTACCTACCCCTTCTATGGGCAGGGCTTTGAGGGGAAATACAAAAGTGACTTGATCACAGTCCTGCCCCAGGAATGTACAACCTAACAGTTTGATTTCAAAAGTAGTGGGGACTTCCCTGCTGGTGCAGTGGTTAAGAATCCGCCTGCCAATGCAGGGGACTCGGGTTCGATCCCTGGTCCGGGAAGATCCCACATGCCGCCGAGCAACCAAGCTGGTGCGCCACAACTACTGAGCCTGCGCTCTAGAGCCCGTGCTCCGCAGCGAGAGAAGCCACCACAATGAGAAGCCAGTGCACCGCAAAGAGTAGCCCCTGCTTGCCACAGCTAGAGAAAACCCACATCTGGCAACGAAGACCCAATGCCGCCAAAAATAAATAAACAACTAGGTAAGTAAATAAATAAATAAAACAAAAAACCCCCCAAAGTAGTGAGTAGGGTAAGGTAGTTGGTCAACTCTGCCCTTATCAAATCAATAGACGGTAAGTTTTTAAAATGTGAAGAATCTGGAAACATTTTCCTTAGGTGAGTTTATCTAACATTGGTCACCAGAATATTAGCTTACTCCACAACTGGGCTGTTTCCTGTTTGATAGCTGGCAGAGGAGTGGGCCCTCTTATGAGTGAATTTCCAGCATTGTCTGTTGAAATCCTTTTCATCCTCTGAGGTCCATTTCCAAAGCCACCTGCGCAATTGGAATGATTTGCTCTCTTACGCACACACGACTCTTGCTTGATGGTACTAGTCATTGTGTTTCATAGGATTGCATTCCTCGCTTCCCTGTTGATTGCAAACTGTTGGCCTAGAAATTCGAGGCGCCCTGTTGCAGAGAACAGTTCCCTGAACATGGTAAATGCTCAGTAAATGTTGAATTAAACCAATTATCAGCATTGGTTTTATTAATAACTTTTGTACACGGCTCCATAAACTTTGCAAACTGCTTTTGTATACAGTTACAAGGAAACGTCTGTTGTATGATTTAAGGTTTGTATTCCAGGTATAACTGATAATACTGATAGTGATGTGTGGCCTTTAGCTATGGATGTGCATTAGGTGGAAAGTGAAAACATGGAAGATTTGTAGATGAAAATGAACCAGAAGGTTAGGGACCAGGTGAACACACCTGTGGTCACAAGAAGAGGGTGTTGGCTGCCAGAGGACTGACCATGAGTCAGCTCCATCCAGGCGAGTCCTGAGAGCTTAATCCTCGTTCTCTTCAATACCTGCTGGTGAGATTCATGTGGACTGACTGGTGGGAATGGTTTGTGGGTAGATTTAGAAGTGAGGCTTTTCGGCTTCCATATCCACTTGCTTTCACCTCAGCCAAAAGGCGTGAAAATTAATAGGCGACTCCTTATATATTTTTTTCTCTCTCCTACCGATCTTTCTGAATGAGGACCTTCTGAGCTGACTATCAGTCCAATTAAATGCATCTGATTAAAACTGTCAAACTGAAAGGGAAGTGAGTTGAAAAAAATGCAGCGAGAGTTGTGGCTCTCAAGCTACCCAGTTTCTCAGCTTGAGGACTGAATTGTAAATAAATGTGTTAGGTAGTGAAATTTGGTTTTGTTTTCCCCAAAGGAGAAGTATTTGCCACATGGAAACAAAATGTATTCAGCATAATCTCATTCTGTAATTGCACCGTTTCTATTCTTAATTCTTCGAGTTTCTGATTTAAAGAGAAAAACACCAAAACAGACTGTTGTGTAAAATTGACAGGAATGAGTGTGAACCTGGCTGTCAGAGACATAGCAATGGAAATAGCTTCCTGTTCTGGAGGTTAAAAATAATGGATCTAGGAGGGAGTTATTTACACGGGCAGTTCGGAGGCTTCCCCAGGAGCCTCAGTCAGGAGAGCTGTGAGATCCACGGTGGAGGCTGGATGTGCGGGGAGCGTATGCAGGAGAGTGGCCTGTGCGCTGCCCTGTGATTACGTGCCACCGTTCCCTGCTGGTGACAGACCAGGAAACAGAACAGCCTCGCAGCCCAGGGTGGGGCTGGGGGATGGGGTGTGTGCGTGGGGGGAGCCTCAGGTTGGGAAAGAGCGTCAAAAGTCAAGCCTCACTTGTTCTGAAGTTCGTGATGTCTGGCAGATTAATCCCCTAGATTGCAGGAATGCTATTGGAGCATCCCAGTGAGAGAACCTTTTCTCATCATTCGGTGTGAAAGGCTTGGGGCGGGGGGTGGGGGTGGGGGGCTGGGAGGTGGCGGTGCAGACCCCGCTGAAGCGGAGGTCCCCGCAACTGGACCAGGGAGAACGAAACTGAATGTGAAAATAGAACAACAGCCCAGAAGAAGGGAAACAAAATTAATATTTGTGGGAGAAAAATCCTTGTTGCCGCCGTTTTATGAACTGAAAGCCTATTTATCGAAGCCTGTCAGGATTTTTCTCTAAACCTCTGCAGGTCCCAACTTCTCTTGCATTCATTTCTCTGCGTGCATCTCCCACCTTTTGCTTGAACTCAGGTGACGACAGAATAATTTCGGAGATGTTTCTCCTCGGGTCTCTGGTCTGGCTCCTTCTAGGTCATGCCTCACAATTGTTTGCTGGTTTATTACTTGAATAACCTCGATTTCAGGAGCAGCATTTTTGGAAACGTGATTAATAGAATATTACGAGTTTAAAAATATTCTTTAGGTAGTTTCCTTGCAGTGCACAAGAGGGTGTATGTATCTCAGTGAGCGTGTCTGCAAAGCAGGGAGAAATGGATGGTTAAGAAATATCCCGGGGTTTTAAAGGACATAAATTGGTCTGTTTAAGAAATGCTTTGTTTGATTGTTTGCTTTTTCTGGGCTGTGTTTTGGTGAGGTTGAGGAAGTTGCTTTAAAAGTGGATATCAACTGTTTGTATCACTCTTTTTTTTTTTTTTTTACTTTTTATTTTATATTGGAGTATAGCTGATTAACAATGCTGTGATAGTTTCAGGTACACAGCAAAGCGACTCAGCCATACATATACATGTATCCATTTTCCCCCAAACTCCCCTCCCATCCAGGCTGCCACATAACATTGAGCAGAGTTCCCTGTGCTATACAGTAAGTCCTTGTTTTTTTAACACTCTTGAACGTTTGGATCTCCTTATCACTGCTTGATGGGATTAGAGCCTGAATTCTTTAGTTTTTGACCCACTCAGGGCTTCAGCACATTTGGAGGGGGAATATTCTTACTCACTTAGGGTCTGGAGGGGGCAGGAAATTAAACTTTGCCTTTGGGGCTTTTCCAATAGATGTGTTGAATTCTTCAGGCATTTGAAATCAATTTTTGACGACAGCAACAAAGAGGCAGAGAGGGAATGGAGAGATCAGAGTATAGGAATAATGGATATTTACGTCTTAATGGTTTATCTTAAAATAAAGAGTAAATACAGTCCTTATCATTAAGAATTCTTTTGCTGATTTCTGTTTCCAGAGGGTGGAAGGATAGCTGGCTGGGGGTGGGAAGACAGCTGCTCAGAGCTTTCTAGAAGTTGCTATTCAGAGGGCATCTGCCAGGGGCTTTGAAAAGGAGCCTTGGGCCGGGTGTTGAGAGATTTGGGTTTTGGGTTCCAGTGTTAGCAGTGGGTTAGTTGTGTGCCTTTGATGCAACCAGGTAACCTTTACAGTATTTAATAGTCTCAGTAAAATGACAAGACTGGACAAGGATGTGGTTGTAATTCTTTGTGTTTCTCAAAACCCCGATTTTATGTACCTTGTTAATTGCCTCATACTACAAAGTTCTAGACCAATCTTGACTACCTCCAGCTACTCTAGTTTGACAAAAACGTAATCTACAAGTATTTCCTTTTGAAACATACATTTTCCTGTTAGTTCATTTAGTGAGTGTTAATAAAGATCAAGGAGAGATCCTTGAACAAGATCTTCAACGATTCTTACTGGAGTGATTTTTTAAATTCTTTTAGTTCTCTTACTATTTATAAGATCTCTCCCATGTGATTTTTCTGCAGGATGAGGTATTTAATCGGAAATCAAGACAGGGGCTTTGCCAAAGGAACGTTAAATTAGCCCTATTGTTGAATGGATGTTGACTATTGTTTGGTAAAAGCATCCCTTCCAGAAGCTGTTGGGGGAGATGGGTCGTTCTGTGTTCCCGCCGCTTTCAGGAAAGATGAAAAATGTTGAAATCAAGTGGGAAGAAGGAAATGTGGCCAATCACAAGGAGCCGGACTGTTCTTACAGAGAAACTCAATTTTTGTTCTGCTTTTTCCAGCAAATTCCATTTGATATTTTATATCTTCTTGATAACTTAATAAGGAATCTCAGGAAGGAGTTGCAGAACTTTAACGTAGTGAAAGAGAATTTGTCATTTGTGACATTTTCTCCCTAAAGAGCAGGGGAAGATCAGTGTATAGCTTGTAGCTCGTGCATTACTACTGCGGCTATTTCTATTGGGAAAGGAAACAGCATGTTATACAGCAAAGCTTGGCACAGTGGGGCATTTTGCCTCGATCCCTAAACCTTCACAGAACTCTGCTAGGGACCAGGCATTGTGCTAGGCACTATGTGGAATCTGTACATAATAAGAAAATCCTCGCCTTCAAGGAACACCACACTTAATTTTTTTAGAAGATAGGTCCGTAGCAGACAGTTCATTAGAGTAATATAACACCAATATTTTAAAATTGGGAGTGTTGGGTCTGCATTCAAACTATGCACAGAATCCGGCTACTTCTCCCCACCTGCGATCACCTTGAGCTGGCCTCCCTGTTCCCACCTTGTACCTGCGCTCTCTCTTCCACATGCGTCCAGAACAAACCTTTGAAAACCTGAGTCACAGCATGTCACTGCCCTGCCCCTCCCCCTCCAGTGGTTCCCAGTTGCAGCAGATGCAAAAGACCTTTCAGTTGTTTACAATGTCCTACTGATAGGCATGGCCTCCCTCCTTTATAACTTACACTCTCTCTCTCTCTCATTATCTTTCTGTCCTACTGCTCTGACACTCACTCACTCACTCCACTCTCCCCACACGGGCTTCCTTGCTGGTCCATGCCACATACCAGGCAAGTTCCCACATCAGGGCGTTTACAGTGACCCCCTCTGCCTGGGTCCCTCTCCCAGAGATGGCTGCCTGACCAACTGTTGGCGTCTTTCAAGTCTTTGCTCACATGTCACCACCTCCTCTCAGTGAAGCCTCACCCCAATTACCTCATTTAACATGACAATTCACCTCCTACCCCTTACCTCCAACCCTCCTTGTTCTGCTCTGTATCTTTTCCCATAACACTTATCACCCTCTGGCTTACTGATTACTCATTTATTCAATTTTGTTTTAACATCTGTCTTTCTCCACTGGAATGTAAGCTCCAAGAAGGCAGGATCTTTGTTTAGGTTCAACGTTGTTCAGTCTAGAACAATCTAGAACAACGCCTGACATGCAGCAGGCACTCCCTCATTATTTGTTGAATGACTGAGTGAATGAATGAGAAAGAGAGACTAATTCTGACTGAGAGTTCTAGGCAGAATCATGAGGAAGAATCCTTTGAGCTGGCTGTTGGAGGATGGGCAGAGTGGACCGTCCGGTTTTCTGGGGAAAGACATTCCAGATCAAAGGCATATTTTGGCAAAGGCAGAAAAGTGGCAGAGCCCACCTGTGCTCCTGGAACGGCAAAGAGTCCCAAGTAACCGGTGCTGGGGGCCAGTGAGAGCAGTAAGGGTTGGACAGATTAAACCAATGGGATAGAAAAATAACGAAAGGGGACTCTGGGTGGAGTGAGGGAACAATTACTAATCACTGCCCATGTTGAGAGGGCAGGCGAGTCGGGGGTTGGAATCTCAAACAAGCAGCATGCGTTGTCCCTTTAAGAAATCAGGAGAGGTTGTCCCTTTTAAGAAATGTTGGAATGTGAATAGTGTTTGCTAATGAGATCTCATCTTTATATGGTACTTGACTGTTTTCAAAACATGGTCACACGTTTATTATGATGGAGGCTTCAGGACAACTATGTGAAGTTGGTATAATAGCGAATAGGCAGGTTTTTTATTTACATGATTTGATCAACTTAAAGTTAATTGCATTTTACTGTATCAAGCCAGCTAAGTGACTCGTAGTTAGACAGTGGAGAAGCGGCTTCCCACTGCCTTGGGTCTCATCACACTGTGTTTCTCCTTCTGCCAGTCTGCCTCTTTCATTCCCACGCAATCCTAAAGATGTCATGCTGGGATTTTTCACCAGGGTACAAGCTTCTTCCCATTTCCCCCATCATTGAAAGTAGCGGTTTCTTCTTTACCAGATCCATTTTTCTCTTTCCCTCCTTTTCCATTTCACTTTATCTGGAATAATTATGAGAACGATGAACACATGTAGAAGGTGGGTGTGTTTTTACCTTGGCCTGTTTCAGCATCCTTTCAGGCTCAGGCCGAGACGGTCTGACCCAGCACCTGACGTGCTCTAAAGTTGTGTCTGTCTTTCGTGTGGTTCGTGGGTGGAAGGGCAGAGGAAGCATGTCCACGACTCCGTGTGAGTGTCTTCAGGCTTGCTTGTTGCTCGCTTTGGGGAGTAAACCTGATCTTCTTAATTCCCCCAGATATTAGTAGGCAGGACGAGGCGGAGGGAGAACTCAGTGAAGGAGAACCTGGTATGGGAACTCTTCAGAGACGCCGTCGGAAGCATCCTATGGAGAAGTCCAGGAGAACTATAAGCTGTCCCTGGAGGACCGGATCCAGGAGCAGTCCACTTCCCCGACACCTCCTTGGGAAGCGGGACCCCCAGCAGTCACACGTTGGAGCTGGTGGCACTTGACGGTGAGGTCCTGCGAGACCCACTGCAGTGTCCGGATCACCTCTCCCCCGGCGTGTCTTCTTTGTGTGATGACGATCCCGCGGGCTCCACCAAGCCCTTGAGCAGCAACTTGAGGCGGCTGCTAGAGGCCGGGGTCCCTCAAACTCGATGCCACGGCCACGGCCAACGGCAGGGTGGAGTCCCCTGTCAACGTCGGCTCGAATCTCTCCTTTTTCCCCACCGTCCCACCATGCCCAACAGCTCAGCGTGCTGGCCAGGAAGTTGGCAGAGAAGCAGGAACAGAATGACCAATACACTCCAAGTAACCGTTTCATATGGAATCAAGGTAAGTGGTTGCCAAACTCAACCACCACCTGCGGCTTGTCCCCGGATTCAGCCATCCTCAAACTGAAAGCTGCAGCCAATGCTGTCCTGCAGGACAAATCGCTGACCAGGACGGAGGAGACCATGCGATTTGAGTCCTTTTCCTCCCTTTCAGCTCCCAGTCTGCCAGCTCCACCTTGGCAGCTTTATCCAAGAAAGTCAGCGAGAGAAGCTTGACTCCTGGCCAGGAACACCCGCCCCCGGCCAGCTCTTTCCTTTCCCTGGCTTCCATGACCTCCTCGGCGGCCCTTCTGAAAGAGGTCGCAGCAAGGGCTGCCGGACCCTTCTGGCTGAGAAATCATCACTGGTGCCTGAGGACCCTCTCCCGCCCACCGCCTTCAGAGAAGAAGCAAGACAAAGTGACCCCGCCGCCACCATCCGCCACAATCCTTGGAATTATTGTTACTCCCAGTTCCTAAGGGCAGAGTGTCTAACCCTCCAACTCAGGTATGGATGCTTTCATTTCCATCATCTTGTAATTCTTTTTTGTTTTTACCTGTCAGTTGCAACGTCTAATTCATTGACTTCTTCACTTGGGTTCCCATCGGATCTGAGGCAAGGAAGAAAAAAGCAGGAATACTTTAAGTAAGCAGCCTAGGGGGTTTCTTTCATGTATGTGTGACACAAAAAACTTCACCAATAGCTTTAGTTTTGAAAGGTAATGAATAATCTTAGAGACATACGGTACTCCTCCGTTGCATAGAAATGATTTTTTTTTTTTTCTTACCAAGCTCAGGCTAGGTCCACACAAGATATATTTAATAGGGGAAGATCAAAGCACCTTTGTCATGGAGCGCATGGCATCCCTGAACAGAGGGGAGAAGAAAAACTCACTGCTTTTGAAACAGTTGACAAGAGAGAGCTTACCGTCCTACTGCCTCCATGACAAATGGACTTTTGTATCATCAGTAGCTATTCTGCCCTATTTTACCACACTGTATACTTTCATGTTAGTATTTATATTAATTTTTCGTGGAACGTAAGCCTTTACTTATCGTGTTCTTCCATAATATCTTGTCACACAAGAACTCTAAAGAGTATTGTCATTCAGATGTAATCAAAGCATTTCGTGCAAATGCTTTATTTTATTCCAGTCCAATCAGATTCTGAAGGAATGTGCATGTGGGAAAATGTGAATCATGGGTTTTTCTTGTGGAGACGGTCTTTCCAAAGGAGAAGTGGCCGTTTTATAGAGCCTTGACATTCACAGTTTATTCATCTGGGGAGAAACTTAGTCACTTGAGTCCTCACAGTGGAAACATCATTTCTTGTACTGCTTTGTTTCTAAATTATGCCCATGGTAAGTACAGGGCCCCAGAGATGGATATACGGAGTTTCGGATGTCTCTTGAGGATATCCTGCCAGACTGGAACAGGAAGTGGGCCATGTGTGTCCTCATCGGTAGAAACGCTGCCATTGTGTGCGTCTAGCCAACTTTTGATTATTTGCAGCCATGTTGATGACAGGAGCTTAGAATGGCAAATAATTGACTGAACAATCACAGCTAACATCAGTTTGATGCGTTATGACAAATTTCCATTTAAATTGCTGACTGAGCTATATGCACTCATTATAATTACTGGAAAACTTGTGTAAACAGCAGAACAGAACTAGGCAAATGGATATGTGGAACTTTTATGACTCTTAAGTGATCCAAACTGCTCAGTCCAGGGTTTCTGAAGTGTCAGTAAAATCCTGGAATGTTGATCAATTCTGAGTTTCCCTACTCTTCACTTCTCACTCGCCATCTGGGGAAATAAAGAGGAAAAATGGCTAAAATTAGGAAAAGGGGGACAAGCAGAGGGAGTGGGGGTAATTCTGCAAGGGAATAGATCACTCCTGGTTTACAGAAATTTCATTTAGGGGTAGCAGCAGAAAGAGAGGTATGGCCATCTGTGTAAAATGTCACTTTATAAGTATTCTCCATCTGGTTGTTAAATAACTGTATTAATGATGTTTCTCCTGTAAATTCACCTTGACATTAGTTACTAGGAAAAGCTTACACAAATTTAGTAATAAAGTTTAGTTGGCTAAAGGCTTGGAAAGAGGGAACTGATAAAACTGTCTCCTGACGGCAGACTCTAATGGCTTTGTCATTTTCAAGTGTCTTGGGTGTAACCAGCAATAGTTATGAAGTGTGATCTTTTCACTCAAGTGACTAGATGCACGTGAAGATGGGAGAAAGGTCATGAGCTTCCAGGGTGGGCGATAGACTGTTTGCCTGTTTCGTTGTAGGATCTACACTCTAGGGATGAGATGTGCTCCCTTTTTGGTTTAAATGCACTTAATCCATGCCCATACCTCCACAGGCTTCTCAGTGGAATTGAATATGAAGATCTATACGAAATTGATTTTTTCTTTTTTCTTTACTGAATTTATTCTGTTGCTGAAACACTTAATATTTGAATCAATGAACATGTTCCAACTGAAAGAGGAGGGAAAAGAACTTCTCAGGATGGGGCTCTGCCACCCCTTTTGCTGATGGACAGGGACCTGTGTCCCCTGTTTTCCACATGCCTCTGTTCACAGTCCTAGACTTGGCAAAGCGGCTCCATTGACTGAGTGATTGTATTAAAAAACAAAACAAAACAAAACATTTATTTTGTAAAACTCACACAAGAGAAAAGATCGCTGCAAAGAGAAACACGAGGGCTCTTGAAATGATCCCTGTGTTGTCCATGTGGGCTCATCCTAAATTCAAGTTATGTTTCTTTAAAACTTTTATTTATTAAACCATAGTTGCTTTACAATATTGTGTTAGTTTCAGGTGTACAGCTTCAGATTCTTTTCCATTATAGGTTATTACAAGATGTTGAATATAGTTCCCTGTGCTATACAGTAAATCCCTGTCGTTTATACTATTTTATATATAGTGATATGTATCTATAAATCCTTTACTCCTAATTAATCCTTCCATTCCTTTCCCCTTTGGTAACCATAAGTTTGTTTTCTATGTCTGTGAGTCTATTTGTTTTGTAAATAAGTTAGATTCCACATATAAGCGATATCACGTGATATTTGTCTTTCTGTCTGACTTTCTTTACCTAGTATGATAATCTCTAGGTCCACCCATGTTGCTGCCAATGGCATTATTTCATTCTGTTTAATGGCTGAGTAATATTCCATTGTGTACGTGTGTGTATGTATGTATGTATGTGTGTGTGTGTGTATATATATGTATACATATATATATATGTATATGTATATATATATACACCAAATCTTCTTTATCCATTCATCAGTTGATGGACATTTAGGTTGGTGGACAAGTTCTGTTCCTTATTGCATGGACTGGAAATAGGAGAGGGGGTGCCTCTGTGCACTTTTCACTTAAAGTGAATGTCATCGCCTCCTAGCATCCTAACTGGATTATGGATTAAGAAGTTGATAGAATATCTGATTTTGTTATTTACTTTGTACCATGGAGAGATAATTTGGCTGGCGTCACTTGAATCACTGGTTTTTGAATCTGAGGAGTGGAAGGGAAGGTGGGTCTTCTCTGTCTGCCCCCCTCCTCTCCCTTTCTCCACACGGTACTGTTGGTTTCAGGGCGACCTGGGGGCTGGATTTAGATGTGACTTGACTTTACCTAAAAAGCATTATGGGAATGCAGTGAGAGCTGTCACCCATGCTTCTAAACAGTTCTCGTGATTATTTTTTCCTTTACTTTAGAAAGAAATCTTAGTTTAATTCAAAATAGGTAGGTGGACCGACTTCTCACAGCAGGGAAAAGGTTTCTGTTGCCTACTACTTAAATAAACAAATAATAACCAAAAAAATTTTTTAAATCCACAGAAATAAGTTACACACCATTCCGATTTCAAGTGGGGCTTTACATTTTAAAGCTGTTTCTCAAAATGTTGCAGAAAGGGCATATAAAGTTGATTCTGGAGTTACAAAGGGAGATGTGCTAGAAAAGCCAGTCCTGTCTTGAGTCATTTAGACACTAGCATTTCTTTGACCTTCTTTAGGTCAAGGGAAGTCCAAACCATGAAAAAAAGAAAGTGTCTTTTAGGTCTGCCCTTATTTGTCTTTTTTGAACAGGATTCGGTTGTTGCCAGGTCATGGTGTATTTAATTCCTTAAAGAGTCCACCACTCGGTAGCCTTTCCCCCTGCAAGGAGAGGTGACACTGGAGGAGGAGGTTTCTTTCATGTGACCCTGCGCCCCCGGCACATGTGACACTGCTCCTCTGAAAGGGGACACGATAGAGAGAAGATCATGTCCATTTGCTCTAAAGATAAATGTCACACATTGACTCAATTCTCTTTGAAGCTACTGTTCTGTTGCAGCTCAGAACAAAATAAATGGTTTTTATTTTAAAGACAAAGTTTCTTGTAGAAGCCCGACAAGATTCCCAGGATGCCAGGCTCCTCGTTAAAAGAAATCGCTAGGCGGGTTTCCGAGAGAGTGTCTCCAAAGCATCTTATTTTCCTGAGTAAAATTTAAATATGCTTAGAAGCAAGCTGGTCTCATATAGCTGAGAGCTAAGAATATTTCCTGGGTCAATAGATACGGTTTCCTGGCTGCTGTTTTTATTCCTGTTTATGAGATGTTATTAACATTATTGCAAAAGCAGAGAAAGTCCAGAAAGTCAGGTCACCTCTTCTGATACTCCCCTTAGGTCCATCGTTATTAGAGCCGTAATCTGGGGATGACGGCATAGAGGGACTTCCTTAGAAAATTCACTTTTTAATCAAGATTCAGAACTGTCTGTCACCGATCTCACTTATATTTCCCCAGTGATTTAAACTTAGACTGCTTCAAGATATCAGACTTCTCTCTTAGTTTTACTGAATGCTTACCAGTTGTTAAAATATACATCGATTATCTTGATGTCAGTAACAGCAGAAAGACCCAGTGACATCCATTGCCAACATAGGTTTTGTTTCCCTGAAATAGGAGTTGAGAGACACGCCCAAGAAATTCCATGGAAAGATGCTAAATCCATGTATATTGCTAGGAAGGAGGATGATGGCTCATCCTACGGAGATATGCACTAGTAGGTTAGTGGGCCTAGAGTGGGGACGGATGGTGCAGGGATTAAACACACCCAGGGCCACCTGGCGTCTTAAACTCCTTCGATGTGTACGGAAAGGTCTGTTTGCGGAAACAACCCACTTGCAAATTATCTTACCACTTAGGATATAACAAGGCAAAGTTTGATTTTAAAGCCTACAAAACAATTACATTTGTTTAAAAAATTACCTACCTTGAGTTACAGTGATTTAGTTTAAACCCTCCATGATTTTTTTTTTTTTAACCCAATGAAGTTTTTATGTATAGACAATAGGGCAGAGCACCAACCGGACATGAAGAGATTGGCTGTCATCCCCACCCTTCCACTAATGAGCAGAGGGACCATACTAAGCATGAATCTCAGTTCAGTTTCCTCAACTGTGCACTGAACTGCTCGGAATTTATCCTCCAAGATTGTTCCCCGCTTTAAAATTCCTTGCTTTTACTTTCTTTATTTGTCTATCAACTCAAAATAAAACTTTTTCTGTTTTTGAATTAAATATGTTGCTTCTTAAAATTCCCTATCAAACCTTCTGCAAGATTGTCTCTCTGCCTTGGACAGATGCTGTCCATTGTAAATAGATGACATATGTCATTGTACTTTATTAATGAGGTAGTCACACTACATGCATTGTTAACATTAGTTGCTCCAAAATTCATTTTGAAAATAAGTGAGCTATGAGTATGTGCACATCTCTATAAGTATGTGATCATCATGGTTTATATACTCATTCTTTCAAGATGTGTATTGGCATACTCTGTGAAAAGCGTGTGCTCTCAGGTTAACATACTTCCGCTGGGACTTACTGGCAGCTTCCTGGACCTTTTTCTTCCATTTCCAGCCCATGTTTCATTTTCTGATACTCTCTTGACCCAGTCCTTTCCACTTAAGTTCATTATGGCCCAACACACAATGACTGAATTGTACTTGGTCCCCAGCATTGTTTTGGATGCTAGAGACACTAGGTAAGGACTTTCAGCTCTGCCCTAGCCAGTTCCTGCCTCCACTCCCTTCTTCTTTTCTCCTTCCATCTTTTCCATCTTTCTGTTTCCCCTGCTGAGCTGAATTTGGCCATCAGAGTTCTGCACAGGCTGAGCTGGACCTACCTGAACAGCACAGTGGATTGCTGCTGAATTTTATTTCCTCTTGGCTCCAGGAGTAATCTGCCATGTTGGGCCAAGCCCTGAACTACATAGTTCTCATGTGATGTTAATTGTTTAAATTTACATCTGCTTGGGGGCTTCCCTGGTGGCGCAGTGGTTAAGAATCCGCCTGCCAATGCAGGGGACACGGGTTCGAGCCCTGGTCCGGGAAGATCCCACATGCCGCGGAGCAACTAAGCCCGTGTGCCACAACTACTGAGCCCTTGCGCCGCAACTACTGAAGCCCGTGAGCCCTAGAGCCTGTGCTCTGCAACAAGAGAAGCCATCGCATTGAGAAGCCCACTCACTGCAACAAAGAGTAGCCCCCGCTCGCCGCAACTAGAGAAAGCCCGCGCGCAGCAACGAAGACCCAGCACAGCCAAAGATAAATAAATAATAAATTAATTAATTAATTAATTAAAAAAATTTTACATCTGCTGTGGTGGTAAGCGTTCTGCTTTGGAGGGAAGAGTTTATTGTCACTACTATTCTTACCATAGCTACTACAGATAGCCTCCATTTACTGCATGACAGGCCTTTTACACACATTTAGTATTGCTTTTTATTCCAATAATATTATTGCTTATAAAGAGAAAATGTTTTCTCCAAGGGAGCAAATTAGCAGCTATCCATCCCACCAGGTCTAGTAGCATTTGGTGGAATTTAGTTTTGTTTGCAGTGGTACTAACTAGTGGTGTATCTGGGGGAAGTTGTTCATCGGACAGTTGTAAACTAGGTAAAATTATGAACACTTCAATCCTGTTGCCTCGAGAATGTGTGGTTCATTCTGAGGAAGTGGTCCTATTTCCGTAGGCTCGAAATTTGAGTGAAATTTACAGCTATTAGTTCCTTGAAAATATTTTGGCATACAAAATAGAGTCCATCCTTACTTCACCTTTCTCTAAAGTAGTTAACAACATCGTATACGTGTGGAGGGCATCCTACTAAAATATGAATTTTTTAAATAAATAAAAATGCAAATATTACCAGGGGAAGTTACTGGCCAATTTTTAAACTCAATCTTTGTATTCTGGTTACTTTTATCATTGGCTTCTGTCTTCCTTTCCTGCAGCGATCAGTTAAAAATGGCAAATAGTTACAGTAGTGTAGCTATTTGACCACATATCTTGCTGTTAGTTTCCCTTCAGTATGAGTATTTGAATTCTTTTTTCCCAGTCAATCCAAGGACACCCTAATTTGTGCACGATGCATATATATTTTGATGTTAATTAAAGCTCAGGAAGCATAGCTCCCAAATAAAATATATTTATATGAAATATGAATATGCAGGGTTCAATGTAGTGTATGTAGTCTGTGATCCATTTGCTATGTCGAATAGGTGATTAGGGTAGGGGCTGGAAGGGCATCAGAAAAAATAGGAAGCCTATAGATCACGTTAGGCAAAGCAAGTTGTCTGGGGGAAGCCAGCAGTGTTCCTCTTGTCAGTAAATGGCCTTTGATGGCCTTCCTATGATGTACAAGGAAATCTCAGGTCAGTGGAGGACATCTCAGTTTTTCTCTCCTCTCCCAGACAATCGTGTAAAATTAGGCCACTTAGGGTTTAGACGGTAGGAAATACTTCCTGAAGATGGGAATTAGTGGAAGCCTACTTTGATGTTCTTACAACCCCAAGTAGACATCATCATCATTTTCCCCCCCTCTGGCTTATGACACTAATCTCACCTAGGGGCCTGATTCAGTCTTTTCTCTCAAATCTGTTGTTCAACATGTCATCTTTGTGATCAGGATATCAGAGTGGAGGGAATGACAATGCAGGATAGAAAATGAGAGGCCGAATTAGGGATAGGTCAGGAGAGGTCAGCAGAGGCAACCAACAACGAGACACAGCAGGAAAGCTCGTGTGGGTTTATAAAAAGCGTGTTTATAGACCTCTGCAAAGTGTGTTTTCCCTAAAGTAAAAGGAAATCCTCAGTCCCCACCCCATCCCCCAATCAAAAAAAGGAAATACTTGTGATGGAACACATTGCAAGGAGAATTTCCAGAATTGAAGGGTATCTTTTCAGGTAGAGGATTCTCTCTCCAGGTGCTTGGTTGAGCTAACCAATATTGCCTACACCTGTAAAAACGGCATCTTGGGAGTGCCCCGACTTTATTCCAGAACTCTTCTGATTCCATCCATTTTAAGTGGCTCTTTGCCTGTGGAGATTCAGTTGACTCCATGAATACATTATATGATTCTTTTAAAGTTTACACTTGGGAATATTTCCTTTTAAAATTATGAAAGTAATGTGTATATTAAAAAATTCAAATGGTACAGACGAATATACAATGAAAACAAAAGTTTCCCGCCATGACCCCTTCCCTTTAATCCACAGTCCTTTAAAATGAACTGCTTAATGTTTTCCTGGGTACGCTTCTAGACAATTCTCATACAAATAAAATATTTTTTAAAAATAAGGTATCAGGGCTTCCCTGGTGGCGCAGTGGTTGAGAGTCCGCCTGCCGATGCAGGGGACGCGGGTTCGTGCCCCGGTCTGGGAAGATCCCACGTGCCGCGGAGCGGCTGGGCCCGCGAGCCATGGCCGCTGGGCCTGCGCGTCCGGAGCCTGTCCTCCGCAACGGGAGAGGCCACAACAGTGAGAGGCCCGCGTAACGCATAAAAAAAAAAAAAAAAAAAAAAAAAAAAATAAGGTATCATATTTTTCGTTTCATTTATTCATCCCATTCTTCCTATTCCCCTCTTTTTTTTCTTTTTGTGCTCAAGTATTTAAAAGCAAATCCCAGACCTCATATTCATTTGCTTGTAAATATTTACATATATATAAGGACTTTAAAAACAAATAGCCTCGATAACTATTACAACATTTGAGAAGATCAACGATTGCTACATGATATTATGGAACACCCGGGTTATAATCAGTACTTTCTTAATTATCTCAAAAGTGTCTTTTTATAATGCTTTGTTCAAATCAGGAGCAAAATAAGCGTCACACCTTGCATTTGCTTTATATGTCTCTTAAGTGTCTTTTCATCTATAACCTCTTCCCTTCTTAAAATGCCAGTTACTTGTTGAAGAAACTGGGTCATCTGTCCTACAGAATGTCCCACATTCTGAATTTGTCTGATTCCATCCCTCTTGGTGTGTTTAACATTTCTAAAAAACAACCTGTATTTCCAGTAAATTTACTAGTTATGTAGAAGCTTGATTAAATATTTTGTAGGACTATTTCGTAGATGGATTATCAGAGGGCACACAATGTCTGTCCCATTT